>NW_028187382.1:0-1200000 GCF_964204655.1 Triturus cristatus
AAATTTCCACCCACCCCGCGTTCCCCAAAGTCCTATGAGAAAAATGGTACCTCACTTGTGCGGGTCGGCCTAGTGCCTGATACAGGAAACGGCGCGAAACTCAACATGGTCACACCTCAATTTTGGTGTGAAAAATGACACTTTTTTGGCAAAGTGCCTAGCTGTAGTTTTTGAACCCTAGCTCTGCCGGCACCTAGGGAAACCTAGCAAACCTATATATTTTTGTACACTAGACACCCAGGGGAATCCAGGATGGGGTGACTTGAGTGCCTCCCACCAGGGTCTGTTACCCAGAATCCCTTGCAAACCTAAAAATTGACAAAAAAACACATTTTCCCCACATTTCTGTGATGGAAAGTTCTGGAATCTGTGTGGATCTACAAATTTCCACCCACCCCGCATTCCCCAAAGTCCTATGAGAAAAATGGTACCTCACGTGTGCGGGTCGGCCAATAGCCCGCGACAGGAAACGGCGCGAAACGCAACATGGTCACACCTCAATTTTGCTGTGAAAAATGATACTTTTTTGGCAAAGTGCCTAGCTGTAGTTTTGAACCCTAGCTCTGCCGGCACCTAGGGGAAACTAGCAAACCTTTATATTTTGAAAACTAGACACCCAGGGGAATCCAGGATGGGGTGAGTTGAGTGCCTCCCACCAGGGTCCGTTACCCAGAATCCCTTGCAAACCTAAAAAATTGACAAAAAAACACATTTTCCCCACATTTCTGTGATGGAAAGTTCTGGAATCTGTGTGGATCTACAAATTTCCACCCACCCCGAGTTCCCCAAAGTCCCATGAGAAAAATGGTACCTCACTTGTGCGGTTCGGCCTAGTGCCCTGATACAGGAAACGGCGCGAAACGCAACATGGTCACACCTCAATTTTGGTGTGAAAAATGACACTTTTTTGGCAAGTGCCTAGCTGTAGTTTTTGAACCCTAGCTCTGCCGGCACCTAGGGAAACCTAGCAAACCTATATATTTTTGAAAACTAGACACCCAGGGGAATCCTGGATGGGGTGACTTGAGTGCCTCCCACCAGGGTCTGTTACCCAGAACCCCTTGCAAACCTAAAAAATTTACAAAAAAACACATTTTCCCCACATTTCTGTGATGGAAAGTTCTGGAATCTGTGTGGATCTACAAATTTCCACCCACCCCGCGTTCCCCAAAATCCTATGAGAAAAATGGTACCTCACTTGTGCGGGTCGGCTAGTGCCCGATACAGGAAACGGCGCGAAACGCAACATGGTCACACCTCAATTTTGGTGTGAAAAATGACACTTTTTTGGCAAAGTGCCTAGCTGTAGTTTTTGAACCCTAGCTCTGCCGGCACCTAGGGAAACCTAGCAAACCTATATATTTTTGAAAACTAGACACCCAGGGGAATCCAGGATGGGGTGACTTGAGTGCCTCCCACCAGGGTCTGTTACCCAGAATCCCTTGCAAACCTAAAAAATTGACAAAAAAACACATTTTCCCACATTTCTGTGATGGAAAGTTCTGGAATCTGTGTGGATCTACAAATTTCCACCCACCCCGCGTTCCCCAAAGTCCTATGAGAAAAATGGTACCTCACTTGTGCGGGTCAGCCTAGTGCCCGATACAGGAAACGGCGCGAAACGCAACATGGTCACACCTCAATTTTGGTGTGAAAAATGACACTTTTTTGGCAAAGTGCCTAGCTGTAGTTTTTGAACCCTAGCTCTGCCGGCACCTAGGAAACCTAGCAAACCTATATATTTATGAAAACTAGACACCCAGGGGAATCCAGGATGGGGTGACGTGAGTGCCTCCCACCAGGGTCTGTTACCCAGAATCCCTTGCAAACCTAAAGAATTGACAAAAAAACACATTTTCCCGACATTTCTGTGATGGAAAGTTCTGGAATCTGTGTGGATCTACAAATTTCCACCCACCCCGCGTTTCCCAAAGTCCTTTGAGAAAAATGGTACCTCACTTGTGCAGGTCGGCCTATAGCCCGCGACAGGAAACGGCTCGAAACGCAACATGGGTCACACCTCAATTTTGCTGTGAAAAATGACACTTTTTTGGCAAAGTGCCTAGCTGTAGTTTTTGAACCCTAGCTCTGCCGGCCACCTAGGGAAACCTAGCAAACCTATATATTTTTTAAAACTAGACACCCAGGGGAATCCAGCATGGGGTGACTTGAGTGCCTCCCACCAGGGTCTGTTACCCAGAATCCCTTGCAAACCCAAAAAATTGACAAAAAAACACATTTTCCCCACATTTCTGTGATGGAAAGTTCTGGAATCTGTGTGGATCTTACAAATTTCCACCCACCCCGCGTTCCCCAAAGTCCTATGAGAAAAATGGTACCTCACTTGTGCGGGTCGGCCTAGTGCCTGATACAGGAAACGGCGCGAAACTCAACATGGTCACACCTCAATTTTGGTGTGAAAAATGACACTTTTTTGGCAAAGTGCCTAGCTGTAGTTTTTGAACCCTAGCTCTGCCGGCACCTAGGGAAACCTAGCAAACCTATATATTTTTGTACACTAGACACCCAGGGGAATCCAGGATGGGGTGACTTGAGTGCCTCCCACCAGGGTCTGTTACCCAGAATCCCTTGCAAACCTAAAAAATTGACAAAAAAACACATTTTCCCCACATTTCTGTGATGGAAAGTTCTGGAATCTGTGTGGATCTACAAATTTCCACCCACCCCGCATTCCCAAAGTCCTATGAGAAAAATGGTACCTCACTTGTGCGGGTCGGCCAATAGCCCGCGACAGGAAACGGCGCGAAACGCAACATGGTCACACCTCAATTTTGCTGTGAAAAATGATACTTTTTTGGCAAAGTGCCTAGCTGTAGTTTTTTGAACCCTAGCTCTGCCGGCACCTAGGAAACCTAGCAAACCTTTATATTTTTGAAAACTAGACACCCAGGGGAATCCAGGATGGGGTGAGTTGAGTGCCTCCCACCAGGGTCCTTTACCCAGAATCCCTTGCAAACCTAAAAAATTGACAAAAAACACATTTTCCCCACATTTCTGTGATGGAAAGTTCTGGAATCTGTGTGGATCTACAAATTTCCACCCACCCCGAGTTCCCCAAAGTCCCATGAGAAAAATGGTACCTCACTTGTGCGGTTCGGCCTAGTGCCCGATACAGGAAACGGCGCGAAACGCAACATGGTCACACCTCAATTTTGGTGTTGAAAAATGACACTTTTTTGGCAAGTGCCTAGCTGTAGTTTTTGAACCCTAGCTCTGCCGGCACCTAGGGAAACCTAGCAAACCTATATATTTTTGAAAACTAGACACCCAGGGGGAATCCTGGATGGGGTGACTTGAGTGCCTCCCACCAGGGTCTGTTACCCAGAACCCCTTGCAAACCTAAAAAATTTACAAAAAAACACATTTTCCCCACATTTCTGTGATGGAAAGTTCTGGAATCTGTGTGGATCTACAAATTTCCACCCACCCCGCGTTCCCCAAAATCCCATGAGAAAAATGGTACCTCACTTGTGCGGGTCGGCCTAGTGCCCGATACAGGAAACGGCGCGAAACGCAACATGGTCACACCTCAATTTTGGTGTGAAAAATGACACTTTTTTGCAAAGTGCCTAGCTGTAGTTTTTGAACCCTAGCTCTGCCGGCACCTAGGGAAACCTAGCAAACCTATATATTTTTGAAAACTAGACACCCAGGGGAATCCAGGATGGGGTGACTTGAGTGCCTCCCACCAGGGTCTGTTACCCAGAATCCCTTGCAAACCTAAAAAATTGACAAAAAAACACATTTTCCCCACATTTCTGTGATGGAAAGTTCTGGAATCTGTGTGGATCTACAAATTTCCACCCACCCCGCGTTCCCCAAAGTCCTATGAGAAAAATGGTACCTCACTTGTGCGGGTCAGCCTAGTGCCCGATACAGGAAACGGCGCGAACGCAACATGGTCACACCTCAATTTTGGTGTGAAAAATGACACTTTTTTGGCAAAGTGCCTAGCTGTAGTTTTTGAACCTAGCTCTGCCGGCACCTAGGGAAACCTAGCAAACCTATATATTTATGAAAACTAGACACCCAGGGGAATCCAGGATGGGGTGACGTGAGTGCCTCCCACCAGGGTCTGTTACCCAGAATCCCTTGCAAACCTAAAGAATTGACAAAAAAACACATTTTCCCGACATTTCTGTGATGGAAAGTTCTGGAATCTGTGTGGATCTACAAATTTCCACCCACCCCGCGTTTCCCAAAGTCCTTTGAGAAAAATGGTACCTCACTTGTGCAGGTCGGCCTATAGCCCGCGACAGGAAACGGCTCGAAACGCAACATGGTCACACCTCAATTTTGCTGTGAAAAATGACACTTTTTTGGCAAAGTGTCTAGCTGTAGTTTTTGAACCCTAGCTCTGCCGGCACCTAGGGAAACCTAGCAAACCTATATATTTTTTAAAACTAGACACCCAGGGGAATCCAGGATGGGGTGACTTGAGTGCCTCCCACCAGGGTCTGTTACCCAGAATCCCTTGCAAACCCAAAAAATTGACAAAAAAACACATTTTCCCCACATTTCTGTGATGGAAAGTTCTGGAATCTGTGTGGATCTACAAATTTCCACCCACCCCGCGTTCCCCAAAGTCCTATGAGAAAAATGGTACCTCACTTGTGCGGGTCGGCCTAGTGCCTGATACAGGAAACGGCGCGAAACTCAACATGGTCACACCTCAATTTTGGTGTGAAAAATGACACTTTTTTGGCAAAGTGCCTAGCTGTAGTTTTTGAACCCTAGCTCTGCCGGCACCTAGGGAAACCTAGCAAACCTATATATTTTTGTACACTAGACACCCAGGGGAATCCAGGATGGGGTGACTTGAGTGCCTCCCACCAGGGTCTGTTACCCAGAATCCCTTGCAAACCTAAAAAATTGACAAAAAAACACATTTTCCCCACATTTCTGTGATGGAAAGTTCTGGAATCTGTGTGGATCTACAAATTTCCACCCACCCCGCATTCCCCAAAGTCCTATGAGAAAAATGGTACCTCACTTGTGCGGGTCGGCCAATAGCCCGCGACAGGAAACGGCGCGAAACGCAACATGGTCACACCTCAATTTTGCTGTGAAAAATGATACTTTTTTGGCAAAGTGCCTAGCTGTAGTTTTTGAACCCTAGCTCTGCCGGCACCTAGGGAAACCTAGCAAACCTTTATATTTTTGAAAACTAGACACCCAGGGGAATCCAGGATGGGGTGAGTTGAGTGCCTCCCACCAGGGTCCGTTACCCAGAATCCCTTGCAAACCTAAAAAATTGACAAAAAAACACATTTTCCCCACATTTCTGTGATGGAAAGTTCTGGAATCTGTGTGGATCTACAAATTTCCACCCACCCCGAGTTCCCCAAAGTCCCATGAGAAAAATGGTACCTCACTTGTGCGGTTCGGCCTAGTGCCCGATACAGGAAACGGCGCGAAACGCAACATGGTCACACCTCAATTTTGGTGTGAAAAATGACACTTTTTTGGCAAGTGCCTAGCTGTAGTTTTTGAACCCTAGCTCTGCCGGCACCTAGGGAAACCTAGCAAACCTATATATTTTTGAAAACTAGACACCCAGGGGAATCCTGGATGGGGTGACTTGAGTGCCTCCCACCAGGGTCTGTTACCCAGAACCCCTTGCAAACCTAAAAAATTTACAAAAAAACACATTTTCCCCACATTTCTGTGATGGAAAGTTCTGGAATCTGTGTGGATCTACAAATTTCCACCCACCCCGCGTTCCCCAAAATCCCATGAGAAAAATGGTACCTCACTTGTGCGGGTCGGCCTAGTGCCCGATACAGGAAACGGCGCGAAACGCAACATGGTCACACCTCAATTTTGGTGTGAAAAATGACACTTTTTTGGCAAAGTGCCTAGCTGTAGTTTTTGAACCCTAGCTCTGCCGGCACCTAGGGAAACCTAGCAAACCTATATATTTTTGAAAACTAGACACCCAGGGGAATCCAGGATGGGGTGACTTGAGTGCCTCCCACCAGGGTCTGTTACCCAGAATCCCTTGCAAACCTAAAAAATTGACAAAAAAACACATTTTCCCCACATTTCTGTGATGGAAAGTTCTGGAATCTGTGTGGATCTACAAATTTCCACCCACCCCGCGTTCCCCAAAGTCCTATGAGAAAAATGGTACCTCACTTGTGCGGGTCAGCCTAGTGCCCGATACAGGAAACGGCGCGAAACGCAACATGGTCACACCTCAATTTTGGTGTGAAAAATGACACTTTTTTGGCAAAGTGCCTAGCTGTAGTTTTTGAACCCTAGCTCTGCCGGCACCTAGGGAAACCTAGCAAACCTATATATTTATGAAAACTAGACACCCAGGGGAATCCAGGATGGGGTGACGTGAGTGCCTCCCACCAGGGTCTGTTACCCAGAATCCCTTGCAAACCTAAAGAATTGACAAAAAAACACATTTTCCCGACATTTCTGTGATGGAAAGGTCTGGAATGTTTGTGGATCTACAAATTTCCACCCACCCCGCGTTTCCCAAAGTCCTTTGAGAAAAATGGTACCTCACTTGTGCAGGTCAGCCTATAGCCCGCGACAGGAAACGGCTCGAAACGCAACATGGTCACACCTCAATTTTGCTGTGAAAAATGACACTTTTTTGGCAAAGTGCCTAGCTGTAGTTTTTGAACCCTAGCTCTGCCGGCACCTAGGGAAACCTAGCAAACCTATATATTTTTTAAAACTAGACACCCAGGGGAATCCAGGATGGGGTGACTTGAGTGCCTCCCACCAGGGTCTGTTACCCAGAATCCCTTGCAAACCCAAAAAATTGACAAAAAAACACATTTTCCCCACATTTCTGTGATGGAAAGTTCTGGAATCTGTGTGGATCTACAAATTTCCACCCACCCCGCGTTCCCCAAAGTCCTATGAGAAAAATGGTACCTCACTTGTGCGGGTCGGCCTAGTGCCTGATACAGGAAACGGCGCGAAACTCAACATGGTCACACCTCAATTTTGGTGTGAAAAATGACACTTTTTTGGCAAAGTGCCTAGCTGTAGTTTTTGAACCCTAGCTCTGCCGGCACCTAGGGAAACCTAGCAAACCTATATATTTTTGTACACTAGACACCCAGGGGAATCCAGGATGGGGTGACTTGAGTGCCTCCCACCAGGGTCTGTTACCCAGAATCCCTTGCAAACCTAAAAAATTGACAAAAAAACACATTTTCCCCACATTTCTGTGATGGAAAGTTCTGGAATCTGTGTGGATCTACAAATTTCCACCCACCCCGCATTCCCCAAAGTCCTATGAGAAAAATGGTACCTCACTTGTGCGGGTCGGCCAATAGCCCGCGACAGGAAACGGCGCGAAACGCAACAAGGTCACACCTCAATTTTGCTGTGAAAAATGATACTTTTTTGGCAAAGTGCCTAGCTGTAGTTTTTGAACCCTAGCTCTGCCGGCACCTAGGGAAACCTAGCAAACCTTTATATTTTTGAAAACTAGACACCCAGGGGAATCCAGGATGGGGTGAGTTGAGTGCCTCCCACCAGGGTCCGTTACCCAGAATCCCTTGCAAACCTAAAAAATTGACAAAAAAACACATTTTCCCCACATTTCTGTGATGGAAAGTTCTGGAATCTGTGTGGATCTACAAATTTCCACCCACCCCGAGTTCCCCAAAGTCCCATGAGAAAAATGGTACCTCACTTGTGCGGTTCGGCCTAGTGCCCGATACAGGAAACGGCGCGAAACGCAACATGGTCACACCTCAATTTTGGTGTGAAAAATG
This sequence comes from Triturus cristatus, assembly GCF_964204655.1. Lineage (NCBI taxonomy): Eukaryota > Metazoa > Chordata > Amphibia > Caudata > Salamandridae > Triturus > Triturus cristatus. The sequence goes on from NW_028187382.1 coordinate 7,770, forward strand.
ACACTTTTTTGGCAAGTGCCTAGCTGTAGTTTTTGAACCCTAGCTCTGCCGGCACCTAGGGAAACCTAGCAAACCTATATATTTTTGAAAACTAGACACCCAGGGGAATCCTGGATGGGGTGACTTGAGTGCCTCCCACCAGGGTCTGTTACCCAGAACCCCTTGCAAACCTAAAAAATTTACAAAAAAACACATTTTCCCCACATTTCTGTGATGGAAAGTTCTGGAATCTGTGTGGATCTACAAATTTCCACCCACCCCGCGTTCCCCAAAGTCCCATGAGAAAAATGGTACCTCACTTGTGCGGGTCGGCCTAGTGCCCGATACAGGAAACGGCGCGAAACGCAACATGGTCACACCTCAATTTTGGTGTGAAAAATATCACTTTTTTGGCAAAGTGCCTAGCTGTAGTTTTTGAACCCTAGCTCTGCCGGCACCTAGGGAAACCTAGCAAACCTATATATTTTTGTACACTAGACACCCAGGGGAATCCAGGATGTGGTGAGTTGAGTGCTTCCCACCAGGGTCTGTTACCCAGAATCCCTTGCACACCTCAAAAATTTACAAAAAACCCACATTTGCCCCATATTTCTGTGATGGACAGTTCTGGAATCTGCGTGGAACCACAAATTTCCACCCACCCCACGTTCCCCAAAGTCCTACAAGAAAAATGGTACCTCACTTGTGCGGGTCGGCCTAGTGCCCAATACAGGAAACGGCGCGAAACGCAACGTGGTCACACCTCAATTTTGCAGTGAAAAATTACCCTTTTTTGGCAAAGTGACTAGCTGTAGTTTTTTAACCCTAGCCCTGCCGGCACCTAGGGAATTTTAGCAAACCTATATATTTTTGAAAACTAGACACCCAGGGGAATCCAGGATGGGGTGACTTGAGTGCCTACCACTAGGGTCTGTTACCCAGAATCCCTTGCAAACCTAAAAAATTGACAAAAAAACACATTTTCCCCACATTTCTGTGAAGGAAAGTTCTGGAATCTGTGTGGATCTACAAATTTCCACCCACCCCGCGCTCCCCAAAGTCCTATGAGAAAAATGGTACCTCACTTGTGTGGGTCGGCCTAGTGCCCGCAACAGGAAACGGCGCGAAACGCAACATGGTCACACCTCAATTTTGCTGTGAAAAATGACACTTTTTTGGCAAAGTGCCTAGCTGTAGTTTTTGAACCCTAGCTCTGCCGGCACCTAGGGAAACCTAGCAAACCTATATATTTTTGAAAACTAGACACCCAGGGAAATCCAGGATGGGGTGACTTGAGTGCCTCCCACCAGGGTCTGTAACCCAGAATCCCTTGCAAACCTAAAAAATTGACAAAAAAACACATTTTCCCCACATTTCTGTGATGGAAAGTTCTGGAATCTGTGTGGATCTACAAATTTCCACCCACCCCGCATTCCCCAAAGTCCTATGAGAAAAATGGTACCTCACTTGTGCGGGTCGGCCTAGTGCCCGCGACAGGAAACGGCGCAAAACGCAACGTGGTCACACCTCAATTTTGCAGTGAAAGATGACCCTTTTTTGGCAAAGTGACTAGCTGTAGTTTTTGAACCCTAGCTCTGCCGGCACCTAGGGAAACCTAGCAAACCTATATATTTTTGTACACTAGACACCCAGTGGAATCCAGGATGGGGTGACTTGAGTGCCTCCCACCAGGGTCAGTTACCCAGAATCCCTTGCAAACGTAAAAAATCGACAAAAAAACACATTTTTCCCACATTTCTGTGATGGAAAGTTCTGGAATCTGCGTGGATCCACAAATTTCCACCCACTCCGCGTTCCCCAAAGTCCTACAAGAAAAATGGTACCTCACTTGTGCGGGTCGGCCTAGTGCCCGCGACAGGAAACGGCACAAAACGCAACGTGGTCACTCCTCAATCTTGCAGTGAAAAATGACCGTTTTTTGGCAAAGTGACTAGCTGTAGTTTTTTAACCCTAGCTCTGCCGGCACCTAGGGAAACCTGGCAAACCTATATATTTTTAAAAACTAGACACCCAGGGGAATCCAGGATGGGGTGACTTGAGTGCCTCCCTCCAGGGTCTGTTACCCAGAATCCCTTGCACACCTAAAAAATTTACAAAAAAAACACATTTGCCCCATATTTCTGTGATGGAAAGTTCTGGAATCTGCGTGGATCCACAAATTTCCACCCACCCCACGTTCCCCAAAGTCCTACAAGAAAAATGGCACCTCACTTGTGCGGGGCAGCCTAGTGCCCGCGACAGGAAACGGCGCAAAACGCAACGTGGTCACACCTCAATTTTGCAGTGAAAAACGACCCTTTTTTGGCAAAGTGCCTAGATGTAGGTTTTTTAACCCTAGCTCTGCCGGCACCTAGGGAAACCTAGCAAACCTATATATTTTTTAAAACTAGCCACCCAGGGGAATCCAGGATGTGGTGAGTTGAGTGCCTCCCACCAGGGTCTGTTACCCAGAATCCCTTGCAAACCTAAAAAATTGACAAAAAAAACACATTTTCCCCACATTTCTGTGATGGAAAGTTCTGGAATCTGCGTGGATCCACAAATTTCCACCCACCCCGCGTTCCCCAAAGTCCTACGTGAAAAATGGTACCTCACTTGTGCGGGTCGGCCTAGTGCCCGCGACAGGAAACAGCGGAAAACGCAACGTGGTCACACCTCAATTTTGCAGTGATAAATTACCCTTTTTTGGCAACGTGACTAGCTGTAGTTTTTTAACCCTAGCTCTGCCGGCACCTAGGGAAACCTAGCAAACCTATATATTTTTGTACACTAGACACCCAGGGGAATCCAGGATGGGGTGACTTGAGTGCCTCCCACCAGGGTCAGTTACTCAGAATCCCTTGCAAACGTAAAACATGGACAAAAAAACACATTTTCCCCACATTTCTGTGATGGAAAGTTCTGGAATCTGCGTGGATCCACAAATTTCCACCCACTCCGCGTTCCCCAAAGTCCTACGAGAAAAATGGTACCTCACTTGTGCGGGTCGGCCTAGTGCCCGCGACAGGAAACGGTGCAAAACGCAACGTGGTCACTCCTCAATTTTGCAGTGAAAAACTGACCCTTTTTTGGCAAAGTGACTAGCTGTAGTTTTTGAACCCTAGCTCTGCCGGCACCTAGGGAGACCTAGCAAACCTATATATTTTTGAAAACTAGACACCCAGGGGAATCCAGGATGGGGTGACTTGAGTGCCTCCCACCAGGGTCTGTTATCCAGAATCTCTTGCAAACCTAAACAAATGACAAAAAAAACATATTTTCCCCACATTTCTGTGATGGAATAATCTGGAATATGCATGGATCCACACATTTCCACCCACCCCGCGTTTCCCAAAGTCCTACGAGAAAAATGGTACCTCACTTGCACGGGTCGGCCTAGTGCCTGTGTAGGAAGGTGGATATCTGACTATGGTTACCCCCAAATTTTTGCCTAGTGTCTAGCTGGTTTTTCGACTTAGTTGGCCTGAGTCCCTGCCATTCAGGATATCAGCCTAGCTGTTCTCTCTTTAAACTGGACTCCATGTACCCTAGGTACATACCCAATTGGTTGGATCACCCTGTGAGCCCCTGTACCAGTGTACACTAGGTACCCAGGGCATTGGTGTATCTAAGGCCTGCCAGGGGCTGAAGCATGTATTATGCCACCCCAGGCTTGGCCTAACAAATTTGACACAACTGGCTGATCACTCAGCTGGGGTAAGTTGGTGTAACCACCTCTTACTTAGGTGTAGTATACCTATACCTAACCTTAAATGGGACACATGTTAACCTATAAGTCACTCCTATGGCAGGCCTTAACAATCCTGAAGGCAGAGTGCTTGGTTCCATGTGAGATGGTGCTCTGGCATGAGCTGAGCCTGTCTGCAGTGGTCGGAACAACTTCCTTCTACTGTTTCCAGATATCGTCATACCATATACTCTTAAGTGCATTATGAATCTCGCGGTTAAATGCTATCTTTGGTTTGGCTTTATCAAAACATGTCGATAAAGGTGTCATACGAATTGGAATACTAACCCCTCGCCAATTCTGGCGACGGGGTTAGCATTCCACCCTTCTAGAGGGACACGACATGTACAGTACCTGAAACCCGGGTAAAATCAGACATAGCCTCAGCTCCACAAAATGGATGCTGCCACCACAGACACAAGTCTGCCCTCCTGCTGCTGGGAGTCCTTCCAGCTTGGGAGGTGTGGACAAAGGGTTTCCTGCCAGGGGAGGTGCGTGCACCACCCCAGACAGGATTTTGTGTATTGGTCAGGTAGGGCTTGAAAGAAACCAGACATGCCTGTGGCTCACAAGGAGCCTTGGTGCATATGCCAGTTCAAACCGGTCCTGGGGCACACCAGCCCTGGACCTGGGGCGAGCTGGACAAAGGATTGGGGGTGTAACCACCCCCCTTCCTGGTCCCACCCATAGGGTGGGACCTAGCAGGTAGTCCGGCCCCTAGAATCCGCTTAAAGGTAGGAGCTGTGTCCTAAGACTTCAGACATCCTGGAATCAACTTGAAACTAAGAAGAAGACGGGAACTTCGACATTCTGCTGCACAGAAGACTGAAGGAAATCTCCCCTGTGGTCAGGGAGTGACCACCTTGCTAACGCAAGCACCATCCAGCGAATCAACGTCTGCTTTGCCGCCGCCTCCCGCCGGAGCCCGAGCCCAGAGACTGACAAGACCTGGACCTCCAGACCTCTCACCGCCCGATCCACTGTCCCTGAAAAGAGGAGACCCGTGGAGGCAACGAGACACGTGGAGCCAGCCATCTTGAAACGACCACGACAAGCTGCAAGTGCAACAACCGAGGCTCCCTCCAAGTTGTGCTTTGGGATCTGAGAAGCCCAACCCTCGAGCAGCATCTGCACCAAAGGTGAGCCCTCCAGCATCTCCATGATCTGCGTGGGGCCCTTCTGCATTTTGCCACTCGACGCGCCTAACCGGTTGCTGGCCCGTTGGCTAGTGGCCATCTTGGCGACGAACTTCAAGAACTACACCACTGGTCTGGTTGCTCCAGACTGGCCCTTGCTCCCCTCCAAAGGGGCAGTCCCTCTGACCTTGCTGGTCAGAACCATCAGCTTATCTTGTTCTCCACAACAATTGCTTTTGCCAAGGCTTGTTTACTTCGATCAAGTCGCCGACACCGCCAACAGCGAGAGCCTGCGTGGGACAGCTCGTGAACCAATTCCTGGACGTCGTCGACCTCCAGGGACCACGTGGCTGCAGAGAAAAGCTACACCTTTCTTTGTTTGCACTCGACATCGCCTGGTACCCACCTGGTGCCACGCTGATCACTAGCTAGTGACTGTGAACACTGTCCCCTCTGCTTACAGGTCTTCTACAACTCCAATCCGCTCTTGGATCCACCGCATCCCTTCCGGACCGACCGCCTGCAGCATTTTTGTCCACAGGCTCCATTGACCCGATAGAAGAAACCCGACGCACTTCGACACCTATGCACCCGCTTCCTGTGGGTGAGGTAAAGCTGGCACTCTGGTGCCCAAGTGTAGAGTGACATCTCTAGTGTCTGTGTTTCCAATCTTAAGGTCATAGTCCATCCGGAAGATCCTTTTTGCAGTAACTTTGTACTTTTTACGCACCCATTGAAAACCTATGGGAGCACGCGTGTGACTATTTGCTCTGCACACGCACCCCGTGGACCTCCTGGTCACTAACTGAAGTTAGCTCCTTGTAGGCCCAGCGATTCTAGAGGCCCTAGGCCTTTTCCCTTTTCTGTTCGTGGTACTTATACCACTATTTTAGTATATGGTTTGAGCGGCCACCAGGGCCTATCCATATAAAGTGCAACTTCTGTGTATTCTTCTGTAATCTTGTTTGACGATTTGTGCTCCTGTGCTCATAAAGAGACTAGGGGTTACTTTGAGAAATAAATACATATATATTTTGAATATATATCTGTGTGGTGTCCTTTCATTGGTATAAAAGGGGGTTGCATTTGGTAAAACTGCTGGCTTAACACGCTTCACGAGTTTAGCCTCAAAGACTGCTTAGCCTACGCTACCACTAGGGCAGCTAGTCCGAAAAGGTTGACTTACAACCACACCATAAGGGTTGCTTGGCATGGTACAAGGTGATCACTTTAACTAGTGAGCATCATATACCAGGCCAACTTCTCACATTGGTGAGCAGCGGTTGGATTTGAGCTTGCTGTGTTTTACCATTGTAATCTCTTGGTTACCAATTGAAAGATCACATAGGTACCTGTAGGTACATATAAAACAAGATTAGATATACATAAGTTCTACTGAACTTAGTTGTTGTAGAGCAAAGGGAGTAGCACACCCTGACTACAACTACTAGATAGGTTTAGTAGGTAAACCCAAGTGTAGGTAGATTGCAACACATCCACCCACACTTAAGAGCAATGGCTGGGGCAGAGGGGTCCACTGTACCCATCTCTGTTCAGAGTGACCCCCAGAGGGCACCATCCATCTTTGCTACCCTTAATCAAAATGAGCTCAGGCAGTTGGCAAATATCAGGGGCCTTAAACAGCCCAAGAATCCTACTTCTGCTGAACTCGGGGAGCTTTTACAGGCTGATGAAGATCAGAAAGCTCTCAGGAAAGCCTCCCAGTTAGGCCCCTTAGGGTCAGGAACAGGAGGCCCCCCTTCTGAAGATGCTACTGAAGTACCCCTTTCCGATAGCCATCCCTTAGATGAGAATCATACTACAGAGGAGGAAAGTGGGGAGGATACAGAAAGTAGTGAGGATGAAGGGAGAACTAGCCCAGTGCCAAGTGTTATACTTGGCCCAGCTAAACTAAGGCTATTGGGGACTGACAATGGGATCATCCCATTGGATCTCCCCAGTGGACTTAACCAGGGGTCTGGGAGGCAAAGGAATCACTCAGGTGAATCTAATGCTTCTCATGCCTCTAGAGGCTCTCAAGGTCACTCCAGGAGAAGGATGACCACCCCTCAGAGGAGGGAACATGAGGCCAGAATGCAGGAAGCTCAGCTGAGAATCAGGAAACAGGAGCTAGAAGTAGCTCTGATGGAAGAGAAACTGAGTAAGGCTAGGCGACCTAAAGAGAGTGGGTCTATACCCACTGGTGGCAGCATTGTCCCTAAGGATAAAGATAGGGTCTTTGATAATAGGAACCTGTTTAAGGTTGTGCCCCCCTACAAAAGTGGGGACGACATCCACAAATGGATGACTGCTCTTGAGAGAGCCTGCAAAGTGCAGCAGGTTCCTGAAGACCAGTGGGCAGCAATCCTCTGGCTCTCCTTTGAAGGAAGAGGCAGAGACAGACTCCTCACTGTTAGGGAGGAGGATGTCAGAAATTACAGAGCCCTGAAGAGTGTCCTAGTTGATGGGTTAGGCTTAACCACTGAACAGTACAGGTTAATGTTCAGAGACACCCAGAAGACACAGACTCAGGACTGGTCTGAATATGTTGAATGTGCCACTAAGGCTTTGGAGGGTTGGTTGCTGGGAAGTAAGGTATCTGATTATACAGGATTGTACAATTTGATGATGAGAGAACAGATTTTAAGTAACTGTCAAAACCAGCTCCTCCATCAACACCTGGTAGACTCAGATTTGACCTCTCCCCAAGAATTGGGAAAGAGGGCAGATAAATGGGTCAGGACCAGGATCAGGCCTAAGAATCAGGGTGGTGACCAAAAGAAAGATACCACCAAACCTCAAGAGAAGGGTGGGGATAAAGCAAAAGAGAAATCTTCCTCAGGGCCCCAAAACTCCACACAGGGTGGTGGGTCCCAAGCTCCCTCCTCTACCACAGGTAAAATGCCTTACTGCCATGAGTGTAAAACTCCTGGGCATTGGAAAACTGACAGCAGTTGCCAAAGGGCTAAAAACAAAACTGTTCCTCCAATTGCTCCTGTCACACCACCTATTACTGTCAGCAGTAATCCCCCAGGTGGTGGGAGTGCCCCCAGAAATCTGGGTGGGTTTACTTGGGGAACACAGGGGGACCCTGGCTTAGCCAATTCCCCTACAGCAGATACTCTTGTCTGTGATGGTGGCATGGGGTTTGCCAACTTCACTGCCTGTCCCAACACTTTGGGTAGGTACAGACAGGAGCCCTACATCAATGGTACAAAAGCTGAGGCCTACAGAGACACTGGAGCTAGCATCACAATGGTGGCCCATTGGCTAGTTCCCTCTGAGCAGCTTTTGCCTGGTTTCTCCTACCAGGTGACCAACATTGAAGGCAAACAGAACAGTCATCCCATGGCAGAGGTATGTGTCAGCTGGGGAGGTGTCACTGGCCCTAAAAGGGTGGCAGTGTCCCCAACCTTGCCTGTAGACTGCTTACTGGGGAATGACTTAGAACTCTCAGCTTGGGCTGGAGTTGAACAAGACACCCATTCTAAAATGGTAGGCCTTTCACAAAAGGGTAGTGGGGTTGTGCCATTCACAACCCCTGTCCAAATAGATTTCCTCCCTGGAAAGGTTGGAAGGGCAGTGGTAGCCACAGCCCAGGCACAGACAGACTTCCCTGTAGAGACTGGCAGAGCTGTGACAGTCACAGCTCAAACACAAACTGAGTGCCCCCCTGAAAAGGTTGGCAAGGCTGTAATGGTCTCAGCCTATACTCAGACTGACATAGGTGTAGTGAAGCCTGAAACTATGGATCACTCCACACAAACAGAGAGTAGTGGGGAGGAAGAAAAGTCTCCCTCTCCCCAGACATTTGGAAAAGGTCAGCCCCCTCAGGGATCTGACCTCACCCCTTGTGAAGGAACTGCCCCAGAGGTAGCCAGGCCTGGCCTGGCAGAGCCTCTGATGTCAGTGGCCCCTTCCAAGGTGGGACCCAGTCTGGTGCAGGTAGCCTGCCTCTCTCTACCCTGCCTCAGTCAGCCCAGGGCTGCAGAGGTCAGGGAGGCCAGTGGACCCCAAGAGGGCCCCTGTCCACAAGAACCCCCCCATCAAAAGAATGAGGATTGCCTGGCTAGTAGCCCTAGTCAGGTGATGGGTAAAAACATTCCTGAGGGGTCTCCTTTACAGGTAGTTAGGGACCTCCCCCAGAGGGATTCTGTTGGGCACAGGCAAACATGGGACCTTAGGGCCCCAAACCTGACCTGTCCCTCCAGTAAGCCCACAAAAGGGACCCAGCCTCCAGCTTTAGGTAGCCAGAGGCTGACCCTGAGAGCACAGTGCAACTCAGTTAAGGAAAGAAAGGCATCCATGGTGGAGGATGATTGGAGGAAGCTGAGGCCTCACTTTGAGGACCCTCACTTCAGTACTCCATCTCAACACCAGCCTTTTACTTTGCCAAGACACACCAAAGGTAGAGATTCCCTATGGTGGAGACCCTCTGATACCCTTAGGGAGAGGGATTGCTTAGTGGACCATGAGACAGGGGGTAACCATGCCAGTGCTGGTTCCTCCTTATATGGCCACTTGGGCAATATAGGCTTACCTGGTCAAGGTCAGCCTTATCTCCCTTCGTTTGGGGGGGGTTGTGTAGGAAGGTGGATATCTGACTATGGTTACCCCCAAATTTTTGCTTAGTGTCTAGCTGGTTTTTCGACTTAGTTGGCCTGAGACCCTGCCATTCAGGATCTCAGCCTAGCTGTTCTCTCTTTAAACTGGACTCCATGTACCCTAGGTACATACCCAATTGGTTGGATCACCCTGTGAGCCCCTGTACCAGTGTACACTAGGTACCCAGGGCATTGGTGTACCCAAGGCCTGCCAGGGGCTGAAGCATGTATTATGCCACCCCAGGCTTGGCCTAACAAATTTGACACAACTGGCTGATCACTCAGCTGGGGTAAGTTGGTGTAACCACCTCTTACTTAGGTGTAGTATACCTATACCTAACCTTAAATGGGACACATGTTAACCTATGAGTCACTCCTATGGCAGGCCTTAACAATCCTGAAGGCAGAGTGCTTGGTTCCATGTGAGATGGTGCTCTGGCATGAGCTGAGCCTGTCTGCAGTGGTCGGAACAACTTCCTTCTACTGTTTCCAGATATCGTCATACCATATACTCTTAAGTGCATTATGAACCTCGCGGTTAAATGCTATCTTTGGTTTGGCTTTATCAAAACATGTCGAGTAAGGTGTCATACGAATTGGAATACTAACCCCTCGCCAATTCTGGCGATAGGGTTAGCATTCCACCCTTCTAGAGGGACACAACATGTACAGTACCTGAAACCCGGGTAAAATCAGACATAGCCTCAGCTCCACAAAATGGATGCTGCCACCACAGATACAAGTCTGCCCTCCTGCTGCTGGGAGTCCTTCCAGCTTGGGAGGTGTGGACAAAGGGTTTCCCGCCAGGGGAGGTGCGTGCATCACCCCAGACAGGATTTTGTGTATTGGTCAGGTAGGGCTTGAAAGAAACCAGACATGCCTGTAGCTCACAAGGAGCCTCGGTGCATATGCCAGTTCAAACCAGTCCTGGGGCACACCAGCCCTGGACCTGGGGCGAGCTGGACAAAGGATTGGGGGTGTAACCACCCCCCTTCCTGGTCCCACCCATAGGGAGGGACCTAGCAGGTAGTCCGGCCCCTAGAACCCGCTTAAAGGTAGGAGCTGTGTCCTAAGACTTCAGACATCCTGGAATCAACTTGAAACTAAGAAGAAGACGGGAACTTCGACATTCTGCTGCACAGAAGACTGAAGGAAATCTCCCCTGTGGTAAGGGAGTGACCACCTTGCTAACGCAAGCACCATCCAGCGAATCAACGTCTGCTTTGCCGCCGCCTCCCGCCGGAGCCCGAGCCCAGAGTCTGACAAGACCTGGACCTCCAGACCTCTCACCGCCCGATCCACAGTCCCTGAAAAGAGGAGACCCGTGGAGGCAACGAGACACGTGGAGCCAGCCATCTTGAAACGACCACGAATAGCTGCAAGTGCAACAACCGAGGCTCCCTCCAAGTTGTGCTTTGGGATCTGAGAAGCCCAACCCTCGAGCAGCATCTGCACCAAAGGTGAGCCCTCCAGCATCTCCACGATCTGCGTGGGGCCCTTCTGAATTTTGCCACTCGACGCGCCTAACCGGTTGCTGGCCCGTTGGCTAGTGGCCATCTTGGCGACGAACTTCAAGAACTACACCGCTGGTCTGGTTGCTCCAGACTGGCCCTTGCTCCCCTCCAAAGGGGCAGTCCCTCTGACCTTGCTGGTCAGAACCATCAGCTTATCTTGTCTCCACAACAATTGCTTTTGCCAAGACTTGTTTGCTTCGATCAAGTTGCCGACACCGCCGACAGCGAGAGCCTGCGTGGGACAGCTCGTGAACCGACTCCTGGACGTCGTCGACCTCCAGGGACCACGTGGCTGCAGAGACAAGCTACACCTTTCTTCCTGTTTGCACCCGACATCGCCTGGTACCCACCTGGTGCCACGCTGATCACTGGCTAGTGACTGTGAACAATGTCCCCTCTGCTTACAGGTCTTCTACAACTCCGATCCGCTCTTGGATCCACCGCATCCCTTCCGGACCGACCGCCTGCAGCATCTTTGTCCACAGGCTCCATTGACCCGATAGAAGAAACCCGACGCACTTCGACACCTATGCACCCGCTTCCTGTGGGTGAGGTAAAGCTGGCACTCCGGTGCCCAAGTGTAGAGTGACATCTCTAGTGTCTGTGTTTCCAATCTTAAGGTCATAGTCCATCCGGAAGATCCTTTTTGCAGTAACTTTGTACTTTTTACGCACCCATTGAAAACCTATGGGAGCACGCGTGTGACTATTTGCTCTGCACATGCACCCCGTGGACCTCCTGGTCACTAACTGAAGTTAGCTCCTTGTAGGCCCAGCGATTCTAGAGGCCCTAGGCCTTTTCCCTTTTCTGTTCGTGGTACTTATACCACTATTTTAGTACATGGTTTGAGCGGCCACCAGGGCCTATCCATATAAAGTGCAACTTCTGTGTATTCTACTGTAATCTTGTTTGACGATTTGTGCTCCTGTGCTCATAAAGAGACTAGGGGTTACTTTGAGAAATAAATACATATATATTTTGAATATATATCTGTGTGGTGTCCTTTCATTGGTATAAAAGGGGGTTGCATTTGGTAAAACAGCTGGCTTAACACGCTTCACGAGTTTAGCCTCAAAGACTGCTTAGCCTACGCTACCACTAGGGCAGCTAGTCAGAAAAGGTTGACTTACAACCACACCATAAGGGTTGCTTGGCATGGTACAAGGTGATCACTTTAACTAGTGAGCATCATATACCAGGCCAACTTCTCACAGCCTGCGACAGGAAACGGTGCAAAATGCAACGTGGTCATACCTCAATTTTGCAGTGAAAAATGACCCTTTTTTGGCAAAGTGACTAGCTGTAGTTTTTTAACCCTAGCTCTGCCGGCACCTAGGGAAACCTAGCAAACCTATATATTTCTGAAAACTAGACACCCAGGGGAATCCAGGATGGGGTGACTTGAGTGCCTCCCACCAGGGTCTGTTACCCAGAATCCCTTGCAAACGTAAAAAATGGACAAAAAAAACACATTTTTCCCACATTTCTGTGATGGAAAGTTCTGGAATCTGCGTGAATTCACAAATTTCCACCCACCCCGCGTCCCCCAAAGTCCTACGAGAAAAATGGTACCTCACTTGTGCGGGTCGGCCTAGTGCCCGCGACAGGAAATGGCGCAAAACGCAACGTGGTCTCTCCTCAATTTTGGAGTGAAAAATTACCATTTTTTGGCAAAGTGACTAGCTGTAGTTTTTTAACCCTAGCTCTGCCGGCACCTAGGGAAACCTAGCAAACCTATATATTTTTGAAAACTAGACACCCAGGGGAATCCAGGATGGGGTGACTTGAGTGCCTCCCACCAGGGTCTGTTACCCAGAATCCCTAACAAACCTAAAAAATTGACAAAAAAAACACATTTTCCCCACATTTCTGTGATGGAAAGTTCTGGAATCTGCGTGGATCCACAAATTTCCACCCACCCCGCATTCCCCAAAGTCCTACGAGAAAAATGGTACCTCACTTGTGCTGGTCGCCTAGTGCCCGCGACAGGAAACGGCGCGAAACGCAACATGGTCACACCTCAATTTTGCTGTGAAAAATGACACTTTTTTGGCAAAGTGCCTAGCTGTAGTTTTTGAACCCTAGCTCTGCCGGCACCTAGGGAAACCTAGAAAACCTATATATTTTTTAAAACTAGACACCCAGGGGAATCCAGGATGGGGTGACTTGAGTGCCTCCCACCAGGGTCTGTTACCCAGAATCCCTTGCATACCCAAAAAATTGACAAAAAAACACATTTTCCCCACATTTCTGTGATGGAAAGTTCTGGAATCTGTGTGGATCTACAAATTTCCACCCACCCCGCGTTCCCCAAAGTCCTATGAGAAAAATGGTACCTCACTTGTGCGGGTCGGCCTAGTGCCCGATACAGAAAACGGCGCGAAACGCAACATGGTCACACCTCAATTTTGGTGTGAAAAATGACACTTTTTTGGCAAAGTGCCTAGCTGCAGCTTTTGAACCCTAGCTCTGCCGGCACCTAGGGAAACCTAGCAAACCTATATATTTTTGTACACTAGACACCCAGGGGAATTCAGGATGTGGTGAGTTGAGTGCTTCCCACCAGGGTCTGTTACCCAGAATCCCTTGCACACCTAAAGAATTTACAAAAAAACCACATTTGCCCCATATTTCTGTGATGGACAGTTCTGGAATCTGCGTGGATCCACAAATTTCCACCCACTCCGCGTTCCCCAAAGTCCTACGAGAAATATGGTACCTCACTTGTGCGGGTCGGCCTAGTGCCCGTGACAGAAAACGGCGCAAAACGCAACGTGTTCACACCTCAATTTTGCAGTGAAAAATTACCCTTTTTTGGCAAAGTGACTAGCTGTAGTTTTTGAACCCTAGCCCTGCCGGCACCTAGGGAAACCTAGCAAACCTATATATTTTTGAAAACTAGACACCCAGGGGAATCCAGGATGGGGTGACTTGAGTGCCTCCCACCAGGGTCTGTTACCCAGAATCCCTAACAAACCTAAAAAATTGACAAAAAAACCACATTTTCCCCACATTTCTGTGATGGAAAGTTCTGGAATCTGCGTGGATCCACAAATTTCCACCCACCCCGCATTCTCCAAAGTCCTACGAGAAAAATGGTACCTCACTTGTGCTGGTCGCCTAGTGCCCGCGACAGGAAACGGCACGAAACGCAACATGGTCACACCTCAATTTTGCTGTGAAAAATGACACTTTTTTGGCAAAGTGCCTAGCTGTAGTTTTTGAACCCTAGCTCTGCCGGCACCTAGGGAAACCTAGAAAACCTATATATTTTTTAAAACTAGACACCCAGGGGAATCCAGGATGGGGTGACTTGAGTGCCTCCCACCAGGGTCTGTTACCCAGAATCCCTTGCAAACCCAAAAGATTGACAAAAAAACACATTTTCCCCACATTTCTGTGATGGAAAGTTCTGGAATCTGTGTGGATCTACAAATTTCCACCCACCCCGCGTTCCCCAAAGTCCTATGAGAAAAATGGTACCTCACTTGTGCGGGTCGGCCTAGTGCCCGATACAGAAAACGGCGCGAAACGCAACATGGTCACACCTCAATTTTGGTGTGAAAAATGACACTTTTTTGGCAAAGTGCCTAGCTGTAGTTTTTGAACCCTAGCTCTGCCGGCACCTAGGGAAACCTAGCAAACCTATATATTTTTGTACACTAGACACCCAGGGGAATTCAGGATGTGGTGAGTTGAGTGCTTCCCACCAGGGTCTGTTACCCAGAATCCCTTGCACACCTAAAGAATTTACAAAAAAACCACATTTGCCCCATATTTCTGTGATGGACAGTTCTGGAATCTGCGTGGATCCACAAATTTCCACCCACTCCGCGTTCCCCAAAGTCCTACGAGAAATATGGTACCTCACTTGTGCGGGTCGGCCTAGTGCCCGTGACAGAAAACGGCGCAAAACGCAACGTGTTCACACCTCAATTTTGCAGTGAAAAATTACCCTTTTTTGGCAAAGTGACTAGCTGTAGTTTTTGAACCCTAGCCCTGCCGGCACCTAGGGAAACCTAGCAAACCTATATATTTTTGAAAACTAGACACCCAGGGGAATCCAGGATGGTGTGACTTGAGTGCCTCCCACTAGGGTCTGTTACCCAGAATCCCTTGCAAACCTAAAAAATTGACAAAAAAACACATTTTCCCCACATTTCTGTGATGGAAAGTTCTGGAATCTGTGTGGATCTACAAATTTCCACCCACCCCGCGCTCCCCAAAGTCCTATGAGAAAAATGGTACCTCACTTGTGCGGGTCGGGCTAGTGCCCGCGACAGGAAACGGCGCGAAACGCAACATGGTCACACCTCAATTTTGCTGTAAAATGACAATTTTTTGGCAAAGTGCCTAGCTGTAGTTTTTGAACCCTAGCTCTGCCGGCACCTAGGGAAACCTAGCAAACCTATATATTTTTGAAAACTAGACACCCAGGGAAATCCAGGATGGGGTGACTTGAGTGCCTCCCACCAGGGTCTGTTACCCAGAATCCCTTGCAAACCTAAAAAATTGACAAAAAAACACATTTTCCCCACATTTATGTGATGGAAAGTTCTGGAATCTGTGTGGATCTACAAATTTCCACCCACCCCGCGTTCCCCAAAGTCCTACGAGAAAAATGGTACCTCACTTGTGCTGGTCGCCTAGTGCCCGCGACAGGAAACGGTGCAAAACGCAACGTGGTCACTCCTCAATCTTGCAGTGAAAAATGACCGTTTTTTGGCAAAGTGACTAGCTGTAGTTTTTTAACCCTAGCTCTGCCGGCACCTAGGGAAACCTGGCAAACCTATATATTTTTAAAAACTAGACACCCAGGGGAATCCAGGATGGGGTGACTTGAGTGCCTCCCTCCAGGGTCTGTTACCCAGAATCCCTTGCACACCTAAAAAATTTACAAAAAAAACACATTTGCCCCATATTTCTGTGATGGAAAGTTCTGGAATCTGCGTGGATCCACAAATTTCCACCCACCCCACGTTCCCCAAAGTCCTACAAGAAAAATGGCACCTCACTTGTGCGGGGCGGCCTAGTGCCCGCGACAGGAAACGGCGCAAAACGCAACGTGGTCACACCTCAATTTTGCAGTGAAAAACGACCCTTTTTTGGCAAAGTGCCTAGCTGTAGGTTTTTTAACCCTAGCTCTGCCGGCACCTAGGGAAACCTAGCAAACCTATATATTTTTTAAAACTAGCCACCCAGGGGAATCAGGATGTGGTGAGTTGAGTGCCTCCCACCAGGGTCTGTTACCCAGAATCCCTTGCAAACCTAAAACATTGACAAAAAAAACACATTTTCCCCACATTTCTGTGATGGAAAGTTCTGGAATCTGCGTGGATCCACAAATTTCCACCCACCCCGCGTTCCCCAAAGTCCTACGTGGCAAATGGTACCTCACTTGTGCGGGTCGGCCTAGTGCCCGCGACAGGAAACAGCGCAAAACGCAACGTGGTCACACCTCAATTTTGCAGTGATAAATTACCCTTTTTTGGCAACGTGACTAGCTGTAGTTTTTTAACCCTAGCTCTGCCGGCACCTAGGGAAACCTAGCAAACCTATATATTTTTGTACACTAGACACCCAGGGGAATCCAGGATGGGGTGACTTGAGTGCCTCCCACCAGGGTCAGTTACCCAGAATCCCTTGCAAACCTAAAAAATTGACAAAAAAACACATTTTCCCCACATTTCTGTGATGGAAAGTTCTGGAATCTGTGTGGATCTACAAATTTCCACCCACCCCGCGTTCCCCAAAGTCCTATGAGAAAAATGGTACCTCACTTGTGCGGGTCGGCCTAGTGCCCGCGACAGGAAACGGCGCAAAACGCAACGTGGTCACACCTCAATTTTGCAGTGAAAGATGACCCTTTTTTGGCAAAGTGACTAGCTGTAGTTTTTGAACCCTAGCTCTGCCGGCACCTAGGGAAACCTAGCAAACCTATATATTTTTGTACACTAGACACCCAGGGGAATCCAGGATGGGGTGACTTGACTGCCTCCCACCAGGGTCAGTTACCCAGAATCCCTTGCAAACGTAAAAAATGGACAAAAAAACACATTTTCCCCACATTTCTGTGATGGAAAGTTCTGTAATCTGCGTGGATCCGCAAATTTCCACCCACTCCGTGTTCCCCAAAGTCCTACGAGAAAAATGGTACCTCACTTGTGCGGGTCGGCCTAGTGTCCGCGACAGGAAACGGCGCAAAACGCAACGTGGTCACTCCTCAATCTTGCAGTGAAAAATGACCGTTTTTTGGCAAAGTGACTAGCTGTAGTTTTTTAACCCTTGCTCTGCCGGCACCTAGGGAAACCTGGCAAACCTATATATTTTTAAAAACTAGACACCCAGGGGAATCCAGGATGGGGTGACTTGAGTGCCTCCAACCAGGGTCTGTTACCCAGAATCCCTAACAAACCTAAAAAATTGACAAAAAAAACACATTTTCCCCACATTTCTGTGATGGAAAGTTCTGGAATCTGCGTGGATCCACAAATTTCCACCCACCCCGCATTCCCCAAAGTCCTACGAGAAAAATGGCTCCTCACTTGTGCTGGTCGCCTAGTGCCCGCGACAGGAAACGGCGCGAAACGTAACATGGTCACACCTCAATTTTGCTGTGAAAAATTACCCTTTTTTGGCAAAGTGACTAGCTGTAGTTTTTGAACCCTAGCCCTGCCGGCACCTAGGGAAACCTAGCAAACCTATATATTTTTGAAAACTAGACACCCAGGGGAATCCAGGATGGTGTGACTTGAGTGCCTCCCACTAGGGTCTGTTACCCAGAATCCCTTGCAAACCTAAAAAATTGACAAAAAAACACATCTTCCCCACATTTCTGTGATGGAAAGTTCTGGAATCTGTGTGGATCTACAAATTTCCACCCACCCCGCGCTCCCCAAAGTCCTATGAGAAAAATGGTACCTCACTTGTGCGGGTCGGGCTAGTGCCCGCGACAGGAAACGGCGCGAAACGCAACATGGTCACACCTCAATTTTGCTGTAAAATGACAATTTTTTGGCAAAGTGCCTAGCTGTAGTTTTTGAACCCTAGCTCTGCCGGCACCTAGGGAAACCTAGCAAACCTATATATTTTTGAAAACTAGACACCCAGGGAAATCCAGGATGGGGTGACTTGAGTGCCTCCCACCAGGGTCTGTTACCCAGAATCCCTTGCAAACCTAAAAAATTGACAAAAAAACACATTTTCCCCACATTTCTCTGATGGAAAGTTCTGGAATCTGTGTGGATCTACAAATTTCCACCCACCCCGCGTTCCCCAAAGTCCTACGAGAAAAATGGTACCTCACTTGTGCTGGTTGCCTAGTGCCCGCGACAGGAAACGGCGCAAAACGCAACGTGGTCACTCCTCAATCTTGCAGTGAAAAATGACCGTTTTTTGGCAAAGTGACTAGCTGTAGTTTTTTAACCCTAGCTCTGCCGGCACCTAGGGAAACCTGGCAAACCTATATATTTTTAAAAACTAGACACCCAGGGGAATCCAGGATGGGGTGACTTGAGTGCCTCCCTCCAGGGTCTGTTACCCAGAATCCCTTGCACACCTAAAAAATTTACAAAAAAAACACATTTGCCCCATATTTCTGTGATGGAAAGTTCTGGAATCTGCGTGGATCCACAAATTTCCACCCACCCCACGTTGCCCAAAGCCCTACGAGAAAAATGGTACCTCACTTGTGCGGGTCGGCCTAGTGCCCGCGACAGGAAACGGTGCAAAACGCAACGTGGTCACACCTCAATTTTGCAGTGAAAGATGACCCTTTTTTGGCAAAGTGACTAGCTGTAGTTTTTGAACCCTAGCTCTGCCGGCACCTAGGGAAACCTAGCAAACCTATATATTTTTGTACACTAGACACCCAGGGGAATCCAGGATGGGGTGACTTGACTGCCTCCCACCAGGGTCAGTTACCCAGAATCCCTTGCAAACGTAAAAAATGGACAAAAAAACACATTTTCCCACATTTCTGTGATGGAAAGTTCTGGAATCTGCGTGGATCTGCAAATTTCCACCCACTCCGTGTTCCCCAAAGTCCTACGAGAAAAATGGTACCTCACTTGTGCGGGTCGGCCTAGTGTCCGCGACAGGAAACGGCGCAAAACGCAATGTGGTCACTCCTCAATCTTGCAGTGAAAAATGACCGTTTTTTGGCAAAGTGACTAGCTGTAGTTTTTTAACCCTTGCTCTGCCGGCACCTAGGGAAACCTGGCAAACCTATATATTTTTAAAAACTAGACACCCAGGGGAATCCAGGATGGGGTGACTTGAGTGCCTCCAACCAGGGTCTGTTACCCAGAATCCCTAACAAACCTAAAAAATTGACAAAAAAAACACATTTTCCCCACATTTCTGTGATGGAAAGTTCTGGAATCTGCGTGGATCCACAAATTTCCACCCACCCCGCATTCCCCAAAGTCCTACGAGAAAAATGGTACCTCACTTGTGCTGGTCGCCTAGTGCCCGCGACAGGAAACGGCGCGAAACGTAACATGGTCACACCTCAATTTTGCTGTGAAAAATGACACTTTTTTGGCAAAGTGCCTAGCTGTAGTTTTTGAACCCTAGCTCTGCCGGCACCTAGGGAAACCTAGCAAACCTATATATTTTTGAAAACTAGACACCCAGGGGAATCCAGGATGGGGTGACGTGAGTGCCTCCCACCAGGGTCTGATACCCAGAATCCCTTGCAAACCTAACAAATTGACAAAAAAACACATTTTCCCGACATTTCTGTGATGGAAAGTTCTGGAATCTCTGTGGATCTACAAATTTCCACCCACCCCGCGTTCCCCAAAGTCCTATGAGAAAAATGGTACCTCACTTGTGCAGGTCGGCCTATAGCCCGCGACAGGAAACGGCGCGAAACGCAACATGGTCACACCTCAATTTTGCTGTGAAAAATGACACTTTTTTGGCAAAGTGCCTAGCTGTAGTTTTTGAACCCTAGCTCTGCCGGCACCTAGGGAAACCTAGAAAACCTATATATTTTTTAAAACTAGACACCCAGGGGAATCCAGGATGGGGTGTCTTGAGTGCCTCCCACCAGGGTCTGTTACCCAGAATCCCTTGCAAACCCAAAACATTGACAAAAAAACACATTTTCCCCACATTTCTGTGATGGAAAGTTCTGGAATCTGTGTGGATATACAAATTTCCACCCACCCCGCGTTCCCCAAAGTCCTATGAGAAAAATGGTACCTCACTTGTGCGGGTCGGCCTAGTGCCCGATACAGAAAACGGCGCAAAACGCAACATGGTCACACCTCAATTTTGGTGTGAAAAATGACACTTTTTTGGCAAAGTGCCTAGCTGTAGTTTTTGAACCCTAGCTCTGCCGGCACCTAGGGAAACCTAGCAAACCTATATATTTTTGTACACTAGACACCCAGGGGAATTCAGGATGTGGTGAGTTGAGTGCTTCCCACCAGGGTCTGTTACCCAGAATCCCTTGCACACCTAAAGAATTTACAAAAAAACCACATTTGCCCCATATTTCTGTGATGGACAGTTCTGGAATCTGCGTGGATCCACAAATTTCCACCCACTCCGCATTCCCCAAAGTCCTACGAGAAATATGGTACCTCACTTGTGCGGGTCGGCCTAGTGCCCGTGACAGAAAACGGCGCAAAACGCAACGTGTTCACACCTCAATTTTGCAGTGAAAAATTACCCTTTTTTGGCAAAGTGACTAGCTGTAGTTTTTGAACCCTAGCCCTGCCGGCACCTAGGGAAACCTAGCAAACCTATATATTTTTGAAAACTAGACACCCAGGGGAATCCAGGATGGTGTGACTTGAGTGCCTCCCACTAGGGTCTGTTACCCAGAATCCCTTGCAAACCTAAAAAATTGACAAAAAAACACATCTTCCCCACATTTCTGTGATGGAAAGTTCTGGAATCTGTGTGGATCTACAAATTTCCACCCACCCCGCGCTCCCCAAAGTCCTATGAGAAAAATGGTACCTCACTTGTGCGGGTCGGGCTAGTGCCCGCGACAGGAAACGGCGCGAAACGCAACATGGTCACACGTCAATTTTGCTGTAAAATGACAATTTTTTGGCAAAGTGCCTAGCTGTAGTTTTTGAACCCTAGCTCTGCCGGCACCTAGGGAAACCTAGCAAACCTATATATTTTTGAAAACTAGACACCCAGGGAAATCCAGGATGGGGTGACTTGAGTGCCTCCCACCAGGGTCTGTTACCCAGAATCCCTTGCAAACCTAAAAAATTGACAAAAAAACACATTTTCCCCACATTTCTGTGATGGAAAGTTCTGGAATCTGTGTGGATCTACAAATTTCCACCCACCCCGCGTTCCCCAAAGTCCTACGAGAAAAATGGTACCTCACTTGTGCTGGTCGCCTAGTGCCCGCGACAGGAAACGGCGCAAAACGCAACGTGGTCACTCCTCAATCTTGCAGTGAAAAATGACCGTTTTTTGGCAAAGTGACTAGCTGTAGTTTTTTAACCCTAGCTCTGCCGGCACCTAGGGAAACCTGGCAAACCTATATATTTTTAAAAACTAGACACCCAGGGGAATCCAGGATGGGGTGACTTGAGTGCCTCCCTCCAGGGTCTGTTACCCAGAATCCCTTGCACACCTAAAAAATTTACAAAAAAAACACATTTGCACCATATTTCTGTGATGGAAAGTTCTGGAATCTGCGTGGATCCACAAATTTCCACCCACCCCACGTTCCCCAAAGTCCTACAAGAAAAATGGCACCTCACTTGTGCGGGGCGGCCTAGTGCCCGCGACAGGAAACGGCGCAAAACGCAACGTGGTCACACCTCAATTTTGCAGTGAAAAACGACCCTTTTTTGGCAAAGTGCCTAGCTGTAGGTTTTTTAACCCTAGCTCTGCCGGCACCTAGGGAAACCTAGCAAACCTATATATTTTTTAAAACTAGCCACCCAGGGGAATCAGGATGTGGTGAGTTGAGTGCCTCGCACCAGGGTCTGTTACCCAGAATCCCTTGCAAACCTAAAAAATTGACAAAAAAAACACATTTTCCCCACATTTATGTGATGGAAAGTTCTGGAATCTGCGTGGATCCACAAATTTCCACCCACCCCGCGTTCCCCAAAGTCCTACGTGGCAAATGGTACCTCACTTGTGCGGGTCGGCCTAGTGCCCGCGACAGGAAACAGCGCAAAACGCAACGTGGTCACACCTCAATTTTGCAGTGATAAATTACCCTTTTTTGGCAACGTGACTAGCTGTAGTTTTTTAACCCTAGCTCTGCCGGCACCTAGGGAAACCTAGCAAACCTATATATTTTTGTACACTAGACACCCAGGGGAATCCAGGATGGGGTGACTCGAGTGCCTCCCACCAGGGTCAGTTACCCAGAATCCCTTGCAAACCTAAAAAATTGACAAAAAAACACATTTTCCCCACATTTCTGTGATGGAAAGTTCTGGAATCTGTGTGGATCTACAAATTTCCACCCACCCCGCGTTCCCCAAAGTCCTATGAGAAAAATGGTACCTCACTTGTGCGGGTCGGCTCAGTGCCCGCGACAGGAAACGGCGCAAAACGCAACGTGGTCACACCTCAATTTTGCAGTGAAAGATGACCCTTTTTTGGCAAAGTGACTAGCTGTAGTTTTTGAACCCTAGCTCTGCCGGCACCTAGGGAAACCTAGCAAACCTATATATTTTTGTACACTAGACACCCAGGGGAATCCAGGATGGGGTGACTTGACTGCCTCCCACCAGGGTCAGTTACCCAGAATCCCTTGCAAACGTAAAAAATGGACAAAAAAACACATTTTCCCCACATTTCTGTGATGGAAAGTTCTGGAATCTGCGTGGATCCGCAAATTTCCACCCACTCCGTGTTCCCCAAAGTCCTACGAGAAAAATGGTACCTCACTTGTGCGGGTCGGCCTAGTGTCCGCGACAGGAAACGGCGCAAAACGCAACGTGGTCACTCCTCAATCTTGCAGTGAAAAATGACCGTTTTTTGGCAAAGTGACTAGCTGTAGTTTTTTAACCCTTGCTCTGCCGGCACCTAGGGAAACCTGGCAAACCTATATATTTTTAAAAACTAGACACCCAGGGGAATCCAGGCTGGGGTGACTTGAGTGCCTCCAACCAGGGTCTGTTACCCAGAATCCCTAACAAACCTAAAAAATTGACAAAAAAAACACATTTTCCCCACATTTCTGTGATGGAAAGTTCTGGAATCTGCGTGGATCCACAAATTTCCACCCACCCCGCATTCCCCAAAGTCCTACGAGAAAAATGGTACCTCACTTGTGCTGGTCGCCTAGTGCCCGCGACAGGAAACGGCGCGAAACGTAACATGGTCACACCTCAATTTTGCTGTGAAAAATGACACTTTTTTGGCAAAGTGCCTAGCTGTAGTTTTTGAACCCTAGCTCTGCCGGCACCTAGGGAAACCTAGCAAACCTATATATTTTTGAAAACTAGACACCCAGGGGAATCCAGGATGGGGTGACGTGAGTGCTTCCCACCAGGGTCTGATACCCAGAATCCCTTGCAAACCTAACAAATTGACAAAAAAACACATTTTCCCGACATTTCTGTGATGGAAAGTTCTGGAATCTGTGTGGATCTACAAATTTCCACCCACCCCGCGTTCCCCAAAGTCCTATGAGAAAAATGGTACCTCACTTGTGCAGGTCGGCCTATAGCCCGCGACAGGAAACGGCGCGAAACGCAACATGGTCACACCTCAATTTTGCTGTGAAAAATGACACTTTTTTGGCAAAGTGCCTAGCTGTAGTTTTTGAACCCTAGCTCTGCCGGCACCTAGGGAAACCTAGAAAACCTATATATTTTTTAAAACTAGACACCCAGGGGAATCCAGGATGGGGTGTCTTGAGTGCCTCCCACCAGGGTCTGTTACCCAGAATCCCTTGCAAACCCAAAACATTGACAAAAAAACACATTTTCCCCACATTTCTGTGATGGAAAGTTCTGGAATCTGTGTGGATCTACAAATTTCCACCCACCCCGCGTTCCCCAAAGTCCTATGAGAAAAATGGTACCTCACTTGTGCGGGTCGGCCTAGTGCCCGATACAGAAAACGGCGCGAAACGCAACATGGTCACACCTCAATTTTGGTGTGAAAAATGACACTTTTTTGGCAAAGTGCCTAGCTGTAGTTTTTGAACCCTAGCTCTGCCGGCACCTAGGGAAACCTAGCAAACCTATATATTTTTGTACACTAGACACCCAGGGGAATTCAGGATGTGGTGAGTTGAGTGCTTCCCACCAGGGTCTGTTACCCAGAATCCCTTGCACACCTAAAGAATTTACAAAAAAACCACATTTGCCCCATATTTCTGTGATGGACAGTTCTGGAATCTGCGTGGATCCACAAATTTCCACCACTCCGCGTTCCCCAAAGTCCTACGAGAAATATGGTACCTCACTTGTGCGGGTCGGCCTAGTGCCCATGACAGAAAACGGCGCAAAACGCAACGTGTTCACACCTCAATTTTGCAGAGAAAAATTACCCTTTTTTGGCAAAGTGACTAGCTGTAGTTTTTGAACCCTAGCCCTGCCGGCACCTAGGGAAACCTAGCAAACCTATATATTTTTGAAAACTAGACACCCAGGGGAATCCAGGATGGTGTGACTTGAGTGCCTCCCACTAGGGTCTGTTACCCAGAATCCCTTGCAAACCTAAAAAATTTACAAAAAAACACATCTTCCCCACATTTCTGTGATGGAAAGTTCTGGAATCTGTGTGGATCTACAAATTTCCACCCACCCCGCGCTCCCCAAAGTCCTATGAGAAAAATGGTACCTCACTTGTGCAGGTCGGGCTAGTGCCCGCGACAGGAAACGGCGCGAAACGCAACATGGTCACACCTCAATTTTGCTGTAAAATGACAATTTTTTGGCAAAGTGCCTAGCTGTAGTTTTTGAACCCTAGCTCTGCCGGCACCTAGGGAAACCTAGCAAACCTATATATTTTTGAAAACTAGACACCCAGGGAAATCCAGGATGGGGTGACTTGAGTGCCTCCCACCAGGGTCTGTTACCCAGAATCCCTTGCAAACCTAAAAAATTGACAAAAAAACACATTTTCCCCACATTTCTGTGATGGAAAGTTCTGGAATCTATGTGGATCTACAAATTTCCACCCACCCCGCGTTCCCCAAAGTCCTACGAGAAAAATGGTACCTCACTTGTGCTGGTCGCCTAGTGCCCGCGACAGGAAACGGCGCAAAACGCAACGTGGTCACTCCTCAATCTTGCAGTGAAAAATGACCGTTTTTTGGCAAAGTGACTAGCTGTAGTTTTTTAACCCTTGCTCTGCCGGCACCTAGGGAAACCTGGCAAACCTATATATTTTTAAAAACTAGACACCCAGGGGAATCCAGGATGGGGTGACTTGAGTGCCTCCAACCAGGGTCTGTTACCCAGAATCCCTAACAAACCTAAAAAATTGACAAAAAAAACACATTTTCCCCACATTTCTGTGATGGAAAGTTCTGGAATCTGCGTGGATCCACAAATTTCCACCCACCCCGCATTCCCCAAAGTCCTACGAGAAAAATGGTACCTCACTTGTGCTGGTCGCCTAGTGCCCGCGACAGGAAACGGCGCGAAACGTAACATGGTCACACCTCAATTTTGCTGTGAAAAATAACACTTTTTTGGCAAAGTGCCTAGCTGTAGTTTTTGAACCCTAGCTCTGCCGGCACCTAGGGAAACCTAGCAAACCTATATATTTTTGAAAACTAGACACCCAGGGGAATCCAGGATGGGGTGACGTGAGTGCCTCCCACCAGAGTCTGATACCCAGAATCCCTTGCAAACCTAACAAATTGACAAAAAAACACATTTTCCCGACATTTCTGTGTTGGAAAGTTCTGGAATCTGTGTGGATCTACAAATTTCCACCCACCCCGCGTTCCCCAAAGTCCTATGAGAAAAATGGTACCTCACTTGTGCAGGTCGGCCTATAGCCCGCGACAGGAAACGGCGCGAAACGCAACATGGTCACACCTCAATTTTGCTGTGAAAAATGACACTTTTTTGGCAAAGTGCCTAGCTGTAGTTTTTGAACCCTAGCTCTGCCGGCACCTAGGGAAACCTAGAAAACCTATATATTTTTTAAAACTAGACACCCAGGGGAATCCAGGATGGGGTGTCTTGAGTGCCTCCCACCAGGGTCTGTTACCCAGAATCCCTTGCAAACCCAAAACATTGACAAAAAAACACATTTTCCCCACATTTCTGTGATGGAAAGTTCTGGAATCTGTGTGGATATACAAATTTCCACCCACCCCGCGTTCCCCAAAGTCCTATGAGAAAAATGGTACCTCACTTGTGCGGGTCGGCCTAGTGCCCGATACAGAAAACGGCGCGAAACGCAACATGGTCACACCTCAATTTTGGTGTGAAAAATGACACTTTTTTGGCAAAGTGCCTAGCTGTAGTTTTTGAACCCTAGCTCTGCCGGCACCTAGGGAAATGTGAGAAGTTGGCCTGGTATATGCTGTTCACTAGTTCTAGTGACCACCTTGTACCATGCCAAGCAACCCTTATGGTGTGGTTGTAAGTCAACCTTTTTGGACTAGCTGCCCTAGTGGTAGCGTAGGCTAAGCAGTCTTTGAGGCTAAACTCGTGAAGCGTGTTAAGCAAGCTGTTTTACCAATAGTAACCCCCTTTTATACCAATGAAAGGACACCACACAGATATATATTCAAAATATATATGTATTTATTTCTCAAAGTAACCCCTAGTCTCTTTATGAGCACAGGAGCACAAATCGTCAAACAAGATTATCACAGAATACACAGAAGTTGCACTTTATATGGATAGGCCCTGGTGGCCACTCAAACCATATACTAAAATAGTGGTATAAGTACCACGAACAGAAAAGGGAAAAGGCCTAGGGCCTCTGGAATCGCTGGGCCTACAAGGAGCTAACGTCAGTTAGTGACCAGGAGGTCCACGGGTGGCGTGTGCAGAGCAAATAGTCACACGCGTGCTCCCATAGGTTTCAATGGGTGCGTAAAAAGTACAAAGTTACTGCAAAAGGAATCTTCCGGATGACCTAGGAACTTAAGATTTGGAACACAGGCACTAGAGATGTATTACTACACATGGGCACCGGAGTACCAGCTTTACCTCACCCACAGGAAGCGGGTGCATAGGCCTCAAAGTGCGTCGGGTTTCTTCTATCTGTTCCGTTGAGCCTGGGACAAAGATGCTGCAGGCGGTCGGTCGGGAAGAGATGCAGTGGATCCAAGAGTGGATCGGAGATGTTGAAGACCTGTAAGCAGAGGGGACAGTGTTCACAGTCACTAGCCAGTGACCAGCGTGGCACCAGGTGGGTACCAGGCGATGTCGGGTGCAAACAGGTGATGAGGGGTAGCTTGTCTCCGCAGCCACGTGGTCCCTGAAGGTCGACGACGTCCAGGAGTCGGCTCACGAGCTGTCCCACGCAGGCTCTCGCTGTCGGCGGTGTCGGCGACTTGATCGAAGCAAACAAGCCTTGGCAAAAGCAATTGCAGGAGGATTCGGAAATCAGCTGTTGGTTCTGACCAGCAAGGTCAGAGGGATTGCTCCTTTGGAGGGGAGCAAGGGCCAGTCTGGAGCAACCAGACCAGCGGTGTTTGTCGTAGATTTCGTCGCCAAGATGGCCACTAGCCAGCGGGCCAGCAACCGGTTAGGCGCGTCGAGTGGCAAAATGCAGAAGGGCCCCACGCAGATCGTGGAGATGCTGGAGGGCTCACCTTTGGTGCAGATGCTGCTCGAGGGTTGGGCTTCTCAGGACCCAAAGCACAACTTGGAGGGAGCCTCGGTTGTTGCACTGGTCAGCTTGTCGTAGTCGTTCCAAGATGGCTGGCTCCACGTGTCTCGGTGCCTCCACGGGTCTCCTCTTTGCAGGGACTGTGGATCGGGCGGTGAGAGGTCTGGAGGTCCAGGTCTTGTCAGTCTCTGGGCTCGGGCTCCGGCGGGAGGCGGCGGCAAAGCAGACGGTGATTCGCTGGATGGTGCTTGCGTTAGCAAGGTGGTCACTCCCTGACCACAGGGGAGATTTTCTTCAGTCTTCTGTGCAGCAGAATGTCGAAGTTCCCGTCTTCTTCTTAGTTTCAAGTTGATTCCAGGATGTCTGAAGTCTTAGGACACAGCTCCTACCTTTAAGCGGATTCTAGGGGCCGGACTACCTGCTAGGTCCCTCCCTATGGGTGGGACCAGGAAGGGGGGTGGTTACACCCCCAATCCTTTGTCCAGCTCGCCCCAGGCCCGGGACTGGTGTGCCCCAGGACCGGTTTGAACTGGCATATGCACCGAGGCTCCTTGTGAGCCACAGGCATGTCTGGTTTCTTTCAAGCCCTACCTGACCAATACACAAAATCCTGTCTGGGGTGGTGCATGCACCTCCCCTGGCAGGAAACCCTTTGTCCACACCTCCCAAGCTGGAAGGACTCCCAGCAGCAGGAGGGCAGACTTGTGTCTGTGGTGGCAGCATCCATTTTGTGGAGCTGAGGCTATGTCTGATTTTACCCGGGTTTCAGGTACTGTACATGTCGTGTCCCTCTAGAAGGGTGGAATGCTAACCCCGTCGCCAGAATTGGCGAGGGGTTAGTATTCCAATTCGTATGACACCTTACTCGACATGTTTTGATAAAGCCAAACCAAAGATAGCATTTAACCGCGAGGTTCATAATGCACTTAAGAGTATATGGTATGACGATATCTGGAAACAGTAGAAGGAAGTTGTTCCGACCACTGCAGACAGGCTCAGCTCATGCCAGAGCACCATCTCACATGGAACCAAGCACTCTGCCTTCAGGATTGTTAAGGCCTGCCATAGGAGTGACTTATAGGTTACCAGGTGTCCCATTTAAGGTTAGGTATAGGTATACTACACCTAAGTAAGAGGTGATTACACCAACTTACCCCAGCTGAGTGATCAGCCAGTTGTGTCAAATTGTTAGGCCAAGCCTGGGGTGGCATAATACATGCTGCAGCCCTTGGCAGGCCTTGGGTACACCAATGCCCTGGGTACCTAGTGTACACTGGTACAGGGGCTGACAGGGTGATCCAACCAATTGGGTATGTACCTAGGGTACATGGAGTCCATTTTAAAGAGAGAACAGCCAGGCTGAGATCCTGAATGGCAGGATCTCAGGCCAACTAAGTCGAAAAACCAGCTAGACACTAGGCAAAAATTTGGGGGTAACCATAGTCAGATATCCACCTTCCTACACAACCCCCCCCCAAACGAAGGGAGATAAGGCTGACCTTGACCAGGTAAGCCTATATTGCCCAAGTGGCCATATAAGGAGGAACCAGCACTGGCATGGTTACCCCCTGTCTCATGGTCCACTAAGCAATCCCTCACCCTAAGGGTATCAGAGGGTCTCCACCATAGGGAATCTCTACCTTTGGTGTGTCTTGGCAAAGTAAAAGGCTGGTGTTGAGATGGAGTACTGAAGTGAGTGTCCTCAAAGTGAGGCCTCAGCTTCCTCCAATCATCCTCCACCATGGATGCCTTTCTTTCCTTAACTGAGTTGCACTGTGCTCTCAGGGTCAGCCTCTGGCTACCTAAAGCTGGAGGCTGGGTCCCTTTTGTGGGCTTACTGGAGGGACAGGTCAGGTCTGGGGCCCTAAGGTCCCATGTTTGCCTGTACCCAACAGAATCCCTCTGGGGGAGGTCCCTAACTACCTGTAAAGGAGATCCCTCAGGAATGTTTTTACCCATCACCTGACTAGGGCTACTAGCCAGGCAATCCTCATTCTTTTGATGGGGGGGTTCTTGTGGACAGGGGCCCTCTTGGGGTCCACTGGCCTCCCTGACCTCTGCAGCCCTGGGCTGACTGAGGCAGGGTAGAGAGAGGCAGGCTACCTGCACCAGACTGGGTCCCACCTTGGAAGGGGCCACTGACATCAGAGGCTCTGCCAGGCCAGGCCTGGCTACCTCTGGGGCAGTTCCTTCACAAGGGGTGAGGTCAGCTCCCTGAGGAGGCTGGCGTTTTCCTAATGTCTGGGGAGAGGGAGACTTTTCTTCCTCCCCACTACTCTCTGTTTGTGTGGAGTGATCCATAGTTTCAGGCTTCACTACACCTATGTCAGTCTGAGTATAGGCTGAGACCATTACAGCCTTGCCAACCTTTTCAGGGAGGCACTCAGTTTGTGTTTGAGCTGTGACTGTCACAGCTCTGCCAGTCTCTACAGGGAAGTCTGTCTGTGCCTGGGCTGTGGCTACCACTGCCCTTCCAACCTTTCCAGGGAGGAAATCTATTTGGACAGGGGTTGTGAATGGCACAACCCCACTACCCTTTTGTGAAAGGCCTACCATTTTAGAATGGGTGTCTTGTTCAACTCCAGCCCAAGCTGAGAGTTCTAAGTCATTCCCCAGTAAGCAGTCTACAGGCAAGGTTGGGGACACTGCCACCCTTTTAGGGCCAGTGACACCTCCCCAGCTGAGACATACCTCTGCCATGGGATGACTGTTCTGTTTGCCATCAATGTTGGTCACCTGGTAGGAGAAACCAGGCAAAAGCTGCTCAGAGGGAACTAGCCAATGGGCCACCATTGTGATGCTAGCTCCAGTGTCTCTGTAGGCCTCAGCTTTTGTACCATTGATGTAGGGCTCTTGTCTGTACCTACCCAAAGTGTTGGGACAGGCAGTGAAGTTGGCAAACCCCATGCCACCATCACAGACAAGAGTATCTGCTGCAGGGGAATTGGCTAAGCCAGGGTCCCCCTGTGTTCCCCAAGTAAACCCACCCAAATTTTTGGGGGCACTCCCACCACCTGGGGGATTACTGCTGACAGTAATAGGTGGTGTGACAGGAGTAATTGGAGGAACAGTTTTGTTTGTAGCCCTTGGGCAACTGCTGTCAGTTTTCCAATGCCCAGGAGTTTTACACTCATGGCAGTAAGGCTTTTTACCTGTGGTAGAGGAGGGAGCTTGGGACCCACCACCCTGTGTGGAGTTTTGGGGCCCTGAGGAAGATTTCTCTTTTGCCTTATCCCCTCCCTTCTCTTGAGGTTTGGTGGTATCTTTCTTTTGGTCACCACCCTGATTCTTAGGCCTGATCCTGGTCCTGACCCATTTATCTGCCCTCTTTCCCAATTCTTGGGGAGAGGTCAAATCTGAGTCTACCAGGTGTTGATGGAGGAGCTGGTTTTGACAGTTACTTAAAATCTGTTCTCTCATCATCAAATTGTACAATCCTGTATAATCAGATACCTTACTTCCCAGCAACCAACCCTCCAAAGCCTTAGTGGCACATTCAACATATTCAGACCAGTCCTGAGTCTGTGTCTTTTGGGTATCTCTGAACATTAACCTGTACTGTTCAGTGGTTAAGCCTAACCCATCAACCAGAACACTCTTCAGGACTCTGTAGTTTCTGACATCCTCTTCTCTAACAGTGAGGAGTCTGTCTCTGCCTCTTCCTTCAAAGGAGAGCCAGAGGATTGCTGCCCACTGGTCTTCAGGAACCTGCTGTACTTTGCAGGCTCTCTCAAGAGCAGTTATCCATTTGTGGATGTCATCCCCACTTTTGTAGGGGGGCACAACCTTAGACAGGTTCCTATTATCAAAGACCCTATCTTTGTCCTTAGGGACAATGCTGCCACCAGCGGGTATAGACCCACTCTCTCTAGGTTGCCTAGCCTTCCTCAGTTTTTCTTCCATCAGGGCTACCTCTAGCTCCTGCTTCCTGATCCTCAGCTGGGCTTCCTGCATTCTGGCCTCATGTTCCCTCCTCTGAGGGGTGGTCATCCTTTTCCTGGAGTGACCTTGAGAGCCTCTAGAGCCATGGGAAGCATTGGAGTCACCTGAGCGATTCCTTTGCCTTCCAAGCCCTGTGTTAAGTCCACTGGGGAGATCCAGTGGGTTGAACCCACTGTCAGTCCCCAATAGCCTTGGTTTAGCTGGGCCAAGTATAATACTTGGCACTGGGCTAGTTCTCCCTTCATCCTCACTACTGTCAGTATCCTTTTCACTCTCATCCTCTGTGGTAGGCATCCCATCTAAGGGGTGACTATTGGAACTGGGTACCTCTGTGGCATCTTTAGAAGGGGGGCCTCCTGTTCCTGTCCCTAAGGGGGCTAACTGGGAAGCTTTCTTGAGTGCTCTCTGATTCTCATCATTCTGTAAGAGCTCTCTGAGCTCAGCAGAGTTTGGGTTCTTGGGCTGTTTAAGGCCTCTAAGAGTTGCCAAATGCCTGAGCTCATTCTGATTAAGGGTAGCAAAGCTGGATGGTGCCCTCTGGGGGTCACTCTCAACAGAGATGGGTACAGTGGACCCCTCTGCCCCGGCCATTGCTCTTAAGTGTGGGTGGATGTGTTGCAATCTACCTACACTTGGGTTTACCTACTAAACCTATCTAGTAGTTGTAGTCAGGGTGTGCTACTCCCTTTGCTCTACAACAACTAAGTTCAGTAGAACTTAAGTATATCTAATCTTGTTTTATATGTACCTACAGGTACCTATGTGATCTTTCAATTGGTAACCAAGAGATTACAATGGTAAAACACAGCAAGCTCAAATCCAACCGCTGCTCACCAATGTGAGAAGTTGGCCTGGTATATGCTGTTCACTAGTTCTAGTGACCACCTTGTACCATGCCAAGCAACCCTTATGGTGTGGTTGTAAGTCAACCTTTTTGGACTAGCTGCCCTAGTGGTAGCGTAGGCTAAGCAGTCTTTGAGGCTAAACTCGTGAAGCGTGTTAAGCAAGCTGTTTTACCAATAGTAACCCCCTTTTATACCAATGAAAGGACACCACACAGATATATATTCAAAATATATATGTATTTATTTCTCAAAGTAACCCCTAGTCTCTTTATGAGCACAGGAGCACAAATCGTCAAACAAGATTATCACAGAATACACAGAAGTTGCACTTTATATGGATAGGCCCTGGTGGCCACTCAAACCATATACTAAAATAGTGGTATAAGTACCACGAACAGAAAAGGGAAAAGGCCTAGGGCCTCTGGAATCGCTGGGCCTACAAGGAGCTAACGTCAGTTAGTGACCAGGAGGTCCACGGGTGGCGTGTGCAGAGCAAATAGTCACACGCGTGCTCCCATAGGTTTCAATGGGTGCGTAAAAAGTACAAAGTTACTGCAAAAGGAATCTTCCGGATGACCTAGGAACTTAAGATTTGGAACACAGGCACTAGAGATGTATTACTACACATGGGCACCGGAGTACCAGCTTTACCTCACCCACAGGAAGCGGGTGCATAGGCCTCAAAGTGCGTCGGGTTTCTTCTATCTGTTCCGTTGAGCCTGGGACAAAGATGCTGCAGGCGGTCGGTCGGGAAGAGATGCAGTGGATCCAAGAGTGGATCGGAGATGTTGAAGACCTGTAAGCAGAGGGGACAGTGTTCACAGTCACTAGCCAGTGACCAGCGTGGCACCAGGTGGGTACCAGGCGATGTCGGGTGCAAACAGGTGATGAGGGGTAGCTTGTCTCCGCAGCCACGTGGTCCCTGAAGGTCGACGACGTCCAGGAGTCGGCTCACGAGCTGTCCCACGCAGGCTCTCGCTGTCGGCGGTGTCGGCGACTTGATCGAAGCAAACAAGCCTTGGCAAAAGCAATTGCAGGAGGATTCGGAAATCAGCTGTTGGTTCTGACCAGCAAGGTCAGAGGGATTGCTCCTTTGGAGGGGAGCAAGGGCCAGTCTGGAGCAACCAGACCAGCGGTGTTTGTCGTAGATTTCGTCGCCAAGATGGCCACTAGCCAGCGGGCCAGCAACCGGTTAGGCGCGTCGAGTGGCAAAATGCAGAAGGGCCCCACGCAGATCGTGGAGATGCTGGAGGGCTCACCTTTGGTGCAGATGCTGCTCGAGGGTTGGGCTTCTCAGGACCCAAAGCACAACTTGGAGGGAGCCTCGGTTGTTGCACTGGTCAGCTTGTCGTAGTCGTTCCAAGATGGCTGGCTCCACGTGTCTCGGTGCCTCCACGGGTCTCCTCTTTGCAGGGACTGTGGATCGGGCGGTGAGAGGTCTGGAGGTCCAGGTCTTGTCAGTCTCTGGGCTCGGGCTCCGGCGGGAGGCGGCGGCAAAGCAGACGGTGATTCGCTGGATGGTGCTTGCGTTAGCAAGGTGGTCACTCCCTGACCACAGGGGAGATTTTCTTCAGTCTTCTGTGCAGCAGAATGTCGAAGTTCCCGTCTTCTTCTTAGTTTCAAGTTGATTCCAGGATGTCTGAAGTCTTAGGACACAGCTCCTACCTTTAAGCGGATTCTAGGGGCCGGACTACCTGCTAGGTCCCTCCCTATGGGTGGGACCAGGAAGGGGGGTGGTTACACCCCCAATCCTTTGTCCAGCTCGCCCCAGGCCCGGGACTGGTGTGCCCCAGGACCGGTTTGAACTGGCATATGCACCGAGGCTCCTTGTGAGCCACAGGCATGTCTGGTTTCTTTCAAGCCCTACCTGACCAATACACAAAATCCTGTCTGGGGTGGTGCATGCACCTCCCCTGGCAGGAAACCCTTTGTCCACACCTCCCAAGCTGGAAGGACTCCCAGCAGCAGGAGGGCAGACTTGTGTCTGTGGTGGCAGCATCCATTTTGTGGAGCTGAGGCTATGTCTGATTTTACCCGGGTTTCAGGTACTGTACATGTCGTGTCCCTCTAGAAGGGTGGAATGCTAACCCCGTCGCCAGAATTGGCGAGGGGTTAGTATTCCAATTCGTATGACACCTTACTCGACATGTTTTGATAAAGCCAAACCAAAGATAGCATTTAACCGCGAGGTTCATAATGCACTTAAGAGTATATGGTATGACGATATCTGGAAACAGTAGAAGGAAGTTGTTCCGACCACTGCAGACAGGCTCAGCTCATGCCAGAGCACCATCTCACATGGAACCAAGCACTCTGCCTTCAGGATTGTTAAGGCCTGCCATAGGAGTGACTTATAGGTTACCAGGTGTCCCATTTAAGGTTAGGTATAGGTATACTACACCTAAGTAAGAGGTGATTACACCAACTTACCCCAGCTGAGTGATCAGCCAGTTGTGTCAAATTGTTAGGCCAAGCCTGGGGTGGCAT
Source organism: Triturus cristatus (assembly GCF_964204655.1). NCBI lineage: Eukaryota > Metazoa > Chordata > Amphibia > Caudata > Salamandridae > Triturus > Triturus cristatus. The sequence continues at coordinate 42,780 of NW_028187382.1, forward strand.
AATACATGCTGCAGCCCTTGGCAGGCCTTGGGTACACCAATGCCCTGGGTACCTAGTGTACACTGGTACAGGGGCTGACAGGGTGATCCAACCAATTGGGTATGTACCTAGGGTACATGGAGTCCATTTTAAAGAGAGAACAGCCAGGCTGAGATCCTGAATGGCAGGATCTCAGGCCAACTAAGTCGAAAAACCAGCTAGACACTAGGCAAAAATTTGGGGGTAACCATAGTCAGATATCCACCTTCCTACAGGAAACCTAGCAAACCTATATATTTTTGTACACTAGACACCCAGGGGAATCCAGGATGTGGTGAGTTGAGTGCTTCCCACCAGGGTCTGTTACCCAGAATCCCTTGCACACCTAAAGAATTTACAAAAAAACCACATTTGCCCCATATTTCTGTGATGGACAGTTCTGGAATCTGCGTGGATCCACAAATTTCCACCCACCCCACGTTCCCCAAAGTCCTACAAGAAAAATGGTACCTCACTTGTGCGGGTCACCTAGTGCCCGCGACAGGAAACGGCACAAAACGCACCGTGGTCACACCTCAATTTTGCAGTGAAAAATGACCCTTTTTTGGCAAAGTGCCTAGCTGTAGTTTTTTAACCCTAGCTCTGCCGGCACCTAGGGAGACCTAGCAAACCTATATATTTTTGAAAACTAGACACCCAGGGGAATCCAGGATGGGGTGACTTGAGTGCTCCCACCAGGGTCTGTTACCCAGAATCCCTTGCAAACCAAAAAAATTGACAAAAAAAACACATTTTGCCCACATTTATGTGATGCAAAGTTCTGGAATCTGCGTGGATCCACAAATTTCCACCCACTCCGCGTTCCCCAAAGTCCTACGAGAAATATGGTACCTCACTTGTGCGGGTCGGCCTAGTGCCCGTGACAGAAAATGGCGCAAAACGCAACGTGTTCACACCTCAATTTTGCAGAGAAAAATTACCCTTTTTTGGCAAAGTGACTAGCTGTAGTTTTTGAACCCTAGCCCTGCCGGCACCTAGGGAAACCTAGCAAACCTATATATTTTTGAAAACTAGACACCCAGGGGAATCCAGGATGGGGTGACATGAGTGCCTCCCACCAGGGTCTGATACCCAGAATCCCTTGCAAACCTAACAAATTGACAAAAAAAAACATTTTCCCGACATTTCTGTGATGGAAAGTTCTGGAATCTGTGTGGATCTACAAATTTCCACCCACCCCGCGTTCCCCAAAGTCCTATGAGAAAAATGGTACCTCACTTGTGCAGGTCGGCCTATAGCCCGCGACAGGAAACGGCGCGAAACGCAACATGGTCACACCTCAATTTTGCTGTGAAAAATGACACTTTTTTGGCAAAGTGCCTAGCTGTAGTTTTTGAACCCTAGCTCTGCCGGCACCTAGGGAAACCTAGAAAACCTATATATTTTTTAAAACTAGACACCCAGGGGAATCCAGGATGGGGTGTCTTGAGTGCCTCCCACCAGGGTCTGTTACCCAGAATCCCTTGCAAACCCAAAACATTGACAAAAAAACACATTTTCCCCACATTTCTGTGATGGAAAGTTCTGGAATCTGTGTGGATCTACAAATTTCCACCCACCCCGCGTTCCCCAAAGTCCTATGAGAAAAATGGTACCTCACTTGTGCGGGTCGGCCTAGTGCCCGATACAGAAAACGGCGCGAAACGCAACATGGTCACACCTCAATTTTGGTGTGAAAAATGACACTTTTTTGGCAAAGTGCCTAGCTGTAGTTTTTGAACCCTAGCTCTGCCGGCACCTAGGGAAACCTAGCAAACCTATATATTTTTGTACACTAGACACCCAGGGGAATCCAGGATGTGGTGAGTTGAGTGCTTCCCACCAGGGTCTGTTACCCAGAATCCCTTGCACACCTAAAGAATTTACAAAAAAAACACATTTGCCCCATATTTCTGTGATGGACAGTTCTGGAATCTGCGTGGATCCACAAATTTCCACCCACCCCACGTTCCCCAAAGTCCTACAAGAAAAATGGTACCTCACTTGTGCGGGTCACCTAGTGCCCGCGACAGGAAACGGCACAAAACGCACCGTGGTCACACCTCAATTTTGCAGTGAAAAATGACCCTTTTTTGGCAAAGTGCCTAGCTGTAGTTTTTTAACCCTAGCTCTGCCGGCACCTAGGGAGACCTAGCAAACCTATATATTTTTGAAAACTAGACACCCAGGGGAATCCAGGATGGGGTGACTTGAGTGCTCCCACCAGGGTCTGTTACCCAGAATCCCTTGCAAACCAAAAAAATTGACAAAAAAAACACATTTTGCCCACATTTATGTGATGCAAAGTTCTGGAATCTGCGTGGATCCACAAATTTCCACCCACTCCGCGTTCCCCAAAGTCCTACGAGAAATATGGTACCTCACTTGTGCGGGTCGGCCTAGTGTCCGTGACAGAAAACTGCGCAAAACGCAACGTGTTCACACCTCAATTTTGCAGTGAAAAATTACCCTTTTTTGGCAAAGTGACTAGCTGTAGTTTTTGAACCCTAGCCCTGCCGGCACCTAGGGAAACCTAGCAAACCTATATATTTTTGAAAACTAGACACCCAGGGGAATCCAGGATGGTGTGACTTGAGTGCCTCCCACTAGGGTCTGTTACCCAGAATCCCTTGCAAACCTAAAAAATTGACAAAAAAACACATTTTCCCCACATTTCTGTGATGGAAAATTCTGGAATCTGTGTGGATCTACAAATTTCCACCCACCCCGCGCTCCCCAAAGTCCTATGAGAAAAATGGTACCTCACTTGTGCGGGTCGGGCTAGTGCCCGCGACAGGAAACGGCGCGAAACGCAACATGGTCACACCTCAATTTTGCTGTAAAATGACACTTTTTTGGCAAAGTGCCTAGCTGTAGTTTTTGAACCCTAGCTCTGCCGGCACCTAGGGAAACCTAGCAAACCTATATATTTTTGAAAACTAGACACCCAGGGTAATCCAGGATGGGGTGACTTGAGTGCCTCCCACCAGGGTCTGTTACCCAGAATCCCTTGCAAACCTAAAAAATTGACAAAAAAACACATTTTCCCCACATTTCTGTGATGGAAAGTTGTGGAATCTGTGTGGATCTACAAATTTCCACCCACCCTGCGTTCCCCAAAGTCCTACGAGAAAAATGGTACCTCACTTGTGCTGGTCGCCTAGTGCCCGCGACAGGAAACGGCGCAAAACGCAACGTGGTCACTCCTCAATCTTGCAGTGAAAAATGACCGTTTTTTGGCAAAGTGACTAGCTGTAGTTTTTTAACCCTAGCTCTGCCGGCACCTAGGGAAACCTGGCAAACCTATATATTTTTAAAAACTAGACACCCAGGGGAATCCAGGATGGGGTGACTTGAGTGCCTCCCTCCAGGGTCTGTTACCCAGAATCCCTTGCACACCTAAAAAATTTACAAAAAAAACACATTTGCCCCATATTTCTGTGATGGAAAGTTCTGGAATCTGCGTGGATCCACAAATTTCCACCCACCCCACGTTCCCCAAAGTCCTACAAGAAAAATGGCACCTCACTTGTGCGGGGCGGCCTAGTGCCCGCGACAGGAAACGGCGCAAAACGCAACGTGGTCACACCTCAATTTTGCAGTGAAAAACGACCCTTTTTTGGCAAAGTGCCTAGCTGTAGGTTTTTTAACACTAGCTCTGCCGGCACCTAGGGAAACCTAGCAAACCTATATATTTTTTAAAACTAGCCACCCAGGGGAATCAGGATGTGGTGAGTTGAGTGCCTCCCACCAGGGTCTGTTACCCAGAATCTCTTGCAAACCTAAAAAATTGACAAAAAAAACACATTTTCCCCACATTTCTGTGATGGAAAGTTCTGGAATCTGCGTGGATCCACAAATTTCCACCCACCCCACGTTCCCCAAAGTCCTACAAGAAAAATGGTACCTCACTTGTGCGGGTCACCTAGTGCCCGCGACAGGAAACGGCGCAAAACGCACCGTGGTCACACCTCAATTTTGCAGTGAAAAATGACCTTTTTTTGGCAAAGTGCCTAGCTGTAGTTTTTTAACCCTAGCTCTGCCGGCACCTAGGGAGACCTAGCAAACCTATATATTTTTGAAAACTAGACACCCAGGGGAATCCAGGATGGGGTGACTTGAGTGCTCCCACCAGGGTCTGTTACCCAGAATCCCTTGCAAACCAAAATAATTGACAAAAAAAACACATTTTGCCCACATTTATGTGATGGAAAGTTCTGGAATCTGCGTGGATCCACAAATTTCCACCCACTCCGCGTTCCCCAAAGTCCTACGAGAAATATGGTACCTCACTTGTGCGGGTCGGCCTAGTGCCCGTGACAGAAAACGGCGCAAAACGCAACGTGTTCACACCTCAAATTTGCAGTGAAAAATTACCCTTTTTTGGCAAAGTGACTAGCTGTAGTTTTTGAACCCTAGCCCTGCCGGCACCTAGGGAAACCTAGCAAACCTATATATTTTTAAAAACTAGACACCCAGGGGAATCCAGGATGGTGTGACTTGAGTGCCTCCCACTAGGGTCTGTTACCCAGAATCCCTTGCAAACCTAAAAAATTGACAAAAAAACACATTTTCCCCACATTTCAGTGATGGAAAGTTCTGGAATCTGTGTGGATCTACAAATTTCCACCCACCCCGCGCTCCCCAAAGTCCTATGAGAAAAATGGTACCTCACTTGTGCGGGTCGGGCTAGTGCCCGCGACAGGAAACGGCGCGAAACGCAACATGGTCACACCTCAATTTTGCTGTAAAATGACACTTTTTTGGCAAAGTGCCTAGCTGTAGTTTTTGAACCCTAGCTCTGCCGGCACCTAGGGAAACCTAGCAAACCTATATATTTTTGAAAACTAGACACCCAGGGAAATCCAGGATGGGGTGACTTGAGTGCCTCCCACCAGGGTCTGTTACCCAGAATCCCTTGCAAACCTAAAAAATTGACAAAAAAACACATTTTCCCCACATTTCTGTGATGGAAAGTTCTGGAATCTGTGTGGATCTACAAATTTCCACCCACCCCGCGTTCCCCAAAGTCCTACGAGAAAAATGGTACCTCACTTGTGCTGGTCGCCTAGTGCCCGCGACAGGAAACGGCGCAAAACGCAACGTGGTCACTCCTCAATCTTGCAGTGAAAAATGACCGTTTTTTGGCAAAGTGACTAGCTGTAGTTTTTTAACCCTAGCTCTGCCGGCACCTAGGGAAACCTGGCAAACCTATATATTTTTAAAAACTAGACACCCAGGGGAATTCAGGATGGGGTGACTTGAGTGCCTCCCTCCAGGGTCGATTACCCAGAATCCCTTGCACACCTAAAAAATTTACAAAAAAAACACATTTGCCCCATATTTCTGTGATGGAAAGTTCTGGAATCTGCGTGGATCCACAAATTTCCACCCACCCCACGTTCCCCAAAGTCCTACAAGAAAAATGGCACCTCACTTGTGCGGGGTGACATAGTGCCCGCGACAGGAAACGGCGCAAAACGCAACGTGGTCACACCTCAATTTTGCAGTGAAAAACGACCCTTTTTTGGCAAAGTGCCTAGCTGTAGGTTTTTTAACCCTAGCTCTGCCGGCACCTAGGGAAACCTAACAAACCTATATATTTTTTAAAACTAGCCACCCAGGGGAATCAGGATGTGGTGAGTTGAGTGCCTCCCACCACGGTCTGTTACCCAGAATCCCTTGCAAACCTAAAAAATTGACAAAAAAAACACATTTTTCCCACATTTCTGTGATGGAAAGTTCTGGAATCTGCGTGGATCCACAAATTTCCACCCACCCCGCGTTCCCCAAAGTCCTACGTGACAAATGGTACCTCACTTGTGCGGGTCGGCCTAGTGCCCGCGACAGGAAACAGCGCAAAACGCAACGTGGTCACACCTCAATTTTGCAGTGATAAATTACCCTTTTTTGGCAACGTGACTAGCTGTAGTTTTTTAACCCTAGCTCTGCCGGCACCTAGGGAAACCTAGCAAACCTATATATTTTTGTACACTAGACACCCAGGGGAATCCAGGATGGGGTGACTTGAGTGCCTCCCACCAGGGTCAGTTACCCAGAATCCCTTGCAAACCTAAAAAATTGACAAAAAAACACATTTTCCCCACATTTCTGTGATGGAAAGTTCTGGAATCTGCGTGGATCCACAAATTTCCACCCACCCCACGTTCCCCAAAGTCCTACAAGAAAAATGGCACCTCACTTGTGCGGGGTGACATAGTGCCCGCGACAGGAAACGGCGCAAAACGCAACGTGGTCACACCTCAATTTTGCAGTGAAAAACGACCCTTTTTTGGCAAAGTGCCTAGCTGTAGGTTTTTTAACCCTAGCTCTGCCGGCACCTAGGGAAACCTAGCAAACCTATATATTTTTTAAAACTAGCCACCCAGGGGAATCAGGATGTGGTGAGTTGAGTGCCTCCCACCACGGTCTGTTACCCAGAATCCCTTGCAAACCTAAAAAATTGACAAAAAAAACACATTTTTCCCACATTTCTGTGATGGAAAGTTCTGGAATCTGCGTGGATCCACAAATTTTCACCCACCCCGCGTTCCCCAAAGTCCTACGTGACAAATGGTACCTCACTTGTGTGGGTCGGCCTAGTGCCCGCGACAGGAAACAGCGCAAAACGCAACGTGGTCACACCTCACTTTTGCAGTGATAAATTACCCTTTTTTGGCAACGTGACTAGCTGTAGTTTTTTAACCCTAGCTCTGCCGGCACCTAGGGAAACCTAGCAAACCTATATATTTTTGTACACTAGACACCCAGGGGAATCCAGGATGGGGTGACTTGAGTGCCTCCCACCAGGGTCAGTTACCCAGAATCCCTTGCAAACCTAAAAAATTGACAAAAAAACACATTTTCCCCACATTTCTGTGATGGAAAGTTCTGGAATCTGTGTGGATCTACAAATTTCCACCCACCCCGCGTTCCCCAAAGTCCTATGAGAAAAATGGTACCTCACTTGTGCGGGTCGGCCTAGTGCCCGCGACAGGAAACGGCGCAAAACGCAACGTGGTCACACCTCAATTTTGCAGTGAAAGATGACCCTTTTTTGGCAAAGTGACTAGCTGTAGTTTTTGAACCCTAGCTCTGCCGGCACCTAGGGAAACCTAGCAAACCTATATATTTTTGTACACTAGACACCCAGGGGAATCCAGGATGGGGTGACTTGACTGCCTCCCACCGGGGTCAGTTACCCAGAATCCCTTGCAAACGTAAAAAATGGACAAAAAAACACATTTTCCCCACATTTCTGTGATGGAAAGTTCTGGAATCTGCGTGGATCCGCAAATTTCCACCCACTCCGTGTTCCCCAAAGTCCTACGAGAAAAATGGTACCTCACTTGTGCGGGTCGGCCTAGTGCCCGCGACAGGAAACGGCGCAAAACGCAACGTGGTCACACCTCAATTTTGCAGTGAAAGATGACCCTTTTTTGGCAAAGTGACTAGCTGTAGTTTTTGAACCCTAGCTCTGCCGGCACCTAGGGAAACCTAGCAAAACTATATATTTTTGTACACTAGACACCCAGGGGAATCCAGGATGGGGTGACTTGACTGCCTCCCACCAGGGTCAGTTACCCAGAATCCCTTGCAAACGTAAAAAATGGACAAAAAAACACATTTTCCCCACATTTCTGTGATGGAAAGTTCTGGAATCTGCGTGGATCCGCAAATTTCCACCCACTCCGTGTTCCCCAAAGTCCTACGAGAAAAATGGTACCTCACTTGTGCGGGTCGGCCTAGTGTCCGCGACAGGAAACGGCGCAAAACGCAACGTGGTCACTCCTCAATCTTGCAGTGAAAAATGACCGTTTTTTGGCAAAGTGACTAGCTGTAGTTTTTTAACCCTTGCTCTGCCGGCACCTAGGGAAACCTGGCAAACCTATATATTTTTAAAAACTAGACATCCAGGGGAATCCAGGATGGGGTGACTTGAGTGCCTCCAACCAGGGTCTGTTACCCAGAATCCCTAACAAACCTAAAAAATTGACAAAAAAAACACATTTTCCCCACATTTCTGTGATGGAAAGTTCTGGAATCTGCGTGGATCCACAAATTTCCACCCACCCCGCATTCCCCAAAGTCCTACGAGAAAAATGGTACCTCACTTGTGCTGGTCGCCTAGTGCCCGCGACAGGAAACGGCGCGAAACGTAACATGGTCACACCTCAATTTTGCTGTGAAAAATGACACTTTTTTGGCAAAGTGCCTAGCTGTAGTTTTTGAACCCTAGCTCTGCCGGCACCTAGGGAAACCTAGCAAACCTATATATTTTTGAAAACTAGACACCCAGGGGAATCCAGGATGGGGTGACGTGAGTGCCTCCCACCAGGGTCTGTTACCCAGAATCCCTTGCAAACCTAAAAAATTGACAAAAAAACACATTTTCCCGACATTTCTGTGATGGAAAGTTCTGGAATCTGTGTGGATCTACAAATTTCCACCCACCCCGCGTTCCCCAAAGTCCTATGAGAAAAATGGTACCTCACTTGTGCAGGTCGGCCTAAAGCCCGCGACAGGAAACGGCGCGAAACGCAACATGGTCACACCTCAATTTTGCTGTGAAAAATGACACTTTTTTGGCAAAGTGCCTAGCTGTAGTTTTTGAACCCTAGCTCTGCCGGCACCTAGGGAAACCTAGAAAACCTATATATTTTTTAAAACTAGACACCCAGGGGAATCCAGGATGGGGTGACTTGAGTGCCTCCCACCAGGGTCTGTTACCCAGAATCCCTTGCAAACCCAAAACATTGACAAAAAAACACATTTTCCCCACATTTCTGTGATGGAAAGTTCTGGAATCTGTGTGGATCTACAAATTTCCACCCACCCCGCGTTCCCCAAAGTCCTATGAGAAAAATGGTACCTCACTTGTGCGGGTCGGCCTAGTGCCCGATACAGAAAACGGCGCGAAACGCAACATGGTCACACCTCAATTTTGGTGTGAAAAATTACACTTTTTTGGCAAAGTGCCTAGCTGTAGTTTTTGAACCCTAGCTCTGCCGGCACCTAGGGAAACCTAGCAAACCTATATATTTTTGTACACTAGACACCCAGGGGAATCCAGGATGTGGTGAGTTGAGTGCTTCCCACCAGGGTCTGTTACCCAGAATCCCTTGCACACCTAAAGAATTTACAAAAAAACCACATTTGCCCCATATTTCTGTGATGGACAGTTCTGGAATCTGCGTGGATCCACAAATTTCCACCCACCCCACGTTCCCCAAAGTCCTACAAGAAAAATGGTACCTCACTTGTGCGGGTCACCTAGTGCACGCGACAGGAAACGGCGCAAAACGCACCGTGGTCACACCTCAATTTTGCAGTGAAAAATGACCCTTTTTTGGCAAAGTGCCTAGCTGTAGTTTTTTAACCCTAGCTCTGCCGGCACCTAGGGAGACCTAGCAAACCTATATATTTTTGAAAACTAGACACCCAGGGGAATCCAGGATGGGGTGACTTGAGTGCTCCCACCCGGGTCTGTTACCCAGAATCCCTTGCAAACCAAAAAAATTGACAAAAAAAACACATTTTGCCCACATTTATGTGATGGAAAGTTCTGGAATCTGCGTGGATCCACAAATTTCCACCCACTCCGCGTTCCCCAAAGTCCTACCAGAAATATGGTACCTCACTTGTGCGGGTCGGCCTAGTGCCCGTGACAGAAAACGGCGCAAAACGCAACGTGTTCACACCTCAATTTTGCAGTGAAAAATTACCCTTTTTTGGCAAAGTGACTAGCTGTAGTTTTTGAACCCTAGCCCTGCCGGCACCTAGGGAATTTTAGCAAACCTATATATTTTTGAAAACTAGACACCCAGGGGAATCCAGGATGGGGTGACTTGAGTGCCTCCCACCAGGGTCTGTTACCCAGAATCCCTTGCAAACCCAAAACATTGACAAAAAAACACATTTTCCCCACATTTCTGTGATGGAAAGTTCTGGAATCTGTGTGGATCTACAAATTTCCACCCACCCCGCGTTCCCCAAAGTCCTATGAGAAAAATGGTACCTCACTTGTGCGGGTCGGCCTAGTGCCCGATACAGAAAACGGCGCGAAACGCAACATGGTCACACCTCAATTTTGGTGTGAAAAATTACACTTTTTTGGCAAAGTGCCTAGCTGTAGTTTTTGAACCCTAGCTCTGCCGGCACCTAGGGAAACCTAGCAAACCTATATATTTTTGTACACTAGACACCCAGGGGAATCCAGGATGTGGTGAGTTGAGTGCTTCCCACCAGGGTCTGTTACCCAGAATCCCTTGCACACCTAAAGAATTTACAAAAAAACCACATTTGCCCCATATTTCTGTGATGGACAGTTCTGGAATCTGCGTGGATCCACAAATTTCCACCCACCCCACGTTCCCCAAAGTCCTACAAGAAAAATGGTACCTCACTTGTGCGGGTCACCTAGTGCCCGCGACAGGAAACGGCGCAAAACGCACCGTGGTCACACCTCAATTTTGCAGTGAAAAATGACCCTTTTTTGGCAAAGTGCCTAGCTGTAGTTTTTTAACCCTAGCTCTGCCGGCACCTAGGGAGACCTAGCAAACCTATATATTTTTGAAAACTAGACACCCAGGGGAATCCAGGATGGGGTGACTTGAGTGCTCCCACCAGGGTCTGTTACCCAGAATCCCTTGCAAACCAAAAAAATTGACAAAAAAAACACATTTTGCCCACATTTATGTGATGGAAAGTTCTGGAATCTGCGTGGATCCACAAATTTCCACCCACTCCGCGTTCCCCAAAGTCCTACCAGAAATATGGTACCTCACTTGTGCGGGTCGGCCTAGTGCCCGTGACAGAAAACGGCGCAAAACGCAACGTGTTCACACCTCAATTTTGCAGTGAAAAATTACCCTTTTTTGGCAAAGTGACTAGCTGTAGTTTTTGAACCCTAGCCCTGCCGGCACCTAGGGAAACCTAGCAAACCTATATATTTTTGAAAACTAGACACCCAGGGGAATCCAGGATGGTGTGACTTGAGTGCCTCCCACTAGGGTCTGTTACCCAGAATCCCTTGCAAACCTAAAAAATTGACAAAAAAACACATTTTCCCCACATTTCTGTGATGGAAAGTTCTGGAATCTGTGTGGATCTACAAATTTCCACCCACCCCGCGCTCCCCAAAGTCCTATGAGAAAAATGGTACCTCACTTGTGCGGGTCGGGCTAGTGCCCGCGACAGGAAACGGCGCGAAACGCAACATGGTCACACCTCAATTTTGCTGTAAAATGACACTTTTTTATCAAAGTGCCTAGCTGTAGTTTTTTAACCCTAGCTCTGCCGGCACCTAGGGAAACCTAGCAAACCTATATATTTTTGAAAACTAGACACCCAGGGAAATCCAGGATGGGGTGACTTGAGTGCCTCCCACCAGGGTCTGTTACCCAGAATCCCTTGCAAACCTAAAAAATTGACAAAAAAACACATTTTCCCCACATTTCTGTGATGGAAAGTTCTGGAATCTGTGTGGATCTACAAATTTCCACCCACCCCACGTTCCCCAAAGTCCTACAAGAAAAATGGTACCTCACTTGTGCGGGTCACCTAGTGCCCGCGACAGGAAACGGCGCAAAACGCACCGTGGTCACACCTCAATTTTGCAGTGAAAAATGACCCTTTTTTGGCAAAGTGCCTAGCTGTAGTTTTTTAACCCTAGCTCTGCCGGCACCTAGGGAGACCTAGCAAACCTATATATTTTTGAAAACTAGACACCCAGGGGAATCCAGGATGGGGTGACTTGAGTGCTCCCACCAGGGTCTGTTACCCAGAATCCCTTGCAAACCAAAAAAATTGACAAAAAAAACACATTTTGCCCACATTTATGTGATGGAAAGTTCTGGAATCTGCGTGGATCCACAAATTTCCACCCACTCCGCGTTCCCCAAAGTCCTACCAGAAATATGGTACCTCACTTGTGCGGGTCGGCCTAGTGCCCGTGACAGAAAACGGCGCAAAACGCAACGTGTTCACACCTCAATTTTGCAGTGAAAAATTACCCTTTTTTGGCAAAGTGACTAGCTGTAGTTTTTGAACCCTAGCCCTGCCGGCACCTAGGGAAACCTAGCAAACCTATATATTTTTGAAAACTAGACACCCAGGGGAATCCAGGATGGTGTGACTTGAGTGCCTCCCACTAGGGTCTGTTACCCAGAATCCCTTGCAAACCTAAAAAATTGACAAAAAAACACATTTTCCCCACATTTCTGTGATGGAAAGTTCTGGAATCTGTGTGGATCTACAAATTTCCACCCACCCCGCGCTCCCCAAAGTCCTATGAGAAAAATGGTACCTCACTTGTGCGGGTCGGGCTAGTGCCCGCGACAGGAAACGGCGCGAAACGCAACATGGTCACACCTCAATTTTGCTGTAAAATGACACTTTTTTATCAAAGTGCCTAGCTGTAGTTTTTTAACCCTAGCTCTGCCGGCACCTAGGGAAACCTAGCAAACCTATATATTTTTGAACACTAGACACCCAGGGAAATCCAGGATGGGGTGACTTGAGTGCCTCCCACCAGGGTCTGTTACCCAGAATCCCTTGCAAACCTAAAAAATTGACAAAAAAACAAATTTTCCCCACATTTCTGTGATGGAAAGTTCTGGAATCTGTGTGGATCTACAAATTTCCACCCACCCCGCGTTCCCCAAAGTCCTACGAGAAAAATGGTACCTCACTTGTGCTGGTCGCCTAGTGCCCGCGACAGGAAACGGCGCAAAACGCAACGTGGTCACTCCTCAATCTTGCAGTGAAAAATGACCGTTTTTTGGCAAAGTGACTAGCTGTAGTTTTTTAACCCTAGCTCTGCCGGCACCTAGGGAAACCTGGCAAACCTATATATTTTTAAAAACTAGACACCCAGGGGAATCCAGGATGGGGTGACTTGAGTGCCTCCCTCCAGGGTCTGTTACCCAGAATCCCTTGCACACCTAAAAAATTTACAAAAAAAACACATTTGCCCCATATTTCTGTGATGGAAAGTTCTGGAATCTGCGTGGATCCACAAATTTCCACCCACCCCACGTTCCCCAAAGTCCTACAAGAAAAATGGCACCTCACTTGTGCGGGGCGGCCTAGTGCCCGCGACAGGAAACGGCGCAAAACGCAACGTGGTCACACCTCAATTTTGCAGTGAAAAACGACCCTTTTTTGGCAAAGTGCCTAGCTGTAGGTTTTTTAACCCTAGCTCTGCCGGCACCTAGGGAAACCTAGCAAACCTATATATTTTTTAAAACTAGCCACCCAGGGGAATCAGGATGTGGTGAGTTGAGTGCCTCTCACCAGGGTCTGTTACCCAGAATCCCTTGCAAACCTAAAAAATTGACAAAAAAAACACATTTTCCCCACATTTCTGTGATGAAAAGTTCTGGAATCTGCGTGGATCCACAAATTTCCACCCACCCCGCGTTCCCCAAAGTCCTACGTGACAAATGGTACCTCACTTGTGCGGGTCGGCCTAGTGCCCGCGACAGGAAACAGCGCAAAACGCAACGTGGTCACACCTCAATTTTGCAGTGATAAATTACCCTTTTTTGGCAACGTGACTAGCTGTAGTTTTTTAACCCTAGCTCTGCCGGCACCTAGGGAAACCTAGCAAACCTATATATTTTTGTACACTAGACACCCAGGGGAATCCAGGATGGGGTGACTTGAGTGCCTCCCACCAGGGTCAGTTACCCAGAATCCCTTGCAAACCTAAAAAATTGACAAAAAAACACATTTTCCCCACATTTCTGTGATGGAAAGTTCTGGAATCTGTGTGGATCTACAAATTTCCACCCACCCCGCGTTCCCCAAAGTCCTATGAGAAAAATGGTACCTCACTTGTGCGGGTCGGCCTAGTGCCCGATACAGAAAACGGCGCGAAACGCAACATGGTCACACCTCAATTTTGATGTGAAAAATTACACTTTTTTGGCAAAGTGCCTAGCTGTAGTTTTTGAACCCTAGCTCTGCCGGCACCTAGGGAAACCTAGCAAACCTATATATTTTTGTACACTAGACACCCAGGGGAATCCAGGATGTGGTGAGTTGAGTGCTTCCCACCAGGGTCTGTTACCCAGAATCCCTTGCACACCTAAAGAATTTACAAAAAAACCACATTTGCCCCATATTTCTGTGATGGACAGTTCTGGAATCTGCGTGGATCCACAAATTTCCACCCACCCCACGTTCCCCAAAGTCCTACAAGAAAAATGGTACCTCACTTGTGCGGGTCACCTAGTGCCCGCGACAGGAAACGGCGCAAAACGCACCGTGGTCACACCTCAATTTTGCAGTGAAAAATGACACTTTTTTGGCAAAGTGCCTAGCTGTAGTTTTTTAACCCTAGCTCTGCCGGCACCTAGGGAAACCTAGCAAACCTATATATTTTTGAAAACTAGACACCCAGGGGAATCCAGGATGGGGTGACTTGAGTGCTCCCACCGGATGTATGACGTTACAACGCACACTTTTACAACGCATGCACTTACAACGCATTTTTTACAACGCATAATCCATTACAACGCATGACATTACAACGCAGGACACTACAACGCATTTTTAAAAAATACCTTTACAACGCATTACCATTACAACGCATATTACCTTTACAACGCATACCATTACAACGCATAATATTAAATTACATTTAAGGTAAGTATTAGATAGTATAGGGGTAAAAATTACTATTCTAACTCCAGGGGGTGCAACAGTAGGGTAAGTGTTGGATAGTGTAGGGGTAAAAATTACTATTCTAACTCCAGGGGGTGCATCAGTAGGGTAAGTGTTGGATAGTATAGGGGTAAAAATTACTATTCTAACTCCAGGGGGTGCATCAGTAGGGTAAGTGTTGGATAGTATAGGGGTAAAAATTACTATTCTAACTCCAGGGGGTGCATCAGTAGGGTAAGTGTTGGATAGTATAGGGGTAAAAATTACTATTCTAACTCCAGGGGGTGCATCAGTAGGGTAAGTGTTGGATAGTATAGGGGTAAAAATTACTATTCTAACTCCAGGGGGTGCATCAGTAGGGTAAGTGTTGGATAGTATAGGGGTAAAAATTACTATTCTAACTCCAGGGGGTGCATCAGTAGGGTAAGTGTTGGATAGTATAGGGGTAAAAATTACTATTCTAACTCCAGGGGGTGCATCAGTAGGGTAAGTGTTGGATAGTATAGGGGTAAAAATTACTATTCTAACTCCAGGGGGTGCATCAGTAGGGTAAGTGTTGGATAGTATAGGGGTAAAAATTACTATTCTAACTCCAGGGGGTGCATCAGTAGGGTAAGTGTTGGATAGTATAGGGGTAAAAATTACTATTCTAACTCCAGGGGGTGCATCAGTAGGGTAAGTGTTGGATAGTATAGGGGTAAAAATTACTATTCTGACTCCAGGGGGTGCAACAGTAGGGTAAATGTTGGATAGTGTAGGGGTAAAAATTACTATTCTAACTCCAGGGGGTGCAACAGTAGGGTAAGTGTTGGATAGTGTAGGGGTAAAAATTACTATTCTAACTCCAGGGGGTGCAACAGTAGGGTAAGTGTTGGATAGTGTAGGGGTAAAAATTACTATTCTAACTCCAGGGGGTGCAACAGTAGGGTAAGTGTTGGATAGTGTAGGGGTAAAAATTACTATTCTAACTCCAGGGGGTGCATCAGTAGGGTAAGTGTTGGATAGTATAGTGTAATATTATGCGTTGTAATGGTATGCGTTGTAATAGTAGTATGCGTTGTAATGGAATGCGTTGTAAAGGTAGTTTTTAAAAATGCGTTGTAGTGTCATGCGTTGTAATGTCATGCGTTGTAATGGATTATGCGTTGTAAAAAATGCGTTGTAATGGTAGTGCGTTGTAAAAGTTGCGTTGTAAAGGTTGTTCCCCGCTCCCACCAGGGTCTGTTACCCAGAATCCCTTGCAAACCAAAAAAATTGACAAAAAAAACACATTTTGCCCACATTTATGTGATGGAAAGTTCTGGAATCTGCGTGGATCCACAAATTTCCACCCACTCCGCGTTCCCCAAAGTCCTACCAGAAATATGGTACCTCACTTGTGCGGGTCGGCCTAGTGCCCGTGACAGAAAACGGCGCAAAACGCAACGTGTTCACACCTCAATTTTGCAGTGAAAAATTACCCTTTTTTGGCAAAGTGACTAGCTGTAGTTTTTGAACCCTAGCCCTGCCGGCACCTAGGGAAACCTAGCAAACCTATATATTTTTGAAAACTAGACACCCAGGGGAATCCAGGATGGTGTGACTTGAGTGCCTCCCACTAGGGTCTGTTACCCAGAATCCCTTGCAAACCTAAAAAATTGACAAAAAAACACATTTTCCCCACATTTCTGTGATGGAAAGTTCTGGAATCTGTGTGGATCTACAAATTTCCACCCACCCCGCGCTCCCCAAAGTCCTATGAGAAAAATGGTACCTCACTTGTGCGGGTCGGGCTAGTGCCCGCGACAGGAAACGGCGCAAAACGCAACGTGGTCACTCCTCAATTTTGCAGTGAAAAATGACCGTTTTTTGGCAAAGTGACTAGCTGTAGTTTTTTAACCCTAGCTCTGCCGGCACCTAGGGAAACCTGGCAAACCTATATATTTTTAAAAACTAGACACCCAGGGGAATCCAGGATGGGGTGACTTGAGTGCCTCCCTCCAGGGTCTGTTACCCAGAATCCCTTGCACACCTAAAAAATTTACAAAAAAAACACATTTGCCCCATATTTCTGTGATGGAAAGTTCTGGAATCTGCGTGGATCCACAAATTTCCACCCACCCCACGTTCCCCAAAGTCCTACAAGAAAAATGGCACCTCACTTGTGCGGGGCGGCCTAGTGCCCGCGACAGGAAACGGCGCAAAACGCAACGTGGTCACACCTCAATTTTGCAGTGAAAAACGACCCTTTTTTGGCAAAGTGCCTAGCTGTAGGTTTTTTAACCCTAGCTCTGCCGGCACCTAGGGAAACCTAGCAAACCTATATATTTTTTAAAACTAGCCACCCAGGGGAATCAGGATGTGGTGAGTTGAGTGCCTCTCACCAGGGTCTGTTACCCAGAATCCCTTGCAAACCTAAAAAATTGACAAAAAAAACACATTTTCCCCACATTTCTGTGATGGAAAGTTCTGGAATCTGCGTGGATCCACAAATTTCCACCCACCCCGCGTTCCCCAAAGTCCTACCAGAAATATGGTACCTCACTTGTGCGGGTCGGCCTAGTGCCCGTGACAGAAAACGGCGCAAAACGCAACGTGTTCACACCTCAATTTTGCAGTGAAAAATTACCCTTTTTTGGCAAAGTGACTAGCTGTAGTTTTTGAACCCTAGCCCTGCCGGCACCTAGGGAATTTTAGCAAACCTATATATTTTTGAAAACTAGACACCCAGGGGAATCCAGGATGGGGTGACTTGAGTGCCTCCCACCAGGGTCTGTTACCCAGAATCCCTTGCAAACCCAAAACATTGACAAAAAAACACATTTTCCCCACATTTCTGTGATGGAAAGTTCTGGAATCTGTGTGGATCTACAAATTTCCACCCACCCCGCGTTCCCCAAAGTCCTATGAGAAAAATGGTACCTCACTTGTGCGGGTCGGCCTAGTGCCCGATACAGAAAACGGCGCGAAACGCAACATGGTCACACCTCAATTTTGGTGTGAAAAATTACACTTTTTTGGCAAAGTGCCTAGCTGTAGTTTTTGAACCCTAGCTCTGCCGGCACCTAGGGAAACCTAGCAAACCTATATATTTTTGTACACTAGACACCCAGGGGAATCCAGGATGTGGTGAGTTGAGTGCTTCCCACCAGGGTCTGTTACCCAGAATCCCTTGCACACCTAAAGAATTTACAAAAAAACCACATTTGCCCCATATTTCTGTGATGGACAGTTCTGGAATCTGCGTGGATCCACAAATTTCCACCCACCCCACGTTCCCCAAAGTCCTACAAGAAAAATGGTACCTCACTTGTGCGGGTCACCTAGTGCCCGCGACAGGAAACGGCGCAAAACGCACCGTGGTCACACCTCAATTTTGCAGTGAAAAATGACCCTTTTTTGGCAAAGTGCCTAGCTGTAGTTTTTTAACCCTAGCTCTGCCGGCACCTAGGGAGACCTAGCAAACCTATATATTTTTGAAAACTAGACACCCAGGGGAATCCAGGATGGGGTGACTTGAGTGCTCCCACCAGGGTCTGTTACCCAGAATCCCTTGCAAACCAAAAAAATTGACAAAAAAAACACATTTTGCCCACATTTATGTGATGGAAAGTTCTGGAATCTGCGTGGATCCACAAATTTCCACCCACTCCGCGTTCCCCAAAGTCCTACCAGAAATATGGTACCTCACTTGTGCGGGTCGGCCTAGTGCCCGTGACAGAAAACGGCGCAAAACGCAACGTGTTCACACCTCAATTTTGCAGTGAAAAATTACCCTTTTTTGGCAAAGTGACTAGCTGTAGTTTTTGAACCCTAGCCCTGCCGGCACCTAGGGAAACCTAGCAAACCTATATATTTTTGAAAACTAGACACCCAGGGGAATCCAGGATGGTGTGACTTGAGTGCCTCCCACTAGGGTCTGTTACCCAGAATCCCTTGCAAACCTAAAAAATTGACAAAAAAACACATTTTCCCCACATTTCTGTGATGGAAAGTTCTGGAATCTGTGTGGATCTACAAATTTCCACCCACCCCGCGCTCCCCAAAGTCCTATGAGAAAAATGGTACCTCACTTGTGCGGGTCGGGCTAGTGCCCGCGACAGGAAACGGCGCGAAACGCAACATGGTCACACCTCAATTTTGCTGTAAAATGACACTTTTTTATCAAAGTGCCTAGCTGTAGTTTTTGAACCCTAGCTCTGCCGGCACCTAGGGAAACCTAGCAAACCTATATATTTTTGAAAACTAGACACCCAGGGAAATCCAGGATGGGGTGACTTGAGTGCCTCCCACCAGGGTCTGTTACCCAGAATCCCTTGCAAACCTAAAAAATTGACAAAAAAACACATTTTCCCCACATTTCTGTGATGGAAAGTTCTGGAATCTGTGTGGATCTACAAATTTCCACCCACCCCGCGTTCCCCAAAGTCCTACGAGAAAAATGGTACCTCACTTGTGCTGGTCGCCTAGTGCCCGCGACAGGAAACGGCGCAAAACGCACCGTGGTCACACCTCAATTTTGCAGTGAAAAATGACCCTTTTTTGGCAAAGTGCCTAGCTGTAGTTTTTTAACCCTAGCTCTGCCGGCACCTAGGGAGATGTAGGAAGGTGGATATCTGACTATGGTTACCCCCAAATTTTTGCCTAGTGTCTAGCTGGTTTTTCGACTTAGTTGGCCTGAGATCCTGCTATTCAGGATCTCAGCCTGGCTGTTCTCTCTTTAAAATGGACTCCATGTACCCTAGGTACATACCCAATTGGTTGGATCACCCTGTCAGCCCCTGTACCAGTGTACACTAGGTACCCAGGGCATTGGTGTACCCAAGGCCTGCCAAGGGCTGAAGCATGTATTATGCCACCCCAGGCTTGGCCTAACAATTTGACACAACTGGCTGATCACTCAGCTGGGGTAAGTTGGTGTAATCACCTCTTACTTAGGTGTAGTATATCTATACCTAACCTTAAATGGGACACCTGGTAACCTATAAGTCACTCCTATGGCAGGCCTTAACAATCCTGAAGGCAGAGTGCTTGGTTCCATGTGAGATGGTGCTCTGGCATGAGCTGAGCCTGTCTGCAGTGGTCGGAACAACTTCCTTCTACTGTTTCCAGATATCGTCATACCATATACTCTTAAGTGCATTATGAACCTCGCGGTTAAATGCTATCTTTGGTTTGGCTTTATCAAAACATGTCGAGTAAGGTGTCATACGAATTGGAATACTAACCCCTCGCCAATTCTGGCGACGGGGTTAGCATTCCACCCTTCTAGAGGGACACGACATGTACAGTACCTGAAACCCGGGTAAAATCAGACCTAGCCTCAGCTCCACAAAATGGATGCTGCCACCACAGACACAAGTCTGCCCTCCTGCTGCTGGGAGTCCTTCCAGCTTGGGAGGTGTGGACAAAGGGTTTCCTGCCAGGGGAGGTGCGTGCACCACCCCAGACAGGATTTTGTGTATTGGTCAGGTAGGGCTTGAAAGAAACCAGACATGCCTGTGGCTCACAAGGAGCCTCGGTGCATATGCCAGTTCAAACCGGTCCTGGGGCACACCAGTCCCGGGCCTGGGGCGAGCTGGACAAAGGATTGGGGGTGTAACAACCCCCCTTCCTGGTCCCACCCATAGGGAGGGACCTAGCAGGTAGTCCGGCCCCTAGAATCCGCTTAAAGGTAGGAGCTGTGTCCTAAGACTTCAGACATCCTGGAATCAACTTAAAACTAAGAAGAAGACGGGAACTTCGACGCTCTGCTGCACAGAGGACTGAAGCCAATCTCCCCTGTGGTCAGGGAGTGACCACCTTGCTAACGCAAGCACCATCCAGCGAATCAACGTCTGCTTTGCCGCCGCCTCCCGCCCGAGCCCAGAGACTGACAAGACCTGGACCTCCAGACCTCTCACCGCCCGATCCACAGTCCCTGCAAAGAGGAGACCCGTGGAGGCACCGAGACACGTGGAGCCAGCCATCTTGAAACGACTACGACAAGCTGACCAGTGCAACAACCGAGGCTCCCTCCAAGTTGTGCTTTGGGTCCTGAGAAGCCCAACCCTCGAGCAGCATCTGCACCAAAGGTGAGCCCTCCAGCATCTCCACGATCTGCGTGGGGCCCTTCTGCATTTTGCCACTCGACGCGCCTAACCGGTTGCTGGCCCGCTGGCTAGTGGCCATCTTGGCGACGAAATCTACGACAAACACCGCTGGTCTGGTTGCTCCAGACTGGCCCTTGCTCCCCTCCAAAGGAGCAGTTCCTCTGACCTTGCTGGTCAGAACCATCAGCTTAAACTCCTTGCCTACAACAATTGCTTTTGCCAAGGCTTGTTTGCTTCGATCAAGTCGCCGACACCGCCGACAGCGAGAGCCTGCGTGGGACAGCTCGTGACTCGACTCCTGGACGTCGTCGACCTTCAGGGACCACGTGGCTGCAGAGTCAAGCTACACCTTCCTTCCTGTTTGCACCCGACATCGCCTGGTACCCACCTGGTGCCACGCTGGTCACTGGCTAGTGACTGTGAACACTGTCCCCTCTGCTTTCAGGTCTTCAACATCTCCGATCCACTCTTGGATCCACTGCATCTCTTCCCGACCGACCGCCTGCAGCACTTTTGTCTACAGGCCCCACGGAACAGATAGAAGAAACCCGACGCACTTCGAGGCCTATGCACCCGCTTCCTGTGGGTGAGGTAAAGCTGGCACACCTGTGCCCAAGTGTAGTATTACATCTCTAGTGCCTGTGTTCCAAATCTTAAGTTCCTAGGTCATCCGGAAGATTCCTTTTGCAGTAACTTTGTACTTTTTACGCACCCATTGAAACCTATGGGAGCACGCGTGTGACTATTTGCTCTGCACACGCCACCCGTGGACCTCCTGGTCACTAACTGACGTTAGCTCCTTGTAGGCCCAGCGATTCTAGAGGCCCTAGGCCTTTTCCCTTTTCTGTTCGTGGTACTTATACCACTATTTTAGTATATGGTTCGAGTGGCCACCAGGGCCTATCCATATAAAGTGCAACTTCTGTGTATTCTGTGATAATCTTGTTTGACGATTTGTGCTCCTGTGCTCATAAAGAGACTAGGGGTTACTTTGAGAAATAAATACATATATATTTTGAATATATATCTGTGTGGTGTCCTTTCATTGGTATAAAAGGGGGTTACTATTGGTAAAACAGCTGGCTTAACACGCATCACGAGTTTAGCCTCAAAGACTGCTTAGCCTACGCTACCACTAGGGCAGCTAGTCCGAAAAGGTTGACTTACAACCACACCATAAGGGTTGCTTGGCATGGTACAAGGTGGTCACTAGAACTAGTGAACAGCATATACCAGGCCAACTTCTCACATTGGTGAGCAGCGGTTGGATTTGAGCTTGCTGTGTTTTACCATTGTAATCTCTTGGTTACCAATTGAAAGATCACATAGGTACCTGTAGGTACATATAAAACAAGATTAGATATACTTAAGTTCTACTGAACTTAGTTGTTGTAGAGCAAAGGGAGTAGCACACCCTGACTACAACTACTAGATAGGTTTAGTAGGTAAACCCAAGTGTAGGTAGATTGCAACACATCCACCCACACTTAAGAGCAATGGCTGGGGCAGAGGGGTCCACTGTACCCATCTCTGTTGAGAGTGACCCCCCGAGGGCACCATCCATCTATGCTACCCTTAATCAAAATGAGCTCAGGCAGCTGGCAACTCTTAGAGGCCTTAAACAGCCCAAGAACCCTACCTCTGCTTTGCTCAGAGAGCTCTTGCAAGAAGATGAAAATCAAAAAGAGCTCAGGAAAGCTTCCCAGTTAGCCCCCTTAGGGACAGGAACAAGAGGCCCCCCTTCTGAAGATGCCACTGAAGTACCCCTTCCCAATAGTCACCCCTTAGATGGGATGCCTACCACAGAGGATGAGAGTGAAAAGGATACTGACAGTAGTGAGGATGAAGGGAGAACTAGCCCAGTGCCAAGTGTTATACTTGGCCCAGCTAAACTAAGGCTATTGGGGACTGACAGTGGGTTCACCCCACTGGATCTCCCCAGTGGACTTAACACAGGGCTTGGAAGGCAAAGGAATCGCTCAGGTGACTCCAATGCTTCCCATGGCTCTAGAGGCTCTCAAGGTCACTCCAGGAGAAGGATGACCACCCCTCAGAGGAGGGAACATGAGGCCAAGATGCAAGAAGCTCAGCTGAGGATCAGGAAGCAGGAGCTAGAAGTAGCCCTGATGGAAGAGAAACTTAGCAAGGCTAGACAGCATAAAGAGAGTGGGTCTATACCCACTGGTGGCAGCATTGTCCCTAAGGACAAAGATAGGGTCTTTGATAATAGGAACCTGTCTAAGGTTGTGCCCCCCTACAAAAGTGGGGATGATATCCACAAATGGATAACTGCTCTTGAGAGAGCCTGCAAAGTACAGCAGGTTCCTGAAGACCAGTGGGCAGCAATCCTCTGGCTCTCCTTTGAAGGAAGAGGCAGAGACAGACTCCTCACTGTTAGGGAGGAGGGTGTCAGAAACTACAGAGTCCTGAAGAGTGTCCTAGTTGATGGGTTAGGCTTAACCACTGAACAGTACAGGTTAATGTTCAGAGACACCCAGAAGACACAGACTCAGGACTGGTCTGAATATGTTGAATGTGCCACTAAGGCTTTGGAGGGTTGGTTGCTGGGAAGTAAGGTATCTGATTATACAGGATTGTACAATTTGATGATGAGAGAACAGATTTTAAGTAACTGTCAAAACCAGCTCCTCCATCAACACCTGGTAGACTCAGATTTGACCTCTCCCCAAGAATTGGGAAAGAGGGCAGATAAATGGGTCAGGACCAGGATCAGGCCTAAGAATCAGGGTGGTGACCAAAAGAAAGATACCACCAAACCTCAAGAGAAGGGAGGGGATAAGGCAAAAGAGAAATCTTCCTCAGGGCCCCAAAACTCCACACAGGGTGGTGGGTCCCAAGCTCCCTCCTCTACCACAGGTAAAAAGCCCTACTGCCATGAGTGTAAAACTCCTGGGCATTGGAAAACTGACAGCAGTTGCCCAAGGGCTACAAACAAAACTGTTCCTCCAATTACTCCTGTCACACCACCTATTACTGTCAGCGGTAATCCCCCAGGTGGTGGGAGTGCCCCCAAAAATTTGGGTGGGTTTACTTGGGGAACACAGGGGGACCCTGGCTTAGCCAATTCCCCTGCAGTAGATACTCTTGTCTGTGATGGTGGCATGGGGTTTGCCAACTTCACTGCCTGTCCCAACAGTTTGGGTAGGTACAGACAGGAGCCCTACATCAATGGTACAAAAGCTGAGGCCTACAGAGACACTGGAGCTAGCATCACAATGGTGGCCCATTGGCTAGTTCCCTCTGAGCAGCTTTTGCCTGGTTTCTCCTACCAGGTGACCAACATTGATGGCAAACAGAACAGTCATCCCATGGCAGAGGTATGTCTCAGCTGGGGAGGTGTCACTGGCCCTAAAAGGGTGGCAGTGTCCCCAACCTTGCCTGTAGACTGCTTACTGGGGAATGACTTAGAACTCTCAGCTTGGGCT
This sequence comes from Triturus cristatus, assembly GCF_964204655.1. Taxonomy (NCBI): domain Eukaryota; kingdom Metazoa; phylum Chordata; class Amphibia; order Caudata; family Salamandridae; genus Triturus; species Triturus cristatus. Next base: position 66,985 of record NW_028187382.1, read on the forward strand.
GGAGTTGAACAAGACACCCATTCTAAAATGGTAGGCCTTTCACAAAAGGGTAGTGGGGTTGTGCCATTCACAACCCCGGTCCAAATAGATTTCCTCCCTGGAAAGGGTGGAAGGGCAGTGGTAGCCACAGCCCAGGCACAGACAGACTTCCCTGTAGAGACTGGCAGAGCTGTGACAGTCACAGCTCAAACACAAACTGAGTGCCCCCCTGAAAAGGTTGGCAAGGCTGTAATGGTCTCAGCCTATACTCAGACTGACATAGGTGTAGTGAAGCCTGAAACTATGGATCACTCCACACAAACAGAGAGTAGTGGGGAGGAAGAAAAGTCTCCCTCTCCCCAGACATTAGGAAAAAGTCAGCCTCCTCAGGGAGCTGACCTCACCCCTTGTGAAGGAACTGCCCCAGAGGTAGCCAGGCCTGGCCTGGCAGAGCCTCTGATGTCAGTGGCCCCTTCCAAGGTGGGACCCAGTCTGGTGCAGGTAGCCTGCCTCTCTCTACCCTGCCTCAGTCAGCCCAGGGCTGCAGAGGTCAGGGAGGCCAGTGGACCCCAAGAGGGCCCCTGTCCACAAGAACCCCCCCATCAAAAGAATGAGGATTGCCTGGCTAGTAGCCCTAGTCAGGTGATGGGTAAAAACATTCCTGAGGGATCTCCTTTACAGGTAGTTAGGGACCTCCCCCAGAGGGATTCTGTTGGGTACAGGCAAACATGGGACCTTAGGGCCCCAGACCTGACCTGTCCCTCCAGTAAGCCCACAAAAGGGACCCAGCCTCCAGCTTTAGGTAGCCAGAGGCTGACCCTGAGAGCACAGTGCAACTCAGTTAAGGAAAGAAAGGCATCCATGGTGGAGGGGGATTGGAGGAAGCTGAGGTCTCACTTTGAGGACACTCACTTCAGTACTCCATCTCAACACCAGCCTTTTACTTTGCCAAGACACACCAAAGGTAGAGATTCCCTATGGTGGAGACCCTCTGATACCCTTAGGGTGAGGGATTGCTTAGTGGACCATGAGACAGGGGGTAACCATGCCAGTGCTGGTTCCTCCTTATATGGCCACTTGGGCAATATAGGCTTACCTGGTCAAGGTCAGCCTTATCTCCCTTCGTTTGGGGGGGGGGTTGTGTAGGAAGGTGGATATCTGACTATGGTTACCCCCAAATTTTTGCCTAGTGTCTAGCTGGTTTTTCGACTTAGTTGGCCTGAGATCCTGCTATTCAGGATCTCAGCCTGGCTGTTCTCTCTTTAAAATGGACTCCATGTACCCTAGGTACATACCCAATTGGTTGGATCACCCTGTCAGCCCCTGTACCAGTGTACACTAGGTACCCAGGGCATTGGTGTACCCAAGGCCTGCCAAGGGCTGAAGCATGTATTATGCCACCCCAGGCTTGGCCTAACAATTTGACACAACTGGCTGATCACTCAGCTGGGGTAAGTTGGTGTAATCACCTCTTACTTAGGTGTAGTATATCTATACCTAACCTTAAATGGGACACCTGGTAACCTATAAGTCACTCCTATGGCAGGCCTTAACAATCCTGAAGGCAGAGTGCTTGGTTCCATGTGAGATGGTGCTCTGGCATGAGCTGAGCCTGTCTGCAGTGGTCGGAACAACTTCCTTCTACTGTTTCCAGATATCGTCATACCATATACTCTTAAGTGCATTATGAACCTCGCGGTTAAATGCTATCTTTGGTTTGGCTTTATCAAAACATGTCGAGTAAGGTGTCATACGAATTGGAATACTAACCCCTCGCCAATTCTGGCGACGGGGTTAGCATTCCACCCTTCTAGAGGGACACGACATGTACAGTACCTGAAACCCGGGTAAAATCAGACCTAGCCTCAGCTCCACAAAATGGATGCTGCCACCACAGACACAAGTCTGCCCTCCTGCTGCTGGGAGTCCTTCCAGCTTGGGAGGTGTGGACAAAGGGTTTCCTGCCAGGGGAGGTGCGTGCACCACCCCAGACAGGATTTTGTGTATTGGTCAGGTAGGGCTTGAAAGAAACCAGACATGCCTGTGGCTCACAAGGAGCCTCGGTGCATATGCCAGTTCAAACCGGTCCTGGGGCACACCAGTCCCGGGCCTGGGGCGAGCTGGACAAAGGATTGGGGGTGTAACCACCCCCCTTCCTGGTCCCACCCATAGGGAGGGACCTAGCAGGTAGTCCGGCCCCTAGAATCCGCTTAAAGGTAGGAGCTGTGTCCTAAGACTTCAGACATCCTGGAATCAACTTAAAACTAAGAAGAAGACGGGAACTTCGACGCTCTGCTGCACAGAGGACTGAAGCCAATCTCCCCTGTGGTCAGGGAGTGACCACCTTGCTAACGCAAGCACCATCCAGCGAATCAACGTCTGCTTTGCCGCCGCCTCCCGCCGGAGCCCGAGCCCAGAGACTGACAAGACCTGGACCTCCAGACCTCTCACCGCCCGATCCACAGTCCCTGCAAAGAGGAGACCCGTGGAGGCACCGAGACACGTGGAGCCAGCCATCTTGAAACGACTACGACAAGCTGACCAGTGCAACAACCGAGGCTCCCTCCAAGTTGTGCTTTGGGTCCTGAGAAGCCCAACCCTCGAGCAGCATCTGCACCAAAGGTGAGCCCTCCAGCATCTCCACGATCTGCGTGGGGCCCTTCTGCATTTTGCCACTCGACGCGCCTAACCGGTTGCTGGCCCGCTGGCTAGTGGCCATCTTGGCGACGAAATCTACGACAAACACCGCTGGTCTGGTTGCTCCAGACTGGCCCTTGCTCCCCTCCAAAGGAGCAGTTCCTCTGACCTTGCTGGTCAGAACCATCAGCTTAAACTCCTTGCCTACAACAATTGCTTTTGCCAAGGCTTGTTTGCTTCGATCAAGTCGCCGACACCGCCGACAGCGAGAGCCTGCGTGGGACAGCTCGTGACTCGACTCCTGGACGTCGTCGACCTTCAGGGACCACGTGGCTGCAGAGTCAAGCTACACCTTCCTTCCTGTTTGCACCCGACATCGCCTGGTACCCACCTGGTGCCACGCTGGTCACTGGCTAGTGACTGTGAACACTGTCCCCTCTGCTTTCAGGTCTTCAACATCTCCGATCCACTCTTGGATCCACTGCATCTCTTCCCGACCGACCGCCTGCAGCACTTTTGTCTACAGGCCCCACGGAACAGATAGAAGAAACCCGACGCACTTCGAGGCCTATGCACCCGCTTCCTGTGGGTGAGGTAAAGCTGGCACACCTGTGCCCAAGTGTAGTATTACATCTCTAGTGCCTGTGTTCCAAATCTTAAGTTCCTAGGTCATCCGGAAGATTCCTTTTGCAGTAACTTTGTACTTTTTACGCACCCATTGAAACCTATGGGAGCACGCGTGTGACTATTTGCTCTGCACACGCCACCCGTGGACCTCCTGGTCACTAACTGACGTTAGCTCCTTGTAGGCCCAGCGATTCTAGAGGCCCTAGGCCTTTTCCCTTTTCTGTTCGTGGTACTTATACCACTATTTTCGTATATGGTTCGAGTGGCCACCAGGGCCTATCCATATAAAGTGCAACTTCTGTGTATTCTGTGATAATCTTGTTTGACGATTTGTGCTCCTGTGCTCATAAAGAGACTAGGGGTTACTTTGAGAAATAAATACATATATATTTTGAATATATATCTGTGTGGTGTCCTTTCATTGGTATAAAAGGGGGTTACTATTGGTAAAACAGCTGGCTTAACACGCATCACGAGTTTAGCCTCAAAGACTGCTTAGCCTACGCTACCACTAGGGCAGCTAGTCCGAAAAGGTTGACTTACAACCACACCATAAGGGTTGCTTGGCATGGTACAAGGTGGTCACTAGAACTAGTGAACAGCATATACCAGGCCAACTTCTCACAGGAGACCTAGCAAACCTATATATTTTTGAAAACTAGACACCCAGGGGAATCCAGGATGGGGTGACTTGAGTGCTCCCACCAGGGTCTGTTACCCAGAATCCCTTGCAAACCAAAAAAATTGACAAAAAAAACACATTTTGCCCACATTTATGTGATGGAAAGTTCTGGAATCTGCGTGGATCCACAAATTTCCACCCACTCCGCGTTCCCCAAAGTCCTACCAGAAATATGGTACCTCACTTGTGCGGGTCGGCCTAGTGCCCGTGACAGAAAACGGCGCAAAACGCAACGTGTTCACACCTCAATTTTGCAGTGAAAAATTACCCTTTTTTGGCAAAGTGACTAGCTGTAGTTTTTGAACCCTAGCCCTGCCGGCACCTAGGGAAACCTAGCAAACCTATATATTTTTGAAAACTAGACACCCAGGGGAATCCAGGATGGTGTGACTTGAGTGCCTCCCACTAGGGTCTGTTACCCAGAATCCCTTGCAAACCTAAAAAATTGACAAAAAAACACATTTTCCCCACATTTCTGTGATGGAAAGTTCTGGAATCTGTGTGGATCTACAAATTTCCACCCACCCCGCGCTCCCCAAAGTCCTATGAGAAAAATGGTACCTCACTTGTGCGGGTCGGGCTAGTGCCCGCGACAGGAAACGGCGCGAAACGCAACATGGTCACACCTCAATTTTGCTGTAAAATGACACTTTTTTATCAAAGTGCCTAGCTGTAGTTTTTGAACCCTAGCTCTGCCGGCACCTAGGGAAACCTAGCAAACCTATATATTTTTGAAAACTAGACACCCAGGGAAATCCAGGATGGGGTGACTTGAGTGCCTCCCACCAGGGTCTGTTACCCAGAATCCCTTGCAAACCTAAAAAATTGACAAAAAAACACATTTTCCCCACATTTCTGTGATGGAAAGTTCTGGAATCTGTGTGGATCTACAAATTTCCACCCACCCCGCGTTCCCCAAAGTCCTACGAGAAAAATGGTACCTCACTTGTGCTGGTCGCCTAGTGCCCGCGACAGGAAACGGCGCAAAACGCAACGTGGTCACTCCTCAATCTTGCAGTGAAAAATGACCGTTTTTTGGCAAAGTGACTAGCTGTAGTTTTTTAACCCTAGCTCTGCCGGCACCTAGGGAAACCTGGCAAACCTATATATTTTTAAAAACTAGACACCCAGGGGAATCCAGGATGGGGTGACTTGAGTGCCTCCCTCCAGGGTCTGTTACCCAGAATCCCTTGCACACCTAAAAAATTTACAAAAAAAACACATTTGCCCCATATTTCTGTGATGGAAAGTTCTGGAATCTGCGTGGATCCACAAATTTCCACCCACCCCACGTTCCCCAAAGTCCTACAAGAAAAATGGCACCTCACTTGTGCGGGGCGGCCTAGTGCCCGCGACAGGAAACGGCGCAAAACGCAACGTGGTCACACCTCAATTTTGCAGTGAAAAACGACCCTTTTTTGGCAAAGTGCCTAGCTGTAGGTTTTTTAACCCTAGCTCTGCCGGCACCTAGGGAAACCTAGCAAACCTATATATTTTTTAAAACTAGCCACCCAGGGGAATCAGGATGTGGTGAGTTGAGTGCCTCTCACCAGGGTCTGTTACCCAGAATCCCTTGCAAACCTAAAAAATTGACAAAAAAAACACATTTTCCCCACATTTCTGTGATGGAAAGTTCTGGAATCTGCGTGGATCCACAAATTTCCACCCACCCCGCGTTCCCCAAAGTCCTACGTGACAAATGGTACCTCACTTGTGCGGGTCGGCCTAGTGCCCGCGACAGGAAACAGCGCAAAACGCAACGTGGTCACACCTCAATTTTGCAGTGATAAATTACCCTTTTTTGGCAACGTGACTAGCTGTAGTTTTTTAACCCTAGCTCTGCCGGCACCTAGGGAAACCTAGCAAACCTATATATTTTTGTACACTAGACACCCAGGGGAATCCAGGATGGGGTGACTTGAGTGCCTCCCACCAGGGTCAGTTACCCAGAATCCCTTGCAAACCTAAAAAATTGACAAAAAAACACATTTTCCCCACATTTCTGTGATGGAAAGTTCTGGAATCTGTGTGGATCTACAAATTTCCACCCACCCCGCGTTCCCCAAAGTCCTATGAGAAAAATGGTACCTCACTTGTGCGGGTCGGCCTAGTGCCCGCGACAGGAAACGGCGCAAAACGCAACGTGGTCACTCCTCAATCTTGCAGTGAAAAATGACCGTTTTTTGGCAAAGTGACTAGCTGTAGTTTTTTAACCCTTGCTCTGCCGGCACCTAGGGAAACCTGGCAAACCTATATATTTTTAAAAACTAGACACCCAGGGGAATCCAGGATGGGGTGACTTGAGTGCCTCCAACCAGGGTCTGTTACCCAGAATCCCTAACAAACCTAAAAAATTGACAAAAAAAACACATTTTCCCCACATTTCTGTGATGGAAAGTTCTGGAATCTGCGTGGATCCACAAATTTCCACCCACCCCGCATTCCCCAAAGTCCTACGAGAAAAATGGTACCTCACTTGTGCTGGTCGCCTAGTGTCCGCGACAGGAAACGGCGCGAAACGTAACATGGTCACACCTCAATTTTGCTGTGAAAAATGACACTTTTTTGGCAAAGTGCCTAGCTGTAGTTTTTGAACCCTAGCTCTGCCGGCACCTAGGGAAAACTAGCAAACCTATATATTTTTGAAAACTAGACACCCAGGGGAATCCAGGATGGGGTGACGTGAGTGCCTCCCACCAGGGTCTGTTACCCAGAATCCCTTGCAAACCTAAAAAATTGACAAAAAAACACATTTTCCCGACATTTCTGTGATGGAAAGTTCTGGAATCTGTGTGGATCTACAAATTTCCACCCACCCCGCGTTCCCCAAAGTCCTATGAGAAAAATGGTACCTCACTTGTGCAGGTCGGCCTAAAGCCCGCGACAGGAAACGGCGCGAAACGCAACATGGTCACACCTCAATTTTGCTGTGAAAAATGACACTTTTTTGGCAAAGTGCCTAGCTGTAGTTTTTGAACCCTAGCTCTGCCGGCACCTAGGGAAACCTAGAAAACCTATATATTTTTTAAAACTAGACACCCAGGGGAATCCAGGATGGGGTGACTTGAGTGCCTCCCACCAGGGTCTGTTACCCAGAATCCCTTGCAAACCCAAAACATTGACAAAAAAACACATTTTCCCCACATTTCTGTGATGGAAAGTTCTGGAATCTGTGTGGATCTACAAATTTCCACCCACCCCGCGTTCCCCAAAGTCCTATGAGAAAAATGGTACCTCACTTGTGCGGGTCGGCCTAGTGCCCGATACAGAAAACGGCGCGAAACGCAACATGGTCACACCTCAATTTTGATGTGAAAAATTACACTTTTTTGGCAAAGTGCCTAGCTGTAGTTTTTGAACCCTAGCTCTGCCGGCACCTAGGGAAACCTAGCAAACCTATATATTTTTGTACACTAGACACCCAGGGGAATCCAGGATGTGGTGAGTTGAGTGCTTCCCACCAGGGTCTGTTACCCAGAATCCCTTGCACACCTAAAGAATTTACAAAAAAACCACATTTGCCCCATATTTCTGTGATGGACAGTTCTGGAATCTGCGTGGATCCACAAATTTCCACCCACCCCACGTTCCCCAAAGTCCTACAAGAAAAATGGTACCTCACTTGTGCGGGTCACCTAGTGCCCGCGACAGGAAACGGCGCAAAACGCACCGTGGTCACACCTCAATTTTGCAGTGAAAAATGACCCTTTTTTGGCAAAGTGCCTAGCTGTAGTTTTTTAACCCTAGCTCTGCCGGCACCTAGGGAAACCTAGCAAACCTATATATTTTTGAAAACTAGACACCCAGGGGAATCCAGGATGGGGTGACTTGAGTGCTCCCACCAGGGTCTGTTACCCAGAATCCCTTGCAAACCAAAAAAATTGACAAAAAAAACACATTTTGCCCACATTTATGTGATGGAAAGTTCTGGAATCTGCGTGGATCCACAAATTTCCACCCACTCCGCGTTCCCCAAAGTCCTACCAGAAATATGGTACCTCACTTGTGCGGGTCGGCCTAGTGCCCGTGACAGAAAACGGCGCAAAACGCAACGTGTTCACACCTCAATTTTGCAGTGAAAAATTACCCTTTTTTGGCAAAGTGACTAGCTGTAGTTTTTGAACCCTAGCCCTGCCGGCACCTAGGGAAACCTAGCAAACCTATATATTTTTGAAAACTAGACACCCAGGGGAATCCAGGATGGTGTGACTTGAGTGCCTCCCACTAGGGTCTGTTACCCAGAATCCCTTGCAAACCTAAAAAATTGACAAAAAAACACATTTTCCCCACATTTCTGTGATGGAAAGTTCTGGAATCTGTGTGGATCTACAAATTTCCACCCACCCCGCGCTCCCCAAAGTCCAATGAGAAAAATGGTACCTCACTTGTGCGGGTCGGGCTAGTGCCCGCGACAGGAAACGGCGCAAAACGCAACGTGGTCACTCCTCAATTTTGCAGTGAAAAATGACCGTTTTTTGGCAAAGTGACTAGCTGTAGTTTTTTAACCCTAGCTCTGCCGGCACCTAGGGAAACCTGGCAAACCTATATATTTTTAAAAACTAGACACCCAGGGGAATCCAGGATGGGGTGACTTGAGTGCCTCCCTCCAGGGTCTGTTACCCAGAATCCCTTGCACACCTAAAAAATGTACAAAAAAAACACATTTGCCCCATATTTCTGTGATGGAAAGTTCTGGAATCTGCGTGGATCCACAAATTTCCACCCACCCCACGTTCCCCAAAGTCCTACAAGAAAAATGGCACCTCACTTGTGCGGGGCGGCCTAGTGCCCGCGACAGGAAACGGCGCAAAACGCAACGTGGTCACACCTCAATTTTGCAGTGAAAAACGACCCTTTTTTGGCAAAGTGCCTAGCTGTAGGTTTTTTAACCCTAGCTCTGCCGGCACCTAGGGAAACCTAGCAAGCCTATATATTTTTTAAAACTAGCCACCCAGGGGAATCAGGATGTGGTGAGTTGAGTGCCTCTCACCAGGGTCTGTTACCCAGAATCCCTTGCAAACCTAAAAAATTGACAAAAAAAACACATTTTCCCCACATTTCTGTGATGGAAAGTTCTGGAATCTGCGTGGATCCACAAATTTCCACCCACCCCGCGTTCCCCAAAGTCCTACGTGACAAATGGTACCTCACTTGTGCGGGTCGGCCTAGTGCCCGCGACAGGAAACAGCGCAAAACGCAACGTGGTCACACCTCAATTTTGCAGTGATAAATTACCCTTTTTTGGCAACGTGACTAGCTGTAGTTTTTTAACCCTAGCTCTGCCGGCACCTAGGGAAACCTAGCAAACCTATATATTTTTGTACACTAGACACCCAGGGGAATCCAGGATGGGGTGACTTGAGTGCCTCCCACCAGGGTCAGTTACCCAGAATCCCTTGCAAACCTAAAAAATTGACAAAAAAACACATTTTCCCCACATTTCTGTGATGGAAAGTTCTGGAATCTGTGTGGATCTACAAATTTCCACCCACCCCGCGTTCCCCAAAGTCCTATGAGAAAAATGGTACCTCACTTGTGCAGGTCGGCCTAAAGCCCGCGACAGGAAACGGCGCGAAACGCAACATGGTCACACCTCAATTTTGCTGTGAAAAATGACACTTTTTTGGCAAAGTGCCTAGCTGTAGTTTTTGAACCCTAGCTCTGCCGGCACCTAGGGAAACCTAGAAAACCTATATATTTTTTAAAACTAGACACCCAGGGGAATCCAGGATGGGGTGACTTGAGTGCCTCCCACCAGGGTCTGTTACCCAGAATCCCTTGCAAACCCAAAACATTGACAAAAAAACACATTTTCCCCACATTTCTGTGATGGAAAGTTCTGGAATCTGTGTGGATCTACAAATTTCCACCCACCCCGCGTTCCCCAAAGTCCTATGAGAAAAATGGTACCTCACTTGTGCGGGTCGGCCTAGTGCCCGATACAGAAAACGGCGCGAAACGCAACATGGTCACACCTCAATTTTGATGTGAAAAATTACACTTTTTTGGCAAAGTGCCTAGCTGTAGTTTTTGAACCCTAGCTCTGCCGGCACCTAGGGAAACCTAGCAAACCTATATATTTTTGTACACTAGACACCCAGGGGAATCCAGGATGTGGTGAGTTGAGTGCTTCCCACCAGGGTCTGTTACCCAGAATCCCTTGCACACCTAAAGAATTTACAAAAAAACCACATTTGCCCCATATTTCTGTGATGGACAGTTCTGGAATCTGCGTGGATCCACAAATTTCCACCCACCCCACGTTCCCCAAAGTCCTACAAGAAAAATGGTACCTCACTTGTGCGGGTCACCTAGTGCCCGCGACAGGAAACGGCGCAAAACGCACCGTGGTCACACCTCAATTTTGCAGTGAAAAATGACCCTTTTTTGGCAAAGTGCCTAGCTGTAGTTTTTTAACCCTAGCTCTGCCGGCACCTAGGGAGACCTAGCAAACCTATATATTTTTGAAAACTAGACACCCAGGGGAATCCAGGATGGGGTGACTTGAGTGCTCCCACCAGGGTCTGTTACCCAGAATCCCTTGCAAACCAAAAAAATTGACAAAAAAAACACATTTTGCCCACATTTATGTGATGGAAAGTTCTGGAATCTGCGTGGATCCACAAATTTCCACCCACTCCGCGTTCCCCAAAGTCCTACCAGAAATATGGTACCTCACTTGTGCGGGTCGGCCTAGTGCCCGTGACAGAAAACGGCGCAAAACGCAACGTGTTCACACCTCAATTTTGCAGTGAAAAATTACCCTTTTTTGGCAAAGTGACTAGCTGTAGTTTTTGAACCCTAGCCCTGCCGGCACCTAGGGAAACCTAGCAAACCTATATATTTTTGAAAACTAGACACCCAGGGTGTGAGAAGTTGGCCTGGTATATGCTGTTCACTAGTTCTAGTGACCACCTTGTACCATGCCAAGCAACCCTTATGGTGTGGTTGTAAGTCAACCTTTTTGGACTAGCTGCCCTAGTGGTAGCGTAGGCTAAGCAGTCTTTGAGGCTAAACTCGTGAAGCGTGTTAAGCCAGCTGTTTTACCAAATGCAACCCCCTTTTATACCAATGAAAGGACACCACACAGATATATATTCAAAATATATATGTATTTATTTCTCAAAGTAACCCCTAGTCTCTTTATGAGCACAGGAGCACAAATCGTCAAACAAGATTATCACAGAATACACAGAAGTTGCACTTTATATGGATAGGCCCTGGTGGCCACTCAAACCATATACTAAAATAGTGGTATAAGTACCACGAACAGAAAAGGGAAAAGGCCTAAGGCCTCTAGAATCGCTGGGCCTACAAGGAGCTAACGTCAGTTAGTGACCAGGAGGTCCACGGGTGGCGTGTGCAGAGCAAATAGTCACACGCGTGCTCCCATAGGTTTCAATGGGTGCGTAAAAAGTACAAAGTTACTGCAAAAGGAATCTTCCGGATGACCTAGGAACTTAAGATTTGGAACACAGGCACTAGAGATGTAATACTACACTTGGGCACAGGTGTGCCAGCTTTACCTCACCCACAGGAAGCGGGTGCATAGGCCTCGAAGTGCGTCGGGTTTCTTCTATCTGTTCCGTGGGGCCTGTAGACAAAAGTGCTGCAGGCGGTCGGTCGGGAAGAGATGCAGTGGATCCAAGAGTGGATCGGAGATGTTGAAGACCTGTAAGCAGAGGGGACAGTGTTCACAGTCACTAGCCAGTGACCAGCGTGGCACCAGGTGGGTACCAGGCGATGTCGGGTGCAAACAGGTGATGAGGGGTAGCTTGTCTCCGCAGCCACGTGGTCCCTGAAGGTCGACGACGTCCAGGAGTCGGCTCACGAGCTGTCCCACGCAGGCTCTCGCTGTCGGCGGTGTCGGCGACTTGATCGAAGCAAACAAGCCTTGGCAAAAGCAATTGCAGGAGGATTCGGAAATCAGCTGTTGGTTCTGACCAGCAAGGTCAGATGGATTGCTCCTTTGGAGGGGAGCAAGGGCCAGTCTGGAGCAACCAGACCAGCGGTGTTTGTCGTAGATTTCGTCGCCAAGATGGCCACTAGCCAGCGGGCCAGCAACCGGTTAGGCGCGTCGAGTGGCAAAATGCAGAAGGGCCCCACGCAGATCGTGGAGATGCTGGAGGGCTCACCTTTGGTGCAGATGCTGCTCGAGGGTTGGGCTTCTCAGGACCCAAAGCACAACTTGGAGGGAGCCTCGGTTGTTGCACTGGTCAGCTTGTCGTAGTCGTTCCAAGATGGCTGGCTCCACGTGTCTCGGTGCCTCCACGGGTCTCCTCTTTGCAGGGACTGTGGATCGGGCGGTGAGAGGTCTGGAGGTCCAGGTCTTGTCAGTCTCTGGGCTCGGGCTCCGGCGGGAGGCGGCGGCAAAGCAGACGGTGATTCGCTGGATGGTGCTTGCGTTAGCAAGGTGGTCACTCCCTGACCACAGGGGAGATTTTCTTCAGTCTTCTGTGCAGCAGAATGTCGAAGTTCCCGTCTTCTTCTTAGTTTCAAGTTGATTCCAGGATGTCTAAAGTCTTAGGACACAGCTCCTACCTTTATTCGGATTCTAGGGGCCGGACTACCTGCTAGGTCCCTCCCTATGGGTGGGACCAGGAAGGGGGGTGGTTACACCCCCAATCCTTTGTCCAGCTCGCCCCAGGCCCGGGACTGGTGTGCCCCAGGACCGGTTTGAACTGGCATATGCACCGAGGCTCCTTGTGAGCCACAGGCATGTCTGGTTTCTTTCAAGCCCTACCTGACCAATACACAAAATCCTGTCTGGGGTGGTGCACGCACCTCCCCTGGCAGGAAACCCTTTGTCCACACCTCCCAAGCTGGAAGGACTCCCAGCAGCAGGAGGGCAGACTTGTGTCTGTGGTGGCAGCATCCATTTTGTGGAGCTGAGGCTATGTCTGATTTTACCCGCGTTTCAGGCACTGTACATGTCGTGTCCCTCTAGAAGGGTGGAATGCTAACCCCGTCGCCAGAATTGGCGAGGGGTTAGTATTCCAATTCGTATGACACCTTACTCGACATGTTTTGATAAAGCCAAACCAAAGATAGCATTTAACCGCGAGGTTCATAATGCACTTAAGAGTATATGGTATGACGATATCTGGAAACAGTAGAAGGAAGTTGTTCCGACCACTGCAGACAGGCTCAGCTCATGCCAGAGCACCATCTCACATGGAACCAAGCACTCTGCCTTCAGGATTGTTAAGGCCTGCCATAGGAGTGACTTATAGGTTACCAGGTGTCCCATTTAAGTTTAGGTATAGGTATACTACACCTAAGTAAGAGGTGATTACACCAACTTACCCCAGCTGAGTGATCAGCCAGTTGTGTCAGATTGTTAGGCCAAGCCTGGGGTGGCATAATACATGCTTCAGCCCCTGGCAGGCCTTGGATACACCAATGCCCTGGGTACCTAGTGTACACTGGTACAGGGGCTGACAGGGTGATCCAACCAATTGGGTATGTACCTAGGGTACATGGAGTCCATTTTACAGAGAGAGCAGATAGCCTGAGAGCCTGAATGGCAGGATCTCAGGCCAACTAAGTCGAAAAACCAGCTAGACACTAGGCAAAAATTTGGGGGTAACCATAGTCAGATATCCACCTTCCTACACAACCCCCCCCCAAACGAAGGGAGATAAGGCTGACCTTGACCAGGTAAGCCTATATTGCCCAAGTGGCCATATAAGGAGGAACCAGCACTGGCATGGTTACCCCCTGTCTCATGGTCCACTAAGCAATCCCTCACCCTAAGGGTATCAGAGGGTCTCCACCATAGGGAATCTCTACCTGTGGTGTGTCTTGGCAAAGTAAAAGGCTGGTGTTGAGATGGAGTACTGAAGTGAGTGTCCTCAAAGTGAGGCCTCAGCTTCCTCCGATCATCCTCCACCATGGATGCCTTTCTTTCTTTAACTGAGTTGCACTGTGCTCTCAGGGTCAGCCTCTGGCTACCTAAAGCTGGAGGCTGGGTCCCTTTTGTGGGCTTACTGGAGGGACAGGTCAGGTTTGGGGCCCTAAGGTCCCATGTTTGCCTGTGCCCAACAGAATCCCCCTGGGGGAGGTCCCTAACTACCTGTAAAGGAGATCCCTCAGGAATGTTTTTACCCATCACCTGACTAGGGCTACTAGCCAGGCAATCCTCATTCTTTTGATGGGGGGGTTCTTGTGGACAGGGGCCCTCTGGGGGTCCACTGGCCTCCCTGACCTCTGCAGCCCTGGGCTGACTGAGGCAGGGTAGAGAGAGGCAGGCTACCTGCACCAGACTGGATCCCACCTTGGAAGGGGCCACTGACATCAGAGGCTCTGCCAGGCCAGGCCTGGCTACCTCTGGGGCAGTTCCTTCACAAGGGGTGAGGTCAGATCCCTGAGGAGGCTGACCTTTTCCTAATGTCTGGGGAGAGGGAGACTTTTCTTCCTCCCCACTACTCTCAGTTTGTGTGGAGTGATCCATTGTTTCAGGCTTCACTACACCTATGTCAGTCTGAGTATAGGCTGAGACCATTACAGCCTTGCCAACCTTTTCAGGGGGGCACTCAGTTTGTGTTTGAGCTGTGACTGTCACAGCTCTGCCAGTCCCTACAGGGAAGTCTGTCTGTGCCTGGGCTGTGGCTACCACTGCCCTTCCAACCTTTTCAGGGAGGAAATCTATTTGGACAGGGGTTGTGAATGGCACAACCCCCCTACCCTTTTGTGAAAGGCCTACCATTTTAGAATGGGTGTCTTGTTCAACTCCAGCCCAAGCTGAGAGTTCTAAGTCATTCCCCAGTAAGCAGTCTACAGGCAAGGTTGGGGACACTGCTACCCTTTTAGGGCCAGTGACCCCTCCCCAGCTGAGACATACCTCTGCCATGGGATGACTGTTCTGTTTGCCATCAATGTTAGTCACCTGGTAGGAGAAACCGGGCAAAAGCTGCTCAGAGGGAACTAGCCAATGGGCCACCATTGTGATGCTAGCCCCAGTGTCTCTGTAGGCCTCAGCTTTTGTACCATTGATGTAGGGCTCCTGTCTGTACCTACCCAAAGTGTTGGGACAGGCAGTGAAGTTGGCAAACCCCATGCCACCATCACAGACAAGAGTGGTTGCTGTAGGGGAATTGGCTAAGCCAGGGTCCCCCTGTGTTCCCCAAGTAAACCCACCCAGATTTCTGGGGGCACTCCCACCACCTGGGGGATTACTGCTGACAGTAATAGGTGGTGTGACAGGAGTAATTGGAGGAACAGTTTTGTTTTTAGCCCTTGGGCAACCGCTGTCAGTTTTCCAATGCCCAGGAGTTTTACACTCATGGCAGTAGGGCTTTTTAGCTGTGGTAGAGGAGGGAGCTTGGGACCCACCACCCTGTGTGGAGTTTTGGGGCCCTGAGGACGGTTTCTCTTTTTCTTTATCCCCACCCTTCTCTTGAGGCTTGGTGGTATCTTTCTTTTGGTCACCACCCTGGTTTTTAGGCCTGATCCTGGTCCTGACCCATTTATCTGCCCTCTTTCCCAATTCTTGGGGAGAGGTCAAATCTGAGTCTACCAGGTGTTGATGGAGAAGCTGGTTTTGACAATTACTTAAAATCTGCTCTCTCATCATCAAATTGTACAATCCTGTATAATCAGACACCTTACTTCCCAGCAACCAACCCTCCAAAGCCTTAGTGGCACATTCCACATATTCAGACCAGTCCTGAGTCTGTGTCTTCTGGGTGTCTCTGAACATTAACCTGTACTGTTCAGTGGTTAAGCCTAACCCATCAACTAGGACACTCTTCAGGACTCTGTAATTTCTGACATCCTCTTCTCTAACAGTGAGGAGTCTATCTCTGCCTCTGTGAGAAGTTGGCCTGGTATATGATGCTCACTAGTTAAAGTGATCACCTTGTACCATGCCAAGCAACCCTTATGGTGTGGTTGTAAGTCAACCTTTTCGGACTAGCTGCCCTAGTGGTAGCGTAGGCTAAGCAGTCTTTGAGGCTAAACTCGTGATGCGTGTTAAGCAAGCTGTTTTACCAATAGTAACCCCCTTTTATACCAATGAAAGGACACCACACAGATATATATTCAAAATATATATGTATTTATTTCTCAAAGTAACCCCTAGTCTCTTTATGAGCACAGGAGCACAAATCGTCAAACAAGATTACAGTAGAATACACAGAAGTTGCACTTTATATGGATAGGCCCTGGTGGCCACTCAAACCATATACTAAAATAGTGGTATAAGTACCACGAACAGAAAAGGGAAAAGGCCTAGGGCCTCTAGAATCGCTGGGCCTACAAGGAGCTAACGTCAGTTAGTGACCAGGAGGTCCACGGGTGGCGTGTGCAGAGCAAATAGTCACACGCGGGCTCCCATAGGTTTCAATGGGTGCGTAAAAAGTACAAAGTTACTGCAAAAGGAATCTTCCGGATGACCTAGGAACTTAAGATTTGGAACACAGGCACTAGAGATGTATTACTACACATGGGCACCGGAGTACCAGCTTTACCTCACCCACAGGAAGCGGGTGCATAGGCCTCAAAGTGCGTCGGGTTTCTTCTATCTGTTCCGTTGAGCCTGGGACAAAGATGCTGCAGGCGGTCGGTCGGGAAGGGATGCAGTGGATCCAAGAGTGGATCGGAGATGTTGAAGACCTGTAAGCAGAGGGGACAGTGTTCACAGTCACTAGCCAGTGACCAGCGTGGCACCAGGTGGGTACCAGGCGATGTCGGGTGCAAACAGGTGATGAGGGGTAGCTTGTCTCCGCAGCCACGTGGTCCCTGAAGGTCGACGACGTCCAGGAGTCGGCTCACGAGCTGTCCCACGCAGGCTCTCGCTGTCGGCGGTGTCGGCGACTTGATTGAAGCAAACAAGCCTTGGCAAAAGCAATTGTAGAAGGATTCGGAAATCAGCTGTTGGTTCTGACCAGCAAGGTCAGAGGGATTGCTCCTTTGGAGGGGAGCAAGGGCCAGTCTGGAGCAACCAGACCAGCGGTGTTTGTCGTAGATTTCGTCGCCAAGATGGCCACTAGCCAGCGGGCCAGCAACCGGTTAGGCGCGTCGAGTGGCAAAATGCAGAAGGGCCCCACGCAGATCGTGGAGATGCTGGAGGGCTCACCTTTGGTGCAGATGCTGCTCGAGGGTTGGGCTTCTCAGGACCCAAAGCACAACTTGGAGGGAGCCTCGGTTGTTGCACTGGTCAGCTTGTCGTAGTCGTTTCAAGATGGCTGGCTCCACGTGTCTCGGTGCCTCCACGGGTCTCCTCTTTTCAGGGACTGTGGATCGGGCGGTGAGAGGTCTGGAGGTCCAGGTCTTGTCAGTCTCTGGGCTCGGGCTCCGGCGGGAGGCGGCGGCAAAGCAGACGGTGATTCGCTGGATGGTGCTTGCGTTAGCAAGGTGGTCACTCCCTGACCACAGGGGAGATTTTCTTCAGTCTTCTGTGCAGCAGAATGTCGAAGTTCCCGTCTTCTTCTTAGTTTCAAGTTGATTCCAGGATGTCTGAAGTCTTAGGACACAGCTCCTACCTTTATTCGGATTCTAGGGGCCGGACTACCTGCTAGGTCCCTCCCTAAGGGTGGGACCAGGAAGGGGGGTGGTTACACCCCCAATCCTTTGTCCAGCTCGCCCCAGGCCCGGGACTGGTGTGCCCCAGGACCGGTTTGAACTGGCATATGCACCGAGGCTCCTTGTGAGCCACAGGCATGTCTGGTTTCTTTCAAGCCCTACCTGACCAATACACAAAATCCTGTCTGGGGTGGTGCACGCACCTCCCCTGGCAGGAAACCCTTTGTCCACACCTCCCAAGCTGGAAGGACTCCCAGCAGCAGGAGGGCAGACTTGTGTCTGTGGTGGCAGCATCCATTTTGTGGAGCTGAGGCTATGTCTGATTTTACCCGGGTTTCAGGTACTGTACATGTCGTGTCCCTCTAGAAGGGTGGAATGCTAACCCCGTCGCCAGAATTGGCGAGGGGTTAGTATTCCAATTCGTATGACACCTTACTCGACATGTTTTGATAAAGCCAAACCAAAGTTAGCATTTAACCGCGAGGTTCATAATGCACTTAAGAGTATATGGTATGACGATATCTGGAAACAGTAGAAGGAAGTTGTTCCGACCACTGCAGACAGGCTCAGCTCATGCCAGAGCACCATCTCACATGGAACCAAGCACTCTGCCTTCAGGATTGTTAAGGCCTGCCATAGGAGTGACTTATAGGTTACCAGGTGTCCCATTTAAGGTTAGGCATAGGTATACTACACCTAAGTAAGAGGTGATTACACCAACTTACCCCAGCTGAGTGATCAGCCAGTTGTGTCAAATTGTTAGGCCAAGCCTGGGGTGGCATAATACATGCTGCAGCCCTTGGCAGGCCTTGGGTACACCAATGCCCTGGGTACCTAGTGTACACTGGTACAGGGGCTGACAGGGTGATCCAACCAATTGGGTATGTACCTAGGGTACATGGAGTCCATTTTACAGAGAGAGCAGATAGCCTGAGAGCCTGAATGGCAGGATCTCAGGCCAACTAAGTCGAAAAACCAGCTAGACACTAGGCAAAAATTTGGGGGTAACCATAGTCAGATATCCACCTTCCTACACAACCCCCCCCCAAACGAAGGGAGATAAGGCTGACCTTGACCAGGTAAGCCTATATTGCCCAAGTGGCCATATAAGGAGGAACCAGCACTGGCATGGTTACCCCCTGTCTCATGGTCCACTAAGCAATCCCTCACCCTAAGGGTATCAGAGGGTCTCCACCATAGGGAATCTCTACCTGTGGTGTGTCTTGGCAAAGTAAAAGGCTGGTGTTGAGATGGAGTACTGAAGTGAGTGTCCTCAAAGTGAGGCCTCAGCTTCCTCCAATCATCCTCCACCATGGATGCCTTTCTTTCTTTAACTGAGTTGCACTGTGCTCTCAGGGTCAGCCTCTGGCTACCTAAAGCTGGAGGCTGGGTCCCTTTTGTGGGCTTACTGGAGGGACAGGTCAGGTTTGGGGCCCTAAGGTCCCATGTTTGCCTGTGCCCAACAGAATCCCCCTGGGGGAGGTCCCTAACTACCTGTAAAGGAGATCCCTCAGGAATGTTTTTACCCATCACCTGACTAGGGCTACTAGCCAGGCAATCCTCATTCTTTTGATGGGGGGGTTCTTGTGGACAGGGGCCCTCTGGGGGTCCACTGGCCTCCCTGACCTCTGCAGCCCTGGGCTGACTGAGGCAGGGTAGAGAGAGGCAGGCTACCTGCACCAGACTGGATCCCACCTTGGAAGGGGCCACTGACATCAGAGGCTCTGCCAGGCCAGGCCTGGCTACCTCTGGGGCAGTTCCTTCACAAGGGGTGAGGTCAGATCCCTGAGGAGGCTGACCTTTTCCTAATGTCTGGGGAGAGGGAGACTTTTCTTCCTCCCCACTACTCTCAGTTTGTGTGGAGTGATCCATTGTTTCAGGCTTCACTACACCTATGTCAGTCTGAGTATAGGCTGAGACCATTACAGCCTTGCCAACCTTTTCAGGGGGGCACTCAGTTTGTGTTTGAGCTGTGACTGTCACAGCTCTGCCAGTCCCTACAGGGAAGTCTGTCTGTGCCTGGGCTGTGGCTACCACTGCCCTTCCAACCTTTTCAGGGAGGAAATCTATTTGGACAGGGGTTGTGAATGGCACAACCCCCCTACCCTTTTGTGAAAGGCCTACCATTTTAGAATGGGTGTCTTGTTCAACTCCAGCCCAAGCTGAGAGTTCTAAGTCATTCCCCAGTAAGCAGTCTACAGGCAAGGTTGGGGACACTGCTACCCTTTTAGGGCCAGTGACCCCTCCCCAGCTGAGACATACCTCTGCCATGGGATGACTGTTCTGTTTGCCATCAATGTTAGTCACCTGGTAGGAGAAACCGGGCAAAAGCTGCTCAGAGGGAACTAGCCAATGGGCCACCATTGTGATGCTAGCCCCAGTGTCTCTGTAGGCCTCAGCTTTTGTACCATTGATGTAGGGCTCCTGTCTGTACCTACCCAAAGTGTTGGGACAGGCAGTGAAGTTGGCAAACCCCATGCCACCATCACAGACAAGAGTGGTTGCTGTAGGGGAATTGGCTAAGCCAGGGTCCCCCTGTGTTCCCCAAGTAAACCCACCCAGATTTCTGGGGGCACTCCCACCACCTGGGGGATTACTGCTGACAGTAATAGGTGGTGTGACAGGAGTAATTGGAGGAACAGTTTTGTTTTTAGCCCTTGGGCAACCGCTGTCAGTTTTCCAATGCCCAGGAGTTTTACACTCATGGCAGTAGGGCTTTTTAGCTGTGGTAGAGGAGGGAGCTTGGGACCCACCACCCTGTGTGGAGTTTTGGGGCCCTGAGGAAGGTTTCTCTTTTTCTTTATCCCCACCCTTCTCTTGAGGCTTGGTGGTATCTTTCTTTTGGTCACCACCCTGGTTTTTAGGCCTGATCCTGGTCCTGACCCATTTATCTGCCCTCTTTCCCAATTCTTGGGGAGAGGTCAAATCTGAGTCTACCAGGTGTTGATGGAGAAGCTGGTTTTGACAATTACTTAAAATCTGCTCTCTCATCATCAAATTGTACAATCCTGTATAATCAGACACCTTACTTCCCAGCAACCAACCCTCCAAAGCCTTAGTGGCACATTCCACATATTCAGACCAGTCCTGAGTCTGTGTCTTCTGGGTGTCTCTGAACATTAACCTGTACTGTTCAGTGGTTAAGCCTAACCCATCAACTAGGACACTCTTCAGGACTCTGTAATTTCTGACATCCTCTTCTCTAACAGTGAGGAGTCTATCTCTGCCTCTCCCCTCAAAGGAGAGCCATAAGATTGCTGCCCACTGGTCTTCAGGAACCTGCTGCACTTTGCAGGCTCTCTCAAGAGCAGTCATCCATTTGTGGATGTCATCCCCACTTTTGTAGGGGGGCACAATCTTGGACAGGTTCCTATTGTCAAAGACCCTATCTTTGTCCCTAGGGACATTGCTGCCACCAGTGGGTATAGACCCACTCTCTCTATGCTGCCTAGCCTTGCTCAGTTTTTCTTCCATCAGGGCTACTTCTAGCTCCTGCTTCCTGATCCTCAGCTGGGCTTCCTGCATTCTGGCCTCATGTTCCCTCCTCTGAGGGGTGGTCAGTCTCCTTCTGGAGTGACCTTGAGAGCCTCTAGAGCCATGGGAAGCATTGGAGTCACCTGAGCGATTCCTTTGCCTTCCAAGCCCTGTGTTAAGTCCACTGGGGAGATCCAATGGGGTGAACCCACTGTCAGTCCCCAATAGCCTTAGTTTAGCTGGGCCAAGTATAACACTTGGCACTGGGCTAGTTCTCCCTTCATCCCCACTCACATCTGTATCCCCATCACTTTCTTCCTCTGTGGTAGGCATCCCATCTAAGGGGTGACTATTGAAAGGGGGTACCTCTGTGGCATCTTCAGAAGGGGGGCCTCCTGTTCCTGACCCTAAGGGGGCTAACTGGGAAGCTTTCCTGAGTTCTCTCTGATTCTCATCATTTTGTAAGAGTTCTCTGAGCTCAGCAGAGGTAGGGTTCTTGGGCTGTTTAAGGCCTCTAAGAGTTGCCAAATGCCTGAGCTCATTCTGGTTAAGGGTAGCAAAGCTGGATGTTGCCCTCTGGGGGTCACTCTCAACAGAGATGGGTACAGTGGACCCCTCTGCCCCGGCCATTGCTCTTAAGTGTGGGTGGATGTGTTGCAATCTACCTACACTTGGGTTTACCTACTAAACCTATCTAGTAGTTGTAGTCAGGGTGTGCTACTCCCTTTGCTCTACAACAACTAAGTTCAGTAGAACTTATGTATATCTAATCTTGTTTTATATGTACCTACAGGTACCTATGTGATCTTTCAATTGGTAACCAAGAGATTACAATGGTAAAACACAGCAAGCTCAAATCCCACCGCTGCTCACCAATGTGAGAAGTTGGCCTGGTATATGATGCTCACTAGTTAAAGTGATCACCTTGTACCATGCCAAGCAACCCTTATGGTGTGGTTGTAAGTCAACCTTTTCGGACTAGCTGCCCTAGTGGTAGCGTAGGCTAAGCAGTCTTTGAG
This sequence comes from Triturus cristatus, assembly GCF_964204655.1. Classification (NCBI taxonomy): domain Eukaryota; kingdom Metazoa; phylum Chordata; class Amphibia; order Caudata; family Salamandridae; genus Triturus; species Triturus cristatus. The sequence continues at coordinate 88,927 of NW_028187382.1, forward strand.
GCTAAACTCGTGATGCGTGTTAAGCAAGCTGTTTTACCAATAGTAACCCCCTTTTATACCAATGAAAGGACACCACACAGATATATATTCAAAATATATATGTATTTATTTCTCAAAGTAACCCCTAGTCTCTTTATGAGCACAGGAGCACAAATCGTCAAACAAGATTACAGTAGAATACACAGAAGTTGCACTTTATATGGATAGGCCCTGGTGGCCACTCAAACCATATACTAAAATAGTGGTATAAGTACCACGAACAGAAAAGGGAAAAGGCCTAGGGCCTCTAGAATCGCTGGGCCTACAAGGAGCTAACGTCAGTTAGTGACCAGGAGGTCCACGGGTGGCGTGTGCAGAGCAAATAGTCACACGCGGGCTCCCATAGGTTTCAATGGGTGCGTAAAAAGTACAAAGTTACTGCAAAAGGAATCTTCCGGATGACCTAGGAACTTAAGATTTGGAACACAGGCACTAGAGATGTATTACTACACATGGGCACCGGAGTACCAGCTTTACCTCACCCACAGGAAGCGGGTGCATAGGCCTCAAAGTGCGTCGGGTTTCTTCTATCTGTTCCGTTGAGCCTGGGACAAAGATGCTGCAGGCGGTCGGTCGGGAAGGGATGCAGTGGATCCAAGAGTGGATCGGAGATGTTGAAGACCTGTAAGCAGAGGGGACAGTGTTCACAGTCACTAGCCAGTGACCAGCGTGGCACCAGGTGGGTACCAGGCGATGTCGGGTGCAAACAGGTGATGAGGGGTAGCTTGTCTCCGCAGCCACGTGGTCCCTGAAGGTCGACGACGTCCAGGAGTCGGCTCACGAGCTGTCCCACGCAGGCTCTCGCTGTCGGCGGTGTCGGCGACTTGATTGAAGCAAACAAGCCTTGGCAAAAGCAATTGTAGAAGGATTCGGAAATCAGCTGTTGGTTCTGACCAGCAAGGTCAGAGGGATTGCTCCTTTGGAGGGGAGCAAGGGCCAGTCTGGAGCAACCAGACCAGCGGTGTTTGTCGTAGATTTCGTCGCCAAGATGGCCACTAGCCAGCGGGCCAGCAACCGGTTAGGCGCGTCGAGTGGCAAAATGCAGAAGGGCCCCACGCAGATCGTGGAGATGCTGGAGGGCTCACCTTTGGTGCAGATGCTGCTCGAGGGTTGGGCTTCTCAGGACCCAAAGCACAACTTGGAGGGAGCCTCGGTTGTTGCACTGGTCAGCTTGTCGTAGTCGTTTCAAGATGGCTGGCTCCACGTGTCTCGGTGCCTCCACGGGTCTCCTCTTTTCAGGGACTGTGGATCGGGCGGTGAGAGGTCTGGAGGTCCAGGTCTTGTCAGTCTCTGGGCTCGGGCTCCGGCGGGAGGCGGCGGCAAAGCAGACGGTGATTCGCTGGATGGTGCTTGCGTTAGCAAGGTGGTCACTCCCTGACCACAGGGGAGATTTTCTTCAGTCTTCTGTGCAGCAGAATGTCGAAGTTCCCGTCTTCTTCTTAGTTTCAAGTTGATTCCAGGATGTCTGAAGTCTTAGGACACAGCTCCTACCTTTATTCGGATTCTAGGGGCCGGACTACCTGCTAGGTCCCTCCCTAAGGGTGGGACCAGGAAGGGGGGTGGTTACACCCCCAATCCTTTGTCCAGCTCGCCCCAGGCCCGGGACTGGTGTGCCCCAGGACCGGTTTGAACTGGCATATGCACCGAGGCTCCTTGTGAGCCACAGGCATGTCTGGTTTCTTTCAAGCCCTACCTGACCAATACACAAAATCCTGTCTGGGGTGGTGCACGCACCTCCCCTGGCAGGAAACCCTTTGTCCACACCTCCCAAGCTGGAAGGACTCCCAGCAGCAGGAGGGCAGACTTGTGTCTGTGGTGGCAGCATCCATTTTGTGGAGCTGAGGCTATGTCTGATTTTACCCGGGTTTCAGGTACTGTACATGTCGTGTCCCTCTAGAAGGGTGGAATGCTAACCCCGTCGCCAGAATTGGCGAGGGGTTAGTATTCCAATTCGTATGACACCTTACTCGACATGTTTTGATAAAGCCAAACCAAAGTTAGCATTTAACCGCGAGGTTCATAATGCACTTAAGAGTATATGGTATGACGATATCTGGAAACAGTAGAAGGAAGTTGTTCCGACCACTGCAGACAGGCTCAGCTCATGCCAGAGCACCATCTCACATGGAACCAAGCACTCTGCCTTCAGGATTGTTAAGGCCTGCCATAGGAGTGACTTATAGGTTACCAGGTGTCCCATTTAAGGTTAGGTATAGGTATACTACACCTAAGTAAGAGGTGATTACACCAACTTACCCCAGCTGAGTGATCAGCCAGTTGTGTCAAATTGTTAGGCCAAGCCTGGGGTGGCATAATACATGCTGCAGCCCTTGGCAGGCCTTGGGTACACCAATGCCCTGGGTACCTAGTGTACACTGGTACAGGGGCTGACAGGGTGATCCAACCAATTGGGTATGTACCTAGGGTACATGGAGTCCATTTTACAGAGAGAGCAGATAGCCTGAGAGCCTGAATGGCAGGATCTCAGGCCAACTAAGTCGAAAAACCAGCTAGACACTAGGCAAAAATTTGGGGGTAACCATAGTCAGATATCCACCTTCCTACAGCCTCTCCCCTCAAAGGAGAGCCATAAGATTGCTGCCCACTGGTCTTCAGGAACCTGCTGCACTTTGCAGGCTCTCTCAAGAGCAGTCATCCATTTGTGGATGTCATCCCCACTTTTGTAGGGGGGCACAATCTTGGACAGGTTCCTATTGTCAAAGACCCTATCTTTGTCCCTAGGGACATTGCTGCCACCAGTGGGTATAGACCCACTCTCTCTATGCTGCCTAGCCTTGCTCAGTTTTTCTTCCATCAGGGCTACTTCTAGCTCCTGCTTCCTGATCCTCAGCTGGGCTTCCTGCATTCTGGCCTCATGTTCCCTCCTCTGAGGGGTGGTCAGTCTCCTTCTGGAGTGACCTTGAGAGCCTCTAGAGCCATGGGAAGCATTGGAGTCACCTGAGCGATTCCTTTGCCTTCCAAGCCCTGTGTTAAGTCCACTGGGGAGATCCAATGGGGTGAACCCACTGTCAGTCCCCAATAGCCTTAGTTTAGCTGGGCCAAGTATAACACTTGGCACTGGGCTAGTTCTCCCTTCATCCCCACTCACATCTGTATCCCCATCACTTTCTTCCTCTGTGGTAGGCATCCCATCTAAGGGGTGACTATTGGGAAGGGGTACTTCAGTGGCATCTTCAGAAGGGGGGCCTCCTGTTCCTGTCCCTAAGGGGGCTAACTGGGAAGCTTTCTTGAGTGCTCTCTGATTCTCATCATTCTGTAAGAGCTCTCTGAGCTCAGCAGAGTTTGGGTTCTTGGGCTGTTTAAGGCCTCTAAGAGTTGCCAAATGCCTGAGCTCATTCTGATTAAGGGTAGCAAAGCTGGATGGTGCCCTCTGGGGGTCACTCTCAACAGAGATGGGTACAGTGGACCCCTCTGCCCCGGCCATTGCTCTTAAGTGTGGGTGGATGTGTTGCAATCTACCTACACTTGGGTTTACCTACTAAACCTATCTAGTAGTTGTAGTCAGGGTGTGCTACTCCCTTTGCTCTACAACAACTAAGTTCAGTAGAACTTAAGTATATCTAATCTTGTTTTATATGTACCTACAGGTACCTATGTGATCTTTCAATTGGTAACCAAGAGATTACAATGGTAAAACACAGCAAGCTCAAATCCAACCGCTGCTCACCAATGTGAGAAGTTGGCCTGGTATATGCTGTTCACTAGTTCTAGTGACCACCTTGTACCATGCCAAGCAACCCTTATGGTGTGGTTGTAAGTCAACCTTTTTGGACTAGCTGCCCTAGTGGTAGCGTAGGCTAAGCAGTCTTTGAGGCTAAACTCGTGAAGCGTGTTAAGCCAGCTGTTTTACCAAATGCAACCCCCTTTTATACCAATGAAAGGACACCACACAGATATATATTCAAAATATATATGTATTTATTTCTCAAAGTAACCCCTAGTCTCTTTATGAGCACAGGAGCACAAATCGTCAAACAAGATTATCACAGAATACACAGAAGTTGCACTTTATATGGATAGGCCCTGGTGGCCACTCAAACCATATACTAAAATAGTGGTATAAGTACCACGAACAGAAAAGGGAAAAGGCCTAAGGCCTCTAGAATCGCTGGGCCTACAAGGAGCTAACGTCAGTTAGTGACCAGGAGGTCCACGGGTGGCGTGTGCAGAGCAAATAGTCACACGCGTGCTCCCATAGGTTTCAATGGGTGCGTAAAAAGTACAAAGTTACTGCAAAAGGAATCTTCCGGATGACCTAGGAACTTAAGATTTGGAACACAGGCACTAGAGATGTAATACTACACTTGGGCACAGGTGTGCCAGCTTTACCTCACCCACAGGAAGCGGGTGCATAGGCCTCGAAGTGCGTCGGGTTTCTTCTATCTGTTCCGTGGGGCCTGTAGACAAAAGTGCTGCAGGCGGTCGGTCGGGAAGAGATGCAGTGGATCCAAGAGTGGATCGGAGATGTTGAAGACCTGTAAGCAGAGGGGACAGTGTTCACAGTCACTAGCCAGTGACCAGCGTGGCACCAGGTGGGTACCAGGCGATGTCGGGTGCAAACAGGTGATGAGGGGTAGCTTGTCTCCGCAGCCACGTGGTCCCTGAAGGTCGACGACGTCCAGGAGTCGGCTCACGAGCTGTCCCACGCAGGCTCTCGCTGTCGGCGGTGTCGGCGACTTGATCGAAGCAAACAAGCCTTGGCAAAAGCAATTGCAGGAGGATTCGGAAATCAGCTGTTGGTTCTGACCAGCAAGGTCAGATGGATTGCTCCTTTGGAGGGGAGCAAGGGCCAGTCTGGAGCAACCAGACCAGCGGTGTTTGTCGTAGATTTCGTCGCCAAGATGGCCACTAGCCAGCGGGCCAGCAACCGGTTAGGCGCGTCGAGTGGCAAAATGCAGAAGGGCCCCACGCAGATCGTGGAGATGCTGGAGGGCTCACCTTTGGTGCAGATGCTGCTCGAGGGTTGGGCTTCTCAGGACCCAAAGCACAACTTGGAGGGAGCCTCGGTTGTTGCACTGGTCAGCTTGTCGTAGTCGTTCCAAGATGGCTGGCTCCACGTGTCTCGGTGCCTCCACGGGTCTCCTCTTTGCAGGGACTGTGGATCGGGCGGTGAGAGGTCTGGAGGTCCAGGTCTTGTCAGTCTCTGGGCTCGGGCTCCGGCGGGAGGCGGCGGCAAAGCAGACGGTGATTCGCTGGATGGTGCTTGCGTTAGCAAGGTGGTCACTCCCTGACCACAGGGGAGATTTTCTTCAGTCTTCTGTGCAGCAGAATGTCGAAGTTCCCGTCTTCTTCTTAGTTTCAAGTTGATTCCAGGATGTCTAAAGTCTTAGGACACAGCTCCTACCTTTATTCGGATTCTAGGGGCCGGACTACCTGCTAGGTCCCTCCCTATGGGTGGGACCAGGAAGGGGGGTGGTTACACCCCCAATCCTTTGTCCAGCTCGCCCCAGGCCCGGGACTGGTGTGCCCCAGGACCGGTTTGAACTGGCATATGCACCGAGGCTCCTTGTGAGCCACAGGCATGTCTGGTTTCTTTCAAGCCCTACCTGACCAATACACAAAATCCTGTCTGGGGTGGTGCACGCACCTCCCCTGGCAGGAAACCCTTTGTCCACACCTCCCAAGCTGGAAGGACTCCCAGCAGCAGGAGGGCAGACTTGTGTCTGTGGTGGCAGCATCCATTTTGTGGAGCTGAGGCTATGTCTGATTTCACCCGCGTTTCAGGCACTGTACATGTCGTGTCCCTCTAGAAGGGTGGAATGCTAACCCCGTCGCCAGAATTGGCGAGGGGTTAGTATTCCAATTCGTATGACACCTTACTCGACATGTTTTGATAAAGCCAAACCAAAGATAGCATTTAACCGCGAGGTTCATAATGCACTTAAGAGTATATGGTATGACGATATCTGGAAACAGTAGAAGGAAGTTGTTCCGACCACTGCAGACAGGCTCAGCTCATGCCAGAGCACCATCTCACATGGAACCAAGCACTCTGCCTTCAGGATTGTTAAGGCCTGCCATAGGAGTGACTTATAGGTTACCAGGTGTCCCATTTAAGTTTAGGTATAGGTATACTACACCTAAGTAAGAGGTGATTACACCAACTTACCCCAGCTGAGTGATCAGCCAGTTGTGTCAGATTGTTAGGCCAAGCCTGGGGTGGCATAATACATGCTTCAGCCCCTGGCAGGCCTTGGATACACCAATGCCCTGGGTACCTAGTGTACACTGGTACAGGGGCTGACAGGGTGATCCAACCAATTGGGTATGTACCTAGGGTACATGGAGTCCATTTTACAGAGAGAGCAGATAGCCTGAGAGCCTGAATGGCAGGATCTCAGGCCAACTAAGTCGAAAAACCAGCTAGACACTAGGCAAAAATTTGGGGGTAACCATAGTCAGATATCCACCTTCCTACACAGGGGAATCCAGGATGGTGTGACTTGAGTGCCTCCCACTAGGGTCTGTTACCCAGAATCCCTTGCAAACCTAAAACATTGACAAAAAAACACATTTTCCCCACATTTCTGTGATGGAAAGTTCTGGAATCTGTGTGGATCTACAAATTTCCACCCACCCCGCGCTCCCCAAAGTCCTATGAGAAAAATGGTACCTCACTTGCGCGGGTCGGGCTAGTGCCCGCGACAGGAAACGGCGCGAAACGCAACATGGTCACACCTCAATTTTGCTGTAAAATGACACTTTTTTGGCAAAGTGCCTAGCTGTAGTTTTTGAACCCTAGCTCTGCCGGCACCTAGGGAAACCTAGCAAACCTATATACTTTTGAAAACTAGACACCCAGGGAAATCCAGGATGGGGTGACTTGAGTGCCTCCCACCAGGGTCTGTTACCCAGAATCCCTTGCAAACCTAAAAAATTGACAAAAAAACACATTTTCCCCACATTTCTGTGATGGAAAGTTCTGGAATCTGTGTGGATCTACAAATTTCCACCCACCCCGCGTTCCCCAAAGTCCTACGAGAAAAATGGTACCTCACTTGTGCTGGTCGCCTAGTGCCCGCGACAGGAAACGGCGCAAAACGCAACGTGGTCACTCCTCAATCTTGCAGTGAAAAATGACCGTTTTTTGGCAAAGTGACTAGCTGTAGTTTTTTAACCCTAGCTCTGCCGGCACCTAGGGAAACCTGGCAAACCTATATATTTTTAAAAACTAGACACCCAGGGGAATCCAGGATGGGGTGACTTGAGTGCCTCCCTCCAGGGTCTGTTACCCAGAATCCCTTGCACACCTAAAAAATTTACAAAAAAAACACATTTGCCCCATATTTCTGTGATGGAAAGTTCTGGAATCTGCGTGGATCCACAAATTTCCACCCACCCCACGTTCCCCAAAGTCCTACAAGAAAAATGGCACCTCACTTGTGCGGGGCGGCCTAGTGCCCGCGACAGGAAACGGCGCAAAACGCAACGTGGTCACACCTCAATTTTGCAGTGAAAAACGACCCTTTTTTGGCAAAGTGCCTAGCTGTAGGTTTTTTAACCCTAGCTCTGCCGGCACCTAGGGAAACCTAGCAAACCTATATATTTTTTAAAACTAGCCACCCAGGGGAATCAGGATGTGGTGAGTTGAGTGCCTCTCACCAGGGTCTGTTACCCAGAATCCCTTGCAAACCTAAAAAATTGACAAAAAAAACACATTTTCCCCACATTTCTGTGATGGAAAGTTCTGGAATCTGCGTGGATCCACAAATTTCCACCCACCCCGCGTTCCCCAAAGTCCTACGTGACAAATGGTACCTCACTTGTGCGGGTCGGCCTAGTGCCCGCGACAGGAAACAGCGCAAAACGCAACGTGGTCACACCTCAATTTTGCAGTGATAAATTACCCTTTTTTGGCAACGTGACTAGCTGTAGTTTTTTAACCCTAGCTCTGCCGGCACCTAGGGAAACCTAGCAAACCTATATATTTTTGTACACTAGACACCCAGGGGAATCCAGGATGGGGTGACTTGAGTGCCTCCCACCAGGGTCAGTTACCCAGAATCCCTTGCAAACGTAAAAGATGGACAAAAAAACACATTTTCCCCACATTTCTGTGATGGAAAGTTCTGGAATCTGTGTGGATCTACAAATTTCCACCCACCCCGCGTTCCCCAAAGTCCTATGAGAAAAATGGTACCTCACTTGTGCGGGTCGGCCTAGTGCCCGCGACAGGAAACGGCGCAAAACGCAACGTGGTCATACCTCAATTTTGCAGTGAAAGATGACCCATTTTTGGCAAAGTGACTAGCTGTAGTTTTTTAACCCTAGCCCTGCCGGCACCTAGGGAAACCTAGCAAACCTATAAATTTTTGAAAACTAGACACCCAGGGAAATCCAGGATGGGGTGACTTGAGTGCCTCCCACCAGGGTCTGTTACCCAGAATTCCTTGCAAACCTAAAAAATTGACAAAAAAACACATTTTCCCCATATTTCTGTGAGGGAAAGTTCTGGAATCTGCGTGGATCCACAAATTTCCACCCACTCCGCGTTCCCCAAAGTCCTACGAGAAAAATGGTACCTCACTTGTGCGGGTCGGCTTAGTGCCCGCGACAGGAAACGGCGCAAAACGCAACGTTGTCACACCTCAATTTTGCAGAGAAAAATGGCCCTTTTTTGGCAAAGTGACTAACTGTAGTGTTTTAACCCTAGCTCTGCCGGCACCTAGGGAAACCTAGCAAACCTATATATTTTTGAAAACTAGACACCCAGGGGAATCCAGGATGGGGTGACTTGAGTGCCTCCCTCAAGGGTCTGTTACCCAGAATCCCTTGCACACCTACAAAATTTACAAAAAAAACACATTTGCCCCATATTTCTGTGATGGAAAGTTCTGGATTCTGCGTGGATCCACAAATTTCCACCCACCCCACGTTCCCCAAAGTCCTACAAGAAAAATGGTACCTCACTTGTGCGGGTCGCCTAGTGCCCGCGACAGGAAACGGCGCAAAACGCACCGTGGTCACACCTCAAGTTTGCAGTGAAAAATGACCCTTTTTTGGCAAAGTGACTAGCTATACTTTTTTAACCCTAGCTCTGCCGGCACCTAGGAAGACCTAGCGAACCTATATATTTTTGAAAACTAGACACCCAGGGGAATCCAGGATGGGGTGACTTGAGTGCCTCCCACCAGGGTCTGTTACCCAGAATCCCTTGCAAACCTAAACAAATGACAAAAAAAACATATTTTTCCCACATTTCTGTGATGGAAAAATCTGGAATATGCGTGGATCCACACATTTCCACCCACCCCGCGTTCCCCAAAGTCCTACGAGAAAAATGGTACCACACTTGTGCAGGTCGGCCTAGTGCCCGCGACAGGAAACGGTGCAAAACGCAACATGGTCACACCTCAATTTTGCAGTGAAAAATTACCCTTTTTTGGCAAAGTGACTAGCTGTAGTTTTTTAACCTTAGCTCTGCCGGCACCTAGGGAAACCTAGCAAACCTATATATTTTTGAAAACTAGACACCCAGGGGAATCCAGGATGGGGTGACTTGAGTGCCTCCCACCAGGGTCTGTTACCCAGAATCCCTTGCAAACCTAAAAAATTGACAAAAAAAACACATTTTGCCCACATTTATGTGATGGAAAGTTCTGGAATCTGCGTGGATCCACAAATTTCCACTCAATCCGCGTTCCCCAAAGTCCTACGAGAAATATGGTACCTCACTTGTGCGGGTCGGCCTAGTGCCCGTGACAGAAAACGGCGCAAAACGCAACGTGTTAACACCTCAATTTTGCAGTGAAAAATGACCGTTTTTTGGCAAAGTGACTAGCTGTAGTTTTCGAACCCTAGCCCTGCCGGCACCTAGGGAAACCTAGCAAACCTATATATTTTTGAAAGCTAGACACCCAGGGGAATCCAGGATGGGGTGACTTGAGTGCCTCCCACCAGGGTCTGTTACCCAGAATCCCTTGCAAACCTAAAAAATTGACAAAAAAACACATTTTCCCCACATTTCTGTGATGGAAAGTTCTGGAATCTGTGTGGATTTACAAATTTCCACCCACCCCGCGTTCCCCAAAGTCCTATGAGAAAAATGGTACCTCACTTGTGCGGGTCGGCCTAGTGCCCGCGACAGGAAACGGCGCGAAACGCAACATGGTCACACCTCAATTTTGCTGTGAAAAATGACACTTTTTTGGCAAAGTGCCTAGCTGTAGTTTTTGAACCCTAGCTCTGCCGGCACCTAGGGAAACCTAGCAAACCTATATATTTTTGAAAACTAGACACCCAGGGAAATCCAGGATGGGGTGACTTGGGTGCCTCCCACCAGGGTCTGTTACCCAGAATCCCTTGCAAACCTAAAAAATTGACAAAAAAACACATTTTCCCCACATTTCTGTGATGGAAAGTTCTGGAATCTGTGTGGATCTACAAATTTCCACCCACCCCGCGTTCCCCAAAGTCCTATGAGAAAAATGGTACCTCACTTGTGCGGGTCGGCCTAGTGCCCGCGACAGGAAATGGCGCAAAACGCAACGTGGTCACACCTCAATTTTGCAGTGAAAGATGACCCTTTTTTGGCAAAGTGACTAGCTGTAGTTTTTGAACCCTAGCTCTGCCGGCACCTAGGGAAACCTAGCAAACCTATATACTTTTGTACACTAGACACCCAGGGGAATCCAGGATGGGGTGACTTGAGTACCTCCCACCAGGGTCTGTTACCCAGAATCCCTTGCAAACCTAAAAAATTGACAAAAAAAACACATTTTGCCCACATTTATGTGATGGAAAGTTCTGGAATCTGCGTGGATCCACAAATTTCCACCCACTCCGCGTTCCCCAAAGTCCTACGAGAAATATGGTACCTCACTTGTGCGGGTCGGCCTAGTGCCCGTGACAGAAAACGGCGCAAAACGCAACGTGTTAACACCTCAATTTAGCAGTGAAAAATGACCGTTTTTTGGCAAAGTGACTAGCTGTAGTTTTTGAACCCTAGCCCTGCCAGCACCTAGAGAAACCTAGCAAACCTATAAATTTTTGAAAACTAGACACCCAGGGGAATCCAGGATGGGGTGACTTGAGTGCCTCCCACCAGGGTCTGTTACCCAGAATCCCTTGCAAACCTAAAAAATTGACAAAAAAACACATTTTCCCCACATTTCTGTGATGGAAAGTTCTGGAATCTGTGTGGATCTACAAATTTCCAGCCACCCCGCGTTCCCCAAAGTCCTATGAGAAAAATGGTACCTCACTTGTGCGGGTCGGCCTAGTACCCGCGACTGGAAACGGCGCGAAACACAACATGGTCACACCTCAATTTTGCTGTGAAAAATGACACTTTTTTGGCAAAGTGCCTAGCTGTAGTTTTTGAACCCTAGCTCTGCCGGCACCTAGGGAAACTTAGCAAACCTATATATTTTTGAAAACTAGACACCCAGGGAAATCCAGGATGGGGTGACTTGAGTGCCTCCCACCAGGGTCTGTTACCCAGAATCCCTTGCAAACCTAAAAAATTGACAAAAAAACACATTTTCCCCACATTTCTGTGATGGAAAGTTCTGGAATCTCTGTGGATCTACAAATTTCCACCCACCCCGCGTTCCCCAAAGTCCTATGAGAAAAATGGTACCTCACTTCTGCGGGTCGGCCTAGTGCCCGCAACAGGAAACGGCGCAAAACGCAACGTGGTCACACCTCAATTTTGCAGTGAAAGATGACCCTTTTTTGGCAAAGTGACTAGCTGTAGTTTTTTAATCCTAGCTCTGCCGGCACCTAGGGAAACCTAGCAAACCTATATATTTTTGAAAACTAGACACCCAGGGAAATCCAGGATGGGGTGACTTGAGTGCCTCCCACCAGGGTCAGTTACCCAGAATCCCTTGCAAACGTAAAAGATGGACAAAAAAACACATTTTCCCCACATTTCTGTGATGGAAAGTTCTGGAATCTCTGTGGATCTACAAATTTCCACCCACCCCGCGTTCCCCAAAGTCCTATGAGAAAAATGGTACCTCACTTGTGCGGGTCGGCCTAGTGCCCGCGACAGGAAACGGCACAAAACGCAACGTGGTCACTCCTCAATCTTGCAGTGAAAAATGACCGTTTTTTGGCAAAGTGACTAGCTGTAGTTTTTTAACACTAGCTCTGCTGGCACCTAGGGAAACCTGGCAAACCTATATATTTTTGAAAACTAGACACCCACGGGAATCCAGGATGGGGTGACTTGAGTGCCTCCCCTCAGGGTATGTTACCCAGAATCCCTTGCACACCTAAAAAATTTACAAAAAAAACACATTTGCCCCATATTTCTGTGATGGAAAGTTCTGGAATCTGCGTGGATGCACAAATTTCCACCCACCCCGCATTCCCAAAATTCCTACTAGAAAAATGGTACCTCACTTGTGCTGGTCGCCTAGTGCCCGCGACAGGAAACGGCGTGAAACTTAACATGGTCACACCTCAATTTTGCTGTGAAAAATGACACTTTTTTGGCAAAGTGCCTAGCTGTAGTTATGAATCCTAGCTCTGCCGGCACCTATGGAAACCTAGCAAACCTATATATTTTTGAAAACTAGACACCCAGGGAAATCCAGGATGGGGTGACTTGGGTGCCTCCCACCAGGGTCTGTTACCCAGAATCCCTTGCAAACCTAAAAAATTGACAAAAAAACACATTTTCCCCACATTTCTGTGATGGAAAGTTCTGGAATCTGTGTGGATCTACAAATTTCCACCCACCCCGCGTTCCCCAAAGTCCTATGAGAAAAATTGTACCTCACTTGTGCGAGTCGGCCTATTGCCCGCGACAGGAAACGGCGCAAAACGCACAGTGGTCACACCTCAATTTTGCAGTGAAAGATGACCCTTTTTTGGCAAAGTGACTAGCTGTAGTTTTTGAACCCTAGCTCTGCCGGCACCTAGGGAAACCTAGCAAACCTATATATTTTTGTACACTAGACACCCAGGGGAATCCAGGATGGGGTGACTTGAGTGCCTCCCACCAGGGTCAGTTACCCAGAATCCCTTGCAAACGTAAAAAATGGACAAAAAAACACATTTTCCCCACATTTCTGTGATGGAAAGTTCTGGAATCTGCGTGGATCCACAAATTTCCACCCACTACGCGTTCCCCAAAGTCCTACAAGAAAAATGGTACCTCACTTGTGCGGGTCGGCCTAGTGCCCGCGACAGGAAACGGCGCAAAACGCAACGTGGTCACACCTCAATTTTGCAGTGAAAAATGACCGTTTTTTGGCAAAGTGACTAGCTGTAGTTTTTTAACCCTAGCTCTGCCGGCACCTAGGGAAACCTAGCAAACCTATATATTTTTGAAAACTAGACACCCAGGGGAATCCAGGATGGGGTGACGTGAGTGCCTCCCACCAGGGTCTGTTACCCAGAATCCCTTGCAAACCTAAAAAATTGACAAAAAAAACCCTTTTTCCCCACATTTCTGTGATGGAAAGTTCTGGAATCTGTGTGGATCTACAAATTTCCACCCACCCCGCATTCCCCAAAGTCCAATGAGAAAAATGGTACCTCACTTGTGCGCGTCGGCCTATAGCCCGCGACAGGAAACGGCGCGAAACGCAACATGGTCACACCTCAATTTTGCTGTGAAAAATGACACTTTTTTGGCAAAGTGCCTAGCTGTAGTTTTTGAACCCTAGCTCTGCCGGCACCTAGGGAAACCTAGCAAACCTATATATTTTTGTACACTAGACACCCAGGGGAATCCAGGATGGGGTGACTTGAGTGCCTCCCACCAGGGTCAGTTACCCAGAATCCCTTGCAAACCTAAAAAATTGACAAAAAAACACATTTTCCCCACATTTCTGTGATGGAAAGTTCTGGAATCTGTGTGGATCTACAAATTTCCACCCACCCCGCGTTCCCCAAAGTCCTATGAGAAAAATGGTACCTCACTTGTGCGGGTCGGCCTAGTGCCCGCGACAGGAAACGGCGCAAAACGCAACGTGGTCATACCTCAATTTTGCAGTGAAAGATGACCCATTTTTGGCAAAGTGACTAGCTGTAGTTTTTTAACCCTAGCCCTGCCGGCACCTAGGGAAACCTAGCAAACCTATAAATTTTTGAAAACTAGACACCCAGGGAAATCCAGGATGGGGTGACTTGAGTGCCTCCCACCAGGGTCTGTTACCCAGAATCCCTTGCAAACCTAAAAAATTGACAAAAAAACACATTTTCCCCATATTTCTGTGATGGAAAGTTCTGGAATCTGCGTGGATCCACAAATTTCCACCCACTCCGCGTTCCCCAAAGTCCTACGAGAAAAATGGTACCTCACTTGTGCGGGTCGGCCTAGTGCCCGCGACAGGAAACGGCGCAAAACGCAACGTTGTCACACCTCAATTTTGCAGAGAAAAATGGCCCTTTTTTGGCAAAGTGACTAACTGTAGTGTTTTAACCCTAGCTCTGCCGGCACCTAGGGAAACCTAGCAAACCTATATATTTTTGAAAACTAGACACCCAGGGGAATCCAGGATGGGGTGACTTGAGTGCCTCCCTCAAGGGTCTGTTACCCAGAATCCCTTGCACACCTACAAAATTTACAAAAAAAACACATTTGCCCCATATTTCTGTGATGGAAAGTTCTGGATTCTGCGTGGATCCACAAATTTCCACCCACCCCACGTTCCCCAAAGTCCTACAAGAAAAATGGTACCTCACTTGTGCGGGTCGCCTAGTGCCCGCGACAGGAAACGGCGCAAAACGCACCGTGGTCACACCTCAAGTTTGCAGTGAAAAATGACCCTTTTTTGGCAAAGTGACTAGCTGTACTTTTTTAACCTTAGCTCTGCCGGCACCTAGGAAGACCTAGCGAACCTATATATTTTTGAAAACTAGACACCCAGGGGAATCCAGGATGGGGTGACTTGAGTGCCTCCCACCAGGGTCTGTTACCCAGAATCCCTTGCAAACCTAAACAAATGACAAAAAAAACATATTTTTCCCACATTTCTGTGATGGAAAAATCTGGAATATGCGTGGATCCACACATTTCCACCCACCCCGCGTTCCCCAAAGTCCTACGAGAAAAATGGTACCACACTTGTGCAGGTCGGCCTAGTGCCCGCGACAGGAAACGGTGCAAAACGCAACATGGTCACACCTCAATTTTGCAGTGAAAAATTACCCTTTTTTGGCAAAGTGACTAGCTGTAGTTTTTTAACCTTAGCTCTGCCGGCACCTAGGGAAACCTAGCAAACCTATATATTTTTGAAAACTAGACACCCAGGGGAATCCAGGATGGGGTGACTTGAGTGCCTCCCACCAGGGTCTGTTACCCAGAATCCCTTGCAAACCTAAAAAATTGACAAAAAAAACACATTTTGCCCACATTTATGTGATGGAAAGTTCTGGAATCTGCGTGGATCCACAAATTTCCACCCACTCCGCGTTCCCCAAAGTCCTACGAGAAATATGGTACCTCACTTGTGCGGGTCGGCCTAGTGCCCATGACAGAAAACGGCGCAAAACGCAACGTGTTAACACCTCAATTTTGCAGTGAAAAATGACCGTTTTTTGGCAAAGTGACTAGCTGTAGTTTTCGAACCCTAGCCCTGCCGGCACCTAGGGAAACCTAGCAAACCTATATATTTTTGAAAGCTAGACACCCAGGGGAATCCAGGATGGGGTGACTTGAGTGCCTCCCACCAGGGTCTGTTACCCAGAATCCCTTGCAAACCTAAAAAATTGATAAAAAAACACATTTTCCCCACATTTCTGTGATGGAAAGTTCTGGAATCTGTGTGGATTTACAAATTTCCACCCACCCCGCGTTCCCCAAAGTCCTATGAGAAAAATGGTACCTCACTTGTGCGGGTCGGCCTAGTGCCCGCGACAGGAAACGGCGCGAAACGCAACATGGTCACACCTCAATTTTGCTGTGAAAAATGACACTTTTTTGGCAAAGTGCCTAGCTGTAGTTTTTGAACCCTAGCTCTGCCGGCACCTAGGGAAACCTAGCAAACCTATATATTTTTGAAAACTAGACACACAGGGAAATCCAGGATGGGGTGACTTGGGTGCCTCCCACCAGGGTCTGTTACCCAGAATCCCTTGCAAACCTAATAAATTGACAAAAAAACACATTTTCCCCATATTTCTGTGATGGAAAGTTCTGGAATCTGTGTGGATCTACAAATTTCCACCCACCCCGCGTTCCCCAAAGTCCTATGAGAAAAATGGTACCTCACTTGTGCGGGTCGGCCTAGTGCCCGCGACAGGAAATGGCGCAAAACGCAACGTGGTCACACCTCAATTTTGCAGTGAAAGATGACCCTTTTTTGGCAAAGTGACTAGCTGTAGTTTTTGAACCCTAGCTCTGCCGGCACCTAGGGAAACCTAGCAAACCTATATACTTTTGTACACTAGACACCCAGGGGAATCCAGGATGGGGTGACTTGAGTACCTCCCACCAGGGTCTGTTACCCAGAATCCCTTGCAAACCTAAAAAATTGACAAAAAAAACACATTTTGCCCACATTTATGTGATGGAAAGTTCTGGAATCTGCGTGGATCCACAAATTTCCACCCACTCCGCGTTCCCCAAAGTCCTACGAGAAATATGGTACCTCACTTGTGCGGGTCGGCCTAGTGCCCGTGACAGAAAACGGCGCAAAACGCAACGTGTTAACACCTCAATTTAGCAGTGAAAAATGACCGTTTTTTGGCAAAGTGACTAGCTGTAGTTTTTGAACCCTAGCCCTGCCAGCACCTAGAGAAACCTAGCAAACCTATACATTTTTGAAAACTAGACACCCAGGGGAATCCAGGATGGGGTGACTTGAGTGCCTCCCACCAGGGTCTGTTACCCAGAATCCCTTGCAAACCTAAAAAATTGACAAAAAAACACATTTTCCCCACATTTCTGTGATGGAAAGTTCTGGAATCTGTGTGGATCTACAAATTTCCAGCCACCCCGCGTTCCCCAAAGTCCTATGAGAAAAATGGTACCTCACTTGTGCGGGTCGGCCTAGTACCCGCGACTGGAAACGGCGCGAAACACAACATGGTCACACCTCAATTTTGCTATGAAAAATGACACTTTTTTGGCAAAGTGCCTAGCTGTAGTTTTTGAACCCTAGCTCTGCCGGCACCTAGGGAAACTTAGCAAACCTATATATTTTTGAAAACTAGACACCCAGGGAAATCCAGGATGGGGTGACTTGAGTGCCTCCCACCAGGGTCTGTTACCCAGAATCCCTTGCAAACCTAAAAAATTGACAAAAAAACACATTTTCCCCACATTTCTGTGATGGAAAGTTCTGGAATCTCTGTGGATCTACAAATTTCCACCCACCCCGCGTTCCCCAAAGTCCTATGAGAAAAATGGTACCTCACTTCTGCGGGTCGGCCTAGTGCCCGCAACAGGAAACGGCGCAAAACGCAACGTGGTCACACCTCAATTTTGCAGTGAAAGATGACCCTTTTTTGGCAAAGTGACTAGCTGTAGTTTTTTAATCCTAGCTCTGCCGGCACCTAGGGAAACCTAGCAAACCTATATATTTTTGAAAACTAGACACCCAGGGAAATCCAGGATGGGGTGACTTGAGTGCCTCCCACCAGGGTCAGTTACCCAGAATCCCTTGCAAACGTAAAAGATGGACAAAAAAACACATTTTCCCCACATTTCTGTGATGGAAAGTTCTGGAATCTCTGTGGATCTACAAATTTCCACCCACCCCGCGTTCCCCAAAGTCCTATGAGAAAAATGGTACCTCACTTGTGCGGGTCGGCCTAGTGCCCGCGACAGGAAACGGCACAAAACGCAACGTGGTCACTCCTCAATCTTGCAGTGAAAAATGACCGTTTTTTGGCAAAGTGACTAGCTGTAGTTTTTTAACCCTAGCTCTGCCGGCACCTAGGGAAACCTGGCAAACCTATATATTTTTGAAAACTAGACACCCACGGGAATCCAGGATGGGGTGACTTGAGTGCCTCCCTCCAGGGTATGTTACCCAGAATCCCTTGCACACCTAAAAAATTTACAAAAAAAACACATTTGCCCCATATTTCTGTGATGGAAAGTTCTGGAATCTGCGTGGATGCACAAATTTCCACCCACCCCGCATTCCCAAAATTCCTACTAGAAAAATGGTACCTCACTTGTGCTGGTCGCCTAGTGCCCGCGACAGGAAACGGCGTGAAACGTAACATGGTCACACCTCAATTTTGCTGTGAAAAATGACACTTTTTTGGCAAAGTGCCTAGCTGTAGTTATGAATCCTAGCTCTGCCGGCACCTATGGAAACCTAGCAAACCTATATATTTTTGAAAACTAGACACCCAGGGAAATCCAGGATGGGGTGACTTGGGTGCCTCCCACCAGGGTCTGTTACCCAGAATCCCTTGCAAACCTAAAAAATTGACAAAAAAACACCTTTTCCCCACATTTCTGTGATGGAAAGTTCTGGAATCTGTGTGGATCTACAAATTTCCACCCACCCCGCGTTCCCCAAAGTCCTATGAGAAAAATTGTACCTCACTTGTGCGAGTCGGCCTATTGCCCGCGACAGGAAACGGCGCAAAACGCACAGTGGTCACACCTCAATTTTGCAGTGAAAGATGACCCTTTTTTGGCAAAGTGACTAGCTGTAGTTTTTGAACCCTAGCTCTGCCGGCACCTAGGGAAACCTAGCAAACCTATATATTTTTGTACACTAGACACCCAGGGGAATCCAGGATGGGGTGACTTGAGTGCCTCCCACCAGGGTCAGTTACCCAGAATCCCTTGCAAACGTAAAAAATGGACAAAAAAACACATTTTCCCCACATTTCTGTGATGGAAAGTTCTGGAATCTGCGTGGATCCACAAATTTCCACCCACTCCG
Organism: Triturus cristatus; assembly: GCF_964204655.1. Lineage (NCBI taxonomy): Eukaryota > Metazoa > Chordata > Amphibia > Caudata > Salamandridae > Triturus > Triturus cristatus. The sequence continues at coordinate 107,796 of NW_028187382.1, forward strand.
CGTTCCCCAAAGTCCTACAAGAAAAATGGTACCTCACTTGTGCGGGTCGGCCTAGTGCCCGCGACAGGAAACGGCGCAAAACGCAACGTGGTCACACCTCAATTTTGCAGTGAAAAATGACCGTTTTTTGGCAAAGTGACTAGCTGTAGTTTTTTAACCCTAGCTCTGCCGGCACCTAGGGAAACCTAGCAAACCTATATATTTTTGAAAACTAGACACCCAGGGGAATCCAGGATGGGGTGACGTGAGTGCCTCCCACCAGGGTCTGTTACCCAGAATCCCTTGCAAACCTAAAAAATTGACAAAAAAAAACCTTTTTCCCCACATTTCTGTGATGGAAAGTTCTGGAATCTGTGTGGATCTACAAATTTCCACCCACCCCGCATTCCCCAAAGTCCAATGAGAAAAATGGTACCTCACTTGTGCGGGTCGGCCTATAGCCCGCGACAGGAAACGGCGCGAAACGCAACATGGTCACACCTCAATTTTGCTGTGAAAAATGACACTTTTTTGGCAAAGTGCCTAGCTGTAGTTTTTGAACCCTAGCTCTGCCGGCACCTAGGGAAACCTAGCAAACCTATATATTTTTGAAAACTAGACACCCAGGGGAATCCAGGATGGGGTGACTTGAGTGCCTCCCACCAGGGTCTGTTACCCAGAATCCCTTGCAAACCTAAAAAATTGACAAAAAAACACATTTTCCCCACATTTCTGTGATGGAAAGTTCTGGAATCTGTGTGGATCTACAAATTTCCACCCACCCCGCGTTCCCCAAAATCCTATGAGAAAAATGGTACCTCACTTGTGCGGGTCGGCCTAGTGCCCGATACAGGAAACGGCGCGAAACGCAACATGGTCACACCTCAATTTTGGTGTGAAAAATGACACTTTTTTGGCAAAGTGCCTAGCTGTAGTTTTTGAACCCTAGCTCTGCCGGCACCTAGGGAAACCAAGCAAACCTATATATTTTTGAAAACTAGACACCCAGGGGAATCCAGGATGGGGTGACTTGAGTGCCTCCCACCAGGGTCAGTTACCCAGAATCCCTTGCAAACGTAAAAAATGGACAAAAAAACACATTTTCCCCACATTTCTGTGATGGAAAGTTCTGGAATCTCTGTGGATCTACAAATTTCAACCCACCCCGCGTTCCCCAAAGTCCTATGAGAAAAATGGTACCTCACTTGTGCGGGTCGGCCTAGTGCCCGCGACAGGAAACGGCGCAAAACGCAACGTGGTCACTCCTTAATCTTGCAGTGAAAAATGACCGTTTTTTGGCAAAGTGACTAGCTGTAGTTTTTTAACCCTAGCTCTGCCGGCACCTAGGGAAACCTGGCAAACCTATATATTTTTGAAAACTAGACACCCAGGGGAATCCAGGATGGGGTGACTTGAGTGCCTCCCTCCAGGGTATGTTACCCAGAATCCCTTGCACACCTAAAAAATTTACAAAAAAAACACATTTGCCCCATATTTCTGTGATGGAAAGTTCTGGAATCTGCGTGGATCCACAAATTTCCACCCACCCCGCATTCCCCAAATTCCTACGAGAAAAATGGTACCTCACTTGTGCTGGTCGCCTAGTGCCCGCGACAGGAAACGGCGTGAAACGTAACATGGTCACACCTCAATTTTGCTGTGAAAAATGACACTTTTTTGGCAAAGTGCCTAGCTGTAGTTATGAATCCTAGCTCTGCCGGCACCTATGGAAACCTAGCAAACCTATATATTTTTGAAAACTAGACACCCAGGGAAATCCAGGATGGGGTGACTTGGGTGCCTCCCACCAGGGTCTGTTACCCAGAATCCCTTGCAAACCTAAAAAATTGACAAAAAAACACATTTTCCCCACATTTCTGTGATGGAAAGTTCTGGAATCTGTGTGGATCTACAAATTTCCACCCACCCCGCGTTCCCCAAAGTCCTATGAGAAAAATGGTACCTCACTTGTGCGAGTCGGCCTATTGCCCGCGACAGGAAACGGCGCAAAACGCACAGTGGTCACACCTCAATTTTGCAGTGAAAGATGACCCTTTTTTGGCAAAGTGACTAGCTGTAGTTTTTGAACCCTAGCTCTGCCGGCACCTAGGGAAACCTAGCAAACCTATATATTTTTGTACACTAGACACCCAGGGGAATCCAGGATGGGGTGACTTGAGTGCCTCCCACCAGGGTCAGTTACCCAGAATCCCTTGCAAACGTAAAAAATGGACAAAAAACACATTTTCCCCACATTTCTGTGATGGAAAGTTCTGGAATCTGCGTGGATCCACAAATTTCCACCCACTCCGCGTTCCCCAAAGTCCTACGAGAAAAATGGTACCTCACTTGTGCGGGTCGGCCTAGTGCCCGCGACAGGAAACGGCGCAAAACGCAACGTGGTCACACCTCAATTTTGCAGTGAAAAATGACCGTTTTTTGGCAAAGTGACTAGCTGTAGTTTTTTAACCCTAGCTCTGCCGGCACCTAGGGAAATGTTAGAAATGGGATTTCTGGTTGGCTGAGGCTTGCGCCAAAGTCAGGCAGAAACCACCACTCTAGTCAGGGCAAGGAAGTTACACGCCAAAGATAACCCCTGCTCACCCCCTTGGTAGCTTGGCACGAGCAGACAGGCTTATCCCTGAGGCGATGTGTAAAGCGTTTGCGCGCGCACCCAGCAACAACACCCAAGGCCCACCACAAAGGAAACTCCACACAAGGTATTCTATAAAAATAGCCTTTGTATTATACACAACACATTAGATAAAAACACACACTCTACAATGTGCCAACAGGCACGGGCAGAATTTACAAGGGATTATATATACAGGGGACAGGGCCACCTGGACCACTGTCAGGAATTAGCACTTTTTAGAACATAGGAATAATACTGTAGTACAAAATAACATATGTAGCACACAACCAGTAACTACTGGTATCAGGTAAGTACCACCTACGCAACCCTAACCACCTTAGGAAAATATTGCGCAGGGAATCAGGACCTCACTAGCACCACCTGTGTTAGGGAGAAAACAACCACCTAAGTATCACAATACCTGTAGGGGTCTAAGCACATAAACACATGATGCAGAACATTCAGAGGTGTAAAGCAAAGCACATGACGCATAAACACATTCAGAGGTGTAAAGCAAAGCACATGACGCATAAACACATTCAGAGGTGCAGGAAAGGTACAATAGCGCAAAAACTTACAGTAGCCACCACTGTGGCAGTCCCTGGGCCAACTGGCCTTGTCCAGGCTAGGACGCTCTGTGTCCAGGAAAGTCAGGGCACGGCTGCGCAAGCTGCGCCAGCCAAAACACAGAGGCCACAACCTAAACGTTGCAGCTGCCCACTAAGTGCTGGGCAGCTGGGAAAATACTTGGGCCCCACGGTGCCTTTGGAGCCTTCTCTGGGCTCTGAAATGCCCCACGATAATGGGGGAGCCTCGTGGGCTCTACACAAATGGTGGGGCCTCGTTGGAGCCTCTCAGGCTCTATAAACCAATCGTGGCCCCGGAGTCCCTCTGGACTTTAAACAGATAATGTCCCACGTTGGAGTCCCTCTGGACTCTTTAACAAATCTGCCCCCGCGTTGGAGCGATCTGGCGCTCTTGAACAGTGTTGCCCCCTAAAAGAAGTAACCACTGGCAGGAGAGGGGGCGGGGCGGCCACCCCCTCTAACAACGGCCCCACGGAGCCCTCCTCACCCGGCTCCCACAGTGCTTGGGGAGGGCTAACACGGTCCCCCCTTCAGGCCCCACTCACCGGGACTTGGACGGCAGCTCCGGTCACGGTGGGAGGCCCTCTGCTCCCCTCCGGCCTTTCTCTTCGCCGTCGGGGCTTTCTCTCGCTGGCAAGGGAGCCCCGTGCAGTCAGGCGCGGTCCTTCGCTGGGTCCGACGTGCCTCTTAACCCGGGCTGCCGCGGTGAATCCCAAGGTTCCCTCTTGGCGATGGCTATCCCAGGAGCGCGGGGTAGGCTCCCGTCCGCTTCCTGGATCTTCCGAGTCAGTCCCCGCCCCCGTTCAGGGCTTTCCAGACGGCTTCCGGGTCACCGCGGGCAGCGCGGCGGCCCGGGAAGCTTTGATGCCGGCAACACGGGGTAGGCTCCCGTTCCTCAAACCAACATATAAGCGGGGTGGGCACCCGCCAACGAGCGCTGCAATGCGGGGTGGGCTCCCGCTTTAGACCCGGCAGAAGCGGGGGAATCCCTACGTCGGGGTTCCCTCGCAGATCGTCGTAGCGCCGCGCTGCCGGTCACATGGCAGGCGCTACTCAGCAAAATAGGTACAGCGCTCCCCAGGCGCTTCGAAGCAGGCACTGGTGAAGTCTCCAGATGCAGGGGGGCCACAAGCAAAGCGCCCCTAGCGCTATGTGCAACAAAGCAAAAGCGCTCTCAGCGCCAAACATCAACAAAAGCTCCCAGGCGCTTTAGGGGTGCCAGTAGCACAAAGTCCAGCAAGTTCTTCCCTGCATGCAGCAGGGCAGGGGTGGGGGGCAAGGCTGGACCCAGAGCCAGCTCACTGGGCCTCCAGGCAGGGAGGTAGTCCAAGTGGCGGTCCTCTGGTCCAGCAGCAGCCCCCCTCAGGTAAGATCCTGGCAGAGAACAGTTTCTGTGGGGACACAGCCCCATTTTTATACAGTCAAACCCTTTGTTCTGGGTTCAGGGTGAGGGGGAAAACCAGTCGCAGCTGGTTGGGGAGCACCCTTGATGTGCTCAGCCCCTCACTCTATTCACTGGCAGGGCTAGGGTCGTCAGTCGCACCACAGGGGGCGGGGCCAGCATTGTGTGTGGAAAACCCTGTCCTATTCAGGACCCAGGTGTACTCCTCCCACCCATCTAGCTGCTGATCTCCCCATTCACCACTGGGTGACTCATCCTGACTCTGGGGAATCCCTAGCCCGTCACATGACATGACCAGCCAATCACGCGACAGACACACTGCACACAGAAGTGCCCACTTCTAGAAGTGGCACTTCCACACTAGGTACATGCACGCCGCACACATCATCGCGCAGCATTCACTCCCACGAGTCCGCACACACCAAACTCGGGCCTGCACACCCCACGCATCAGGAACTACTAGGGACACATACATTCCCCATGCATTCCTATGGGAGGGCAGGCCTATCTCACCACATGCACTCAGAGCACGCACGCACTTTACCCTGGGACACAGGGAAAGTGCGCAGAGACCAAACAATTACCACACCAAGTCACCAATAAAAAGCCAAAAAGTCCAGGGGTGAACCTGTCAGAAGGGCCAAGTCCAACACAACCCCCTTCCAGCCAAAACGCAGGGCAGACCAATCACCACCGTGATGGACTTCCCTGCTTGGGGCGATAGAACACGGACGCGGGCCCGCAACTGCATGGACACCCTCCGTTTCTACGCCACGGTGAACCCATGGAATTCTTTTTAACACCACTGTCTGGACCAACTGGGCTACCCCACTGGTACTCCCAAGCTGTCCGCGGCCAAGACCAGGCCCTAGGCCACCCAGGTGCCACTGGTCTTTGCCTAACCACAGAGTGGGGGGTAGTAACCCCTGGCACATAGCGGCCATTCTCCACTCTTCCTCTCTGAAAGACAGGACTAGACTGCCACTGGTTCTCCAGCCTAGGGTCTACACCCTCAGGCGGACCAGGAGTCTCAGGGAAGGCTCTCCTCCCCCTACCTCTTCTCCTAGGGTTCCTCCTCCTCTGGCGAGGGGTACACCTAGAACGCCATTCCAACCCAGGGTTTAACCCCTCAGGTTGTACCGGGGGCAGAGGTGGGCTCTCCCCCCCTCTGCACCCCCTTCCAGAGCCCTGCTCCCTACCAACTGGGGCGGTACCTCTGGAAGAAGAACTGGTCGGGACGCTGGTTACAGACGTCCCACCCTTCAGGTCAGGCTGATCCCGAACCTGGCCTTCCAACCTCCGGCCTAGAACCTTTGGTGGAATAATTGCCTGGCACTCCAGGACTTCTGGGGATTTCCACTCCATCCCCCTGAGGCTATCAAAGGACACATACGTCAAGCGACTGTCTGTCTGGCGCTGATCTCCCGTCCCCTGTCCACCTGACAGTGCGCGGAGATCCCCCAGAACAGAAGTGGTGCCACCCTGGTCACTACACGGGATCCTAGCCCAACTGGGTAGTCCCTGACCCACAGGCTCTTCCACTGGGGAACTCATCCCCCAATCACTCCTCATGCTGGACTCCTGTACCCTCCCTACCGGAGCGGTACTGCCAGACTCTAGAACCACAGGAGCCCTGGTTACAGGTGCTCCAGGTCCTCTACTCACCAGGAGATCTCCCTCAAATGGGCTAACAGGACAGCCTAGGTCCCCAACTTGGTGTTCCCTCATGGAACCATCCAAGTCCTGAGGCAGGGTTTCGTACGTCCGGGGACCCTCGGTCACCCTCTCACTCCTGCTCCACTGAGCCAGGCAGTGAGCCCCTACACCCTCCTCGCTATCCTGGGACCTAGCTGGGCTACACTGAGCCTCTTCCACCACGCTGGGCTGGAAGATACCTGACCCACTACTTTTGGAGTCACTCCCTAATGACTCTAGAGAACCTCTAGCCCTTTCCCAGCGCTCTGCTTCCTCCGCCAGGTCAAATGGCTCAGACAATCCACACCCCAACGGGTGTTGGCGCAGCCCCAGCACACAACAACTGAGCAGGTGTTCTTTGAGAACCAGATTACACAGTATGTCAAAATCACTTGCTGTGGAAATCCAATCAAACATTGCATCCTCACATCCATCCACAAACTCCTCCCAAGTCTGGTGAGACAGTTTCCTACTGCCCCTGAATTTCAACCTTAACTCCTCCTCCTGGGGAACAGGTACCAGACTGGGGGAACTGGGACTGGGATTTCCTACACTGGAATCTACATCGCTACTACCACTGGACTCAACCCTCCCTGGGGAGCCCAGAAAATTAAAACTGCGCGCAGGGGATAGTCTACCCTCCAGAGCTACTTTGCCTCTGGTGGAGGCCCTCTCAGCCTCCTCTACCCTCTCCCGCGCCAAGACCCACTCAGTCTCTCGCTGTTGCTTCCTGGCCTCCAGCTGCGCCATAGCCTGAGCATGCTCTAACCTGAGCTTCTCTAACGCCAGCTGGTGCTCCCTTTCTTTCCTCCTATCTTCCCACTCCTCTGGGGACAGGGAAAGGGATGAGGCGCTGCCTCCTACGCTGGACCCAGCAAGGGACGTCCTACCTATGGGGTCCTCACTCTCTACTGGCGTCCAGGTATTGTCATCCTCTACCTCCTCTTCTGACTCTTCCTCTGTACAGTACCTTTCTAACTCCTGCCTCTGGCGCCAAGCTAGCTCATAGGGATCACAAGCAGGCTCCATTCTGGCGGACGTTATGGTAACAATTATACAGGGAACCTAGGGGTCTGAGTTTCACACAGGAGCACACAACTCACAAAAAGATTCAGCAAGCTCTCTAACCCAGAGAACTCACACTCACTTGCCTAGTGCCACACACCATTCATCCACACACACAACCCTCCCCTCAGACTGGTAAGGCAGTTTCTACCACCCCTGATTCCTCAACCTGACCACCACGTGACACAGGTACCAACTCTGGGCGCAGGGCGGGGGACAAATGTACAGGACACTATTACGCTGCCACCACTGGATCCCACCCTCTGGTGAATCCAGAAACACAATGCACTAAGGGGGATGATCTACCCTCCCGAGCTAGGGACACCTAACTCACAGTGCACAAAACCACATTTCCAAAGAAATGACAATTAAAAACAATTTTAAAACAATAATCCCTATACCATGTGATTTATCTAAATGCAGAGTTTTGTAGTGCGGCCCGTTGCCGCTGCGGTACAGCGCAAACGCAAGTCCAAATCCCACCGCTTATCACCAATGTTAGAAATGGGATTTCTGGTTGGCTGAGGCTTGCGCCAAAGTCAGGCAGAAACCACCACTCTAGTCAGGGCAAGGAAGTTACACGCCAAAGATAACCCCTGCTCACCCCCTTGGTAGCTTGGCACGAGCAGACAGGCTTATCCCTGAGGCGATGTGTAAAGCGTTTGCGCGCGCACCCAGCAACAACACCCAAGGCCCACCACAAAGGAAACTCCCCACAAGGTATTCTATAAAAATAGCCTTTGTATTATACACAACACATTAGATAAAAACACACACTCTACAATGTGCCAACAGGCACGGGCAGAATTTACAAGGGATTATATATACAGGGGACAGGGCCACCTGGACCACTGTCAGGAATTAGCACTTTTTAGAACATAGGAATAATACTGTAGTACAAAATAACATATGTAGCACACAACCAGTAACTACTGGTATCAGGTAAGTACAACCTACGCAACCCTAACCACCTTAGGAAAATATTGCGCAGGGAATCAGCACCTCACTAGCACCACCTGTGTTAGGGAGAAAACAACCACCTAAGTATCACAATACCTGTAGGGGTCTAAGCACATAAACACATGATGCAGAACATTCAGAGGTGTAAAGCAAAGCACATGACGCATAAACACATTCAGAGGTGTAAAGCAAAGCACATGACGCATAAACACATTCAGAGGTGCAGGAAAGGTACAATAGCGCAAAAACTTACAGTAGCCACCACTGTGGCAGTCCCTGGGCCAACTGGCCTTGTCCAGGCTAGGACGCTCTGTGTCCAGGAAAGTCAGGGCACGGCTGCGCAAGCTGCGCCAGCCAAAACACAGAGGTCACACCCTAAACGTTGCAGCTGCCCACTAAGTGCTGGGCAGCTGGGAAAATACTTGGGCCCCACGGTGCCTTTGGAGCCTTCTCTGGGCTCTGAAATGCCCCACGATAATGGGGGAGCCTCGTGGGCTCTACACAAATGGTGGGGCCTCGTTGGAGCCTCTCAGGCTCTATAAACCAATCGTGGCCCCGGAGTCCCTCTGGACTTTAAACAGATAATGTCCCACGTTGGAGTCCCTCTGGACTCTTTAACAAATCTGCCCCCGCGTTGGAGCGATCTGGCGCTCTTGAACAGTGTTGCCCCCTAAAAGAAGTAACCACTGGCAGGAGAGGGGGGGGGGGCCGGCCACCCCCTCTAACAACGGCCCCACGGAGCCCTCCTCACCCGGCTCCCACAGTGCTTGGGGAGGGCTAACACGGTCCCCCCTTCAGGCCCCACTCACCGGGACTTGGACGGCAGCTCCGGTCACGGTGGGAGGCCCTCTGCTCCCCTCCGGCCTTTCTCTTCGCCGTCGGGGCTTTCTCTCGCTGGCAAGGGAGCCCCGTGCAGTCAGGCGCGGTCCTTCGCTGGGTCCGACGTGCCTCTTAACCCGGGCTGCCGCGGTGAATCCCAAGGTTCCCTCTTGGCGATGGCTATCCCAGGAGCGCGGGGTAGGCTCCCGTCCGCTTCCTGGATCTTCCGAGTCAGTCCCCGCCCCCGTTCAGGGCTTTCCAGACGGCTTCCGGGTCACCGCGGGCAGCGCGGCGGCCCGGGAAGCTTTGATGCCGGCAACACGGGGTAGGCTCCCGTTCCTCAAACCAACATATAAGCGGGGTGGGCACCCGCCAACGAGCGCTGCAATGCGGGGTGGGCTCCCGCTTTAGACCCGGCAGAAGCGGGGGAATCCCTACGTCGGGGTTCCCTCGCAGATCGTCGTAGCGCCGCGCTGCCGGTCACACGGCAGGCGCTACTCAGCAAAATAGGTACAGCGCTCCCCAGGCGCTTCGAAGCAGGCACTGGTGAAGTCTCCAGATGCAGGGGGGCCACAAGCAAAGCGCTCCTAGCGCTATGTGCAACAAAGCAAAAGCGCTCTCAGCGCCAAACATCAACAAAAGCTCCCAGGCGCTTTAGGGGTGCCAGTAGCACAAAGTCCAGCAAGTTCTTCCCTGCATGCAGCAGGGCAGGGGTGGGGGGCAAGGCTGGACCCAGAGACAGCTCACTGGGCCTCCAGGCAGGGAGGTAGTCCAAGTGGCGGTCCTCTGGTCCAGCAGCAGCAGCAGCCCCCCTCAGGTAAGATCCTGGCAGAGAACAGTTTCTGTGGGGACACAGCCCCATTTTTATACAGTCAAACCCTTTGTTCTGGGTTCAGGGTGAGGGGGAAAACCAGTCGCAGCTGGTTGGGGAGCACCCTTGATGTGCTCAGCCCCTCACTCTATTCACTGGCAGGGCTAGGGTCGTCAGTCGCACCACAGGGGGCGGGGCCAGCATTGTGTGTGGAAAACCCTGTCCTATTCAGGACCCAGGTGTACTCCTCCCACCCATCTAGCTGCTGATCTCCCCATTCACCACTGGGTGACTCATCCTGACTCTGGGGAATCCCTAGCCCGTCACATGACATGACCAGCCAATCACGCGACAGACACACTGCACACAGAAGTGCCCACTTCTAGAAGTGGGCACTTCCACACTAGGTACATGCACGCCGCACACATCATCGCGCAGCATTCACTCCCACGAGTCCGCACATACCAAACTCGGGCCTGCACACCCCACGCATCAGGAACTACTAGGGACACATACATTCCCCATGCATTCCTATGGGAGGGCAGGCCTATCTCACCACATGCACTCAGAGCACGCACGCACTTTACCCTGGGACACAGGGAAAGTGCGCAGAGACCAAACAATTACCACACCAAGTCACCAATAAAAAGCCAAAAAGTCCAGGGGTGAACCTGTCAGAAGGGCCAAGTCCAACAGGAAACCTAGCAAACCTATATATTTTTGAAAACTAGACACCCAGGGGAATCCAGGATGGGGTGACGTGAGTGCCTCCCACCAGGGTCTGTTACCCAGAATCCCTTGCAAACCTAAAAAATTGACAAAAAAAACCCTTTTTCCCCACATTTCTGTGATGGAAAGTTCTGGAATCTGTGTGGATCTACAAATTTCCACCCACCCCGCATTCCCCAAAGTCCAATGAGAAAAATGGTACCTCACTTGTGCGGGTCGGCCTATAGCCCGCGACAGGAAACGGCGCGAAACGCAACATGGTCACACCTCAATTTTGCTGTGAAAAATGACACTTTTTTGGCAAAGTGCCTAGCTGTAGTTTTTGAACCCTAGCTCTGCCGGCTCCTAGGGAAAACTAGCAAACCTATATATTTTTGAAAACTAGACACCCAGGGGAATCCAGGATGAGGTGACTTGAGTGCCTCCCACCAGGGTCTGTTACCCAGAATCCCTTGCAAACCTAAAAAATTGACAAAAAAACACATTTTCCCCACATTTCTGTGATGGAAAGTTCTGGAATCTGTGTGGATCTACAAATTTCCACCCACCCCGCGTTCCCCAAAGTCCTATGAGAAAAATGGTACCTCACTTGTGCGGGTCAGCCTAGTGCCCGATACAGGAAACGGCGCGAAACGCAACATGGTCACACCTCAATTTTGGTGTGAAAAATGACACTTTTTTGGCAAAGTGCCTAGCTGTCGTTTTTGAACCCTAGCTCTGCCGGCACCTAGGGAAACCTAGCAAACCTATATATTTATGAAAACTAGACACCCAGGGGAATCCAGGATGGGGTGACGTGAGTGCCTCCCACCAGGGTCTGTTACCCAGAATCCCTTGCAAACCTAAAAAATTGACAAAAAAACACATTTTCCCGACATTTCTGTGATGGAAAGTTCTGGAATCTGTGTGGATCTACAAATTTCCACCCACCCCGCGTTCCCCAAAGTCCTTTGAGAAAAATGGTACCTCACTTGTGCAGGTCGGCCTATAGCCCGCGACAGGAAACGGCTCGAAACGCAACATGGTCACACCTCAATTTTGCTGTGAAAAATGACACTTTTTTGGCAAAGTGCCTAGCTGTAGTTTTTGAACCCTAGCTCTGCCGGCACCTAGGGAAACCTAGCAAACCTATATATTTTTTAAAACTAGACACCCAGGGGAATCCAGGATGGGGTGACTTGAGTGCCTCCCACCAGGGTCTGTTACCCAGAATCCCTTGCAAACCCAAAAAATTGACAAAAAAACAAATTTTCCCCACATTTCTGTGATGGAAAGTTCTGGAATCTGTGTGGATCTACAAATTTCCACCCACCCCGCGTTCCCCAAAGTCCTATGAGAAAAATGGTACCTCACTTGTGCGGGTCGGCCTAGTGCCTGATACAGGAAACGGCGCGAAACTCAACATGGTCACACCTCAATTTTGGTGTGAAAAATGACACTTTTTTGGCAAAGTGCCTAGCTGTAGTTTTTGAACCCTAGCTCTGCCGGCACCTAGGGAAACCTAGCAAACCTATATATTTTTGTACACTAGACACCCAGGGGAATCCAGGATGGGGTGACTTGAGTGCCTCCCACCAGGGTCTGTTACCCAGAATCCCTTGCAAACCTAAAAAATTGACAAAAAAACACATTTTCCCCACATTTCTGTGATGGAAAGTTCTGGAATCTGTGTGGATCTACAAATTTCCACCCACCCCGCATTCCCCAAAGTCCTATGAGAAAAATGGTACCTCACTTGTGCGGGTCGGCCAATAGCCCGCGACAGGAAACGGCGCGAAACGCAACATGGTCACACCTCAATTTTGCTGTGAAAAATGACACTTTTTTGGCAAACTGCCTAGCTGTAGTTTTTGAACCCTAGCTCTGCCGGCACCTAGGGAAACCTAGCAAACCTTTATATTTTTGAAAACTAGACACCCAGGGGAATCCAGGATGGGGTGACTTGAGTGCCTCCCACCAGGGTCCGTTACCCAGAATCCCTTGCAAACCTAAAAAATTGACAAAAAAACACATTTTCCCCACATTTCTGTGATGGAAAGTTCTGGAATCTGTGTGGATCTACAAATTTCCACCCACCCCGAGTTCCCCAAAGTCCCATGAGAAAAATGGTACCTCACTTGTGCGGTTCGGCCTAGTGCCCGATACAGGAAACGGCGCGAAACGCAACATGGTCACACCTCAATTTTGGTGTGAAAAATGACACTTTTTTGGCAAGTGCCTAGCTGTAGTTTTTGAACCCTAGCTCTGCCGGCACCTAGGGAAACCTAGCAAACCTATATATTTTTGAAAACTAGACACCCAGGGGAATCCTGGATGGGGTGACTTGAGTGCCTCCCACCAGGGTCTGTTACCCAGAACCCCTTGCAAACCTAAAAAATTTACAAAAAAACACATTTTCCCCACATTTCTGTGATGGAAAGTTCTGGAATCTGTGTGGATCTACAAATTTCCACCCACCCCGCGTTCCCCAAAGTCCCATGAGAAAAATGGTACCTCACTTGTGCGGGTCGGCCTAGTGCCCGATACAGGAAACGGCGCGAAACGCAACATGGTCACACCTCAATTTTGGTGTGAAAAATGTCACTTTTTTGGCAAAGTGCCTAGCTGTAGTTTTTGAACCCTAGCTCTGCCGGCACCTAGGGAAACCTAGCAAACCTATATATTTTTGTACACTAGACACCCAGGGGAATCCAGGATGTGGTGAGTTGAGTGCTTCCCACCAGGGTCTGTTACCCAGAATCCCTTGCACACCTAAAAAATTTACAAAAAAAACACATTTGCCCCATATTTCTGTGATGGACAGTTCTGGAATCTGCGTGGAACCACAAATTTCCACCCACCCCACGTTCCCCAAAGTCCTACAAGAAAAATGGTACCTCACTTGTGCGGGTCGGCCTAGTCCCGATACAGGAAACGGCGCGAAACGCAACGTGGTCACACCTCAATTTTGCAGTGAAAAATTACCCTTTTTTGGCAAAGTGACTAGCTGTAGTTTTTTAACCCTAGCCCTGCCGGCACCTAGGGAATTTTAGCAAACCTATATATTTTTGAAAACTAGACACCCAGGGGAATGCAGGATGGGGTGACTTGAGTGCCTACCACTAGGGTCTGTTACCCAGAATCCCTTGCAAACCTAAAAAATTGACAAAAAAACACATTTTCCCCACATTTCTGTGAAGGAAAGTTCTGGAATCTGTGTGGATCTACAAATTTCCACCCACCCCGCGCTCCCAAAAGTCCTATGAGAAAAATGGTACCTCACTTGTGTGGGTCGGCCTAGTGCCCGCAACAGGAAACGGCGCGAAACGCAACATGGTCACACCTCAATTTTGCTGTGAAAAATGACACTTTTTTGGCAAAGTGCCTAGCTGTAGTTTTTGAACCCTAGCTCTGCCGGCACCTAGGGAAACCTAGCAAACCTATATATTTTTGAAAACTAGACACCCAGGGAAATCCAGGATGGGGTGACTTGAGTGCCTCCCACCAGGGTCTGTTACCCAGAATCCCTTGCAAACCTAAAAAATTGACAAAAAAACACATTTTCCCTACATTTCAGTGATGGAAAGTTCTGGAATCTGTGTGGATCTACAAATTTCCACCCACCCCGCATTCCCCAAAGTCCTATGAGAAAAATGGTACCTCACTTGTGCGGGTCGGCCTAGTGCCCGCGACAGGAAACGGCGCAAAACGCAACGTGGTCACACCTCAATTTTGCAGTGAAAGATGACCCTTTTTTGGCAAAGTGACTAGCTGTAGTTTTTTAACCCTAGCTCTGCCGGCACCTAGGGAAACCTGGCAAACCTATATATTTTTAAAAACTAGACACCCAGGGGAATCCAGGATGGGGTGACTTGAGTGCCTCCCTCCAGGGTCTGTTACCCAGAATCCCTTGCACACCTAAAAAATTTACAAAAAAAACACATTTGCCCCATATTTCTGTGATGGAAAGTTCTGGAATCTGCGTGGATCCACAAATTTCCACCCACCCCACATTCCCCAAAGTCCTACAAGAAAAATGGCACCTCACTTGTGCGGGGCAGCCTAGTGCCCGCGACAGGAAACGGCGCAAAACGCAACGTGGTCACACCTCAATTTTGCAGTGAAAAACGACCCTTTTTTGGCAAAGTGCCTAGATGTAGGTTTTTTAACCCTAGCTCTGCCGGCACCTAGGGAAACCTAGCAAACCTATATATTTTTTAAAACTAGCCACCCAGGGGAATCCAGGATGTGGTGAGTTGAGTGCCTCCCACCAGGGTCTGTTACCCAGAATCCCTTGCAAACCTAAAAAATTGACAAAAAAAACACATTTTCCCCACATTTCTGTGATGGAAAGTTCTGGAATCTGCGTGGATCCACAAATTTCCACCCACCCCACGTTCCCCAAAGTCCTACGTGAAAAATGGTACCTCACTTGTGCGGGTCGGCCTAGTGCCCGCGACAGGAAACAGCGGAAAACGCAACGTGGTCACACCTCAATTTTGCAGTGATAAATTACCCTTTTTTGGCAACGTGACTAGCTGTAGTTTTTTAACCCTAGCTCTGCCGGCACCTAGGGAAACCTAGCAAACCTATATATTTTTGTACACTAGACACCCAGGGGAATCCAGGATGGGGTGACTTGAGTGCCTCCCACCAGGGTCAGTTACTCAGAATCCCTTGCAAACGTAAAACATGGACAAAAAAACACATTTTCCCCACATTTCTGTGATGGAAAGTTCTGGAATCTGCGTGGATCCACAAATTTCCACCCACTCCGCGTTCCCCAAAGTCCTACGAGAAAAATGGTACCTCACTTGTGCGGGTCGGCCTAGTGCCCGCGACAGGAAACGGTGCAAAACGCAACGTGGTCACTCCTCAATTTTGCAGTGAAAAACTGACCCTTTTTTGGCAAAGTGACTAGCTGTAGTTTTTGAACCCTAGCTCTGCCGGCACCTAGGGAGACCTAGCAAACCTATATATTTTTGAAAACTAGACACCCAGGGGAATCCAGGATGGGGTGACTTGAGTGCCTCCCACCAGGGTCTGTTATCCAGAATCTCTTGCAAACCTAAACAAATGACAAAAAAAACATATTTTCCCCACATTTCTGTGATGGAATAATCTGGAATATGCGTGGATCCACACATTTCCACCCACCCCGCGTTTCCCAAAGTCCTACGAGAAAAATGGTACCTCACTTGCATGGGTCGGCCTAGTGCCTGTGTAGGAAGGTGGATATCTGACTATGGTTACCCCCAAATTTTTGCCTAGTGTCTAGCTGGTTTTTCGACTTAGTTGGCCTGAGACCCTGCCATTCAGGATATCAGCCTAGCTGTTCTCTCTTTAAACTGGACTCCATGTACCCTAGGTACATACCCAATTGGTTGGATCACCCTGTGAGCCCCTGTACCAGTGTAAACTAGGTACCCAGGGCATTGGTGTATCTAAGGCCTGCCAGGGGCTGAAGCATGTATTATGCCACCCCAGGCTTGGCCTAACAAATTTGACACAACTGGCTGATCACTCAGCTGGGGTAAGTTGGTGTAACCACCTCTTACTTAGGTGTAGTATACCTATACCTAACCTTAAATGGGACACATGTTAACCTATAAGTCACTCCTATGGCAGGCCTTAACAATCCTGAAGGCAGAGTGCTTGGTTCCATGTGAGATGGTGCTCTGGCATGAGCTGAGCCTGTCTGCAGTGGTCGGAACAACTTCCTTCTACTGTTTCCAGATATCGTCATACCATATACTCTTAAGTGCATTATGAACCTCGCGGTTAAATGCTATCTTTGGTGTGGCTTTATCAAAACATGTCGAGTAAGGTGTCATACGAATTGGAATACTAACCCCTCGCCAATTCTGGCGACGGGGTTAGCATTCCACCCTTCTAGAGGGACACGACATGTACAGTACCTGAAACCCGGGTAAAATCAGACATAGCCTCAGCTCCACAAAATGTATGCTGCCACCACAGACACAAGTCTGCCCTCCTGCTGCTGGGAGTCCTTCCAGCTTGGGAGGTGTGGACAAAGGGTTTCCTGCCAGGGGAGGTGCGTGCACCACCCCAGACAGGATTTTGTGTATTGGTCAGGTAGGGCTTGAAAGAAACCAGACATGCCTGTGGCTCACAAGGAGCCTCGGTGCATATGCCAGTTCAAACCGGTTCTGAGGCACACCAGCCCTGGACCTGGGGCGAGCTAGACAAAGGATTGGGGGTGTAACCACCCCCCTTCCTGGTCCCACCCATAGGGTGGGACCTAGCAGGTTGTCCGGCCCCTAGAATCCGCTTAAAGGTAGGAGCTGTGTCCTAAGACTTCAGACATCCTGGAATCAACTTGAAACTAAGAAGAAGACGGGAACTTCGACATTCTGCTGCACAGAAGACTGAAGGAAATCTCCCCTGTGGTCAGGGAGTGACCACCTTGCTAACGCAAGCACCATCCAGCGAATCAACGTCTGCTTTGCCGCCGCCTCCCGCCGGAGCCCGAGCCCAGAGTCTGACAAGACCTGGACCTCCAGACCTCTCACCGCCCGATCCACAGTCCCTGAAAAGAGGAGACCCGTGGAGGCAACGAGACACGTGGAGCCAGCCATCTTGAAACGACCACGAATAGCTGCAAGTGCAACAACCAAGGCTCCCTCCAAGTTGTGCTTTGGGATCTGAGAAGCCCAACCCTCGAGCAGCATCTGCACCAAAGGTGAGCCCTCCAGCATCTCCACGATCTGCGTGGGGCCCTTCTGCATTTTGCCACTCGACGCGCCTAACCGGTTGCTGGCCCGTTGGCTAGTGGCCATCTTGGCGACGAACTTCAAGAACTACACCGCTGGTCTGGTTGCTCCAGACTGGCCCTTGCTCCCCTCCAAAGGGGCAGTCCCTCTGACCTTGCTGGTCAGAACCATCAGCTTATCTTGTCTCCACAACAATTGCTTTTGCCAAGACTTGTTTGCTTCGATCAAGTCGCCGACACCGCCGACAGCGAGAGCCTGCGTGGGACAGCTCGTGAACCGACTCCTGGACGTCGTCGACCTCCAGGGACCACGTGGCTGCAGAGACAAGCTACACCTTTCTTCCTGTTTGCACCCGACATCGCCTGGTACCCACCTGGTGCCACGCTGATCACTGGCTACTGACTGTGAACACTGTACCCTCTGCTTACAGGTCTTCTACAACTCCGATCCGCTCTTGGATCCACCGCATCCCTTCCGGACCGACCGCCTGCAGCATCTTTGTCCACAGGCTCCATTGACCCGATAGAAGAAACCCGACGCACTTCGACACCTATGCACCCGCTTCCTGTGGGTGAGGTAAAGCTGGCACTCCGGTGCCCAAGTGTAGAGTGACATCTCTAGTGTCTGTGTTTCCAATCTTAAGGTCATAGTCCATCCGGAACATCCTTTTTGCAGTAACTTTGTACTTTTTACGCACCCATTGAAAACCTATGGGAGCACGCGTGTGACTATTTGCTCTGCACATGCACCCCGTGGACCTCCTGGTCACTAACTGAAGTTAGCTCCTTGTAGGCCCAGCGATTCTAGAGGCCCTAGGCCTTTTCCCTTTTCTGTTCGTAGTACTTATACCACTATTTTAGTATATGGTTTGAGCGGCCACCAAGGCCTATCCATATAAAGTGCAACTTCTGTGTATTCTACTGTAATCTTGTTTGACGATTTGTGCTCCTGTGCTCATAAAGAGACTAGGGGTTACTTTGAGAAATAAATACATATATATTTTGAATATATATCTGTGTGGTGTCCTTTCATTGGTATAAAAGGGGGTTGCATTTGGTAAAACAGCTGGCTTAACACTCTTCACGAGTTTAGCCTCGAAGACTGCTTAGCCTACGCTACCACTAGGGCAGCTAGTCAGAAAAGGTTGACTTACAACCACACCATAAGGGTTGCTTGGCATGGTACAAGGTGATCACTTTAACTAGTGAGCATCATATACCAGGCCAACTTCTCACAGCCTGCGACAGGAAACGGTGCAAAATGCAACGTGGTCACACCTCAATTTTGCAGTGAAAAATGACCCTTTTTTGGCAAAGTGACTAGCTGTAGTTTTTTAACCCTAGCTCTGCCGGCACCTAGGGAAACCTAGCAAACCTATATATTTCTGAAAACTAGACACCCAGGGGAATCCAGGATGGGGTGACTTGAGTGCCTCCCACCAGGGTCTGTTACCCAGAATCTCTTGCAAACGTAAAAAATGGACAAAAAAAACACATTTTTCCCACATTTCTGTGATGGAAAGTTCGGGAATCTGCGTGAATCCACAAATTTCTACCCACCCCGCGTTCCCCAAAGTCCTACGAGAAAAATGGTACCTCACTTGTGTGGGTCGGCCTAGTGCCCGCGACAGGAAATGGCGCAAAACCCAACGTGGTCTCTCCTCAATTTTGGAGTGAAAAATTACCATTTTTTGGCAAAGTGACTAGCTGTAGTTTTTTAACCCTAGCTCTGTCGGCACCTAGGGAAACCTAGCAAACCTATATATTTTTGAAAACTAGACACCCAGGGGAATCCAGGATGGGGTGACTTGAGTGCCTCCCACCAGGGTCTGTTACCCAGAATCCCTAACAAACCTAAAAAATTGACAAAAAAAACACATTTTCCCCACATTTCTGTGATGGAAAGTTCTGGAATCTGCGTGGATCCACAAATTTCCACCCACCCCGCATTCCCCAAAGTCCTACGAGAAAAATGGTACCTCACTTGTGCTGGTCGCCTAGTGCCCGCGACAGGAAACGGCGCGAAACGCAACATGGTCACACCTCAATTTTGCTGTGAAAAATGACACTTTTTTGGCAAAGTGCCTAGCTGTAGTTTTTGAACCCTAGCTCTGCCGGCACCTAGGGAAACCTAGAAAACCTATATATTTTTTAAAACTAGACACCCAGGGGAATCCAGGATGGGGTGACTTGAGTGCCTCCCACCAGGGTCTGTTACCCAGAGTCCCTTGCAAACCCAAAAAATTGACAAAAAAACACATTTTCCCCACATTTCTGTGATGGAAAGTTCTGGAATCTGTGTGGATCTACAAATTTCCACCCACCCCGCGTTCCCCAAAGTCCTATGAGAAAAATGGTACCTCACTTGTGCGGGTCGGCCTAGTGCCCGATACAGAAAACGGCGCAAAACGCAACATGGTCACACCTCAATTTTGGTGTGAAAAATGACACTTTTTTGGCAAAGTGCCTAGCTGTAGTTTTTGAACCCTAGCTCTGCCGGCACCTAGGGAAACCTAGCAAACCTATATATTTTTGTACACTAGACACCCAGGGGAATTCAGGATGTGGTGAGTTGAGTGCTTCCCACCAGGGTCTGTTACCCAGAATCCCTTGCACACCTAAAGAATTTACAAAAAAAACACATTTGCCCCATATTTCTGTGATGGACAGTTCTGGAATCTGCGTGGATCCACAAATTTCCACCCACTCCGCGTTCCCCAAAGTCCTACGAGAAATATGGTACCTCACTTGTGCGGGTCGGCCTAGTGCCCGTGACAGAAAACGGCGCAAAACGCAACGTGTTCACACCTCAATTTTTCAGTGAAAAATTACCCTTTTTTGGCAAAGTGACTAGCTGTAGTTTTTGAACCCTAGCCCTGCCGGCACCTAGGGAAACCTAGCAAACCTATATATTTTTGAAAACTAGACACCCAGGGGAATCCAGGATGGTGTGACTTGAGTGCCTCCCACTAGGGTCTGTTACTCAGAATCCCTTGCAAACCTAAAAAATTGACAAAAAGCACATTTTCCCCACATTTCTGTGATGGAAAGTTCTGGAATCTGTGTGGATCTACAAATTTCCACCCACCCCGCGCTCCCCAAAGTCCTATGAGAAAAATGGTACCTCACTTGTGCGGGTCGGGCTAGTGCCCGCGACAGGAAACGGCGCGAAACGCAACATGGTCACACCTCAATTTTGCTGTAAAATGACAATTTTTTGGCAAAGTGCCTAGCTGTAGTTTTTGAACCCTAGCTCTGCCGGCACCTAGGGAAACCTAGCAAACCTATATATTTTTGAAAACTAGACACCCAGGGAAATCCAGGATGGGGTGACTTGAGTGCCTCCCACCAGGGTCTGTTACCCAGAATCCCTTGCAAACCTAAAAAAATGACAAAAAAACACATTTTCCCCACATTTCTGTGATGGAAAGTTCTGGAATCTGTGTGGATCTACAAATTTCCACCCACCCCGCGTTCCCCAAAGTCCTACGAGAAAAATGGTACCTCACTTGTGCTGGTCGCCTAGTGCCCGCGACAGGAAACGGCGCAAAACGCAACGTGGTCACTCCTCAATCTTGCAGTGAAAAATGACCGTTTTTTGTCAAAGTGACTAGCTGTAGTTTTTTAACCCTAGCTCTGCCGGCACCTAGGGAAACCTGGCAAACCTATATATTTTTAAAAACTAGACACCCAGGGGAATCCAGGATGGGGTGACTTGAGTGCCTCCCTCCAGGGTCTGTTACCCAGAATCCCTTGCACACCTAAAAAATTTACAAAAAAAACACATTTGCCCCATATTTCTGTGATGGAAAGTTCTGGAATCTGCGTGGATCCACAAATTTCCACCCACCCCACGTTCCCCAAAGTCCTACAAGAAAAATGGCACCTCACTTGTGCGGGGCGGCCTAGTGCCCGCGACAGGAAACGGCGCAAAACGCAATGTGGTCACACCTCAATTTTGCAGTGAAAAACGACCCTTTTTTGGCAAAGTGCCTAGCTGTAGGTTTTTTAACCCTAGCTCTGCCGGCACCTAGGGAAACCTAGCAAACCTATATATTTTTTAAAACTAGCCACCCAGGGGAATCAGGATGTGGTGAGTTGAGTGCCTCCCACCAGGGTCTGTTACCCAGAATCCCTTGCAAACCTAAAAAATTGACAAAAAAAACACATTTTCCCCACATTTCTGTGATGGAAAGTTCTGGAATCTGCGTGGATCCACAAATTTCCACCCACCCCGCGTTCCCCAAAGTCCTACGTGGCAAATGGTACCTCACTTGTGCGGGTCGGCCTAGTGCCCGCGACAGGAAACAGCGCAAAACGCAACGTGGTCACACCTCAATTTTGCAGTGATAAATTACCCTTTTTTGGCAACGTGACTAGCTGTAGTTTTTTAACCCTAGCTCTGCCGGCACCTAGGGAAACCTAGCAAACCTATATATTTTTGTACACTAGACACCCAGGGGAATCCAGGATGGGGTGACTTGAGTGCCTCCCACCAGGGTCAGTTACCCAGAATCCCTTGCAAACCTAAAGAATTGACAAAAAAACACATTTTCCCCACATTTCTGTGATGGAAAGTTCTGGAATCTGTGTGGATCTACAAATTTCCACCCACCCCGCGTTCCCCAAAGTCCTATGAGAAAAATGGTACCTCACTTGTGCGGGTCGGCCTAGTGCCCGCGACAGGAAACGGCGCAAAACGCAACGTGGTCACACCTCAATTTTGCAGTGAAAGATGACCCTTTTTTGGCAAAGTGACTAGCTGTAGTTTTTGAACCCTAGCTCTGCCGGCACCTAGGGAAACCTAGCAAACCTATATATTTTTGTACACTAGACACCCAGGGGAATCCAGGATGGGGTGACTTGACTGCCTCCCACCAGGGTCAGTTACCCAGAATCCCTTGCAAACGTAAAAAATGGACAAAAAAACACATTTTCCCCACATTTCTGTGATGGAAAGTTCTGGAATCTGCGTGGATCCGCAAATTTCCACCCACTCCGTGTTCCCCAAAGTCCTACAAGAAAAATGGTACCTCACTTGTGCGGGTCGGCCTAGTGTCCGCGACAGGAAACGGCGCAAAACGCAACGTGGTCACTCCTCAATCTTGCAGTGAAAAATGACCGTTTTTTGGCAAAGTGACTAGCTGTAGTTTTTTAACCCTTGCTCTGCCGGCACCTAGGGAAACCTGGCAAACCTATATATTTTTAAAAACTAGACACCCAGGGGAATCCAGGATGGGGTGACTTGAGTGCCTCCAACCAGGGTCTGTTACCCAGAATCCCTAACAAACCTAAAAAATTGACAAAAAAAACACATTTTCCCCACATTTCTGTGATGGAAAGTTCTGGAATCTGCGTGGATCCACAAATTTCCACCCACCCCGCATTCCCCAAAGTCCTACGAGAAAAATGGTACCTCACTTGTGCTGGTCGCCTAGTGCCCGCGACAGGAAACGGCGCGAAATGTAACATGGTAACACCTCAATTTTGCTGTGAAAAATGACACTTTTTTGGCAAAGTGCCTAGCTGTAGTTTTTGAACCCTAGCTCTGCCGGCACCTAGGGAAACCTAGCAAACCTATATATTTTTGAAAACTAGACACCCAGGGGAATCCAGGATGGGGTGACGTGAGTGCCTCCCACCAGGGTCTGTTACCCAGAATCCCTTGCAAACCTAAAAAATTTACAAAAAAACACATTTTCCCGACATTTCTGTGATGGAAAGTTCTGGAATCTGTGTGGATCTACAAATTTCCACCCACCCCGCGTTCCCCAAAGTCCTATGAGAAAAATGGTACCTCACTTGTGCAGGTCGGCCTATAGCCCGCGACAGGAAACGGCGCAAAACGCAACATGGTCACACCTCAATTTTGCTGTGAAAAATGACACTTTTTTGGCAAAGTGCCTAGCTGTAGTTTTTGAACCCTAGCTCTGCCGGCACCTAGGGAAACCTAGAAAACCTATATATTTTTTAAAACTAGACACCCAGGGGAATCCAGGATGGGGTGTCTTGAGTGCCTCCCACCAGGGTCTGTTACCCAGAATCCCTTGCAAACCCAAAACATTGACAAAAAAACACATTTTCCCCACATTTCTGTGATGGAAAGTTCTGGAATCTGTGTGGATCTACAAATTTCCACCCACCCCGTGTTCCCCAAAGTCCTATGAGAAAAATGGTACCTCACTTGTGCGGGTCGGCCTAGTGCCCGATACAGAAAACGGCGCGAAACGCAACATGGTCACACCTCAATTTTGGTGTGAAAAATGACACTTTTTTGGCAAAGTGCCTAGCTGTAGTTTTTGAACCCTAGCTCTGCCGTCACCTAGGGAAACCTAGCAAACCTATATATTTTTGTACACTAGACACCCAGGGGAATCCAGGATGTGGTGAGTTGAGTGCTTCCCACCAGGGTCTGTTACCCAGAATCCCTTGCACACCTAAAGAATTTACAAAAAAACCACATTTGCCCCATATTTCTGTGATGGACAGTTCTGGAATCTGCGTGGATCCACAAATTTCCACCCACCCCACGTTCCCCAAAGTCCTACAAGAAAAATGGTACCTCACTTGTGCGGGTCACCTAGTGCCCGCGACAGGAAACGGCGCAAAACGCACCGTGGTCACACCTCAATTTTGCAGTGAAAAATGACCCTTTTTTGGCAAAGTGCCTAGCTGTAGTTTTTTAACCCTAGCTCTGCCGGCACCTAGGGAGACCTAGCAAACCTATATATTTTTGAAAACTAGACACCCAGGGGAATCCAGGATGGGGTGACTTGAGTGCTCCCACCAGGGTCTGTTACCCAGAATCCCTTGCAAACCAAAAAAATTGACAAAAAAAACACATTTTGCCCACATTTATGTGATGGAAAGTTCTGGAATCTGCGTGGATCCACAAATTTCCACCCACTCCGCGTTCCCCAAAGTCCTACGAGAAATATGGTACCTCACTTGTGCGGGTCGGCCTAGTGCCCGTGACAGAAAACGGCGCAAAACGCAACGTGTTCACACCTCAATTTTGCATTGAAAAATTTCCCTTTTTTGGCAAAGTGACTAGCTGTAGTTTTTGAACCCTAGCCCTGCCGGCACCTAGGGAAACCTAGCAAACCTATATATTTTTGAAAACTAGACACCCAGGGGAATCCAGGATGGTGTGACTTGAGTGCCTCCCACTAGGGTCTGTTACCCAGAATCCCTTGCAAACCTAAAAAATTGACAAAAAAACACATTTTCCCCACATTTCTGTGATGGAAAGTTCTGGAATCTGTGTGGATCTACAAATTTCCACCCACCCCGCGCTCCCCAAAGTCCTATGAGAAAAATGTTACCTCACTTGTGCGGGTCGGGCTAGTGCCCGCGACAGGAAACGGCGCGAAACGCAACATGGTCACACCTCAATTTTGCTGTAAAATGACACTCTTTTGGCAAAGTGCCTAGCTGTAGTTTTTGAACCCTAGCTCTGCCGGCACCTAGGGAAACCTAGCAAACCTTTATATTTTTGAAAACTAGACACCCAGGGAAATCCAGGATGGGGTGACTTGAGTGCCTCCCACCAGGGTCTGTTACCCAGAATCCCTTGCAAACCTAAAAAATTGACAAAAAAACACATTTTCCCCACATTTCTGTGATGGAAAGTTCTGGAATCTGTGTGGATCTACAAATTTCCACCCACCCCGCGTTCCCCAAAGTCCTACGAGAAAAATGGTACCTCACTTGTGCTGGTCGCCTAGTGCCCGCGACAGGAAACGGCGCAAAACGCAACGTGGTCACTCCTCAATCTTGCAGTGAAAAATGACCGTTTTTTGGCAAAGTGACTAGCTGTAGTTTTTTAACCCTAGCTCTGCCGGCACCTAGGGAAACCTGGCAAACCTATATATTTTTAAAAACTAGACACCCAGGGGAATCCAGGATGGGGTGACTTGAGTGCCTCCCTCCAGGGTCTGTTACCCAGAATCCCTTGCACACCAAAAAAATTTACAAAAAAAACACATTTGCCCCATATTTCTGTGATGGAAAGTTCTGGAATCTGCGTGGATCCACAAATTTCCACCCACCCCACGTTCCCCAAAGTCCTACAAGAAAAATGGCACCTCACTTGTGCGGGGCGGCCTAGTGCCCGCGACAGGAAACGGCGCAAAACGCAACGTGGTCACACCTCAATTTTGCAGTGAAAAACGACCCTTTTTTGGCAAAGTGCCTAGCTGTAGGTTTTTTAACCCTAGCTCTGCCGGCACCTAGGGAAACCTAGCAAACCTATATATTTTTTAAAACTAGCCACCCAGGGGAATCAGGATGTGGTGAGTTGAGTGCCTCCCACCAGGGTCTGTTACCCAGAATCCCTTGCAAACCTAAAAAATTGACAAAAAAAACACATTTTCCCCACATTTCTGTGCTGGAAAGTTCTGGAATCTGCGTGGATCCACAAATTTCCACCCACCCCACGTTCCCCAAAGTCCTACAAGAAAAATGGTACCTCACTTGTGCGGGTCACCTAGTGCCCGCGACAGGAAACGGCGCAAAACGCACCGTGGTCACACCTCAATTTTGCAGTGAAAAATGACCTTTTTTTGGCAAAGTGCCTAGCTGTAGTTTTTTAACCCTAGCTCTGCCGGCACCTAGGGAGACCTAGCAAACCTATATATTTTTGAAAACTAGACACCCAGGGGAATCCAGGATGGGGTGACTTGAGTGCTCCCACCAGGGTCTGTTACCCAGAATCCCTTGCAAACCAAAATAATTGACAAAAAAAAACACATTTTGCCCACATTTATGTGATGGAAAGTTCTGGAATCTGCGTGGATCCACAAATTTCCACCCACTCCGCGTTCCCCAAAGTCCTACGAGAAATATGGTACCTCACTTGTGCGGGTCGGCCTAGTGCCCGTGACAGAAAACGGCGCAAAATGCAACGTGTTCACACCTCAATTTTGCAGTGAAAAATTACCCTTTTTTGGCAAAGTGACTAGCTGTAGTTTTTGAACCCTAGCCCTGCCGGCACCTAGGGAAACCTAGCAAACCTATATATTTTTAAAAACTAGACACCCAGGGGAATCCAGGATGGTGTGACTTGAGTGCCTCCCACTAGGGTCTGTTACCCAGAATCCCTTGCAAACCTAAAAAATTGACAAAAAAACACATTTTCCCCACATTTCTGTGATGGAAAGTTCTGGAATCTGTGTGGATCTACAAATTTCCACCCACCCCGCGCTCCCCAAAGTCCTATGAGAAAAATGGTACCTCACTTGTGCGGGTCGGGCTAGTGCCCGCGACAGGAAACAGCGCGAAACGCAACATGGTCACACCTCAATTTTGCTGTAAAATGACACTTTTTTGGCAAAGTGCCTAGCTGTAGTTTTTGAACCCTAGCTCTGCCGGCACCTAGGGAAACCTAGCAAACCTATATATTTTTGAAAACTAGACACCCAGGGAAATCCAGGATGGGGTGACTTGAGTGCCTCCCACCAGGGTCTGTTACCCAGAATCCCTTGCAAACCTAAACAATTGACAAAAAAACACATTTTCCCCACATTTCTGTGATGGAAAGTTCTGGAATCTGTGTGGATCTACAAATTCCCACCCACCCCGCGTTCCCCAAAGTCCTACGAGAAAAATGGTACCTCACTTGTGCTGGTCGCCTAGTGCCCGCGACAGGAAACGGCGCAAAACGCAACGTGGTCACTCCTCAATCTTGCAGTGAAAAATGACCGTTTTTTGGCAAAGTGAGTAGCTGTAGTTTTTTAACCCTAGCTCTGCCGGCACCTAGGGAAACCTGGCAAACCTATATATTTTTAAAAACTAGATACCCAGGGGAATCCAGGATGGGGTGACTTGAGTGCCTCCCTCCAGGGTCTGTTACCCAGAATCCCTTGCACACCTAAAAAATTTACAAAAAAAACACATTTGCCCCATATTTCTGTGATGGAAAGTTCTGGAATCTGCGTGGATCCAAAAATTTCCACCCACCCCACGTTCCCCAAAGTCCTACAAGAAAAATGGCACCTCACTTGTGCGGGGCGGCCTAGTGCCCGCGACAGGAAACGGCGCAAAACGCAACGTGGTCACACCTCAATTTTGCAGTGAAAAACGACCCTTTTTTGGCAAAGTGCCTAGCTGTAGGTTTTTTAACCCTAGCTCTGCCGGCACCTAGGGAAACCTAGCAAACCTATATATTTTTTAAAACTAGCCACCCAGGGGAATCAGGATGTGGTGAGTTGAGTGCCTCCCACCAGGGTCTGTTACCCAGAATCCCTTGCAAACCTAAAAAATTGACAAAAAAAACACATTTTCCCCACATTTCTGTGATGGAAAGTTCTGGAATCTGCGTGGATCCACAAATTTCCACCCACCCCGCGTTCCCCAAAGTCCTACGTGACAAATGGTACCTCACTTGTGCGGGTCGGCCTAGTGCCCGCGACAGGAAACAGCGCAAAACGCAACGTGGTCACACCTCAATTTTGCAGTGATAAATTACCCTTTTTTGGCAACGTGACTAGCTGTAGTTTTTTAACCCTAGCTCTGCCGGCACCTAGGGAAACCTAGCAAACCTATATTTTTTTGTACACTAGACACCCAGGGGAATCCAGGATGGGGTGACTTGAGTGCCTCCCACCAGGGTCAGTTACCCAGAATCCCTTGCAAACCTAAAAAATTGACAAAAAAACACATTTTCCCCACATTTCTGTGATGGAAAGTTCTGGAATCTGTGTGGATCTACAAATTCCCACCCACCCCGCGTTCCCCAAAGTCCTACGAGAAAAATGGTACCTCACTTGTGCTGGTCGCCTAGTGCCCGCGACAGGAAACGGCGCAAAACGCAACGTGGTCACTCCTCAATCTTGCAGTGAAAAATGACCGTTTTTTGGCAAAGTGACTAGCTGTAGTTTTTTAACCCTAGCTCTGCCGGCACCTAGGGAAACCTGGCAAACCTATATATTTTTAAAAACTAGACACCCAGGGGAATCCAGGATGGGGTGACTTGAGTGCCTCCCTCCAGGGTCTGTTACCCAGAATCCCTTGCACACCTAAAAAATTTACAAAAAAAACACATTTGCCCCATATTTCTGTGATGGAAAGTTCTGGAATCTGCGTGGATCCAAAAATTTCCACCCACCCCACGTTCCCCAAAGTCCTACAAGAAAAATGGCACCTCACTTGTGCGGGGCGGCCTAGTGCCCGCGACAGGAAACGGCGCAAAACGCAACGTGGTCACACCTCAATTTTGCAGTGAAAAACGACCCTTTTTTGGCAAAGTGCCTAGCTGTAGGTTTTTTAACCCTAGCTCTGCCGGCACCTAGGGAAACCTAGCAAACCTATATATTTTTTAAAACTAGCCACCCAGGGGAATCAGGATGTGGTGAGTTGAGTGCCTCCCACCAGGGTCTGTTACCCAGAATCCCTTGCAAACCTAAAAAATTGACAAAAAAAACACATTTTCCCCACATTTCTGAGATGGAAAGTTCTGGAATCTGCGTGGATCCACAAATTTCCACCCACCCCGCGTTCCCCAAAGTCCTACGTGACAAATGGTACCTCACTTGTGTGGGTCGGCCTAGTGCCCGCGACAGGAAACAGCGCAAAACGCAACGTGGTCACACCTCAATTTTGCAGTGATAAATTACCCTTTTTTGGCAACGTGACTAGCTGTAGTTTTTTAACCCTAGCTCTGCCGGCACCTAGGGAAACCTAGCAAACCTATATTTTTTTGTACACTAGACACCCAGAGGAATCCAGGATGGGGTGACTTGACTGCCTCCCACCAGGGTCAGTTACCCAGAATCCCTTGCAAACGTAAAAAATGGACAAAAAAACACATTTTCCCCACATTTCTGTGATGGAAAGTTCTGGAATCTGCGTGGATCCGCAAATTTCCACCCACTCCGTGTTCCCCAAAGTCCTACGAGAAAAATGGTACCTCACTTGTGCGGGTCGGCCTAGTGTCCGCGACAGGAAACGGCGCAAAACGCAACGTGGTCACTCCTCAATCTTGCAGTGAAAAATGACCGTTTTTTGGCAAAGTGACTAGCTGTAGTTTTTTAACCCTTGCTCTGCCGGCACCTAGGGAAACCTGGCAAACCTATATATTTTTAAAAACTAGACACCCAGGGGAATCCAGGATGGGGTGACTTGAGTGCCTCCAACCAGGGTCTGTTACCCAGAATCCCTTGCAAACCTAAAAAATTGACAAAAAAAACACATTTTCCCCACATTTCTGTGATGGAAAGTTCTGGAATCTGCGTGGATCCACAAATTTCCACCCACCCCGCATTCCCCAAAGTCCTACGAGAAAAATGGTACCTCTCTTGTGCTGGTCGCCTAGTGCCCGCGACAGGAAACTGCGCGAAACGTAACATGGTCACACCTCAATTTTGCTGTGAAAAATGACACTTTTTTGGCAAAGTGCCTAGCTGTAGTTTTTGAACCCTAGCTCTGCCGGCACCTAGGGAAACCTAGCAAACCTATATATTTTTGAAAACTAGACACCCAGGGGAATCCAGGATGGGGTGACGTGAGTGCCTCCCACCAGGGTCTGTTACCCAGAATCCCTTGCAAACCTAAAAAATTGACAAAAAAACACATTTTCCCGACATTTCTGTGATGGAAAGTTCTGGAATCTGTGTGGATCTACAAATTTCCACCCACCCCGCGTTCCCCAAAGTCCTATGAGAAAAATGGTACCTCACTTGTGCAGGTCGGCCTAAAGCCCGCGACAGGAAACGGCGCGAAACGCAACATGGTCACATCTCAATTTTGCTGTGAAAAATGACACTTTTTTGGCAAAGTGCCTAGCTGTAGTTTTTGAACCCTAGCTCTGCCGGCACCTAGGGAAACCTAGAAAACCTATATATTTTTTAAAACTAGACACCCAGGGGAATCCAGGATGGGGTGACTTGAGTGCCTCCCACCAGGGTCTGTTACCCAGAATCCCTTACAAACCCAAAACATTGACAAAAAAACACATTTTCCCCACATTTCTGTGATGGAAAGTTCTGGAATCTGTGTGGATCTACAAATTTCCACCCACCCCGCGTTCCCCAAAGTCCTATGAGAAAAATGGTACCTCACTTGTGCGGGTCGGCCTAGTGCCCGATACAGAAAACGGCGCGAAACGCAACATGGTCACACCTCAATTTTGGTGTGAAAAATGACACTTTTTTGGCAAAGTGCCTAGCTGTAGTTTTTGAACCCTAGCTCTGCCGGCACCTAGGGAAACCTAGCAAACCTATATATTTTTGTACACTAGACACCCAGGGAAATCCAGGATGTGGTGAGTTGAGTGCTTCCCACCAGGGTCTGTTACCCAGAATCCCTTGCACACCTAAAGAATTTACAAAAAAACCACATTTGCCCCATATTTCTGTGATGGACAGTTCTGGAATCTGCGTGGATCCACAAATTTCCACCCACCCCACGTTCCCCAAAGTCCTACAAGAAAAATGGTACCTCACTTGTGCGGGTCACCTAGTGCCCGCGACAGGAAACGGCGCAAAACGCACCGTGGTCACACCTCAATTTTGCAGTGAAAAATGACCCTTTTTTGGCAAAGTGCCTAGCTGTAGTTTTTTAACCCTAGCTCTGCCGGCACCTAGGGAGACCTAGCAAACCTATATATTTTTGAAAACTAGACACCCAGGGGAATCCAGGATGGGGTGACTTGAGTGCTCCCACCAGGGTCTGTTACCCAGAATCCCTTGCAAACCAAAAAAATTGACAAAAAAAACACATTTTGCCCACATTTATGTGATGGAAAGTTCTGGAATCTGCGTGGATCCACAAATTTCCACCCACTCCGCGTTCCCCAAAGTCCTACCAGAAATATGGTACCTCACTTGTGCGGGTCGGCCTAGTGCCCGTGACAGAAAACGGCGCAAAACGCAACGTGTTCACACCTCAATTTTGCAGTGAAAAATTACCCTTTTTTGGCAAAGTGACTAGCTGTAGTTTTTGAACCCTAGCCCTGCCGGCACCTAGGGAAACCTAGCAAACCTATATATTTTTGAAAACTAGACACCCAGGGGAATCCAGGATGGTGTGACTTGAGTGCCTCCCACTAGGGTCTGTTACCCAGAATCCCTTGCAAACCTAAAGAATTGACAAAAAAACACATTTTCCCCACATTTCTGTGATGGAAAGTTCTGGAATCTGTGTGGATCTACAAATTTCCACCCACCCCGCGCTCCCCAAAGTCCTATGAGAAAAATGGTACCTCACTTGTGCGGGTCGGGCTAGTGCCCGCGACAGGAAACGGCGCGAAACGCAACATGGTCACACCTCAATTTTGCTGTAAAATGACACTTTTTTGGCAAAGTGCCTAGCTGTAGTTTTTGAACCCTAGCTCTGCCGGCACCTAGGGAAATGTTAGACCTGGCACCTTGGCGTGAGTTTCCCTTCCACTTTTTGATGGTGTGCCTCGATTGTTTTGCTGGTGTTGTCCGCTCAGGGCACTGCGCCACGGCTAATCCGTGCCGCAGTGCAAGTGCTCCCTAGGTAAAGTATACCTGTAATTGATGTTCATGATTGGTTTATTGGATTCACTGTCAGTCCCCAGTAAAGTGCACCAGGGGTGCCAGGGCTTGTGAATGCCAATGCTGCTGGTGGGCTTGCAGCGCTGGTTGCGCCACCCATGGAAGCGGCCTTGTAAAGTGTGTCTAGGGTCTGCCACCGCAGACCCTGTGCGCGGTCCGGGACCGTCGCGCTGACTGCGCAAGTGCCCCCACTTGCCAGTCCCTAAACCTTCCCTTACCTACATATTAGCCACCCCTCTGGTAGGCCCAAGGGCAGGGTGCATTGTAGGCATAAGATAGGACATGCCCTGATGTGTGTGGCATGTCTTAGTAGTGAATTACAGCCATTTCCGTTCTTCACTATTGAAGGCTACCTGCTCTCCATAGGCCAGAATGGGCTGCCGGGATCACGCCAACGCTGTGACCCCAGTAGACTCAGAGAGCATGGTAGAAGTGTCAAGTTTAGTATGCCTGAACTCAGGATGATAAAATACTTCTTGTAGTCAAGTTTATTTTAATATCCTGGGTTTGTAAATACTACTTTTAGAAAGTTAGTATTTACTGACCTGACCATCTCAGTCCGCCTCTGCTGTGTGTGTGTGTTCTGCCTAGCAACAGTAAGGAGCAGGGTGGGGGGATCCCCAGAGACAGGTTGGCTGCCAGGTGGTGGGTAGAGAGGTGACACCTGGATGGGTGGGAGGAGTACACCTTGACTCTTGAATAGCCCTGTGCTCTGCCACCACAAAGCCGGCGCCGCCCCCTGTGGGGCGGCTGATGTCTCTGCCCTGCTGCTGAAAGGAAAGAGCAGAGTCACCATAACAAAGTGCTCCAGAACTGGACTGAGCCAGGCCTAGGCCCCCTGGCGCTAAAGAACAAAAGAATCATGGTATAAAAGTAGGAGCCTGGCTCCTAAGAAATCAGAATCCTGTTTACCACAAAGAACCTCTGCCCGACTAGAAGGAGAAGGAGACGCTGGAGGAGCTGGCCTGCTGCCTACCTTGCTGAGAGAGGAGAGGAAGAGACTACTGAAAAGACTTTGCTACTTTGTGCTTGAACATTCTCCAAGGGCTTGATCTGAGCTTGCCCCCTGAACTGAACCCCAGGACCAGTGGGTTCTCTGTGCTTCTTGCTCGTCCTCCAATTCGAGCCGTGTGTGCATCCCGCTGGAAAAGAGACTGCGCCCCTCATCGCCCCTCCTAGGGCCGTGACACTCAGAAGCTTGCCTGCCTCAAACCCGTGAGAGCCCCGCTCCGTCCAGAGCCGCTCTCTGTCCCCGGGCCAGGCCGCCTGCATCCCTGTCACCGCCTGCTACTGGAGCGCGCTGACCGTGCTATCACCCCTCCCGCCGGAAGCCGTCCGACGACTGTGATCTACGCCGGGTCATACAGCTGCACTGACCGTGCCCTGCGACCCCGCTTCGCTATCCCCGGACATCTCAGGCCGCGCCACCCCCGTTGTGGAGACCCTCCGGCACCGCCGTGCTAAAGGGTCGCTGGCCGCGCCTGCCTACTTGCCCACACCTGCTGATTGAGGACCCAAGAACACTTCCCAAGCTGAGAGTCGCACCGACCTGTGCCGACTCTCCACATCACGAAAGAAGTTCCAGTATCGGGCTCGGGGCCCGCAACGCCTTATTTCCCCGTTCGCAGGAGCCGATCTCTGTGAGTACTGGAACCACAAGTAACATTGCAAGAGACTACCAGGTCTCCATTTGAAGCTACGAACAAAGAACATTTGCCTGCTTTACAACCTGGTGGCATAGCGAAAACGTTATTGGTCTTGTGATAAGTCTGCCGAGATATATACCTATTTTTACATAAAGAAGCGTATTTTTATATATATCCAAGTCTGGTGTCCGTTTCTGGGGGGATTGATGTGTTTACTGTGTGTATGATTGTAAGTGCTTAACCAACAACGCCTGAGGAATCGCCTTGGCTGCTCACGCCACGCACCTAGAGGGTGAGCAAGGGTCATTCGCGAGGGGTTATCCTGCGCCCTGACCTGGAGGAGAGGGTTCCTGCTTGACACAAGGGCAACCTTGCGCCAACCAGAGATCCCCGACTCTAACATTGTTGGCAGCGGTTGGGATTTCGGATTTGCACTTGTAATTTGCATACAGTGAATTATTAATCACCAGATAGTGAGAGCAGACCAAATAACGCAGCCACAGGTTTTTAATTTTTGAACTTTGTTGAGACATCTGCCATTACTGCAACCATGCCTGGCTCGCACTCCGCTGGAAGAGCACTCTCTGTGATTTCTGGAATAGATGAGGTGGATTGGGAGAGACTGGAAGGCTACACGATGGAGCAATTGAAAGGCTACAGTGTACAATTCAGAGTCCCCCATGCTGGATGCAAGAGGAAGCCCCAGTACACCAAGGCGTTGAGAGCCTGGAAGGGGTCACGAGACCTACGGAATGCGGGGGACATCGTTCCACCCGACAACCTTGAGGAACCCAGCAGAGTCCGGTCACCAGAGGAGCTGGCAGACAGGGCAGCCGACAGGGCGCATGCAATGGAGATGGCAAAGTTGGCCGGACAAATGGAAATGGAAAAGCAGAAGTTGGCCCTGGAGGCACTACAACGCCAAATGGATCATGATATAAGATTGAAGGAGTTGGAGCTGAAGGCGAAAAGTTTGGACACCGCTCCTTCTGGTGGCAGCGCTCCACCAGCGCAGGTAGAGTCCAAGGTGTACATCCCCAAAGATGTAGTAAAGGAGTATTTTAGAAAGGATGACATAGGGCAGTGGTTTAGAGCCTACGAGGTGGCCATGTCCTCACACCGGGTCCCTGAGAAAGACTGGGGAGCGGGGTTGTGGGGAAGGTTCCTTGCGGAAGGGCGGGACACACTGTTAGATTTGCCCTTAGAAGTCCAGACCTCATACCCCCATATGAAGGAAGCTTTAATGACCAGGTATGGGTTAACTCCTGAGCTATATAGACAGAGGTTCAGGGAGACCAAGAAGATCCCTGAGAGTACGTATGTGGAATATGTGACCTTTTTCTGCAGAGCGCTGGATGGTTGGGTGAAGGGTAGCAAAGTGAATGATTATCAAGGGCTGCTTGATTTAATTGCATGGGAGCACTTGTCCAGTCAATGTTTTCCTGAGCTACGCCAGCACCTGATAGATAGCAAGCTGTCCAACCCGAGGAAGCTTGCTGAGGAGGCGGACCGCTGGCTCAGCACCAGGGTCCACAAGGGTCAAGTGGGAGACTCCGCCAAAGGTGGGCAGGGTCCCCAGCAGAAGAGTGGGGGGGACAAGGGTAAACAGAAGGGGTTCCAAAAAGGCCCCCAAAGTAATTCCCAAGGGAACCAGCAGAAGGGTTCTCAGCCTCCCCCACCCCCGCAGCAGAACGGGGCCCCGACAGGTAGACCTGTTCCAAAGGGGCCCTTCAATTGTTATAAGTGTGGTGATCCGGGTCACATTGCCTCTGATCCTAAGTGTCGCCTGTTTGGTAAGACCGCACCCACTGGTGCTCCACCCCGGCAAGTAGCTAGTGTTAACTTTGGGGAGGAAGTAGCAGTCCAGGAGGGTGGGGGTCCCGGGCAGATGACCCTAGTCTCGCTAGGAGACAGTGAGATGGTCCCTGTAACCTACCTGCCCTCTAACACTAAGAAATATGGGCAGGTGGTGACCATCAATGGAAAGAAGGTTGAGGCTCTTAGAGATACGGGAGCCAGCGTGACCTCGGTGAGGCAACACCTGGTGTCTCAAGAGCAAATTGTACCCAATGCCTACTGTAGGGTTGTCAATGCTGACAACGTAGAGAGTCGTTGTCCAATGGCTCAAGTTCCCTTTGAGTGGGGGGAGGTCTCTGGTACTCTACAAGTCGCTGTGAGAACTGACATGCCTGTAGACTGTCTGCTAGGGAACGACCTGGAGAGTTCCCCTTGGGAAAAGGTGGAGAAGACCACGCATCTGAGGATGGTGGGTCTACCCGACTGGGCGTGCGTGACCACCCGGTCCATGGCAGCCAGTAGGGGTGTTGAGAGGGTCCTGGAGCCTGAGGGAGAGGTCCAGGAACCGGCCTTAGGGAGAAGGCGCAGGAGGCGCGGGAAACCGGCCCCCAAAGTTCCCACGGCCCAGGAGGAAGTAGACCCTGAGGGGGATGCTCTGGAGCCTACCGGGGAACAGATTGCCGAGCTGGGAGACCTGCCTGAGCTGACCCATTGGCAGCAAGAAGGAGGTCCCTCCAGGGAGGAATTCTGCAGGGAGCAGAAAGAATGCCCTTCTCTCGTGGGTATGCGGCAGCAGGCTGCAGACCAGGCCAATGGTGTTCAGGCCAAAACACACTACGTGTACTGGGAGAGTGACCTCCTGTATTCCGAGCCTAAGGCTGCTGAACCTGGGTCAGCCCGTGTGCTGGTGGTACCCCAGAAGTTCAGAACCTTCCTACTGGGGCTGGCTCACGATGTGCCGTTAGCAGGACATTTGGGGATGGACAAGACCTATGACAGGCTTGTCACCCACTTTTACTGGCCCCAAATGCATAAGAATTCAGATTCCTACTGCAGAACCTGTCAGACTTGCCAGGCAAGTGGTAAGAGCGGAGGGAAGCACAAGGCTCCTCTGCAACCTTTCCCTGTGGTCGGTACGCCATTCCAACGAGTGGGTATTGATATTGTGGGGCCTCTGGACCCCAAGACAGCCCTGGGCAACAGGTTCATCCTGGTCTTGGTGGACCATGCCACCCGGTACCCTGAAGCCATCCCTCTGAGGACAGTGACGGCCCCCGTGGTGGGACGGGCACTGATGGGAATTTTCTCCCGAGTGGGATTCCCTCTAGCGGTGGTGAGCGACAGGGGGACCAATTTCATATCCACATATATGAAATCCCTGTGGAAGGAGTGTGGGGTAACTTACAAGTTCACCACTCCTTACCACCCCCAAGGAAATGGGTTGGTTGAGAGATTCAACCGAACCCTCAAAGGCATGATCATGGGCCTGGACGGTCCGATGAGGCGTAAGTGGGACGTCCTCTTGCCATGCCTGCTCTTCGCTTACCGAGAGGTGCCCCAGAAGTCTCTAGGATTCAGCCCCTTTGAGCTTCTGTATGGTCACCCGGTAAGAGGACCTCTGAGTTTGGTAAAGGAAGGCTGGGAGCAATCTCCCAGGAATCCTCCCCAGAATGTATACAGTTACATGCTGGCCTTCCGAAACCAGACTCGGCGTTTCAGGCAACTTGCTGAGGCAAATCTGGAAGCCAGCCAGGAGGAGATGAAGCGGTGGTACGACCGGAATGCCACTCTGGTAGAGCTTCAACCTGGACAAAAGGTGTGGGTCTTGGCCCCAGTGGAGCCTTGTGCACTTCAGGATAAGTGGACAGGTCCATTTGAGGTTGTGGAGTGCAAAAGTCCTATCACCTACTTGGTGGACATGCGGTCTCCCAGGAACCCTTTGAGGGTCCTACATGTTAACCGCCTTAAGCCCCACTTAGAGAGGACCGAAGTGGGCATGCTGCTGGCCACTGATGATGGAATGGAAGAGGAGACCGAGCCTCTTCCTGACCTCTTAGTGGCCTCTGAGAAAGATGGGTCAGTGGATGGAGTTAACCTCTCACCCACCCTGACGCCCGAACAACAGGAAGACTGCCGCCACTTGCTGGGACAGTTTTCCGACCGATTCTCCCTGGTTCCTGGTGTCACAGATTGGTGCGTCCATGATGTGGACACAGGAGACAGCTTACCTGTGAAGCACAAGGCTTACAGGGTAACTGACAGGGTCAGAGCTTGCATCAAGGAGGAGGTCTCCAAAATGCTTGCGCTAGGGGTGGTTGAGTCCTCCAGCAGTCCTTGGTCCAGCCCCGTGGTCTTGGTCCCAAAGGCTGCTGCGCCGGGAGCCACACCTGAACTCCGGTTCTGTGTGGACTACAGAGGACTCAATTCGGTCACGAAGACTGACGCGCACCCCATCCCCAGAGCTGATGAGCTCATTGATCGGCTGGGGGCTGCCCGGTTCCTCAGTACGTTTGATTTAACGTCTGGGTACTGGCAGATCGCCTTGACCGATGGGGCCAAAGAGAGGTCAGCATTCTCTACACCAGATGGGCACTTCCAGTTCCGAGTCATGCCATTTGGGATGAAGAATGCCCCTGCCACCTTTCAGAGGTTGGTCAACCAGGTACTGGTTGGGCTGGATGCGTTCAGTGCCGCCTACCTGGATGACATCGCAGTGTTCAGTGCCACCTGGCCTGAACACCTGCGCCACCTCTGGGAAGTGTTGATGGCGCTGCGCCGAGCAGGCCTCACGATCAAGGCAAGCAAGTGCCAGATCGGGCAGGGTTCCGTGGTGTACTTGGGACACCAAGTGGGGAGTGGCAAGGTGGCACCCTTGCAACCCAAAATCGAGACCATCCTGGCTTGGGAACCCCCCAAGACGCAGACCGCAGTGAGGGCCTTCCTGGGGCTCACTGGGTACTACAGGAGGTTTGTCAAGGGCTATGGAACGATCGTTGCCCCCTTGACAGAGCTGACTTCCAAGAAGCAGCCCAGGAACGTGATTTGGACTGACACCTGTCAGAAAGCTTTCGACACCCTGAAGACTGCCATGTGCACGGCGCCCGTGCTCTTGGCCCCTGACTTCTCCAAGGAATTCCTAGTACAGACAGACGCTTCAGAGCATGGTGTAGGGGCTGTCCTCTCACAGATGACTGAGGAGGGCTGGGACCAACCCGTAGCCTTCATCAGTAGGAGGTTACTTCCACGGGAAAGTAGGTGGAGTGCAATTGAGCGAGAAGCATTTGCTGTGGTCTGGGCGCTGAAGAAGCTAAGACCCTACTTGTTTGGGTCTCACTTCCGGGTTCAGACAGACCACAGGCCCCTCAGATGGTTGATGCAAATGAGGGGTGAGAACCCGAAGCTGTTGAGGTGGTCCATCTCCCTACAGGGTATGGACTTTACGGTGGAACACCGTCCTGGTACAGATCACGCCAACGCTGACGGTCTGTCCAGGTATTTCCGCCTTAGTGACGAGGAACCCCCTGGGCAAGGGTAGTTCTCCCCACATTTCAGCTGGAGGGGACACGTGTTAGACCTGGCACCTTGGCGTGAGTTTCCCTTCCACTTTTTGATGGTGTGCCTCGATTGTTTTGCTGGTGTTGTCCGCTCAGGGCACTGCGCCACGGCTAATCCGTGCCGCAGTGCAAGTGCTCCCTAGGTAAAGTATACCTGTAATTGATGTTCATGATTGGTTTATTGGATTCACTGTCAGTCCCCAGTAAAATGCACCAGGGGTGCCAGGGCTTGTGAATGCCAATGCTGCTGGTGGGCTTGCAGCGCTGGTTGCGCCACCCACGGAAGCGGCCTTGTAAAGTGTGTCTAGGGTCTGCCACCGCAGACCCTGTGCGCGGTCCGGGACCGTCGCGCTGAC
This sequence comes from Triturus cristatus, assembly GCF_964204655.1. Taxonomy (NCBI): domain Eukaryota; kingdom Metazoa; phylum Chordata; class Amphibia; order Caudata; family Salamandridae; genus Triturus; species Triturus cristatus. The sequence continues at coordinate 147,062 of NW_028187382.1, forward strand.
TGCGCAAGTGCCCCCACTTGCCAGTCCCTAAACCTTCCCTTACCTACATATTAGCCACCCCTCTGGTAGGCCCAAGGGCAGGGTGCATTGTAGGCATAAGGTAGGACATGCCCTGATGTGTGTGGCATGTCTTAGTAGTGAATTACAGCCATTTCCGTTCTTCACTATTGAAGGCTACCTGCTCTCCATAGGCCAGAATGGGCTGCCGGGATCACGCCAACGCTGTGACCCCAGTAGACTCAGAGAGCATGGTAGAAGTGTCAAGTTTAGTATGCCTGAACTCAGGATGATAAAATACTTCTTGTAGTCAAGTTTATTTTAATATCCTGGGTTTGTAAATACTACTTTTAGAAAGTTAGTATTTACTGACCTGACCATCTCAGTCCGCCTCTGCTGTGTGTGTGTGTTCTGCCTAGCAACAGTAAGGAGCAGGGTGGGGGGATCCCCAGAGACAGGTTGGCTGCCAGGTGGTGGGTAGAGAGGTGACACCTGGATGGGTGGGAGGAGTACACCTTGACTCTTGAATAGCCCTGTGCTCTGCCACCACAAAGCCGGCGCCGCCCCCTGTGGGGCGGCTGATGTCTCTGCCCTGCTGCTGAAAGGAAAGAGCAGAGTCACCATAACAAAGTGCTCCAGAACTGGACTGAGCCAGGCCTAGGCCCCCTGGCGCTAAAGAACAAAAGAATCATGGTATAAAAGTAGGAGCCTGGCTCCTAAGAAATCAGAATCCTGTTTACCACAAAGAACCTCTGCCCGACTAGAAGGAGAAGGAGACGCTGGAGGAGCTGGCCTGCTGCCTACCTTGCTGAGAGAGGAGAGGAAGAGACTACTGAAAAGACTTTGCTACTTTGTGCTTGAACATTCTCCAAGGGCTTGATCTGAGCTTGCCCCCTGAACTGAACCCCAGGACCAGTGGGTTCTCTGTGCTTCTTGCTCGTCCTCCAATTCGAGCCGTGTGTGCATCCCGCTGGAAAAGAGACTGCGCCCCTCATCGCCCCTCCTAGGGCCGTGACACTCAGAAGCTTGCCTGCCTCAAACCCGTGAGAGCCCCGCTCCGTCCAGAGCCGCTCTCTGTCCCCGGGCCAGGCCGCCTGCATCCCTGTCACCGCCTGCTACTGGAGCGCGCTGACCGTGCTATCACCCCTCCCGCCGGAAGCCGTCCGACGACTGTGATCTACGCCGGGTCATACAGCTGCACTGACCGTGCCCTGCGACCCCGCTTCGCTATCCCCGGACATCTCAGGCCGCGCCGCCCCCGTTGTGGAGACCCTCCGGCACCGCCGTGCTAAAGGGTCGCTGGCCGCGCCTGCCTACTTGCCCACACCTGCTGATTGAGGACCCAAGAACACTTCCCAAGCTGAGAGTCGCACCGACCTGTGCCGACTCTCCACATCACGAAAGAAGTTCCAGTATCGGGCTCGGGGCCCGCAACGCCTTATTTCCCCGTTCGCAGGAGCCGATCTCTGTGAGTACTGGAACCACAAGTAACATTTGCAAGAGACTACCAGGTCTCCATTTGAAGCTACGAACAAAGAACATTTGCCTGCTTTACAACCTGGTGGCATAGCGAAAACGTTATTGGTCTTGTGATAAGTCTGCCGAGATATATACCTATTTTTACATAAAGAAGCGTATTTTTATATATATCCAAGTCTGGTGTCCGTTTCTGGGGGGATTGATGTGTTTACTGTGTGTATGATTGTAAGTGCTTAACCAACAACGCCTGAGGAATCGCCTTGGCTGCTCACGCCACGCACCTAGAGGGTGAGCAAGGGTCATTCGCGAGGGGTTATCCTGCGCCCTGACGTGGATTAGAGGGTTCCTGCTTGACACAAGGGCAACCTTGCGCCAACCAGAGATCCCCGACTCTAACAGGAAACCTAGCAAACCTATATATTTTTGAAAACTAGACACCCAGGGAAATCCAGGATGGGGTGACTTGAGTGCCTCCCACCAGGGTCTGTTACCCAGAATCCCTTGCAAACCTAAAAAATTGACAAAAAAACACATTTTCCCCACATTTCTGTGATGGAAAGTTCTGGAATCTGTGTGGATCTACAAATTTCTACCCACCCCGCGTTCCCCAAAGTCCTACGAGAAAAATGGTACCTCACTTGTGCTGGTCGCCTAGTGCCCGCGACAGGAAACGGCGCAAAACGCAACGTGGTCACTCCTCAATCTTGCAGTGAAAAATGACCGTTTTTTGGCAAAGTGACTAGCTGTAGTTTTTTAACCCTAGCTCTGCCGGCACCTAGGGAAACCTGGCAAACCTATATATTTTTAAAAACTAGACACCCAGGGGAATCCAGGATGGGGTGACTTGAGTGCCTCCCTCCAGGGTCTGTTACCCAGAATCCCTTGCACACCTAAAAAATTTACAAAAAAAACACATTTGCCCCATATTTCTGTGATGGAAAGTTCTGGAATCTGCGTGGATCCACAAATTTCCACCCACCCCACGTTCCCCAAAGTCCTACAAGAAAAATGGCACCTCACTTGTGCGGGGCGGCCTAGTGCCCGCGACAGGAAACGGCGCAAAACGCAACGTGGTCACACCTCAATTTTGCAGTGAAAAACGACCCTTTTTTGGCAAAGTGCCTAGCTGTAGGTTTTTTAACCCTAGCTCTGCCGGCACCTAGGGAAACCTAGCAAACCTATATATTTTTTAAAACTAGCCACCCAGGGGAATCAGGATGTGGTGAGTTGAGTGCCTCTCACCAGGGTCTATTACCCAGAATCCCTTGCAAACCTAAAAAATTGACAAAAAAACCACATTTTCCCCACATTTCTGTGATGGAAAGTTCTGGAATCTGCGTGGATCCACAAATTTCCACCCACCCCGCGTTCCCCAAAGTCCTACGTGACAAATGGTACCTCACTTGTGCGGGTCGGCCTAGTGCCCGCGACAGGAAACAGCGCAAAACGCAACGTGGTCACACCTCAATTTTGCAGTGATAAATTACCCTTTTTTGGCAACGTGACTAGCTGTAGTTTTTTAACCCTAGCTCTGCCGGCACCTAGGGAAACCTAGCAAACCTATATATTTTTGTACACTAGACACCCAGGGGAATCCAGGATGGGGTGAATTGAGTGCCTCCCACCAGGGTCAGTTACCCAGAATCCCTTGCAAACCTAAAAAATTGACAAAAAAACACATTTTCCCCACATTTCTGTGATGGAAAGTTCTGGAATCTGTGTGGATCTACAAATTTCCACCCACCCCGCGTTCCCCAAAGTCCTATGAGAAAAATGGTACCTCACTTGTGCGGGTCGGCCTAGTGCCCGCGACAGGAAACGGCGCAAAACGCAACGTGGTCACACCTCAATTTTGCAGTGAAAGATGACCCATTTTTGGCAAAGTGACTAGCTGTAGTTTTTGAACCCTAGCTCTGCCGGCACCTAGGGAAATGTGAGAAGTTGGCCTGGTATATGATGCTCACTAGTTAAAGTGATCACCTTGTACCATGCCAAGCAACCCTTATGGTGTGGTTGTAAGTCAACCTTTTCGGACTAGCTGCCCTAGTGGTAGCGTAGGCTAAGCAGTCTTTGAGGCTAAACTCGTGAAGCGTGTTAAGCCAGCTGTTTTACCAAATGTAACCCCCTTTTATACCAATGAAAGGACACCACACAGATATATATTCAAAATATATATGTATTTATTTCTCAAAGTAACCCCTAGTCTCTTTATGAGCACAGGAGCACAAATCGTCAAACAAGATTACAGTGGAATACACAGAAGTTGCACTTTATATGGATAGGCCCTGGTGGCCACTCAAACCATATACTAAAATAGTGGTATAAGTACCACGAACAGAAAAGGGAAAAGGCCTAGGGCCTCTAGAATCGCTGGGCCTACAAGGAGCTAACGTCAGTTAGTGACCAGGAGGTCCACGGGTGGCGTGTGCAGAGCAAATAGTCACACGCGTGCTCCCATAGGTTTCAATGGGTGCGTAAAAAGTACAAAGTTACTGCAAAGAGGATCTTCCGGATGGACTAGGAACTCAAGATTTGGAACACAAGCACTAGAGATGTAATACTACACTTGGGCACAGGTGTGCCAGCTTTACCTCACCCACAGGAAGCGGGTGCATAGGCCTCGAAGTGCGTCGGGTTTCTTCTATCTGTTCCGTGGAGCCTGAAGACAAAGATGCTGCAGGCGGTCGGTCCGGGGGAGATGCAGTGGATCCAAGAGTGGATCGGAGATGTTGAAGACCTGTAAGCAGAGGGGACAGTGTTCACAGTCACTAGCCAGTGACCGGCGTGGCACCAGGTGGGTACCAGGCAATGTCGGGTGCAAACAGGAACAAAGGTGTAGCTTGTCTCTGCAGCCACGTGGTCCCTGGAGGTCGACGACGTCCAGGAGTCGGTTGACGAGCTGTCCCACGCAGGTTCTCGCTGTCGGCGGTGTCGGCGACTTGATCGAAGCAAACAAGCCTTGGCAAAAGCAATTGTTGTAGGAGATGAAATAAGCTGATGGTTCTGACCAGCAAGGTCAGAAGGACTGCTCCTTTGGAGGGGAGCAAGGGCCAGTCTGGAGCAACCAGACCAGCGGTGTATTTCTTGAAGTTCGTCGCCAAGATGGCTACTAGCCAGCGGGCCAGCAACCAGTTAGGCGCGTCGAGTGGCAAAAATGCAGAAGGGCCCCACGCAGATCGTGGAGATGCTGGAGGGCTCACCTTTGGTGCAGATGCTGCTCGGGTGTTGGGCTTCTCAGATCCCAAAGCACAACTTGGAGGGAGCCTCGGTTGTTGCACTTGTCAGCTTGTCGTAGTCGTTCCAAGATGGCTGGCTCCACGTGTCTCGGTGCCTCCACGGGTCTCCTCTTTTCAGGGACTGTGGATCGGGCGGTGAGAGGTCTGGAGGTCCAGGTCTTGTCAGTCTCTGGGCTCGGGCTCCGGCGGGAGGCGGCGGCAAAGCAGACGTTGATTCGCTGGATGGTGCTTGCGTTAGCAAGGTGGTCACTCCCTGACCACAGGGGAGATTGGCTTCAGTCCTCTGTGCAGCAGAGCGTCGAAGTTCCCGTCTTCTTCTTAGTGTTAAGTTGATTCCTGGATGTCTGAAGTCTTAGGACACAGCTCCTACCTTTAAGCGGATTCTAGGGGCCGGACTACCTGCTAGGTCCCTCCCTAAGGGTGGGACCAGGAAGGGGGGTGGTTACACCCCCAATCCTTTGTCCAGCTCGCCCCAGGCCCGGGACTGGTGTGCCCCAGGACCGGTTTGAACTGGCATATGCACCGAGGCTCCTTGTGAGCCACAGGCATGTCTGGTTTCTTTCAAGCCCTACCTGACCAATACACAAAATCCTGTCTGGGGTGGTGCATGCACCTCCCCTGGCAGGAAACCCTTTGTCCACACCTCCCAAGCTGGAAGGACTCCCAGCAGCAGGAGGGCAGACTTGTGTGCTGGTGGCAGCATCCATTTTGTGGAGCTGAGGCTATGTCTGATTTTACCCGGGTTTCAGGTACTGTACATGTCGTGTCCCTCTATGTAGGAAGGTGGATATCTGACTATGGTTACCCCCAAATTTTTGCCTAGTGTCTAGCTGGTTTTTCGACTTAGTTGGCCTGAGATCCTGCCATTCAGGCTCTCAGGCTATCTGCTCTCTCTGTAAAATGGACTCCATGAACCCTAGGTACATACCCAATTGGTTGGATCACCCTGTCAGCCCCTGTACCAGTGTACACTAGGTACCCAGGGCATTGGTGTATCCAAGGCCTGCCAGGGGCTGAAGCATGTATTATGCCACCCCAGGCTTGGCCTAACAATCTGACACAACTGGCTGATCACTCAGCTGGGGTAAGTTGGTGTAATCACCTCTTACTTAGGTGTAGTATACCTATACCTAACCTTAAATGGGACACCTGGTAACCTATAAGTCACTCCTATGGCAGGCCTTAACAATCCTGAAGGCAGAGTGCTTGGTTCCATGTGAGATGGTGCTCTGGCATGAGCTGAGCCTGTCTGCCGTGGTCGGAACAACTTCCTTCTACTGTTTCCAGATATCGTCATACCATATACTCTTAAGTGCATTATGAACCTCGCGGTTAAATGCTATCTTTGGTTTGGCTTTATCAAAACATGTCGAGTAAGGTGTCATACGAATTGGAATACTAACCCCTCGCCAATTCTGGCGACGGGGTTAGCATTCCACCCTTCTAGAGGGACACGACATGTACAGTGCCTGAAACCCGGGTAAAATCAGACATAGCCTCAGCTCCACAAAATGGATGCTGCCACCACAGACACAAGTCTGCCCTCCTGCTGCTGGGAGTCCTTCCAGCTTGGGAGGTGTGGACAAAGGGTTTCCTGCCAGGGGAGGTGCGTGCACCACCCCAGACAGGATTTTGTGTATTGGTCAGGTAGGGCTTGAAAGAAACCAGACATGCCTGTGGCTCACAAGGAGCCTCGGTGCATATGCCAGTTCAAACCGGTCCTGGGGCACACCAGTCCCGGGCCTGGGGCGAGCTGGACAAAGGATTGGGGGTGTAACCACCCCCCTTCCTGGTCCCACCCTTAGGGAGGGACCTAGCAGGTAGTCCGGCCCCTAGAATCCGCTTAAAGGTAGGAGCTGTGTCCTAAGACTTCAGACATCCTGGAATCAACTTGAAACTAAGAAGAAGACGGGAACTTCGACATTCTGCTGCACAGAAGACTGAAGAAAATCTCCCCTGTGGTCAGGGAGTGACCACCTTGCTAACGCAAGCACCATCCAGCGCATCAACGTCTGCTTTGCCGCCGCCTCCCGCCGGAGCCCGAGCCCAGAGACTGACAAGACCTGGACCTCCAGACCTCTCACCGCCCGATCCACAGTCCCTGAGAAGAAGAGACCCGTGGAGGCACCGAGACACGTGGAGCCAGCCATCTTGGAACGACTACGACAAGCTGACAAGTGCAACAACCGAGGCTCCCTCCAAGTTGTGCTTTGGGATCTGAGAAGCCCAACCCCCGAGCAGCATCTGCACCAAAGGTGAGCCCTCCAGCATCTCCACGATCTGCGTGGGGCCCTTCTGCATTTTGCCACTCGACGCGCCTAACCGGTTGCTGGCCCGCTGGCTAGTGGCCATCTTGGCGACGAACTCTACGAAATACACTGCTGGTCTGGTTGCTCCAGACTGGCCCTTGCTCCCCTCCAAAGGAGCAATCCCTCTGACCTTGCTGGTCAGAACCAACAGCTGATTTCCGAATCCTCCTGCAATTGCTTTTGCCAAGGCTTGTTTGCTTCGATCAAGTCGCCGACACCGCCGACAGCGAGAGCCTGCGTGGGACAGCTCGTGAGCCGACTCCTGGACGTCGTCGACCTTCAGGGACCACGTGGCTGCGGAGACAAGCTACCCCTCATCACCTGTTTGCACCCGACATCGCCTGGTACCCACCTGGTGCCACGCTGGTCACTGGCTAGTGACTGTGAACACTGTCCCCTCTGCTTACAGGTCTTCAACATCTCCGATCCACTCTTGGATCCACTGCATCTCTCCCGGACCGACCGCCTGCAGCATCTTTGTCTTCAAGCTCCACGGAACAGATAGAAGAAACCCGACGCACTTTGAGGCCTATGCACCCGCTTCCTGTGGGTGAGGTAAAGCTGGTACTCCGGTGCCCATGTGTAGTATTACATCTCTAGTGCCTGTGTTCCAAATCTTAAGTTCCTAGTCAACCCGGAAGATCTCCTTTGCAGTAACTTTGTACTTTTTACGCACCCATTGAAACCTATGGGAGCACGCGTGTGACTATTTGCACTGCACACGCCACCCGTGGACCTCCTGGTCACTACCTGACGTTAGCTCCTTGTAGGCCCAGCGATTCTAGAGGCCCTAGGCCTTTTCCCTTTTCTGTTCGTGGTACTTATACCACTATTTTAGTATATGGTTTGAGTGGCCACCAGGGCCTATCCATATAACGTGCAACTTCTGTGTATTCTGTGATAATCTTGTTTGACGATTTGTGCTCCTGTGCTCATAAAGAGACTAGGGGTTACTTTGAGAAATAAATACATATATATTTTGAATATATATCTGTGTGGTGTCCTTTCATTGGTATAAAAGGGGGTTACTATTGGTAAAACAGCTTGCTTAACACGCATCACGAGTTTAGCCTCAAAGACTGCTTAGCCTACGCTACCACTAGGGCAGCTAGTCCGAAAAGGTTGACTTACAACCACACCATAAGGGTTGCTTGGCATGGTACAAGGTGGTCACTAGAACTAGTGAACAGCATATACCAGGCCAACTTCTCACATTGGTGAGCAGCGGTTGGATTTGAGCTTGCTGTGTTTTACCATTGTAATCTCTTGGTTACCAATTGAAAGATCACATAGGTACCTGTAGGTACATATAAAACAAGATTAGATATACTTAAGTTCTACTGAACTTAGTTGTTGTAGAGCAAAGGGAGTAGCACACCCTGACTACAACTACTAGATAGGTTTAGTAGGTAAACCCAAGTGTAGGTAGATTGCAACACATCCACCCACACTTAAGAGCAATGGCTGGGGCAGAGGGGTCCACTGTACCCATCTCTGTTGAGAGTGACCCCCCGAGGGCACCATCCATCTATGCTACCCTTAATCAAAATGAGCTCAGGCAGCTGGCAACTCTTAGAGGCCTTAAACAGCCCAAGAACCCTACCTCTGCTTTGCTCAGAGAGCTCTTGCAAGAAGATGAAAATCAAAAAGAGCTCAGGAAAGCTTCCCAGTTAGCCCCCTTAGGGACAGGAACAGGAGGCCCCCCTTCTGAAGATGCCACTGAAGTACCCCTTCCCAATAGTCACCCCTTAGATGGGATGCCTACCACAGAGGAGGAAAGTGAGAAGGATACTGACAGTAGTGAGGATGAAGGGAGAACTAGCCCAGTGCCAAGTGTTATACTTGGCCCAGCTAAACCAAGGCTATTGGGGACTGACAGTGGGTTCACCCCACTGGATCTCCCCAGTGGACTTAACACAGGGCTTGGAAGGCAAAGGAATCGCTCAGGTGACTCCAATGCTTCCCATGGCTCTAGAGGCTCTCAAGGTCACTCCAGGAGAAGGATGACCACCCCTCAGAGGAGGGAACATGAGGCCAAGATGCAAGAAGCCCAGCTGAGGATCAGGAAGCAGGAGCTAGAAGTAGCCCTGATGGAAGAGAAACTGAGCAAGGCTAGGCAGCATAGAGAGAGTGGGTCTATACCCACTGGTGGCAGCAATGTCCCTAGGGACAAAGATAGGGTCTTTGACAATAGGAACCTGTCCAAGATTGTGCCCCCCTACAAAAGTGGGGATGACATCCACAAATGGATGACTGCTCTTGAGAGAGCCTGCAAAGTGCAGCAGGTTCCTGAAGACCAGTGGGCAGCAATCTTATGGCTCTCCTTTGAGGGGAGAGGCAGAGATAGACTCCTCACTGTTAGAGAAGAGGATGTCAGAAATTACAGAGTCCTGAAGAGTGTCCTAGTTGATGGGTTAGGCTTAACCACTGAACAGTACAGGTTAATGTTCAGAGACACCCAGAAGACACAGACTCAGGACTGGTCTGAATATGTGGAATGTGCCACTAAGGCTTTGGAGGGTTGGTTGCTGGGAAGTAAGGTGTCTGATTATACAGGATTGTACAATTTGATGATGAGAGAGCAGATTTTAAGTAATTGTCAAAACCAGCTTCTCCATCAACACCTGGTAGACTCAGATTTGACCTCTCCCCAAGAATTGGGAAAGAGGGCAGATAAATGGGTCAGGACCAGGATCAGGCCTAAAAACCAGGGTGGTGACCAAAAGAAAGATACCACCAAGCCTCAAGAGAAGGGTGGGGATAAAGAAAAAGAGAAACCTTCCTCAGGGCCCCAAAACTCCACACAGGGTGGTGGGTCCCAAGCTCCCTCCTCTACCACAGCTAAAAAGCCCTACTGCCATGAGTGTAAAACTCCTGGGCATTGGAAAACTGACAGCGGTTGCCCAAGGGCTAAAAACAAAACTGTTCCTCCAATTACTCCTGTCACACCACCTATTACTGTCAGCAGTAATCCCCCAGGTGGTGGGAGTGCCCCCAGAAATCTGGGTGGGTTTACTTGGGGAACACAGGGGGACCCTGGCTTAGCCAATTCCCCTGCAGCAGATACTCTTGTCTGTGATGGTGGCATGGGGTTTGCCAACTTCACTGCCTGTCCCAACACTTTGGGTAGGTACAGACAGGAGCCCTACATCAATGGTACAAAAGCTGAGGCCTACAGAGACACTGGAGCTAGCATCACAATGGTGGCCCATTGGCTAGTTCCCTCTGAGCAGCTTTTGCCTGGTTTCTCCTACCAGGTGACTAACATTGATGGCAAACAAAACAGTCATCCCATGGCAGAGGTATGTCTCAGCTGGGGAGGGGTCACTGGCCCTAAAAGGGTAGCAGTGTCCCCAACCTTGCCTGTAGACTGCTTACTGGGGAATGACTTAGAACTCTCAGCCTGGGCTGGAGTTGAACAAGACACCCATTCTAAAATGGTAGGCCTGGCACAAAAGGGTAGGGGGGTTTTGCCATTCACAACCACTGTCCAAATAGATTTCCTCCCTGAAAAGGTTGGAAGGGCAGTGGTAGCCACAGCCCAGGCACAGACAGACTTCCCTGTAGAGACTGGCAGAGCTGTGACAGTCACAGCTCAAACACAAACTGAGTGCCCCCCTGAAAAGGTTGGCAAGGCTGTAATGGTCTCAGCCTATACTCAGACTGACATAGGTGTAGTGAAGCCTGAAACTATGGATCACTCCACACAAACAGAGAGTAGTGGGGAGGAAGAAAAGTCTCCCTCTCCCCAGACATTAGGAAAAAGTCAGCCTCCTCAGGGAGCTGACCTCACCCCTTGTGAAGGAACTGCCCCAGAGGTAGCCAGGCCTGGCCTGGCAGAGCCTCTGATGTCAGTGGCCCCTTCCAAGGTGGGATCCAGTCTGGTGCAGGTAGCCTGCCTCTCTCTACCCTGCCTCAGTCAGCCCAGGGCTGCAGAGGTCAGGGAGGCCAGTGGACCCCCAGAGGGCCCCTGTCCACAAGAACCCCCCCATCAAAAGAATGAGGATTGCCTGGCTAGTAGCCCTAGTCAGGTGATGGGTAAAAACATTCCTGAGGGATCTCCTTTACAGGTAGTTAGGGACCTCCCCCAGGGGGATTCTGTTGGGCACAGGCAAACATGGGACCTTAGGGCCCCAAACCTGACCTGTCCCTCCAGTAAGCCCACAAAAGGGACCCAGCCTCCAGCTTTAGGTAGCCAGAGGCTGACCCTGAGAGCACAGTGCAACTCAGTTAAAGAAAGAAAGGCATCCATGGTGGAGGATGATTGGAGGAAGCTGAGGCCTCACTTTGAGGACACTCACTTCAGTACTCCATCTCAACACCAGCCTTTTACTTTGCCAAGACACACCACAGGTAGAGATTCCCTATGGTGGAGACCCTCTGATACCCTTAGGGTGAGGGATTGCTTAGTGGACCATGAGACAGGGGGTAACCATGCCAGTGCTGGTTCCTCCTTATATGGCCACTTGGGCAATATAGGCTTACCTGGTCAAGGTCAGCCTTATCTCCCTTCGTTTGGGGGGGGGTTGTGTAGGAAGGTGGATATCTGACTATGGTTACCCCCAAATTTTTGCCTAGTGTCTAGCTGGTTTTTTGACTTAGTTGGCCTGAGATCCTGCCATTCAGGCTCTCAGGCTATCTGCTCTCTCTGTAAAATGGACTCCATGAACCCTAGGTACATACCCAATTGGTTGGATCACCCTGTCAGCCCCTGTACCAGTGTACACTAGGTACCCAGGGCATTGGTGTATCCAAGGCCTGCCAGGGGCTGAAGCATGTATTATGCCACCCCAGGCTTGGCCTAACAATCTGACACAACTGGCTGATCACTCAGCTGGGGTAAGTTGGTGTAATCACCTCTTACTTAGGTGTAGTATACCTATACCTAACCTTAAATGGGACACCTGGTAACCTATAAGTCACTCCTATGGCAGGCCTTAACAATCCTGAAGGCAGAGTGCTTGGTTCCATGTGAGATGGTGCTCTGGCATGAGCTGAGCCTGTCTGCCGTGGTCGGAACAACTTCCTTCTACTGTTTCCAGATATCGTCATACCATATACTCTTAAGTGCATTATGAACCTCGCGGTTAAATGCTATCTTTGGTTTGGCTTTATCAAAACATGTCGAGTAAGGTGTCATACGAATTGGAATACTAACCCCTCGCCAATTCTGGCGACGGGGTTAGCATTCCACCCTTCTAGAGGGACACGACATGTACAGTGCCTGAAACCCGGGTAAAATCAGACATAGCCTCAGCTCCACAAAATGGATGCTGCCACCACAGACACAAGTCTGCCCTCCTGCTGCTGGGAGTCCTTCCAGCTTGGGAGGTGTGGACAAAGGGTTTCCTGCCAGGGGAGGTGCGTGCACCACCCCAGACAGGATTTTGTGTATTGGTCAGGTAGGGCTTGAAAGAAACCAGACATGCCTGTGGCTCACAAGGAGCCTCGGTGCATATGCCAGTTCAAACCGGTCCTGGGGCACACCAGTCCCGGGCCTGGGGCGAGCTGGACAAAGGATTGGGGGTGTAACCACCCCCCTTCCTGGTCCCACCCTTAGGGAGGGACCTAGCAGGTAGTCCGGCCCCTAGAATCCGCTTAAAGGTAGGAGCTGTGTCCTAAGACTTCAGACATCCTGGAATCAACTTGAAACTAAGAAGAAGACGGGAACTTCGACATTCTGCTGCACAGAAGACTGAAGAAAATCTCCCCTGTGGTCAGGGAGTGACCACCTTGCTAACGCAAGCACCATCCAGCGCATCAACGTCTGCTTTGCCGCCGCCTCCCGCCGGAGCCCGAGCCCAGAGACTGACAAGACCTGGACCTCCAGACCTCTCACCGCCCGATCCACAGTCCCTGAGAAGAAGAGACCCGTGGAGGCACCGAGACACGTGGAGCCAGCCATCTTGGAACGACTACGACAAGCTGACAAGTGCAACAACCGAGGCTCCCTCCAAGTTGTGCTTTGGGATCTGAGAAGCCCAACCCCCGAGCAGCATCTGCACCAAAGGTGAGCCCTCCAGCATCTCCACGATCTGCGTGGGGCCCTTCTGCATTTTGCCACTCGACGCGCCTAACCGGTTGCTGGCCCGCTGGCTAGTGGCCATCTTGGCGACGAACTCTACGAAATACACTGCTGGTCTGGTTGCTCCAGACTGGCCCTTGCTCCCCTCCAAAGGAGCAATCCCTCTGACCTTGCTGGTCAGAACCAACAGCTGATTTCCGAATCCTCCTGCAATTGCTTTTGCCAAGGCTTGTTTGCTTCGATCAAGTCGCCGACACCGCCGACAGCGAGAGCCTGCGTGGGACAGCTCGTGAGCCGACTCCTGGACGTCGTCGACCTTCAGGGACCACGTGGCTGCGGAGACAAGCTACCCCTCATCACCTGTTTGCACCCGACATCGCCTGGTACCCACCTGGTGCCACGCTGGTCACTGGCTAGTGACTGTGAACACTGTCCCCTCTGCTTACAGGTCTTCAACATCTCCGATCCACTCTTGGATCCACTGCATCTCTCCCGGACCGACCGCCTGCAGCATCTTTGTCTTCAAGCTCCACGGAACAGATAGAAGAAACCCGATGCACTTTGAGGCCTATGCACCCGCTTCCTGTGGGTGAGGTAAAGCTGGTACTCCGGTGCCCATGTGTAGTATTACATCTCTAGTGCCTGTGTTCCAAATCTTAAGTTCCTAGTCAACCCGGAAGATCTCCTTTGCAGTAACTTTGTACTTTTTACGCACCCATTGAAACCTATGGGAGCACGCGTGTGACTATTTGCACTGCACACGCCACCCGTGGACCTCCTGGTCACTACCTGACGTTAGCTCCTTGTAGGCCCAGCGATTCTAGAGGCCCTAGGCCTTTTCCCTTTTCTGTTCGTGGTACTTATACCACTATTTTAGTATATGGTTTGAGTGGCCACCAGGGCCTATCCATATAACGTGCAACTTCTGTGTATTCTGTGATAATCTTGTTTGACGATTTGTGCTCCTGTGCTCATAAAGAGACTAGGGGTTACTTTGAGAAATAAATACATATATATTTTGAATATATATCTGTGTGGTGTCCTTTCATTGGTATAAAAGGGGGTTACTATTGGTAAAACAGCTTGCTTAACACGCATCACGAGTTTAGCCTCAAAGACTGCTTAGCCTACGCTACCACTAGGGCAGCTAGTCCGAAAAGGTTGACTTACAACCACACCATAAGGGTTGCTTGGCATGGTACAAGGTGGTCACTAGAACTAGTGAACAGCATATACCAGGCCAACTTCTCACACTCTAGAAGGGTGGAATGCTAACCCCGTCGCCAGAATTGGCGAGGGGTTAGTATTCCAATTCGTATGACACCTTACTCGACATGTTTTGATAAAGCCAAACCAAAGATAGCATTTAACCGCGAGGTTCATAATGCACTTAAAAGTATATGGTATGACGATATCTGGAAACAGTAGAAGGAAGTTGTTCCGACCACTGCAGACAGGCTCAGCTCATGCCAGAGCACCATCTCACATGGAACCAAGCACTCTGCCTTCAGGATTGTTAAGGCCTGCCATAGGAGTGACTTATAGGTTACCAGGTGTCCCATTTAAGGTTAGGTATAGGTATACTATACCTAAGTAAGAGGTGATTACACCAACTTACCCCAGCTGAGTGATCAGCCAGTTGTGTCAAATTGTTAGGCCAAGCCTGGGGTGGCATAATACATGCTTCAGCCCTTGGCAGGCCTTGGGTACACCAATGCCCTGGGTACCTAGTGTACACTGGTACAGGGGCTGACAGGGTGATCCACTTCCAATTGGTTATGCACCTAGGGTGCATAGTTCTAATTTAGTAGAGAGAACAGCAGGCTGGGGGTCTGATTGGCAGGCCCACAGCCTCAATATGTCAAAAACCAGTGAAGCAAAAAGCAAAAATTTGGGGTGACCATAGGATAGCAGACCCTACTCTCCTACACAACCCCCCCCCAAACGCTGGGACATTAAACTAGCCTTGACCAGTCTCGTCTTCATGTCCTAAGTGGAAGTACCTGGAGAGACCATCTGCATTCCCATGGTCAGTACCTGGCCGGTGCTCCACTGTAAAGTCCATCCCCTGTAGGGAAATGGACCACCTAAGCAGTTTGGGGTTTTCACCCTTCATCTGATTTAGCCACAAAAGGGGCTTATGGTCGGTCTGAATCTTGAAGTAAGTGCCAAACAAGTATGGCCTCAGCTTCTTCAGGGCCCACACCACAGCAAAGGCCTCCCTCTCAATAGCTGACCAATTCTTCTCTCTGGGGGTCAACCTTCTGCTAATAAAAGCAATGGGTTGGTCTTGACCATCTACATTAAGTTGTGACAGCACAGCTCCCACACCCAACTCAGAAGCATCTGTTTGGACAATAAACTCTTTGGAGTAGTCAGGACTTTTCAGGATAGGTGCAGAGCACATGGCCTCCTTCAGGTCATCAAATGCCTTTTGAAAGCTTACTGTCCACTGAACCTTTTTGGGCATCTTCTTGGATGTCAGATCATTAAGAGGAGTCACAATGGACCCATAGTTCTTAACAAACTTCCTGTAGTACCCAGTCAAGCCCAAGAAAGCTCGAACTTGAGTCTGGGTGGTTGGAGGGGACCAGTCCTTGATGGATTGTATCTTACTCTCCAGTGGTTGAACTTGGCCTCCACCTACAAGGTGGCCCAAATATACAACCTTACTCTGCCCTATCTGGCACTTTGTAGCCTTGATAGTGAGGCCTGCCCTTTGCAGAGCCTCAAGAGCCTTCTTCAGGTGGATCAGGTGATCCTCCCAGGTGGAGCTAAAGACAGCAATGTCATCCAGATATGCTGCGCAAAAGTCATCCAACCCAGTAAGGACTTGGTTCACCAGCCTTTGGAAGGTGACAGGTGCATTCTTCAGACCAAAGGGCATCACCACAAACTGGTAGTGCCCACCTGGGGTTGAGAATGCTGTTTTGGCCTTAGACTCCTCAGCTAATCTGATTTGCCAATAGCCAGCTGTTAAGTCAAATGTGCTCAAAAACTTTGCAGAAGCTATTTTGTCTATGAGCTCATCTGCCCTTGGAATAGGGTGTGCATCTGTCCTGGTGACAGCATTGAGTCCTCTGTAATCCACACAGAACCTCATCTCTCTCTTTCCATCTTTGGTGTGAGGTTTGGGGACCAGAACCACTGGGCTAGCCCAGGGGCTCTCTGAGGGTTCAATGACACCTAATTCCAGCATTTTATGTACCTCAGCCTTTATACAGTCCCTGACGTGGTCAGGTTGTCTGTAAAGCTTGTTCTTTACAGGCAGACTGTCACCAGTGTCCACCACATGGGTACACCAGTCAGTTTGACTAGGTATCAAGGAAAACCTATGTGAAAATGATTGTAGAACCTGTCTACATTCAGTCTGCTGATGGGCAGTGAGGTTGCCTCCAAGGGTCACTCCTTCAACTGAGCCATCTTCAGGGTTCTGAGACAACAGGTCTGGGAGAGGGTCACTCTCTTCCTCCTGTCCCTCATCTGTAGCCATGAGCAAGCCCATGTCTGCCCTGTCAACATATGCTTTAAGCCTGTTAACATGGAGTACCCTGTGGGGACTCCTGGGAGTTCCTAGGTCGACCAAGTAGGTGACCTCTCCCTTCTTTTCCAGGATTGTATGGGGTCCAGACCATTTGTCTTGGAGTGCTGCTGGGGCCACTGGCTCCAACACCCATACCTTCTGTCCTGGCTGAAACTCAACCAAGACAGCCTTTTGGTCATGCCAAGCTTTCTGTAAGGCCTGGCTTGCCTCAAGGTTTTTGGATGCCTTCTCCATATACTCAGCCATCCTGGAGCGGAGACCAAGTACATAGTCCACTATGTCTAGCTTAGGCTTTTTGAGAGGTAACTCCCATCCTTCCTTCACCAAACACAGTGGGCCTCTCACAGGGTGCCCAAACAACAATTCAAAGGGGCTGTAGCCAACTCCTTTTTGTGGGACCTCTCTGTAAGCAAACAGAAGGCAGGGTAGAAGGATGTCCCATCTTCGCCTGAGCTTTTCAGGTAATCCTTTGATCATACCCTTTAGGGTCTTGTTGAATCTCTCAACAAGCCCATTGCATTGTGGGTGATAAGGGGTGGTGAACTTGTAGTTGACACCACATTCCTTCCACATAGCTGTCAAGTAGTCTGACATAAAGTTGGTACCTCTGTCAGATACTACCTCCTTAGGAAACCCCACTCTGGAGAATACTCCCAGCAGGGCCCTGGCCACAACAGGTGCTGTAGTGGTCCTAAGGGGAATTGCCTCTGGATACCTGGTGGCATGATCCACTACCACCAGTATAAATCTGTGCCCAGATGCAGTGGGAGGATCAATGGGACCCACTATATCTATTCCCACTCTTTCAAAGGGGACCCCCACCACAGGTAGTGGTATTAGGGGGGCCTTTGTTGTGCCACCTGATTTGCCACTGGCTTGGCAGGTCACACAGGAGCGACAAAACTCCTTTGTATCTTCATTCATATGAGGCCAGTGAAAGTGAGGGACAAGTCTGTCCCAAGTCTTGTTCTGGCCTAAGTGTCCTGCTAAAGGAATGTCATGGGCCAAGGTAAGAAGGAAGCCCCTAAATTGCAGAGGTATAACCAACCTCCTGGTAGCACCAGGCTTGGGGTCTCTAGCCTCTGAATAAAGGAGCCCTTCATCCCAATACACTTTATGGGTACCTTGAGCATTCCCAGCAGCCTCAGCAGCAGCCAGTTGTCTGAGGGGTTCAAGAGAGGGACAGGATAACTGAGCCTGCCTCAAGTCAGCCCTTGAAGGTCCCCCTGTCCCCAGAAACTCAACCTGATCAGGTTCAAGCTCTTCAGGGACAGTTCCTTCAGGGTCCTCTAGATCAGTTTCCTGGGAAGGCTGGTCATCACTCTGAGGCAGGGGGGAAGGCACAGCCTTGACCCACCTGTTCTTCTTCTTGGTAGGTGCTTGGTCCATTGTTCCAGGATCCAAGACCTGAGGTTCAGTGAGGCACTTTTTGGCCTGTGACCTGGTCACAGCAAGGACATGTGATGATATACCTAACATCTCTGCATGAGTCCTGTACTCCACTTCTGACCATAGAGAACTCTCTAGGTCATTGCCCAACAAACATTCTACTGGGAGGTCTGCACTAACCACAACCCTTTTGAGGCCAGTTACCCCTCCCCATGAGAAGTTAACAACTGCCACACTGTGCGAAGTAGTGGCATTGCTGGCATTGGTCACCAGGTAGTTCTCACCTGGTATGTACTGTCCAGGGTCCACAAAGCCTGGTGTCACCATAGTGACACTGGCACATGTGTCCCTGTAGGCTTGAGCCACTTTTTCATTAATTAAAGGAGTCTGTCTGTACTTGCCCAGGTTACTGGGGCTCACAGTCAGGGACAAATCAATGTCCCCATCACAGATCAAGACTGCCTGTGTCAGGGTTCTGTCTAAGTCAGAATCTCCTTCAGTTCCCATAGTGATTCCCACTACACCCTTTGTCTGGGGACCAACACTGCTAACAGTAGTACTGGGAGCAGGTGCCTTAGGGGCAACAGTGTTGGGGGCTTCACCCTTTTTGCAATCACTAGTCCAGTGAGTTGTATTTTTGCAATGATTGCACCAGGGTTTCTTTTGACCTTCTTTCTTCTTTTTGGACTGTTGTTGGGACCCACCCTCCTTAGCAGTAGTTTGGGGCCCTGTTGAAGACTTCTGGTCTTTAGATTTCTGATCTCCACCCTTTTGGTCTGTTTTCTTCTGATCACCCCCTTGGCCCTGGTTCTGGTTCTTTTGCTTAACCCTGGTTCTGACCCATTTGTCTGCCTTCTTTCCCAATTCTTGGGGAGAGGTCAGATCAGAGTCAACCAAGTGTTGATGCAGTTGCTGGTTTTGACAGTTATTTAAAATCTGTTCTCTCATCATCAAATTATACAATCCTGTAAAATCAGATACCTTACTTCCCAGCAACCAACCCTCCAAAGCCTTAGTGGCACATTCAACATATTCAGACCAGTCCTGAGTCTGTGTCTTTTGGGTGTCTCTGAACATTAACCTGTACTGTTCAGTGGTTAAGCCTAACCCATCTACCAGAACACTCTTCAGGACTCTGTAATTTCTGACATCCTCTTCTCTAACAGTGAGGAGTCTGTCTCTGCCTCTTCCTTCAAAGGAGAGCCAGAGGATTGCTGCCCACTGGTCTTCAGGAACCTGCTGTACTTTGCAGGCTCTCTCAAGAGCAGTTATCCATTTGTGGATGTCATCCCCACTTTTGTAGGGGGGCACAACCTTAGACAGGTTCCTATTATCAAAGACCCTATCTTTGTCCTTAGGGACAATGCTGCCACCAGTGGGTATAGACCCACTCTCTCTAGGTTGCCTAGCCTTGTTCAGTTTTTCTTCCATCAGGGCTACTTCTAGCTCCTGCTTCCTGATCCTCAGCTGGGCTTCCTGCATTCTGGCCTCATGTTCCCTCCTCTGAGGGGTGGTCAGTCTCCTTCTGGAGTGACCTTAAGAGCCTCTAGAGCCATGGGAAGCATTGGAGTCACCTGAGCGATTCCTTTGCCTTCCAAGCCCTGTGTTAAGTCCACTGGGGAGATCCAATGGGGTGAACCCACTGTCAGTCCCCAATAGCCTTAGTTTAGCTGGGCCAAGTATAACACTTGGCACTGGGCTAGTTCTCCCTTCATCCCCACTCACATCTGTATCCCCATCACTTTCTTCCTCTGTGGTAGGCATCCCATCTAAGGGGTGACTATTGGAAGGGGGTACCTCTGTGGCATCTTCAGAAGGGGGGCCTCCTGTTCCTGACCCTAAGGGGGCTAACTGGGAAGCTTTCTTGAGTTCTCTCTGATTCTCATCATTCTGTAAGAGTTCTCTGAGCTCAGCAGAGGTAGGGTTCTTGGGCTGTTTAAGGCCTCTAAGAGTTGCCAGATGCCTGAGCTCATTCTGATTAAGGGTAGCAAAGCTGGATGGTGCCCTCTGGGGGTCACTCTCAACAGAGATGGGTACAGTGGACCCCTCTGCCCCGGCCATTGCTCTTAAGTGTGGGTGGATGTGTTGCAATCTACCTACACTTGGGTTTACCTACTAAACCTATCTAGTAGTTGTAGTCAGGGTGTGCTACTCCCTTTGCTCTACAACAACTAAGTTCAGTAGAACTTATGTATATCTAATCTTGTTTTATATGTACCTACAGGTACCTATGTGATCTTTCAATTGGTAACCAAGAGATTACAATGGTAAAACACAGCAAGCTCAAATCCAACCGCTGCTCACCAATGTGAGAAGTTGGCCTGGTATATGATGCTCACTAGTTAAAGTGATCACCTTGTACCATGCCAAGCAACCCTTATGGTGTGGTTGTAAGTCAACCTTTTCGGACTAGCTGCCCTAGTGGTAGCGTAGGCTAAGCAGTCTTTGAGGCTAAACTCGTGAAGCGTGTTAAGCCAGCTGTTTTACCAAATGTAACCCCCTTTTATACCAATGAAAGGACACCACACAGATATATATTCAAAATATATATGTATTTATTTCTCAAAGTAACCCCTAGTCTCTTTATGAGCACAGGAGCACAAATCGTCAAACAAGATTACAGTGGAATACACAGAAGTTGCACTTTATATGGATAGGCCCTGGTGGCCACTCAAACCATATACTAAAATAGTGGTATAAGTACCACGAACAGAAAAGGGAAAAGGCCTAGGGCCTCTAGAATCGCTGGGCCTACAAGGAGCTAACGTCAGTTAGTGACTAGGAGGTCCACGGGTGGCGTGTGCAGAGCAAATAGTCACACGCGTGCTCCCATAGGTTTCAATGGGTGCGTAAAAAGTACAAAGTTACTGCAAAGAGGATCTTCCGGATGGACTAGGAACTCAAGATTTGGAACACAAGCACTAGAGATGTAATACTACACTTGGGCACAGGTGTGCCAGCTTTACCTCACCCACAGGAAGCGGGTGCATAGGCCTCGAAGTGCGTCGGGTTTCTTCTATCTGTTCCGTGGAGCCTGAAGACAAAGATGCTGCAGGCGGTCGGTCCGGGGGAGATGCAGTGGATCCAAGAGTGGATCGGAGATGTTGAAGACCTGTAAGCAGAGGGGACAGTGTTCACAGTCTCTAGCCAGTGACCGGCGTGGCACCAGGTGGGTACCAGGCAATGTCGGGTGCAAACAGGAACAAAGGTGTAGCTTGTCTCTGCAGCCACGTGGTCCCTGGAGGTCGACGACGTCCAGGAGTCGGTTCACGAGCTGTCCCACGCAGGCTCTCGCTGTCGGCGGTGTCGGCGACTTGATCGAAGCAAACAAGCCTTGGCAAAAGCAATTGTTGTAGGAGATGAAATAAGCTGATGGTTCTGACCAGCAAGGTCAGAAGGACTGCTCCTTTGGAGGGGAGCAAGGGCCAGTCTGGAGCAACCAGACCAGCGGTGTATTTCTTGAAGTTCGTCGCCAAGATGGCTACTAGCCAGCGGGCCAGCAACCAGTTAGGCGCGTCGAGTGGCAAAAATGCAAAAGGGCCCCACGCAGATCGTGGAGATGCTGGAGGGCTCACCTTTGGTGCAGATGCTGCTCGGGTGTTGGGCTTCTCAGATCCCAAAGCACAACTTGGAGGGAGCCTCGGTGGTTGCACTTGTCAGCTTGTCGTAGTCGTTCCAAGATGGCTGGCTCCACGTGTCTCGGTGCCTCCACGGGTCTCCTCTTTTCAGGGACTGTGGATCGGGCGGTGAGAGGTCTGGAGGTCCAGGTCTTGTCAGTCTCTGGGCTCGGGCTCCGGCGGGAGGCGGCGGCAAAGCAGACGTTGATTCGCTGGATGGTGCTTGCGTTAGCAAGGTGGTCACTCCCTGACCACAGGGGAGATTGGCTTCAGTCCTCTGTGCAGCAGAGCATCGAAGTTCCCGTCTTCTTCTTAGTGTTAAGTTGATTCCAGGATGTCTTAAGTCTTAGGACACAGCTCCTACCTTTAAGCGGATTCTAGGGGCCGGACTACCTGCTAGGTCCCTCCCTAAGGGTGGGACCAGGAAGGGGGGTGGTTACACCCCCAATCCTTTGTCCAGCTCGCCCCAGGCCCGGGACTGGTGTGCCCCAGGACCGGTTTGAACTGGCATATGCACCGAGGCTCCTTGTGAGCCACAGGCATGTCTGGTTTCTTTCAAGCCCTACCTGACCAATACACAAAATCCTGTCTGGGGTGGTGCATGCACCTCCCCTGGCAGGAAACACTTTGTCCACACCTCCCAAGCTGGAAGGACTCCCAGCAGCAGGAGGGCAGACTTGTGTCTGTGGTGGCAGCATCCATTTTGTGGAGCTGAGGCTATGTCTGATTTTACCCGGGTTTCAGGTACTGTACATGTCGTGTCCCTCTAGAAGGGTGGAATGCTAACCCCGTCGCCAGAATTGGCGAGGGGTTAGTATTCCAATTCGTATGACACCTTACTCGACATGTTTTGATAAAGCCAAACCAAAGATAGCATTTAACCGCGAGGTTCATAATGCACTTAAGAGTATATGGTATGACGATATCTGGAAACAGTAGAAGGAAGTTGTTCCGACCACTGCAGACAGGCTCAGCTCATGCCAGAGCACCATCTCACATGGAACCAAGCACTCTGCCTTCAGGATTGTTAAGGCCTGCCATAGGAGTGACTTATAGGTTACCAGGTGTCCCATTTAAGGTTAGGTATAGGTATACTATACCTAAGTAAGAGGTGATTACACCAACTTACCCCAGCTGAGTGATCAGCCAGTTGTGTCAAATTGTTAGGCCAAGCCTGGGGTGGCATAATACATGCTTCAGCCCTTGGCAGGCCTTGGGTACACCAATGCCCTGGGTACCTAGTGTACACTGGTACAGGGGCTGACAGGGTGATCCACTTCCAATTGGTTATGCACCTAGGGTGCATAGTTCTAATTTAGTAGAGAGAACAGCAGGCTGGGGGTCTGATTGGCAGGCCCACAGCCTCAATATGTCAAAAACCAGTGAAGCAAAAAGCAAAAATTTGGGGTGACCATAGGATAGCAGACCCTACTCTCCTACAGGAAACCTAGCAAACCTATATATTTTTGTACACTAGACACCCAGGGGAATCCAGGATGGGGTGACTTGAGTGCCTCCCACCAGGTTCAGTTACCCAGAATCCCTTGCAAACGTAAAAAATGGACAAAAAAACACATTTTCCCCACATTTCTGTGATGGAAAGTTCTGGAATCTGCGTGGATCCACACATTTCCACCCACTCCGCGTTCCCCAAAGTCCTACGAGAAAAATGGTAACTCACTTGTGCGGGTCGGCCTAGTGCCCGTGACAGGAAACGGCGCAAAACGCAATGTGGTCACTCCTCAATTTTGCAGTGAAAAACTGACCCTTTTTTGGCAAAGTGACTAGCTGTAGTTTTTTAATCCTAGCTCTGCCGGCACCTAGGGAAACCTAGCAAACCTATATATTTTTGAAAACTAGACACCGAGGGGAATCCAGGATGGGGTGACTTGAGTGCCTCCCACCAGAGTCTGTTACCCAGAATCCCTTGCAAACGTAAAAAATGGACAAAAAAAACACATTTTTCCCACATTTCTGTGATGGAAAGTTCTGGAATCTGCGTGGATCCACAAATTTCCATACACCCCGCATTCCCCAAAGTCCTACGTGAAAAATGGTACCTCACTTGTGTGGGTCGGCCTAGTGCCCGCGACAGGAAACAGCGCAAAACGCAACGTGGTCACACCTCAATTTTGCAGTGATAAATTACCCTTTTTTGGCAACGTGACTAGCTGTAGTTTTTTAACCCTAGCTCTGCCGGCACCTAGGGAAACCTAGCAAGCCTATATA
Source organism: Triturus cristatus (assembly GCF_964204655.1). Classification (NCBI taxonomy): domain Eukaryota; kingdom Metazoa; phylum Chordata; class Amphibia; order Caudata; family Salamandridae; genus Triturus; species Triturus cristatus. The sequence continues at coordinate 170,887 of NW_028187382.1, forward strand.
TTTTTGTACACTAGACACCCAGGGGAATCCAGGATGGGGTGACTTGAGTGCCTCCCACCAGGGTCTGTTACCCAGAATCCCTTGCAAACGTAAAAAATGGACAAAAAAAACACATTTTTCCCACATTTCTGTGATGGAAAGTTCTGGAATCTGCGTGGATCCACAAATTTCCACCCACCCTGCGTTCCCCAAAGTCCTGCGAGAAAAATGGTACCTCACTTGTGCGGGTCGGCCTAGTGCCCGTGACAGGAAACGGCGCAAAACGCAACGTGGTCACTCCTCAATTTTGCAGTGAAAAATTACCATTTTTTGGCAAAGTGACTAGCTGTAGTTTTTTAACCCTAGCTCTGCCGGCACCTAGGGAAGCCTAGCAAACCTATATATTTTTGAAAACTAGACACCCAGGGGAATCCAGGATGGGGTGACTTGAGTTCCTCCCACCAGGGTCTGTTACCCAGAATCCCTAACAAACCTAAAAAATTGACAAAAAAAACACATTTTCCCCACATTTCTGTGATGGAAAGTTCTGGAATCTGCGTGGATCCACAAATTTCCACCCACCCCGCATTCCCCAAAGTCCTACGAGAAAAATGGTACCTCACCTGTGCTGGTCGCCTAGTTCCCGCGACAGGAAACGGCGCGAAACGTAACATGGTCACACCTCAATTTTGCTGTGAAAAATGACACTTTTTTGGCAAAGTGCCTAGCTGTAGTTTTTGAACCCTAGCTCTGCCGGCACCTAGGGAAACCTAGCAAACCTATATATTTTTGAAAACTAGACACCCAGGGGAATCCAGGATGGGGTGACGTGAGTGCCTCCCACCAGGGTCTGTTACCCAGAATCCCTTGCAAACCTAAAAAATTGACAAAAAAACACATTTTCCCGACATTTCTGTGATGGAAAGTTCTGGAATCTGTGTGGATCTACAAATTTCCACCCACCCCACGTTCCCCAAAGTCCTTTGAGAAAAATGGTACCTCACTTGTGCAGGTCGGCCTATAGCCCGCGACAGGAAACGGCGCGAAACGCAACATGGTCACACCTCAATTTTGCTGTGAAAAATTACACTTTTTTGGCAAAGTGCCTAGCTGTAGTTTTTGAACCCTAGCTCTGCCGGCACCTAGGGAAACCTAGCAAACCTATATATTTTTTAAAACTAGACACCCAGGGGAATCCAGGATGGGGTGACTTGAGTGCCTCCCACCAGGGTCTGTTACCCAGAATCCCTTGCAAACCCAAAAAATTGACAAAAAAACACATTTTCCCCACATTTCTGTGATGGAAAGTTCTGGAATCTGTGTGGATCTACAAATTTCCACCCACCCCGCGTTCCCCAAAGTCCTATGAGAAAAATGGTACCTCACTTGTGCGGGTCGGCCTAGTGCCCGATACAGGAAACGTTGCGAAACGCAACATGGTCACACCTCAATTTTGGTGTGAAAAATGACACTTTTTTGGCAAAGTGCCTAGCTGTAGTTTTTGAACCCTAGCTCTGCCGGCACCTAGGGAAACCTAGCAAACCTATATATTTTTGTACACTAGACACCCAGGGGAATCCAGGATGTGGTGAGTTGAGTGCTTCCCACCAGGGTCTGTTACCCAGAATCCCTTGCACACCTAAAAACTTTACAAAAAAAACACATTTGCCCCATATTTCTGTGATGGACAGTTCTGGAATCTGCGTGGATCCACAAATTTCCACCCACCCCACGTTCCCCAAAGTCCTACAAGAAAAATGGTACCTCACTTGTGCGGGTCGCCTAGTGCCCGCGACAGGAAACGGCGCAAAACGCACCGTGGTCACACCTCAATTTTGCAGTGAAAAATGACCCTTTTTTGGCAAAGTGCCTAGCTGTGGTTTTTTAACCCTAGCTCTGCCGGCACCTAGGGAGACCTAGCAAACCTATATATTTTTGAAAACTAGACACCCAGGGGAATCCAGGATGGGGTGACTTAAATGCCTCCCACAAGGGTCTGTTACCCAGAATCCCTTGCAAACCTAAACAATTGACAAAAAAAACACATTTTGCCCACATTTATGTGATGGAAAGTTCTGGAATCTGTGTGGATCTACAAATTTCCACCCACCCCGCGCTCCCCAAAGTCCTATGAGAAAAATGGTACCTCACTTGTGCGGGTCGGCCTAGTGCCCGCGACAGGAAACGGCGCGAAACGCAACATGGTCACACCTCAATTTTGCTGTGAAAAATGACACTTTTTTGGCAAAGTGCCTAGCTGTAGTTTTTGAACCCTAGCTCTGCCGGCACCTAGGGAAACCTAGCAAACCTATATATTTTTGAAAACTAGACACCCAGGGAAATCCAGGATGGGGTGACTTGAGTGCCTCCCACCAGGGTCTGTTACCCAGAATCCCTTGCAAACCTAAAAAATTGACAAAAAACAAATTTTCACCACATTTCTGTGATGGAAAGTTCTGGAATTTGTGTGGATCTACAAATTTCCACGCACCCCGCGTTCCCCAAAGTCCTATGAGAAAAATGGTACCTCACTTGTGCGGGTCGGCCTAGTGCCCGCGACAGGAAACGGCGCAAAACGCAACGGGGTCACACCTCAATTTTGCAGTGAAAGATGACCCTTTTTTGGCAAAGTGACTAGCTGTAGTTTTTGAACCCTAGCTCTGCCGGCACCTAGGGAAACCTAGCAAACCTACATATTTTTGTACACTAGACACCCAGGGGAATCCAGGATGGGGTGACTTGAGTGCCTCCCACCAGGGTCAGTTACCCAGAATCCCTTGCAAAACTAAACAAATGACAAAAAAAACATATTTTCCCCACATTTCTGTGATGGAAAAATCTGGAAAATGCGTGGATCCACACATTTCCACCCACCCCGCGTTTACCAAAGTCCTACGAGAAAAATGGTACCTCACTTGTGCGGGTCGGCCTAGTGCCCGCGACAGGAAACGGCGCACAACGCAACGTGGTCACTCCTCAATCTTGCAGTGAAAAATGACCGTTTTTTGGCAAAGTGACTAGCTGTAGTTTTTTAACCCTAGCTCTACCGGCACCTAGGGAAACCTGGCAAACCTATATATTTTTAAAAACTAGACACCCAGGGGAATCCAGGATGGGGTGACTTGAGTGCCTAACTCCAGGGTCTGTTACCCAGAATCCCTTGCACACCTAAAAAATTTACAAAAAAAACACATTTGCCCCATATTTCTGTGATGGAAAGTTCTGGAATCTGCGTGGATCCACAAATTTCCACCCACCCCACGTTCCCCAAAGTCCTACAAGAAAAATGGCACCTCACTTGTGCGGGGCGGCCTAGTGCCCGCGACAGGAAACGGCGCAAAACGCAACGTGGTCACACCTCAATTTTGCAGTGAAAAACGACCCTTTTTTGGCAAAGTGCCTAGCTGTAGGTTTTTTAACCCTAGCTCTGCCGGCACCTAGGGAAATGTAGGAGAGTAGGGTCTGCTATCCTATGGTCACCCCAAATTTTTGCTTTTTGCTTCACTGGTTTTTGACATATTGAGGCTGTGGGCCTGCCAATCAGACCCCCAGCCTGCTGTTCTCTCTCCTAAATTAAAACTATGCACCCTAGGTGCATAACCAATTGGAAGTGGATCACCCTGTCAGCCCCTGTACCAGTGTACACTAGGTACCCAGGGCATTGGTGTACCCAAGGCCTGCCAGGGGCTGAAGCATGTATTATGCCACCCCAGGCTTGGCCTAACAATTTGACACAACTGGCTGATCAGTCAGCTGGGGTAAGTTGGTGTAATCACCACTTGCTTAGGTGTAGTATACCTATACCTAACCTTAAATGGGACACATGGTAACCTATAAGTCACTCCTATGGCAGGCCTTAACAATCCTGAAGGCAGAGTGCTTGGTTCCATGTGAGATGGTGCTCTGGCATGAGCTGAGCCTGTCTGCAGTGGTCGGAACAACTTCCTTCTACTGTTTCCAGATATCGTCATACCATATACTCTTAAGTGCATTATGAACCTCGCGGTTAAATGCTATCTTTGGTTTGGCTTTATCAAAACATGTCGAGTAAGGTGTCATACGAATTGGAATACTAACCCCTCGCCAATTCTGGCGACGGGGTTAGCATTCCACCCTTCTAGAGGGACACGACATGTACAGTACCTGAAACCCGGGTAAAATCAGACATAGCCTCAGCTCCACAAAATGGATGCTGCCACCACAGACACAAGTCTGCCCTCCTGCTGCTGGGAGTCCTTCCAGCTTGGGAGGTGTGGACAAAGGGTTTCCTGCCAGGGGAGGTGCGTGCACCACCCCAGACAGGATTTTGTGTATTGGTCAGGTAGGGCTTGAAAGAAACCAGACATGCCTGTGGCTCACAAGGAGCCTCGGTGCATATGCCAGTTCAAACCGGTCCTGGGGCACACCAGTCCCGGGCCTGGGGCGAGCTGTCCCACGGTTGTTGCACTTGTCAGCTTGTCGTGGTCGTTTCAAGATGGCTGGCTCCACGTGTCTTGTCAGTCTCTGGGCTCGGGCTCCGGCGGGAGGCGACGGCAAAGCAGACGTTGATTCTGGCGACGGGGTTGGCATTCCACCCTTCTAGAGGGACACGACATGTACAGTACCTAAAACCCGGGTAAAATCAGACATAGCCTCAGCTCCACAAAATGGATACTGCCACCACAGACACAAGTCTGCCCTCCTGCTGCTGGGAGTCCTTCCAGCTTGGGAGGTGTGGACAAAGGGTTTCCTGCCAGGGGAGGTACATGCATCACCCCAGACAGGATTTTGTGTATTGGTCAGGTAGGGCTTGAAAGAAACCAGACATGCCTGTGGCTCACAAGGAGCCTCGGTGCATATGGCAGTTCAAACCGGTCCTGGGGCACACCAGTCCCGGGCCTGGGGCGAGCTGGACAAAGGATTGGGGGTGTAACCACCCCCCTTCCTGGTCCCACCCATAGGGAGGGACCTAGCAGGTAGTCCGGCCCCTAGAATCCGCTTAAAGGTAGGAGCTGTGTCCTAAGACTTCAGACATCCTGGAATCAACTTAACACTAAGAAGAAGACGGGAACTTCGACGCTCTGCTGCACAGAGGACTGAAGCCAATCTCCCCTGTGGTCAGGTAGTGACCACCTTGCTAACGCAAGCACCATCCAGCGAATCAACGTCTTCTTTGCCGCCGCCTCCCGCCCGAGCCCGAGCCCAGAGACTGACAAGACCTGGACCTCCAGACCTCTCACCGCCCGATCCACAGTCCCTGAAAAGTGGAGACCCGTGGAGGCACCGAGACACGTGGAGCCAGCCATCTTGAAACGACCACGACAAGCTGACAAGTGCAACAACCGAGGCTCTCTCCAAGTTGTGCTTTGGGATCTGAGAAGCCTAACACCCGAGCAGCATCTGCACCAATGGTGAGCCCTCCAGCATCTCCACGATCTGCGTGGGGCCCTTCTGCATTTTGCCACTCGACACGCCTAACCGGTTGCTGGCCCGCTGGCTAGTAGCCATCTTGGCGACGAACTCTACGAAATACACCACTGGTCTGGTTGCTCCAGACTGGCCCTTGCTCCCCTCCAAAGGAGCAGTCCTTCTGACCTTGCTGGTCAGAACCATCAGCTTATTTCATCTCCTACAACAATTGCTTTTGCCAAGGCTTGTTTGCTTCGATCAAGTCGCCGACACCGCCGACAGCGAGAGCCTGCGTGGGACAGCTCGTGAACCAACTCCTGGACGTCGTCGACCTCCAGGGACCACGTGGCTACAGAGACAAGCTACACCTTTCTTCCTGTTTGCACCCGACATTGCCTGGTACCCACCTGGTGCCACGCTGGTCACTGGCTAGTGACTGTGAACACTGTCCCCTCTGCTTACAGGTCTTCAGCATCCCCGATCCACTCTTGGATCCACTGCATCTCTCCCGGACCGACCGCCTGCAGCATCTTTGTCTTCAAGCTCCACGGAACAGATAGAAGAAACCCGACGCACTTCGAGGCCTATGCACCCGCTTCCTGTGGGTGAGGTAAAGCTGGCACACCTGTGCCCAAGTGTAGTATTACATCTCTAGTGCCTGTGTTCCAAATCTTGAGTTCCTAGTCCATCCGGAAGATCCTCTTTGCAGTAACTTTGTACTTTTTACGCACCCATTGAAACCTATGGGAGCACGCGTGTGACTATTTGCTCTGCACACGCCACCCGTGGACCTTCTGGCCACTAACTGAAGTTAGCTCCTTGTAGGCCCAGCGATTCTAGAGGCCCTAGGCCTTTTTCCTTTTCTGTTCGTGGTACTTATACCACTATTTTAGTATATGGTTTGAGCGGCCACCAGGGCCTATCCATATAAAGTGCAACTTCTGTATATTCTACTGTAATCTTGTTTGACGATTTGTGCTCCTGTGCTCATAAAGAGACTAGGGGTTACTTTGAGAAATAAACACATATATATTTTGAATATATATCTGTGTGGTGTCCTTTCATTGGTATAAAAGGGGGTTACATTTGGTAAATGTGAGAAGTTGGCCTGGTATATGCTGTTCACTAGTTCTAGTGACCACCTTGTACCATGCCAAGCAACCCTTATGGTGTGGTTGTAAGTCAACCTTTTTGGACTAGCTGCCCTAGTGGTAGCGTAGGCTAAGCAGTCTTTGAGGCTAAACTCGTGAAGCGTGTTAAGCAAGCTGTTTTACCAATAGTAACCCCCTTTTATACCAATGAAAGGACACCACACAGATATATATTCAAAATATATATGTATTTATTTCTCAAAGTAACCCCTAGTCTCTTTATGAGCACAGGAGCACAAATCGTCAAACAAGATTATCACATAATACACAGAAGTTGCACTTTATATGGATAGGCCCTGGTGGCCACTCGAACCATATACTAAAATAGTGGTATAAGTACCACGAACAGAAAAGGGAAAAGGCCTAGGGCCTCTAGAATCGCTGGGCCTACAAGGAGCTAACGTCAGTTAGTGACCAGGAGGTCCACGGGTGGCGTGTGCAGAGCAAATAGTCACACGCGTGCTCCCATAGGTTTCAATGGGTGCGTAAAAAGTACAAAGTTACTGCAAAAGGAATCTTCCGGATGACCTAGGAACTTAAGATTTGGAACACAGGCACTAGAGATGTAATACTACACTTGGGCACAGGTGTGCCAGCTTTACCTCACCCACAGGAAGCGGGTGCATAGGCCTCGAAGTGCGTCGGGTTTCTTCTATCTGTTCCGTGGGGCCTGTAGACAAAAGTGCTGCAGGCGGTCGGTCGGGAAGAGATGCAGTGGATCCAAGAGTGGATCGGAGATGTTGAAGACCTGTAAGCAGAGGGGACAGTGTTCACAGTCACTAGCCAGTGACCAGCGTGGCACCAGGTGGGTACCAGGCGATGTCGGGCGCAAACAGGTGATGAGGGGTAGCTTGTCTCCGCAGCCACGTGGTCCCTGAAGGTCGACGACGTCCAGGAGTCGGCTCACGAGCTGTCCCACGCAGGCTCTCGCTGTCGGCGGTGTCGGCGACTTGATCGAAGCAAACAAGCCTTGGCAAAAGCAATTGTAGAAGGATTCGGAAATCAGCTGTTGGTTCTGACCAGCAAGGTCAGAGGGATTGCTCCTTTGGAGGGGAGCAAGGGCCAGTCTGGAGCAACCAGACCAGCGGTGTTTGTCGTAGATTTCGTCGCCAAGATGGCCACTAGCCAGCGGGCCAGCAACCGGTTAGGCGCGTCGAGTGGCAAAATGCAGAAGGGCCCCACGCAGATCGTGGAGATGCTGGAGGGCTCACCTTTGGTGCAGATGCTGCTCGAGGGTTGGGCTTCTCAGGACCCAAAGCACAACTTGGAGGGAGCCTCGGTTGTTGCACTTGTCAGCTTGTCGTAGTCGTTCCAAGATGGCTGGCTCCACGTGTCTCGGTGCCTCCACGGGTCTCCTCCTTTCAGGGACTGTGGATCGGGCGGTGAGAGGTCTGGAGGTCCAGGTCTTGTCAGTCTCTGGGCTCGGGCTCCGGCGGGAGGCGGCGGCAAAGCAGACGGTGATTCGCTGGATGGTGCTTGCGTTAGCAAGGTGGTCACTCCCTGACCACAGGGGAGATTTTCTTCAGTCTTCTGTGCAGCAGAATGTCGAAGTTCCCGTCTTCTTCTTAGTTTCAAGTTGATTCCAGGATGTCTGAAGTCTTAGGACACAGCTCCTACCTTTATTCGGATTCTAGGGGCCGGACTACCTGCTAGGTCCCTCCCTATGGGTGGGACCAGGAAGGGGGGTGGTTACACCCCCAATCCTTTGTCCAGCTCGCCCCAGGCCCGGGACTGGTGTGCCCCAGGACCGGTTTGAACTGGCATATGCACCGAGGCTCCTTGTGAGCCACAGGCATGTCTGGTTTCTTTCAAGCCCTACCTGACCAATACACAAAATCCTGTCTGGGGTGGTGCACGCACCTCCCCTGGCAGGAAACCCTTTGTCCACACCTCCCAAGCTGGAAGGACTCCCAGCAGCAGGAGGGCAGACTTGTGTCTGTGGTGGCAGCATCCATTTTGTGGAGCTGAGGCTATGTCTGATTTTACCCGGGTTTCAGGTACTGTACATGTCGTGTCCCTCTAGAAGGGTGGAATGCTAACCCCGTCGCCAGAATTGGCGAGGGGTTAGTATTCCAATTCGTATGACACCTTACTCGACATGTTTTGATAAAGCCAAACCAAAGATAGCATTTAACCGCGAGGTTCATAATGCACTTAAGAGTATATGGTATGACGATATCTGGAAACAGTAGAAGGAAGTTGTTCCGACCACTGCAGACAGGCTCAGCTCATGCCAGAGCACCATCTCACATGGAACCAAACACTCTGCCTTCAGGATTGTTAAGGCCTGCCATAGGAGTGACTTATAGGTTACCAGGTGTCCCATTTAGGGTTAGGTATAGGTATACTACACCTAAGTAAGAGGTGATTACACCAACTTACCCCAGCTGAGTGATCAGCCAGTTGTGTCAGATTGTTAGGCCAAGCCTGGGGTGGCATAATACATGCTGCAGCCCCTGGCAGGCCTTGGGTACACCAATGCCCTGGGTACCTAGTGTACACTGGTACAGGGGCTGACAGGGTGATCCACTTCCAATTGGTTATGCACCTAGGGTGCATAGTTTTAATTTAGTAGAGAGAACAGCAGGCTGGGGGTCTGATTGGCAGGCCCACAGCCTCAATATGTCAAAAACCAGTGAAGCAAAAAGCAAAAATTTGGGGTGACCATAGGATAGCAGACCCTACTCTCCTACACAACCCCCCCCCAAACGCTGGGACATTAAACTAGCCTTGACCAGTCTCGTCTTCATGTCCTAAGTGGAAGTACCTGGAGAGACCATCTGCATTCCCATGGTCAGTACCTGGCCGGTGCTCCACTGTAAAGTCCATCCCCTGTAGGGAAATGGACCACCTAAGCAGTTTGGGGTTTTCACCCTTCATCTGATTTAGCCACAAGAGGGGCTTATGGTCGGTCTGAATCTTGAAGTGAGTGCCAAACAAGTATGGCCTCAGCTTCTTCAGGGCCCACACCACAGCAAAGGCCTCCCTCTCAATAGCTGACCAATTCTTCTCTCTGGGGGTCAACCTTCTGCTAATAAAAGCAATGGGTTGGTCTTGACCATCTACATTAAGTTGTGACAGCACAGCTCCCACACCCAACTCAGAAGCATCTGTTTGGACAATAAACTCTTTGGAGTAGTCAGGACTTTTCAGGATAGGTGCAGAGCACATGGCCTCCTTCAGGTCATCAAATGCCTTTTGACAGCTTACTGTCCACTGAACCTTTTTGGGCATCTTCTTGGATGTCAGATCATTAAGAGGAGTCACAATGGACCCATAGTTCTTAACAAACTTCCTGTAATACCCAGTCAAGCCCAAGAAAGCTCGAACTTGAGTCTGGGTGGTTGGAGGGGACCAATCCTTGATGGACTGTATCTTACTCTCCAGTGGTTGAACTTGGCCCCCACCTACAAGGTGGCCCAAATACACAACCTTACTCTGCCCTATCTGGCACTTAGTAGCCTTGATAGTGAGGCCTGCCCTTTGCAGAGCCTCAAGAGCCTTCTTCAGGTGGATCAGGTGATCCTCCCAGGTGGAACTAAAGACAGCAATGTCATCAAGATATGCTGCGCAAAAGTCATCCAACCCAGTAAGGACTTGGTTCACCAGCCTTTGGAAGGTGGCAGGTGCATTCTTCAGACCAAAGGGCATCACCACAAACTGATAATGCCCACCTGGGGTTGAGAATGCTGTTTTGGCCTTAGACTCCTCAGCTAACCTGATTTGCCAATAGCCAGCTGTCAAGTCAAATGTGCTCAAAAACTTTGCAGAAGCTAGTTTGTCTATGAGCTCATCTGCCCTTGGAATAGGGTGTGCATCTGTCCTGGTGACAGCATTGAGTCCTCTGTAGTCCACACAGAACCTCATCTCTCTCTTGCCATCTTTGGTGTGAGGTTTGGGGACCAGAACCACTGGGCTAGCCCAGGGGCTCTCTGAGGGTTCAATGACACCTAATTCCAGCATTTTATGTACCTCAGCCTTTATACAGTCCCTGACGTGGTCAGGTTGTCTGTAAAGTTTGTTCTTTACAGGCAGACTGTCACCAGTGTCCACAACATGGGTACACCAGTCAGTTTGACTAGGTATCAAGGAAAACATATGTGAAAATGATTGTAGAACCTGCCTACATTCAGTCTGCTGATGGGCAGTGAGGTTGCCTCCAAGGGTCACTCCTTCAACTGAGCCATCTTCAGGGTTCTGAGACAACAGGTCTGGGAGAGGGTCACTCTCTTCCTCCTGTCCCTCATCTGTAGCCATGAGCAAGCCCATGTCTGCCCTGTCAACATATGCTTTAAGCCTGTTAACATGGAGTACCCTGTGGGGACTCCTGGGAGTTCCTAGGTCCACCAAGTAGGTGACCTCTCCCTTCTTTTCCAGGATTGTATGGGGTCCAGACCATTTGTCTTGGAGTGCTGCTGGGGCCACTGGCTCCAACACCCATACCTTCTGTCCTGGCTGATACTCAACCAAGACAGCCTTTTGGTCATGCCAAGCTTTCTGTAAGGCCTGGCTTGCCTCAAGGTTTTTAGATGCCTTCTCCATATACTCAGCCATCCTGGAGCGGAGACCAAGTACATAGTCCACTATGTCTAGCTTAGGCTTTTTGAGAGGTAACTCCCATCCTTCCTTCACCAAACACAGTGGGCCTCTCACAGGGTGCCCAAACAACAATTCAAAGGGGCTGTAGCCAACTCCTTTTTGTGGGACCTCTCTGTAAGCAAACAGAAGGCAGGGTAGAAGGATATCCCATCTTCGCCTGAGCTTTTCAGGTAATCCTTTGATCATACCCTTTAGGGTCTTGTTGAATCTCTCAACAAGCCCATTGCATTGTGGGTGATAAGGGGTGGTGAACTTGTAGTTGACACCACATTCCTTCCACATAGCTGTCAAGTATCCTGACATAAAGTTGGTACCTCTGTCAGATACTACCTCCTTAGGAAACCCCACTCTGGAGAATACTCCCAGCAGGGCCCTGGCCACAACAGGTGCTGTAGTGGTCCTAAGGGGAATTGCCTCTGGATACCTGGTGGCATGATCCACTACCACCAGTATAAATCTGTGCCCAGATGCAGTGGGAGGATCCATGGGACCCACTATGTCTATTCCCACTCTTTCAAAGGGAACCCCCACCACAGGTAGTGGTATCAGGGGGGCCTTTGTTGTGCCACCTGATTTGCCACTGGCTTGGCAGGTAACACAGGAGCGACAAAACTCCTTTGTATCTTCATTCATATGGGGCCAGTGAAAGTGAGGGACAAGTCTGTCCCAGGTCTTGTTCTGGCCTAGGTGTCCTGCTAAAGGAATATCATGGGCCAAGGTAAGGAGGAAGCCCCTAAATTGCAGAGGTATAACCAACCTCCTGGTTGCACCAGGCTTGGGGTCTCTAGCCTCTGAATAAAGGAGCCCTTCATCCCAATACACTTTATGGGTACCTTGAGCATTCCCAGCAGCCTCAGCAGCAGCCAGCTGTCTGAGGGGTTCAAGAGAGGGACAGGATAACTGAGCCTGCCTCAAGTCAGCCCTTGAAGGTCCCCCTGTCCCCAGAAACTCAACCTGATCAGGTTCAAGCTCTTCAGGGACAGTTCCTTCAGGGTCCTCTAGATCAGCTTCCTGGGAAGGCTGATCATCACTCTGAGGCAGGGGGGAAGGCACAGCCTTGACCCTCCTGTTCTTCTTCTTGGTAGGTGCTTGGTCCATTGTTCCAGGATCCAAGACCTGTGGTTCAGTGAGGCACTTTTTGGCCTGTGACCTGGTCACAGCAAGGACATGTGATGATATACCTAACATCTCTGCATGAGTCCTGTACTCCACTTCTGACCATAGAGAACTCTCTAGGTCATTGCCCAACAAACATTCTACTGGGAGGTCTGCACTAACCACAACCCTTTTGAGGCCAGTTACCCCTCCCCATGAGAAGTTAACAACTGCCACACTCTGTGAAGTAGTGGCATTGCTGGCATTGGTCACCAGGTAGTTCTCACCTGGTATGTACTGTCCAGGGTCCACAAAGCCTGGTGTCACCATAGTGACACTGGCACATGTGTCCCTGTAGGCTTGAGCCACTTTGTCATTAATTAAAGGAGTCTGTCTGTACTTGCCCAGGTTACTGGGGCTCACAGTCAGGGACAAATCAATGTCGCCATCACAGATCAAGACTGCCTGTGTAAGGGTTCTGTCTAAGTCAGAATCTCCTTCAGTTCCCATAGTGATTCCCACTACACCCTTTGTCTGGGGACCAACACTGCTAACAGTAGTACTGGGAGCAGGTGCCTTAGGGGCAACAGTGTTGGGGGCTCCACCCTTTTTGCAATCACTAGTCCAGTGAGTTGTATTTTTACAATGATTGCACCAGGGTTTCTTTTGACCTTCTTTCTTCTTTTTGGACTGTTGGGACCCACCCTCCTTAGTAGTAGTTTGGGGCCCTGTTGAAGACTTCTGGTCTTTAGGTTTCTGATCTCCACCCTTTTGGTCTGTTTTCTTCTGATCACCCCCTTGGCCCTGGTTCTGGTTCTTTTGCTTAACCCTGGTTCTGACCCATTTGTCTGCCTTCTTTCCCAATTCTTGGGGAGAGGTCAGATCAGAGTCAACCAAGTGTTGATGCAGTTGCTGGTTTTGACAGTTATTTAAAATCTGTTCTCTCATCATCAAATTATACAATCCTGTAAAATCAGATACCTTACTTCCCAGCAACCAACCCTCCAAAGCCTTAGTGGCACATTCAATGTATTCAGACCAGTCCTGAGTCTGTGTCTTTTGGGTGTCTCTGAACATTAACCTGTACTGCTCAGTGGTTAAGCCTAACCCATCAACTAGAACACTCTTCAGGACTCTGTAGTTTCTGACATCCTCTTCTCTAACAGTGAGGAGTCTGTCTCTGCCTCTTCCTTCAAAGGAGAGCCAGAGGATTGCTGCCCACTGGTCTTCAGGAACCTGCTGTACTTTGCAGGCTCTCTCAAGAGCAGTTATCCATTTGTGGATGTCATCCCCACTTTTGTAGGGGGGCACAACCTTAGACAGGTTCCTATTGTCAAAGACCCTATCTTTGTCCTTAGGGACAATGCTGCCACCAGTGGGTATAGACCCACTCTCTTTATGCTGTCTAGCCTTGCTAAGTTTCTCTTCCATCAGGGCTACTTCTAGCTCCTGCTTCCTGATCCTCAGCTGGGCCTCTTGCATCTTGGCCTCATGTTCCCTCCTCTGAGGGGTGGTCATCCTTCTCCTGGAGTGACCTTGAGAGCCTCTAGAGCCATGGGAAGCATTGGAGTCACCTGAGCGATTCCTTTGCCTTCCCAGCCCTGTGTTAAGTCCACTGGGGAGATCCAGTGGGTTGAACCCACTGTCAGTCCCCAATAGCCTTGGTTTAGCTGGGCCAAGTATAACACTTGGCACTGGGCTAGTTCTCCCTTCATCCTCACTACTGTCAGTATCCTTTTCACTCTCATCCTCTGTGGTAGGCATCCCATCTAAGGGGTGACTATTGGGAAGGGGTACTTCAGTGGCATCTTTAGAAGGGGGGCCTCCTGTTCCTGTCCCTAAGGGGGCTAACTGGGAAGCTTTCTTGAGTGCTCTCTGATTCTCATCATTCTGTAAGAGCTCTCTGAGCTCAGCAGAGTTTGGGTTCTTGGGCTGTTTAAGGCCTCTAAGAGTTGCCAAATGCCTGAGCTCATTCTGATTAAGGGTAGCAAAGCTGGATGGTGCCCTCTGGGGGTCACTCTCAACAGAGATGGGTACAGTGGACCCCTCTGCCCCGGCCATTGCTCTTAAGTGTGGGTGGATGTGTTGCAATCTACCTACACTTGGGTTTACCTACTAAACCTATCTAGTAGTTGTAGTCAGGGTGTGCTACTCCCTTTGCTCTACAACAACTAAGTTCAGTAGAACTTATGTATATCTAATCTTGTTTTATATGTACCTACAGGTACCTATGTGATCTTTCAATTGGTAACCAAGAGATTACAATGGTAAAACACAGCAAGCTCAAATCCAACCGCTGCTCACCAATGTGAGAAGTTGGCCTGGTATATGCTGTTCACTAGTTCTAGTGACCACCTTGTACCATGCCAAGCAACCCTTATGGTGTGGTTGTAAGTCAACCTTTTTGGACTAGCTGCCCTAGTGGTAGCGTAGGCTAAGCAGTCTTTGAGGCTAAACTCGTGAAGCGTGTTAAGCAAGCTGTTTTACCAATAGTAACCCCCTTTTATACCAATGAAAGGACACCACACAGATATATATTCAAAATATATATGTATTTATTTCTCAAAGTAACCCCTAGTCTCTTTATGAGCACAGGAGCACAAATCGTCAAACAAGATTATCACATAATACACAGAAGTTGCACTTTATATGGATAGGCCCTGGTGGCCACTCGAACCATATACTAAAATAGTGGTATAAGTACCACGAACAGAAAAGGGAAAAGGCCTAGGGCCTCTAGAATCGCTGGGCCTACAAGGAGCTAACGTCAGTTAGTGACCAGGAGGTCCACGGGTGGCGTGTGCAGAGCAAATAGTCACACGCGTGCTCCCATAGGTTTCAATGGGTGCGTAAAAAGTACAAAGTTACTGCAAAAGGAATCTTCCGGATGACCTAGGAACTTAAGATTTGGAACACAGGCACTAGAGATGTAATACTACACTTGGGCACAGGTGTGCCAGCTTTACCTCACCCACAGGAAGCGGGTGCATAGGCCTCGAAGTGCGTCGGGTTTCTTCTATCTGTTCCGTGGGGCCTGTAGACAAAAGTGCTGCAGGCGGTCGGTCGGGAAGAGATGCAGTGGATCCAAGAGTGGATCGGAGATGTTGAAGACCTGTAAGCAGAGGGGACAGTGTTCACAGTCACTAGCCAGTGACCAGCGTGGCACCAGGTGGGTACCAGGCGATGTCGGGCGCAAACAGGTGATGAGGGGTAGCTTGTCTCCGCAGCCACGTGGTCCCTGAAGGTCGACGACGTCCAGGAGTCGGCTCACGAGCTGTCCCACGCAGGCTCTCGCTGTCGGCGGTGTCGGCGACTTGATCGAAGCAAACAAGCCTTGGCAAAAGCAATTGTAGAAGGATTCGGAAATCAGCTGTTGGTTCTGACCAGCAAGGTCAGAGGGATTGCTCCTTTGGAGGGGAGCAAGGGCCAGTCTGGAGCAACCAGACCAGCGGTGTTTGTCGTAGATTTCGTCGCCAAGATGGCCACTAGCCAGCGGGCCAGCAACCGGTTAGGCGCGTCGAGTGGCAAAATGCAGAAGGGCCCCACGCAGATCGTGGAGATGCTGGAGGGCTCACCTTTGGTGCAGATGCTGCTCGAGGGTTGGGCTTCTCAGGACCCAAAGCACAACTTGGAGGGAGCCTCGGTTGTTGCACTTGTCAGCTTGTCGTAGTCGTTCCAAGATGGCTGGCTCCACGTGTCTCGGTGCCTCCACGGGTCTCCTCCTTTCAGGGACTGTGGATCGGGCGGTGAGAGGTCTGGAGGTCCAGGTCTTGTCAGTCTCTGGGCTCGGGCTCCGGCGGGAGGCGGCGGCAAAGCAGACGGTGATTCGCTGGATGGTGCTTGCGTTAGCAAGGTGGTCACTCCCTGACCACAGGGGAGATTTTCTTCAGTCTTCTGTGCAGCAGAATGTCGAAGTTCCCGTCTTCTTCTTAGTTTCAAGTTGATTCCAGGATGTCTGAAGTCTTAGGACACAGCTCCTACCTTTATTCGGATTCTAGGGGCCGGACTACCTGCTAGGTCCCTCCCTATGGGTGGGACCAGGAAGGGGGGTGGTTACACCCCCAATCCTTTGTCCAGCTCGCCCCAGGCCCGGGACTGGTGTGCCCCAGGACCGGTTTGAACTGGCATATGCACCGAGGCTCCTTGTGAGCCACAGGCATGTCTGGTTTCTTTCAAGCCCTACCTGACCAATACACAAAATCCTGTCTGGGGTGGTGCACGCACCTCCCCTGGCAGGAAACCCTTTGTCCACACCTCCCAAGCTGGAAGGACTCCCAGCAGCAGGAGGGCAGACTTGTGTCTGTGGTGGCAGCATCCATTTTGTGGAGCTGAGGCTATGTCTGATTTTACCCGGGTTTCAGGTACTGTACATGTCGTGTCCCTCTAGAAGGGTGGAATGCTAACCCCGTCGCCAGAATTGGCGAGGGGTTAGTATTCCAATTCGTATGACACCTTACTCGACATGTTTTGATAAAGCCAAACCAAAGATAGCATTTAACCGCGAGGTTCATAATGCACTTAAGAGTATATGGTATGACGATATCTGGAAACAGTAGAAGGAAGTTGTTCCGACCACTGCAGACAGGCTCAGCTCATGCCAGAGCACCATCTCACATGGAACCAAGCACTCTGCCTTCAGGATTGTTAAGGCCTGCCATAGGAGTGACTTATAGGTTACCAGGTGTCCCATTTAGGGTTAGGTATAGGTATACTACACCTAAGTAAGAGGTGATTACACCAACTTACCCCAGCTGAGTGATCAGCCAGTTGTGTCAGATTGTTAGGCCAAGCCTGGGGTGGCATAATACATGCTGCAGCCCCTGGCAGGCCTTGGGTACACCAATGCCCTGGGTACCTAGTGTACACTGGTACAGGGGCTGACAGGGTGATCCACTTCCAATTGGTTATGCACCTAGGGTGCATAGTTTTAATTTAGTAGAGAGAACAGCAGGCTGGGGGTCTGATTGGCAGGCCCACAGCCTCAATATGTCAAAAACCAGTGAAGCAAAAAGCAAAAATTTGGGGTGACCATAGGATAGCAGACCCTACTCTCCTACAGTAAAACAGCTGGCTTAACACGCTTCACGAGTTTAGCCTCAAAGACTGCTTTGCCTACGCTACCACTAGGGCAGCTAGTCCGAAAAGGTTGACTTACAACCACACCATAAGGGTTGCTTGGCATGGTACAAGGTGATCACTTTAACTAGTGAGCATCATATACCAGGCCAACTTCTCACATTGGTGAGCAGCGGTTGGATTTGAGCTTGCTGTGTTTTACCATTGTAATCTCTTGGTTACCAATTGAAAGATCACATAGGTACCTGTAGGTACATATAAAACAAGATTAGATATACATAAGTTCTACTGAACTTAGTTGTTGTAGAGCAAAGGGAGTAGCACACCCTGACTACAACTACTAGATAGGTTTAGTAGGTAAACCCAAGTGTAGGTAGATTGCAACACATCCACCCACACTTAAGAGCAATGGCCGGGGCAGAGGGGTCCACTGTACCCATCTCTGTTGAGAGTGACCCCCAGAGGGCACCATCCCGCTTTGCTACCCTTAACCAGAATGAGCTCAGGCATTTGGCAACTCTTAGAGGCCTTAAACAGCCCAAGAACCCTACCTCTGCTGAGCTCAGAGAACTCTTACAAAATGATGAGAATCAGAGAGAACTAAAGAAAGCTTCCCAGTTAGCCCCCTTAGGGTCAGGAACAGGAGGCCCCCCTTCTGAAGATGCTACAGAGGTACCCAGTTCCAATAGCCATCCCTTAGATGAGAATCATACTACAGGGGAGGAAAGTGGTGAGAATACAGAAAGTAGTGATGATGAAGGGAGAACTAGCCCAGTGCCAAGTGTTATACTTGGCCCAGCTAAACTAAGGCTATTGGGGATTGACAGTGGGTTTACCCCATTGGATCTCCCCAGTGGACTTAACACAGGGCTTGGGAGGCAGAGGAATCGCTCAGGTGACTCCAATGCTTCTCATGGCTCTAGAGGCTCTCAAGGTCACTCCAGGAAAAGGATGACCACCCCTCAGAGGAGGGAACATGAGGCCAGAATGCAGGAAGCCCAGCTGAGGATCAGGAAGCAGGAGCTAGAAGTAGCCCTGATGGAAGAAAAACTGAACAAGGCTAGGCAACCTAGAGAGAGTGGGTCTATACCCACTGGTGGCAGCATTGTCCCTAAGGACAAAGATAGGGTCTTTGATAATAGGAACCTGTCTAAGGTTGTGCCCCCCTACAAAAGTGGGGATGACATCCACAAATGGATAACTGCTCTTGAGAGAGCCTGCAAAGTACAGCAGGTTCCTGAAGACCAGTGGGCAGCAATCCTCTGGCTCTCCTTTGAAGGAAGAGGCAGAGACAGACTCCTCACTGTTAGAGAAGAGGATGTCAGAAATTACAGAGTCCTGAAGAGTGTTCTGGTAGATGGGTTAGGCTTAACCACTGAACAGTACAGGTTAATGTTCAGAGACACCCAAAAGACACAGACTCAGGACTGGTCTGAATATGTTGAATGTGCCACTAAGGCTTTGGAGGGTTGGTTGCTGGGAAGTAAGGTATCTGATTTTACAGGATTGTATAATTTGATGATGAGAGAACAGATTTTAAATAACTGTCAAAACCAGCAACTGCATCAACACTTGGTTGACTCTGATCTGACCTCTCCCCAAGAATTGGGAAAGAAGGCAGACAAATGGGTCAGAACCAGGGTTAAGCAAAAAAACCAGAACCAGGGCCAAGGTGGTGATCAGAAGAAAACAGACCAGAAGGGTGGAGATCAGAAATCTAAAGACCAGAAGTCTTCAACAGGGCCCCAAACTACTGCTAAGGAGGGTGGGTCCCAACAACAGTCCAAAAAGAAGAAAGAAGGTCAAAAGAAACCCTGGTGCAATCATTGCAAAAATACAACTCACTGGACTAGTGATTGCAAAAAGG
The DNA here is from genome assembly GCF_964204655.1 of Triturus cristatus. Classification (NCBI taxonomy): domain Eukaryota; kingdom Metazoa; phylum Chordata; class Amphibia; order Caudata; family Salamandridae; genus Triturus; species Triturus cristatus. The sequence continues at coordinate 190,042 of NW_028187382.1, forward strand.
GTGGAGCCCCCAACACTGTTGCCCCTAAGGCACCTGCTCCCAGTACTACTGTTAGCAGTGTTGGTCCCCAGACAAAGGGTGTAGTGGGAATCACTATGGGAACTGAAGGAGATTCTGACTTAGACAGAACCTTGACACAGGCAGTCTTGATCTGTGATGGGGACATTGATTTGTCCCTGACTGTGAGCCCCAGTAACCTGGGCAAGTACAGACAGACTCCTTTAATTAATGACAAAGTGGCTCAAGCCTACAGGGACACATGTGCCAGTGTCACTATGGTGACACCAGGCTTTGTGGACCCTGGACAGTACCCACCAGGTGAGAACTACCTGGTGACCAATGCCAGCAATGCCACTACTTCACATAGTGTGGCAGTTGTTAACTTCTCATGGGGAGGGGTAACTGGCCTCAAAAGGGTTGTGGTTAGTGCAGACCTCCCAGTAGAATGTTTGTTGGGCAATGACCTAGAGAGTTCTCTATGGTCAGAAGTGGAGTACAGGACTCATGCAGAGATGTTAGGTATATCATCACATGTCCTTGCTGTGACCAGGTCACATGCCAAAAAGTGCCTCACTGAACCTCAGGTCTTGGATCCTGGAACAATGGACCAAGCACCTACCAAGAAGAAGAACAGGAGGGTCAAGGCTCTGCCTTCCCCCCTGCCTCAGAGTGATGATCAGCCTTCCCAGGAAGCTGATCTAGAGGACCCTGAAGGAACTGTCCCTGAAGAGCTTGAACCTGATCAGGTTGAGTTTCTGGGGACAGGGGGACCTTCAAGGGCTGACTTGAGGCAGGCTCAGTTATCCTGTCCCTCTCTTGAACCCCTCAGACAGCTGGCTGCTGCTGAGGCTGCTGGGAATGCTCAAGGTACCCATAAAGTGTATTGGGATGAAGGGCTCCTTTATTCAGAGGCTAGAGACCCCAAGCCTGGTGCTACCAGGAGGTTGGTTATACCTCTGCAATTTAGGGGCTTCCTTCTTACCTTGGCCCATGATATTCCTTTAGCAGGACACTTAGGCCAGAACAAGACTTGGGACAGGCTTGTCCCTCACTTTCACTGGCCTCATATGAATGAAGATACAAAGGAGTTTTGCCGCTCCTGTGTGACCTGCCAAGCCAGTGGCAAATCAGGTGGCACAACAAAGGCCCCCCTAATACCACTACCTGTGGTGGGGGTCCCCTTTGAAAGAGTGGGAATAGATATAGTGGGTCCCATGGATCCTCCCACTGCATCTGGGCACAGATTTATACTGGTGGTAGTGGATCATGCCACCAGGTATCCAGAGGCAATTCCCCTTAGGACCACTACAGCTCCTGTTGTGGCCAGGGCCCTGCTGGGAGTATTCTCCAGAGTGGGGTTTCCTAAGGAGGTAGTATCTGACAGAGGTACCAACTTTATGTCAGGATACTTGACAGCTATGTGGAAGGAATGTGGTGTCAACTACAAGTTCACCACCCCTTATCACCCACAATGCAATGGGCTTGTTGAGAGATTCAACAAGACCCTAAAGGGTATGATCAAAGGATTACCTGAAAAGCTCAGGCGAAGATGGGACATCCTTCTACCCTGCCTTCTGTTTGCTTACAGAGAGGTCCCACAAAAAGGAGTTGGCTACAGCCCCTTTGAATTGTTGTTTGGGCACCCTGTAAGAGGCCCACTGTGTTTGGTGAAGGAAGGATGGGAGTTACCTCTCAAAAAGCCTAAGCTAGACATAGTGGACTATGTACTTGGTCTCCGCTCCAGGATGGCTGAGTATATGGAGAAGGCATCCAAAAACCTTGAGGCAAGCCAGGCCTTACAGAAAGCTTGGCATGACCAAAAGGCTGTCTTGGTTGAGTTTCAGCCAGGACAGAAGGTATGGGTGTTGGAGCCAGTGGCCCCAGCAGCACTCCAAGACAAATGGTCTGGACCCCATACAATCCTGGAAAAGAAGGGAGAGGTCACCTACTTGGTCGACCTAGGAACTCCCAGGAGTCCCCACAGGGTACTCCATGTTAACAGGCTTAAAGCATATGTTGACAGGGCAGACATGGGCTTGCTCATGGCTACAGATGAGGGACAGGAGGAAGAGAGTGACCCTCTCCCAGACCTGTTGTCTCAGAACCCTGAAGATGGCTCAGTTGAAGGAGTGACCCTTGGAGGCAACCTCACTGCCCATCAGCAGACTGAATGTAGACCGGTGCTACAATCATTTTCACATATGTTTTCCTTGATACCTAGTCAAACTGACTGGTGTACCCATGTGGTGGACACTGGTGACAGTCTGCCTGTAAAGAACAAGCTTTACAGACAACCTGACCACGTCAGGGACTGTATAAAGGCTGAGGTACATAAAATGCTGGAATTAGGTGTCATTGAACCCTCAGAGAGCCCCTGGGCTAGCCCAGTGGTTCTGGTCCCCAAACCTCACACCAAAGATGGCAAGAGAGAGATGAGGTTCTGTGTGGACTACAGGGGTCTCAATGCTGTCACCAGGACAGATGCACACCCTATTCCAAGGGCAGATGAGCTCATAGACAAACTAGCTTCTGCAAAGTTTTTGAGCACATTTGACTTAACAGCTGGCTATTGGCAAATCAGATTAGCTGAGGAGTCTAAGGCCAAAACAGCATTCTCAACCCCAGGTGGGCACTACCAGTTTGTGGTGATGCCCTTTGGTCTGAAGAATGCACCTGCCACCTTCCAAAGGCTGGTGAACCAAGTCCTTACTGGGTTGGATGACTTTTGCGCAGCATATCTTGATGACATTGCTGTCTTTAGCTCCACCTGGGAGGATCACCTGATCCACCTGAAGAAGGCTCTTGAGGCTCTGCAAAGGGCAGGCCTCACTATCAAGGCTACTAAGTGCCAGATAGGGCAGAGTAAGGTTTTATATTTGGGCCACCTCGTAGGTGGAGGCCAAGTTCAACCACTGGAGAGTAAGATACAATCCATCAAGGACTGGTCCCCTCCAACCACCCAGACTCAAGTTCGAGCTTTCTTGGGCTTGACTGGGTACTACAGGAAGTTTGTTAAGAACTATGGGTCCATTGTGACTCCTCTTAATGATCTGACATCCAAGAAGATGCCCAAAAAGGTTCAGTGGACAGTAAGCTGTCAAAAGGCATTTGATGACCTGAAGGAGGCCATGTGCTCTGCACCTATCCTGAAAAGTCCTGACTACTCCAAAGAGTTTATTGTCCAAACAGATGCTTCTGAGTTGGGTGTGGGAGCTGTGCTGTCACAACTTAATGTAGATGGTCAAGACCAACCCATTGCTTTTATTAGCAGAAGGTTGACCCCCAGAGAGAAGAATTGGTCAGCTATTGAGAGGGAGGCCTTTGCTGTGGTGTGGGCCCTGAAGAAGCTGAGGCCATACTTGTTTGGCACTCACTTCAAGATTCAGACCGACCATAAGCCCCTCTTGTGGCTAAATCAGATGAAGGGTGAAAACCCCAAACTGCTTAGGTGGTCCATTTCCCTACAGGGGATGGACTTTACAGTGGAGCACCGGCCAGGTACTGACCATGGGAATGCAGATGGTCTCTCCAGGTACTTCCACTTAGGACATGAAGACGAGACTGGTCAAGGCTAGTTTAATGTCCCAGCGTTTGGGGGGGGGGGTTGTGTAGGAGAGTAGGGTCTGCTATCCTATGGTCACCCCAAATTTTTGCTTTTTGCTTCACTGGTTTTTGACATATTGAGGCTGTGGGCCTGCCAATCAGACCCCCAGCCTGTTGCTCTCTCTCCTAAATTAAAACTATGCACCCTAGGTGCATAACCAATTGGAAGTGGATCACCCTGTCAGCCCCTGTACCAGTGTACACTAGGTACCCAGGGCATTGGTGTACCCAAGGCCTGCCAGGGGCTGAAGCATGTATTATGCCACCCCAGGCTTGGCCTAACAATTTGACACAACTGGCTGATCAGTCAGCTGGGGTAAGTTGGTGTAATCACCACTTGCTTAGGTGTAGTATACCTATACCTAACCTTAAATGGGACACATGGTAACCTATAAGTCACTCCTATGGCAGGCCTTAACAATCCTGAAGGCAGAGTGCTTGGCTCCATGTGAGATGGTACTCTGGCATGAGCTGAGCCTGTCTGCAGTGGTCGGAACAACTTCCTTCTACTGTTTCCAGATATCGTCATACCATATACTCTTAAGTGCATTATGAACCTCGCGGTTAAATGCTATCTTTGGTTTGGCTTTATCAAAACATGTCGAGTAAGGTGTCATACGAATTGGAATACTAACCCCTCGCCAATTCTGGTGACGGGGTTAGCATTCCACCCTTCTAGAGGGACACGACATGTACAGTACCTGAAACCCGGGTAAAATCAGACATAGCCTCAGCTCCACAAAATGGATGCTGCCACCACAGACACAAGTCTGCCCTCCTCCTGCTGGGAGTCCTCCCAGCTTGGGAGGTGTGGACAAAGGGTTTCCTGCCAGGGGAGGTGCGTGCACCACCCCAGACAGGATTTTGTGTATTGGTCAGGTAGGGCTTGAAAGAAACCAGACATGCCTGTGGCTCACAAGGAGCCTCGGTGCATATGCCAGTTCAAACCAGTCCTGGGGCACACCAGTCCCGGGCCTGGGGCGAGCTGGACAAAGGATTGGGGGTGTAACCACCCCCCTTCCTGGTCCCACCCATAGGGAGGGACCTAGCAGGTAGTCCGGCCCCTAGAATCCGCTTAAAGGTAGGAGCTGTGTCCTAAGACTTCAGACATCCTGGAATCAACTTAACACTAAGAAGAAGACGGGAACTTCGACGCTCTGCTGCACAGAGGACTGAAGCCAATCTCCCCTGTGGTCAGGGAGTGACCACCTTGCTAACGCAAGCACCATCCAGTGAATCAACGTCTGCTTTGCCGCCGCCTGCCGCCGGAGCCCAAGCCCAGAGACTGACAAGACCTGGACCTCCAGACCTCTCACCGCCCGATCCACAGTCCCTGAAAAGAGGAGACCCGTGGAGGCACCGAGACACGTGGAGCCAGCAATCTTGAAACGACCACGACAAGCTGACAAGTGCAACAACCGAGGCTCCCTCCAAGTTGTGCTTTGGGATCTGAGAAGCCCATCACCCGAGCAGCATCTGCACCAAAGGTGAGCCCTCCAGCATCTCCACGATCTGCGTGGGGCCCTTCTGCATTTTGCCACTCGACGCACCTAACCGGTTGCTGGCCCGCTGGCTAGTAGCCATCTTGGCGACGAACTCTACAAAATACACCGCTGGTCTGGTTGCTCCAGACTGGCCCTTGCTCCCCTCCAAAGGAGCAGTCCTTCTGACCTTGCTGGTCAGAACCATCAGCTTATTTCATCTCCTACAACAATTGCTTTTGCCAAGGCTTGTTTGCTTCGATCAAGTCGCCGACACCGCCGACCGCGAGAGCCTGCGTGGAACAGCTCGTGAACCGACTCCTGGATGTCGTCAACCTCCAGAGACCACGTGGCTGCAGAGACAAGCTACACCTTTCTTCCTGTTTGCACCCGACATTGCCTGGTACCCACCTGGTGCCACGCTGGTCACTGGCTAGTGACTGTGAACACTGTCCCCTCTGCTTACAGGTCTTCAGCATCCCTGATCCACTCTTGGATTCACTGCATCTCTCCCGGACCGACCGCCTACAGCATCTTTGTCTTCAAGCTCCACGGAACAGATAGAAGAAACCCGACGCACTTCGAGGCCTATGCACCCGCTTCCTGTGGGTGAGGTAAAGCTGGCACACCTGTGCCCAAGTGTAGTATTACATCTCTAGTGCCTGTGTTCCAAATCTTGAGTTCCTAGTCCATCCGGAAGATCCTCTTTGCAGTAACTTTGTACTTTTTACGCACCCATTGAAACCTATGGGAGCACGCGTGTGACTATTTGCTCTGCACACGCCACCCGTGGACCTCCTGGTCACTAACTGAAGTTAGCTCCTTGTAGGCCCAGCGATTCTAGAGGCCCTAGGCCTTTTCCCTTTTCTGTTCGTGGTACTTATACCAGTATTTTAGTATATGGTTTGAGCGGCCACCAGGGCCTATCCATATAAAGTGCAACTTCTGTGTATTCTACTGTAATCTTGTTTGACGATTTGTGCTCCTGTGCTCATAAAGAGACTAGGGGTTACTTTGAGAAATAAATACATATATATTTTGAATATATATCTGTGTGGTGTCCTTTCATTGGTATAAAAGGGGGTTACATTTGGTAAAACAGCTGGCTTAACACGCTTCACGAGTTTAGCCTCAAAGACTGCTTAGCCTACGCTACCACTAGGGCAGCTAGTCCGAAAAGGTTGACACCATAAGGGTTGCTTGGCATGGTACAAGGTGATCACTTTAACTAGTGAGCATCATATACCAGGCCAACTTCTCACAGGAAACCTAGCAAACCTATATATTTTTTAAAACTAGCCACCCAGGGGAATCCAGGATGTGGTGAGTTGAGTGCCTCCCACCAGGGTCTGTTACCCAGAATCCCTTGCAAACCTAAAAAATTTACAAAAAAAACACATTTTCCCCACATTTCTGTGATGGAAAGTTCTGGAATCTGCGTGGATCCACAAATTTCCACCCACCCCGCGTTCCCCAAAGTCCTACGTGACAAATGGTACCTCACTTGTGCGGGTCGGCCTAGTGCCCGCGACAGGAAACGGCACAAAACGCAACGTGGTCACTCCTCAATTTTGCAGTGAAAAATGACCGTTTTTTGGCAAAGTGACTAGCTGTCGTTTTTTAACCCTAGCTCTGCCGGCACCTAGGGAAACCTAGCAAACCTATATATTTTTGAAAACTAGACACCCAGGGGAATCCAGGATGGGGTGACGTGAGTGCCTCCCACCAGGGTCTGTTATTCAGAATCCCTTGCAAACCTAAAAAATTGACAAAAAAACACATTTTCCCGACATTTCTGTGATGGAAAGTTCTGGAATCTGTGTGGATCTACAAATTTCCACCCACCCCGCGTTCCCCAAAGTCCTTTGAGAAAAATGGTACCTCACTTGTGCAGGTCGGCCTATAGCCCACGACAGGAAACGGCTCGAAACGCAACATGGTCACACCTCAATTTTGCTGTGAAAAATGACACTTTTTTGGCAAAGTGCCTAGCTGTAGTTTTTGAACCCTAGCTCTGCCGGCACCTAGGGAAACCTAGCAAACCTATATATTTTTGTACACTAGACACCCAGGGGAATCCAGGATGGGGTGACTTGAGTGCCTCCCACCAGGGTCAGATACCCAGAATCCCTTGCAAACGTAAAAAATGGACAAAAAAACACATTTTCCCCACATTTCTGTGATGGAAAGTTCTGGAATCTGCGTGGATCCACAAATTTCCACCCACTCCGCGTTCCCCAAAGTCCTACGAAAAAAATTGTACCTCACTTGTGCGGGTCGGCCTAGTGCCCGCGACAGGAAACGGCGCAAAACGCAACGTGGTCACTCCTCAATTTTGCAGTGAAAAACTGACCCTTTTTTGGCAAAGTGACTAGCTGTAGTTTTTGAACCCTAGCTCTGCCGGCACCTAGGGAGACCTAGCAAACCTATATATTTTTGAAAACTAGACACCCAGGGGAATCCAGGATGGGGTGACTTGAGTGCCTCCCACCAGGGTCTGTTATCCAGAATCTCTTGCAAAACTAAACAAATGACAAAAAAAACATATTTTCCCCACATTTCTGTGATGGAAAAATCTGGAAAATGCGTGGATCCACACATTTCCACCCACCCCGCGTTTACCAAAGTCTACAAGAAAAATGGTACCTCACTTGTGCGGGTCGCCTAGTGCCCGCGACAGGAAACGGCGCAAAACGCACCATGGTCACACCTCAATTTTGCAGCGAAAAATGACCCTTTTTTGGCAAAGTGCCTAGCTGTGGTTTTTTAACCCTAGCTCTGCCGGCACCTAGGGAGACCTAGCAAACCTATATATTTTTGAAAACTAGACACTGAGGGGAATCCAGGATGGGGTGACTTGAGTGCCTCCCACCAGGGTCTGTTACCCAGAATCCCTTGCAAACCTAAAAAATTGACAAAAAAAACACATTTTGCCCACATTTATGTGATGGAAAGTTCTGGAATCTGTGTGGATCTACAAATTTCCACCCACCCCGCGCTCCCCAAAGTCCTATGAGAAAAATGGTACCTCACTTGTGCAGGTCGGCCTAGTGTCCGCGACAGGAAACGGCGCGAAACGCAACATGGTCACACCTCAATTTTGCTGTGAAAAATGACACATTTTTGGCAAAGTGCCTAGCTGTAGTTTTTGAACCCTAGCTCTGCCGGCACCTAGGGTAACCTAGCAAACCTATATATTTTTGAAAACTAGACACCCAGGGAAATCCAGGATGTGGTGACTTGAGTGCCTCCCACCAGGGTCTGTTACCCAGAATCCCTTGCAAACCTAAAAAATTTACAAAAAAACACATTTTCCCCACATTTCTGTGATGGAAAGTTCTGGAATCTGTGTGGATCTACAAATTTCCACCCACCCCGCGTTCCCCAAAGTCCTATGAGAAAAATGGTACCTCACTTGTGCGGGTCGGCCTAGTGCCCGCGACAGGAAACGGCGCAAAACGCAACGTGGTCACACCTCAATTTTGCAGTGAAAGATGACCCTTTTTTGGCAAAGTGACTAGCTGTAGTTTTTGAACCCTAGCTCTGCCGGCACCTAGGGAAACCTAGCAAACCTATATATTTTTGTACACTAGACACCCAGGGGAATCCAGGATGGGGTGACTTGAGTGCCTCCCACCAGGGTCAGATACCCAGAATCCCTTGCAAACGTAAAAAATGGACAAAAAAAGACATTTTCCCCACATTTCTGTGATGGAAAGTTCTGGAATCTGCGTGGATCCACAAATTTCCACCCACTCCGCGTTCCCCAAAGTCCTACGAGAAAAATGGTACCTCACTTGTGCGGGTCGGCCTAGTGCCCGCGACAAGAAACGGCGCAAAACGCAACGTGGTCACTCCTCAATCTTGCAGTGAAAAATGACCTTTTTTTGGCAAAGTGACTAGCTGTAGTTTTTTAACCCTAGCTCTGCCGGCACCTAGGGAAACCTGGCAAACCTATATATTTTTAAAAACTAGACACCCAGGGGAATCCAGGATGGGGTGACTTGAGTGCCTCCCTCCAGGGTCTGTTACCCAGAATCCCTTGCACATCTAAAAAATTTACAAAAAAAACGCATTTGCCCCATATTTCTTTGATGGAAAGTTCTGGAATCTGCGTGGATCCACAAATTTCCACCCACCCCACGTTCCCCAAAGTCCTACAAGAAAAATGGCACCTCACTTGTGCGGGGCGGCCTTGTGCCCGCGACAGGAAACGGCGCAAAACGCAACGTGGTCACACCTCAATTTTGCAGTGAAAAACGACCCTTTTTTGGCAAAGTGCCTAGCTGTAGGTTTTTTAACCCTAGCTCTGCCGGCACCTAGGGAAACCTAGCAAACCTATATATTTTTTAAAACTAGCCACCCAGGGGAATCCAGGATGTGGTGAATTGAGTGCCTCCCACCAGGGTCTGTTACCCAGAATCCCTTGCAAACCTAAAAAATTGACAAAAAAAACACATTTTCCCCACATTTCTGTGATGGAAAGTTATGGAATCTGCGTGGATCCACAAATTTCCACCCACCCCGTGTTCCCCAAAGTCCTACGTGACAAATGGTACCTCACTTGTGCCGGTCGGCCTAGTGCCCGCGACAGGAAACAGTGCAAAACGCAACGTGGTCACACCTCAATTTTGCAGTGATAAATTACCCTTTTTTGGTAACGTGACTAGCAGTAGTTTTTTAACCCTAGCTCTGCCGGCACCTAGGGAAACCTAGCAAACCTATATATTTTTGTACACTAGACACCCAGGGGAATCCAGGATGGGGTGACTTGAGTGCCTCCCACCAGGGTCAGATACCCAGAATCCCTTGCAAACGTAAAAAATGGACAAAAAAACACATTTTCCCCACATTTCTGTGATGGAAAGTTCTGGAATCTGCGTGGATCCACAAATTTCCACCCACTCCGCGTTCCCCAAAGTCCTACGAGAAAAATGGTACCTCACTTGTGCGGGTCGGCCTAGTGCCCGCGACAGGAAACGGTGCAAAACGCAACGTGGTCACTCCTCAATTTTGCAGTGAAAAACTGACCCTTTTTTGGCAAAGTGACTAGCTGTAGTTTTTGAACCCTAGCTCTGCCGGCACCTAGGGAGACCTAGCAAACCTATATATTTTTGAAAACTAGACACCCAGGGGAATCCAGGATGGGGTGACTTGAGTGCCTCCCACCAGGGTCTGTTATCCAGAATCTCTTGCAAACCTAAACAAATGACAAAAAAAACATATTTTCCCCACATTTCTGTGATGGAAAAATCTGGAATATGCGTGGATCCACACATTTCCACCCACCCCGCGTTTCCCAAAGTCCTACAAGAAAAATGGTACCTCACTTGTGCGGGTCGGCCTAGTGCCTGCGACAGGAAACGGTGCAAAACGCAACGTGGTCACACCTCAATTTTGCAGTGAAAAATGACCCTTTTTTGGCAAAGTTCTGGAATCTGCATGGATCCACAAATTTCCACCCACCCCGCATTCCCCAAAGTCCTACGAGAAAAATGGTACCTCACTAGTGCTGGTCGCCTAGTGCCCGCGACAGGAAACGGCGCGAAACGTAACATGGTCACACCTCAATTTTGCTGTGAAAAATGACACTTTTTTGGCAAAGTGCCTAGCTGTAGTTTTTGAACACTAGCTCTGCCGGCACCTAGGGAAACCTAGCAAACCTATATATTTTTTAAAACTAGACACCCAGGGGAATCCAGGATGGGGTGACTTGAGTGCCTCCCACCAGGGTCTGTTACCCAGAATCCCTTGCAAACCTAAAAAATTGACAAAAAAACACATTTTCCCCACATTTCTGTGATGGAAAGTTCTGGAATCTGTGTGGATCTACAAATTTCCACGCACCACGTGTTCCCCAAAGTCCTATGAGAAAAATGGTACCTCACTTGTGCGGGTCGGCCTAGTGCCCGATACAGGAAACGGCGCGAAACTCAACATGGTCACACCTCAATTTTGGTGTGAAAAATGACACTTTTTTGGCAAAGTGCCTAGCTGTAGTTTTTGAACCCTAGCTCTGCCGGCACCTAGGGAAACCTAGCAAGCTATATATTTTTGTACACTAGACACCCAGGGGAATCCAGGATGGGGTGACTTGAGTGCCTCCCACCAGGGTCAGTTACCCAGAATCCCTTGCAAACGTAAAAAATGGACAAAAAAACAAATTTTCCCCACATTTCTGTGATGGAAAGTTCTGGAATCTGCGTGGATCCACAAATTTCCACCCACTCCGCGTTCCCCAAAGTCCTACAAGACATATGGTACCTCACTTGTGCGGATCGGCCTAGTGCCCGTGACAGAAAACGGCGCAAAACGCAACGTGTTCACACCTCAATTTTGCAGTGAAAAATTACCCTTATTTGGCAAAGTGACTAGCTGTAGTTTTTTAACCCTAGCCCTGCCGGCACCTAGGGAAACCTAGCAAACCTATATATTTTTGAAAGCTAGACACCCAGGGGAATCCAGGAGGGGGTGACTTGAGTGCCTCCCACCAGGGTCAGTTACTCAGAATCCCTTGCAAACATAAAAAATGGACAAAAAAACATATTTTCCCCATATTTCTGTGATGGAAAGTTCTGGAATCTGCGTGGATCCACAAATTTCCACCCACCCCGCGTTTCCCAAAGTCCTATGAGAAAAATGGTACCTCACTTGTGCGGGTTGGCTTAGTGCCCGTGACAGGAAACGGCGCAAAACGCAACGTTGTCACACCTCAATTTTGCAGTGAAAAATGACCCTTTTTTGGCAAAGTGCCTAGCTGTAGTTTTTTAACCCTAGCTCTGCCGGCACCTAGGGAGACCTAGCAAACCTATATATTTTTGAAAACTAGACACCCAGGGGAATCCAGGATGGGGTGACTTGAGTGCCTCCCACCAGGGTCTGTTACCCAGAATCCCTTGCAAACCTAAAAAATTGACAAAAAAACCACATTTTGCCCACATTTATGTGATGGAAAGTTCTGGAATCTGCGTGGATTCACACATTTCCACCCACCCCGCGTTTCCCAAAGTCCTACAAGAAAAATGGTACCTCACTTGTGCGGGTCGGCCTAGTGCCTGCGACAGGAAACGGTGCAAAACGCAACGTGGTCACACCTCAATTTTGCAGTGAAAAATGACCCTTTTTTGGCAAAGTTCTGGAATCTGCATGGATCCACAAATTTCCACCCACCCCGCATTCCCCAAAGTCCTACGAGAAAAATGGTACCTCACATGTGCTGGTCGCCTAGTGCCCGCGACAGGAAACGGCGCGAAACGTAACATGGTCACACCTCAATTTTGCTGTGAAAAATGACACTTTTTTGGCAAAGTGCCTAGCTGTAGTTTTTGAACCCTAGCTCTGCCGGCACCTAGGGAAACCTAGCAAACCTATATATTTTTTAAAACTAGACACCCAGGGGAATCCAGGATGGGGTGACTTGAGTGCCTCCCACCAGGGTCTGTTACCCAGAATCCCTTGCAAACCTAAAAAATTGACAAAAAAACACATTTTCCCCACATTTCTGTGATGGAAAGTTCTGGAATCTGTGTGGATCTACAAATTTCCACGCACCCCGCGTTCCCCAAAGTCCTATGAGAAAAATGGTACCTCACTTGTGCGGGTCGGCCTAGTGCCCGATACAGGAAACGGCGCGAAACTCAACATGGTCACACCTCAATTTTGGTGTGAAAAATGACACTTTTTTGGCAAAGTGCCTAGCTGTAGTTTTTGAACCCTATCTCTGCCGGCACCTAGGGAAACCTAGCAAGCTATATATTTTTGTACACTAGACACCCAGGGGAATCCAGGATGGGGTGACTTGAGTGCCTCCCACCAGGGTCAGTTACCCAGAATCCCTTGCAAACGTAAAAAATGGACAAAAAAACACATTTTTCCCACATTTCTGTGATGGAAAGTTCTGGAATCTGCGTGGATCCACAAATTTCCACCCACTCCGCGTTCCCCAAAGTCCTACAAGACATATGGTACCTCACTTGTGCGGGTCGGCCTAGTGCCCGTGACAGAAAACGGCGCAAAACACAACGTGTTCACACCTCAATTTTGCAGTGAAAAATTACCCTTATTTGGCAAAGTGACTAGCTGTAGTTTTTGAACCCTAGCCCTGCCGGCACCTAGGGAAACCTAGCAAACCTATATATTTTTGAAAACTAGACACCAAGGGGAATCCAGGAGGGGGTGACTTGAGTGCCTCCCACCAGGGTCAGTTACTCAGAATCCCTTGCAAACATAAAAAATGGACAAAAAAACATATTTTCCCCATATTTCTGTGATGGAAAGTTCTGGAATCTGCGTGGATCCACAAATTTCCACCCACCCCGCGTTTCCCAAAGTCCTATGAGAAAAATGGTACCTCACTTGTGCGGGTTGGCTTAGTGCCCGTGACAGGAAACGGCGCAAAACGCAACGTTGTCACACCTCACTTTTGCAGAGAAAAATGACCCTTTTTTGGCAAAGTGACTAGCTGTAGTTTTTTAACCCTAGCTCTGCCGGCACCTAGGGAAACCTAGCAAACCTATATATTTTTTAAAACTAGACACCCAGGGGAATCCAGGATGGGGTGACTTGAGTGCCTCCCTCCAGGGTCTGTTACCCAGAATCCCTTGCACACCTAAAAAATTTACAAAAAAAACACATTTGCCCCATATTTCTGGGATGGACAGTTCTGGAATCTGCGTGGATCCACAAATTTCCACCCACCCCACGTTCCCCAAAGTCCTACAAGAAAAATGGTACCTCACTTGTGCGGGTCGCCTAGTGCCCGCGACAGGAAACGGCGCAAAACGCACCGTGGTCACACCTCAATTTTGCAGTGAAAAATGACCCTTTTTTGGCAAAGTGCCTAGCTGTAGTTTTTTAACCCTAGCTCTGCCGGCACCTAGGGAGACCTAGCAAACCTATATATTTTTGAAAACTAGACACCCAGGGGAATCCAGGATGGGGTGACTTGAGTGCCTCCCACCAGGGTCTGTTACCCAGAATCCCTTGCAAACCTAAAAAATTGACAAAAAAACCACATTTTGCCCACATTTATGTGATGGAAAGTTCTGGAATCTGCGTGGATCCACACATTTCCACCCACCCCGCGTTTCCCAAAGTCCTACAAGAAAAATGGTACCTCACTTGTGCGGGTCGGCCTAGTGCCTGCGACAGGAAACGGTGCAAAACGCAACGTGGTCACACCTCAATTTTGCAGTGAAAAATGACCCTTTTTTGGCAAAGTTCTGGAATCTGCATGGATCCACAAATTTCCACCCACCCCGCATTCCCCAAAGTCCTACGAGAAAAATGGTACCTCACTTGTGCTGGTCGCCTAGTGCCCGCGACAGGAAACGGCACGAAACGTAACATGGTCACACCTCAATTTTGCTGTGAAAAATGACACTTTTTTGGCAAAGTGCCTAGCTGTAGTTTTTTAACCCTAGCTCTGCCGGCACCTAGGGAAACCTAGCAAACCTATATATTTTTTAAAACTAGACACCCAGGGGAATCCAGGATGGGGTGACTTGAGTGCCTCCCACCAGGGTCTGTTACCCAGAATCCCTTGCAAACCTAAAAAATTGACAAAAAAACACATTTTCCCCACATTTCTGTGATGGAAAGTTCTGGAATCTGTGTGGATCTACAAATTTCCACGCACCCCGCGTTCCCCAAAGTCCTATGAGAAAAATGGTACCTCACTTGTGCGGGTCGGCCTAGTGCCCGATACAGGAAACGGCGCGAAACTCAACATGGTCACACCTCAATTTTGGTGTGAAAAATGACACTTTTTTGGCAAAGTGCCTAGCTGTAGTTTTTGAACCCTAGCTCTGCCGGCACCTAGGGAAACCTAGCAAGCTATATATTTTTGTACACTAGACACCCAGGGGAATCCAGGATGGGGTGACTTGAGTGCCTCCCACCAGGGTCAGTTACCCAGAATCCCTTGCAAACGTAAAAAATGGACAAAAAAACAAATTTTCCCACCATTTCTGTGATGGAAAGTTCTGGAATCTGCGGGGATCCACAAATTTCCACCCACTCCGCGTTCCCCAAAGTCCTACAAGACATATGGTACCTCACTTGTGCGGGTCGGCCTAGTGCCCGTGACAGAAAACGGCGCAAAACACAACGTGTTCACACCTCAATTTTGCAGTGAAAAATTACCCTTATTTGGCAAAGTGACTAGCTGTAGTTTTTTAACCCTAGCCCTGCCGGCACCTAGGGAAACCTAGCAAACCTATATATTTTTGAAAGCTAGACACCCATGGGAATCCAGGAGGGGGTGACTTGAGTGCCTCCCACCAGGGTCAGTTACTCAGAATCCCTTGCAAACATAAAAAATGGACAAAAAAACATATTTTCCCCATATTTCTGTGATGGAAAGTTCTGGAATCTGCGTGGATCCACAAATTTCCACCCACCCCGCGTTTCCCAAAGTCCTATGAGAAAAATGGTACCTCACTTGTGCGGGTTGGCTTAGTGCCCGTGACAGGAAACGGCGCAAAACGCAACGTTGTCACACCTCACTTTTGCAGAGAAAAATGACCCTTTTTTGGCAAAGTGACTAGCTGTAGTTTTTTAACCCTAGCTCTGCCGGCACCTAGGGAAACCTAGCAAACCTATATATTTTTTAAAACTAGACACCCAGGGGAATCCAGGATGGGGTGACTTGAGTGCCTCCCTCCAGGGTCTGTTACCCAGAATCCCTTGCACACCTAAAAAATTTACAAAAAAAACACATTTGCCCCATATTTCTGGGATGGACAGTTCTGGAATCTGATTGGATCCACAAATTTCCACCCACCCCACGTTCCACAAAGTCCTACAAGAAAAATGGTACCTCACTTGTGCGGGTCGCCTAGTGCCCGCGACAGGAAACGGCGCAAAACGCACCGTGGTCACACCTCAATTTTGCAGTGAAAAATGTCCCTTTTTTGGCAAAGTGCCTAGCTGTAGTTTTTTAACCCTAGCTCTGCCGGCACCTAGGGAGATGTGAGAAGTTGGCCTGGTATATGATGCTCACTAGTTAAAGTGATCACCTTGTACCATGCCAAGCAACCCTTATGGTGTGGTTGTAAGTCAACCTGTTCGGACTAGCTGCCCTAGTGGTAGCGTAGGCTAAGCAGTCTTTGAGGCTAAACTCGTGAAGCGTGTTAAGCCAGCTGTTTTACCAAATGCAACCCCCTTTTATACCAATGAAAGGACACCACACAGATATATATTCAAAATATATATGTATTTATTTCTCAAAGTAACCCCTAGTCTCTTTATGAGCACAGGAGCACAAATCGTCAAACAAGATTATCACAGAATACACAGAAGTTGCACGTTATATGGATAGGCCCTGGTGGCCACTCAAACCATATACTAAAATAGTGGTATAAGTACCACGAACAGAAAAGGGAAAAGGCCTAGGGCCTCTAGAATCGCTGGGCCTACAAGGAGCTAACGTCAGTTAGTGACCAGGAGGTCCACGGGTGGCGTGTGCAGAGCAAATAGTCACACGCGTGCTCCCATAGGTTTCAATGGGTGCGTAAAAAGTACAAAGTTACTGCAAAGAGGATCTTCCGGATGGACTAGGAACTCAAGATTTGGAACACAGGCACTAGAGATGTAATACTACACTTGGGCACAGGTGTGCCAGCTTTACCTCACCCACAGGAAGCGGGTGCATAGGCCTCGAAGTGCGTCGGGTTTCTTCTATCTGTTCCGTGGAGCTTGAAGACAAAGATGCTGCAGGCGGTCGGTCCGGGAGAGATGCAGTGGATCCAAGAGTGGATCGGAGATGTTGAAGACCTGTAAGCGGAGGGGACAGTGTTCACAGTCACTAGCCAGTGACCAGCGTGGCACCAGGTGGGTACCAGGCAATGTCGGGTGCAAACAGGAAGAAAGGGGTAGCTTGTCTCTGCAGCCACGTGGTCCCTGGAGGTCGACGACGTCCAGGAGTCGAGTCACGAGCTGTCCCACGCAGGCTCTCGCTGTCGGCGGTGTCGGCGACTTGATTGAAGCAAACAAGCCTTGGCAAAAGCAATTGTTGTAGGAAAAGGAAATAAGCTGATGGTTCTGACCAGCAAGGTCAGAAGGACTGCTCCTTTGGAGGGGAGCAAGGGCCAGTCTGGAGCAACCAGACCAGCGGTGTATTTCTTGAAGTTCGTCGCCAAGATGGCTACTAGCCAGCGGGCCAGCAACCGGTTAGGCGCGTCGAGTGGCAAAATGCAGAAGGGCCCCACGCAGATCGTGGAGATGCTGGAGGGCTCACCTTTGGTGCAGATGCTGCTCGGGTGTTGGGCTTCTCAGATCCCAAAGCACAACTTGGAGGGAGCCTCGGTTGTTGCACTTGTCAGCTTGTCGTAGTCGTTCCAAGATGGCTGGCTCCACGTGTCTCGGTGCCTCCACGGGTCTCCTCTTTTCAGGGACTGTGGATCGGGCGGTGAGAGGTCTGGAGGTCCAGGTCTTGTCAGTATCTGGGCTCGGGATCCGGCGGGAGGCGGCGGCAAAGCAGACGTTGATTCGCTGGATGGTGCTTGCGTTAGCAAGGTGGTCACTCCCTGACCACAGGGGAGATTGGCTTCAGTCCTCTGTGCAGCAGAGCGTCGAAGTTCCCGTCTTCTTCTTAGTATTAAGTTGATTCCAGGATGTCTGAAGTCTTAGGACATAGCTCCTACCTTTAAGCGGATTCTAGGGGCCGGACTACCTGCTAGGTCCCTCCCTATGGGTGGGACCAGGAAGGGGGGTGGTTACACCCCCAATCCTTTGTCCAGCTCGCCCCAGGCCCGGGACTGGCGTGCCCCAGGACCGGTTTGAACTGGCATATGCACCGAGGCTCCTTGTGAGCCACAGGCATGTCTGGTTTCTTTCAAGCCCTACCTGACCAATACACAAAATCCTGTCTGGGGTGGTGCACGCACCTCCCCTGGCAGGAAACCCTTTGTCCACACCTCCCAAGCTGGAAGGACTCCCACCAGCAGGAGGGCAGACTTGTGTCTGTGGTGGCAGCATCCATTTTGTGGAGCTGAGGCTATGTCTGATTTTACCCGGGTTTCAGGCACTGTACATGTCGTGTCCCTCTAGAAGGGTGGAATGCTAACCCCGTCGCCAGAATTGGCGAGGGGTTAGTATTCCAATTCGTATGACACCTTACTCGACATGTTTTGATAAAGCCAAACCAAAGTTAGCATTTACCCGCGAGGTTCATAATGCACTTAAGAGTATATGGTATGACGATATCTGGAAACAGTAGAAGGAAGTTGTTCCGACCACTGCAGACAGGCTCAGCTCATGCCAGAGCACCATCTCACATGGAACCAAGCACTCTGCCTTCAGGATTGTTAAGGCCTGCCATAGGAGTGACTTATAGGTTACCAGGTGTCCCATTTAAGGTTAGGTATAGGTATACTACACCTAAGTAAGAGGTGGTTACACCAACTTACCCCAGCTGAGTGATCAGCCAGTTGTGTCAGATGTGTTAGGCCAAGCCTGGGGTGGCATAATACATGCTTCAGCCCCTGGCAGGCCTTGGATACACCAATGCCCTGGGTACCTAGTGTACACTGGTACAGGGGCTGACAGGGTGATCCAACCAATTGGGTATGTACCTAGGGTACATGGAGTCCATTTTACAGAGAGAGCAGATAGCCTGAGAGCCTGAATGGCAGGATCTCAGGCCAACTAAGTCGAAAAACCAGCTAGACACTAGGCAAAAATGTGGGGGTAACCATAGTCAGATATCCACCTTCCTACTCAACCCCCCCCCAAACGAAGGGAGATAAGGCTGACCTTGACCAGGTAAGCCTATATTGCCCAAGTGGCCATATAAGGAGGAACCATCACTGGCATGGTTACCCCCTGTCTCATGGTCCACTAAGCAATCCCTCACCCTAAGGGTATCAGAGGGTCTCCACCATAGGGAATCTCTACCTGTGGTGTGTCTTGGCAAAGTAAAAGGCTGGTGTTGAGATGGAATACTGAAGTGAGTGTCCTCAAAGTGAGGCCTCAGCTTCCTCCAATCATCCTCCACCATGGATGCCTTTCTTTCTTTAACTGAGTTGCACTGTGCTCTCAGGGTCAGCCTCTGGCTACCTAAAGCTGGAGGCTGGGTCCCTTTTGTGGGCTTACTGGAGGGACAGGTCAGGTTTGGGGCCCTAAGGTCCCATGTTTGCCTGTGCCCAACAGAATCCCCCTGGGGGAGGTCCCTAACTACCTGTAAAGGAGATCCCTCAGGAATGTTTTTACCCATCACCTGACTAGGGCTACTAGCCAGGCAATCATCATTCTTTTGATGGGGGGGTTCTTGTGGACAGGGGCCATCTGGGGGTCCACTGGCCTCCCTGACCTCTGCAGCCCTGGGCTGACTGAGGCAGGGTAGAGAGAGGCAGGCTACCTGCACCAGACTGGATCCCACCTTGGAAGGGGCCACTGACATCAGAGGCTCTGCCAGGCCAGGCCTGGCTACCTCTGGGGCAGTTCCTTCACAAGGGGTGAGGTCAGATCCCTGAGGAGGCTGACCTTTTCCTAATGTCTGGGGAGAGGGAGACTTTTCTTCCTCCCCACTACTCTCAGTTTGTGTGGAGTGATCCATTGTTTCAGGCTTCACTACACCTATGTCAGTCTGAGTATAGGCTGAGACCATTACAGCCTTGCCAACCTTTTCAGGGGGGCACTCAGTTTGTGTTTGAGCTGTGACTGTCACAGCTCTGCCAGTCCCTACAGGGAAGTCTGTCTGTGCCTGGGCTGTGGCTACCACTGCCCTTCCAACCTTTTCAGGGAGGAAATCTATTTGGACAGGGGTTGTGAATGGCACAACCCCCCTACCCTTTTGTGAAAGGCCTACCATTTTAGAATGGGTGTCTTGTTCAACTCCAGCCCAAGCTGAGAGTTCTAAGTCATTCCCCAGTAAGCAGTCTACAGGCAAGGTTGGGGACACTGCTACCCTTTTAGGGCCAGTGACCCCTCCCCAGCTGAGACATACCTCTGCCATGGGATGACTGTTCTGTTTGCCATCAATGTTAGTCACCTGGTAGGAGAAACCGGGCAAAAGCTGCTCAGAGGGAACTAGCCAATGGGCCACCATTGTGATGCTAGCCCCAGTGTCTCTGTAGGCCTCAGCTTTTGTACCATTGATGTAGGGCTCCTGTCTGTACCTACCCAAAGTGTTGGGACAGGCAGTGAAGTTGGCAAACCCCATGCCACCATCACAGAGAAGAGTGGTTGCTGTAGGGGAATTGGCTAAGCCAGGGTCCCCCTGTGTTCCCCAAGTAAACCCACCCAGATTTCTGGGGGCACTCCCACCACCTGGGGGATTACTGCTGACAGTAATAGGTGGTGTGACAGGAGTAATTGGAGGAACAGTTTTGTTTTTAGCCCTTGGGCAACCGCTGTCAGTTTTCCAATGCCCAGGAGTTTTACACTCATGGCAGTAGGGCTTTTTAGCTGTGGTAGAGGAGGGAGCTTGGGACCCACCACCCTGTGTGGAGTTTTGGGGCCCTGAGGAAGGTTTCTCTTTTTCTTTATCCCCACCCTTCTCTTGAGGCTTGGTGGTATCTTTCTTTTGGTCACCACCCTGGTTTTTAGGCCTGATCCTGGTCCTGACCCATTTATCTGCCCTCTTTCCCAATTCTTGGGGAGAGGTCAAATCTGAGTCTACCAGGTGTTGATGGAGAAGCTGGTTTTGACAATTACTTAAAATCTGCTCTCTCATCATCAAATTGTACAATCCTGTATAATCAGACACCTTACTTCCCAGCAACCAACCCTCCAAAGCCTTAGTGGCACATTCCACATATTCAGACCAGTCCTGAGTCTGTGTCTTCTGGGTGTCTCTGAACATTAACCTGTACTGTTCAGTGGTTAAGCCTAACCCATCAACTAGGACACTCTTCAGGACTCTGTAATTTCTGACATCCTCTTCTCTAACAGTGAGGAGTCTATCTCTGCCTCTCCCCTCAAAGGAGAGCCATAAGATTGCTGCCCACTGGTCTTCAGGAACCTGCTGCACTTTGCAGGCTCTCTCAAGAGCAGTCATCCATTTGTGGATGTCATCCCCACTTTTGTAGGGGGGCACAATCTTGGACAGGTTCCTATTGTCAAAGACCCTATCTTTGTCCCTAGGGACATTGCTGCCACCAGTGGGTATAGACCCACTCTCTCTATGCTGCCTAGCCTTGCTCAGTTTTTCTTCCATCAGGGCTACTTCTAGCTCCTGCTTCCTGATCCTCAGCTGGGCTTCCTGCATTCTGGCCTCATGTTCCCTCCTCTGAGGGGTGGTCAGTCTCCTTCTGGAGTGACCTTGAGAGCCTCTAGAGCCATGGGAAGCATTGGAGTCACCTGAGCGATTCCTTTGCCTTCCAAGCCCTGTGTTAAGTCCACTGGGGAGATCCAATGGGGTGAACCCACTGTCAGTCCCCAATAGCCTTAGTTTAGCTGGGCCAAGTATAACACTTGGCACTGGGCTAGTTCTCCCTTCATCCCCACTCACATCTGTATCCCCATCACTTTCTTCCTCTGTGGTAGGCATCCCATCTAAGGGGTGACTATTGAAAGGGGGTACCTCTGTGGCATCTTCAGAAGGGGGGCCTCCTGTTCCTGACCCTAAGGGGGCTAACTGGGAAGCTTTCCTGAGTTCTCTCTGATTCTCATCATTTTGAAAGAGTTCTCTGAGCTCAGCAGAGGTAGGGTTCTTGGGCTGTTTAAGGCCTCTAAGAGTTGCCAAATGCCTGAGCTCATTCTGGTTAAGGGTAGCAAAGCTGGATGGTGCCCTCTGGGGGTCACTCTCAACAGAGATGGGTACAGTGGACCCCTCTGCCCCGGCCATTGCTCTTAAGTGTGGGTGGATGTGTTGCAATCTACCTACACTTGGGTTTGCCTACTAAACCTATCTAGCAGTTGTAGTCAGGGTGTGCTACTCCCTTTGCTCTACAACAACTAAGTTCAGTAGAACTTATGTATATCTAATCTTGTTTTATATGTACCTACAGGTACCTATGTGATCTTTCAATTGGTAACCAAGAGATTACAATGGTAAAACACAGCAAGCTCAAATCCAACCGCTGCTCACCAATGTGAGAAGTTGGCCTGGTATATGATGCTCACTAGTTAAATTGATCACCTTGTACCATGCCAAGCAACCCTTATGGTGTGGTTGTAAGTCAACCTGTTCGGACTAGCTGCCCTAGTGGTAGCGTAGGCTAAGCAGTCTTTGAGGCTAAACTCGTGAAGCGTGTTAAGCCAGCTGTTTTACCAAATGCAACCCCCTTTTATACCAATGAAAGGACACCACACAGATATATATTCAAAATATATATGTATTTATTTCTCAAAGTAACCCCTAGTCTCTTTATGAGCACAGGAGCACAAATCGTCAAACAAGATTATCACAGAATACACAGAAGTTGCACGTTATATGGATAGGCCCTGGTGGCCACTCAAACCATATACTAAAATAGTGGTATAAGTACCACGAACAGAAAAGGGAAAAGGCCTAGGGCCTCTAGAATCGCTGGGCCTACAAGGAGCTAACGTCAGTTAGTGACCAGGAGGTCCACGGGTGGCGTGTGCAGAGCAAATAGTCACACGCGTGCTCCCATAGGTTTCAATGGGTGCGTAAAAAGTACAAAGTTACTGCAATGAGGATCTTCCGGATGGACTAGGAACTCAAGATTTGGAACACAGGCACTAGAGATGTAATACTACACTTGGGCACAGGTGTGCCAGCTTTACCTCACCCACAGGAAGCGGGTGCATAGGTGTGAGAAGTTGGCCTGGTATATGCTGTTCACTAGTTCTAGTGACCACCTTGTACCATGCCAAGCAACCCTTATGGTGTGGTTGTAAGTCAACCTTTTCGGACTAGCTGCCCTAGTGGTAGCGTAGGCTAAGCAGTCTTTGAGGCTAAACTCGTGATGCGTGTTAAGCAGGCTGTTTTACCAATAGTAACCCCCTTTTATACCAATGAAAGGACACCACACAGATATATATTCAAAATATATATGTATTTATTTCTCAAAGTAACCCCTAGTCTCTTTATGAGCACAGGAGCACAAATCGTCAAACAAGATTATCACAGAATACACAGAAGTTGCACTTTATATGGATAGGCCCTGGTGGCCACTCGAACCATATACTAAAATAGTGGTATAAGTACCACGAACAGAAAAGGGAAAAGGCCTAGGG
Organism: Triturus cristatus; assembly: GCF_964204655.1. NCBI lineage: Eukaryota > Metazoa > Chordata > Amphibia > Caudata > Salamandridae > Triturus > Triturus cristatus. The sequence goes on from NW_028187382.1 coordinate 213,273, forward strand.
CCTCTAGAATCGCTGGGCCTACAAGGAGCTAACGTCAGTTAGTGACCAGGAGGTCCACGGGTGGCGTGTGCAGAGCAAATAGTCACACGCGTGCTCCCATAGGTTTCAATGGGTGCGTAAAAAGTACAAAGTTACTGCAAAAGGAATCTTCCGGATGACCTAGGAACTTAAGATTTGGAACACAGGCACTAGAGATGTAATACTACACTTGGGCACAGGTGTGCCAGCTTTACCTCACCCACAGGAAGCGGGTGCATAGGCCTCGAAGTGCGTCGGGTTTCTTCTATCTGTTCCGTGGGGCCTGTAGACAAAAGTGCTGCAGGCGGTCGGTCGGGAAGAGATGCAGTGGATCCAAGAGTGGATCGGAGATGTTGAAGACCTGAAAGCAGAGGGGACAGTGTTCACAGTCACTAGCCAGTGACCAGCGTGGCACCAGGTGGGTACCAGGCGATGTCGGGTGCAAACAGGAAGGAAGGTGTAGCTTGACTCTGCAGCCACGTGGTCCCTGAAGGTCGACGACGTCCAGGAGTCGAGTCACGAGCTGTCCCACGCAGGCTCTCGCTGTCGGCGGTGTCGGCGACTTGATCGAAGCAAACAAGCCTTGGCAAAAGCAATTGTTGTAGGCAAGGAGTTTAAGCTGATGGTTCTGACCAGCAAGGTCAGAGGAACTGCTCCTTTGGAGGGGAGCAAGGGCCAGTCTGGAGCAACCAGACCAGCGGTGTTTGTCGTAGATTTCGTCGCCAAGATGGCCACTAGCCAGCGGGCCAGCAACCGGTTAGGCGCGTCGAGTGGCAAAATGCAGAAGGGCCCCACGCAGATCGTGGAGATGCTGGAGGGCTCACCTTTGGTGCAGATGCTGCTCGAGGGTTGGGCTTCTCAGGACCCAAAGCACAACTTGGAGGGAGCCTCGGTTGTTGCACTGGTCAGCTTGTCGTAGTCGTTTCAAGATGGCTGGCTCCACGTGTCTCGGTGCCTCCACGGGTCTCCTCTTTGCAGGGACTGTGGATCGGGCGGTGAGAGGTCTGGAGGTCCAGGTCTTGTCAGTCTCTGGGCTCGGGCTCCGGCGGGAGGCGGCGGCAAAGCAGACGTTGATTCGCTGGATGGTGCTTGCGTTAGCAAGGTGGTCACTCCCTGACCACAGGGGAGATTGGCTTCAGTCCTCTGTGCAGCAGAGCGTCGAAGTTCCCGTCTTCTTCTTAGTTTTAAGTTGATTCCAGGATGTCTGAAGTCTTAGGACACAGCTCCTACCTTTATTCGGATTCTAGGGGCCGGACTACCTGCTAGGTCCCTCCCTATGGGTGGGACCAGGAAGGGGGGTGGTTACACCCCCAATCCTTTGTCCAGCTCGCCCCAGGCCCGGGACTGGTGTGCCCCAGGACCGGTTTGAACTGGCATATGCACCGAGGCTCCTTGTGAGCCACAGGCATGTCTGGTTTCTTTCAAGCCCTACCTGACCAATACACAAAATCCTGTCTGGGGTGGTGCACGCACCTCCCCTGGCAGGAAACCCTTTGTCCACACCTCCCAAGCTGAAAGGACTCCCAGCAGCAGGAGGGCAGACTTGTGTCTGTGGTGGCAGCATCCATTTTGTGGAGCTGAGGCTATGTCTGATTTTACCCGGGTTTCAGGCACTGTACATGTCGTGTCCCTCTAGAAGGGTGGAATGCTAACCCCGTCGCCAGAATTGGCGAGGGGTTAGTATTCCAATTCGTATGACACCTTACTCGACATGTTTTGATAAAGCCAAACCAAAGATAGCATTTAACCGCGAGGTTCATAATGCACTTAAGAGTATATGGTATGACGATATCTGGAAACAGTAGAAGGAAGTTGTTCCGACCACTGCAGACAGGCTCAGCTCATGCCAGAGCACCATCTCACATGGAACCAAGCACTCTGCCTTCAGGATTGTTAAGGCCTGCCATAGGAGTGACTTATAGGTTACCAGGTGTCCCATTTAAGGTTAGGTATAGGTATACTACACCTAAGTAAGAGGTGATTACACCAACTTACCCCAGCTGAGTGATCAGCCAGTTGTGTCAAATTGTTAGGCCAAGCCTGGGGTGGCATAATACATGCTGCAGCCCTTGGCAGGCCTTGGGTACACCAATGCCCTGGGTACCTAGTGTACACTGGTACAGGGGCTGACAGGGTGATCCAACCAATTGGGTATGTACCTAGGGTACATGGAGTCCATTTTAAAGAGAGAACAGCCAGGCTGAGATCCTGAATAGCAGGATCTCAGGCCAACTAAGTCGAAAAACCAGCTAGACACTAGGCAAAAATTTGGGGGTAACCATAGTCAGATATCCACCTTCCTACACAACCCCCCCCAAACGAAGGGAGATAAGGCTGACCTTGACCAGGTAAGCCTATATTGCCCAAGTGGCCATATAAGGAGGAACCAGCACTGGCATGGTTACCCCCTGTCTCATGGTCCACTAAGCAATCCCTCACCCTAAGGGTATCAGAGGGTCTCCACCATAGGGAATCTCTACCTTTGGTGTGTCTTGGCAAAGTAAAAGGCTGGTGTTGAGATGGAGTACTGAAGTGAGTGTCCTCAAAGTGAGGCCTCAGCTTCCTCCAATCCCCCTCCACCATGGATGCCTTTCTTTCCTTAACTGAGTTGCACTGTGCTCTCAGGGTCAGCCTCTGGCTACCTAAAGCTGGAGGCTGGGTCCCTTTTGTGGGCTTACTGGAGGGACAGGTCAGGTTTGGGGCCCTAAGGTCCCAGGTTTGCCTGTGCCCAACAGAATCCCTCTGGGGGAGGTCCCTAACTACCTGTAAAGGAGATCCCTCAGGAATGTTTTTACCCATCACCTGACTAGGGCTACTAGCCAGGCAATCCTCATTCTTTTGATGGGGGGGTTCTTGTGGACAGGGGCCCTCTGGGGGTCCACTGGCCTCCCTGACCTCTGCAGCCCTGGGCTGACTGAGGCAGGGTAGAGAGAGGCAGGCTACCTGCACCAGACTGGGTCCCACCTTGGAAGGGGCCACTGACATCAGAGGCTCTGCCAGGCCAGGCCTGGCTACCTCTGGGGCAGTTTCTTCACAAGGGGTGAGGTCAGATCCCTGAGGAGGCTGACCTTTTCCTAATGTCTGGGGAGAGGGAGACTTTTCTTCCTCCCCACTACTCTCAGTTTGTGTGGAGTGATCCATTGTTTCAGGCTTCACTACACCTATGTCAGTCTGAGTATAGGCTGAGACCATTACAGCCTTGCCAACCTTTTCAGGGGGGCACTCAGTTTGTGTTTGAGCTGTGACTGTCACAGCTCTGCCAGTCTCTACAGGGAAGTCTGTCTGTGCCTGGGCTGTGGCTACCACTGCCCTTCCAACCTTTTCAGGGAGGAAATCTATTTGGACAGGGGTTGTGAATGGCACAACCCCCCTACCCTTTTGTGACAGGCCTACCATTTTAGAATGGGTGTCTTGTTCAACTCCAGCCCAAGCTGAGAGTTCTAAGTCATTCCCCAGTAAGCAGTCTACAGGCAAGGTTGGGGACACTGCCACCCTTTTAGGGCCAGTGACACCTCCCCAGCTGAGACATACCTCTGCCATGGGATGACTGTTCTATTTGCCATCAATGTTGGTCATCTGGTAGGAGAAACCAGGCAAAAGCTGCTCAGAGGGAACTAGCCAATGGGCCACCATTGTGATGCTAGCTCCAGTGTCTCTGTAGGCCTCAGCTTTTGTACCATTGATGTAGGGCTCCTGTCTGTACCTACCCAAAGTGTTGGGACAGGCAGTGAAGTTGGCAAACCCCATGCCACCATCACAGACAAGAGTATCTGCTGCAGGGGAATTGGCTAAGCCAGGGTCCCCCTGTGTTCCCCAAGTAAACCCACCCAGATTTCTGGGGGCACTCCCACCACCTGGGGGATTACTGCTGACAGTAATAGGTGGTGTGACAGGAGTAATTGGAGGAACAGTTTTGTTTTTAGCCCTTGGGCAACCGCTGTCAGTTTTCCAATGCCCAGGAGTTTTACACTCATGGCAGTAGGGCTTTTTGGCTGTGGTAGAGGAGGGAGCTTGGGACCCACCACCCTGTGTGGAGTTTTGGGGCCCTGAGGAAGGTTTCTCTTTTTCTTTATCCCCACCCTTCTCTTGAGGCTTGGTGGTATCTTTCTTTTGGTCACCACCCTGGTTTTTAGGCCTGATCCTGGTCCTGACCCATTTATCTGCCCTCTTTCCCAATTCTTGGGGAGAGGTCAAATCTGAGTCTACCAGGTGTTGATGGAGAAGCTGGTTTTGACAATTACTTAAAATCTGCTCTCTCATCATCAAATTGTACAATCCTGTATAATCAGACACCTTACTTCCCAGCAACCAACCCTCCAAAGCCTTAGTGGCACATTCCACATATTCAGACCAGTCCTGAGTCTGTGTCTTCTGGGTGTCTCTAAACATTAACCTGTACTGTTCAGTGGTTAAGCCTAACCCATCAACTAGGACACTCTTCAGGACTCTGTAATTTCTGACATCCTCTTCTCTAACAGTGAGGAGTCTATCTCTGCCTCTCCCCTCAAAGGAGAGCCATAAGATTGCTGCCCACTGGTCTTCAGGAACCTGCTGCACTTTGCAGGCTCTCTCAAGAGCAGTCATCCATTTGTGGATGTCATCCCCACTTTTGTAGGGGGGCACAATCTTGGACAGGTTCCTATTGTCAAAGACCCTATCTTTGTCCCTAGGGACATTGCTGCCACCAGTGGGTATAGACCCACTCTCTCTATGCTGCCTAGCCTTGCTCAGTTTTTCTTCCATCAGGGCTACTTCTAGCTCCTGCTTCCTGATCCTCAGCTGGGCTTCTTGCATCTTGGCCTCATGTTCCCTCCTCTGAGGGGTGGTCATCCTTCTCCTGGAGTGACCTTGAGAGCCTCTAGAGCCATGGGAAGCATTGGAGTCACCTGAGCGATTCCTTTGCCTTCCAAGCCCTGTGTTAAGTCCACTGGGGAGATCCAGTGGGGTGAACCCACTGTCAGTCCCCAATAGCCTTAGTTTAGCTGGGCCAAGTATAACACTTGGCACTGGGCTAGTTCTCCCTTCATCCTCACTACTGTCAGTATCCTTTTCACTCTCATCCTCTGTGGTAGGCATCCCATCTAAGGGGTGACTATTGGAAAGGGGTACCTCAGTGGCATCTTCAGAAGGGGGGCCTCCTGTTCCTGTCCCTAAGGGGGCTAACTGGGAAGCTTTCCTGAGCTCTTTTTGATTTTCATCTTCTTGCAAGAGCTCTCTGAGCAAAGCAGAGGTAGGGTTCTTGGGCTGTTTAAGGCCTCTAAGAGTTGCCAGCTGCCTGAGCTCATTTTGATTAAGGGTAGCATAGATGGATGGTGCCCTCGGGGGGTCACTCTCAACAGAGATGGGTACAGTGGACCCCTCTGCCCCAGCCATTGCTCTTAAGTGTGGGTGGATGTGTTGCAATCTACCTACACTTGGGTTTACCTACTAAACCTATCTAGTAGTTGTAGTCAGGGTGTGCTACTCCCTTTGCTCTACCACAACTAAGTTCAGTAGAACTTAAGTATATCTAATCTTGTTTTATATGTACCTACAGGTACCTATGTGATCTTTCAATTGGTAACCAAGAGATTACAATGGTAAAACACAGCAAGCTCAAATCCAACCGCTGCTCACCAATGTGAGAAGTTGGCCTGGTATATGCTGTTCACTAGTTCTAGTGACCACCTTGTACCATGCCAAGCAACCCTTATGGTGTGGTTGTAAGTCAACCTTTTCGGACTAGCTGCCCTAGTGGTAGCGTAGGCTAAGCAGTCTTTGAGGCTAAACTCGTGATGCGTGTTAAGCAGGCTGTTTTACCAATAGTAACCCCCTTTTATACCAATGAAAGGACACCACACAGATATATATTCAAAATATATATGTATTTATTTCTCAAAGTAACCCCTAGTCTCTTTATGAGCACAGGAGCACAAATCGTCAAACAAGATTATCACAGAATACACAGAAGTTGCACTTTATATGGATAGGCCCTGGTGGCCACTCGAACCATATACTAAAATAGTGGTATAAGTACCACGAACAGAAAAGGGAAAAGGCCTAGGGCCTCTAGAATCGCTGGGCCTACAAGGAGCTAACGTCAGTTAGTGACCAGGAGGTCCACGGGTGGCGTGTGCAGAGCAAATAGTCACACGCGTGCTCCCATAGGTTTCAATGGGTGCGTAAAAAGTACAAAGTTACTGCAAAAGGAATCTTCCGGATGACCTAGGAACTTAAGATTTGGAACACAGGCACTAGAGATGTAATACTACACTTGGGCACAGGTGTGCCAGCTTTACCTCACCCACAGGAAGCGGGTGCATAGGCCTCGAAGTGCGTCGGGTTTCTTCTATCTGTTCCGTGGGGCCTGTAGACAAAAGTGCTGCAGGCGGTCGGTCGGGAAGAGATGCAGTGGATCCAAGAGTGGATCGGAGATGTTGAAGACCTGAAAGCAGAGGGGACAGTGTTCACAGTCACTAGCCAGTGACCAGCGTGGCACCAGGTGGGTACCAGGCGATGTCGGGTGCAAACAGGAAGGAAGGTGTAGCTTGACTCTGCAGCCACGTGGTCCCTGAAGGTCGACGACGTCCAGGAGTCGAGTCACGAGCTGTCCCACGCAGGCTCTCGCTGTCGGCGGTGTCGGCGACTTGATCGAAGCAAACAAGCCTTGGCAAAAGCAATTGTTGTAGGCAAGGAGTTTAAGCTGATGGTTCTGACCAGCAAGGTCAGAGGAACTGCTCCTTTGGAGGGGAGCAAGGGCCAGTCTGGAGCAACCAGACCAGCGGTGTTTGTCGTAGATTTCGTCGCCAAGATGGCCACTAGCCAGCGGGCCAGCAACCGGTTAGGCGCGTCGAGTGGCAAAATGCAGAAGGGCCCCACGCAGATCGTGGAGATGCTGGAGGGCTCACCTTTGGTGCAGATGCTGCTCGAGGGTTGGGCTTCTCAGGACCCAAAGCACAACTTGGAGGGAGCCTCGGTTGTTGCACTGGTCAGCTTGTCGTAGTCGTTTCAAGATGGCTGGCTCCACGTGTCTCGGTGCCTCCACGGGTCTCCTCTTTGCAGGGACTGTGGATCGGGCGGTGAGAGGTCTGGAGGTCCAGGTCTTGTCAGTCTCTGGGCTCGGGCTCCGGCGGGAGGTGGCGGCAAAGCAGACGTTGATTCGCTGGATGGTGCTTGCGTTAGCAAGGTGGTCACTCCCTGACCACAGGGGAGATTGGCTTCAGTCCTCTGTGCAGCAGAGCGTCGAAGTTCCCGTCTTCTTCTTAGTTTTAAGTTGATTCCAGGATGTCTGAAGTCTTAGGACACAGCTCCTACCTTTATTCGGATTTTAGGGGCCGGACTACCTGCTAGGTCCCTCCCTATGGGTGGGACCAGGAAGGGGGGTGGTTACACCCCCAATCCTTTGTCCAGCTCGCCCCAGGCCCGGGACTGGTGTGCCCCAGGACCGGTTTGAACTGGCATATGCACCGAGGCTCCTTGTGAGCCACAGGCATGTCTGGTTTCTTTCAAGCCCTACCTGACCAATACACAAAATCCTGTCTGGGGTGGTGCACGCACCTCCCCTGGCAGGAAACCCTTTGTCCACACCTCCCAAGCTGAAAGGACTCCCAGCAGCAGGAGGGCAGACTTGTGTCTGTGGTGGCAGCATCCATTTTGTGGAGCTGAGGCTATGTCTGATTTTACCCGGGTTTCAGGCACTGTACATGTCGTGTCCCTCTAGAAGGGTGGAATGCTAACCCCGTCGCCAGAATTGGCGAGGGGTTAGTATTCCAATTCGTATGACACCTTACTCGACATGTTTTGATAAAGCCAAACCAAAGATAGCATTTAACCGCGAGGTTCATAATGCACTTAAGAGTATATGGTATGACGATATCTGGAAACAGTAGAAGGAAGTTGTTCCGACCACTGCAGACAGGCTCAGCTCATGCCAGAGCACCATCTCACATGGAACCAAGCACTCTGCCTTCAGGATTGTTAAGGCCTGCCATAGGAGTGACTTATAGGTTACCAGGTGTCCCATTTAAGGTTAGGTATAGGTATACTACACCTAAGTAAGAGGTGATTACACCAACTTACCCCAGCTGAGTGATCAGCCAGTTGTGTCAAATTGTTAGGCCAAGCCTGGGGTGGCATAATACATGCTGCAGCCCTTGGCAGGCCTTGGGTACACCAATGCCCTGGGTACCTAGTGTACACTGGTACAGGGGCTGACAGGGTGATCCAACCAATTGGGTATGTACCTAGGGTACATGGAGTCCATTTTAAAGAGAGAACAGCCAGGCTGAGATCCTGAATAGCAGGATCTCAGGCCAACTAAGTCGAAAAACCAGCTAGACACTAGGCAAAAATTTGGGGGTAACCATAGTCAGATATCCACCTTCCTACAATAGGCCTCGAAGTGCGTCGGGTTTCTTCTATCTGTTCCGTGGAGCTTGAAGACAAAGATGCTGCAGGCGGTCGGTCCGGGAGAGATGCAGTGGATCCAAGAGTGGATCGGAGATGTTGAAGACCTGTAAGCGGAGGGGACAGTGTTCACAGTCACTAGCCAGTGACCAGCGTGGCACCAGGTGGGTACCAGGCAATGTCGGGTGCAAACAGGAAGAAAGGGGTAGCTTGTCTCTGCAGCCACGTGGTCCCTGGAGGTCGACGACGTCCAGGAGTCGAGTCACGAGCTGTCCCACGCAGGCTCTCGCTGTCGGCGGTGTCGGCGACTTGATTGAAGCAAACAAGCCTTGGCAAAAGCAATTGTTGTAGGAAAAGGAAATAAGCTGATGGTTCTGACCAGCAAGGTCAGAAGGACTGCTCCTTTGGAGGGGAGCAAGGGCCAGTCTGGAGCAACCAGACCAGCGGTGTATTTCTTGAAGTTCGTCGCCAAGATGGCTACTAGCCAGCGGGCCAGCAACCGGTTAGGCGCGTCGAGTGGCAAAATGCAGAAGGGCCCCACGCAGATCGTGGAGATGCTGGAGGGCTCACCTTTGGTGCAGATGCTGCTCGGGTGTTGGGCTTCTCAGATCCCAAAGCACAACTTGGAGGGAGCCTCGGTTGTTGCACTTGTCAGCTTGTCGTAGTCGTTCCAAGATGGCTGGCTCCACGTGTCTCGGTGCCTCCACGGGTCTCCTCTTTTCAGGGACTGTGGATCGGGCGGTGAGAGGTCTGGAGGTCCAGGTCTTGTCAGTCTCTGGGCTCGGGCTCCGGCGGGAGGCGGCGGCAAAGCAGACGTTGATTCGCTGGATGGTGCTTGCGTTAGCAAGGTGGTCACTCCCTGACCACAGGGGAGATTGGCTTCAGTCCTCTGTGCAGCAGAGCGTCGAAGTTCCCGTCTTCTTCTTAGTATTAAGTTGATTCCAGGATGTCTGAAGTCTTAGGACACAGCTCCTACCTTTAAGCGGATTCTAGGGGCCGGACTACCTGCTAGGTCCCTCCCTATGGGTGGGACCAGGAAGGGGGGTGGTTACACCCCCAATCCTTTGTCCAGCTCGCCCCAGGCCCGGGACTGGCGTGCCCCAGGACCGGTTTGAACTGGCATATGCACCGAGGCTCCTTGTGAGCCACAGGCATGTCTGGTTTCTTTCAAGCCCTACCTGACCAATACACAAAATCCTGTCTGGGGTGGTGCACGCACCTCCCCTGGCAGGAAACCCTTTGTCCACACCTCCCAAGCTGGAAGGACTCCCAGCAGCAGGAGGGCAGACTTGTGTCTGTGGTGGCAGCATCCATTTTGTGGAGCTGAGGCTATGTCTGAGTTTACCCGGGTTTCAGGCACTGTACATGTCGTGTCCCTCTAGAAGGGTGGAATGCTAACCCCGTCGCCAGAATTGGCGAGGGGTTAGTATTCCAATTCGTATGACACCTTACTCGACATGTTTTGATAAAGCCAAACCAAAGATAGCATTTAACCGCGAGGTTCATAATGCACTTAAGAGTATATGGTATGACGATATCTGGAAACAGTAGAAGGAAGTTGTTCCGACCACTGCAGACAGGCTCAGCTCATGCCAGAGCACCATCTCACATGGAACCAAGCACTCTGCCTTCAGGATTGTTAAGGCCTGCCATAGGAGTGACTTATAGGTTACCAGGTGTCCCATTTAAGGTTAGGTATAGGTATACTACACCTAAGTAAGAGGTGGTTACACCAACTTACCCCAGCTGAGTGATCAGCCAGTTGTGTCAGATGTGTTAGGCCAAGCCTGGGGTGGCATAATACATGCTTCAGCCCCTGGCAGGCCTTGGATACACCAATGCCCTGGGTACCTAGTGTACACTGGTACAGGGGCTGACAGGGTGATCCAACCAATTGGGTATGTACCTAGGGTACATGGAGTCCATTTTACAGAGAGAGCAGATAGCCTGAGAGCCTGAATGGCAGGATCTCAGGCCAACTAAGTCGAAAAACCAGCTAGACACTAGGCAAAAATTTGGGGGTAACCATAGTCAGATATCCACCTTCCTACAGGAGACCTAGCAAACCTATATATTTTTGAAAACTAGACACCCAGGGGAATCCAGGATGGGGTGACTTGAGTGCCTCCCACCAGGGTCTGTTACCCAGAATCCCTTGCAAACCTAAAAAATTGACAAAAAAACCACATTTTGCCCACATTTATGTGATGGAAAGTTCTGGAATCTGCGTGGATCCACACATTTCCACCCACCCCGCGTTTCCCAAAGTCCTACAAGAAAAATGGTACCTCACTTGTGCGGGTCGGCCTAGTGCCTGCGACAGGAAACGGTGCAAAACGCAACGTGGTCACACCTCAATTTTGCAGTGAAAAATGACCCTTTTTTGGCAAAGTTCTGGAATCTGCATGGATCCACAAATTTCCACCCACCCCGCATTCCCCAAAGTCCTACGAGAAAAATGGTACCTCACTTGTGCTGGTCGCCTAGTGCCCGCGACAGGAAACGGCGCGAAACGTAACATGGTCACACCTCAATTTTGCTGTGAAAAATGACACTTTTTTGGCAAAGTGCCTAGCTGTAGTTTTTGAACCCTAGCTCTGCCGGCACCTAGGGAAACCTAGCAAACCTATATATTTTTTAAAACTAGACACCCAGGGGAATCCAGGATGGGGTGACTTGAGTGCCTCCCACCAGGGTCTGTTACCCAGAATCCCTTGCAAACCTAAAAAATTTACAAAACAACACATTTTCCCCACATTTCTGTGATGGAAAGTTCTGGAATCTGTGTGGATCTACAAATTTCCACGCACCCCGCGTTCCCCAAAGTCCTATGAGAAAAATGGTACCTCACTTGTGCGGGTCGGCCTAGTGCCCGATACAGGAAACGGCGCGAAACTCAACATGGTCACACCTCAATTTTGGTGTGAAAAATGACACTTTTTTGGCAAAGTGCCTAGCTGTAGTTTTTGAACCCTAGCCCTGCCGGCACCTAGGGAAACCTAGCAAACCTATATATTTTTGAAAACTAGACACCAAGGGGAATCCAGGATGGGGTGACTTGAGTGCCTCCCACCAGGGTCTGTTACCCAGAATCCCTTGCAAACCTAAAAAATTGACAAAAAAAACACATTTTGCCCACATTTATGTGATGGAAAGTTCTGGAATCTGCGTGGATCCACAAATTTCCACCCACTCCGCGTTCCCCAAAGTCCTATGAGAAATATGGTACCTCACTTGTGCGGGTCGGCCTAGTGCCTGTGACAGAAAACGGCACAAAACGCAACGTGTTCACACCTCAATTTTGCAGTGAAAAATTACCCTTTTTTGGCAAAGTGACTAGCTGTAGTTTTTTAACCCTAGCCCTGCCGGCACCTAGGGAAACCTAGCAAACCTACATATTTTTGAAAACTAGACACCCAGGGGAATCCAGGATGGGGTGACTTGAGTGCCTCCCACCAGGGTCTGTTACCCAGAATCCCTTGCAAACCTAAAAAATTGACAAAAAAACACATTTTCCCCACATTTCTGTGATGGAAAGTTCTGGAATCTGTGTGGATCTACAAATTTCCACCCACCCCGCGTTTCCCAAAGTCCTACAAGAAAAATGGTACCTCACTTGTGCGGGTCGGCCTAGTGCCCGTGACAGGAAACGGCACAAAACGCAACGTGGTCACTCCTCAATTGAAAAATGACAGTTTTTTGGCAAAGTGACTAGCTGCCGTTTTTTAACCCTAGCTCTGCCGGCACCTAGGGAAACCTAGCAAACCTATATATTTTTGAAACCTAGACACCCAGGGGAATCCAGGATGGGGTGACTTGAGTGCCTCCCACCAGGGTCAGTTACCCAGAATCCCTTGCAAACATAAAAAATGGACAAAAAAACACATTTTCCCCACATTTCTGTGATGGAAAGTTCTGGAATCTGCGTGGATCCACAAATTTCCACCCACTCCGCGTTCCCCAAAGTCCTACGAGAAAAATGGTACCTCACTTGTGAGGGTCGGCCTAGTGCCCGCGACAGGAAACGGCGCAAAAAGAACGTGGTCACTCCTCAATTTTGCAGTAAAAAATGACCGTTTTTTGGCAAAGTGACTAGCTGTAGTTTTTTAACCCTAGCTCTGCCGGCACCTAGGGAAACCTGGCAAACCTATATATTTTTGAAAACTAGACACCCAGGGGAATCCAGGATGGGGTGACTTGAGTGCCTCCCTCCAGGGTCTGTTACCCAGAATCCCTTGCACACCTAAAAAATTTACAAAAAAAACACATTTGCCCCATATTTCTGTGATGGAAAGTTCTGGAATCTGCGTGGATCCACAAATTTCCACCCACCCCACGTTCCCCAAAGTCCTAAAAGAAAAATGGCACCTCACTTGTGCGGGTCGCCTAGTGCCCGCGACAGGAAACAGCGCAAAACGCAACGTGGTCACACCTCAATTTTGCAGTGAAAAATTACCCTTTTTTGGCAAAGTGACTAGCTGTAGTTTTTGAACCCTAGCTCTGCCGGCACCTAGGGAGACCTAGCAAACCTATATATTTTTGAAAACTAGACACCCAGGAGAAGCCAGTATGGGGTGATTTGAGTGCCTCCCACCAGGGTCTGTTACCCAGAATCCCTTGCAAACCTAAACAAATGACAAAAAAAACATATTTTCCTCACATTTCTGTGATGGAAAAATCTGGAATATGCGTGGATCCACACATTTCCACCCACCCAGCGTTTCCCAAAGTCCTACGAGAAAAATGGTACCTCACTTGTGCGGGTCGGCCTAGTGCCTGTGACAGGAAACGGTGCAAAACGCAACGTGGTCACTCCTCAATTTTGCAGTGAAAAATGACCCTTTTTTGGCAAAGTGACTAGCTGTAGTTTTTTAACCCTAGCTCTGCCGGCACCTAGGGAAACCTAGCAAACCTATATATTTTTGAAAACTAGACACCCAGGGGAATCCAGGATGGGGTGACTTGAGTTCCTCCCACCAGGGTCTGTTACCCAGAATCCCTTGCAAACATAAAAAATGGACAAAAAAAACACATTTTCCCCACATTTCTGTGATGGAAAGTTCTGGAATCTGCGTGGATCCACAAATTTCCACCCACCCCGTGTTCCCCAAAGTCCTACGTGAAAAATGGTACCTCCCTTGTGCGGGTCGGCCTAGTGCCCGCGACAGGAAACAGCGCAAAACGCAACGTGGTCACACCTCAATTTTGCAGTGAAAAATTACCCTTTTTTGGCAAAGTGACTAGCTGTAGTTTTTGAACCCTAGCTCTGCCGGCACCTAGGGAGATTTAGGAGAGTAGGGTCTGCTATCCTATGGTCACCCCAAATTTTTGCTTTTTGCTTCACTGGTTTTTGACATATTGAGGCTGTGGGCCTGCCAATCAGACCCCCAGCCTGCTGTTCTCTCTACTAAATTCACACTATGCACCCTAGGTGCATAACCAATTGGAAGTGGATCACCCTGTGAGCCCCTGTACCAGTGTACACTAGGTACCCAGGGCATTGGTGTATCTAAGGCCTGCCAGGGGCTGAAGCATGTCTTATGCCACCCCAGGCTTGGCCTAACAAATTTGACACAACTGGCTGATCACTCAGCTGGGGTAAGTTGGTGTAACCACCTCTTACTTAGGTGTAGTATACCTATACCTAACCTTAAATGGGACACATGTTACCCTATAAGTCACTCCTATGGCAGGCCTTAACAGTCCTGAAGGCAGAGTGCTTGGTTCCATGTGAGAGGGTGCTCTGGCATGAGCTGAGCCTGTCTGCAGTGGTCGGAACAACTTCCTTCTACTGTTTCCAGATATCGTCATACCATATACTCTTAAGTGCATTATGAACCTCGCGGTTAAATGCTATCTTTGGTTTGGCTTTATCAAAACATGTCGAGTAAGGTGTCATACGAATTGGAATACTAACCCCTCGCCAATTCTGGTGACGGGGTTAGCATTCCACCCTTCTAGAGGGACACGACATGTACAGTACCTGAAACCCGGGTAAAATCAGACATGGCCTCAGCTCCACAAAATGGATGCTGCCACCACAGACACAAGTCTGTCCTCCTGCTGCTGGGAGTCCTTCCAGCTTGGGAGGTGTGGACAAAGGGTTTCCTGCCAGGGGAGGTGCATGCACCACCCCAGACAGGATTTTGTGTATTGGTCAGGTAGGGCTTGAAAGAAACCAGACATGCCTGAGGCTCACAAGGAGCCTCGGTGCATATGCCAGTTCAAACCGGTCCTGGGGCACACCAGCCCTGGACCTGGGGAGAGCTGGACAAAGGATTGGGGGTGTAACCACCCCCCTTCCTGGTCCCACCCTTAGGGAGGGACCTAGCAGGTAGTCCGGCCCCTAGAATCCGAATAAAGGTAGGAGCTGTGTCCTAAGACTTTAGACATCCTGGAATCAACTTAACAACAAGAAGAAGACGGGAACTTCGACGCTCTGCCACACAGAGGACTGAAGCCAATCTCCCCTGTGGTCAGGGAGTGACCACCTTGCTAACGCAAGCACCATCCAGTGAATCAACGTCCGCTTTGCCACCACCTCCCGCCAGAGCCCGAGCCCAGAGACTGACAAGACCTGGACCTCCAGACCTCTCACCATCCGATCCACAGTCCCTGAAAAGAAGAGACCCGTGGAGGCACCGAGACACGTGGAGCCAGCCATCTTGAAACGACCACGACAAGCTGCAAGCGCAACAACTGAGGCTCCCTCCAAGTTATGCTTTGGGATCTGAGAAGCCCAACCCTCGAGCAGCATCTGCACCAAAGGTGAGCCCTCCAGCATCTCCACGATCTGCGTGGGGCCCTTCTGCATTTTGCCACTCGACGCGCCTAACCGGTTGCTGGCCCGCTGGCTAGTGGCCATCTTGGCGACGAACTTCAAGAACTACACCACTGGTCTGGTTGCTCCAGACTGGCCCTTGCTCCCCTCCAAAGGAGCAGTCCCTCTGACCTTGCTGGTCAGAACCATCAGCTTATTTCGTTTTCCACAACAATTGCTTTTGCCAAGGCTTGTTTGCTTCAATCAAGTTGCCGACACCGCCGACAGCGAGAGCCTGCGTGGCACAGCTCGTGAACCGACTCCTGGACGTCGTCGACCTTCAGGGACCACGTGGATGCAGAGACAAGCTACACCTTCCTTCCTGTTTGCACACGACATCGCCTGGTACCCACCTGGTGCCACGCTGGTCACTGGCTAGTGACTGTGAACACTGTCCCCTCTGCTTACAGGTCTTCTACAACTCCGATCCACCCTTGGATCCACCGCATCTCTTCCGGACCGATCGCCTGCAGCATCTTTGTCCACAGGCTCCATTGAACAGATAGAAGAAACCCGACGCACTTCGAGACCTATGCACCCGCTTCCTGTGGGTGAGGTAAAGCTGGCACTCTGGTGCCCAAGTGTAGAGTATCATCTCTAGTGTCTGTGTTTCGAATCTTAAGTTCATAGTCCATCCGGAAGGTCCTTTTTGCAGTAACTTTGTAACTTTTACGCACCCATTGAAAACCTATGGGAGCCCGCGTGTGACTATTTGCTTTGCACACGCAACCCGTGGACCTCCTGGTCACTAACTAAAGTTAGCTCCTTGTAGGCCCAGCGATTATAGAGGCCCTAGGCCTTTTCCTTATTCTGTTCGTGGTACTTATACCACTATTTTAGTATATGGTTTGAGCGGCCACCAGGGCCTATCCATATAAAGTGCAACTTCTGTGTATTCTAACGTATTCTTGTTGAACGATTTGTGCTCCTGTGCTCATAAAGAGTCTAGGGGTTACTTTGAGAAATAAATACATATATATTTTCAATATATATATCTGTGTGGTGTCCTTTCATTGGTATAAAAGGGGGTTACATTTGGTAAAACAGCTGGCTTAACACGCTTCACGAGTTTAGCCTCAAAGACTGCTTAGTCTACGCTACCACTAGGGCAGCTAGTCCGAAAAGGTTGACTTACAACCACACCATAAGGGTTGCTTGGCATGGTACAAGGTGGTCACTTTAACTAGTGAACATCATATACCAGGCCAACTTCTCACATTGGTGAGCAGCGGTTGGATTTGAGCTTGCTGTGTTTTACCATTGTAATCTCTTGGTTACCAATTGAAAGATCACATAGGTACCTGTAGGTACATATAAAACAAGATTAGATATACTTAAGTTCTACTGAACTTAGTGTTGTAGAGCAAAGGGAGTAGCACACCCTGACTACAACTACTAGATAGGTTTAGTAGGTAAACCCAAGTGTAGGTAGATTGCAACACATCCTCCCACACTTAAGAGCAATGGCTGGGGCAGAGGGGTCCAATGTACCCATCTCTGTTGAGAGTGACCCCCAGAGGGCACCATCCATCTTTGCTACCCTAAATCAAAATGAGCTCAGGCAGTTGGCAAATATCAGGGGCCTTAAACAGCCCAAGAATCCTACTTCTGCTGAACTCAGAGAGCTTTTACAGGCTGATGAAGATCAAAAAGCTCTCAGGAAAGCCTCCCAGTTAGGCCCCTTAGGGACAGGAACAGGAGGCCCCCCTTCTGAAGATGCTACTGAAGTACCCCTTTCCAATAGCCATCCCTTAGATGAGAATCATACTACAGAGGAGGAAAGTGATGGGGATACAGAAGGTAGTGAGGATGAAGGGAGAACTAGCCCAGTGCCAAGCGTTATACGTGGCCCAGCTAACTTAAGGCTACTGGGGACTGACAATGGGATCACCCCATTGGATCTCCCTAGTGGACTTAACCAGGGGCTTGGGAGGCAAAGGAATCACTCAGGTGAATCTAATGCTTCTCATGCCTCTAGAGGCTCTCAAGGACACTCCAGAAGAAGGATGACCACCCCTCAGAGGAGGGAACATGAGGCCAGAATGCAGGAAGCTCAGCTGAGGATCAGGAAGCAGGAGCTAGAGGTAGCCCTGATGGAAGAGAAACTGAACAAGGCTAGGCAACCTAGAGAGAGTGGGTCTATACCCACTGGTGGCAGCATTGTCCCTAAGGACAAAGATAGGGTCTTTGATAATAGGAACATGTCTAAGGTTGTGCCCCCCTACAAAAGTGGGGATGACATCCACAAATGGATGACTGCTCTTGAGAGAGCCTGCAAAGTGCAGCAGGTTCCTGAAGACCAGTGGGCAGCAATCCTCTGGCTCTCCTTTGAAGGAAGAGGCAGAGACAGACTCCTCACTGTTAGAAAAGAGGATGTCAGAAATTACAGAGCCCTGAAGAGTGTCCTAGTTGATGGGTTAGGCTTAACCACTGAACAGTACAGGTTAATGTTCAGAGACACCCAGAAGACACAGACTCAGGACTGGTCTGAATACATTGAATGTGCCACTAAGGCTTTGGAGGGTTGGTTGCTGGGAAGTAAGGTATCTGATTATACAGGATTGTACAATTTGATGATGAGAGAACAGATTTTAAATAACTGTCAAAACCAGCAACTGCATCAACACTTGGTTGACTCTGATCTGACCTCTCCCCAAGAATTGGGAAAGAAGGCAGACAAATGGGTCAGAACCAGGGTTAAGCAAAAGAACCAGAACCAGGGCTAAGGGGGTGATCAGAAGAAAACAGACCAAAAGGGTGGAGATCAGAAATCTAAAGACCAGAAGTCTTCAACAGGGCCCCAAACTACTGCTAAGGAGGGTGGGTCCCAACAACAATCTAAGGGAAAGAAGAAAGAAGGTCAAAAGAAACCCTGGTGCAATCATTGCAAGAATACAACTCACTGGACTAGTGATTGTAAGAAGGGTGGAGCCCCCAACACTGTTGCCCCTAAGGCACCTGCTCCCAGTACTACTGTTAGCAGTGTTGGTCCCCAGACAAAGGGTGTAGTGGGAATCACTATGGGAACTGAAGGAGATTCTGACTTAGACAGAACCCTGACACAGGCAGACCTGATCTGTGATGGGGACATAGATTTGTCCCTGACTGTGAGCCCCAGTAACCTGGGCAAGTACAGACAGACTCCTTTAATTAATGAAAAAGTGGCTCAAGCCTACAGGGACACATGTGCCAGTGTCACTATGGTGACACCAGGCTTTGTGGAACCTGGACAGTACATACCAGGTGAGAATTACCTGGTGACCAATGCCAGCAATGCCACTACTTCACATAGTGTGGCAGTTGTTAACTTCTCATGGGGAGGGGTAACTGGCCTCAAAAGGGTTGTGGTTAGTGCAGACCTCCCAGTAGAATGTTTGTTGGGCAATGACCTAGAGAGTTCTCTATGGTCTGAAGTGGAGTACAGGACACATGCAGAGATGTTAGGTATATCACCACATGTCCTTGCTGTGACCAGGTCACAGGCCAAAAAGTGCCTTACTGAACCTCAGGTCTTGGATCCTGGAACAATGGACCAAGCACCTACCAAGAAGAAGAACAGGAGGGTCAAGGCTGTGCCTTCCCCCCTGCCTAAGAGTGATGATCAACCTTCCCAGGAAGCTGATCTAGAGAACCCTGAAGGAACTGTCCCTGAAGAGCTTGAACCTGATCAGGTTGAGTTTCTGGGGACAGGGGGACCTTCAAGGGCTTACTTGAGGCAGGCTCAGTTATCCTGTCCCTCTCTTGAACCCCTCAGACAGCTGGCTGCTGCTGAGGCTGCTGGGAATGCTCAAGGTACCCATAAAGTGTATTGGGATGAAGGGCTCCTTTATTCAGAGGCTAGAGACCCCAAGCCTGGTGCAACCAGGAGGTTGGTTATACCTCTGCAATTTAGGGGCTTCCTTCTTACCTTGGCCCATGATATTCCTTTAGCAGGACACTTAGGCCAGAACAAGACTTGGGAAAGGCTTGTCCCTCACTTTCACTGGCCTCACATGAATGAAGATACCAAGGAGTTTTGTCGCTCCTGTGTGACCTGCCAAGCCAGTGGCAAATCAGGTGGCACAACAAAGGCCCCCCTAATACCACTACCTGTGGTGGGGGTCCCCTTTGAAAGAGTGGGAATAGATATAGTGGGTCCCATGGATCCTCCCACTGCATCTGGGCACAGATCTATACTGGTGGGAGTGGATCATGCCACCAGGTATCCAGAGGCAATTCCCCTTAGGACCACTACAGCTCCTGTTGTGGCCAGGGCCCTGCTGGGAGTATTCTCCAGAGTGGGGTTTCCTAAGGAGGTAGTTTCTGACAGAGGTACCAACTTCATGTCAGGATACTTGACAGCTATGTGGAAGGAATGTGGTGTCAACTACAAGTTCACCACCCCTTATCACCCACAATGCAATGGGCTTGTTGAGAGATTCAACAAGACCCTAAAGGGTATGATCAAAGGATTACCTGAAAAGCTCAGGCGAAGATGGGACATCCTTCTACCCTGCCTTCTGTTTGCTTACAGAGAGGTCCCACAAAAGGGGGTTGGCTACAGCCCCTTTGAATTGTTGTTTGGGCACCCTGTAAGGGGCCCACTGTGTTTAGTGAAGGAAGGATGGGGGTTACCTCTCAAAAAGCCTAAACATGACATAGTGGACTGTGTACTTGGTCTCCGCTCCAGGATGGCTGAGTATATGGAGAAGGCATCCAAAAACCTTGAGGCAAGCCAGGCCTTACAGAAAGCTTGGCATGACCAAAAGGCTGTCTTGGTTGAGTTTCAGCCAGGACAGAAGGTATGGGTGTTGGAGCCAGTGGCCCCAGCAGCACTCCAAGACAAATGGTCTGGACCCCATACAATCCTGGAAAAGAAGGGAGAGGTCACCTACTTGGTGGACCTAGGAACTCCCAGGAGTCCCCACAGGGTACTCCATGTTAACAGGTTAAAGGCATATGTTGACAGGGCAGACATGGGCTTGCTCATGGCTACAGATGAGGGACAGGAGGACGAGAGGGACCCTCTCCCAGACCTGTTGTCTCAGAACCCTGAAGATGGCTCAGTTGACGGAGTGACCCTTGGAGGCAACCTCACTGCCCATCAACAGACTGAATGTAGACAAGTTCTACAATCATTTCAACATCTGTTTTCCCTAATACCTAGCCAAACTGACTGGTGTACCCATGTGGTGGATACTGGTGACAGTCTGCCTGTAAAGAACAAGCTTTACAGACAAACTGACCACGTCAGGGACTGTATAAAGGCTGAGGTACACAAGATGCTGGAATTGGGTGTCATTGAACCCTCAGAGAGCCCCTGGGCTAGCCCAGTGGTTCTGGTCCCCAAACCTCACACCAAAGATGGCAAGAGAGAGATGAGGTTCTGTGTGGATTACAGAGGACTCAATGCTGTTACTAGGACAGATGCACATCCTATTCCAAGGGCAGATGAGCTCATAGACAAACTAGCTTCTGCTAAGTTTTTGAGCACATTTGACTTGACAGCTGGCTATTGGCAAATCAGATTAGCTGAGGAGTCTAAAGCCAAAACAGCATTCTCAACCCCAGGTGGGCACTACCAATTTGTGGTGATGCCCTTTGGTCTGAAGAATGCACCTGCCACCTTCCAAAGGTTGGTGAATCAAGTCCTTACTGGGTTGGATGACTTTTGTGCAGCATATCTTGATGACATTGCTGTCTTTAGCTCCACCTGGGAGGATCACCTGATCCACCTGAAGAAGGCTCTTGAGGCTCTGCAAAGGGCAGGCCTCACCTTCAAGGCTACTAAGTGCCAGATAGGGCAGAGTAAGGTTGTGTATTTGGGCCACCTTGTAGGTGGAGGCCAAGTTCAACCGCTGGAGAGTAAGATACAATCCATCAAGGACTGGTCCCCTCCAACACCCCAGACTCAAGTTCGAGCTTTCTTGGGCTTGACTGGGTACTACAGGAAGTTTGTTAAGAACTATGGGTCCATTGTGACTCCTCTTAACCCCTTCGGTGCCCGCCCCTTTCCCCGCCCTGTGCCGGCCGTTACATTAGCGGGCGGGGTTTGTGACGAGCTGGACTCGTCATGGGCACAGCGCCACCGCGGCCCATGACGAGTCCAGCTCGTCACGGGCATTGAAGAGGTTAATGATCTGACATCCAAGAAGATGCCCAAAAAGGTTCAGTGGACAGTAAACTGTCAAAAGCCATTTGATGACCTGAAGGAGGCCATGTGCTCTGCACCTATCCTGAAAAGTCCTGACTACTCCAAAGAGTTTATTGTCCAAACAGATGCTTCTGAGTTGGGTGTGGGAGCTGTGCTGTCACAACTTAATGTAGATGGTCAAGACCAACCCATTGCTTTTATTAGCAGAAGGTTGACCCCCAGAGAGAAGAATTGGTCAGCTATTGAGAGGGAGGCCTTTGCTGTGGTGTGGGCCCTGAAGAAGCTGAGGCCATACTTGTTTGGCACTCACTTCAAGATTCAGACCGACCATAAGCCCCTCTTGTGGCTAAATCAGATGAAGGGTGAAAATCCCAAACTGCTTAGGTGGTCCATTTCCCTACAGGGGATGGACTTTACAGTGGAGCACCGGCCAGGTACTGACCAAGGGAATGCAGATGGTCTCTCCAGGTACTTCCACTTAGGACATGAAGACGAGACTGGTCAAGGCTAGTTTAATGTCCCTGCGTTTGGGGGGGGGGGTTGTGTAGGAGAGTAGGGTCTGCTATCCTATGGTCACCCCAAATTTTTGCTTTTTGCTTCACTGGTTTTTGACATATTGAGGCTGTGGGCCTGCCAATCAGACCCCCAGCCTGCTGTTCTCTCTAATAAATTTACACTATGCACCCTAGGTGCATAGCCAATTGGAAGTGGATCACCCTGTGAGCCCCTGTACCAGTGTACACTAGGTACCCAGGGCATTGGTGTATCTAAGGCCTGCCAGGGGCTGAAGCATGTATTATGCCACCCCAGGCTTGGCCTAACAAATTTGACACAACTGGCTGATCACTCAGCTGGGGTAAGTTGGTGTAACCACCTCTTACTTAGGTGTAGTATACCTATACCTAACCTTAAATGGGACACATGTTACCCTATAAGTCACTCCTATGGCAGGCCTTAACAATCCTGAAGGCAGAGTGCTTGGTTCCATGTGAGAGGGTGCTCTGGCATGAGCTGAGCCTGTCTGCAGTGGTCGGAACAACTTCCTTCTACTGTTTCCAGATATCGTCATACCATATACTCTTAAGTGCATTATGAACCTCGCGGTTAAATGCTATCTTTGGTTTGGCTTTATCAAAACATGTCGAGTAAGGTGTCATACGAATTGGAATACTAACTGTGAGAAGTTGGCCTGGTATATGATGCTCACTAGTTAAAGTGATCACCTTGTACCATGCCAAGCAACCCTTATGGTGTGGTTGTAAGTCAACCCTTTCGGACTAGCTGCCCTAGTGGTAGCGTAGGCTAAGCAGTCTTTGAGGCTAAACTCGTGAAGCGTGTTAAGCCAGCTGTTTTACCAAATGCAACCCCCCTTTATACCAATGAAAGGACACCACACAGATATATATTCAAAATATATATGTATTTATTTCTCAAAGTAACCCCTAGTCTCTTTATGAGCACAGGAGCACAAATCGTCAAACAAGATTACAGTAGAATACACAGAAGTTGCACTTTATATGGATAGGCCCTGGTGGCCGCTCAAACCATATACTAAAATAGTGGTATAAGTACCACGAACAGAAAAGGGAAAAGGCCTAGGGCCTCTAGAATCGCTGGGCCTACAAGGAGCTAACTTCAGTTAGTGACCAGGAGGTCCACGGGTTGCGTGTGCAGAGCAAAAAGTCACACGCGTGCTCCCATAGGTTTCAATGGGTGCGTAAAAAGTACAAAGTTACTGCAAAGAGGATCTTCCGGATGGACTAGGAACTCAAGATTTGAAACACAGGCACTAGAGATGTAATACTACACTTGGGCACAGGAGTGCCAGCTTTACCTCACCCACAGGAAGCGGGTGCATAGGCCTCGAAGTGCGTCGGGTTTCTTCTATCTGTTCCGTGGAGCCTGTGGACAAAGATGCTGCAGGCGGTCGGTCCGGGAGAGATGCGGTGGATCCAAGAGTGGATCGGAGATGTTGAAGACCTGTAAGCAGAGGGGACAGTGTTCACAGTCACTAGCCAGTGACCAGCGTGGCACCAGGTGGGTACCAGGCAATGTCGGGTGCAAACAGGAAGAAAGGTGTAGCTTGTCTCTGCAGCCACGTGGTCCCTGGAGGTCGACGACATCTAGGAGTCGGTTCACGAGCTGTCCCATGCAGGCTCTCGCTGTCGGCGGTGTCGGCGACTTGATCGAAGCAAACAAGCCTCGGCAAAAGCAATTGTTGTAGGAGATGAAATAAGCTGATGGTTCTGATCAGCAAGGTCAGAAGGACTGCTCCTTTGGAGGGGAGCAAGGGCCAGTCTGGAGCAACCAGACCAGCGGTGTATTTCGTAAAGTTCGTCGCCAAGATGGCTACTAGCCAGCGGGCCAGCAACCGGTTAGGCGCGTCAAGTGGCAAAATGCAGATGGGCCCCACGCAGATCGTGGAGATGCTGGAGGGCTCACCTTTGGTGCAGATGCTGCTCGAGGGTTGGGCTTCTCAGATCCCAAAGCACAACTTGGAGGGAGCCTCAGTTGTTGCACTTGTCAGCTTGTCGTGGTCGTTACAAAATGGCTGGCTCCACGTGTCTCGGTGCCTCCACGGGTCTCCTCTTTTCAGGGACTGTGGATCGGGCGGTGAGAGGTCTGGAGGTGCAGGTCTTGTCAGTCTCTGGGCTCGGGCTCCGGCGGGAGGCGGTGGCAAAGCAGACGTTGATTCGCTGGATGGTGCTTGCGTTAGCAAGGTGGTCACTCCCTGACCACAGGGGAGATTTCCTTCAGTCTTCTGTGCAGCAGAATATCGAAGTTGCCGTCTTCTTCTTAGTTTCAAGTTGATTCCAGGATGTCTGAAGTCTTAGGACACAGCTCCTACCTTTAAGCGGATTCTAGGGGCCGGACTACCTGCTAGGTCCCTCCCTATGGGTGGGACCAGGAAGGGGGGTGGTTACACCCCCAATCCTTTGTCCAGCTCGCCCCAGGCCCGGGACTGGTGTGCCCCAGGACCGGTTTGAACTGGCATATGCACCGAGGCTCCTTGTGAGCCACAGGCATGTCTGGTTTCTTTCAAGCCCTACCTGACCAATACACAAAATCCTGTCTGGGGTGGTGCATGCACCTCCCCTGGCAGGAAACCCTTTGTCCACACCTCCCAAGCTGGAAGGACTCCCAGCAGCAGGAGGGCAGACTTGTGTCTGTGGTGGCAGCATCCATTTTGTGGAGCTGAAGCTATGTCTGATTTTACCCGGGTTTCAGGTACTGTACATGTCGTGTCCCTCTAGAAGGGTGGAATGCTAACCCCGTCACCAGAATTGGCGAGGGGTTAGTATTCCAATTCGTATGACACCTTACTCGACATGTTTTGATAAAGCCAAACCAAAGATAGCATTTAACCGCAAGGTTCATAATGCACTTAAGAGTATATGGTATGACGATATCTGGAAACAGTAGAAGGAAGTTGTTCCGACCACTGCAGACAGGCTCAGCTCGTACCAGAGCACCATCTCACATGGAACCAAGCACTCTGCCTTCAGGATTGTTAAGGCCTGCCATAGGAGTGACTTATAGGTTACCAGGTGTCCCATTTAAGGTTAGGTATAGGTATACTACACCTAAGTAAGAGGTGATTACACCAACTTACCCCAGCTGAGTGATCAGCCAGTTGTGTCAAATTGTTAGGCCAGGTCAGGAGTGGCACAATACATGCTTCAGCCCCTGGCAGGCCTTGGGTACACCAATGCCCTGGGTACCTAGTGTACACTGGTACAGGGGCTGACAGGGTGATCCAACCAATTGGGTATGTACCTAGGGTACATGGAGTCCATTTTAAAGAGAGAACAGCCAGGCTGAGATCCTGAATAGCAGGATCTCAGGCAAACTAAGTCGAAAAACCAGCTAGACACTAGGCAAAAATTTGGGGGTAACTATAGTCAGATATCCACCTTCCTACACAACCCCCCCCCCAAACGAAGGGAGATAACGCTGACCTCGACCAGGTAAGCCTATATTGCCCAAGTGGCAATATAAGGAGGAACCAGCACTGGCATGGTTACCCCCTGTCTCATGGTCCACTAAGCAATCCCTCACCCTAAGGGTATCAGAGGGTCTCCATCATAGGGAATCTCTACCTTTGGTGTGTCTTGGCAAAGTAAAAGGCTGGTGTTGAGATGGAGTACTGAAGTGAGTGTCCTCAAAGTGAGGCTTCAGCTTCCTCCAGTCCTCCTTCACCATGGATGCCTTTCTTTCCTTAACTGAGTTGCACTGTGCTCTCAGGGTCAGCCTCTGGCTACCTAAAGCTGGAGGCTGGGTCCCTTTTGTGGGATTACTGGAGGGACAGGTCAGGTCTGGGGCCCTAAGGTCCCATGTTTGCCTGTACCCAACAGAATCCCTCTGGGGGAGGTCCCTATCTACCTGTAAAGGAGATCCCTCAGGAATGTTTTTACCCATCACCTGACTAGGGCTACTAGCCAGGCAATCCTCATTCTTTGGATGGGGGGGTTCTTGTGGACAGGGGCCCTCTTGGGGTCCACTGGCCTCCCTGACCTCTGCAGCCCTGGGCTGACTGAGGCAGGGTAGAGAGAGGCAGGCTACCTGCACCAGACTGGGTCCCACCTTGGAAGGGGCCACTGACATCAGAGGCTCTGCCAGGCCAGGCCTGGCTACCTCTGGGGCAGTTCCTTCACAAGGGGTGAGGTCAGCTCCCTGAGGAGGCTGACTTTTTCCTAATGTCTGGGGAGAGGGAGACTTTTCTTCCTCCCCACTACTCTCTGTTTGTGTGGAGTGATCCATAGTTTCAGGCTTCACTACACCTATGTCAGTCTGAGTATAGGCTGAGACCATTACAGCCTTGCCAACCTTTTCAGGGGGGCCCTCAGTTTGTGTTTGAGCTGTGACTGTCACAGCTCTGCCAGTCTCTACAGGGAAGTCTGTCTGTGCCTGGGCTGTGGCTGCCACTGCCCTTCCAACCTTTCCAGGGAGGAAATCTATTTGGACAGGGGTTGTGAATGGCACAACCCCACTACCCTTTTGTGAAAGGCCTACCATTTTAGAATGGGTGTCTTGTTCAACTCCAGCCCAAGCTGAGAGTTCTAAGTCATTCCCCAGTAAGCAGTCTACAGGCAAGGTTGGGGACACTGCCACCCTTTTAGGGCCAGTGACACCTCCCCAGCTGAGACATACCTCTGCCATGGGATGACTGTTCTGTTTGCCATCAATGTTGGTCACCTGGTAGGAGAAACCAGGCAAAAGCTGCTCAGAGGGAACTAGCCAATGGGCCACCATTGTGATGCTAGCTCCAGTGTCTCTGTAGGCCTCAGCTTTTGTACCATTGATGTAGGGCTCCTGTCTGTACCTACCCAAAGTGTTGGGACAGGCAGTGAAGTTGGCAAACCCCATGCCACCATCACAGACAAGAGTATCTGCTGCAGGGGAATTGGCTAAGCCAGGGTCCCCCTGTGTTCCCCAAGTAAACCCACCCAAATTTTTGGGGGCACTCCCACCACCTGGGGGATTACTGCTGACAGTAATAGGTGGTGTGACAGGAGTAATTGGAGGAACAGTTTTGTTTGTAGCCCTTGGGCAACTGCTGTCAGTTTTCCAATGCCCAGGAGTTTTACACTCATGGCAGTAAGGCTTTTTAGCTGTGGTAGAGGAGGGAGCTTGGGACCCACCACCCTGTGTGGAGTTTTGGGGCCCTGAGGAAGATTTCTCTTTTGCTTTATCCCCACCCTTCTCTTGAGGTTTGGTGGTATCTTTCTTTTGGTCACCACCCTGATTCTTAGGCCTGATCCTGGTCCTGACCCATTTATCTGCCCTCTTTCCCAATTCTTGGGGAGAGGTCAAATCTGAGTCTACCAGGTGTTGATGGAGGAGCTGGTTTTGACAGTTACTTAAAATCTGTTCTCTCATCATCAAATTGTACAATCCTGTATAATCAGATACCTTACTTCCCAGCAACCAACCCTCCAAAGCCTTAGTGGCACATTCAACATATTCAGACCAGTCCTGAGTCTGTGTCTTCTGGGTGTCTCTGAACATTAACCTGTACTGTTCAGTGGTTAAGCCTAACCCATCAACTAGGACACTCTTCAGGGCTCTGTAATTTCTGACATCCTCCTCCCTAACAGTGAGGAGTCTGTCTCTGCCTCTTCCTTCAAAGGAGAGCCAGAGGATTGCTGCCCACTGGTCTTCAGGAACCTGCTGTACTTTGCAGGCTCTCTCAAGAGCAGTTATCCATTTGTGGATATCATCCCCACTTTTGTAAGGGGGCACAACCTTAGACAGGTTCCTATTATCAAAGACCCTATCATTGTCCTTAGGGACAATGCTGCCACCAGTGGGTATAGACCCACTCTCTCTAGGTTGCCTAGCCTTCCTCAGTTTTTCTACCATCAGGGCTACTTCTAGCTCCTGCTTCCTGATCCTCAGCTGGGCTTCCTGCTTTCTGGCCTCATGTTCCCTCCTCTGAGGGGTGGTCATCCTTTTCCTGGAGTGACCTTGAGAGCCTCTAGAGGCATGTGGAGCATTAGAGTCACCTGAGCGATTCCTTTGCCTCCCAAGCCCCTGGTTAAGTCCACTGGGGAGATCCAATGGGATGATCCCATTGTCAGTCCCCAATAGCCTTAGTTTAGCTGGGCCAAGTATAACACTTGGCACTGGGCTAGTTCTCCCTTCATCATCACTACTTTCTGTATCCTCCCCACTTTCCTCCTCTGTAGTATGGTTCTCATCTAAGGGATGGCTATTGGGAAGGGGTACTTCTGTAGCATCTTCAGAAGGGGGGCCTCCTGTTCCTGACCCTAAGGGGGATAACTGGGAAGCTTTCTTGAGCTCTCTCTGATTTTCATCATTTTGCAAGAGTTCTCTGAGCTCAGCAGAGGTAGGGTTCTTGGGCTGTTTAAGGCCTCTAAGAGTTGCCAAATGCCTGAGCTCATTCTGGTTAAGGGTAGCAAAGATGGATGGTGCCCTCTGGGGGTCACTCTCAACAGAGATGGGTACAGTGGACCCCTCTGCCCCAGCCATTGCTCTTAAGTGTGGGTGGATGTGTTGCAATCTACCTACACTTGGGTTTACCTACTAAACCTATCTAGTAGTTGTAGTCAGGGTGTGCTACTCCCTTTGCTCTACAACAACTAAGTTCAGTAGAACTTATGTATATCTAATCTTGTTTTATATGTACTTACAGGTACCTATGTGATCTTTCAATTGGTAACCAAGAGATTACAATGGTAAAACACAGCAAGCTCAAATCCAACCGCTGCTCACCAATGTGAGAAGTTGGCCTGGTATATGATGCTCACTAGTTAAAGTGATCACCTTGTACCATGCCAAGCAACCCTTATGGTGTGGTTGTAAGTCAACCTTTTCGGACTAGCTGCCCTAGTGGTAGCGTAGGCTAAGCAGTCTTTGAGGCTAAACTCGTGAAGCGTGTTAAGCCAGCTGTTTTACCAAATGCAACCCCCCTTTATACCAATGAAAGGACACCACACAGATATATATTCAAAATATATATGTATTTATTTCTCAAAGTAACCCCTAGTCTCTTTATGAGTACAGGAGCACAAATCGTCAAACAAGATTACAGTAGAATACACAGAAGTTGCACTTTATATGGATAGGCCCTGGTGGCCGCTCAAACCATATACTAAAATAGTGGTATAAGTACCACGAACAGAAAAGGGAAAAGGCCTAGGGCCTCTAGAATCGCTGGGCCTACAAGGAGCTAACTTCAGTTAGTGACCAGGAGGTCCACGGGTGGCGTGTGCAGAGCAAATAGTCACACGCGTGCTCCCATAGGTTTCAATGGGTGCGTAAAAAGTACAAAGTTACTGCAAAAAGGATCTTCCGGATGGACTAGGAACTCAAGATTTGAAACACAGGCACTAGAGATGTAATACTACACTTGGGCACAGGAGTGCCAGCTTTACCTCACCCACAGGAAGCGGGTGCATAGGCCTCGAAGTGCGTCGGGTTTCTTCTATCTGTTCCGTGGAGCCTGTGGACAAAGATGCTGCAGGCGGTCGGTCGGGGAGAGATGCGGTGGATCCAAGAGTGGATCGGAGATGTTGAAGACCTGTAAGCAGAGGGGACAGTGTTCACAGTCACTAGCCAGTGACCAGCGTGGCACCAGGTGGGTACCAGGCAATGTTGGGTGCAAACAGGAAGAAAGGTGTAGCTTGTCTCTGCAGCCACGTGGTCCCTGGAGGTCGACGACGTCCAGGAGTCGGTTCACAAGCTGTCCCACGCAGGCTCTCGCTGCCGGCAGAGTCGGCGACTTGATCGAAGCAAACAAGCCTCGGCAAAAGCAATTGTTGTAGGAGATGAAATAAGCTGATGGTTCTGACCAGCAAGGTCAGAAGGACTGCTCCTTTGGAGGGGAGCAAGGGCCAGTCTGGAGCAACCAGACCAGCGGTGTATTTTGTAAAGTTCGTCGCCAAGATGGCTACTAGCCAGCGGGCCAGCAACCGGTTAGGTGCGTCGAGTGGCAAAATGCAGAAGGGCCCCACGCAGATCGTGGAGATGCTGGAGGGCTCACCTTTGGTGCAGATGCTGCTCGAGGATTGGGCTTCTCAGATCCCAAAGCACAACTTGGAGGGAGCCTCGGTTGTTGCACTTGTCAGCTTGTCGTGGTCGTTTCAAGATGGCTGGCTCCACGTGTCTTGTCAGTCTCTGGGCTCGGGCTCCGGCGGGAGGCGGCGGCAAAGCAGACGTTGATTCTGGCGACGGGGTTGGCATTCCACCCTTCTAGAGTGACACGACATGTACAGTACCTAAAACCCGGGTAAAATCAGACATAGCCTCAGCTCCACAAAATGGATACTGCCACCACAGACACAAGTCTGCCCTCCTGCTGCTGGGAGTCCTTCCAGCTTGGGAGGTGTGGACAAAGGGTTTCCTGCCAGGGGAGGTGCATGCATCACCCCAGACAGGATTTTGTGTATTGGTCAGGTAGGGCTTGAAAGAAACCAGACATGCCTGTGGCTCACAAGGAGCCTCGGTGCATATGCCAGTTCAAACCGGTCCTGGGGCACACCAGTCCCGGGCCTGGGGCGAGCTGGACAAAGGATTGGGGGTGTAACCACCCCCCTTCCTGGTCCCACCCATAGGGAGGGACCTAGCAGGTAGTCCGGCCCCTAGAACCCGCTTAAAGGTAGGAGCTGTGTCCTAAGACTTCAGACATCCTGGAATCAACTTGAAACTAAGAAGAAGACGGGAACTTCGACATTCTGCTGCACAGAAGACTGAAGGAAATCTCCCCTGTGGTCAGGGAGTGACCACCTTGCTAACACAAGCACCATCCAGCAAATCAACGTCTGATTTGCCGCCGCCTCCCGCCGGAGCCCGAGCCCAGAGACTGACAAGACCTGAACCTCCAGACCTCTCACCGCCCGATCCACAGTCCCTGAAAAGAGGAGACCCGTGGAGGCACCGAGACACGTGGAGCCAGCCATCTTGGAACGACGACGACAAGCTGAAAGCGCAACAACCGAGGCTCTCTCCAAGTTGTGCTTTGGGATCTGCGAAGCCCAACCCTCGAGCAGCATCTGCACCAAAGGTGAGCCCTCCAGCATATCCACGATCTGCGTGGGGCCCTTCTGCATTTTGCCACTTGACACGCCTAACCGGTTGCTGGCCCGCTGGCTAGTAGCCATCTTGGCGACGAACTTCACGAAATACACCACTGGTCTGGTTGCTCCAGACTGGCCCTTGCTCCCCTCCAAAGGAGCAGTCCTTCTGACCTTGCTGGTCAGAACCATCAGCTTATTTAATCTCCTACAACAATTGCTTTTGCCAAGGCTTGTTTGCTTCGATCAAGTCGCCGACACCGCCGACAGCGAGAGCCTGCATGGGACAGCTCGTGAACCGACTCCTGGACGTCGTCAATCTCCAGGGACCACGTGGCTGCAGAGACAAGCTACACCTTTCTTCCTGTTTGCACCCGACATTGCCTGGTACCCACCTGGTGCCACGCTGGTCACTGGCTAGTGACTGTGAACACTGTCCCCTCTGCTTACAGGTCTTCAACATCTCCGATCCACTCTTGGATCCACCGCATCTCTCCCGGACCGACCGCCTGCAGCATCTTTGTCCACAGGCTCCACGGAACAGATAGAAGAAACCCGACGCACTTCGAGGCCTATGCACCCGCTTCCTGTGGGTGAGGTAAAGCTGGCACTCCTTTGCCCAAGTGTAGTATTACATCTCTAGTGCCTGTGTTCCAAATCTTGAGTTCCTAGTCCATCCGGAAGATCCTCTTTGCAGTAACTTTGTTCTTTTTACGCACCCATTGAAACCTATGGGAGCACGCGTGTGACTTTTTGCTCTGCACACGCAACCCGTGGACCTCCTGGTCACTAACTGAAGTTAGCTCCTTGTAGGCCCAGCGATTCTAGAGGCCCTAGGCCTTTTCCCTTTTCTGTTCGTGGTACTTATACCCGTATTTTAGTATATGGTTCGAGCGGCCACCAGGGCCTATCCATATAGAGTGCAACTTCTGTGTATTCTACTGTAATCTTGTTTGACGATTTGTGCTCCTGTGCTCATAAAGAGACTAGGGGTTACTTTGAGAAATAAATACATATATATTTTGAATATATATCTGTGTGGTGTCCTTTCATTGGTATAAAAGGGGGTTGCATTTGGTAAAACAGCTGGCTTAACACGCTTCACGAGTTTAGCCTCAAAGACTGCTTAGCCTACGCTACCACTAGGGCAGCTAGTCCGAAAAGGTTGACTTACAACCACACCATAAGGGTTGCTTGGCATGGTACAAGGTGATCACTTTAACTAGTGAGCATCATATACCAGGCCAACTTCTCACAGGAGACCTAGCAAACCTATATATTTTTGAAAACTAGACACCCAGGGGAATCAAGGATGGGGTGACTTGAGTGCCTCCCACCAGGGTCTGTTACCCAGAATCCCTTGCAAACCAAAACAAATGACAAAAAAAACACATTTTCCCCACATTTCTGTGATGGAAAAATCTGGAATATGCGTGGATCCACACATTTCCACCCACCCCGCGTTCCCCAAAGTCCTATGAGAAAAATGGTACCTCACTTGTGCGGGTCGGCCTAGTGCCCGCTACAGGGAACGGCGCGAAACGCAACATGGTCACACCTCAATTTTGCTGTGAAAAATGACACTTTTTTGGCAAAGTGCCTAGCTGTAGTTTTTTAACCCTAGCTCTGCCGGCACCTAGGGAGACCTAGCAAACCTATATATTTTTGAAAACTAGACACCCAGGGGAATCCAGGATGGGGTGACTTGAGTGCCTCCCACCAGGGTCTGTTACCCAGAATCCCTTGCAAACCTAAACAAATGACAAAAAAACATATTTTCCCCACATTTCTGTGATGGAAAAATCTGGAATATGCGTGGATCCACACATTTCCACCCACCCCGCGTTCCCCAAAGTCCTACGAGAAAAATGGTACCTCACTTGTGCGGGTCGGCCTTGTGCCCGCGACAGGAAACGGTGCAAAACGCAACGTGGTCACACCTCAATTTTGCAGTGAAAAATGACCCTTTTTTGGCAAAGTGACTAGCTGTAGTGTTTTAAAACTAGCTCTGCCGGCACCTAGGGAAACCTAGCAAACCTATATATTTTTGAAAACTAGACACCCAGGGGAAGCCAGGATGGGGTGACTTGAGTGCCTTCCACCAGGGTCTGTTACCCAGAATCCCTTGCAAACCTAAAAAATTGACAAAAAAAACACATTTTGCCCACATTTATGTGATGGAAAGTTCTGGAATCTGCGTGGATCCACAAATTTCCACCCACCCCGCGTTCCCCAAAGTCCTAAAAGAAAAATGGTACCTCACTTGTGCGGGTCGGCCTAGTGCCCGCGACAGGAAACGGCGCAAAACACAACGTGGTCACTCCTCAATTTTGCAGTGAAAAATGACCGTTTTTTGGCAAAGTGACTAGCTGTAGTTTTTGAACCCTAGCCCTGCCGGCACCTAGGGAAACCTAGCAAACCTATATATTTTTGAAAACTAGACACCCAGGGGAATCCAGGATGGGGTGACTTGAGTGCCTCCCACCAGGGTCTGTTACCCAGAATCCCTTGCAAACGTAAACAATGGACAAAAAAAAACACATTTTCCCAACACATCTCTGTGATGGAAAGTTCTGGAATCTGCGTGGATCCACAAATTTCCAACCACCCCGCATTCCCCAAAGTCCTACGAGAAAAATGGTACCTCACTTGTGCGGATCGGCCTAGTGCCCACGACAGGAAACGGCTCAAAACGCAACGTAGTCACTCCTCAATTTTGCAGTGAAAAATGACCGTTTTTTGGCAAAGTGACTAGCTGTAGTTTTTTAACCCTAGCTCTGCAGGCACCTAGGGAAACCTGGCAAACCTATATATTTTTGAAAACTAAACACCCAGGGGAATCCAGGATGGGGTGACTTGAGTGCCTCCCTCCAGGGTCTGTTACCCAGAATCCCTTGCACACCTAAAAAATTTACCAAAAAAACACATTTGCCCCATATTTCTGTGATGGAAAGTTCTGGAATCTGCGTGGATCCACAAATTTCCACCCACCCCACGTTCCCCAAAGTCCTACAAGAAAAATGGCACCTCACTTGTGCGGGTCGCCTAGTGCCCGCGACAGGAAACGCTGCAAAACGCACCGTGGTCACACCTCAATTTTGCAGTGAAAAATGACCCTTTTTTGGCAAAGTGCCTAGCTGTAGTTTTTGAACCCTAGCTCTACCGGCACCTAGGGAAACCTGGCAAACCTATATATTTTTGAAAACTAGACACCCAGGGGAATCCAGGATGGGGTGACTTGAGTGCCTCCCACCAGAGTCTGTTACCCAGAATTCCTTGCAAACCTAAAAAATTGACAAAAAAAACACATTTTCCCCACATTTCTAAGATGGATAGTTCTGGAATCTGCGTGGATGCACAAATTTCCACCCACCCCGCATTCCCCAAAGTCCTACGAGAAAAATGGTACCTCACTTGTGCGGGTCAGCCTAGTGCCCGCGACAGGAAACAGCGCAACACGCAACATGGTCACACCTCAATTTTGGTGTGAAAAATGACACTTTTTTGGCAAAGTGCCTAGCTGCAGTTTTTGAACCCTAGCTCTGCCGGCACCTAGGGAAACCTAGCAAACCTATATATTTTTGTACACTAGACACCCAGGGAAATCCAGGATGGGGTGACTTGAGTGCCTCCCACCAGGGTCAGTTACCCAG
This sequence comes from Triturus cristatus, assembly GCF_964204655.1. Lineage (NCBI taxonomy): Eukaryota > Metazoa > Chordata > Amphibia > Caudata > Salamandridae > Triturus > Triturus cristatus. Next base: position 247,818 of record NW_028187382.1, read on the forward strand.
AATCCCTTGCAAACGTAAAAAATGGACAAAAAAACACATTTTCCCGACATTTCTGTGATGGAAAGTTCTGGAATCTGCGTGGATCCACAAATTTCCACCCACCCCGCGTTTCCCAAAGTCCTATGAGAAAAATGGTACCTCACTTGTGCGGGTTGGCTTAGTGCCCGTGACAGGAAACGGCGCAAAACGCAACGTTGTCACACCTCAATTTTGCAGAGAAAAATGACCCTTTTTTGGCAAAGTGACTAGCTGTAGTTTTTTAACCCTAGCTCTGCCGGCACCTAGGGAAACCTAGCAAACCTATATATTTTTGAAAACTAGACACCCAGGGGAATACAGGATGGGGTGACTTGAGTGCCTCCCTCCAGGGTGTGTTACCCAGAATCCCTTGCAAACGTAAAAAATGGACAAAAAAACACATTTTCCCCACATTTCTGTGATGGAAAGTTCTGGAATCTGTGCGGATCCACAAATTTCCACCCACCCCGCGTTTCCCAAAGTCCTATGAGAAAAAAGGTACCTCACTTGTGTGGGTTGGCTTAGTGCCCGTGACAGGAAACGGCACAAAACGCAAAGTTGTCACACCTCAATTTTGCAGAGAAAAATGACACTTTTTTGGCAAAGTGACTAGCTGTAGTTTTTTAACCCTAACTCTGCCGGCACCTAGGGAAACCTAGCAAACCTATATATTTTTGAAAACTAGACACCCAGGGGAATCCAGGATGGGGTGACTTGAGTGCCTCCCTCCAGGGTCTGTTACCCAGAATCCCTTGCACACCTATAAAATTTACCAAAAAACCACATTTGCCCCATATTTCTGTGATGGACAGTTCTGGAATCTGCGTGGATCCACAAATTTCCACCCACCCCACGTTCCCCAAAGTCCTACAAGAAAAATGGTACCTCACTTGTGCGGGTCGCCTAGTGCCCGCGACAGGAAACGGCGCAAAACGCACCGTGGTCACACCTCAATTTTGCAGTGAAAAATGACCCTTTTTTGGCAAAGTGCCTAGATGTAGTTTTTTAACCCTAGCTCTGCCGGCACCTAGGGAGATGTAGGAGAGTAGGGTCTGCTATCCTATGGTCACCCCAAATTTTTGCTTTTTGCTTCACTGGTTTTTGACATATTGAGGCTGTGGGCCTGCCAATCAGACCCCCAGCCTGCTGTTCTCTCTACTAAATTAAAACTATGCCCCCTAGGTGCATAACCAATTGGAAGTGGATCACCCTGTCAGCCCCTGTACCAGTGTACACTAGGTACCCAGGGCATTGGTGTTCCCAAGGCCTGCCAGGGGCTGAAGCATGTATTATGCCACCCCAGGCTTGGCCTAACAATTTGACACAACTGGCTGATCACTCAGCTGGGGTAAGTTGGTGTAACCACCTCTTACTTAAGTGTAGTATACCTATACCTAACCTTAAATGGGACACATGGTAACCTATAAGTCACTCCTATGGCAGGCCTTAACAATCCTGAAGGCAGAGTGCTTGGTTCCATGTGAGATGGTGCTCTGGCATGAGCTGAGCCTGTCTGCAATGGTCGGAACAACTTCCTTCTACTGTTTCCAGATATCGTCATACCATATACTCTTAAGTGCATTATGAACCTCGCGGTTAAATGCTATCTTTGGTTTGGCTTTATCAAAACATGTCGAGTAAGGTGTCATACAAATTGGAATACTAACCCCTCGCCAATTCTGGCGACGGGGTTAGCATTCCACCCTTCTAGAGGGACACGACATGTACAGTACCTGAAACCCGGGTAAAATCAGACATAGACTCAGCTCCACAAAATGGATGCTGCCACCACAGACACAAGTCTGCCCTCCTGCTGCCGGGAGTCCTTCCAGCTTGGGAGGTGTGGACAAAGGGTTTCCTGCCAGGGGAGGTGCGTGCACCACCCCAGACAGGATTTTGTGTATTGGTCAGGTAGGGCTTGAAAGAAACCAGACATGCCTGTGGCTCACAAGGAGCCTCGGTGCATATGCCAGTTCAAACCGGTCCTGGGGCACACCAGTCCCGGGCCTGGGGCGAGCTGGACAAAGGATTGGGGGTGTAACCACCCCCCTTCCTGGTCCCACCCATAGGGAGGGACCTAGCAGGTAGTCCGGCCCCTAGAATCCGCTTAAAGGTAGGAGCTGTGTCCTAAGACTTCAGACATCCTGGAATCAACTTAACACTAAGAAGAAGACGGGAACTTCGACGCTCTGCTGCACAGAGGACTGAAGCCAATCTCCCCTGTGGTCAGGGAGTGACCACCTTGCTAACGCAAGCACCATCCAGCGAATCAACGTCTGCTCTGCCGCCGCCTCCCGCCGGAGCCCGAGCCCAGAGACTGACAAGACCTGGACCTCCAGACCTCTCACCGCCCGATCCACAGTCCCTGCAAAGAGGAGACCCGTGGAGGCACCGAGACACGTGGAGCCAGCCATCTTGAAACGACCACGACAAGCTGACAAGTGCAACAACCGAGGCTCCCTCCAAGTTGTGCTTTGGGATCTGAGAAGCCCAACCCTCGAGCAGCATCTGCACCAAAGGTGAGCCCTCCAGCATCTCCACGATCTGTGTGGGGCCCTTCTGCATTTTGCCACTCGACGCGCCTAACCGGTTGCTGGCCCGCTGGCTAGTAGCCATCTTGGTGACGAACTTTACAAAATACACCGCTGGTCTGGTTGCTCCATACTGGCCCTTGCTCCCCTCCAAAGGAGCAGTCCTTCTGACCTTGCTGGTCAGAACCACCAGCTTATTTCATCTCCTACAACAATTGCTTTTGCCAAGGCTTGTTTGCTTCGATCAAGTTGCCGACACCGCCGACAGCGAGAATCTGCATGGGACAGCTCGAGAACCGACTCCTGGACGTCGTCGACCTCCAGGGACCACGTGGCTGCAGAGACAAGCTACACCTTTCTTCCTGTTTGCACCCGACATCGCCTGGTACCCACCTGGTGCCACGCCGGTCACTGGCTAGTGACTGTGAACACTGTCCCCTCTGCTTACAGGTCTTCAACATCCCCGATCCACTCTTGGATCCACTGCATCTCTCCCGGACCGACCGCCTGCAGCATCTTTGTCTTCAGGCTCCACGGAACAGATAGAAGAAACCCGACGCACTTCGAGGCCTAGGCACCCGCTTCCTGTGGGTGAGGTAAAGCTGGCACACCTGTTCCCAAGTGTAGTATTACATCTCTAGTGCCTGTGTTCCAAATCTTGAGTTCCTAGTCCATCCGGAAGATCCTCTTTGCAGTAACTTTGTACTTTTTACGCACCCATTGAAACCTATGGGAGCACGCGTGTGACTATTTGCTCTGCACACGCCACCCGTGGACCTCCTGGTCACTAACTGAAGTTAGCTCCTTGTAGGCCCAGCGATTCTAGAGGCCCTAGGCCTTTTCCCTTTTCTGTTCGTGGTACTTATACCACTATTTTAGTATATGGTTTGAGCGGCCACCAGGGCCTATCCATATAAAGTGCAACTTCTGTGTATTCTACTTTAATCTTGTTTGACGATTTGTGCTCCTGTGCTCATAAAGAGACTAGGGGTTACTTTGAGAAATAAATACATATATATTTTGAATATATATCTGTGTGGTGTCCTTTCATTGGTATAAAAGGGGGTTACATTTGGTAAAACAGCTGGCTTAACACGCTTCACGAGTTTAGCCTCAAAGACTGCTTAGCCTACGCTACCACTAGGGCAGCTAGTCCGAAAAGGTTGACTTACAACCACACCATAAGGGTTGCTTGGCATGGTACAAGGTGATCACTTTAACTAGTGAGCATCATATACCAGGCCAACTTCTCACATTGGTGAGCAGCGGTTGGATTTGAGCTTGCTGTGTTTTACCATTGTAATCTCTTGGTTACCAATTGAAAGATCACATAGGTACCTGTAGGTACATATAAAACAAGATTAGATATACATAAGTTCTACTGAACTTAGTTGTTGTAGAGCAAAGGGAGTAGCACACCCTGACTACAACTACTAGATAGGTTTAGTAGGTAAACCCAAGTGTAGGTAGATTGCAACACATCCACCCACACTTAAGAGCAATGGCCAGGGCAGAGGGGTCCACTGTACCCATCTCTGTTGAGAGTGACCCCCAGAGGGCACCATCCAGCTTTGCTACCCTTAACCAGAATGAGCTCAGGCATTTGGCAACTCTTAGAGGCCTTAAACAGCCCGAGAACCCTACCTCTGCTGAGCTCAGAGAACTCTTACAAAATGATGAGAATCAGAGAGAACTCAGGAAAGCTTCCCAGTTAGCCCCCTTAGGGTCAGGAACAGGAGGCCCCCCTTCTGAAGATGCTACAGAGGTACCCAGTTCCAATAGCCATCCCTTAGATGAGAATCATACTACAGGGGAGGAAAGTGGTGAGGATACAGAAAGTAGTGAGGATGAAGGGAGAACTAGCCCAGTGCCAAGTGTTATACTTGGCCCAGCTAAACTAAGGCTATTGGGGATTGACAGTGGGTTTACCCCATTGGATCTCCCCAGTGGACTTAACACAGGGCTTGGGAGGCAAAGGAATCGCTCAGGTGACTCCAATGCTTCCCATGGCTCTAGAGGCTCTCAAGGTCACTCCAGGAAAAGGATGACCACCCCTCAGAGGAGGGAACATGAGGCCAGGATGCAGGAAGCCCAGCTGAGGATCAAGAAGCAGGAGCTAGAGGTAGCCCTGATGGACGAAAAACTGAACAAGGCTAGGCAACCTAGAGAGAGTGGGTCTATACCCACTGGTGGCAGCATTGTCCCTAAGGACAAAGATAGGGTCTTTGATAATAGGAACCTGTCTAAGGTTGTGCCCCCCTACAAAAGTGGGGATGACATCCACAAATGGATAACTGCTCTTGAGAGAGCCTGCAAAGTACAGCAGGTTCCTGAAGACCAGTGGGCAGCAATCCTCTGGCTCTCCTTTGAAGGAAGAGGCAGAGACAGACTCCTCACTGTTAGAGAAGAGGATGTCAGAAATTACAGAGTCCTGAAGAGTGTTCTGGTAGATGGGTTAGGCTTAACCACTGAACAGTACAGGTTAATGTTCAGAGACACCCAAAAGACACAGACTCAGGACTGGTCTAAATATGTTGAATGTGCCACTAAGGCTTTGGAGGGTTGGTTGCTGGGAAGTAAGGTATCTGATTTTACAGGATTGTATAATTTGATGATGAGAGAACAGATTTTAAATAACTGTCAAAACCAGCAACTGCATCAACACTTGGTTGACTCTAATCTGACCTCTCCCCAAGAATTGGGAAAGAATGCAGACAAATGGGTCAGAACCAGGGTTAAGCAAAAGAACCAGAACCAGGGCCAAGGGGGTGATCAGAAGAAAACAGACCAAAAGGGTGGAGATCAGAAATCTAAAGACCAGAAGTCTTCAACAGGGCCCCAAACTACTGCTAAGGAGGGTGGGTCCCAACAACAGTCCAAAAAGAAGAAAGAAGGTCAAAAGAAACCCTGGTGCAATCATTGCAAAAATACAACTCACTGGAATAGTGATTGCAAAAAGGGTGGAGCCCCCAACACTGTTGCCCCTAAGGCACCTGCTCCCAGTACTACTGTTAGCAGTGTTGGTCCCCAGACAAAGGGTGTAGTGGGAATCACTATGGGAACTGAAGGAGATTCTGACTTAGACAGAACCCTGACACAGGCAGTCTTGATCTGTGATGGGGACATTGATTTGTCCCTGACTGTGAGCCCCAGTAACCTGGGCAAGTACAGACAAACTCCTTTAATTAATGAAAAAGTGGCTCAAGCCTACAGGGACACATGTGCCAGTATCACTATGGTGACACCAGGCTTTGTGGACCCTGGACAGTACATACCAGGTGAGAACTACCTGGTGACCAATGCCAGCAATGCCACTACTTCACATAGTGTGGCTGTTGTTAACTTCTCATGGGGAGGGGTAACTGGCCTCAAAAGGGTTGTGGTTGGTGCAGACCTCCCAGTAGAATGTTTGTTGGGCAATGACCTAGAGAGTTCTCTATGGTCAGAAGTGGAGTACAGGACTCATGCAGAGATGTTAGGTATATCATCACATGTCCTTGCTGTGACCAGGTCACAGGCCAAAAAGTGCCTCACTGAACCTCAGGTCTTGGATCCTGGAACAATGGACCAAGCACCTACCAAGAAGAAGAACAGGAGGGTCAAGGCTGTGCCTTCCCCCTGCCTCAGAGTGATGATCAGCCTTCCCAGGAAGCTGATCTAGAGGACCCTGAAGGAACTGTCCCTGAAGAGCTTGAACCTGATCAGGTTGAGTTTCTGGGGACAGGGGGACCTTCAAGGGCTGACTTGAGGCAGGCTCAGTTATCCTGTCCCTCTCTTGAACCCCTCAGACAGCTGGCTGCTGCTGAGGCTGCTGGGAATGCTCAAGGTACCCATAAAGTGTATTGGGATGAAGGGCTCCTTTATTCAGAGGCTAGAGACCCCAAGCCTGGTGCTACCAGGAGGTTGGTTATACCTCTGCAATTTAGGGGCTTCCTTCTTACCTTGGCCCATGATATTCCTTTAGCAGGACACTTAGGCCAGAATAAGACTTGGGACAGGCTTGTCCCTCACTTTCACTGGCCTCATATGAATGAAGATACAAAGGAGTTTTGCCGCTCCTGTGTGACCTGCCAAGCCAGTGGCAAATCAGGTGGCACAACAAAGGCCCCCCTAATACCACTACCTGTGGTGGGGGTCCCCTTTGAAAGAGTGGGAATAGACATAGTGGGTCCCATGGATCCTCCCACTGCATCTGGGCACAGATTTATACTGGTGGTAGTGGATCATGCCACCAGGTATCCAGAGGCAATTCCCCTTAGGACCACTACAGCTCCTGTTGTGGCCAGGGCCCTGCTGGGAGTATTCTCCAGAGTGGGGTTTCCTAAGGAGGTAGTATCTGACAGAGGTACCAACTTTATGTCAGGATACTTGACAGCTATGTGGAAGGAATGTGGTGTCAACTACAAGTTCACCACCCCTTATCACCCACAATGCAATGGGCTTGTTGAGAGATTCAACAAGACCCTAAAGGGTATGATCAAAGGATTACCTGAAAAGCTCAGGCGAAGATGGGACATCCTTCTACCCTGCCTTCTGTTTGCTTACAGAGAGGTCCCTCAAAAAGGAGTTGGCTACAGCCCCTTTGAATTGTTGTTTGGGCACCCTGTAAGAGGCCCACTGTGTTTGGTGAAGGAAGGATGGGAGTTACCTCTTAAAACGCCTAAGCTAGACATAGTGGACTATGTACTTGGTCTCCGCTCCAGGGTGGCTGAGTATATGGAGAAGGCCTCCAAAAACCTTGAGGCAAGCCAGGCCTTACAGAAAGCTTGGCATGACCAAAAGGCTGTCTTGGTTGAGTTTCAGCCAGGACAGAAGGTATGGGTGTTGGAGCCAGTGGCCCCAGCAGCACTCCAAGACAAATGGTCTGGACCCCATACAATCCTGGAAAAGAAGGGAGAGGTCACCTACTTGGTCGACCTAGGAACTCCCAGGGGTCCCCACAGGGTACTCCATGTTAACAGGCTTAAAGCATATGTTGACAGGGCAGACACGGGCTTGCTCATGGCTACAGATGAGGGACAGGAGGAAGAGAGTGACCCTCTCCCAGACCTGTTGTCTCAGAACCCTGAAGATGGCTCAGTTGAAGGAGTGACCCTTGGAGGCAACCTCACTGCCCATCAGCAGACTGAATGTAGACAGGTTCTACAATCATTTTCACATATGTTTTCCTTGATACCTAGTCAAACTGACTGGTGTACCCATGTGGTGGACACTGGTGACAGTCTGCCTGTAAAGAACAAGCTTTACAGACAACCTGACCACGTCAGGGACTGTATAAAGGCTGCGGTACATAAAATGCTGGAATTAGGTGTCATTAAACCCTCAGAGAGCCCCTGGGCTAGCCCAGTGGTTCTGGTCCCCAAACCTCACACCAAAGATGGCAAGAGAGAGATGAGGTTCTGTGTGGACTACAGGGGTCTCAATGCTGTCACCAGGACAGATGCACACCCTATTCCAAGGGCAGATGAGCTCATAGACAAACTAGCTTCTGCAACGTTTTTGAGCACATTTGACTTAACAGCTGGCTATTGGCAAATCAGATTAGCTGAGGAGTCTAAGGCCAAAACAGCATTCTCAACCCCAGGTGGGCACTACCAGTTTGTGGTGATGCCCTTTGGTCTGAAGAATGCACCTGCCACCTTCCAAAGGCTGGTGAACCAAGTCCTTACTGGGTTGGATGACTTTTGCGCAGCATATCTTGATGACATTGCTGTCTTTAGCTCCACCTGGGAGGATCACCTGATCCACCTGAAGAAGGCTCTTGAGGCTCTGCAAAGGGCAGGCCTCACTATCAAGGCTACTAAGTGCCAGATAGGGCAGAGTAAGGTTGTATATTTGGGCCACCTTGTAGGTGGAGGCCAAGTTCAACCACTGGAGAGTAAGATACAATCCATCAAGGACTGGTCCCCTCCAACCACCCAGACTCAAGTTCGAGCTTTCTTGGGCTTGACTGGGTACTACAGGAAGTTTGTTAAGAACTATGGGTCCATTGTGACTCCTCTTAATGATCTGACATCCAAGAAGATGCCCAAAAAGGTTCAGTGGACAGTAAGCTGTCAAAAGGCATTTGATGACCTGAAGGAGGCCATGTGCTCTGCACCTATCCTGAAAAGTCCTGACTACTCCAAAGAGTTTATTGTCCAAACAGATGCTTCTGAGTTGGGTGTGGGAGCTGTGCTGTCACAACTTAATGTAGATGGTCAAGACCAACCCATTGCTTTTATTAGCAGAAGGTTGACCCCCAGAGAGAAGAATTGGTCAGCTATTGAGAGGGAGGCCTTTGCTGTGGTGTGGGCCCTGAAGAAGCTGAGGCCATACTTGTTTGGCACTCACTTCAAGATTCAGACCGACCATAAGCCCCTCTTGTGGCTAAATCAGATGAAGGGTGAAAACCCCAAACTGCTTAGGTGGTCCATTTCCCTACAGGGGATGGACTTTACAGTGGAGCACCGGCCAGGTACTGACCATGGGAATGCAGATGGTCTCTCCAGGTACTTCCACTTAGGACATGAAGACGAGACTGGTCAAGGCTAGTTTAATGTCCCAGCGTTTGGGGGGGGTTGTGTAGGAGAGTAGGGTCTGCTATCCTATGGTCACCCCAAATTTTTGATTTTTGCTTCACTGGTTTTTGACATATTGAGGCTGTGGGCCTGCCAATCAGACCCCCAGCCTGCTGTTCTCTCTACTAAATTAAAACTATGCCCCCTAGGTGCATAACCAATTGGAAGTGGATCACCCTGTCAGCCCCTGTACCAGTGTACACTAGGTACCCAGGGCATTGGTGTACCCAAGGCCTGCCAGGGGCTGAAGCATGTATTATGCCACCCCAGGCTTGGCCTAACAATTTGACACAACTGGCTGATCACTCAGCTGGGGTAAGTTGGTGTAACCACCTCTTACTTAAGTGTAGTATACCTATACCTAACCTTAAATGGGACACATGGTAACCTATAAGTCACTCCTATGGCAGGCCTTAACAATCCTGAAGGCAGAGTGCTTGGTTCCATGTGAGATGGTGCTCTGGCATGAGCTGAGCCTGTCTGCAATGGTCGGAACAACTTCCTTCTACTGTTTCCAGATATCGTCATACCATATACTCTTAAGTGCATTATGAACCTCGCGGTTAAATGCTATCTTTGGTTTGGCTTTATCAAAACATGTCGAGTAAGGTGTCATACGAATTGGAATACTAACCCCTCGCCAATTCTGGCGACGGGGTTAGCATTCCACCCTTCTAGAGGGACACGACATGTACAGTACCTGAAACCCGGGTAAAATCAGACATAGCCTCAGCTCCACAAAATGGATGCTGCCACCACAGACACAAGTCTGCCCTCCTGCTGCTGGGAGTCCTTCCAGCTTGGGAGGTGTGGACAAAGGGTTTCCTGCCAGGGGAGGTGCGTGCACCACCCCAGACAGGATTTTGTGCATTGGTCAGGTAGGGCTTGAAAGAAACCAGACATGCCTGTGGCTCACAAGGAGCCTCGGTGCATATGCCAGTTCAAACCGGTCCTGGGGCACACCAGTCCCGGGCCTGGGGCGAGCTGGACAAAGGATTGGGGGTGTAACCACCCCCCTTCCTGGTCCCACCCATAGGGAGGGACCTAGCAGGTAGTCCGGTTCCTAGAATCCGCTTAAAGGTAGGAGCTGTGTCCTAAGACTTCAGACATCCTGGAATCAACTTAACACTAAGAAGAAGACGGGAACTTCGACGCTCTGCTGCACAGAGGACTGAAGCCAATCTCCCCTGTGGTCAGGGAGTGACCACCTTGCTAACGCAAGCACCATCCAGCGAATCAACGTCTGCTCTGCCGCCGCCTCCCGCCAGAGCCCGAGCCCAGAGACTGACAAGACCTGGACCTCCAGACCTCTCACCGCCCGATCCACAGTCCCTGCAAAGAGGAGACCCGTGGAGGCACCGAGACACGTGGAGCCAGCCATCTTGAAACAACCACGACAAGCTGACAAGTGCAACAACCGAGGCTCCCTCCAAGTTGTGCTTTGGGATCTGAGAAGCCCAACCCTCGAGCAGCATCTGCACCAAAGGTGAGCCCTCCAGCTTCTCCACGATCTGTGTGGGGCCCTTCTGCATTTTGCCACTCGACGCGCCTAACCGGTTGCTGGCCCGCTGGCTAGTAGCCATCTTGGTGACGAACTTTACGAAATACACCACTGGTCTGATTGCTCCAGACTGGCCCTTGCTCCCCTCCAAAGGAGCAGTCCTTCTGACCTTGCTGGTCAGAACCACCAGCTTATTTCATCTCCTACAACAATTGCTTTTGCCAAGGCTTGTTTGCTTCGATCAAGTCGCCGACACCGCCGACAGCGAGAGCCTGCGTGGGACAGCTCGTGAACCGACTCCTGGACGTCGTCGACCTCCAGGGACCACGTGGCTGCAGAGACAAGCTACACCTTTCTTCCTGTTTGCACCCGACATCGCCTGGTACCCACCTGGTGCCACGCCGGTCACTGGCTAGTGACTGTGAACACTGTCCCCTCTGCTTACAGGTCTTCAACATCCCCGATCCACTCTTGGATCCACTGCATCTCTCCCGGACCGACCGCCTGCAGCATCTTTGTCTTCAGGCTCCACGGAACAGATAGAAGAAACCCGACCCACTTCGAGGCCTAGGCACCCGCTTCCTGTGGGTGAGGTAAAGCTGGCACACCTGTGCCCAAGTGTAGTATTACATCTCTAGTGCCTGTGTTCCAAATCTTGAGTTCCTAGTCCATCCAGAAGATCCTCTTTGCAGTAACTTTGTACTTTTTACGCACCCATTGAAACCTATGGGAGCACGCGTGTGACTATTTGCTCTGCACACGCCACCCGTGGACCTCCTGGTCACTAACTGAAGTTAGCTCCTTGTAGGCCCAGCGATTCTAGAGGCCCTAGGCCTTTTCCCTTTTCTGTTCGTGGTACTTATACCACTATTTTAGTATATGGTTTGAGCGGCCACCAGGGCCTATCCATATAAAGTGCAACTTCTGTGTATTCTACTGTAATCTTGTTTGACGATTTGTGCTCCTGTGCTCATAAAGAGACTAGGGGTTACTTTGAGAAATAAATACATATAAATTTTGAATATATATCTGTGTGGTGTCCTTTCATTGGTATAAAAGGGGGTTGCATTTGGTAAAACAGCTGGCTTAACACGCTTCACGAGTTTAGCCTCAAAGACTGCTTAGCCTACGCTACCACTAGGGCAGCTACAACCACACCATAAGGGTTGCTTGGCATGGTACAAGGTGATCACTTTAACTAGTGAGCATCATATACCAGGCCAACTTCTCACAGGAGACCTAGCAAACCTATATATTTTTGAAAACTAGACACCCAGGGGAATCCAGGATGGGGTGACTTGAGTGCCTCCCACCAGGGTCTGTTACCCAGAATCCCTTGCAAACCTAAACAAATGACAAAAAAAACATATTTTCCCCACATTTCTGTGATGGAAAAATCTGGAATATGCGTGGATCCACACATTTCCACCCACCCCGCGTTCCCCAAAGTCCTACGAGAAAAATGGTACCTCACTTGTGCGGGTCGGCCTAGTGCCCGCGACAGGAAACGGTGCAAAACGCAACGTGGTCACACCTCAATTTTGCAGTGAAAAATGACCCTTTTTTGGCAAAGTGACTAGCTGTAGTTTTTTAACCCTAGCTCTGCCGGCACCTAGGGAAACCTAGCAAACCTATATATTTTTGAAAACTAGACACCCAGGGGAATCCAGGATGGGGTGACTTGAGTGCCTCCCACCAGGGTCTGTTACCCAGAATCTCTTGCAAACCTAAAAAATTGACAAAAAAAACAAAGTTTCCCCACATTTCTGTGATGGAAAGTTCTGGAATCTGCGTGGATCCACAAATTTTCACCCACCCCGCGTCCCCCAATGTCCTTAGAGAAAAATGGTACCTCACTTGTGCAGGTCGCCTAGTGCCCGCGACAGGAAACGGCGCGAAACGTAACATGGTCACACCTCAATTTTGCTGTGAAAAATGACACTTTTTTGTCAAAGTGCCTAGCTGTAGTTTTTGAACCCTAGCTCTGCCGGCCCCTAAGGAAACCTAGCAAACCTATATATTTTTGAAAACTAGACACCCAGGGGAATCCAGGATGGGGTGACTTGAGTGCCTCCCACCAGGGTCTGTTACCCAGAATCCCTTGCAAACCTACAAACTTGACAAAAAAACACATTTTCCCCACATTTCTGTGATGGAAAGTTCTGGAATCTGCGTGGATCCACAAATTCCCACCCAATCCGCGTTCCCCAAAGTCCTATGAGAAAAATGGTACCTCACTTGTGTGGGTCGGCCTAGTGCCCGCGACAGGAAACGGCGCAAAACGCAACGTGGTCACACCTCAATTTTGCAGTGAAAGATGACCCTTTTTTGGCAAAGTGACTAGCTGTAGTTTTTGAACCCTAGCTCTGCTGGAACCTAGGGAAACCTAGCAAACCTATATATTTTTGTACACTAGACACCCAGGGGAATCCAGGATGGGGTGACTTGAGTGCCTCCCACCAGGGTCAGTTACCCAGAATCCCTTGCAAACGTAAAAAATGGACAAAAAAACACATTTTCCCCACATTTCTGTGATGGAAAGTTGTGGAATCTGTGTGGATCTACAAATTTCCACCCACCCCGCGTTCCCCAAAGTCCTATGAGAAATATGGTACCTCACTTGTGCGGGTCGGCCTAGTGCCCGTGACAGAAAACGGCGCAAAACGCAACGTGTTCACACCTCAATTTTGCAGTGAAAAATTACCCTTTTTTGGCAAAGTGACTAGCTGTAGTTTTTGAACCCTAGCCCTGCCGGCACCTAGGGAAACCTAGCAAACCTATATATTTTTGAAAACTAGACACCCAGGGGAATCCAGGATGGGGAGACTTGAGTGCCTCCCACCAGGGTCTGTTACCCAGAATCCCTTGCACACCTAAAAAATTTACAAAAAAAACACATTTGCCCCATATTTCTGTGATGGAAAGTTCTGGAATCTGCGTGGATGCACAAATTTCCCCCACCCCGTGTTCCCCAAAGTCCTACGAGAAAAATGGTACCTCTCTTGTGCGGGGTGGCCTAGTGCCCGCGACAGGAAACGGCGCAAAACGCAACGTGGTCACACCTCAATTTTGCAGTGAAAAATGACCCTTTTTTGGCAAAGTGCCTAGCTGTAGGTTTTTTAACCCTAGCTCTGCCGGCACCTAGGGAAACCTAGCAAACCTATATATTTTTTAAAACTAGCCACCCAGGGGAATCCAGGATGTGGTGAGTTGAGTGCCTCCCACCAGGGTCTGTTACCCAGAATCCCTTGCAAACCTAAAAAATTGACAAAAAAACGCATTTTCCCCACATTTCTGTGATGGAACGTTCTGGAATCTGCGTGGATCCACAAATTTCCACCCACCCCGCGTTCCCCAAAGTCCTACGTGAAAAATGGTACCTCACTTGTGCGGGTCGGCCTAGTGCCCGCGACAGGTAACAGCGCAAAACGCAACGTGGTCACACCTCAATTTTGCAGTGAAAAATTACCCTTTTTTGGCAAAGTGACTAGCTGCAGTTTTTGAACCCTAGGTCTGCCGGCACCTAGGGAGACCTAGCAAACCTATATATTTTTGAAAACTAGACACCCAGGGGAATCCAGGATGGGGTGACTTGAGTGCCTCCCACCAGGGTCTGTTACCCAGAATCCCTTGCAAACCAAAACAAATGACAAAAAAATCACATTTTCCCCACATTTCTGTGATGGAACGTTCTGGAATCTGCGTGGATCCACAAATTTCCACCCACCCCGTGTTCCCCAAAGACCTACGTGAAAAATGGTACCTCACTTGTGCGGGTCGGCCTAGTGCCCGCGACAGGAAACAGCGCAAAACGCAACGTGGTCACACCTCAATTTTGCAGTGAAAAATGACCCTTTTTTGGCAAAGTGCCTAGCCGTAGTTTTTGAACCCTAGCTCTGCCGGCACCTATGGAAACCTAGCAAACCTATATATTTTTGAAAACTAGACACCCAGGGGAATCCAGGATGGGGTGACTTGAGTGCCTCCCACCAGGGTCTGTTACCCAGAATCCCTTGCAAACGTAAAAAATGGACAAAAAAAACACATTTTCCCCATATTTCTGTGATGGAAAGTTCTGGAATCTGCGTGGATCCACAAATTTCCACCCACCCCACGTTCCCCAAAGTCCTACAAGAAAAATGGTACCTCACTTGTGCGGGTCGCCTAGTGCCCGCGACAGGAAACGGCGCAAAACGCACCGTGGTCACACCTCAATTTTGCAGTGAAAAATGACCCTTTTTTGGCAAAGTGCCTAGCTGTAGTTTTTTAACCCTAGCTCTGCCGGCACCTAGGGAGACCTAGCAAACCTATATATTTTTGAAAACTAGACACCCAGGGGAATCCAGGATGGGGTGACTTGAGTGCCTTCCACCAGGGTCTGTTACCCAGAATCCCTTGCAAACCTAAACAAATGACAAAAAAAACATATTTTCCCCACATTTCTGTGATGGAAAAATCTGGAATATGCGTGGATCCACACAT
Organism: Triturus cristatus; assembly: GCF_964204655.1. Taxonomy (NCBI): domain Eukaryota; kingdom Metazoa; phylum Chordata; class Amphibia; order Caudata; family Salamandridae; genus Triturus; species Triturus cristatus. Next base: position 262,910 of record NW_028187382.1, read on the forward strand.
TTCCACCCACCCCGCGTTCCCCAAAGTCCTACGAGAAAAATGGTACCTCACTTGTGCGGGTCGGCCTAGTGCCCGCTACAGGAAACGGTGCAAAACGCAACGTGGTCACACCTCAATTTTGCAGTGAAAAATGACCCTTTTTTGGCAAAGTGACTAGCTGTAGTTTTTTAACCCTAGCTCTGCCGGCACCTAGGGAAACCTAGCAAACCTATATATTTTTGAAAACTAGACACCCAGGGAAATCCAGGATGGGGTGACTTGAGTGCCTCCCACCAGGGTCTGTTACCCAGAATCTCTTGCAAACCTAAAAAATTGACAAAAAAAACACATTTTCCCCACATTTCTGTGATGGAAAGTTCTGGAATCTGCGTGGATCCACAAATTTCCATCCACCCCGCGTCCCCCAATGTCCTGAGAGAAAAATGGTACCTCACTTGTGCAGGTCGCCTAGTGCCCGCGACAGGAAACGGCGCGAAACGTAACATGGTCACACCTCAATTTTGCTGTGAAAAATGACACTTTTTTGTCAAAGTGCCTAGCTGTAGTTTTTGAACCCTAGCTCTGCCGGCACCTAGGGAAACCTAGCAAACCTATATATTTTTGAAAACTAGACACCCAGGGGAATTCAGGATGGGGTGACTTGAGTGCCTCCCACCAGGGTCTGTTACCCAGAATCCCTTGCAAACCTACAAACTTGACAAAAAAACACATTTTCCCCACATTTCTGTGATGGAAAGTTGTGGAATCTGTGTGGATCTTCAAATTTCCACCCACCCCGCGTTCCCCAAAGTCCTATGAGAAAAATGGTACCTCACTTGTGTGGGTCGGCCTAGTGCCCGCGACAGGAAACGGCGCAAAACGCAACGTGGTCACACCTCAATTTTGCAGTGAAAGATGACCCTTTTTTGGCAAAGTGACTAGCTGTAGTTTTTGAACCCTAGCTCTGCTGGAACCTAGGGAAACCTAGCAAACCTATATATTTTTGTACACTAGACACCCAGGGGAATCCAGGATGGGGTGACTTGAGTGCCTCCCACCAGGGTCTGTTACCCAGAATCCCTTGCAAACGTAAAAAATGGACAAAAAAAACACATTTTCCCCATATTTCTGTGATGGAAAGTTCTGGAATCTGCGTGGATCCACAAATTTCCACCCACCCCACGTTCCCCAAAGTCCTACAAGAAAAATGGTACCTCACTTGTGCGGGTCGCCTAGTGCCCGCGACAGAAAACGGCGCAAAACGCACCGTGGTCACACCGCATTTTTGCAGTGAAAAATGACCCTTTTTTGGCAAAGTGCCTAGCTGTAGTTTTTTAACCCTAGCTCTGCCGGCACCTAGGGAGACCTAGCAAACCTATATATTTTTGAAAACTAGACACCCAGGGGAATCCAGGATGGGGTGACTTGAGTGCCTTCCACCAGGGTCTGTTACCCAGAATCCCTTGCAAACCTAAACAAATGACAAAAAAAACATATTTTCCCCACATTTCTGTGATGGAAAAATCTGGAATATGCGTGGATCCACACATTTCCACCCACCCCGCGTTCCCCAAAGTCCTACGAGAAAAATGGTACCTCACTTGTGCGGGTCGGCCTAGTGCCCGCTACAGGAAATGGTGCAAAACGCAACGTGGTCACACCTCAATTTTGCAGTGAAAAATGACCCTTTTTTGGCAAAGTGACTAGCTGTAGTTTTTTAACCCTAGCTCTGCCGGCACCTAGGGAAACCTAGCAAACCTATATATTTTTGAAAACTAGACACCCAGGGAAATCCAGGATGGGGTGACTTGAGTGCCTCCCACCAGGGTCTGTTACCCAGAATCTCTTGCAAACCTAAAAAATTGACAAAAAAAACACATTTTCCCCACATTTCTGTGATGGAAAGTTCTGGAATCTGCGTGGATCCACAAATTTCCACCCACCCCGCGTCCCCCAATGTCCTGAGAGAAAAATGGTACCTCACTTGTGCAGGTCGCCTAGTGCCCGCGACAGGAAACGGCGCGAAACGTAACATGGTCACACCTCAATTTTGCTGTGAAAAATGACACTTTTTTGTCAAAGTGCCTAGCTGTAGTTTTTGAACCCTAGCTCTGCCGGCACCTAGGGAAACCTAGCAAACCTATATATTTTTGAAATCTAGACACCCAGGGGAATTCAGGATGGGGTGACTTGAGTGCCTCCCACCAGGGTCTGTTACCCAGAATCCCTTGCAAACCTACAAACTTGACAAAAAAACACATTTTCCCCACATTTCTGTGATGGAAAGTTGTGGAATCTGTGTGGATCTACAAATTTCCACCCACCCCGCGTTCCCCAAAGTCCTATGAGAAAAATGGTACCTCACTTGTGTGGGTCGGCCTAGTGCCCGCGACAGGAAACGGCGCAAAACGCAACGTGGTCACACCTCAATTTTGCAGTGAAAGATGACCCTTTTTTGGCAAAGTGACTAGCTGTAGTTTTTGAACCCTAGCTCTGCTGGAACCTAGGGAAACCTAGCAAACCTATATATTTTTGTACACTAGACACCCAGGGGAATCCAGGATGGGGTGACTTGAGTGCCTCCCACCAGGGTCAGTTACCCAGAATCCCTTGCAAACGTAAAAAATGGACAAAAAAACACATTTTCCCCACATTTCTGTGATGGAAAGTTGTGGAATCTGTGTGGATCTACAAATTTCCACCCACCCCGCGTTCCCCAAAGTCCTATGAGAAATATGGTACCTCACTTGTGCGGGTCGGCCTAGTGCCCGTGACAGAAAACGGCGCAAAACGCAACGTGTTCACACCTCAATTTTGCAGTGAAAAATTACCCTTTTTTGGCAAAGTGACTAGCTGTAGTTTTTGAACCCTAGCCCTGCCGCTGCTCACCAATGTGAGAAGTTGGCCTGGTATATGATGTTCACTAGTTAAAGTGACCACCTTGTACCATGCCAAGCAACCCTTATGGTGTGGTTGTAAGTCAACCTTTTCGGACTAGCTGCCCTAGTGGTAGCGTAGGCTAAGCAGTCTTTGAGGCTAAACTCGTGAAGCGTGTTAAGCAGGCTGTTTTACCAAATGTAACCCCCTTTTATACCAATGAAAGGACACCACACAGATATATATTCAAAATATATATGTATTTATTTCTCAAAGTAACCCCTAGTCTCTTTATGAGCACAGGAGCACAAATCGTCAAACAAGATTACAGTAGAATACACAGAAGTTGCACTTTATATGGATAGGCCCTGGTGGCCGCTCAAACCATATACTAAAATAGTTGTATAAGTACCACGAACAGAAAAGGGAAAAGGCCTAGGGCTCCCATAGGTTTCAATGGGTGCGTAAAAAGTACAAAGTTACTGCAAAAAGGATCTTCCGGATGGACTAGGAACTCAAGATTGGAAACACAGACACTAGAGATGTTACTCTACACTTGGGCACCAGAGTGCCAGCTTTACCTCACCCACAGTAAGCGGGTGCATAGGTGTCGAAGTGCGTCGGGTTTCTTCTATTGGGTCAATGGAGCCTGTGGACAAAGATGCTGCAGGCGGTCGGTCCGGGAGAGATGCGGTGGATCCAAGAGTGGATCGGTGTTGTAGAAGACCTGTAAGCAGAGGGGACAGTGTTCACAGTCACTAGCCAGTGACCAGCGTGGCACCAGGTGGGTACCAGGCAATGTCGGGTGCAAACAGGAGGAAAGGTGTAGCTTGTCTCTGCAGCCACGTGGTCCCTGAAGGTCGACGACGTCCAGGAGTCGGTTCACGAGCTGTCCCACGCAGGCTCTCGTTGTCGGCCGTGTCGGCGACTTGGTCGAAGCAAACAAGCCTTGGCAAAAGCAATTGTTGTGGAGAACCGTATAACACTTGGCACTGGGCTAGTTCTCCCTTCATCCTCACTACCTTCTGTATCAGTACCCTTCTCACTTTCATCCTCTGTAGTATGAATCTCATCTAAGGGGTGACTATTGGAAAGGGGTACCTCAGTAGCATTTTCAGAAGGGGGGCCTCCTGTTCCAGTCCCTAAGGGGCCTAACTGGGAGGCTTTCCTGAGAGCTTTCTGATCTTCATCAGCCTGTAAAAGCTCTCTGAGTTCAGCAGCAGTAGGATTCTTGGGCTGTTTAAGGCCCCTGATATTTGCCAACTGCCTGAGCTCATTTTGATTTAGGGTAGCAAAGATGGATGGTGCCCTCTGGGGGTCACTCTCAACAGAGATGGGTACATTGGACCCCTCTGCCCCAGCCATTGCTCTTAAGTGTGGGTGGATGTGTTGCAATCTACCTACACTTGGGTTTACCTACTAAACCTATCTAGTAGTTGTAGTCAGGGTGTGCTACTCCCTTTGCTCTACAACAACTAAGTTCAGTAGAACTTAAGTATATCTATTCTTGTTTTATATGTACCTAAAGGTACCTATATGATCTTTCCATTGGTAACAAAGAGATTACAGAGTTAAAACACAGCAAGCTCAAATCCAACCGCTGCTCACCAATGTGAGAAGTTGGCCTGGTATATGATGTTCACTAGTTAAAGTGACCACCTTGTACCATGCCAAGCAACCCTTGTGGTGTGGTTGTAAGTCAACCTTTTTGGACCAGCTGCCCTAGTGGTAGCGTAGGCTAAGCAGTCTTTGAGGCTAAACTTGTGAAACGTGTTAAGCAGGCTGTTTTACCAAATGTAACCCCCCTTTATACCAATTAAAGGACACCACACAGATATATATTGAAAATATATATGTATTTATTTCTCAAAGTATCCTTCTACCCTGCCTTCTGTTTGCTAAGGACAAAGATAGGGTCTTTGATAATAGGAACCTGTCTAAGGTTGTGCCCCCCTACAAAAGTGGGGATCACATCCACAAATGGATGACTGCTCTTGAGAGAGCCTGCAAAGTGCAGCAGGTTCCTGAAGACCAGTGGGCAGCAATCCTCTGGCTCTACTTTGAAGGAAGAGGCAGAGACAGACTCCTCACTGTTAGGGAGGAGGATGTCAGAAACTACAGAGTCCTGAAGAGTGTCCTAGTTGATGGGTTAGGCTTAACCACTGAACAGTACAGGTTAATGTTCAGAGACACCCAGAAGACACAGACTCAGGACTGGTCTGAATATATTGAATGTGCCACTAAGGCTTTGGAGGGTTGGTTGCTGGGAAGTAAGGTATCTGATTATACAGGATTGTACAATTTGATGATGAGAGAACAGATTTTAAATAACTGTCAAAACCAGCAACTGCATCAACACTTGGTTGACTCTTATCTGACCTCTCCCCAAGAATTGGGAAAGAAGGCAGACAAATGGGTCAGAACCAGGGTTAAGCAAAAGAACCAGAACCAGAGCCAAGGGGGTGATCAGAAGAAAACAGACCAAAAGGGTGGAGATCAGAAATCTAAAGACCAGAAGTCTTCAACAGGGACCCACACTCCGCCAATGGGATCACCCCATTGGATCTCCCTAGTGGACTTAACCAGGGGCTTGGGAGGCAAAGGAATCACTCAGGTGAATCTAATGCTTCTCATGCCTCTAGAGGCTCTCAAGGTCACTCCAGGAGAAGGATGACCACCCCTCAGAGGAGGGAACATGAGGCCAGAATGTAGGAAGCTCAGCTGAGAATCAGGAAACAGGAGCTAGAAGTAGCTCTGATGGAAGAGAAACTGAGTAAGGCTAGGCGACCTAAAGAGAGTGGGTCTATACCCACTGGTGGCAGCATTGTCCCTAAGGACAAAGATAGGGTCTTTGATAATAGGAACCTGTCTAAGGTTGTGCCCCCCTACAAAAGTGGGGATGACATCTGTGAGAAGTTGGCCTGGTATATGATGTTCACTAGTTAAAGTGACCACCTTGTACCATGCCAAGCAACCCTTATGGTGTGGTTGTAAGTCAACCTTTTCGGACTAGCTGCCCTAGTGATAGCGTAGGCTAAGCAGTCTTTGAGGCTAAACTCGTGAAGCGTGTTAAGCCAGCTGTTTTACCAAATGTAACCCCCTTTTATACCAATGAAAGGACACCAAACAGATATATATTGAAAATATATATGTATTTATTTCTCAAAGTAACCCCTAGACTCTTTATGAGCACAAGATCACAAATCGTTAAACAAGAATACGTTAGAATACACAGAAGTTGCACTTTATATGGATAGGCCCTGGTGGCCGCTCGAACCATATACTAAAATAGTGGTATAAGTACCACGAACAGAAAAGGGAAAAGGCCTAGGGCCTCTAGAATCGCTGGGCCTAAAAGGAGCTAACTTCAGTTAGTGACCACGAGGTCCACGGGTTGCGTGTGCAGAGCAAATAGTCACACGCGGGCTCCCATAGGTTTTCAATGGGTGCGTAAAAGTTACAAAGTTACTGCAAAGAGGATCTTCCGGATGGACTATGAACTCAAGATTCGAAACACAGACACTAGAGATGATACTCTACACTTGGGCACCGGAGTGCCAGCTTTACCTCACCCACAGGAAGCGGGTGCATAGGTCTCGAAGTGCGTCGGGTTTCTTCTATCTGTTCAATGGAGCCTGTGGACAAAGATGCTGCAGGCGATCGGTCCGGAAGAGATGCGGTGGATCCAAGGGTGGATCGGAGTTGTAGAAGACCTGTAAGCAGAGGGGACAGTGTTCACAGTCACAAGCCCGTGACCAGCGTGGCACCAGGTGGGTACCAGGCGATGTCGGGTGCAAACAGGAAGGAAGGTGTAGCTTGTCTCTGCAGCCACGTGGTCCCTGAAGGTCGACAACGTCCAGGAGTCGGTTCACAAGTTGTCCCACGCAGGCTCTCGCTGTCGGCGGTATCGGCGACTTGATCGAAGCAAACAAGCCTTGGCAAAAACAATTGTTGTGGGAAACGAAATAAGCTGATGGTTCTGACCAGCAAGGTCAGAGGGACTGCTCCTTTGGAGGGGAGCAAGGGCCAGTTTGGAGCAACCAGACCAGCGGTGTAGTTCTTTAAGTTCGTCGCCAAGATGGCCACTAGCCAGCGGGCCAGCAACCGGTTAGGCGTGTTGAGTGGCAAAATGCAGAAGGGCCCCACGCAGATCATGGAGATGCTGGAGGGCTCACCTTTGGTGCAGATGCTGCTCGGGTGTTGGGCTTCTCAGATCCCAAAGCACAACTTGGAGGGAGCCTCGGTTGTTGCGCTTGCAGCTTGTCGTGGTCTTTTCAAGATGGCTGGCTCCACGTGTCTCGGTGCCTCCACGGGTCTCCTCTTTTCAGGGACTGTAGATTGGGCGGTGAGAGGTCTGGAGGTCCAGGTCTTGTCAGTCTCTGGGCTCGGGCTCCGGCGGGAGGCGGCGGCAAAGCAGATGTTGATTCGCTGGATGGTGCTTGCGTTAGCAAGGTGGTCACTCCCTGACCACAGGGGAGATTGGCTTCAGTCCTCTGTGCGGCAGAGCGTCGAAGTTCCCGTCTTCTTCATGTAGTTAAGTTGATTCCAGGATGTCTGAAGTCTTAGGACACAGCTCCTACCTTTAAGCGGATTCTAGGGGCCGGACTACCTGCTAGGTCCCTCCCTAAGGGTGGGACCAGGAAGGGGGGTGGTTACACCCCCAATCCTTTGTCCAGCTCGCCCCAGGCCTGGGACTGGTGTGCCCCAGGACCGGATTGAACTGGCATATGCACCGAGGCTCCTTGTGAGCCTCAGGCATGTCTGGTTTCTTTCAAGCCCTACCTGACCAATACACAAAATCCTGTCTGGGGTGGTGCACGCACCTCCCCTGGCAGGAAACCCTTTGTCCACACCTCCCAAGCTGGAAGGACTCCCAGCAGCAGGAGGGCAGACTTGTGTCTGTGGTGGCAGCATCCATTTTGTGGAGCTGAGGCTATGTCTGATTTTACCCGGGTTTCAGGTACTGTACATGTCGTGTCCCTCTAGAAGGGTGGAATGCTAACCCCGTTGCCAGAATTGGCGAGGGGTTAGTATTCCAATTCGTATGACACCTTACTCGACATGTTTTGATAAAGCCAAACCAAAGTTAGCATTTAACCGTGAGGTTCATAATGCACTTAAGAGTATATGGTATGACGATATCTGAAAACAGTAGAAGGAAGTTGTTCCGACCACTGCAGACAGGCTCAGCTCATGCCAGAGTACCATCTCACATGGAACCAAGCACTCTGCCTTCAGGATTGTTAAGGCCTGCCATAGGTGTGACTTATAGGTTAACATGTGTCCCATTTAAGGTTAGGTATAGGTATACTACACCTAAGTAAGAGGTGCTTACACCAACTTACCCCAGCTGAGTGATCAGCCAGTTGTGTCAAATTTGTTAGGCCAGGCCAGGGGTGGCACAATACATGCTTCAGCCCTTGGTGGCCTTAGATACACCAATGCCCTGGGTAACTAGTGTACACTGGTACAGGGGCTCACAGGGTGATCTAGTTCCAATGGGTTATGCACCTAGGGTACATGGAGTCCATTTTAAAGAGAGAGCAGATGGGCTGAGGTCCTGAATGGCAGGATCTCAGGCCAACTAAGTCGAAAAACCAGCTAGACACTAGGCAAAAATTTGGGGGTAACCATAGTCAGATATCCACCTTCCTACAACATCCACAAATGGATGACTGCTCTTGGGAGAGCCTGCAAAGTGCAGCAGGTTCCTGAAGACCAGTGGGCAGCAATCCTCTGGCTCTCCTTTGAAGGAAGAGGCAGAGACAGACTCCTCACTGTTAGGGAGGAGGATGTCAGAATCTACAGAGTCCTGAAGAGTGTCCTAGTTGATGGGTTAGGCTTAACCACTGAACAGTACAGGTTAATGTTCAGAGACACCCAGAAGACACAGACTCAGGACTGGTCTGAATACATTGAATGTGCCACTAAGGCTTTGGAGGGTTGGTTGCTGGGAAGTAAGGTATCTGATTATACAGGATTGTAAAATTTGATGATGAGAGAACAGATTTTAAATAACTGTCAAAACCAGCAACTGCATCAACACTTGGTTGACTCTGATCTGACCTCTCCCCAAGAATTGGGAAAGAAGGCGGACAAATGGGTCAGAACCAGGGTTAAGCAAAAGAACCAGAACCAGGGCCAAGGGGGTGATCAGAAGAAAACAGACCAAAAGGGTGGAGATCAGAAATCTAAAGACCAGAAGTCTTCAACAGGGCCCCAAACTACTGCTAAGGAGGGTGGGTCTCAACAACAATCTAAGGGAAAGAAGAAAGAAGGTCAAAAGAAACCCTGGTGCAATCATTGCAAGAATACAACTCACTGGACTAGTGATTGTAAGAAGGGTGGAGCCCCCAACACTGTTGCCCCTAAGGCACCTGCTCCCAGTACTACTGTTAGCAGTGTTGGTCCCCAGACAAAGGGTGTAGTGGGAATCACTTTGGGAACTGAAGGAAATTCTGACTTAGACAGAACCCTGACCCAGGCAGTCCTGATCTGTGATGGGGACATTGATTTGTCCCTGACTGTGAGCCCCAGTAACCTGGGCAAGTACAGACAGACTCCTTTAATTAATGAAAAAGTGGCTCAAGCCTACAGGGACACATGTGCCAGTGTCACTATGGTGACACCAGGCTTTGTGGACCCTGGACAGTACATACCAGGTGAGAATTACCTGGTGACCAATGCCAGCAATGCCACTACTTCACATAGTGTGGCAGTTGTTAACTTCTCATGGGGAGGGGTAACTGGCCTCAAAAGGGTTGTGGTTAGTGCAGACCTCCCAGTAGAATGTTTGTTGGGCAATGACCTAGAGAGTTCTCTATGGTCTGAAGTGGAGTATAGGACTCATGCAGAGATGTTAGGTATATCACCACATGTCCTTGCTGTGACCAGGTCACAGGCCAAAAAGTGCCTTACTGAACCTCAGGTCTTGGATCCTGGAACAATGGACCAAGCATCTACCAAGAAGAAGAACAGGAGGGTCAAGGCTGTGCCTTCCCCCCTGCCTCAGAGTGATGATCAACCTTCCCAGGAAGCTGATCTAGGGAACCCTGAAGGAACTGTCCCTGAAGAGCTTGAACCTGATCAGGTTGAGTTTCTGGGGACAGGGGGACCTTCAAGGGCTGACTTGAGGCAGGCTCAGTTATCCTGTCCCTCTCTTGAACCCCTCAGACAGCTGGCTGCTGCTGAGGCTGCTGGGAATGCTCAAGGTACCCATAAAGTGTATTGGGATGAAAGGCTCCTTTATTCAGAGGCTAGAGACCCCAAGCCTGGTGCTACCAGGGGGTTGGTTATACCTCTGCAATTTAGGGGCTTCCTTCTTACCTTGGCCCATGATATTCCTTTAGCAGGACACTTAGGCCAGAACAAGACTTGGGACAGACTTGTCCCTCACTTTCACTGGCCTCACATGAATGAAGATACAAAGGAGTTTTGTCGCTCCTGTGTGACCTGCGAAGCCAGTGGCAAATCAGGTGGCACAACAAAGGCCCCCCTGATACCACTACCTGTGGTGAGGGTCCCCTTTGAAAGAGTGGGAATAGACATAGTGGGTCCCATGGATCCTCCCACTGCATCTGGGCACAGATTTATACTGGTGGTAGTGGATCATGCCACCAGGTATCCAGAGGCAATTCCCCTTAGGACCACTACAGCACCTGTTGTGGCCAGGGCCCTGCTGGGAGTATTCTCCAGAGTGGGGTTTCCTAAGGAGGTGGTTTCTGACAGAGGTACCAACTTCATGTCAGGATACTTGATAGCTATGTGGAAGGAATGTGGTGTCAACTACAAGTTCACCACCCCTTATCACCCACAATGCAATGGGCTTGTTGAGAGATTCAACAAGACCCTAAAGGGTATGATCAAAGGATTACCTGAAAAGCTCAGGCGAAGATGGGACATCCTTCTACCCTGCCTTCTGTTTGCTTACAGAGAGGTCCCACAAAAGGGGGTTGGCTACAGCCCCTTTGAATTGTTGTTTGGGCACCCTGTAAGAGGCCCACTGTGTTTGGTGAAGGAAGGATGGGAGTTACCTCTCAAAAAGCCTAAGCAAGACATAGTGGACTATGTACTTGGTCTCCGCTCCAGGATGGCTGAGTATATGGAGAAGGCATCCAAAAACCTTGAGGCAAGCCAGGCCTTACAGAAAGCTTGGCATGACCAAAAGGCTGTCTTGGTTGAGTTTCAGCCAGGACCGAAGGTATGGGTGTTGGAGCCAGTGGCCCCAGCAGCACTCCAAGACAAATGGTCTGGACCCCATACAATCCTGGAAAAGAAGGGAGAGGTTACCTACTTGGTGGACCTAGGAACTCCCAGGAGTCCCCACAGGGTACTCCATGTTAACAGGTTAAAAGCATATGTTGACAGGGCAGACATGGGCTTGCTCATGGCTACAGATGAGGGACAGGAGGAAGAGAGTGACCCTCTCCCAGACCTGTTGTCTCAGAACCCTGAAGATGGCTCAGTAGAAGGAGTGACCCTTGGAGGCAACCTCACTGATCATCAGCAGATGGAATGTAGACAGGTTCTACAATCATTTCAACACATGTTTTCCTTGATACCTAGCCAAACTGACTGGTGTACCCATGTGGTGGACACTGGTGACAGTCTGCCTGTAAAGAACAAGCTTTACAGACAACCTGACCACGTCAGGGACTGTATAAAGGCTGAGGTACACAAAATGCTGGAATTGGGTGTCATTGAACCCTCAGAGAGCCCCTGGGCTAGCACAGTGGTTCTGGTCCCCAAACCTCACACCAAAGATGGCAAGAGAGAGATGAGGTTCTGTGTGGATTACAGAGGGCTCAATGCTGTCCCTAGGACAGATGCACATCCTATTCCAAGGGCAGATGAGCTCATAGATAAACTGGCTTCTGCTAAGTTTTTGAGCACATTTGACTTGACAGCTGGCTATTGGCAAATCAGATTAGCTGAGGAGTCTAAGGCCAAAACAGCATTCTCAACCCCAGGTGGGCACTACCAATTTGTGGTGATGACCTTTGGTCTGAAGAATGCACCTGCCACCTTCCAAAGGTTGGTGAATCAAGTCCTTACTGGGTTGGATGACTTTTGTGCAGCATATCTTGATGACATTGCTGTCTTTAGCTTCACCTGGGAGGATCACCTGATCCACCTGAAGAAGGCTCTTGAGGCTCTGCAAAGGGCAGGCCTCACTATCAAGGCCACTAAGTGCCAGATAGGGCAGAGTAAGGTTGTGTATTTGGGCCACCTTGTAGGTGGAGGCCAAGTTCAACCACTGGAGAGTAAGATACAATCCATCAAGGACTGGTCTCCTCCAACCACCCAGACTCAAGTTTGAGCTTTCTTGGGCTTGACTGGGTACTACAGGAAGTTTGTTAAGAACTATGGGTCCATTGTGACTCCTCTTAATGATCTGAAATCCAAGAAGATGCCCAAAAAGGTTCAGTGGACAGTAAGCTGTCAAAAGGCATTTGATGTCCTGAAGGAGGCCATGTGCTCTGCACCTATCCTGAAAAGTCCTGACTACTCCAAAGAGTTTATTGTCCAAACAGATGCTTCTGAGGTGGGTGTGGGAGCTGTGCTGTCACAACTTAATGTAGATGGTCAAGACCAACCCATTGCTTTTATTAGCAGAAGGTTGACCCCCAGAGAGAAGAATTGGCCAGCTATTGAGAGGGAGGCCTTTGCTGTGGTGTGGGCCCTGAAGAAGCTGAGGCCATACTTGTTTGGCACTCACTTCAAGATTCAGAACAACCATAAGCCCCTCTTGTGGCTAAATCAGATGAAGGGTGAAAACCCCAAACTGCTTAGGTGGTCCATTTCCCTACAGGGTATGGACTTTATAGTGGAGCACCGGCCAGGTACTGTCCATGGGAATGCAGATGGTCTCTCCAGGTACTTCCACTTAGGACATGAAGATGAGACTGGTCAAGGCTAGTTTAATGTCCCTGCGTTGGGGGGGGGTTGTGTAGGAGAGTAGGGTCTGCTATCCTATGGTCACCCCAAATTTTTGCTTTTTGCTTCACTGGTTTTTGACATATTGAGGCTGTGGGCCTGCCAATCAGATCCCCAGCCTGCTGTTCTCTCTACTAAATTTACACTATGCACCCTAGGTGCATAACCAATTGGAAGTAATTCACCCTGTGAGCCCCTGTACCAGTGTACACTAGGTACCCAGGGCATTGGTGTATCTAAGGCCTACCAGGGGCTGAAGCATGTATTGTGCCACCCCTGGCATGGCCTAACAAATTTGACACAACTGGCTGATCACTCAGCTGGGGTAAGTTGGTGTAAGCACCTCTTACTTAGGTGTAGTATACCTATACCTAACCTTAAATGGGACACATGTTAACCTATAAGTCACACCTATGGCAGGCCTTAACAATCCTGAAGGCAGAGTGCTTGGTTCCATGTGAGATGGTGCTCTGGCATGAGCTGAGCCTGTCTGCAGTGGTCGGAACAACTTCCTTCTACTGTTTCCAGATATCGTCATACCATATACTCTTAAGTGCATTATGAACCTCGCGGTTAAATGCTATCTTTGGTTTGGCTTTATCAAAACATGTCGAGTAAGGTGTCATACGAATTGGAATACTAACCCCTCGCCAATTCTGGTGACGGGGTTAGCATTCCACCCTTCTAGAGGGACACGACATGTACAGTACCTGAAACCCGGGTAAAATCAGACATAGCCTCAGCTCCACAAAATGGATGCTGCCACCACAGACACAAGTCTGCCCTCCTGCTGCTGGGAGTCCTTCCAGCTTGGGAGGTGTGGACAAAGGGTTTCCTGCCAGGGGAGGTGCGTGCACCACCCCAGACAGGATTTTGTGTATTGGTCAGGTAGGGCTTGAAAGAAACCAGACATGCCTGAGGCTCACAAGGAGCCTCGGTGCATATGCCAGTTCAATCCGGTCCTGGGGCACACCAGTCCCGGGCCTGGGGCGAGCTGAGCCATCTTCAGGGTTCTGAGACAACAGGTCTGGGAGAGGGTCTGGGAGAGGGTCACTCTCTTCCTCCTGTCCCTCATCTGTAGCCATGAGCAAGGCCATGTCTGCCCTGTCAAGATATGCTTTTAACCTGTTAACATGGAGTACCCTGTGGGGACTCCTGGGAGTTCCGAGGTCCACCAAGTAGGTGACCTCTCCCTTCTTTTCCAGGATTGTATGGGGTCCAGAACATTTGTCTTGGAGTGCTGCTGGGGCCACTGGCTCCAACACCCATACCTTCTGTCCTGGCTGAAACTCAACCAAGACAGCCTTTTGGTCATGCCAAGATTTCTGTAAGGCCTGGCTTGCCTCAAGGTTTTTGGATGCCTTCTCCATATACTCAGCCATCCTGGAGCGGAGACCAAGTACATAGTCCACTATGTCTTGTTTAGGCTTTTTGAGAGGTAACTCCCATCCTTCCTTCACTAAACACAGTGGGCCTCTTACAGGGTGCCCAAACAACAATTCAAAGGGGCTGTAGCCAACCCCCTTTTGTGGGACCTCTCTGTAAGCAAACAGAAGGCAGGGTAGAAGGATGTCCCATCTTCGCCTGAGCTTTTCAGGTAATCCTTTGATCATACCCTTTAGGGTCTTGTTGAATCTCTCAACAAGCCCATTGCATTGTGGGTGATAAGGGGTGGTGAACTTGTAGTTGACACCACACTCCTTCCACATAGCTGTCAAGTATCCTGACATGAAGTTGGTAACTCTGTCAGAAACTACCTCCTTAGGAAACCCCACTCTGGAGAATACTCCCAGCAGGGCCCTGGCCACAACAGGTGCTGTAGTGGTCCTAAGGGGAATTGCCTCTGGATACCTGGTGGCATGATCCACTACCACCAGTATAAATCTGTGCCCAGATGCAGTGGGAGGATCCATGGGGCCCACTATGTCTATTCCCACTCTTTCAAAGGGGACCCCCACCACAGGTAGTGGTATTAGGGGGGCCTTTGTTGTGCCACCTGATTTGCCACTGGCTTGGCAGGTAACACAGGAGCGACAAAACTCCTTTGTATCTTCATTCATATGAGTCCAGTGAAAGTGAGGGACAAGCCTGTCCCATGTCTTGTTCTGGCCTAAGTGTCCTGCTAAAGGAATATCATGGGCCAAGGTAAGAAGGAAGCCCCTAAATTAAAGAGGTATAACCAACCTCCTGGTAGCACCAGGCTTGGGGTCTCTAGCCTCTGAATAAAGGAGCCCTTCATCCCAATACACTTTATGGGTACCTTGAGCATTCCCAGCAGCCTCAGCAGCAGCCAGCTGTCTGAGGGGTTCAAGAGAGGGACAGGATAACTGAGCCTGCCTCAAGTCAGCCCTTGAAGGTCCCCCTGTCCCCAGAAACTCAACCTGATCAGGTTCAAGTTCTTCAGGGACAATTCCTTCAGGGTCCTCTAGATCAGCTTCCTGGGAAGGTTGATCATCACTCTGAGGCAGGGGGGAAGGCACAGCCTTGACCCTCCTGTTCTTCTTCTTGGTAGGTGCTTGGTCCATTGTTCCAGGATCCAAGACCTGAGGTTCAGTGAGGCACTTTTTGGCCTGTGACCTGGTCACAGCAAGGACATGTGATGATATACCTAACATCTCTGCATGAGTCCTGTACTCCACTTCTGACCATAGAGAACTCTCTAGGTCATTGCCCAACAAACATTCTACTGGGAGGTCTGCACTAACCACAACCCTTTTGAGGCCAGTTACCCCTCCCCATGAGAAGTTAACAACTGCCACACTATGTGAAGTAGTGGCATTGCTGGCATTGGTCACCAGGTAATTCTCACCTGGCATGTACTGTCCAGGGTCCACAAAGCCTGGTGTCACCATAGTGACACTGGCACATGTGTCCCTGTAGGCTTGAGCCACTTTTTCATTAATTAAAGGAGTCTGTCTGTACTTGCCCAGGTTACTGGGGCTCACAGTCAGGGACAAATCAATGTCCCCATCACAGATCAAGACTGCCTGTGTCAGGGTTCTGTCTAAGTCAGAATCTCCTTCAGTTCCCATAGTGATTCCCACTACACCCTTTGTCTGGGGACCAACACTGCTAACAGTAGTACTGGGAGCAGGTGCCTTAGGGGCAACAGTGTTGGGGGCTCCACCCTTCTTACAATCACTAGTCCAGTGAGTTGTATTCTTGCAATGATTGCACCAGGGTTTCTTTTGACCTTCTTTCTTCTTTCCCTTAGTTTGTTGTTGGGACCCACCCTCCTTAGCAGTAGTTTGGGGCCCTGTTGAAGACTTCTGGTCTTTAGATTTCTGATCTCCACCCTTTTGGTCTGTTTTCTTCTGATCACCCCCTTGGCCCTGGTTCTGGTTCTTTTGCTTAACCCTGGTTCTGACCCATTTGTCTGCCTTCTTTCCCAATTCTTGGGGAGAGGTCAGATCAGAGTCAACCAAGTGTTGATGCAGTTGCTGGTTTTGACAGTTATTTAAAGTCTGTTCTCTCATCATCAAATTGTACAATCCTGTATAATCAGATACCTTACTTCCCAGCAACCAACCCTCCAAAGCCTTAGTGGCACATTCAATGTATTCAGACCAGTCCTGAGTCTGTGTCTTCTGGGTGTCTCTGAACATTAACCTGTACTGTTCAGTGGTTAAGCCTAACCCATCAACTAGGACACTCTTCAGGACTCTGTAATTTCTGACATCCTCTTCTCTAGTAGTGAGGAGTCTGTCTCTGCCTCTTCCTTCAAAGGAGAGCCAGAGGATTGCTGCCCACTGGTCTTCAGGAACCTGCTGCACTTTGCAGGCTCTCTCAAGAGCAGTCATCCATTTGTGGATGTCATACCCACTTTTGTAGGGGGGCACAACCTTAGACAGGTTCCTATTATCAAAGACCCTATCTTTGTCCTTAGGGACAATGCTGCCACCAGTGGGTATAGACCCACTCTCTCTAGGTTGCCTAGCCTTGTTCAGTTTCTCTTCCATCAGGGCTACCTCTAGCTCCTGCTTCCTGATCCTCAGCTGGGCTTCCTGCATTCTGGCCTCATGTTCCCTCCTCTGAGGGGTGGTCATCCTTCTCCTGGAGTGACCTTGAGAGCCTCTAGAGGCATGAGAAGCATTAGAGTCACCTGAGCGATTCCTTTGCCTCCCCAGCCCCTGGTTAAGTCCACTGGGGAGATCCAATGGGATGATCCCATTGTCAGTCCCCTATAGCCTTAGTTTAGCTGGGCCAAGTATAACACTTGGCACTGGGCTAGTTCTCCCTTCATCCTCACTACTTTCTGTATCCTCACCACTTTCCTCCTCTGTAGTATGATTCTCATCTAAGGGATGGCTATTGGAAAGGGGTACTTCGGTGGCAACTTCAGAAGGGGGGCCTCCTGTTCCAGTCCCTAAGGGGCCTAACCGGGAAGCTTTCTTGAGCTCTCTCTGATTTTCCTCATTTTGCAAGAGTTCTCTGAGCTCAGCAGAGGTAGGGTTCTTGGGCTGTTTAAGGCCTCTAAGAGTTGCCAAATGCCTGAGCTCATTCTGGTTAAGGGTAGCAAAGATGGATGGTGCCCTCTGGGGGTCACTCTCAACAGAGATAGGTACATTGGACCCCTCTGCCCCAGCCATTGCTCTTAAGTGTGGGTGGATGTGTTGCAATCTACCTACACTTGGGTTTACCTACTAAACCTATCTAGTAGTTGTAGTCGGGGTGTGCTACTCCCTTTACTCTACAACAACTAAGTTCAGTAGAACTTATGTATATCTAATCTTGTTTTATATGTACCTACAGGTACCTATGTGATCTTTCGATTGGTAACCAAGAGATTACAATGGTAAAACACAGCAAGCTCAAATCCAACCGCTGCTCACCAATGTGAGAAGTTGGCCTGGTATATGATGCTCACTAGTTAAAGTGATCACCTTGTACCATGCCAAGCAACCCTTATGGTGTGGTTGTAAGTCAACCTTTTCAGACTAGCTGCCCTAGTGGAAGCGTAGGCTAAGCAGTCTTTGAGGCTAAACTCGTGAAGCGTGTTAAGCCAGCTGTTTTACCAAATGCAACCCCCTTTTATACCAATGAAAGGACACCACACAGATATATATTCAAAATATATATGTATTTATTTCTCAAAGTAACCCCTAGTCTCTTTATGAGCACAGGAGCACAAATCGTCAAACAAGATTACAGTAGAATACACAGAAGTTGCACTTTATATGGAGAGGCCCTGGTGGCCGCTCAAACCATATACTAAAATAGTGGTATAAGTACCACGAACAGAAAAGGGAAGAGGCCTAGGGCCTCTAGAATCGCTGGGCCTACAAGGAGCTAACTTCAGTTAGTGATCAGGAGGTCCACGGGTGGCGTGTGCAGAGCAAATAGTCACACGCGTGCTCCCATAGGTTTCAATGGGTGCGTAAAAAGTACAAAGTTACTGCAAAAAGGATCTTCCGGGTGGACTAGGAACTCAAGATTGGAAACACAGACACTAGAGATGATACTCTACACAAGGGCACCGGAGTGCCAACTTTACCTCACCCACAGGAAGCGGGTGCATAGGTGTCGAAGTGCGTCGGGTTTCTTCTATCTGTTCCGTGGAGCCTGTGGACAAAGATGCTGCAGGCGGTCGGTCCGGGAGAGATGCGGTGGATCCAAGAGTGGATCGGAGTTGTAGAAGACCTGTAAGCAGAGGGGACAGTGTTCACAGTCACTAGCCAGTGACCAGCGTGGCACCAGGTGGGTACCAGGCAATGTCGGGTGCAAAAAGGTGTAGCTTGTCTCTGCAGCCACGTGGTCCCTGGAGGTTGACGACGTCCAGGAGTCGGTTCACAAGCTGTCCCACGCAGGCTCTCGCTGTCGGCGGTGTCGGCGACTTGATCGAAGCAAACAAGCCTTGGCAAAAGCAATTGTTGTGGAGAACAAGATAAGCTGATGGTTCTGACCAGCAAGGTCAGAGGGACTGCTCCTTTGGAGGGGAGCAAGGGCCAGTCTGGAGCAACCAGACCAGTGGTGTAGTTCTTGAAGTTCATCGCCAAGATGGCCACTAGCCAGCGGGCCAGCAACCGGTTAGGTGCGTCGAGTGGCAAAATGCAGAAGGGCCCCACGCATATCGTGGAGATGCTGGAGGGCTCACCTTTGGTGCAGATGCTGCTCAAGGGTTGGGCTTCTCAGATTCCAAAGCACAACTTGGAGGGAGCCTCGGTTGTTGCACTTGCAGCTTGTCGTGGTCGTTTCAAGATGGCTGGCTCCACGTGTCTCGGTGCCTCCACGGGTCTCCTCTTTTCAGGGACTGTGGATCGGGTGGTGAGAGGTCTGGAGGTCCAGGTCTTGTCAGTCTCTGGGCTCGGGCTCCGGCGGGAGGCGGCGGCAAAGCAGACGTTGATTCACTGGATGGTGCTTGCGTTAGCAAGGTGGTCACTCCCTGACCACAGGGGAGATTTCCTTCAGTCTTCTGTGCAGCAGAATGTCGAAGTTCCCGTCTTCTTCTTAGTTTCAAGTTGATTCCAGGATGTCTGAAGTCTTAGGACACAGCTCCTAACTTTATTCGGATTCTAGGGGCCGGACTACCTGCTAGGTCCCTCCCTAAGGGTGGGACCAGGAAGGGGGGTGGTTACACCCCCAATCCTTTGTCCAGCTCGCCCCAGGCCCGGGACTGGTGTGCCCCAGGACCGGATTGAACTGGCATATGCACCGAGGCTCCTTGTGAGCCTCAGGCATGTCTGATTTCTTTCAAGCCCTACCTGACCAATACACAAAATCCTGTCTGGGGTGGTGCATGCACCTCCCCTTTCAGGAAACCCTTTGTCCACACCTCCCAAGCTGGAAGGACTCCCAGCAGCAGGAGGGCAGACTTGTGTCTGTGGTGGCAGCATCCATTTTGTGGAGCTGAGGCTATGACTGATTTTACCCGGGTTTCAGGTACTGTACATGTCGTGTCCCTCTAGAAGGGTGGAATGCTAACCCCGTCGCCAGAATTGGCGAGGGGTTAGTATTCCAATTCGTATGACACCTTACTCGACATGTTTTGATAAAGCCAAACCAAAGATAGCATTTAACCGCGAGGTTCATAATGCACTTAAGAGTATATGGTATGACGATATCTGGAAACAGTAGAAGGAAGGGGTTCCGACCACTGCAGACAGGCTCAGCTCATGCCAGAGCACCATCTCACATGGAACCAAGCACTCTGCCTTCAGGATTGTTAAGGCCTGCCATAGGAGTGACTTATAGGTTAACATGTGTCCCATTTAAGGTTAGGTATAGGTATACTACACCTAAGTAAGAGGTGATTACACCAACTTACCCCAGCTGAGTGAACAGCCAGTTGTGTCAAATTGTTAGGCCAAGCCTGGGGTGGCATAATACATGCTTCAGCCCCTGGCAGGCCTTGGGTACACCAATGCCCTGGGTACCTAGTGTACACTGGTACAGGGGCTGACAGGGTGATCCACTTCCAATTGGTTATGCACCTAGGGTGCATAGTGTAAATTTAGTAGAGAGAACAGCAGGCTGGGGGTCTGATTGGCAGGCCCACAGCCTCAATATGTCAAAAACCAGTGAAGCAAAAAGCAAAAATTTGGGGTGACCATAGGATAGCAGACCCTACTCTCCTACACACAGTCTTAATAAATACTCTTTGGAAGGAAAAATAATAGTTCAAGTAAGGTTTCTTCTTGGCAAGTAGTTCTTTAGCGAAGTATTCTTCTGAGCACAGTTCTTTGGCAACAATGTAACCCCCACAGGAGTCATACGACGTCGAGTCTACAGGATTCCCAAGGTTCGGCGTCGACCGCGAGGAGCGCTACGTCGAGCCTGGAGTTGCAACAGACCCCACAAGTACAGTACCTTGAGAAACGAAGAAAACGATGATCCACGGCGTCGAGATGTCAGCGTCGAGGTCGGCGTCGAACGTGCCTCGGAGTCGGGTCAATCCGCAGCGGCGTCGAGGGATGTCGGGCCGGAGCAGCGCTCACGGCATCGAGAAGGGCGTCGAGTCGATGCGATCAGCAGCGGCGTCGGGACGGGGTCGCTTGGAGGTGGAGCCGATACTCACTCCTCACTGGCGTCGATACCGGCGTCGAGACGGGGTCACTTGGAGCTGGGGCCGATACCCACTGCTCACTGGCGTTGCTGCTGGCGTCGATCGGGCCCGGTGGCCGGCGTCGAAGGCTCGGGACACTGGAGCCGTTACTCACGATGTCGAGCTGGATTCGGCGGCGTCGGCGGCGTCGAGACTGCAGATTTTCCCTTGTGTACTGGAAACAACACTTTCCAGCAATTCAGCAAATGGTGAAGTCCTTTCGCCCTGTGACTTCAGCAGGAGACTGGCACTCTTCCAGCCCTTGGAGATTTCCTAGCAAGTGTTCAGAGAGTACACACCAAGTTCCTCTCTCCTTGTTCCTTGGCAAAAATAAAGAAGCAGCTTTCAGGTTCCTCCACAGCAAAACAGCACTCTGGCAGAAAGGGGAGGCAAGTCCTTAGATCAGCAGGCTTCTTGTCCTTGGTACAGGTTTCCTTGTCAGAAGTGATCTGAGTTCTTGGTTCAGGGGTCCTTCTCTTATACCCCTTTTCTCCTTTGTTCCCTTTGTCCAAGCAGGGAAATTCCCCCATCTCAGGTTCGTTGTGGGTGTTGCCAGGCAGAGGCACCTGGCCTATTCACTGAGCAGGGCAGAGTCCTCAGCCGCCCAGCAGGAGGCGGAGCCAGTATTGTCACTGGCAGGAGCAGGGCTATCAGTCGCCCAGCAGGAGGTGGAGCCAGCATTGTGTCAGGCAGGGCAGGCTACTCTTCCCTCACTCTGTGTGTAAATGCCTCATTCACCCCACACTGACTCACTCAGACCTCTGGAGCCACCCAGCCCCTGACACACACACCAAACCAGCAGAGACCGGTGGATAGTTGGACAAGAAAATAACCACTTTCTAAAAGGGCTATTTTCAAACATAGGATTTAAAAACCATCCATCCTAAAGGGTGTGTTATTAAATTCTGAGTTCAGGGATACTAAACTCGACCTGCTACCATGCTCCCTGAGTCAGATAGATTATAATGGAGTTAATAATCAGTCTGCCCAGTCTGGCCTATTGGAGGCAGGTAGCCCTTCAATAGTGAAAAACGAAAATGGCTGTAATTCACTATTAGGTCATGCCACACACATCAGGGCATGACCTACCTTTTACCAACAATGCACCCTGCCCTAGGGCCTACCATAGAGGTGTCTGAAATGTGGCAAAGTGAAGGTTTAGAGACAGGCAAGTAGGTTTCTTTGCCAAGTCGACATGGCAGTCAGGGACTGCACGCAGACGCTGCAGTGGCAGGCCTGAGACACATTTTACCAGCTGCTTCTGTGGGTGGCACAACCAGTGCTGCAAGCCCACCAGCAGCAGTTAACTTACATGCCCTTGGCACACGCAGTGCACTAGACTAGGGTCTGAACAGTAAGTCAACCAAGCCAATCATGGTAACACCAATCAATGTAATAATTTAACATAGGGAGCACTTGCACTGTGGCACTGATCAGCAGTGGCACAGTGCCCAAAGCAATAATCCAGCAAAAACATCGTAAACAGAGGAGGCAAACAGAAAAAAATGGAGGAGAGACTCATGCCAATGATGCCAGGTCTAACAGGAAAGCTAGCAAACCTATATATTTTTGAAAACTAGACACCCAGGGGAATCCAGGATGGGGTGACTTGAGGGCCTACCACCAAGGTCTGTTACCCAGAATCCCTTGCAAACGTAAAAAATGGACAAAAAAAACACATTTTCCCCACATTTCTGTGATGGAAAGTTCTGGAATCTGCGTGGATCCACAAATTTCCACCCACCCCGCGTTCCCCAAAGTCCTATGAGAAAAATGGTACCTCACTTGTGCGGGTCGTACTAGTGCCCGCGACAGGAAACGGCGCGAAACGCAACATGGTCACACCTCAATTTTGCTGTGAAAAATGACACTTTTTTGGCAAAGTGACTAGCTGTAGTTTTTTAACCCTAGCTCTGCCGGCACCTAGGGAAACCTAGCAAACCTATATATTTTTGAAAACTAGACACCCAGGGGAATCCAGGATGGGGTGACTTGAGTGCCTCCCACCAGGGTCTGTTACCCAGAATCCCTTGCAAGCGTAAAAAATGGACAAAAAAAACACATTTTCCCCACATTTCTGTGATGGAAAGTTCTGGAACCTGCGTGGATCCACAAATTTCCACCCACCCCGCGTTTCCCAAAGTCCTATGAGAAAAATGGTTCCTCACTTGTGCGGGTTGGCTTAGTGCCCGTGACAGGAAACGGCGCAAAACGCAACGTGGTCACACCTCAATTTTGCAGAGAAAAATTACCCTTTTTTGGCAAAGTGACTAGCTGTCGTTTTTTAACCCTAGCTCTGCCGGCACCTAGGAAAACCTAGCAAACATATATATTTTTTAAAACTAGACACCCAGGGGAATCCAGGATGGGGTGACTTGAGTGCCTCCCTCCAGAGTCTGTTACCCAGAATCCCTTGCAAACGTAAAAAATGGACAAAAAAACACATTTTCCCCACATTTCTGTGATGGAAAGTTCTGGAATCTGCGTGGATCCACAAATTTCCACCCACCCCGCGTTTCCCAAAGTCCTATGAGAAAAATGGTACCTCACTTGTGCGAGTTGGCTTAGTGCCCGTGACAGGAAACGGCGCAAAACGCAAAGTTGTCACACATCAATTTTGCAGAGAAAAATGACCCTTTTTTGGCAAAGTGACTAGCTGTAGTTTTTTAACCCTAGCTCTGCCGGCACCTAGGGAAACCTAGCAAACCTATATATTTTTGAAAACTAGACACCCAGGGGAATCCAGGATGGGGTGACTTGAGTGCCTCCCTCCAGGGTCTGTTACCCAGAATCCCTTGCACACCTAAAAAATTTACAAAAAAAACACATTTGCCCCATATTTCTGTGATGGACAGTTCTGGAATCTGCGTGGATCCACAAATTTCCACCCACCCCACGTTCCCCAAAGTCCTATAAGAAAAATTGGTACCTCACTTGTGCGGGTCGCCTAGTGCCCGTGACAGGAAACGGCGCAAAACGCACCGTGGTCACACCTCAATTTTGCAGTGAAAAATGACCCTTTTTTGGCAAAGTGCCTAGCTGTAGTTTTTTAACCCTAGCTCTGCCGGCACCTAGGGAGACCTAGCAAACCTATATATTTTTGAAAACTAGACACCCAGGGGAATCCAGGATGGGGTGACTTGAGAGCCTCCCACCAGGGTCTGTTACCCAGAATCCCTTGCAAACCTAAACAAATGACAAAAAAAACATATTTTCCCCACATTTCTGTGATGGAAAAATCTGGAATATGCTTGGATCCACACATTTCCACCCACTCCGCGTTCCCCAAAGTCCTACGAGAAAAATGGTACCTCACTTGTGCGGGTCGGCCTAGTGCCCGCGACAGGAAACGGTGCAAAACGCAACGTGGTCACACCTCAATTTTGCAGTGAAAAATGACCCTTTTTTGGCAAAGTGATTTGCTGTAGTTTTTTAACCCTAGCTCTGCCGGCACCTAGGGAAACCTAGCAAACCTATATATTTTTGAAAACTAGACACCCAGGGGAATCCAGGATGGGGTGACTTGAGTGCCTTCCAAGAGGGTCTGTTACCCAGAATCCCTTGCAAACGTAAAAAATTGACAAAAAAAACACATTTTCCCCACATTTCTGTGATGGAAAGTTCTGGAATCTGCGTGGATCCACACATTTCCACCCACCCCGCGTCCCCTAAAGTCCTTAGAGAAAAATGGTACCTCACTTGTGCAGGTCCCCTAGTGCCCGCGACAGGAAACGGCGCGAAACGTAACATGGTCACACCTCAATTTTGCTGTGAAAAATGACACTTTTTTGTCAAAGTGCCTAGCTGTAGTTTTTGAACCCTAGCCCTGCCGGCACCTAGGGAAACAAAGCAAACCTATATATTTTTGAAAACTAGACACCCAGGGGAATCCAGGATGGGGTTACTTGAGTGCCTCCCACCAGGGTCTGTTACCCAGAATCCCTTGCAAACGGAAAAAATGGACAAAAAAACACATTTTCCCCACATTTCAGTGATGGAAAGTTCTGGAATCTGCGTGGATCCACAAATTTCCACCCACCCCGCGTTCCCCAAAGTCCTACAACAAAAATGGTACCTCACTTGTGCGGGTCGGCCTAGTGCCTGCGACAGGAAACGGCGCAAAACACAACGTGGTCACTCCTCAATTTTGCTGTGAAAAATGACCGTTTTTTGGCAAAGTGACTAGCTGTAGTTTTTTAACCCTAGCTCTGCCGGCACCTAGGGAAACCTAGCAAACCTATATATTTTTGAAAACTAGACTCCCAGGGGAATCCAGGATGGGGTGACTTGAGTGCCTCCCACCAGGGTCTGTTACCCAGAATCCCTTGCAAACCTACAAAATTGACAAAAAAACACATTTTCCCCACATTTCTGTGATGGAAAGTTCTGGAATCTGTGTGGATCCACAAATTTCCACCCACCCCGCGTTCCCCAAAGTCCTATGAGAAAAATGGTACCTCACTTGTGTGGGTCGGCCTAGTGCCCGCGACAGGAAACGGCGCAAAACGCAACGTGGTCACACCTCAATTTTGCAGTGAAAGATGACCCTTTTTTGGCAAAGTGACTAGCTGTAGTTTTTGAACCCTAGCTCTGCTGGAACCTAGGGAAACCTAGCAAACCTATATATTTTTGTACACTAGACACCCAGGGGAATCCAGGATGGGGTGACTTGAGTGCCTCCCACCAGGGTCAGTTACCCAGAATCCCTTGCAAACGTAAAAAATTGACAAAAAAACACATTTTCCCCACATTTCTGTGATGGAAAGTTCTGGAATCTGCGTGGATCCACAAATTTCCACCCAATCCGCGTTCCCCAAAGTACTACGAGAAATATGGTACCTCACTTGTGCGGGTCGACCTAGTGCCCGTGACAGAAAACGGCGCAAAACGCAACGTGTTCACACCTCAATTTTGCAGTGAAAAATTACCCTTTTTTGGCAAAGTGACTAGCTGTAGTTTTCGAACCCTAGCCCTGCCGGCACCTAGGGAAACCTAGCAAACCTATATATTTTTGAAAACTAGACACCCAGGGGAATCCAGGATGGGTTGACTTGAGTGCCTCCCACCAGGGTCTGTTACCCAGAATCCCTTGCAAACGTAAAAAATGGACAAAAAAAACACATTTTCCCCACATTTCTTTGATGGAAAGTTCTGGAATCTGCGTGGATCCACAAATTTCCAACTTCCCCGCATTCCCCAAAGTCCTACGAGAAAAATGGTATCTCACTTGTGCGGGTCGGCCTAGTGCCCGCGACAGGAAACGTCGCAAAACGCAACGTGGTCACTCCTCAATTTTGCAGTGAAAAATGACCGTTTTTGGCAAAGTGACTAGCTGTAGTTTTTTAACCCTAGCTCTGCCGGCACCTAGGGAAACCTGGCAAACCTATATATTTTTTAAAACTAGCCACCCAGGGGAATCCAGGATGTGGTGAGTTGAGTGCCTCCCACCAGGGTCTGTTACCCAGAATCCCTTGCAAACCTAAAAAATTGACAAAAAAACACATTTTTCCCACATTTCTGTGATGGAACGTTTTGGAATCTGCGTGGATCCACAAATTTCCACCCACCCCGCGTTCCCCAAAGACCTACGTGAAAAATGGTACCTCACTTGTGCGGGTCGGCCTAGTGCCCGTGACAGGAAACACCGCAAAACGCAACGTGGTCACACCTCAATTTTGCAGTGAAAAATTACCCTTTTTTGGCAAAGTGACTAGCTGTAGTTTTTGAATTCTAGCTCTGCCGGCACCTAGGGAGATGTGAGAAGTTGGCCTGGTATATGATGTTCACTAGTTAAAGTGACCACCTTGTACCATGCCAAGCAACCCTTATGGTGTGGTTGTAAGTCATGTATACAAAATAGAAGAACTGAGAGTCCAAAGAATATTTAGCAACAATAGTGTAACCACTCTAAAAATATCGATCAAGGTGTTTGCTGGTGTCAACTAAGTACACAATGTGTCCATGAGTGTATGTATGCGTAAACAAAGTTCCCATCACCCACGACAAGTGGCTTGCTTCATCATTTGGGAACCGGGGAACTTGCCCAAGGAACCATCTTCTACCAGATTGATGTAGATATTGGTTCGATGGATGTCCCAAATGTGTAACTGGATCGAAGGGGCCACAAGCGTGATAATAGTGGGTGATGTATGCAGTGCAGGTGATAAAGAGATAGTGATTTAAAATTGGTTGTCAAGATACAATTATGTGTTTATTCTAGTGCTACCTTGATACCAAGTTAAAACTAAACAGTGCTATACAGTTCAAACAAATAACTGTGTTCTTAAAGACTGGTCTACATGTTTCAGCTCTTGGATGTACTCTATCCCAGCTTTCGTCAGGACCAGAAAGCTACTGCATATTGACGGTGTAGTGAGTACAAAAAAACTCAAAAACATACAACCTGGACCATGATCTTGGTGCAGGTAAATACCTGTAGAAGCAACCACAGTGGTCAATACAAACAGAGTGGTGACATGTTACAAAAACCGCATCCACATTAAAATGTCGATTTTAGTTCAAAGTTACCAAATAGTGTACTAGATAATTCTACGTCCATCACCACAAGTGAAACGTTAGAATTATAACTCACCCGAATTACACTGGGTATGTGCCTCACCCCACCCGGCAACTGCTCAGGTATAGGAGGCACCGCTCTAAGGAAAAAGTACTAGCGTAAAACATTACATGACAAATGCTTTTGAAACATTTAAAACATTAGTACATTGCGCGCAACCCTTAAAAACAAACAAGGCAGGAGGTTCACGGTCGACTGAGCGTCGAAAGAAGGTTGTCAGCAATCATGTCCCTGTTGTAAACAAACGAACTGCCTATACAGTTGGCTAAAGCACTATCATTTCTCTACCCCAAAGTCTACTGTTATACTGCGTGATATAAAAGCCAGTGACTGATGTGTATGATGCCGGAGAGACAGGAATCCCAGTACGGTGTTTCCTTGGTTAGAGGTAGCCGGTTCGGTATTCTAAAAAAAGAGAAAACCCCAGAACTAAACCAAGAACTTAACCAGGAACTCAAGGCACCGTTATCATTTTAACAGATGTTAAATAATAGCGTTACGGGTACTGCACCAAATGCGGTCAGTTTCTATCTGTCCGCCTTACCTCTCCGTCGGTACCTCTCGCGGTGTGTGAGCGAGAAGGGGAGGTGTAATACAGCGATAGGGAATCCTATTTGAGGAGTCACCGCGCGTCACTGCTGACATGCGCGGTCGGCGGCTCCAAGCTGTCCCTCGCTGATGACGGCGCGGCATTGTGGCATAGACGCAATGCGCATCGGGAATTGTAGTTTATTATAGTTTATTAGGAGATTGCTTACCGAAACATTGATAACTCAGGGCCATATGCTCATGGATAATTATGCTTTCTGATCTATCTGAGAGGCTACGTAGTTAGCGTGTATTATATCTAAATTAAATGCGGGGGATTTTATCATATACCGCAAATAAATCACGTAGTCAGATTACAAATGATGGCATTCTCAATGTGTAACTCATGATCCCAAACCGGGTGTTGAAGCAAAATTTTTACAAACGACCCGTCGTTTTAAAGCGAGGTCCATGGTATTTGGTCATTCAGACCTACACAGTCGCTATGCATTTTGAACACCCATTTCTGTTCCTTCATGAAGAGGAACTTGTGAATATCTGTAACGTGAGATGGAATAAAGGGTTGTTCTAAGATTACCCAGCGCAGATCTTCTGGTCTGTGATTGTGGGACAGGAAATGGCTAGTTAATCTGGTAGCTTGTTTTTTACACCTAATGGTGCTTTTATGTTCACTGATACGGACCTTTATCTTACGTGTGGTCATCCCTATGTATCTAAGTGAACAGGGGCACGTGATTAGGTAAATTACCCGATCAGAGTTACAATTGGTGTGCCGTCGTAGGATCCAGGGTTTCTCTAACCCTAAATCAACAGATTTGGTTGGCTGTGTCTGTGGGCAGGCTGTGCAAGAGCCACATGGATAGTGGCCTTGTACTGGTGGTAAGTCCCATAAGGTAGATGTTTTCCCTTTGTCTTTGGCCCTCGGTCTTGTGTGTACCAAATTGTCGCGCAAATTTGTACCTCTCTTGAAAGAGAACAAAGGTAGTGGGATCTCTGTGTTCCCCACATTGAGGATGCGCCAGTGTTTCCGCACCGACTTCTGGACACTATTTGATAGTGTACTAAAGGTGGTGACAAAAGTCATTCTTGTAAGTGGTGCCTTAACTACCGGGGGCTCTAAGAGAGCGTCCCTGTTGTTGTTTGACGCCCGTTTCCAGGCTTGTTTAACTAAATGTGTAGGGTATTTCCTGACTTGCAGTTGCCTTGAGAGTGCCTCAGCATGATGCTGGAAGTTACCCAAATCTGAACAGTTCCTACGAATCCGCAGGAACTGACCTACTGGAAGATTGTGTCGAAGGGACTTGGGATGATGACTTTGGAAACTAAGCAATGAGTTTTTTGTCTGAGGTTTTTTATATAATTCACTTCCCAACGCTCCTGATGTCGGATAGATCATAATATCCAAAAAGGGAAGTCTTGCTTTGTCATGGGTTACTGTAAATCTCAAAAAATTGTTTTGAGCATTAAGCCAAGAGTGGAAATCTAGCAAAGTGGCTACTGACCCATGCCATACCACAAGGATATAATCTCTTAGAGCCCCCGGTAGTTAAGGCACCACTTACAAGAATGACTTTTGTCACCACCTTTAGTACACTATCAAATAGTGTCCAGAAGTCGGTGCGGAAACACTGGCGCATCCTCAATGTGGGGAACACAGAGATCCCACTACCTTTGTTCTCTTTCAAGAGAGGTACAAATTTGCGCGACAATTTGGTACACACAAGACCGAGGGCCAAAGACAAAGGGAAAACATCTACCTTATGGGACTTACCACCAGTACAAGGCCACTATCCATGTGGCTCTTGCACAGCCTGCCCACAGACACAGCCAACCAAATCTGTTGATTTAGGGTTAGAGAAACCCTGGATCCTACGACGGCACACCAATTGTAACTCTGATCGGGTAATTTACCTAATCACGTGCCCCAGTTCACTTAGATACATAGGGATGACCACACGTAAGATAAAGGTCCGTATCAGTGAACATAAAAGCACCATTAGGTGTAAAAAACAAGCTACCAGATTAACTAGCCATTTCCTGTCCCACAATCACAGACCAGAAGATCTGCGCTGGGTAATCTTAGAACAACCCTTTATTCCATCTCACGTTACAGATATTCACAAGTTCCTCTTCATGAAGGAACAGAAATGGGTGTTCAAAATGCATAGCGACTGTGTAGGTCTGAATGACCAAATACCATGGACCTCGCTTTAAAACGACGGGTCGTTTGTAAAAATTTGCTTCAACACCCGGTTTGGGATCATGAGTTACACATTGAGAATGCCATCATTTGTAATCTGACTACGTGATTTATTTGCGGTATATGATAAAATCCCCCGCATTTAATTTAGATATAATACACGCTAACTACGTAGCCTCTCAGATAGATCAGAAAGCATAATTATCCATGAGCATATGGCCCTGAGTTATCAATGTTTCGGTAAGCAATCTCCTAATAAACTATAATAAACTACAATTCCCGATGCGCATTGCGTCTATGCCACAATGCCGCGCCGTCATCAGCGAGGGACAGCTTGGAGCCGCCGACCGCGCATGTCAGCAGTGACGCGCGGTGACTCCTCAAATAGGATTCCCTATCGCTGTATTACACCTCCCCTTCTCGCTCACACACCGCGAGAGGTACCGACGGAGAGGTAAGGCGGACAGATAGAAACTGACCGCATTTGGTGCAGTACCCGTAACGCTATTATTTAACATCTGTTAAAATGATAACGGTGCCTTGAGTTCCTGGTTAAGTTCTTGGTTTAGTTCTGGGGTTTTCTCTTTTTTTAGAATACCGAACCGGCTACCTCTAACCAAGGAAACACCGTACTGGGATTCCTGTCTCTCCGGCATCATACACATCAGTCACTGGCTTTTATATCACGCAGTATAACAGTAGACTTTGGGGTAGAGAAATGATAGTGCTTTAGCCAACTGTATAGGCACTTCGTTTGTTTACAACAGGGACATGATTGCTGACAACCTTCTTTCGATGCTCAGTCGACCGTGAACCTCCTGCCTTGTTTGTTTTTAAGGGTTGCGCGCAATGTACTAATGTTTTAAATGTTTCAAAAGCATTTGTCATGTAATGTTTTACGCTAGTACTTTTTCCTTAGAGCGGTGCCTCCTATACCTGAGCAGTTGCCGGGTGGGGTGAGGCACATACCCAGTGTAATTCGGGTGAGTTATAATTCTAACGTTTCACTTGTGGTGATGGACGTAGAATTATCTAGTACACTATTTGGTAACTTTGAACTAAAATCGACATTTTAATGTGGATGCGGTTTTTGTAACATGTCACCACTCTGTTTGTATTGACCACTGTGGTTGCTTCTACAGGTATTTACCTGCACCAAGATCATGGTCCAGGTTGTATGTTTTTGAGTTTTTTTGTACTCACTACACCGTCAATATGCAGTAGCTTTCTGGTCCTGACGAAAGCTGGGATAGAGTATATCCAAGAGCTGAAACATGTAGACCAGTCTTTAAGAACACAGTTATTTGTTTGAACTGTATAGCACTGTTTAGTTTTAACTTGGTATCAAGGTAGCACTAGAATAAACACATAATTGTATCTTGACAACCAATTTTAAATCACTATCTCTTTATCACCTGCACTGCATACATCACCCACTATTATCACGCTTGTGGCCCCTTCGATCCAGTTACACATTTGGGACATCCATCGAACCAATATCTACATCAATCTGGTAGAAGATGGTTCCTTGGTCAAGTTCCCCGGTTCCCAAATGATGAAGCAAGCCACTTGTCGTGGGTGATGGGAACTTTGTTTACGCATACATACACTCATGGACACATTGTGTACTTAGTTGACACCAGCAAACACCTTGATCGATATTTTTAGAGTGGTTACACTATTGTTGCTAAATATTCTTTGGACTCTCAGTTCTTCTATTTTGTATACATGTGTTGGATTAGGGATTGAGAACTGTTTGAGTCGTTAAACTACATCCCTTGGACCCCCACTCTTTTTTAGAGATAATTTACTATAGTGGTTGTAAGTCAACCTTTTCGGACCAGCTGCCCTAGTGGTAGCGTAGGCTAAGCAGTCTTTGAGGCTAAACTCGTGAAGCGTGTTAAGCAGGCTGTTTTACCAAATGTAACCCCCTTTTATACCAATGAAAGGACACCACACAGATATATATTGAAAATATATATGTATTTATTTCTCAAAGTATCCCCTAGACTCTTTATGAGCACAGGAGCACAAATCGTTAAACAAGAATACGTTAGAATACACAGAAGTTGCACGTTATATGGATAGGCCCTGGTGGCCACTCGAACGATATACTAAAATAGTGGTATAAGTACCACGAACAGAAAAGGGAAAAGGCCTAGGGCCTCTAGAATCGCTGGGCCTACAAGGAGCTAACTTTAGTTAGTGACCAGGAGGTCCACGGGTTGCGTGTGCAGAGCAAATAGTCACACGCGAGCTCCCATAGGTTTTCAATGGGTGCGTAAAAGTTACAAAGTTACTGCAAAAAGGATCTTCCGGATGGACTATGAACTCAAGATTGGAAACACAGACACTAGAGATGATACTCTACACTTGGGCACCGGAGTGCCAGCTTTACCTCACCCACAGGAAGCGGGTGCATAGGTCTCGAAGTGCGTCAGGTTTCTTCTATATGTTCAATGGAGCCTGAAGACAAAGATGCTGCAGGCGGTCGGTCCGGAAGGGATGCGGTGGATCCAAGGGTGGATCGGAGTTGTAGAAGACCTGTAAGCAGAGGAGACAGTGTTCACAGTCACTAGCCAGTGACCAGCGTGGCAGCAGATGGGTACCAGACGATGTCGGGTGCAAACAGGAGGAAAGGTGCAGCTTGTCTCTGTAGCCACGTGGTCCCTGAAGGTCGACGACGTCCAGGAGTCAGTTCACGAGCTGTCCCACGCAGGTTCTCGCTGTCGGCGGTGTCGGCGACTTGGTCGAAGCAAACAAGCCTTGGCAAAAGCAATTGTTGTGGAGAATGAAATAAGCTGATGGTTCTGACCAGCACGGTCAGAGGGACTGCTCGTTTGGAGGGGAGCAAGGGCCAGTCTGGAGCAACCAGACCAGCGGTGTAGTTCTTGAAGTTCGTCGCCAAGATGGCCACTAGCCAACGGGCCATCAACCGGTTAGGCGCGTCAAGTGGCAAAATGCAGAAGGGCCCCACGCAGATCGTGGAGATGCTGGAGGGCTCACCTTTGGTGCAGATGCTGCTCCAGGGTTGGGCTTCTCAGATCCCAAAGCACAACTTGGAGGGAGCCTCGGTTGTCGCGCTTGCAGCTTGTCGTGGTCTTTTCAAGATGGCTGGCTCCACGTGTCTCGGTGCCTCCACGGGTTCCTTCTTTTCAGGGACTGTGCATCGGGCGGTGAGAGGTCTGGAGGTCCAGGTCTTGTCAGTCTCTGGGCTCGGGCTCCAGCGGGAGGCGGCGGCAAAGTAGATGTTGATTCGCTGGATGGTGCTTGCGTTAGCAAGGTGGTCACTCCCTGACCACAGGGGAGATTGGCTTCAGTCCTCTGTGCGGCAGAGCGTCGAAGTTCCCGTCTTCTTCTTGTAGTTAAGTTGATTCCAGGATGTCTAAAGTCTTAGGACACAGCTCCTACCTTTATTCGGATTCTAGGGGCCGGACTACCTGCTAGGTCCCTCCCTAAGGGTGGGACCAGGAAGGGGGGTGGTTACACCCCCAATCCTTTGTCCAGCTCGCCCCAGGTCCAGGGCTGGTGTGCCCCAGGACTGGTTTGAACTGGCATATGCACCGAGGCTCCTTGTGAGCCTCAGGCATGTCTGGTTTCTTTCAAGCCCTACCTGACCAATACACAAAATCCTGTCTGGGGTGGTGCACGCACCTCCCCTGGCAGGACACACTTTGTCCACACCTCCCAAGCTGGAAGGACTCCCAGCAGCAGGAGGGCAGACTTGTGTCTGTGGTGGCAGCATCCATTTTGTGGAGCTGAGGCTATGTCTGATTTTACCCGGGTTTCAGGTACTGTACATGTCGTGTCCCTCTAGAAGGGTGGAATGCTAACCCCGTCGCCAGAATTGGCGAGGGGTTAGTATTCCAATTCGTATGACACCTTACTCGACATGTTTTGATAAAACCAAACCAAAGATAGCATTTAACCGCGAGGTTCATAATGCACTTAAGAGTATATGGTATGACGATATCTGGAAACAGTAGAAGGAAGTTGTTCCGACCACTGCAGACAGGCTCAGCTCATGCCAGAGCACCATCTCACATGGAACCAAGCACTCTGCCTTCAGGATTGTTAAGGCCTGCCATAGGAGTGACTTATAGGTTAACATGTGTCCCATTTAAGGTTAGGTGTAGGTATACTACACCTAAGTAAGAGGTGGTTACACCAACTTACCCCAGCTGAGTGATCAGCCAGTTGTGTCAAATTTGTTAGGCCAGGGGTGGTACAATACATGCTTCGGCCCCTGGTAGGCCTTAGATACACCAATGCCCTGGGTACCTAGTGTACACTGGTACAGGGGCTCACAGGGTGATCCACTTCCAATTGGCGCAAAAGTCATCCAACCCAGTAAGGACTTGGTTCACCAGCCTTTGGAAGGTGGCAGGTGCATTCTTCAGACCAAAGGGCATCACCACAAACTGGTACTGCCCACCTGGGGTTGAGAATGCTGTTTTGGCCTTAGACTCCTCAGCTAATCTGATTTGCCAATAGCCAGCTGTCAAGTCAAATGTGCTCAAAAACTTTGCAGAAGCTAGTTTGTCTATGAGCTCATCTGCCCTTGGAATAGGATGTGCATCTGTCCTGGTGACAGCATTGAGTCCTCTGTAATCCACACAGAACCTCATCTCTCTCTTGCCATCTTTGGTGTGAGGTTTGGGGACCAGAACCACTGGGCTAGCCCAGGGGCTCTCTGAGGGTTCAATGACACCTAATTCCAGCATTTTGTGTACCTCAGCCTTTATACAGTCCCTGACGTGGTCAGGTTGTCTGTAGAGCTTGTTCTTTACAGGCAGACTGTCACCAGTGTCCACCACATGGGTACACCAGTCAGTTTGGCTAGGTATCAAGGAAAACAGATGTTGAAATGATTGTAGAACTTGTCTACATTCAGTCTGCTGATGGGCAGTGAGGTTGCCTCCAAGGGTCACTCCTTCAACTGAGCCATCTTCAGGGTTCTGAGACAACAGGTCTGGGAGAGGGTCACTCTCTTCCTCCTGTCCCTCATCTGTAGCCATGAGCAAGCCCATGTCTGCCCTGTCAAGATATGCTTTTAACCTGTTAACATGGAGTACCCTGTGGGGACTCCTGGGAGTTCCTAGGTCCACCAAGTAGGTGACCTCTACCTTCTTTTCCAGGATTGTATGGGGTCCAGACAATTTGTCTTGGAGTGCTGCTGGGGCCACTGGCTTCAACACCCATACCTTCTGTCCTGGCTGAAACTCAACCAAGACAGCCTTTTGGTCATGCCAAGCTTTCTATAAGGCCTGGCTTGCCTCAAGGTTTTTGGATGCCTTCTCCATATACTCAGCCATCCTGGAGCGGAGACCAAGTACATAGTCCACTATGTCTTGCTTAGGCTTTTTGAGAGGTAACTCCCATCCTTCCTTCACCAAACACAGTGGGCCTCTTACAGTGTGCCCAAACAACAATTCAAAGGGGCTGTAGCCAACCCCCTTTTGTGGGACCTCTCTGTAAGCAAACAGAAGGCAGGGTAGAAGGATGTCCCATCTTCGCCTGAGCTTTTCAGGTAATCCTTTGATCATACCCTTAAGGGTCTTGTTGAATCTCTCAACAAGCCCATTGCATTGTGGGTGATAAGGGGTGGTGAACTTGTAGTTGACACCACATTCCTTCCACATAGCTGTCAAGTATCCTGACATGAAGTTGGTACCTCTGTCAGAAACCACCTCCTTAGGAAACCCCACTCTGGAGAATACTCCCAGCAGGGCCCTGGCCACAACAGGTGCTGTAGTGGTCCTAAGGGGAATTGCCTCTGGATACCTGGTGGCATGATCCACTACCACCAGTATAAATCTGTGCCCAGATGCAGTGGGAGGATCCATGGGACCCACTATGTCTATTCCCACTCTTTCAAAGGGGACCCCCACCACAGGTAGTGGTATTAGGGGGGCCTTTGTTGTGCCACCTGATTTGCCACTGGCTTGGCAGGTCACACAGGAGCGACAAAACTCCTTGGTATCTTCATTCATGTGAGGCCAGTGAAAGTGAGGGACAAGTGTTAGACCTGGCACCTTGGCGTGAGTTTCCCTTCCACTTTTTGATGGTGTGCCTCGATTGTTTTGCTGGTGTTGTCCGCTCAGGGCACTGCGCCACGGCTAATCCGTGCCACAGTGCAAGTGCTCCCTAGGTAAAGTGTACCTGTAATTGATGTTCCTGATTGGTTTATTGGATTC
Organism: Triturus cristatus; assembly: GCF_964204655.1. NCBI lineage: Eukaryota > Metazoa > Chordata > Amphibia > Caudata > Salamandridae > Triturus > Triturus cristatus. The sequence continues at coordinate 299,266 of NW_028187382.1, forward strand.
ACTGTCAGTACCCAGTAAAGTGTACCAGGGGTGCCAGGGCTTGTGAATGCCAATGCTGCTGGTGGGCTTGCAGCGCTGGTTGCGCCACCCACAGAAAGCGGCCTTGTAAAATGTGTCTAGGGTCTGCCACCGCATACCCTGTGCGCGGTCTTGGACCGTCGCGCTGACTACGCAAGTGCCCCCACTTGCCAGTCCCTAAACCTTCCCTTACCTACATATTAGCCACCCCTCCGGTAGGCCCAAGGGCAGGGTGCATTGTAGGCATAAGGTAGGACATGCCCTGGTGTGTGTGGCATGTCTTAGTAGTGAATTACAGCCATTTTCGTTTTTCACTATTGAAGGCTACCTGCTCTCCATAGGCCAGAATGGCTGCTGGAGTCACTACACGCTGTGACCCCAGTGGACTCAGAGAGCATGGTAGAATGTCAAGTTTAGTATGCCTGAACTCAGAATAATAAAATACTTCTTGTAGTCAAGTTTATTTTAATATCCTGGGTTTGTAAATACTACTTTTAGAAAGTTAGTATTTACTGGCCTGACCATTTCAGTCCGCCTCTGCTGTGTGTGTGTGTTCTGCCTAGCAACAGTAAGGAGCAGGGTTGGGAAATCCCCAGAGACAGGTTGGCTGCCAGGTGGTGGGTAGAGAGGTGACACCAGGATGGGTGGGAGGAGTACACCTTGACTCTTGAATAGACCTGTGCTCTGCCACCACAAAGCCGGCGCCGCCCCCTGTGGAGCGGCTGATGTCTCTTCCCTGCTGCTGAAAGGAAAGAGCAGAGTCACCATAACAAAGTGCTCCAGAACTGGACTGAGCCAGGCCCAGGCCCCCTGGCGCTAAAGAACAAAAGAATCATGGTATAAAAGTAGGAGCCTGGCTCCTAAGAAATCAGAATCCTGTTTTACCACAAAGAACCTCTGCCCGACTAGAAGGAGAAGAAGACGCTGGAGGAGCTGGCCTGCTGCTTGCCTTGCTGAGAAAGGAGAGGAAGAGACTACTGAAAAGTCTTTGCTGCTTTGTGCTTTAAACATTCTCCAAGGGCTTGATCTGAGCTTGCCCCCTGAACTGAACCCCAGGACCAGTGGGTTCTCTGTGCTTTTGCTCGTCCTCCGATTCGAGCCGTGTGTGCATCCCGCTGGAAAGAGACTGCGCCCCTCAACGCCCCTCCTAGGGCCGTGACACTCAGGAGCTCGCCTGCCGCAACCCCGTGAGAGCCCCGCTCCGTCCGGAGCCGCTCTCTGTCCCCGGGCTAGGCCGCCTGCGCCCCTGTCACCGCCTGCCACTGGAGCGCACTGAACGCGCTATCACCCCTCCCGCCGGAAACCGTCCGACGACTGTGATCCACGCCGGGTCATCCAGCTGCACCGACCGTGCCCTGTGACCCCGCTTCGCTATACCCGGACATCTCAGGCCGCGCCGCCCCCGTTGTGGAGACCCCCCCTGCACTGCCGTGCTGAGGGTCGCTGGCCGCGCCTGCCTACCTGCCCACACCCGCTGATCGAGGACCCAAGACCACTTCCCAAGCTGAGAGTCGCACCGACCTGTGCCGACTCTCCACATCACGAAAGGAGTTCCAGTATCGGGCTCGGGGCCCGCAACGCCTTATTTCCCCGTTCGCAGGAGCCGATCTCTGTGAGTACTGGAACCACAAGTAACATTTGCAAGAGACTGCAAAGTATCTATTTGAAGCTACGAACCAAGAACATTTGCCTGCTTTATAACTTGGTGGCATAGCGAAAACGTTATTGGTCTTGTGATAAGTCTGCTGAGATATATATACCTATTTTTACATAAAGAAGCGTATTTTTCTACATATCCAAGGCTGGTGTCCGTTTCTGGGGGGATTGATGTATTTACTGTGTGTGTGATTGTAAGTGCTTAACCAACAACGCCTGAGGAATCGCCTTGGCTGCTCACGCCACGCACCTAGAGGGTGAGCAAGGGTCATTCACAAGGGGTTATCCTGCGCCCTGACGTAGAGGAGAGGGTTCCTGCTTGACACAAGGGCAACCTTGCGCCAACCAGAGATCCCCCAAGTCTAACATTGTTGGCAGCGGCTGGGATTTCGGATTTGCATTTGTAATTTGCATACAGTGAATTATTAATCACCAGATAGTGAGAGCAGACCAAGTAACTCAGCCACAGGTTTTCATTTTTGAACTTTGTTGAGACATCTGCCATTACTGCAACCATGCCTGGCTCACTCTCCGCTGGAAGAGCACTCTCTGTGATTTCTGGAATGGATGAGGTGGATTGGGAGGGACTGGAAGGCTACACGATAGAGCAATTGAAAGGCTACAGTGTAAAATTCAGAGTTCCCCATGCTGGATTCAAGAGAAGGGTCCAGTACACCAAGGCGTTGAGAGCCTGGAAGGAGTCAAGAGATCCACAGAATGCGGGGGACATCGTTCCACCCGACAACCTGGGGGAGCCCAGCAGAGTCCTGTCCCCAGAGGAGCTGGCAGACAGGGCAGCAGACAGGGCGCATGCAATGGAGATGGCAAAGTTGGCAGGACAAATGGAAATGGAGAACAGAAGTTGGCCCTGGAGGCACAACAACGCCAAATGGATCATGATATAAGATTGAAGGAGTTGGAGCTGAAGGCGAAAAGTTTGGACACCGCTCCTTCTGGTGGCAGCACTCCACCGGTGCAGGTAGAGTCCAAGGTGTACATCCCCAAAGATGTAGTAAAGGAGTATTTTAGAAAGGATGACATAGGGCAGTGGTTTAGAGCCTATGAGGTGGCCATGTCTTCACACCGGGTCCCTGAGAAAGACTGGGGAGCGGGGTTGTGGGGAAGGTTCCTTGCTGAAGGGCGTGACACACTGTTAGATTTACCCTTAGATCTCCTAGCCTCATACCCCCATATGAAGGAAGCTTTAATGACCAGGTATGGGTTAACTCCTGAGCTATATAGACAGAGGTTCAGGGAGACGAAGAAGATCCCTGAGAGTTCGTATGTGGAGTATGTAACTTTTTTCTGCAGAGCACTGGATGGTTGGGTGAAGGGTAGCAAAGTGAATGATTATCAAGGGCTGCTTGATTTAATTGCATGGGAGCACTTGTCCAGTCAATGTTTTCCTGAGCTACGCCAGCACCTGATTGATAGCAAGCTGTCCAACCCGAGGAAGCTTGCTGAGGAGGCGGACCGCTGGCTCAGCACCAGGGTCCACAAGGGTCAAGTGGGAGACTCCGCCAAAGGTGGGCAGGGTCCCCAGCCGAAGAGTGGGGGGGACAGGGGTAAACAGAAAGGGTTCCAAAAAGGCCCCCAAAGTAATCCCCAAGGGAACCAGCAGAAGGGTTCTCAGCCTCCCCCACCCCCGCAGCAGAACGGGGCCCCGACAGGTAGACCTGTTCCAAAGGGGCCCTTCAATTGTTACAGGTGTGGTGACCCGGGTCACATTGCCTCTGATCCTAAGTGTCGCCTGTTTGGTAAGACCGCACCCACTGGTGCTCCACCCCGGCAAGTAGCTAATATTAATTTTGGGGAGGAGGTAGCAGTCCAGGAGGGTGGGGGTCCCGGGCAGATGACCCTAGTCTCGCTAGGAGACAGTGAGATGGTCCCTGAAACCTACTTACCCTCTAACACTAAGAAATATGGGCAAGTAGTGACCATCAATGGAAAGAAGGTTGAGGCTCTTAGAGATACAGGAGCCAGCGTGACCTCGGTGAGGCAACACCTGGTGTCTCAAGAACAGATTGTACCCAATGCCTACTGTAGGGTTGTCAACGCTGACAACATAGAGAGTCGTTGTCCAATGGCTCAAGTTCCCTTTGAGTGGGGGGAGGTCTCTGGTACTCTACAAGTCGCTGTGAGAACTGACATGCCTGTAGACTGTCTGCTAGGGAACGACCTGGAGAGCTCCCCTTGGGAAAAGGTGGAGAAGACCACGCATCTGAGGATGGTGGGTCTGCCCGACTGGGCGTGCGTGACCACCCGGTCCATGGCAGCCAGTAGGGGTGTTGAGAGGGTCCTGGAGCCTGAGGGAGAGGTCCAGGAACCGGCCTTAGGGAGAAGGCGCAGGAGGCGCGGGAAACCGGCCCCCGAAGTTCCCACGGCCCAGGAGGAAGTAGACCCTGAGGGGGATGCTCTGGAGCCTACCGGGGAACAGATTGCCGAACTGGGAGACCTGCCTGAGCTGACTCATTGGCAGCAAGAAGGAGTTCCCTCCAGGGAGGAATTCTGCAGGGAGCAGAAAGAATGCCCTTCTCTCGTGGGTATGCGGCAACAGGCTGCAGACCAGGCCAATGGTGTTCAGGCCAAAACACACTACGTGTACTGGGAGAGTGACCTCCTGTATTCCGAGCCTAAGGCTGCTGAACCTGGGTCAGCCCGTGTGCTGGTGGTACCCCAGAGGTTCAGAACCTTCCTACTGGGGCTGGCTCATGATGTGCCTTTAGCAGGACATTTGGGGATGGACAAGACCTATGACAGGCTTGTCACCCACTTTTACTGGCCCCAAATGCACAAGAATTCAGATTCCTACTGCAGAACCTGTCAGACTTGCCAGGCAAGTGGTAAGAGCGGAGGGAAGCACAAGGCTCCTCTGCAGCCCTTCCCCGTGGTCGGTACGCCATTCCAGCGAGTGGGTATTGATATTGTGGGGCCTCTGGACCCCAAGACAGCCCTGGGCAACAGGTTCATCCTGGTCTTGGTGGACCATGCCACCCGGTACCCTGAAGCCATCCCTCTGAGGACAGTGACGGCCCCCGTGGTGGGACGAGCACTGATGGGAATTTTCTCCCGAGTGGGATTCCCTCTAGAGGTGGTGAGCGACAGGGGGACCAATTTCATATCCACATATATGAAATCCCTGTGGAAGGAGTGTGGGGTAACTTACAAGTTCACCACTCCTTACCACCCCCAAGGAAATGGGTTGGTTGAGAGATTCAACCGAACCCTCAAAGGCATGATCATGGGCCTGGACGGTCCAATGAGGCGTAAGTGGGACGTCCTCTTGCCATGCCTGGTCTTCGCTTACCGAGAGGTGCCACAGAAGTCTCTAGGATTCAGCCCCTTTGAGCTTCTGTATGGTCACCCAGTACGAGGACCTCTTAGTCAAGGAAGGCTGGGAGCAATCTCCCAGGAAACCTCCCCAGAATGTATACAGTTACATGCTGGCCTTCCGAAACCAGACTAGGCGTTTCAGGCAACTTGCTGAGGCAAATCTGGAAGCCAGCCAGGAGGAGATGAAGCGGTGGTACGACCGGAATGCCACTCTGGTAGAGCTTCAACCTGGACAAAAGGTGTGGGTCTTGGCCCCAGTGGAGCCTTGTGCACTTCAGGATAAGTGGACAGGTCCATTTGAGGTTGTGGAGCGCAAAAGTCCTATCACCTACTTGGTGGACATGCGGTCTCCCAGGAACCCTTTGAGGGTCCTACATGTTAACCGCCTTAAGCCCCACTTAGAGAGGACTGAAGTGGGCATGCTGCTGGCCACTGATGATGGAATGGAAGAGGAGACCGAGCCTCTTCCTGACCTCTTAGTAGCCTCTGAGAAAGATGGGTCAGTGGATGGAGTTAACCTCTCACCCACCCTGACGCCCGAACAACAGGAAGATTGCCGCCACTTGCTGGGGCAGTTTCCAGATAGGTTCTCCCTGGTTCCTGGTGTCACAGATTGGTGCGTCCATGATGTGGACACAGGAGACAGCTTACCTGTGAAGCACAAGGCTTACAGGGTAACTGACAGGGTCAGAGCTTGCATCAAGGAGGAGGTCTCCAAGATGCTTGCGCTAGGGGTGGTTGAGTCCTCCAGCAGTCCTTGGTCCAGCCCCGTGGTCTTGGTCCCCAAAGCTGCTGCGCCGTGAGCCACACCTGAACTCCGGTTCTGTGTGGACTACAGAGGACTCAATTCAGTAACGAAGACTGACGCGCACCCCATCCCCAGAGCTGATGAGCTCATTGATCGGCTGGGGGCTGCCCGGTTCCTCAGCACGTTTGATTTAACGTCTGGGTACTGGCAGATCGCCTTGACCGATGGGGCCAAAGAGAGGTCAGCATTCTCTACACCAGATGGGCACTTCCAGTTCCGAGTCATGCCATTTGGAATGAAGAATGCCCCTGCCACCTTTCAGAGGTTGGTCAACCAGGTACTGGTTGGGCTGGATGCGTTCAGTGCCGCCTACCTGGATGACATCGCAGTGTTCAGTGCCACCTGGCCCGAACACCTGCGCCACCTCTGGGAAGTGTTGATGGCTCTGCGCCGAGCAGGCCTCACGATCAAGGCAAGCAAGTGCCAGATCGGGCAGGGTTCCGTGGTGTACTTGGGACACCAAGTGGGGAGTGGCAAGGTGGCACCCTTGCAACCCAAAATTGAGACCATCCTGGCTTGGGAACACCCCAAGACGCAGACCGCAGTGAGGGCCTTCCTGGGGCTCACTGGGTACTACAGGAGGTTTGTCAAGGGCTATGGAACGATTGTTGCCCCCTTGACAGAGCTGACTTCCAAGAAGCAGCCCAGGAACGTGATCTGGACTGACACCTGTCAGAAAGCTTTCGACACCCTGAAGACTGCCATGTGCACGGCGCCCGTGCTTCTGGCCCCTGACTTCGCCAAGGAATTCCTAGTGCAGACAGACGCTTCAGAGCATGGTGTAGGGGCTGTTCTCTCACAGATGACTGAGGAGGGCTGGGACCAACCCGTAGCCTTCATCAGTAGGAGGTTACTTCCACGGGAAAGTAGGTGGAGTGCAATTGAGCGAGAAGCATTTGCTGTGGTCTGGGCGCTGAAGAAGCTAAGACCCTACTTGTTTGGGTCTCACTTCCGGGTTCAGACGGACCACAGGCCCCTCAGATGGTTGATGCAAATGAGGGGTGAGAACCCGAAGCTGTTGAGGTGGTCCATCTCCCTACAGGGTATGGACTTTACGGTGGAACACCGTCCTGGTACAGATCACGCCAACGCTGACGGTCTGTCCAGGTATTTCCGCCTTAGTGACGAGGAACCCCCTGGGCAAGGGTAGTTCTCCCCATATTTCAGCTGGAGGGGACACGTGTTAGACCTGGCACCTTGGCGTGAGTTTCCCTTCCACTTTTTGATGGTGTGCCTCGATTGTTTTGCTGGTGTTGTCCGCTCAGGGCACTGCGCCACGGCTAATCCGTGCCGCAGTGCAAGTGCTCCCTAGGTAAAGTGTACCTGTAATTGATGTTCATGATTGGTTTATTGGATTCACTGTCAGTCCCCAGTAAAGTGCACCAGGGGTGCCAGGGCTTGTGAATGCCAATGCTGCTGGTGGGCTTGCAGCGCTGGTTGCGCCACCCACAGAAAGCGGCCTTGTAAAATGTGTCTAGGGTCTGCCACCGCAGACCCTGTGCGCGGTCTTGGACCGTCGCGCTGACTACGCAAGTGCCCCCACTTGCCAGTCCCTAAACCTTCCCTTACCTACAAATTAGCCACCCCTCTGGTAGGCCCAAGGGCAGGGTGCATTGCAGGCATAAGGTAGGACATGCCCTGGTGTGTGTGGCATGTCTTAGTAGTGAATTACAGCCATTTTCGTTTTTCACTATTGAAGGCTACCTGCTCTCCATAGGCCAGAATGGCTGCTGGAGTCACTACACGCTGTGACCCCAGTGGACTCAGAGAGCATGGTAGAATGTCAAGTTTAGTATGCCTGAACTCAGAATAATAAAATACTTCTTGTAGTCAAGTTTATTTTAATATCCTGGGTTTGTAAATACTACTTTTAGAAAGTTAGTATTTACTGGCCTGACCATTTCAGTCCGCCTCTGCTGTGTGTGTGTGTTCTGCCTAGCAAAAGTAAGGAGCAGGGTTGGGGAATCCCCAGAGACAGGTTGGCTGCCAGGTGGTGGGTAGAGAGGTGACACCAGGATGGGTGGGAGGAGTACACCTTGACTCTTGAATAGACCTGTGCTCTGCCACCACAAAGCCAGCGCCGCCCCCTGTGGAGCGGCTGATGTCTCTGCCCTGCTGCTGAAAGGAAAGAGCAGAGTCACCATAACAAAGTGCTCCAGAACTGGACTGAGCCAGGCCCAGGCCCCCGGGCGCTAAAGAACAAAAGAATCTTGGTATAAAAGTAGGAGCCTGGCTCCTAAGAAATCAGAATCCTGTTTTACCACAAAGAACCTCTGCCCGACTAGAAGGAGAAGAAGACGCTGGAGGAGCTGGCCTGCTGCTTGCCTTGCTGAGAAAGGAGAGGAAGAGACTACTGAAAAGACTTTGCTGCTTTGTGCTTTAAACATTCTCCAAGGGCTTGATCTGAGCTTGCCCCCTGAACTGAACCCCAGGACCAGTGGGTTCTCTGTGCTTTTGCTCGTCCTCCGATTCGAGCCGTGTGTGCATCCCGCTGGAAAGAGACTGCGCCCCTCAACGCCCCTCCTAGGGCCGTGACACTCAGGAGCTCACCTGCCGCAACCCCGTGAGAGCCCCGCTCCGTCTGTAGCCGCTCTCTGTCCCCGGGCTAGGCCGCCTGCGCCCCTGTCACCGCCTGCCACTGGAGCGCGCTGAACGCGCTATCACCCCTCCCGCCGGAAACCGTCCGACGACTGTGATCCACGCCGGGTCATCCAGCTGCATCGACCGTGCCCTGTGACCCCGCTTCGCTATCCCCGGACATCTCAGGCCGCGCCGCCCCCGTTGTGGAGACCCCCCCTGCACCGCCTTGCTGAGGGTCGCTGGCCGCGCCTGCCTACCTGCCCACACCCGCTGATCGAGGACCCAAGACCACTTCCCAAGCTGAGAGTCGCACCGACCTGTGCAGACTCTCCACATCACGAAAGGAGTTCCAGTATCGGGCTCGGGGCCCGCAACGCCTTATTTCCCCGTTCGCAGGAGCCGATCTCTGTGAGTACTGGAACCACAAGTAACATTTGCAAGAGACTGCAAAGTATCTATTTGAAGCTACGAACCAAGAACATTTGCCTGCTTTATAACTTGGTGGCATAGCGAAAACGTTATTGGTCTTGTGATAAGTCTGCTGAGATATATATACCTATTTTCACATAAAGAAGCGTATTTTTCTACATATCCAAGGCTGGTGTCCGTTTCTGGGGGGATTGATGTATTTACTGTGTGTGTGATTGTAAGTGCTTAACCAACAACGCCTGAGGAATCGCCTTGGCTGCTCACGCCACGCACCTAGAGGGTGAGCAAGGGTCATTCACAAGGGGTTATCCTGCGCCCTGACATAGAGGAGAGGGTTCCTGCTTGACACAAGGGCAACCTTGCGCCAACCAGAGATCCCCCAAGTCTAACAACAAGCCTGTCCCAAGTCTTGTTCTGGCCTAAGTGTCCTGCTAAAGGAATATCATGGGCCAAGGTAAGAAGGAAGCCCCTAAATTGCAGAGGTATAACCAACCTCCTGGTTGCACCAGGCTTGGGGTCTCTAGCCTCTGAATAAAGGAGCCCATCATCCCAATACACTTTATGGGTACCTTGAGCATTCCCAGCAGCCTCAGCAGCAGCCCGCTGTCTGAGGGGTTCAAGAAAGGGACAGGATAACTGAGCCTGCCTCAAGTCAGCCCTTGAAGGTCCCCCTGTCCCCAGAAACTCAACCTGATCAGGTTCAAGCTCTTCAGGGACAGTTCCTTCAGGGTTCTCTAGATCAGCTTCCTGGGAAGGTTGATCATCACTCTGAGGCAGGGGGGAAGGCACAGCCTTGACCCTCCTGTTCTTCTTCTTGGTAGGTGCTTGGTCCATTGTTCCAGGATCCAAGACCTGAGGTTCAGTAAGGCACTTTTTGGCCTGTGACCTGGTCACAGCAAGGACATGTGGTGATATACCTAACATCTCTGCATGTGTCCTGTACTCCACTTCAGACCATAGAGAACTCTCTAGGTCATTGCCCAACAAACATTCTACTGGGAGGTCTGCACTAACCACAACCCTTTTGAGGCCAGTTACCCCTCCCCATGAGAAGTTAACAACTGCCACACTATGTGAAGTAGTGGCATTGCTGGCATTGGTCACCAGGTAATTCTCACCTGGTATGTACTGTCCAGGGTCCACAAAGCCTGGTGTCACCATAGTGACACTGGCACATGTGTCCCTGTAGGCTTGAGCCACTTTTTCATGAATTAAAGGAGTCTGTCTGTACTTGCCCAGGTTACTGGGGCTCACAGTCAGGGACAAATCTATGTCCCCATCACAGATCAGGACTGCCTGGGTCAGGGTTCTGTCTAAGTCAGAATCTTCTTCAGTTCCCATAGTGATTCCCACTACACCCTTTGTCTGGGGACCAACACTGCTAACAGTAGTACTGGGAGCAGGTGCCTTAGGGGCAACAGTGTTGGGGGCTCCACCCTTTTTACAATCACTAGTCCAGTGAGTTGTATTCTTGCAAGAATTGCACCAGGGTTTCTTTTGACCTTCTTTCTTCTTCCCTTTAGGCTGGGACCCACCCTCTTTAGTACTAGTTTGGGGCCCTGTTGAAGACTTCTGGTCTTTAGATTTCTGATCTCCACCCTTTTGGTCTGTTTTCTTCTGATCACCCCCTTGGCCCTGGTTCTGGTTCTTTTGCTTAACCCTGGTTCTGACCCATTTGTCTGCCTTCTTTACCAATTCTTGGGGAGAGGTCAGATCAGAGTCAACCAAGTGTTGATGCAGTTGCTGGTTTTGACAGTTATTTAAAATCTGTTCTCTCATCATCAAATTGTACAATCCTGTATAATCAGATACCTTACTTCCCAGCAACCAACCCTCCAAAGCCTTAGTGGCACATTCAATGTATTCAGACCAGTCCTGAGTCTGTGTCTTCTGGGTGTCTCTGAACATTAACCTGTACTGTTCAGTGGTTAAGCCTAACCCATCAACTAGGACACTCTTCAGGACTCTGTAGTTTCTGACATCCTCCTCCCTAACAATGAGGAGTCTGTCTCTGCCTCTTCCTTCAAAGGAGAGCCAGAGGATTGCTGCCCACTGGTCTTCAGGAACCTGCTGCACTTTGCAGGCTCTCTCAAGAGCAGTCATCCATTTGTGGATGTCATCCCCACTTTTGTAGAGGGGCACAACCTTAGACAGGTTCCTATTATCAAAGACCCTATCTTTGTCCTTAGGGACAATGCTGCCACCAGTGGGTATAGACCCACTCTCTTTAGGTCGCCTAGCCTTACTCAGTTTCTCTTCCATCAGAGCTACTTCTAGCTCCTGTTTCCTGATTCTCAGCTGAGCTTCCTGCATTCTGGCCTCATGTTCCCTCCTCTGAGGGGTGGTCATCCTTCTCCTGGAGTGACCTTGAGAGCCTCTAGAGGCATGAGAAGCATTAGATTCACCTGAGTGATTCCTTTGCCTCCCAAGCCCCTGGTTAAGTCCACTAGGGAGATCCAATGGGGTGATCCCATTGTCAGTCCCCAGGAGCCTTAAGTTAGCTGGGCCACGTATAACACTTGGCACTGGGCTAGTTCTCCCTTCATCCCCACTACCTTCTGTATCCCCATCACTTTCCTCCTCTGTTGTATGATTCTCATCTAAGGGATGACTATTGGAAAGGTGTACTTCAGTAGCATCTTCAGAAGGGGGGCGTCCTGTTCCTGTCCCTAAGGGGTCTAACTGAGAGGCTTTCCTGAGAGCTTTCTGATCTTCATCAGCCTGTAAAAGCTCTCTGAGTTCAGCAGAAGTAGGATTCCTGGGCTGTTTAAGGCCCCTGATATTTTCCAACTGCCTGAGCTCATTTTGATTTTGGGTAGCAAAGATGGATGGTGCCCTCTGGGGGTCACTCTCAACAGAGATGGGTACCTTGGACCCCTCTGCCCCAGCCATTGCTCTTAAGTGTGGGTGGATGTGTTGCAATCTACCTACACTTGGGTTTACCTACTAAACCTATCTAGTAGTTGTAGTCAGGGTGTGCTACTCCCTTTGCTCTACAACAACTAAGTTCAGTAGAACTTAAGTATATCTATTCTTGTTTTATATGTACCTAAATGTACCTGTATGATCTTTCAATTGGTAACAAAGAGATTACAGAGGTAAAACACAGCAAGCTCAAATCCAACCGCTGCTCACCAATGTGAGAAGTTGGCCTGGTATATGATGTTCACTAGTTAAAGTGACCACCTTGTACCATGCCAAGCAACCCTTATGGTTTGGTTGTAAGTCAACCTTTTCGGACCAGCTGCCCTAGTGGTAGTGTAGGCTAAGCAGTCTTTGAGGCTAAACTCGTGAAGCGTGTTAAGCAGGCTGTTTTACCAAATGTGACCCCCTTTTATACCAATGAAAGGACACCACACAGATATATATTGAAAATATATATGTATTTATTTCTAAAAGTATCCCCTAGACTCTTTATGAGCACAGGAGCACAAATCGTTAAACAAGAATACATTAGAATACACAGAAGTTGCACTTTATATGGATAGGCCCTGGTTGCCACTCGAACCATATACTAAAATAGTGGTATAAGTACCACGAACAGAAAAGGGAAAAGGCCTAGGGCCTCTAGAATCGCTGGGCCTACAGGGAGCTAACTTTAGTTAGTGACCAGGAGGTCCACGGGTTGCGTGTGCAGAGCAAATAGTCACACGCGAGCTCCCATAGGTTTTCAATGGGTGCCTAAAAGTTACAAAGTTACTGCAAAAAGGATCTTACGGATTGACTATGAACTCAAGATTGGAAACACAGACACTAGAGATGATACTCTACACTTGGGCACCGGTGTGCCAGCTTTACCTCACCCACAGGAAGCGGGTGCATAGGTCTCGAAGTGCGTCGGGTTTCTTCTATCGGGTAACTGGAGCCTGTGGACAAAGATGCTGCAGGCGGTCGGTCCGGGAGACATGCGGTGGATCCAAGAGTGGATCTGAGTTGTAGAAGACCTGTAAGCAGAGGGGACAGTGTTCACAGTCACTAGCCAGTGACCAGCGTGGCACCAGGTGGGTACCAGGCAATGTCGGGTGCAAACAGGAAGAAAGGTGTAGCTTGTCTCTGCAGCCACGTGGTCCCTGGAGGTCGACGACGTCCAGGAGTCGGTTCCTGAGCTGTCCCACGCAGGCTCTCGCTGACGGCGGTGTCGGCGACTTGATCAAAGCAAACAAGCCTTGGCAAAAGCAATTGTTGTGGAGAACAAGATAAGCTGATTGTTCTGACCAGCAAGGTCAGAGGGACTGCTCCTTTGGAGGGGAGCAAGGGCCCGTCTGGAGCAACCAGACCAGCAGTGTGTTTCTTGAAGTTCGTCGCCAAGATGGCCACTAGCCAGCGGCCAGCGACCGGTTAGGCGCGTCTAGTGGCAAAATGCAGAAGGGCCCCACGCAGATCGTGGAGATGCTGGAGGGCTCACCTTTGGTGCAGATGCTGCTCGAGGGTTGGGCTTCTCAGATCCCAAAGCACAACTTGGAGGGAGCCTCGGTTGTTGCGCTTGCAGCTTGTCGTCGTCGTTCCAAGATGGCTGGCTCCACGTGTCTCGTTGCCTCCACGGGTCTCCTCTTTTCAGGGACTGTGGATCGGGTGGTGAGAGGTCTGGAGGTCCAGGTCTTGTCAGTCTCTGGGCTCGGGCTCCGGCGGGAGGCGGCGGCAAAGCAGACGTTGATTCGCTGGATGGTGCTTGCGTTAGCAAGGTGGTCACTCCCTGACCACAGGGGAGATTTCCTTCAGTCTTCTGTGCAGCAGAATGTCGAATTTCCCATCTTCTTCTTAGTTTCAAGTTGATTCCAGGATGTCGAAGTCTTAGGACACAGCTCCTACCTTTAAGCGGATTCTAGGGGCCGGACTACCTGCTAGGTCCCTCCCTAAGGGTGGGACCAGGAAGGGGGGTGGTTACACCCCCAATCCTTTGTCCAGCTCGCCCCAGGCCCGGGACTGGTGTGCCCCAGGACCGGTTTGAACTGGCATATGCACCGAGGCTCCTTGTGAGCCACAGGCATGTCTGGTTTCTTTCAAGCCCTACCTGACCAATACACAAAATCCTGTCTGGGGTGGTGCATGCACCTCCCCTGGCAGGAAACCCTTTGTCCACACCTCCCAAGCTGGAAGGACTCCCAGCAGCAGGAGGGCAGACTTGTGTCTGTGGTGGCAGCATCCATTTTGTGGAGCTGAGGCTATGTCTGATTTTACCCGGGTTTCAGGTACTGTACATGTCGTGTCCCTCTAGAAGGGTGGAATGCTAACCCCGTCGCCAGAATTGGTGAGGGGTTAGTATTCCAATTCGTATGACACCTTACTCGACATGTTTTGATAAAGCTAAACCAAAGATAGCATTTAACCGCGAGGTTCATAATGCACTTAAGAGTATATGGTATGACGATATCTGGAAACAGTAGAAGGAAGTTGTTCCGACCACTACAGACAGGCTCAGCTCATGCCAGAGCACTATCTCACATGGAACCAAGCACTCTGCCTTCAGGATTGTTAAGGCCTGCCATAGGAGTGACTTATAGGTTACCAGGTGTCCCATTTAAGGTTAGGTATAGGTATACTACACCTAAGTAAGAGGTGGTTACACCAACTTACCCCAGCTGAGTGATCAGCCAGTTGTGTCAAATTTGTTAGGCCAAGCCTGGGGTGGCATAATACATGCTTCAGCCCCTGGCAGGCCTTGGGTACACCAATGCCCTGGGTACCTAGTGTACACTGGTACAGGGGCTGACAGGGTGATCCACTTCCAATTGGTTATGCACCTAGGGTGCATAGTGGTAATTTAGTAGAGAGAACAGCAGGCTGGGGGTCTGATTGGCAGGCCCACAGCCTCAATATGTCAAAAACCAGTGAAGCAAAAAGCAAAAATTTGGGGTGACCATAGGATAGCAGACCCTACTCTCCTACACAACCCCCCACCCAAACGCTGGGACATTAAACTAGCCTTGACCAGTCTCGTCTTCATGTCCTAAGTGGAAGTACCTGGAGAGACCATCTGCATTCCCATGGTCAGTACCTGGCCGGTGCTCCACTGTAAAGTCCATCCCCTGTAGGGAAATGGACCACCTAAGCAGTTTGGGGTTTTCACCCTTCATCTGATTTAGCCACAAGAGGGGCTTATGGTCGGTCTGAATCTTGAAGTGAGTGCCAAACAAGTATGGCCTCAGCTTCTTCAGGGCCCACACCACAGCAAAGGCCTCCCTCTCAATAGCTGACCAATTCTTCTCTCTGGGGGTCAACCTTCTGCTAATAAAAGCAATGGGTTGGTCTTGACCATCTACATTAAGTTGTGACAGCACAGCTCCCACACCCAACTCAGAAGCATCTGTTTGGACAATAAACTCTTTGGAGTAGTCAGGACTTTTCAGGATAGGTGCAGAGCACATGGCCTCCTTCAGGTCATCAAATGCCTTTTGACAGCTTACTGTCCACTGAACCTTTTTGGGCATCTTCTTGGATGTCAGATCATTAAGAGGAGTCACAATGGACCCATAGTTCTTAACAAACTTCCTGTAGTACCCAGTCAAGCCCAAGAAAGCTCGAACTTGAGTCTGGGTGGTTGGAGGGGACCAGTCCTTGATGGATTGTATCTTACTCTCCAGTGGTTGAACTTGGCCTCCACCTACAAGGTGGCCCAAATATACAACCTTACTCTGCCCTATCTGGCACTTAGTAGCCTTGATAGTGAGGCCTGCCCTTTGCAGAGCCTCAAGAGCCTTCTTCAGGTGGATCAGGTGATCCTCCCAGGTGGAGCTAAAGATAGCAATGTCATCAAGATATGCTGCGCAAAAGTCATCCAACCCAGTAAGGACTTGGTTCACCAGCCTTTGGAAGGTGGCAGGTGCATTCTTCAGACCAAAGGGCATCACCACAAACTGGTAGTGCCCACCTGGGGTTGAGAATGCTGTTTTGGCCTTAGACTCCTCAGCTAATCTGATTTGCCAATAGCCAGCTGTCAAGTCAAATGTGCTCAAAAACTTTGCAGAAGCTAGTTTGTCTATGAGCTCATCTGCCCTTGGAATAGGGTGTGCATCTGTCCTGGTGACAGCATTGAGACCCCTGTAGTCCACACAGAACCTCATCTCTCTCTTGCCATCTTTGGTGTGAGGTTTGGGGACCAGAACCCCTGGGCTAGCCAAGGGGCTCTCTGAGGGTTCAATGACACCTAATTCCAGCATTTTATGTACCTCAGCCTTTATACAGTCCCTGACGTGGTCAGGTTGTCTGTAGAGCTTATTCTTTACAGGCAGACTGTCACCAGTGTCCACCACATGGGTACACCAGTCAGTTTGGCTAGGTATTAGGGAAAACAGATGTTGAAATGATTGTAGAACTTGTCTACATTCAGTCTGCTGATGGGCAGTGAGGTTGCCTCCAAGGGTCACTCCTTCAACTGAGCCATCTTCAGGGTTCTGAGACAACAGGTCTGGGAGAGGGTCACTCTCTTCCTCCTGTCCCTCATCTGTAGCCATGAGCAATCCCATGTCTGCCCTGTCAACATATGCTTTTAACCTGTTAACATGGAGTACCCTGTGGGGACTCCTGGGAGTTCCTAGGTCCACCAAGTAGGTGACCTCTCCCTTCTTTTCCAGGATTGTATGGGGTCCAGACCATTTGTCTTGGAGTGCTGCTGGGGCCACTGGCTCCAACACCCATACCTTCTGTCCTGGCTGAAACTCAACCAAGACAGCCTTTTGGTCATGCCAAGCTTTCTGTAAGGCCTGGCTTGCCTCAAGGTTTTTGGATGCCTTCTCCATATACTCAGCCATCCTGGAGCGGAGACCAAGTACATAGTCCACTATGTCTTGTTTATGTTTAGGCTTTTTGAGAGGCAACTCCCATCCTTCCTTCACTAAACACAGTGGGCCTCTTACAGGGTGCCCAAACAACAATTCAAAGGGGCTGTAGCCAACTCCTTTTTGTGGGACCTCTCTGTAAGCAAACAGAAGGCAGGGTAGAAGGATGTCCCATCTTCGCCTGAGCTTTTCAGGTAATCCTTTGATCATACCCTTTAGGGTCTTGTTGAATCTCTCAACAAGCCCATTGCATTGTGGGTGATAAGGAGTGGTGAACTTGTAGTTGACACCACATTCCTTCCACATAGCTGTCAAGTATCCTGACATGAAGTTGGTACCTCTGTCAGAAACTACCTCCTTAGGAAACCCCACTCTGGAGAATACTCCCAGCAGGGCCCTGGCCACAACAGGTGCTGTAGTGGTCCTAAGGGGAATTGCCTCTGGATACCTGGTGGCATGATCCACTACCACCAGAATAAATCTGTGCCCAGATGCAGTGGGAGGATCCATGGGACCCACTATATCTATTCCCACTCTTTCAAAGGGGACCCCCACCACAGGTAGTGGTATTAGGGGGGCCTTTGTTGTGCCACCTGATTTGCCACTGGCTTGGCAGGTCACACAGGAGCGACAAAACTCCTTGGTATCTTCATTCATGTGAGGCCAGTGAAAGTGAGGGACAAGCCTGTCCCAAGTCTTGTTCTGGCCTAAGTGTCCTGCTAAAGGAATATCATGGGCCAAGGTAAGAAGGAAGCCCCTAAATTGCAGAGGTATAACCAACCTCCTGGTAGCACCAGGCTTGGGGTCTCTAGCCTCTGAATAAAGGAGCCCTTCATCCCAATACACTTTATGGGTACCTTGAGCATTCCCAGCAGCCTCAGCAGCAGCCAGCTGTCTGAGGGGTTCAAGAGAGGGACATGATAACTGAGCCTGCCTCAAGTCAGCCCTTGAAGGTCCCCCTGTCCCCAGAAACTCTACCTGATCAGGTTCAAGCTCTTCAGGGACAGTTCCTTCAGGGTCCTCTAGATCAGCTTCCTGGGAAGGTTGATCATCACCCTGAGGCAGGGGGGAAGGCACAGCCTTGACCCTCCTGTTCTTCTTCTTGGTAGGTGCTTGGTCCATTGTTCCAGGATCCAAGACCTGAGGTTCAGTGAGGCACTTTTTGGCCTGTGACCTGGTCACAGCAAGGACATGTGATGATATACCTAACATCTCTGCATGAGTCCTGTACTCCACTTCTGACCATAGAGAACTCTCTAGGTCATTGCCCATCAAACATTCTACTGGGAGGTCTGCACTAACCACAACCCTTTTGAGGCCAGTTACCCCTCCCCATGAGAAGTTAACAACTGCCACACTATTTGAAGTAGTGGCATTGCTGGCATTGGTCACCAGGTAATTCTCACCTGGTATGTACTGTCCAGGGTCCACAAAGCCTGGTGTCACCATAGTGACACTGGCACATGTGTCCCTGTAGGCTTGAGCCACTTTTTCGTTAATTAAAGGAGTCTGTCTGTACTTGCCCAGGTTACTGGGGCTCACAGTCAGGGACAAATCAATGTCCCCATCACAGATCAAGACTGCCTGTGTCAGGGTTCTGTCTAAGTCAGAATCTCCTTCAGTTCCCATAGTGATTCCCACTACACCCTTTGTCTGGGGACCAACACTGCTAACAGTAGTACTGGGAGCAGGTGCCTTAGGGGCAACAGTGTTGGGGGCTCCACCCTTCTTACAATCACTAGTCCAGTGAGTTGTATTCTTGCAATGATTGCACCAGGGTTTCTTTTGACCTTCTTTCTTCTTTCCCTTGGATTGTTGTTGGGACCCACCCTCCTTAGCAGTAGTTTGGGGCCCTGTTGAAGACTTCTGGTCTTTAGATTTCTGATCTCCACCCTTTTGGTCTGTTTTCTTCTGATCACCCCCTTGGCCCTGGTTCTGGTTCTTTTGCTTGGTTCCATGATGGAATATCGTTAACATAAATATCGTCAGAAATAAATATCGTCACTAAAATATCGCTTACATTAATATCGTCATCCTATACTTAAACAAGAATTCACACAAATATCGATTTTTTTTTATCGACAACCCTAATATCGTTCACACTAATATTGACAACATAAATATCGACTACTACATTATCGACTTTATTTTAAATAACATTACCTTAGACATAAATATCGACTACACTAACATCGACGACCTATCTGCTTATAGAAATATACAAAAAATATCGTCTTTTTATTACCAACTGGATATGCACTATTCTTTTATTTTACTCACTTTTTTTACTATTTTACTTTGCAAAACTATTCACACATATAATTATTTAGTTTTCCTAATACTTATTGATATAAAAATATATACCCTTTTGATCAAAAATAAATTGTATTAAACAGCATAATATTTACCATGTTTAGTAATAATTTACTTTTTATTGTTAAAAAACAAATGAATATTGTAAAATATACATTAATATGTTCAATAGAATTATGTATTAATTGTTTATTGTATATTAAAAAATGTTTTTCATTGTTAAATATTTTTCTCAGATGTTAAAAAATGTAAATTTATGTTATGTACATATCGTGATAAAATCAATGACATAAAAAATATGTAATATATTAAATTTTTATAAAAAATATTAAAATTTAATATACTAATTTATGCATAATTGAAACTGTATTTATGTACAAAACTGCAATATAATTTGTTAGCAAAAATTATGTTAAATGTTTTATAAAATGTTCAAAATCTTTGCAGTAACAAATTAAACTATGAATAAAAAAAAAATTACAAATTTTTTATTTCTTAATTTTGAAACTTGTCATATGTATGTAAAAATGTTATAAAAATGTTTTTAATTTATATTGTTGAAATGAATATTCCAACATGACATATATTATTCTTATTAAAAATAGTAAATAGATAATGCTGGATAATAAACCATAATAATTAACTATTCTAACTCCAATCCTACGTAAGTCAGGGTAAATGGTGGATAGTAAACCATTATAATTAACTATTGTAACTCCAAACATAACATAAGTCAAGGAAAGTGCTGGATAGTAAACCATAATAAATTACTATTCTAACTCCAATCCAACATAAGTCAGGGAAAGTGCTGGATAGTAAACCATAATAAATTACTATTCTAACTCCAATCCAACATAAGTCAGGGAAAGTGCTGGATAGTAAACCATAATAAATTACTATTCTAACTCCAAACATAACATAACTCATGGAAAGTGCTGGATAGTAAACCATAATAAATTACTATTCTAACTCCAATCCAACATAAGTCAGGGAAAGTGCTGGATAGTAAACCATAATAAATTACTATTCTAACTCCAAACATAACATAAGTCAGGGAGAGTGCTGGATAGTAAACCATAATAAATTACTATTCTAACTCCAATCCAACATAAGTCAGGGAAAGTGCTGGATAGTAAACCATATTAAATTACTATTCTAACTCCAAACATAACATAACTCAGGGAAAGTGCTGGATAGTAAACCATAATAAATTACTATTCTAACTCCAATCCAACATAAGTCAGGGAAAGTGCTGGATAGTAAACCATAATAAATTACTATTCTAACTCCAAACATAACATAAGTCAGGGAGAGTGCTGGATAGTAAACCATAATAAATTACTATTCTAACTCCAATCCAACATAAGTCAGGGAAAGTGCTGGATAGTAAACCATAATAAATTACTATTCTAACTCCAAACATAACATAACTCAGGGAAAGTGCTGGATAGTAAACCATAACAAATTACTATTCTAACTCCAATCCAACATAAGTCAGGGAAAGTGCTGGATAGTAAACCATAATAAATTACTATTCTAACTCCAATCCAACATAAGTCAGGCAAAGTGCTGGATAGTAAACCATAATAAATTACTATTCTAACTCCAATCCAACATAAGTCAGGGAAAGTGCTGGATAGTAAACCATAATAAATTAATATTCTAACTCCAATCCAACATAAGTCAGGGAAAGTGCTGGATAGTAAACCATAATAAATTACTATTCTAACTCCAAACATAACATAACTCAGGGAAAGTGCTGGATAGTAAACCATAATAAATTACTATTCTAACTCCAATCCAACATAAGTCAGGGAAAGTGCTGGATAGTAAACCATAATAAATTACTATTCTAACTCCAAACATAACATAAGTCAGGGAGAGTGCTGGATAGTAAACCATAATAAATTACTATTCTAACTCCAATCCAACATAAGTCAGGGAAAGTGCTGGATAGTAAACCATAATAAATTACTATTCTAACTCCAAACATAACATAACTCAGGGAAAGTGCTGGATAGTAAACCATAACAAATTACTATTCTAACTCCAATCCAACATAAGTCAGGGAAAGTGCTGGATAGTAAACCATAATAAATTACTATTCTAACTCCAAACATAACATAACTCAGGGAAAGTGCTGGATTGTAAACCATAATAAATTACTATTCTAACTCCAATCCAACATAAGTCAGGGAAAGTGCTGGATAGTAAACCATAATATAATACTATTCTAACTCCAATCCAACATAAGTCAGGGAAAGTGCTGGATAGTAAACCATAATAAATTACTATTCTAACTCCAAACATAACATAACTCAGGGAAAGTGCTGGATAGTAAACTATAATAAATTACTATTCTAACTCCAATCCAACATAAGTCAGGAAATGTGCAGGTTAGTAAACAATATACATTTTTCTATCTAAATTATTTTTTAGACCCTATTCCCCTATAATACCAAAATAACGCTTCTTCAATATTAATTTAATAATTTTTATTTATATTAAAAAATAAATTTCGTGTAAAATTTTAAATTTCGATGTTAAATTTTGATTTCATGATAAATTTCTAATTTATTAATATTTTATACAATTTTTTAACACTACATTTTTAAATTACTACCCACCCTAATCTCCTATAATACCAAAAACCCGCTCCTAAAATTTTTATTTGAAATTTTAAAATTTCATTACAAATTTAATTTCGTGAACAATTCGAAATTTCAAATTAAAATTTCGATTTCTTAATTATTTTCTAATTTGTTTATATTTTATAAATTTTTTAAAAACCAAATTTTAAATTCCTACCCACCCTTATCCCCTATAATACCAATAACCCGCTACTAAAATTTTAACAATTCTTTTGTAGAAAATATTTTTTAACACATATTATTACTAGTAGGAGTTCCCCTATAATACCAAAAACCCGCTCCTAAAATTTTTATTTGAAATTTTAAAATTTAATTACAAATTTAATTTCGTGAACAATTCGAAATTTCAAATTAAAATTTCGATTTCTTAATTATTTTCTAATTTGTTTATATTTTATAAATTTTTTAAAAACCAAATTTTAAATTACTACCCACCCTTATCCCCTATAATACCAATAACCCGCTACTAAAATTTTAACAATTCTTTTGTAGAAAATATTTTTTAACACATATTATTACTAGTAGGAGTTTTGTAAGTTTTTTAAAAACATAATACATATTTTTTTATAAATTTTATAACACCTTATATTTTTGTGTCGATATTATATAAAACGACATTTTGATCAACGATATTCTGTTCATCAATATTTTTTTATGACGATATTTTTGTCATTCTCACGAAACGATATTTTTTACAACGATATTTTCTATTACGATATTTTTAACAGTCGATATTCTTACCACGATATTAATGCTAGTCGATATTTTCCCGTCGATATTCTATCTTTATACCCTTTTGCTTAACCCTGGTTCTGACCCATTTGTCTGCCTTCTTTCCCAATTCTTGGGGAGAGGTCAGATCAGAGTCTACCAAGTGTTGATGCAGTTGCTGGTTTTGACAGTTATTTAAAATCTGTTCTCTCATCATCAAATTATACAATCCTGTAAAATCAGATACCTTACTTCCCAGCAACCAACCCTCCAAAGCCTTAGTGGCACATTCAACATATTCAGACCAGTCCTGAGTCTGTGTCTTTTGGGTGTCTCTGAACATTAACCTGTACTGTTCAGTGGTTAAGCCTAACCCATCAACCAGAACACTCTTCAGGACTCTGTAGTTTCTGACATCCTCCTCCCTAACAGTGAGGAGTCTGTCTCTGCCTCTTCCTTCAAAGGAGAGCCAGAGGATTGCTGCCCACTGGTCTTCAGGAACCTGCTGTACTTTGCAGGCTCTCTCAAGAGCAGTTATCCATTTGTGGATATCATCCCCACTTTTGTAGGGGGGCACAACCTTAGACAGGTTCCTATTATCAAAGACCCTATCTTTGTCCTTAGGGACAATGCTGCCACCAGTGGGTATAGACCCACTCTCTCTAGGTTGCCTAGCCTTACTCAGTTTCTCTTCCATCAGGGCTACTTCTAGCTCCTGCTTCCTGATCCTCAGCTGGGCTTCCTGCATTCTGGCCTCATGTTCCCTCCTCTGAGGGGTGGTCATCCTTTTCCTGGAGTGACCTTGAGAGCCTCTAGAGGCATGAGAAGCATTAGAGTCGCCTGAGCGATTCCTTTGCCTCCTAAGCCCCTGGTTAAGTCCACTGGGGAGATCCAATGGGATGATCCCATTGTCAGTCCCCAATAGCCTTAGTTTAGCTGGGCCAAGTATAACACTTGGCACTGGGCTAGTTCTCCCTTCATCCTCACTACTTTCTGTATCCTCCCCACTTTCCTCCTCTGTAGTATGATTCTCATCTAAGGGATGGCTATTGGAAAGGGGTACTTCAGTAGCATCTTCAGAAGGGGGACCTCCTGTTCCTGTCCCTAAGGGGGCTAACTGGGAAGCTTTCTTGAGCTCTTTCTGATTTTCATCATTCTGTAAGAGTTCTCTGAGCTCAGCAGAGGTAGGGTTCTTGGGCTGTTTAAGGCCTCTAAGAGTTGCCAAATGCCTGAGCTCATTCTGATTTAGGGTAGCAAAGATGGATGGTGCCCTCTGGGGGTCACTCTCAACAGAGATGGGTACAGTGGACCCCTCTGCCCCAGCCATTGCTCTTAAGTGTGGGTGGATGTGTTGCAATCTACCTACACTTGGGTTTACCTGCTAAACCTATCTAGTAGTTGTAGTCAGGGTGTGCTACTCCCTTTGCTCTACAACAACTAAGTTCAGTAGAACTTATGTATATCTAATCTTGTTTTATATGTACCTACAGGTACCTATGTGATCTTTCAATTGGTAACCAAGAGATTACAATGGTAAAACACAGCAAGCTCAAATCCAACCGCTGCTCACCAATGTGAGAAGTTGGCCTGGTATATGATGTTCACTAGTTAAAGTGATCACCTTGTACCATGCCAAGCAACCCTTATGGTGTGGTTGTAAGTCAACCTTTTCGGACTAGCTGCAGTCTTTGAGGCTAAACTCGTGAAGCGTGTTAAGCCAGCTGTTTTACCAAATGCAACCCCCTTTTATACCAATGAAAGGACACCACACAGATATATATTCAAAATATATAGGTATTTATTTCTCAAAGTAACCCCTAGTCTCTTTATGAGCATAGGAGCACAAATCGTCAAAAAAGATTACAGTAGAATACACAGAAGTTGCACTTTATATGGATAGGCCCTGGTGGCCGCTCAAACCATATACTAAAATAGTGGTATAAGTACCACGAACAGAAAAGGGAAAAGGCCTAGGGCCTCTAGAATCGCTGGGCCTACAAGGAGCTAACTTCAGTTAGTGACCAGGAGGTCCATGGGTGGCGTGTGCAGAGCAAATAGTCACACGCGTGCTCCCATAGGTTTCAATGGGTGCGTAAAAAGTACAAAGTTACTGCAAAGAGGATCTTCCGGATGGACTATGACCTTAAGATTGGAAACACAGACACTAGAGATGTTACTCTACACTTGGGCACCGGAGTGCCAGCTTTACCTCACCCACAGGAAGCGGGTGCATAGGTGTCGAAGTGCGTCGGGTTTCTTCTATCGGGTCACTGGAGCCTGTGGACAAAGATGCTGCAGGCGGTCGGTCCGGGAGAGATGCGGTGGATCCAAGAGTGGATCGGAGTTGTAGAAGACCTGTAAGCAGAGGGGACAGTGTTCACAGTCACTAGCCAGTGACCAGCGTGGCACAAGGTGGGTACCAGGCAATGTCGGGTGCAAACAGGAAGAAAGGTGTAGCTTGTCTCTGCAGCCACGTGGTCCCTGGAGGTCAACGACGTCCAGGAGTCGGTTCACGAGCTGTCCCACGCAGGGTCTCGCTGTCGGCGGTGTCGGCGACTTGATCGAAGCAAACAAGCCTTGGCAAAAGCAATTGTTGTGGAGAACAAGATAAGCTGATTGTTCTGACCAGCAAGGTCAGAGGGACTGCTCCTTTGGAGGTGAGCAAGGGCCAGTCTGGAGCAACCAGACCAGTGGTGTGTTTCTTGAAGTTCATCGCCAAGATGGCCACTAGCCAGCGGCCAGCAACCGGTTAGGCGCGTCGAGTGGCAAAATGCAGAAGGGCCCCACACAGATCGTGGAGATGCTGGAGGGCTCACCTTTGGTGCAGATGCTGCTCGAGGGTTGGGCTTCTCAGATCCCAAAGCACAACTTGGAGGGAGCCTCGGTTGCTGCGCTTGCAGCCTGTCATCGTCGTTCCAAGATGGCTGGCTCCATGTGTCTCGTTGCCTCCACGGGTCTCCTCTTTTCAGGGACTGTGGATCGGGCGGTGAGAGGTCTGGAGGTCCAGGTCTTGTCAGTCTCTGGGCTCGGGCTCCGGCGGGAGGTGGCGGCAAAGCAGATGTTGATTCACTGGATGGTGCTTGCGTTAGCAAGGTGGTCACTCCCTGACCACAGGGGAGATTTCCTTCAGTCTTCTGTGCAGCAGAATGTCGAAGTTCCCGTCTTCTTCTTAGTTTCAAGTTGATTCCAGGATGTCGAAGTCTTAGGACACAGCTCCTACCTTTAAGCGGATTCTAGGGGCCGGACTACCTGCTAGGTCCCTCCCTAAGGGTGGGACCAGGAAGGGGGGTGGTTACATCCCCAATCCTTTGTCCAGCTCGCCCCAGGCCCGGGACTGGTGTGCCCCAGGACCGGTTTGAACTGGCATATGCACCGAGGCTCCTTGTGAGCCACAGGCATGTCTGGTTTCTTTCAAGCCCTACCTGACCAATACACAAAATCCTGTCTGGGGTGGTGCATGCACCTCCCCTGGCAGGAAACCCTTTGTCCACACCTCCCAAGCTGGAAGGACTCCCAGCAGCAGGAGGGCAGACTTGTGTCTGTGGTGGCAGCATCCATTTTGTGAAGCTGAGGCTATGTCTGATTTTACCCGGGTTTCAGGTACTGTACATGTCGTGTCCCTCTAGAAGGGTGGAATGCTAACCCCGTCGCCAGAATTGGCGAGGGGTTAGTATTCCAATTCGTATGACACCTTACTCGACATGTTTTGATAAAGCCAAACCAAAGATAGCATTTAGCCGTGAGGTTCATAATGCACTTAAGAGTATTTGGTATGACGATATCTGGAAACAGTAGAAGGAAGTTGTTCCGACCACTACAGACAGGCTCAGCTCATGACAGAGCACATCTCACATAGAACCAAGCACTCTGCCTTCAGGATTGTTAAGGCCTGCCATAGGAGTGACTTATAGGTTACCAGGTGTCCCATTTATGGTTAGGTATAGGTATACTACACCTAAGTAAGAGGTGGTTACACCAACTTACCCCAGCTGAGTGATCAGCCAGTTGTGTCAAATTTGTTAGGCCAAGCCTGGGGTGGCATAATACATGCTTCAGCCCCTGGCAGGCCTTGGGTACACCAATGCCCTGGGTACCTAGTGTACACTGGTACAGGGGCTGACAGGGTGATCCACTTCCAATTGGTTATGCACCTAGGGTGCATAGTGTTAATTTAGTAGAGAGAACAGCAGGCTGGGGGTCTGATTGGCAGGCCCACAGCCTCAATATGTCAAAAACCAGTGAAGCAAAAAGCAAAAATTTGGGGTGACCATAGGATAGCAGACCCTACTCTCCTACAGGAGACCTAGCAAACCTATATATTTTTTAAAACTAGACACCCAGGGGAATCCAGGATGGGGTGACTTGAGTGCCTCCCACCAGGGTCTGTTACCCAGAATCCCTTGCAAACCTAAACAAATGACAAAAAAAACATATTTTCCCCACATTTCTGTGATGGAAAAATCTGGAATATGCATGGATCCACACATTTCCACCCACCCCGCGTTCCCCAAAGTCCTACGAGAAAAATGGTACCTCACTTGTGCAGGTCGGCCTAGTGCCCGCGACAGGAAACGGTGCAAAACTCAACGTGGTCACACCTCAATTTTGCAGTGAAAAATGACCCTTTTTTGGCAAAGTGACTAGCTGTAGTTTTTTAACCCTAGCTCTGCCGGCACCTAGGGAAACCTAGCAAACCTATATATTTTTGAAAACTAGACACCCAGGGGAATCCAGGATGGGGTGACTTGAGTGCCTTCCACAAGGGTCTGTTACCCAGAATCCCTTGCAAACCTAAAGAATTGACAAAAAAAACACATTTTGCCCACATTTATGTGATGGAAAGTTCTGGAATCTGCGTGGATCCACAAATTTCCACCCACTCCGCGTTCCCCAAAGTCCTACGAGAAATATGGTACCTCACTTGTGCGGGTCGGCCTAGTGCCCGTGACAGAAAACGACGCAAAACGCAACGTGTTCACACCTCAATTTTGCAGTGAAAAATTACCCTTTTATGGCAAAGTGACTAGCTGTAGTTTTTGATACCTAGCCCTGCCGGCACCTCGGGAAACCTAGCAAACCTATATATTTTTGAAAACTAGACACCCAGGGGAATCCAGGATGGGGTGACTTGAGTGCCTCCCACCAGGCTCTGTTACCCAGAATCCCTTGCAAACGGAAAAAATGGACAAAAAAACACATTTTTCCCACATTTCTGTGATGGAAAGTTCTGGAATCTGCGTGGATCCACAAATTTCCACCCACCCCGCATTCCCCAAAGTCCTACAAGAAAAATGGTACCTCACTTGTGCGGGACGGCCTAGTGCCCGCGACAGGAAACGGCGCAAAACGCAATGTGGTCACTCCTCAATTTTGCAGTGAAAAATGACAGTTTTTTGGCAAAGTGACTAGCTGTAGTTTTTTAACCCTAGCTCTGCCGGCACCTAGGGAAACCTAGCAAACCTATATATTTTTGAAAACTAGACACCCAGGGGAATCCAGGAGGGGGTGACTTGAGTGCCTCCCACCATGGTCTGTTACCCAGAATCCCTTGCAAACCTAAAAAATTGACAAAAAAAACACATTTTCCCCACATTTCTGTGATGGAAAGTTCTGGAATCTGCGTGGATCCACAAATTTCCACCCACCCCGTGTCCCCCAAAGTCCTTAGAGAAAAATGGTACCTCACTTGTGCAGGTCGCCTAGTGCCCGCGACAGGAAACGGCGCGAAACGTAACATGGTCACACCTCAATTTTGCTGTGAAAAATGACACTTTTTTGTCAAAGTGCCTAGCTGTAGTTTTTGAACCCTAGCTCTGCCGGCACCTAGGGAAACCTAGCAAACCTATATATTTTTGAAAACTAGACACCCAGGGGAATCCAGGATGGGGTGACTTGAGTGCTTCCCACCAGGGTCTGTTACCCAGAATCCCTTGCAAACCTACAAAATTGACAAAAAAACAAATTTTCCCCACATTTCTGTGATGGAAAGTTCTGGAATCTGTGTGGATCTACAAATTTCCACCCACCCGCGTTCCCCAAAGTCCTATGAGAAAAATGGTACTTCACTTGAGTGGGTCGGCCTAGTGCCCGCGACAGGAAACGGCGCAAAACGCAACGTGGTCACACCTCAATTTTGCAGTGAAAGATGACCCTTTTTTGGCAAAGTGACTAGCTGTAGTTTTTGAACCCTAGCTCTGCTGGAACCTAGGAAACCTAGCAAACCTATATATTTTTGTACACTAGACACCCAGGGGAATCCAGGATGGGGTGACTTGAGTGCCTCCCACCAGGGTCAGTTACCCAGAATCCCTTGCAAACGTAAAAAATGGACAAAAAAACACATTTTCCCCACATTTCTGTGATGGAAAGTTCTGGAATCTGCGTGGATCCACAAATTTCCACACAATCCGTGTTCCCCAAAGTCCTACGAGAAATATGGTACCTCACTTGTGCGGGTCGGCCTAGTGCCCGTGACAGAAAACGGCGCAAAATGCAACGTGTTCACACCTCAATTTTGCAGTGAAAATTTACCCTTTTTTGTCAAAGTGACTAGCTGTAGTTTTTTAACCCTAGCTCTGCCGGCACCTAGGGAAACCTGACAAACCTACATATTTTTTAAAACTAGACACCCAGGGGAATCCAGGATGGGGTGACTTGAGTGCCTCCCTCCAGGGTCTGTTACCCAGAATCCCTTGCACACCCACAAAATTTACAAAAAAAACACATTTGCCCCATATTTCTGTGATGGAAAGTTCTGGAATCTGCGTGGATGCACAAATTTCCACCCACCCCGCGTTCCCCAAAGTCCTACGAGAAAAATGGTACCTCACTTGTGCGGGGCGGCCTAGTGCCCGCGACAGGAAACGGCGCAAAACGCAACGTGGTCACACCTCAATTTTGCAGTGAAAAATGACCCTTTTTTGGCAAAGTGCCTAGCTGTAGGTTTTTTAACCCTAGCTCTGCCGGCACCTAGGGAAACCTAGCAAACCTATATATTTTTTAAAACTAGCCACCCAGGGGAATCCAGGATGCGGTGAGTTGAGTGCCTCCCACCAGGGTCTGTTACCCAGAATCCCTTGCAAACCTAAAAAATTGACAAAAAAACACATTTTTCCCACATTTCTGTGATGGAACGTTCTGGAATCTGCGTGGATCCACAAATTTCCACCCACCCCGCGTTCCCCAAAGACCTACGTGAAAAATGGTACCTCACTTGTGCGGGTCGGCCTAGTGCCCGCGACAGGAAACACCGCAAAACGCAACGTGGTCACACCTCAATTTTGCAGTGAAAAATTACCCTTTTTTGGCAAAGTGACTAGCTGTAGTTTTTTAACCCTAGCTCTTCCGGCACCTAGGGAGACCTAGCAAACCTATATATTTTTGAAAACTAGACACCCAGGGGAATCCAGGATGGGGTGACTTGAGTGCCTCCCACCAGGGTCTGTTACCCAGAATCCCTTGCAAACCAAAACAAATGACAAAAAAAACACATTTTCCCCACATTTCTGTGATGGAAAAATCTGGAATATGCGTGGATCCACACATTTCCTCCCACCCCGCGTTCCCTAAAGCCCTACGAGAAAAATGGTACCTCAGTTGTGCGGGTCGGCCTAGTGCCTGCGACAGGAAACCGTGCAAAACGCAACGTGGTCACACCTCAATTTTGCAGTGAAAAATGACCCCTTTTTCGGCAAAGTGCCTAGATGTAGGTTTTTTAACCCTAGCTCTGCCGGCACCTAGGGAAACCTAGCAAACCTATATATTTTTGAAAACTAGACACCCAGGGGAATCCAGGATGGGGTGACTTGAGTGCCTCCCACCAGGGTCTGTTACCCAGAATCCCTTGCAAACGTAAAAAATGGACAAAAAAAACACATTTTCCCCACATTTCTGTGATGGAAAGTTCTGGAATCTGCGTGGATCCACAAATTTCCACCCACCCCGCATTTCCCAAAGTCCTATGAGAAAAATGGTACCTCACTTGTGCGGGTCGGCCTAGTGCTCACAACAGGAAACGGCGCGAAACGCAACATGGTCAGACCTCAATTTTGCTGTGAAAAATGACACTTTTTTGGCAAAGTGACTAGCTGTAGTTTTTTAACCCTAGCTCTGCCGGCACCTAAGGAAACCTAGCAAACCTATATATTTTTGAAAATTAGACACCTAGGGGAATCCATGATGGGGTGACTTGAGTGCCTCCCACCAGGGTCTGTTACCCAGAATCCCTTGCAAACGTAAAAAATGGACAAAAAAAACACATTTTCCCCACATTTCTGTGATGGAAAGTTCTGGAATCTGCGTGGATCCACAAATTTCCACCCACCCCGCGTTTCCCAAAGTCCTATGAGAAAAATGGTACCTCACTTGTGCGGGTTGGCTTAGTGCCCGTGACAGGAAACGGCGCGAAACGTAACATTGTCACACCTCAATTTTGCAGTGAAAAATGACACTTTTTTGTCAAAGTGCCTAGCTGTAGTTTTTGAACCCTAGCTCTGCCGGCACCTAGGGAAACCTAG
This sequence comes from Triturus cristatus, assembly GCF_964204655.1. NCBI lineage: Eukaryota > Metazoa > Chordata > Amphibia > Caudata > Salamandridae > Triturus > Triturus cristatus. Next base: position 330,056 of record NW_028187382.1, read on the forward strand.
CAAACCTATATATTTTTGAAAACTAGACACCGAGGGGAATCCAGGATGGGGTGACTTGAGTGCCTACCACTAGGATCTGTTACCCATAATCCCTTGCAAACCTACAAAATTGACAAAAAAACACATTTTCCCCACATTTCTGTGATGGAAAGTTCTGGAATCTGTGTGGATCTACAAATTTCCACCCACCCCGCGTTCCCCAAAGTCCTATGAGAAAAATGGTACCTCACTTGTGTGGGTCGGCCTAGTGCCCGCGACAGGAAACGGCGCAAAACGCAATGTGGTCACACCTCAATTTTGCAGTGAAAGATGACCCTTTTTTGGCAAAGTGACTAGCTGTAGTTTTTGAACCCTAGCTCTGCTGGAACCTAGGGAAACCTAGCAAACCTATATATTTTTGTACACTAGACACCCAGGGGAATCCAGGATGGGGTGACTTGAGTGCCTCCCACCAGGGTCAATTACCCAGAATCCCTTGCAAACGTAAAAAATGGACAAAAAAACACATTTTCCCCACATTTCTGTGATGGAAAGTTCTGGAATCTGCGTGGATCCACAAATTTCCACCCAATCCGCGTTCCCCAAAGTCCTACAAGAAATATGGTACCTCACTTGTGCGGGTCGGCCTCGTGCCCGTGACAGAAAACGGCGCAAAACGCAACGTGTTCACACCTCAATTTTGCAGTGAAAAATTACCCTTTTTTGGCAAAGTGACTAGCTGTAGTTTTTTAACCCTAGCTCTGCCGGCACCTAGGGAAACCTAGCAAACCTATATATTTTTGAAAACTAGACACCCAGGGGAATCCAGGATGGGGTGACTTGAGTGCCTCCCACCAGGGTCTGTTACCCAGAATCCCTTGCAAACGTAAAAAATGGACAAAAAAAACACATTTTCCCCACATTTCTGTGATGGAAAGTTCTGGAATCTGCGTGGATCCACAAATTTCCACCCACCCCGTGTTCCCCAAAGTCCTATGAGAAAAATGGTACCTCACTTGTGCGGGTCGCCTAGTGCCCGCGACAGGAAACGGCGCAAAACGCACCGTGGTCACACCTCAATTTTGCAGTGAAAAATGACCCTTTTTTTGCAAAGTGCCTAGCTGTAGTTTTTTAACCCTAGCTCTGCCGGCACCTAGGGAGACCTAGCAAACCTATATATTTTTGAAAACTAGACACCCAGGGGAATCCAGGATGGGGTGACTTGAGTGCCTCCCACCAGGGTCAGTTACCCAGAATCCCTTGCAATCCTAAACAAATGACAAAAAAAACATATTTTCCCCACATTTCTGTGATGGAAAAATCTGGAATATGCGGGGATCCACACATTTCCACCCACCCCGCGTTCCCCAAAGTCCTACGAGAGAAATGGTACCTCACTTGTGCGGGTCGGCCTAGTGCCCGCGACAGGAAACGGTGCAAAACGCAACGTGGTCACACCTCAATTTTGCAGTGAAAAATGACCCTTTTTTGGCAAAGTGACTAGCTGTAGTTTTTTAACCCTAGCTCTGCCACCACCTAGGGAAACCTAGCAAACCTATATATTTTTGAAAACTAGACACACAGGGGAATCCAGGATGGGGTGACTTGAGTGCCTTCCACCAGGGTCTGTTACCCAGAATCCCTTGCAAACCTAAAAAATTGACAAAAAAAACACATTTTGCCCACATTTATGTGATGGAAAGTTCTGGAATCTGCGTGGATCCACAAATTTCCACCCACTCCGCGTTCCCCAAAGTCCTACGAGAAATATGGTACCTCACTTGTGCGGGCGGCCTAGTGCCCGTGACAGAAAACGGCGCAAAACGCAACGTGTTCACACCTCAATTTTGCAGTGAAAAATTACCCTTTTTTGGCTAAGTGACTAGCTGTAGTTTTTGAACCCTAGCCCTGCCGGCACCGAGGGAAACCTAGCAAACCTATATATTTTTGAAAACTAGACACCCAGGGGAATCCAGGATGGGGAGACTTGAGTGCCTCCCACCAGGGTCAGTTACCCAGAATCCCTTGCAAACGTAAAAAATGGACAAAAAAAACACATTTTCCCCACATTTCTGTGATGGAAAGTTCTGGAATCTGCGTGGATCCACAAATTTCCAACCACCCTGCATTCCCCAAAGTCCTACGAGAAAAATGGTACCTCACTTGTGCGGGTCGGCCTAGTGCCCGTGTGAGAAGTTGGCCTGGTATATGATGTTCACTAGTTAAAGTGACCACCTTGTACCATGCCAAGCAACCCTTATGGTGTGGTTGTAAGTCAACCTTTTCGGACTAGCTGCCCTAGTGGTAGCTTAGGCTAAGCAGTCTTTGAGGCTAAACTCGTGAAGCGTGTTAAGCAAGCTGTTTTACCAAATGCAACCCCCTTTTTATACCAATGAAAGGACACCACACAGATATATATTCAAAATATATATGTATTTATTTCTCAAAGTAACCCCTAGTCTCTTTATGAGCACAGGAGCACAAATCGTCAAACAAGATTACAGTAGAATACACAGAAGTTGCACTTTATATGGATAGGCCCTGGTGGCCGCTCAAACCATATACTAAATTAGTGGTATAAGTACCACAAACAGAAAAGGGAAAAGGCCTAGGGCCTCTAGAATCGCTGGGCAAACAAGTAGCTAACTTCAGTTAGTGACGAGGAGGTCCACGGGTTGCGTGTGCAGAGCAAATAGTCACACGCGTGCTCCCATAGGTTTTCAATGGGTGCGTAAAAGTTACAAACATACTGCAAAAAGGATCTTCCGGATGGGCTATGAACTCAAGATTGGAAACACAGACACTAGAGATGATTCTCTACACTTGGGCACCGGAGTGCCAGCTTTACCTCACCCACAGGAAGCAGGTGCATAGGCCTCGAAGTGCGTCGGGTTTCTTCTATCTGTTCAATGGAGCCTGTGGACAAGAATGCTGCAGGCGGTCGGTCCGGAAGGGATGCGGTGGATCCAAGAGTGGATCGAAGTTGTAGAAGACCTGTAAGCAGAGGGGACAGTGTTCACAGTCACTAGCCAGTGACCAGCGTGGCACCAGGTGGGTACCAGGTGATGTCGGGTGCAAACAGGAAGAAAGGTGTAGCTTGTCTCTGCAGCCACGTGGTCCCCGAAGGTCGACGACGTCCAGGAGTCAGTTCACGATCTGTCCCACGCAGGCTCTCGCTGTCGGCAGTGTCGGCAACTTAATCGAAGCAAACAAGCCTTGGCAAAAGCAATTATTGTGGAAAACGAAATAAGCTGATGGTTCTGACCAGCAAGGTCAGAGGGACTGCTCCTTTGGAGGGGAGCAAGGGCCAGTTTGGAGCAACCAGACCAGTGGTGTATTTCTTGAAGTTCGTTGCCAAGATGGCCACTAGCCAGCGGGCCAGCAACCGGTTAGGCGCGTCGAGTGGCAAAATGCAGAAGGGCCCCAGGCAGATCGTGGAGATGCTGGAGGGCTCACCTTTGGTGCAGATGCTGCTCGAGGGTTGGGCTTTTCAGATCCCAAAGCACAACTTGGAGGGAGCCTCGGTTGTTGCACTTGCAGCTTGTCGTGGTCGTTTCAAGATGGCTGGCTCCACGTGTCTCGTTGCCTCCACGGGTCTCCTCTTTTCAGGGACTCTGGATCGGGCGGTGAGAGGTCTGGAGGTCCAGGTCTTGTCAGTCTCTGGGCTCGGGCTCCGGCGGGAGGCGGCAGCAAAGCAGATGTTGATTCGCTAGATGGTGCTTGCATTAGCAAGGTGGTCACTCCCTGACCACAGGGGAGATTTCCTTCAGTCTTCTGTGCAGCAGAATGTCGAAGTTCCCGTCTTCTTCTTAGTTTCAAGTTGATTCCAGGATGTCTGAAGTCTTAGGACACAGCTCCTACCTTTAAGCGGATTCTAGGAGCCGGACTACCTGCTAGGTCCCTCCCTAAGGGTGGGACCAGGAAGGGGGGTGGTTACACCCCCAATCCTTTGTCCAGCTCGCCCCAGGCCCGGGACTGGTGTGCCCCAGGACTGGATTGAACTGGCATATGCACCGAGGCTCCTTGTGAGCCACAGGCATGTCTGGTTTCTTTCAAGCCCTACCTGACCAATACACAAAATCCTGTCTGGGGTGGTGCACGCACCTCCCCTGGCAGGAAACCCTTTGTCCACACCTCCCAATCTGGAAGGACTCCCAGCAGCAGGAGGGCAGACTTGTGTCTGTGGTGGCAGCATCCATTTTGTGGAGCTGAGGCTATGTCTGATTTTACCCGGGTTTCAGGTACTGTACATGTCGTGTCCCTCTAGAAGGGTGGAATGCTAACCCCGTCGCCAGAATTACTTACTCGACATGTTTTGATAAAGCCAAACCAAAGATAGCATTTAACCGTGAGGTTCATAATGCACTTAAGAGTATATGGTATGACGATATCTGGACACAGTAGAAGGAAGTTGTTCCGACCACTGCAGACAGACTCAGCTCATGCCAGAGCACCATCTCACATGGAACCAAGCACTCTGCCTTCAGGATTGTTAAGGCCTGCCATAGGAGTGACTTATAGGTTGACATGTGTCCCATTTAAGGTTAGGTATAGGTATACTACACCTAAGTAAGAGGTGGTTACACCAACTTACCCCAGCTGAGTGATCAGCCAGTTCAATTTTGCAGTGAAAAATTACCCTTTTATGGCAAAGTGACTAGCTGTAGTTTTTGATACCTAGCCCTGCCGGCACCTAGGGAAACCTAGCAAACCTATATATTTTTGAAAACTAGACACCCAGGGGAATCCAGGATGGGGTGACTTGAGTGCCTCCCACCAGGGTCTGTTACCCAGAATCCCTTGCAAACCTACAAAATTGACAAAAAAACACATTTTCCCCAGATTTCTGTGATGGAAAGTTCTGGAATCTGTGTGGATCTACAAATTTCCACCCACCCCACGTTCCCCAAAGTCCTACAAGAAAAATGGTACCTCACTTGTGCGGGTCGCCTAGTGCCCGCGACAGGAAATGGCGCAAAACGCACCGTGGTCACACCTCAATTTTGCAGTGAAAAATGACCCTTTTTTGGCAAAGTGCCTAGCTGTAGTTTTTTAACCCTAGCTCTGCCGGCACCTAGGGAGACCTAGCAAACCTATATATTTTTTAAAACTAGACACCCAGGGGAATCCAGGATGGGGTGACTTGAGTGCCTTCCACCAGGGTCTGTTACCCAGAATCCCTTGCAAACCTAAACAAATGACAAAAAAACATATTTTCCCCACATTTCTGTGATGGAAAAATCTGGAATATGCGTGGATCCACACATTTCCACCCACCCCGCGTTCCCCAAAGTCCTATGAGAAAAATTGTACTTCACTTGTGTGGGTCGGCCAAGTGCCCGCGACAGGAAACGGCGCAAAACGCAACGTGGTCACACCTCAATTTTGCAGTGAAAGATGACCCTTTTTTGGCAAAGTGACTAGCTGTAGTTTTTGAACCCTAGCCCTGCCGGTACCTAGGGGAACCTAGCAAACCTATATATTTTTGAAAACAAGACACCCAGGGGAATCCAGGATGGGGTGACTTGAGTGCCTCCCACCAGGGTCTGTTACCCAGAATCCCTTGCAAACGTAAACAATGGACAAAAAAAACACATTTTCCCCACATTTCTGTGATGGAAAGTTCTGGAATCTGCGTGGATTCACAAATTTCCAACCACCCCGCATTCCCCAAAGTCCTATAAGAAAAATGGTACCTCACTTGTGTGGGTGGGCCTAGTGCCCGCGACAGGAAACAGCGCAAAACGCAACGTGGTCACACCTCAATTTTGCAGTGAAAAATGACCCTTTTTTGGCAAAGTGCCTAGCTGTAGGTTTTTAACCCTAGCTCTGCCGGCACCTAGGGAAACCTAGCAAACCTATATATTTTTTAAAACTAGACACCCAGGGGAATCCAGGATGGGGTTACTTGAGTGCCTCCCACCAGGGTCTGTTACCCAGAATCCCTTGCAAACGTAAAAAATGGACAAAAAAACACATTTTCCTCACATTTCTGTGATGGAAAGTTCTGGAATCTGCGTGGATCCACAAATTTCCACCCACCCCGCGTTCCCCAAAGTCCTATGAGAAAAATGGTACCTCACTTGTGTGGGTCGGCCTAGTGCCCGTGACAGGAAACGGCACGAAACGCAACATGGTCACACCTCAATTTTGCTGTGAAAAATGACACTTTTTTGGCAAAGTGACTAGCTGTAGTTTTTTAACCCTAGCTCTCCCGGCACCTAGGGAAACCTAGCAAACCTATATGTTTTTGAAAACTAGACACCCAGGGGAATCCAGGAGGGGGTGACTTGAGTGTCTCCCACCAGGGTCTGTTACCCAGAATCCCTTGCAAACGTAAAAAATGGACAAAAAAAACACATTTTTCCCACATTTCTGTGATGGAAAGAGTGGAATCTGCGTGGATCCACAAATTATCACCCACCCCGCGTTTCCCAAAGTCCTATGAGAAAAATGGTACCTCACTTGTGCGGGTTGGCTTAGTGCCCGTGACAGGAAGCGGCGCAAAACGCAAAGTTGTCACACCTCAATTTTGCATAGAAAAATGACCCTTTTTTGGCAAAGTGACTAGCTGTAGTTTTTTAGCCCTAGCTCTGCCGGCACCTAGGGAAACCTAGCAAACCTATATATTTTGAAAACTAGACACCCAGGTGAATCCAGGATGGGGTGACTTGAGTGCCTCCCTCCAGGGTCTGTTACCCAGAATCCCTTGCACACCTAAAAAATTTACAAAAAAACACATTTTTCCCACATTTCTGTGATGGAACGTTCTGGAATCTGCGTGGATCCACAAATTTCCACCCACCCCGCGTTCCCCAAAGACCTACGTGAAAAATGGTGCCTCACTTGTGCAGGTCGGCCTAGTGCCCGCGACAGGAAACGGCGCAAAACGCACCGTGGTCACACCTCAATTTTGCAGTGAAAAATGACCCTTTTTTGGCAAAGTGCCTAGCTGTAGTTTCTTAACCCTAGCTCTGCCGGCACCTAGGGAGACCTAGCAAACCTATATATTTTTGAAAACTAGACACCCAGGGGAATCCAGGATGGGTTGACTTGAGTGCCTCCCACCAGGGTCTGTTACCCAGAATCCCTTGCAAACCTAAACAAATGACAAAAAAACCATATTTTTCCCACATTTCTCTGATGGAAACATCTGGAATATGCGTGGATCCACAAATTTCCACCCACTCCGCGTTCCCCAAAGTCCTACGAGAAATATGGTACCTCACTTGTGTGGGTCGGCCTAGTGCCCGTGACAGAAAATGGCGCAAAACGCAACGTGTTCACACCTCAATTTTGCAGTGAAAAATGACCCTTTTATGGCAAAGTGGCTAGCTGTAGTTTTTGAACCCTAGCCCTGCCGGAACCTAGGGAAACCTAGCAAACCTATATATTTTTGAAAACTAGACAACCAGGGGAATCCAGGATGGGGTGACTTGAGTGCCTCCCACCAGGGTCTGTTACCCAGAATCCCTTGCAAACGGAAAAAATGGACAAAAAAACACATTTTCCCTACATTTCTGTGATGGAAAGTTATGGAATCTGCGTGGATCCACAAATTCCCACCCACCCCGCGTGCCCCAAAGTCCTACAAGAAAAATGGTACCTCACTTGTGCGGGTCGGCCTAGTGCCCGCGACAGGAAACGGCGCAAAACGCAACGTGGTCACTCCTCAATTTTGCAGTGAAAAATGACCGTTTTTTGGCAAAGTGACTAGCTGTAGTTTTTTAACCCTAGCTCTGCCGGCACCTAGGGAAACCTAGCAAACCTATATATTTTTGAAAACTAGACACCCAGGGGAATCCAGGATGGGGTGACTTGAGGGCCTCCCACCAGGGTCTGTTACCCAGAATCCCTTGCAAACCTAAAAAATTGACAAAAAAAACACATTTTCCCCACATTTCTGTGATGGAAAGTTCTGGAATCTGCGTGGATCCACAAATTTCCACCCACCCCGCGTCCCCCAAAGTCCTTAGAGAAAAATGGTACCTCACTTGTGCAGGTCGCCTAGTGCCCGCGACAGGAAACGGCGCGAAACGTAACATGGTCACACCTCAATTTTGCAGTGAAAAATGACACTTTTTTGTCAAAGTGCCTAGCTGTAGTTTTTGAACCCTAGCTCTGCCGGCACCTAGGGAAACCTAGCAAACCTATATATTTTTGAAAACTAGACACCGAGGGGAATCCAGGATGGGGTGACTTGAGTGCCTCCCACTAGGGTCTGTTACCCAGAATCCCTTGCAAACCTACAAAATTGACAAAAAAACACATTTTCCCCACATTTCTGTGATGGAAAGTTCTGGAATCTGTGTGGATCTACAAATTTCCACCCATCCCGCGTTCCCCAAAGTCCTATGAGAAAAATGGTACCTCACTTGTGTGGGTCGGCCTAGTGCCCGCGACAGGAAACGGCGCAAATGCAATGTGGTCACACCTCAATTTTGCAGTGAAAGATGACCCTTTTTTGGCAAAGTGACTAGCTGTAGTTTTTGAACCCTAGCTCTGCTGGAACCTAGGGAAACCTAGCAAACCTATATATTTTTGTACACTAGACACCCAGGGGAATCCAGGATGGGGTGACTTGAGTGCCTCCCACCAGGGTCAATTACCCAGAATCCCTTGCAAATGTAAAAAATGGACAAAAAAACACATTTTCCCCACATTTCTGTGATGGAAAGTTCTGGAATCTGCGTGGATCCACAAATTTCCACCCAATCCGCGTTCCCCAAAGTCCTACAAGAAATATGGTACCTCACTTGTGCGGGTCGGCCTAGTGCCCGTGACAGAAAACGGCACAAAACGCAACGTGTTCACACCTCAATTTTGCAGTGAAAAATTACCCTTTTTTGGCAAAGTGACTAGCTGTAGTTTTTTAACCCTAGCTCTGCCGGCACCTAGGGAAACCTAGCAAACCTATATATTTTTGAAAACTAGACACCCAGGGGAATCCAGGATGGGGTGACTTGAGTGCCTCCCACCAGGGTCTGTTACCCAGAATCCCTTGCAAACGTAAAAAATGGACAAAAAAAACACATTTTCCCCACATTTCTGTGATGGAAAGTTCTGGAATCTGCGTGGATCCACAAATTTCCACCCACCCCGTGTTCCCCAAAGTCCTATGAGAAAAATGGTACCTCACTTGTGCGGGTCGCCTAGTGCCCGCGACAGGAAACGGCGCAAAACGCACCGTGGTCACACCTCAATTTTGCAGTGAAAAATGACCCTTTTTTTGCAAAGTGCCTAGCTGTAGTTTTTTAACCCTAGCTCTGCCGGCACCTAGGGAGACCTAGCAAACCTATATATTTTTGAAAACTAGACACCCAGGGGAATCCAGGATGGGGTGACTTGAGTGCCTCCCACCAGGGTCAGTTACCCAGAATCCCTTGCAATCCTAAACAAATGACAAAAAAAACATATTTTCCCCACATTTCTGTGATGGAAAAATCTGGAATATGCGGGGATCCACACATTTCCACCCACCCCGCGTTCCCCAAAGTCCTACGAGAGAAATGGTACCTCACTTGTGCGGGTCGGCCTAGTGCCCGCGACAGGAAACGGTGCAAAACGCAACGTGGTCACACCTCAATTTTGCAGTGAAAAATGACCCTTTTTTGGCAAAGTGACTAGCTGTAGTTTTTTAACCCTAGCTCTGCCAGCACCTAGGGAAACCTAGCAAACCTATATATTTTTGAAAACTAGACACACAGGGGAATCCAGGATGGGGTGACTTGAGTGCCTTCCACCAGGGTATGTTACCCAGAATCCCTTGCAAACCTAACAAATTGACAAAAAAAACACATTTTGCCCACATTTATGTGATGGAAAGTTCTGGAATCTGTTTGGATCCACAAATTACCACCCACTCCGCGTTCCCCAAAGTCCTACGAGAAATATGGTACCTCACTTGTGCGGGCGGCCTAGTGCCCGTGACAGAAAATGGCGCAAAACGCAACGTGTTCACACCTCAATTTTGCAGTGAAAAATTACCCTTTTTTGGCTAAGTGACTAGCTGTAGTTTTTGAACCCTAGCCCTGCCGGCACCTAGGGAAACCTAGCAAACCTATATATTTTTGAAAACTAGACACCCAGGGGAATCCAGGATGGGGAGACTTGAGTGCCTCCCACCAGGGTCAGTTACCCAGAATCCCTTGCAAACGTAAAAAATGGACAAAAAAAACACATTTTCCCCACATTTCTGTGATGGAAAGTTCTGGAATCTGCGTGGATCCACAAATTTCCAACCACCCCGCATTCCCCAAAGTCCTACGAGAAAAATGGTACCTCACTTGTGCGGGTCGGCCTAGTGCCCGTGTGAGAAGTTGGCCTGGTATATGATGTTCACTAGTTAAAGTGACCACCTTGTACCATGCCAAGCAACCCTTATGGTGTGGTTGTAAGTCAACCTTTTCGGACTAGCTGCCCTAGTGGTAGCTTAGGCTAAGCAGTCTTTGAGGCTAAACTCGTGAAGCATGTTAAGCAAGCTGTTTTACCAAATGCAACCCCCTTTTTATACCAATGAAAGGACACCACACAGATATATATTCAAAATATATATGTATTTATTTCTCAAAGTAACCCCTAGTCTCTTTATGAGCACAGGAGCACAAATCGTCAAACAAGATTACAGTAGAATACACAGAAGTTGCACTTTATATGGATAGGCCCTGGTGGCCGCTCAAACCATATACTAAATTAGTGGTATAAGTACCACAAACAGAAAAGGGAAAAGGCCTAGGGCCTCTAGAATCGCTGGGCAAACAAGTAGCTAACTTCAGTTAGTGACGAGGAGGTCCACGGGTTGCGTGTGCAGAGCAAATAGTCACACGCGTGCTCCCATAGATTTTCAATGGGTGCGTAAAAGTTACAAACATACTGCAAAAAGGAACTTCCGGATGGGCTATGAACTCAAGATTGGAAACACAGACACTAGAGATGATTCTCTACACTTGGGCACCGGAGTGCCAGCTTTACCTCACCCACAGGAAGCGGGTGCATAGGCCTCGAAGTGCGTCGGGTTTCTTCTATCTGTTCAATGGAGCCTGTGGACAAGAATGCTGCAGGCGGTCGGTCCGGAAGGGATGCGGTGGATCCAAGAGTGGATCGAAGTTGTAGAAGAGCTGTAAGCAGAGGGGACAGTGTTCACAGTCACTAGCCAGTGACCAGCGTGGCACCAGGTGGGTACCAGGTGATGTCGGGTGCAAACAGGAAGAAAGGTGTAGCTTGTCTCTGCAGCCACGTGGTCCCCGAAGGTCGACGACGTCCAGGAGTCGGTTCACGATCTGTCCCACGCAGGCTCTCGCTGTCGGCAGTGTCGGCAACTTAATCGAAGCAAACAAGCCTTGGCAAAAGCAATTATTGTGGAAAACGAAATAAGCTGATGGTTCTGACCAGCAAGGTCAGAGGGACTGCTCCTTTGGAGGGGAGCAAGGGCCAGTTTGGAGCAACCAGACCAGTGGTGTATTTCTTGAAGTTCGTTGCCAAGATGGCCACTAGCCAGCGGGCCAGCAACCGGTTAGGCGCGTCGAGTGGCAAAATGCAGAAGGGCCCCAGGCAGATCGTGGAGATGCTGGAGGGCTCACCTTTGGTGCAGATGCTGCTCGAGGGTTGGGCTTTTCAGATCCCAAAGCACAACTTGGAGGGAGCCTCGGTTGTTGCACTTGCAGCTTGTCGTGGTCGTTTCAAGATGGCTGGCTCCACGTGTCTCGTTGCCTCCACGGGTCTCCTCTTTTCAGGGACTCTGGATCGGGCGGTGAGAGGTCTGGAGGTCCAGGTCTTGTCAGTCTCTGGGCTCGGGCTCCGGCGGGAGGCGGCAGCAAAGCAGATGTTTATTCGCTAGATGGTGCTTGCATTAGCAAGGTGGTCACTCCCTGACCACAGGGGAGATTTCCTTCAGTCTTCTGTGCAGCAGAATGTCGAAGTTCCCGTCTTCTTCTTAGTTTCAAGTTGATTCCAGGATGTCTGAAGTCTTAGGACACAGCTCCTACCTTTAAGCGGATTCTAGGAGCCGGACTACCTGCTAGGTCCCTCCCTAAGGGTGGGACCAGGAAGGGGGGTGGTTACACCCCCAATCCTTTGTCCAGCTCGCCCCAGGCCCGGGACTGGTGTGCCCCAGGACTGGATTGAACTGGCATATGCACCGAGGCTCCTTGTGAGCCACAGGCATGTCTGGTTTCTTTCAAGCCCTACCTGACCAATACACAAAATCCTGTCTGGGGTGGTGCACGCACCTCCCCTGGCAGGAAACCCTTTGTCCACACCTCCCAATCTGGAAGGACTCCCAGCAGCAGGAGGGCAGACTTGTGTCTGTGGTGGCAGCATCCATTTTGTGGAGCTGAGGCTATGTCTGATTTTACCCGGGTTTCAGGTACTGTACATGTCGTGTCCCTCTAGAAGGGTGGAATGCTAACCCCGTCGCCAGAATTGGCGAGGGGTTAGTATTCCAATTCGTATGACACCTTACTCGACATGTTTTGATAAAGCCAAACCAAAGATAGCATTTAACCGTGAGGTTCATAATGCACTTAAGAGTATATGGTATGACGATATCTGGACACAGTAGAAGGAAGTTGTTCCGACCACTGCAGACAGACTCAGCTCATGCCAGAGCACCATCTCACATGGAACCAAGCACTCTGCCTTCAGGATTGTTAAGGCCTGTGTAGGAGAGTAGGGTCTGCTATCCTATGGTCACCCCAAATTTTTGCTTTTTGCTTCACTGGTTTTTGACATATTGAGGCTGTGGGCCTGCCAATCAGACCCCCAGCCTGCTGTTCTCTCTACTAAATTAAAACTATGCACCCTAGGTGCATAACCAATTGGAAGTGGATCACCCTGTCAGCCCCTGTACCAGTGTACACTAGGTACCCAGGGCATTGGTGTACCCAAGGCCTGCCAGGGGCTGCAGCATGTATTATGCCACCCCAGGCTTGGCCTAACAATTTGACACAACTGGCTGATCACTCAGCTGGGGTAAGTTGGTGTAATCACCTCTTACTTAGGTGTAGTATACCTATACCTAACCTTAAATGGGACACCTGGTAACCTATAAGTCACTCCTATGGCAGGCCTTAACAATCCTGAAGGCAGAGTGCGTGGTTCCATGTGAGATGGTGCTCTGGCATGAGCTGAGCCTGTCTGCAGTGGTCGGAACAACTTCCTTCTACTGTTTCCCGATATCGTCATACCATATACTCTTAAGTGCATTATGAACCTCGCGGTTAAATGCTATCTTTGGTTTGGCTTTATCAAAACATGTCGAGTAAGGTGTCATACGAATTGGAATACTAACCCCTCGCCAATTCTGGCGACGGGGTTAGCATTCCACCCTTCTAGAGGGACACGACATGTACAGTGCCTGAAACCCGGGTAAAATCAGACATAGCCTCAGCTCCACAAAATGGATGCTGCCACCACAGACACAAGTCTGCCCTCCTGCTGCTGGGAGTCCTTCCAGCTTGGGAGGTGTGGACAAAGGGTTTCCTGCCAGGGGAGGTGCGTGCACCACCCCAGACAGGATTTTGTGTATTGGTCAGGTAGGGCTTGAAAGAAACCAGACATGCCTGTGGCTCACAAGGAGCCTCGGTGCATATGCCAGTTCAAACCGGTCCTGGGGCACACCAGTCCCGGGCCTGGGGCGAGCTGGACAAAGGATTGGGGGTGTAACCACCCCCCTTCCTGGTCCCACCCATAGGGAGGGACCTAGCAGGTAGTCCGGCCCCTAGAATCCGCTTAAAGGTAGGAGCTGTGTCCTAAGACTTCAGACATCCTAGAATCAACTTAAAACTAAGAAGAAGACGGGAACTTCGACGCTCTGCTGCACAGAGGACTGAAGCCAATCTCCCCTGTGGTCAGGGAGTGACCACCTTGCTAACGCAAGCACCATCCAGCGAATCAACGTCTGCTTTGCCGCCGCCTCCCGCCGGAGCCCGAGCCCAGAGACTGACAAGACCTGGACCTCCAGACCTCTCACCGCCCGATCCACAGTCCCTGAAAAGAGGAGACCCGTGGAGGCACCGAGACACGTGGAGCCAGCCATCTTGGAACCACTACGACAAGCTGACAAGTGCAACAACCGAGGCTCCCTCCAAGTTGTGCTTTGGGATCTGAGAAGCCCCACCCCCGAGCAGCATCTGCACCAAAGGTGAGCCCTCCAGCATCTCCACGATCTGCGTGGGGCCCTTCTGCATTTTGCCACTCGACGCGCCTAACCGGTTGCTGGCCCGCTGGCTAGTAGCCATCTTGGCGACGAACTTCAAGAAATACACCACTGGTCTGGTTGCTCCAGACTAGCCCTTGCTCCCCTCCAAAGGAGCAGTCCTTCTGACCTTGCTGGTCAGAACCATCAGCTTATTTCCTTTTCCTACAACAATTGCTTTTGCCAAGGCTTGTTTGCTTCGATCAAGTCGCCGACACCGCCGACAGCGAGAGCCTGCGTGGGACAGCTTGTGACTTGACTCCTGGACGTCGTCGACCTCCAGGGACCACGTGGCTGCAGAGACAAGCTACACCTTTCTTCCTGTTTGCACCCGACATTGCCTGGTACCCACCTGGTGCCACGCTGGTCACTGGCTAGTGACTGTGAACACTGTCCCCTCTGCTTACAGGTCTTCAACATCTCCGATCCACTCTTGGATCCACTGCATCTCTCCCGGACCGACCGCCTGCAGCATCTTTGTCTTCAAGCTCCACGGAACAGATAGAAGAAACCCGACGCACTTCGAGGCCTATGCACCCGCTTCCTGTGGGTGAGGTAAAGCTGGCACATCTGTGTCCAAGTGTAGTATTACATCTCTAGTGCCTGTGTTCCAAATCTTGAGTTCCTAGTCCATCCGGAAGATCCTCTTTGCAGTGACTTTGTACTTTTTACGCACCCATTGAAACCTATGGGAGCACGTGTGTGACTATTTGCTCTGCACACGCCACCCGTGGACCTCCTGGTCACTAACTGACGTTAGCTCCTTGTAGGCCCAGCGATTCTAGAGGCCCTAGGCCTTTTCCCTTTTCTGTTCGTGGTACTTATACCACTATTTTAGTATATGGTTCGAGTGGCCACCAGGGCCTATCCATATAACGTGCAACTTCTGTGTATTCTGTGATAATCTTGTTTGACGATTTGTGCTCCTGTGCTCATAAAGAGACTAGGGGTTACTTTGAGAAATAAATACATATATATTTTGAATATATATCTGTGTGGTGTCCTTTCATTGGTATAAAAGGGGGTTGCATTTGGTAAAACAGCTGGCTTAACACGCTTCACGAGTTTAGCCTCAAAGACTGCTTAGCCTACACTACCACTAGGGCAGCTAGTCCGAAAAGGTTGACTTACAACCACACCATAAGGGTTGCTTGGCATGGTACAAGGTGATCACTTTAACTAGTGAGCATCATATACCAGGCCAACTTCTCACATTGGTGAGCAGCGGTTGGATTTGAGCTTGCTGTGTTTTACCATTGTAATCTCTTGGTTACCAATTGAAAGATCACATAGGTACCTGTAGGTACATATAAAACAAGATTAGATATACATAAGTTCTACTGAACTTAGTTGTTGTAGAGCAAAGGGAGTAGCACACCCTGACTACAACTACTAGATAGGTTTAGTAGGTAAACCCAAGTGTAGGTAGATTGCAACACATCCACCCACACTTAAGAGCAATGGCCGGGGCAGAGGGGTCCACTGTACCCTTCTCTGTTGAGAGTGACCCCCAGAGGGCACCATCCAGCTTTGCTACCCTTAATCAGAATGAGCTCAGTCATTTGGCAACTCTTAGAGGCCTTAAACAGCCCAAGAACCCTACCTCTGCTGAGCTCAGAGAACTCTTACAGAATGATGAGAATCAGAGAGAACTCAAGAAAGCTTCCCAGTTAGCCCCCTTAGGGTCAGGAACAGGAGGCCCCCCTTCTGAAGATGCTACAGAGGTACCCAGTACCAATAGCCATCCCTTAGATGAGAATCATACTACAGGGGAGGAAAGTGGTGAGGATACAGAAAGTAGTGATGATGAAGGGAGAACTAGCCCAGTGCCAAGTATTATACTTGGCCCAGCTAAACTAAGGCTATTGGGGACTGACAATGGGTTTACCCCATTGGATCTCCCCAGTGGACTTAACACAGGGCTTGGGAGGCAAAGGAATCGCTCAGGTGACTCCAATGCTTCTCATGGCTCTAGAGGCTCTCAAGGTCACTCCAGGAAAAGGATGACCACCCCTCAGAGGAGGGAACATGAGGCCAGAATGCAGGAAGCCCAGCTGAGGATCAGGAAGCAGGAGCTAGAAGTAGCCCTGATGGAAGAAAAACTGAACAAGGCTAGGCAACCTAGAGAGAGTGGGTCTATACCCACTGGTGGCAGCATTGTCCCTAAGGACAAAGATAGGGTCTTTGATAATAGGAACCTGTCTAAGGTTGTGCCCCCCTACAAAAGTGGGGATGACATCCACAAATGGATAACTGCTCTTGAGAGAGCCTGCAAAGTACAGCAGGTTCCTGAAGACCAGTGGGCAGCAATCCTCTGGCTCTCCTTTGAAGGAAGAGGCAGAGACAGACTCCTCACTGTTAGAGAAGAGGATGTCAGAAACTACAGAGTCCTGAAGAGTGTTCTGGTAGATGGATTAGGCTTAACCACTGAACAGTACAGGTTAATGTTCAGAGACACCCAAAAAAAACAGACTCAGGACTGGTCTGAATATGTTGAATGTGCCACTGAGGCTTTGGAGGGTTGGTTGCTGGGAAGTAAGGTATCTGATTTTACAGGATTGTATAATTTGATGATGAGAGAACAGATTTTAAATAACTGTCAAAACCAGCAACTGCATCAACACTTGGTTGACTCTGATCTGACCTCTCCCCAAGAATTGGGAAAGAAGGCAGACAAATGGGTCAGAACCAGGGTTAAGCAAAAGAACCAGAACCAGGGCCAAGGGGGTGATCAGAAGAAAACAGACCAAAAGGGTGGAGATCAGAAACCTAAAGACCAGAAGACTTCAACAGGGCCCCAAACTACTGCTAAGGAGGGTGGGTCCCAACAACAGTCCAAAAAGAAGAAAGAAGGTCAAAAGAAACCCTGGTGCAATCATTGCAAAAATACAACTCACTGGACTAGTGATTGCAAAAAGGGTGGAGCCCCCAACACTGTTGCCCCTAAGGCACCTGCTCCCAGTACTACTGTTAGCAGTGTTGGTCCCCAGACAAAGGGTGTAGTGGGAATCACTATGGGAACTGAAGGAGATTCTGACTTAGACAGAACCCTGACACAGGCAGTCTTGATCTGTGATGGGGACATTGATTTGTCCCTGACTGTGAGCCCCAGTAACCTGGGCAAGTACAGACAGACTCCTTTAATTAATGACAAAGTGGCTCAAGCCTACAGGGACACATGTGCCAGTGTCACTATGGTGACACCAGGCTTTGTGGACCCTGGACAGTACATACCAGGTGAGAACTACCTGGTGACCAATGCCAGCAATGCCACTACTTCACACAGTGTGGCAGTTGTTAACTTCTCATGGGGAGGGGTAACTGGCCTCAAAAGGGTTGTGGTTAGTGCAGACCTCCCAGTAGAATGTTTGTTGGGCAATGACCTAGAGAGTTCTCTATGGTCAGAAGTGGAGTACAGGACTCATGCAGAGATGTTAGGTATATCATCACATGTCCTTGCTGTGACCAGGTCACAGGCCAAAAAGTGCCTCACTGAACCTCAGGTCTTGGATCCTGGAACAATGGACCAAGCACCTACCAAGAAGAAGAACAGGAGGGTCAAGGCTGTGCCTTCCCCCCTGCCTCAGAGTGATGATCAGCCTTCCCAGGAAGCTGATCTAGAGGACCCTGAAGGAACTGTCCCTGAAGAGCTTGAACCTGATCAGGTTGAGTTTCTGGGGACAGGGGGACCTTCAAGGGCTGACTTGAGGCAGGCTCAGTTATCCTGTCCCTCTCTTGAACCCCTCAGACAGCTGGCTGCTGCTGAGGCTGCTGGGAATGCTCAAGGTACCCATAAAGTGTATTGGGATGAAGGGCTCCTTTATTCAGAGGCTAGAGACCCCAAGCCTGGTGCAACCAGGAGGTTGGTTATACCTCTGCAATTTAGGGGCTTCCTTCTTACCTTGGCCCATGACATTCCTTTAGCAGGACACTTAGGCCAGAACAAGACTTGGGACAGACTTGTCCCTCACTTTCACTGGCCTCACATGAATGAAGATACAAAGGAGTTTTGTCGCTCCTGTGTTACCTGCCAAGCCAGTGGCAAATCAGGTGTCACAACAAAGGCCCCCCTAATACCACTACCTGTGGTGGGGGTCCCCTTTGAAAGAGTGGGAATAGACATAGTGGGTCCCATGGATCCTCCCACTGCATCTGGGCACAGATTTATACTGGTGGTAGTGGATCATGCCACCAGGTATCCAGAGGCAATTCCCCTTAGGACCACTACAGCTCCTGTTGTGGCCAGGGCCCTGCTGGGAGTATTCTCCAGAGTGGGGTTTCCTAAGGAGGTAGTATCTGACAGAGGTACCAACTTTATGTCAGGATACTTGACAGCTATGTGGAAGGAATGTGGTGTCAACTACAAGTTCACCACCCCTTATCACCCACAATGCAATGGGCTTGTTGAGAGATTCAACAAGACCCTAAAGGGTATGATCAAAGGATTACCTGAAAAGCTCAGGCCAAGATGGGACATCCTTCTACCCTGCCTTCTGTTTGCTTACAGAGAGGTCCCACAAAAAGGAGTTGGCTACAGCCCCTTTGAATTGTTGTTTGGGCACCCTGTGAGAGGCCCACTGTGTTTGGTGAAGGAAGGATGGGAGTTACCTCTCAAAAAGCCTAAGCTAGACATAGTGGACTATGTACTTGGTCTCCGCTCCAGGATGGCTGAGTATATGGAGAAGGCATCCACAAACCTTGAGGCAAGCCAGGCCTTACAGAAAGCTTGGCATGACCAAAAGGCTGTCTTGGTTGAGTTTCAGCCAGGACAGAAGGTATGGGTGTTGGAGCCAGTGGCCCCAGCAGCACTCCAAGACAAATGGTCTGGACCCCATACAATCCTGGAAAAGAAGGGAGAAGTCACCTACTTGGTCGACCTAGGAACTCCCAGGAGTCCCCACAGGGTACTCCATGTTAACAGGCTTAAAGCATATGTTGACAGGGCAGACATGGGCTTGCTCATGGCTACAGATGAGGGACAGGAGGAAGAGAGTGACCCTCTCCCAGACCTGTTGTCTCAGAACCCTGAAGATGGCTCAGTTGAAGGAGTGACCCTTGGAGGCAACCTCACTGCCCATCAGCAGACTGAATGTAGACAGGTTCTACAATCATTTTCACATATGTTTTCCTTGATACCTAGTCAAACTGACTGGTGTACCCATGTGGTGGACACTGGTGACAGTCTGCCTGTAAAGAACAAGCTTTACAGACAACCTGACCACGTCAGGGACTGTATAAAGGCTGAGGTACATAAAATGCTGGAATTAGGTGTCATTGAACCCTCAGCGAGCCCCTGGGCTAGCCCAGTGTTTCTGGTCCCCAAACCTCACACCAAAGATGGCAAGAGAGAGATGAGGTTCTGTGTGGATTACAGAGGACTCAATGCTGTCACCAGGACAGATGCATACCCTATTCCAAGGGCAGATGAGCTCATAGACAAACTAGCTTCTGCAAAGTTTTTGAGCACATTTGACTTAACAGCTGGCTATTGGCAAATCAGATTAGCTGAGGAGTCTAAGGCCAAAACAGCATTCTCAACCCCAGGTGGGCACTACCAGTTTGTGGTGATGCCCTTTGGTCTGAAGAATGCACCTGCCACCTTCCAAAGGCTGGTGAACCAAGTCCTTACTGGGTTGGATGACTTTTGCGCAGCATATCTGGATGACATTGCTGTCTTTAGCTCCACCTGGGAGGATCACCTGATCCACCTGAAGAAGGCTCTTGAGGCTCTGCAAAGGGCAGGCCTCACTATCAAGGCTACTAAGTGCCAGATAGGGCAGAGTAAGGTTGTATATTTGGGCCACCTTGTAGGTGGAGGCCAAGATCAACCACTGGAGAGTAAGATACAATCCATCAAGGACTGGTCCCCTCCAACCACCCAGACTCAAGTTCGAGCTTTCTTGGGTCTTGACAGGGTACTACAGGAAGTTTGTTAAGAACTATGGGTCCATTGTGACTCCTCTTAATGATCTGACATCCAAGAAGATGCCCAAAAAGGTTCAGTGGACAGTAAGCTGTCAAAAGGCATTTGATGACCTGAAGGAGGCCATGTGCTCTGCACCTATCCTGAAAAGTCCTGACTACTCCAAAGAGTTTATTGTCCAAACAGATGCTTCTGAGTTGGGTGTGGGAGCTGTGCTGTCACAACTTAATGTAGATGGTCAAGACCAACCCATTGCTTTTATTAGCAGAAGGTTGACCCCCAGAGAGAAGAATTGGTCAGCTATTGAGAGGGAGGCCTTTGCTGTGGTGTGGGCCCTGAAGAAGCTGAGGCCATACTTGTTTGGCACTCACTTCAAGATTCAGACCGACCATAAGCCCCTCTTGTGGCTAAATCAGATGAAGGGTGAAAACCCCAAACTGCTTAGGTGGTCCATTTCCCTAAAGGGGATGGACTTTACAGTGGAGCACCGGCCAGGTACTGACCATGGGAATGCAGATGGTCTCTCCAGGTACTTCCACTTAGGACATGAAGACGAGACTGGTCAAGGCTAGTTTAATGTCCCAGCGTTTGGGGGGGGGTTGTGTAGGAGAGTAGGGTCTGCTATCCTATGGTCACCCCAAATTTTTGCTTTTTGCTTCACTGGTTTTTGACATATTGAGGCTGTGGGCCTGCCAATCAGACCCCCAGCCTGCTGTTCTCTCTACTAAATTAAAACTATGCACCCTAGGTGCATAACCAATTGGAAGTGGATCACCCTGTCAGCCCCTGTACCAGTGTACACTAGGTACCCAGGGCATTGGTGTACCCAAGGCCTGCCAGGGGCTGCAGCATGTATTATGCCACCCCAGGCTTGGCCTAACAATTTGACACAACTGGCTGATCACTCAGCTGGGGTAAGTTGGTGTAATCACCTCTTACTTAGGTGTAGTATACCTATACCTAACCTTAAATGGGACACCTGGTAACCTATAAGTCACTCCTATGGCAGGCCTTAACAATCCTGAAGGCAGAGTGCGTGGTTCCATGTGAGATGGTGCTCTGGCATGAGCTGAGCCTGTCTGCAGTGGTCGGAACAACTTCCTTCTACTGTTTCCCGATATCGTCATACCATATACTCTTAAGTGCATTATGAACCTCGCGGTTAAATGCTATCTTTGGTTTGGCTTTATCAAAACATGTCGAGTAAGGTGTCATACGAATTGGAATACTAACCCCTCGCCAATTCTGGCGACGGGGTTAGCATTCCACCCTTCTAGAGGGACACGACATGTACAGTGCCTGAAACCCGGGTAAAATCAGACATAGCCTCAGCTCCACAAAATGGATGCTGCCACCACAGACACAAGTCTGCCCTCCTGCTGCTGGGAGTCCTTCCAGCTTGGGAGGTGTGGACAAAGGGTTTCCTGCCAGGGGAGGTGCGTGCACCACCCCAGACAGGATTTTGTGTATTGGTCAGGTAGGGCTTGAAAGAAACCAGACATGCCTGTGGCTCACAAGGAGCCTCGGTGCATATGCCAGTTCAAACCGGTCCTGGGGCACACCAGTCCCGGGCCTGGGGCGAGCTGGACAAAGGATTGGGGGTGTAACCACCCCCCTTCCTGGTCCCACCCATAGGGAGGGACCTAGCAGGTAGTCCGGCCCCTAGAATCCGCTTAAAGGTAGGAGCTGTGTCCTAAGACTTCAGACATCCTGGAATCAACTTAAAACTAAGAAGAAGACGGGAACTTCGACGCTCTGCAGCACAGAGGACTGAAGCCAATCTCCCCTGTGGTCAGGGAGTGACCACCTTGCTAACGCAAGCACCATCCAGCGAATCAACGTCTGCTTTGCCGCCGCCTCCCGCCGGAGCCCAGAGACTGACAAGACCTGGACCTCCAGACCTCTCACCGCCCGATCCACAGTCCCTGAAAAGAGGAGACCCGTGGAGGCACCGAGACACGTGGAGCCAGCCATCTTGGAACGACTACGACAAGCTGACAAGTGCAACAACCGAGGCTCCCTCCAAGTTGTGCTTTGGGATCTGAGAAGCCCCACCCCCGAGCAGCATCTGCACTAAAGGTGAGCCCTCCAGCATCTCCACGATCTGCGTGGGGCCCTTCTGCATTTTGCCACTCGACGCGCCTAACCGGTTGCTGGCCCGCTGGCTAGTAGCCATCTTGGCGACGAACTTCAAGAAATACACTGCTGGTCTGGTTGCTCCAGACTAGCCCTTGCTCCCCTCCAAAGGAGCAGTCCTTCTGACCTTGCTGGTCAGAACCATCAGCTTATTTCCTTTTCCTACAACAATTGCTTTTGCCAAGGCTTGTTTGCTTCGATCAAGTCGCCGACACCGCCGACAGCGAGAGCCTGCGTGGGACAGCTCGTGACTCAACTCCTGGACGTCGTCGACCTCCAGGGACCACGTGGCTGCAGAGACAAGCTACACCTTTCTTCCTGTTTGCACCCGACATTGCCTGGTACCCACCTGGTGCCACGCTGGTCACTGGCTAGTGACTGTGAACACTGTCCCCTCTGCTTACAGGTCTTCAACATCTCCGATCCACTCTTGGATCCACTGCATCTCTCCCGGACCGACCGCCTGCAGCATCTTTGTCTTCAAGCTCCACGGAACAGATAGAAGAAACCCGACGCACTTCGAGGCCTATGCACCCGCTTCCTGTGGGTGAGGTAAAGCTGGCACATCTGTGTCCAAGTGTAGTATTACATCTCTAGTGCCTGTGTTCCAAATCTTGAGTTCCTAGTCCATCCGGAAGATCCTCTTTGCAGTAACTTTGTACTTTTTACACACCCATTGAAACCTATGGGAGCACGCGTGTGACTATTTGCTCTGCACACGCCACCCGTGGACCTCCTGGTCACTAACTGACGTTAGCTCCTTGTAGGCCCAGCGATTCTAGAGGCCCTAGGCCTTTTCCCTTTTCTGTTCGTGGTACTTATACCACTATTTTAGTATATGGTTCGAGTGGCCACCAGGGCCTATCCATATAACGTGCAACTTCTGTGTATTCTGTGATAATCTTGTTTGACGATTTGTGCTCCTGTGCTCATAAAGAGACTAGGGGTTACTTTGAGAAATAAATACATATATATTTTGAATATATATCTGTGTGGTGTCCTTTCATTGGTATAAAAGGGGGTTGCATTTGGTAAAACAGCTGGCTTAACACGCTTCACGAGTTTAGCCTCAAAGACTGCTTAGCCTACGCTACCACTAGGGCAGCTAGTCCGAAAAGGTTGACTTACAACCACACCATAAGGGTTGCTTGGCATGGTACAAGGTGATCACTTTAACTAGTGAGCATCATATACCAGGCCAACTTCTCACAGCCTGCCATAGGAGTGACTTATAGGTTGACATGTGTCCCATTTAAGGTTAGGTATAGGTATACTACACCTAAGTAAGAGGTGGTTACACCAACTTACCCCAGCTGAGTGATCAGCCAGTTCAATTTTGCAGTGAAAAATTACCCTTTTATGGCAAAGTGACTAGCTGTAGTTTTTGATACCTAGCCCTGCCGGCACCTAGGGAAACCTAGCAAACCTATATATTTTTGAAAACTAGACACCCAGGGGAATCCAGGATGGGGTGACTTGAGTGCCTCCCACCAGGGTCTGTTACCCAGAATCCCTTGCAAACGGAAAAAATGGACAAAAAAACACATTTTCCCCACATTTCTGTGATGGATGTTCTGGAATCTGCGTGGATCCACAAATTTCCACCCACCCCGCGTTCCCCGAAGTCCTACAAGAAAAATGGTACCTCACTTGTGCGGGACGGCCTAGTGCCCGCGACAGGAAACGGCGCAAAACGCAACGTGGTCACACCTCAATTTTGCAGTGAAAGATGACCCTTTTTTGGCAAAGTGACTAGCTGTAGTTTTTGAACCCTAGCTCTGCTGGAACCTAGGGAAACCTAGCAAACCTATATATTTTTGTACACTAGACACCCAGGGGAATCCAGGATGGGGTGACTTGAGTGCCTCCCACCAGGGTCAGTTACCCAGAATCCCTTGCAAACGTAAAAAATGGACAAAAAAACACATTTTCCCCACATTTCTGTGATGGAAAGTTCTGGAATCTGCGTGGATCCACAAATTTCCACCCAATCCGCGTTCCCCAAAGTCCTACGAGAAATATGGTACCTCACCTGTGCGGGTCGGCCTAGTGCCCGCGACAGGAAACGGCGCAAAACGCAACGTAGTCACTCCTCAATTTTGCAGTGAAAAATGACCGTTTTTGGCAAAGTGACTAGCTGTAGTTTTTTAACCCTAGCTCTGCCGGCACCTAGGGAAACCTGGCAAACCTATATATTTTTGAAAACTAGACACCCAGGGGAATCCAGGATGTGGTGAGTTGAGTGCCTCCCACCAGGGTCTGTTACCCAGAATCCCTTGCAAACCTAAAAAATTGACAAAAAAACACATTTTCCCCACATTTCTGTGATGGAACGTTCTGGAATCTGCGTGGATCCACAAATTTCCACCCACCCCGCTTTCCCCAAAGACCTACGTGAAAAACTGGTACCTCACTTGTGCGGGTCGGCCTAGTGCCCGCGACAGGAAACAGGGCAAAATGCAACGTGGTCACACCTCAATTTTGCAGTGAAAAATGACCCTTTTTTGGCAAAGTGCCTAGCTGTAGGTTTTTTAACCCTAGCTCTGCCGGCACCTAGGGAAACCTAGCAAACCTATATATTTTTGAAAACTAGACACCCAGGGGAATCCAGGATGGGGTGACTTGAGTGCCTCCCACCAGGGTCTGTTACCCAGAATCCCTTGCAAACGTAAAAAATGGACAAAAAAAACACATTTTCCCCACATTTCTGTGATGGAAAGTTCTGGAATCTGCGTGGATCCACAAATTTCCACCTACCCCGTGTTCCCCAAAGTCCTATGAGAAAAATGGTACCTCACTTGTGCGGGTCGCCTACTGCCCGCGACAGGAAACTGCGCAAAACGCACCGTGGTCACACCTCAATTTTGCAGTGAAAAATGACCCTTTTTTGGCAAAGTGCCTAGCTGTAGTTTTTTAACCCTAGCTCTGCCGGCACCTAGGGAGACCTAGCAAACCTATATATTTTTGAAAACTAGACACCCAGGGGAATCCAGGATGGGGTGACTTGAGTGCCTCCCACCAGGGTCTGTTACCCAGAATCCCTTGCAAACCTAAACAAATGACAAAAAAAACATATTTTCCCCACATTTCTGTGATGGAAAAATCTGGAATATGCGGGGATCCACACATTTCCACCCACCCCGCGTTCCCCAAAGTCCTACGAGAGAAATGGTACCTCACTTGTGCGGGTCGGCCTAGTGCCCGCGACAGGAAACGGTGCAAAACGCAACGTGGTCACACCTCAATTTTGCAGTGAAAAATGACCCTTTTTTGGCAAAGTGACTAGCTGTAGTTTTTTAACCCTAGCTCTGCCAGCACCTAGGGAAACCTAGCAAACCTATATATTTTTGAAAACTAGACACCCAGGGAAATCCAGGATGGGGTGACTTGAGTGCCTTCCACCAGGGTCTGTTACCCAGAATCCCTTGCAAACCTAAAAAATTGACAAAAAAAACACATTTTGCCCACATTTCTGTGAGGGAAAGTTCTGGAATCTGCGTGGATCCACAAATTTCCACCCACTCCACGTTCCCCAAAGTCCTACGAGAAATATGGTACCTGACTTGTGCGGGTCGGCCTAGTGCCCGTGACAGAAAACGGCGCAAAACGCAACGTGTTCACACCTCAATTTTGCAGTGAAAAATGACCCTTTTTTGGCAAAGTGACTAGCTGTAGTTTTTTAACCCTAGCTCTGCCGGCACCTAGGGAGACCTAGCAAACCTATATATTTTTGAAAACTAGACACCCAGGGGAATCCAGGATGGGGTGACTTGAGTGCCTCCCACCAGGGTCTGTTACCCAGAATCCCTTGCAAACCTAAACAAATGACAAAAAAAACATATTTTCCCCACATTTCTGTGATGGATAAATCTGGAATATGCGGGGATCCACACATTTCCACCCACCCCGCGTTCCCCAAAGTCCTACGAGAGAAATGGTACCTCACTTGTGCGGGTCGGCCTAGTGCCCGCGACAGGAAACGGTGCAAAACGCAACGTGGTCACACCTCAATTTTGCAGTGAAAAATGACCCTTTTTTGGCAAAGTGACTAGCTGTAGTTTTTTAACCCTAGCTCTGCCGGCACCTAGGGAAACCTGGCAAACCTATATATTTTTTAAAACTAGACACCCAGGGGAATCCAGGATGGGGTGACTTGAGTGCCTCCCTCCAGGGTCTGTTACCCAGAATCCCTTGAACACCTAAAAAATTTACAAAAAAAACACATTTGCCCCATATTTCTGTGATGGAAAGTTCTGGAATCTGCGTGGATGCACAAATTTCCACCCACCCCGCGTTCCCCAAAGTCCTACGAGAAAAATGGTACCTCACTTGTGCGGGGCGGCCTAGTACCCGCGACAGGAAACGGCCCAAAACGCAACGTGGTCACACCTCAATTTTGCAGTGAAAAATGACCCTTTTTTGGCAAAGTGCCTAGCTGTAGGTTTTTAACCCTAGCTCTGCCGGCACCTAGGGAAACCTAGCAAACCTATATATTTTTGAAAACTAGACACGCAGGGGAATCCAGGATGGGGTTACTTGAGTGCCTCCCACCAGGGTCTGTTACCCAGAATCCCTTGCAAACGTAAAAAAATAGACAAAAAAAACACATTTTCCCCACATTTCTGTGATGGAAAGTTCTGGAATCTGCGTGGATCCACAAATTTCCACCCACCCCGCGTTCCCCAAAGTCCTATGAGAAAAATGGTACCTCACTTGTGTGGGTCGGCCTAGTGCCCGCGACAGGAAACGGCGCGAAACGCAACATGGTCACACCTCAATTTTGCTGTGAAAAATGACACTTTTTTGGCAAAGTGACTAGCTGTAGTTTTTTAACCCTAGCTCTGCCGGCACCTTGGGAAACCTAGCAAACCTATATATTTTTGAAAACTAGACACCCAGGGGAATCCAGGATGGGGTGACTTGAGTGCCTCCCACCAGGGTTGGTTACCCAGAATCCCTTGCAAACGTAAAAAATGGACAAAAAAAACACATTTTTCCCACATTTCTGTGATGGAAAAGGTGGAATCTGCGTGGATCCACAAATTATCACCCACCCCGCGTTTCCCAAAGTCCTATGAGAAAAATGGTACCTCACTTGTGCGGGTTGGCTTAGTGCCCGTGACAGGAAACGGCGCAAAACGCAAAGTTGTCACACCTCAATTTTGCAGAGTAAAATGACCCTTTTTTGGCAAAGTGACTAGCTGTAGTTTTTTTAACCCTAGCTCTGCCGGCACCTAGGGAAACCTAGCAAACCTATATATTTTGAAAACTAGACACCCAGGGGAATCCAGGATGGGGTGACTTGAGTGCCTCCCACCAGGGTCTGTTACCCAGAATCCATTGCAAACCTAAACAAATGACAAAAAAACATATTTTCCCTACATTTCTCTGATGAAAAAATCTGGAATATGCGTGGATCCACAAATTTCCACCCACTCCGCGTTCCCCAAAGTCCTACGAGAAATATGGTACCTCACTTGTGCGGGTCGGCCTAGTGCCCGTGACAGAAAACGGCGCAAAACGCAACGTGTTCACACCTCAATTTTGCAGTGAAAAATGACCCTTTTTTGGCAAAGTGCCTAGCTGTAGTTTTTTAACCCTAGCTCTGCCGGCACCTAGGGAGACCTAGCAAACCTATATATTTTTGAAAACTAGACACCCAGGGGAATCCAGGATGGGTTGACTTGAGTGCCTCCCACCAGGGTCTGTTACCCAGAATCCCTTGCAAACCTAAACAAATGACAAAAAAACATATTTTCCCCACATTTCTCTGATGAAAAAATCTGGAATATGCGTGGATCCACAAATTTCCACCCACTCCGCGTTCCCCAAAGTCCTACGAGAAATATGGTACCTCACTTGTGCGGGTCGGCCTAGTGCCCGTGACAGAAAACGGCGCAAAACGCAACGTGTTCACACCTCAATTTTGCAGTGAAAAATGACCCTTTTATGGCAAAGTGGCTAGCTGTAGTTTTTGAACGCTAGCCCTGCCGTCACCTAGGGAAACCTAGCAAACCTATATATTTTTGAAAACTAGACAACCAGGGGAATCCAGGATGGGGTGACTTGAGTGCCTCCCACCAGGGTCTGTTACCCAGAATCCTTTGCAAACGGAAAAAATGGACAAAAAAACACATTTTCCCCACATTTCTGTGATGGAAAGTTCTGGAATCTGCGTGGATCCACAAATTCCCACCCACCCCGCGTTCCCCAAAGTCCTACGAGAAAAATGGTACCTCACTTGTGCGGGTCGGCCTAGTGCCCGCGACAGGAAACGGCGCAAAACGCAACGTGGTCATTTCTCAATTTTGCAGTGAAAAATGACCGTTTTTTGGCAAAGTGACTAGCTGTAGTTTTTTAACCCTAGCTCTGCCGGCACCTAGGGAAACCTAGCAAACCTATATATTTTTGAAAACTAGACACCCAGGGGAATCCAGGATGGGTTGACTTGAGTGCCTCCCACCAGGGTCTGTTACCCAGAATCCCTTGCAAACCTAAAAAATTGACAAAAAAAACACATTTTCCCCACATTTCTGTGATGGAAAGTTCTGGAATCTGCGTGGATCCACAAATTTCCACCCACCCCTCGTCCCCCAAAGTCCTTAGAGAAAAATGGTACCTCACTTGTGCAGGTGGCCTAGTGCCCGCGACAGGAAACGGCGCGAAACGTAACATGGTCACACCTCAATTTTGCTGTGAAAAATGGCACTTTTTTGTCAAAGTGCCTAGCTGTAGTTTTTGAACCCTAGCTCTGCCGGCACCTAGGGAAACCTAGCAAACCTATATATTTTTGAAAACTAGACACCCAGGGGAATCCAGGATGGGGTGACTTGAGTGCCTCCCACTAGGGTCTGTTACCCAGAATCCCTTGCAAACCTACAAAACTGACAAAAAAACACATTTTCCCCACATTTCTGTGATGGAAAGTTCTGGAATCTGTGTGGATCTACAAATTTCCACCCACCCCGCGTTCCCCAAAGTCCTATGAGAAAAATGGTACCTAACTTGTGTGGGTCGGCCTAGTGCCCGCGACAGGAAACGGCGCAAAACGCAACGTGGTCACACCTCAATTTTGCAGTGAAAGATGACCCTTTTTTGGCAAAGTGACTAGCTGTAGTTTTTGAACCCTAGCTCTGCTGGAACCTAGGGAAACCTAGCAAACCTATATATTTTTGTACACTAGACACCCAGGGGAATCCAGGATGGGGTGACTTGAGTGCCTCCCACCAGGGTCAGTTACCCAGAATCCCTTGCAAACGTAAAAAATGGACAAAAAAACACATTTTCCCCACATTTCTGTGATGGAAAGTTCTGGAATCTTCGTGGATCCACAAATTTCCACCCAATCCGCATTCCCCAAAGTCCTACGAGAAATATGGTACCTCACTTGTGCGGGTCGGCCTAGTGCCCATGACAGAAAACGGCGCAAAACGCAACGTGTTCACACCTCAATTTTGCAGTGAAAAATTACCCTTTTTTGGCAAAGTGACTAGCTGTAGTTTTTGAACCCTAGCCCTGCCGGCACCTAGGGAAACCTAGCAAACCTATATATTTTTGAAAACTAGACACCCAGGGGAATCCAGGATGGGGAGACTTGAGTGCCTCCCACCAGGGTCAGTTACCCAGAATCCCTTGCAAACGTAAAAAATGGACAAAAAAACACATTTTCCCCACATTTCTGTGATGGAAAGTTCTGGAATCTTCGTGGATCCACAAATTTCCACCCAATCCACGTTCCCCAAAGTCCTACGAGAAAAATGGTACCTCACTTGTGCGGGTCGGCCTAGTGCCCGCGACAGGAAACGGCGCAAAACGCAACGTAGTCACTCCTCAATTTTGCAGTGAAAAATGACCGTTTTTGGCAAAGTGACTAGCTGTAGTTTTTTAACCCTAGCTCTGCCGGCACCTAGGTAACCTGGCAAACCTATATATTTTTGAAAACTAGACACCCAGGGGAATCCAGGATGTGGTGAGTTGAGTGCCTCCCACCAGGGTCTGTTACCCAGAATCCCTTGCAAACCTAAAAAATTGACAAAAAAACACATTTTCCCCACATTTCTGTGATGGAACGTTCTGGAATCTGCGTGGATCCACAAATTTCCACCCACCCCGCTTTCCCCAAAGACCTACGTGAAAAACTGGTACCTCACTTGTGCGGGTCGGCCGCGTGCCCGCGACAGGAAACAGCGCAAAACGCAACGTGGTCACACCTCAATTTTGCAGTGAAAAATTACCCTTTTTTGGAAAAGTGACTAGCTGTAGGTTTTGAAAACTAGCTCTGCCGGCACCTAGGGAGACCTAGCAAACCTATATATTTTTGAAAACTAGACACCCAGGGGAATCCAGGATGGGGTGACTTGAGTGCCTCCCACCAGGGTCTGTTACCCAGAATCCCTTGCAAACCAAAACAAATGACAAAAAAAATACATTTTCCCCACATTTCTGTGATGGAAAAATCTGGAATATGCGTGGATCCACACATTTCCACCCACCCCGCGTTCCCCAAAGTCCTACGAGAAAAATGGTACCTCACTTGTGCGGGTCGGCCTAGTGCCTGCAACAGGAAACCGTGCAAAACGCAACGTGGTCACACCTCAATTTTGCAGTGAAAAATGACCCTTTTTTGGCAAAGTGCCTAGCTGTAGGTTTTTTAACCCTAGCTCTGCCGGCACCTAGGGAATCCTAGCAAACCTATATATTTTTGAAAACTAGACACCCAGGGGAATCCAGGATGGGGTGACTTGAGTGCCTCCCACCAGGGTCTGTTACCCAGAATCCCTTGCAAACGTAAAAAATGGACAAAAAAAACACATTTTCCCCACATTTCTGTGATGGAAAAATCTGGAATATGCGGGGATCCACACATTTCCACCCACCCCGCGTTCCCCAAAGTCCTACGAGAGAAATGGTACCTCACTTGTGCGGGTCGGCCTAGTGCCCGCGACAGGAAACGGTGCAAAACGCAACGTGGTCACACCTCAATTTTGCAGTAAAAAATGACCCTTTTTTGGCGAAGTGACTAGCTGTAGTTTTTTAACCCTAGCTCTGCCAGCACCTAGGGAAACCTAGCAAACCTATAAATTTTTGAAAACTAGACACCCAGGGGAATCCAGGATGGGGTGACTTGAGTGCCTTCCACCAGGGTTTGTTACCCAGAATCCCTTGCAAACCTAAAAAATTGACAAAAAAACACATTTTCCCCACATTTCTGTGATGGAAAAATCTGGAATATGCGGGGATCCACACATTTCCACCCACCCCGCGTTCCCCAAAGTCCTACGAGAGAAATGGTACCTCACTTGTGCGGGTCGGCCTAGTGCCCGCGACAGGAAACGGTGCAAAACGCAACGTGGTCACACCTCAATTTTGCAGTAAAAAATGACCCTTTTTTGGCAAAGTGACTAGCTGTAGTTTTTTAACCCTAGCTCTGCCGGCACCTAGGGAAACCTGGCAAACCTATATATTTTTGAAAACTAGACACCCAGGGGAATCCAGGATGTGGTGAGTTGAGTGCCTCCCACCAGGGTCTGTTACCCAGAATCCCTTGCAAACCTAAAAAATTGATAAAAAAACACATTTTCCCCACATTTCTGTGATGGAACGTTCTGGAATCTGCGTGGATCCACAAATTTCCACCCACCCCGCTTTCCCCAAAGACCTACGTGAAAAACTGGTACCTCACTTGTACGGGTCGGCCGCGTGCCCGCGACAGGAAACAGCGCAAAACGCAACGTGGTCACACCTCAATTTTGCAGTGAAAAATTACCCTTTTTTGGAAAAGTGACTAGCTGTAGTTTTTGAAAACTAGCTCTGCCGGCACCTAGGGAGACCTAGCAAACCTATATATTTTTGAAAACTAGACACCCAGGGGAATCCAGGATGGGGTGACTTGAGTGCCTCCCACCAGGGTCTGTTACCCAGAATCCCTTGCAAACCAAAACAAATGACAAAAAAAACACATTTTCCCCACATTTCTGTGATGGAAAAATCTGGAATATGCGTGGATCCACACATTTCCACCCACCCCGCGTTCCCCAAAGTCCTACGAGAAAAATGGTACCTCACTTGTGCGGGTCGGCCTAGTGCCTGCGACAGGAAACCGTGCAAAACGCAACGGGGTCACACCTCAATTTTGCAGTGAAAAATGACCCTTTTTTGGCAAAGTGCCTAGCTGTAGGTTTTTTAACCCTAGCTCTGCCGGCACCTGGGGAAACCTAGCAAACCTATATATTTTTGAAAACTAGACACCCAGGGGAATCCAGGATGGGGTAACTTGAGTGCCTCCCACCAGGGTCTGTTACCCAGAATCCCTTGCAAACGTAAAAAATGGACAAAAAAACACATTTTCCCCACATTTCTGTGATGGAAAAATCTGGAATATGCGGGGATCCACACATTTCCACCCACCCCGCGTTCCCCAAAGTCCTACGAGAGAAATGGTACCTCACTTGTGCGGGTCGGCCTAGTGCCCGCGACAGGAAACGGTGCAAAACGCAACGTGGTCACACCTCAATTTTGCAGTAAAAAATGACCCTTTTTTGGCAAAGTGACTAGCTGTAGTTTTTTAACCCTAGCTCTGCCAGCACCTAGGGAAACCTAGCAAACCTATACATTTTTGAAAACTAGACACCCAGGGGAATCCAGGATGGGGTGACTTGAGTGCCTTCCACCAGGGTCTGTTACCCAGAATCCCTTGCAAACCTAAAAAATTGACAAAAAAAACACATTTTGCCCACATTTATGTGATGGAAAGTTCTGGAATCTGCGTGGATCCACAAATTTCCACCCACTCCGCGTTCCCCAAAGTCCTACGAGAAATATGGTACCTCACTTGTGCGGGTTGGCCTAGTGCCCGTGACAGAAAACGGCGCAAAACGCAACGTGTTCACAACTCAATTTTGCAGTGAAAAATTACCCTTTTTTGGCTAAGTGACTAGCTGTAGTTTTTGAACCCTAGCTCTGCCGGCACCTAGGGAAACCTAGCAAACCTATATATTTTTGAAAACTAGACATCCAGGGGAATCCAGGATGGGGAGACTTGAGTGCCTCCCACCAGGGTCAGTTACCCAGAATCCCTTGCAAACGTAAAAAATGGACAAAAAAAACACATTTTCCCCACATTTCTGTGATGGAAAGTTCTGGAATCTGCGTGGATCCACAAATTTCCAACCACCCCGCATTCCCCAAAGTCCTACGAGAAAAATGGTACCTCACTTGTGCGGGTCGGCCTAGTGCCCGTGTGAGAAGTTGGCCTGGTATATGATGTTCACTAGTTAAAGTGACCACCTTGTACCATGCCAAGCAACCCTTATGGTGTGGTTGTAAGTCAACCTTTTCGGACTAGCTGCCCTAGTGGTAGCTTAGGCTAAGCAGTCTTTGAGGCTAAACTCGTGAAGCGTGTTAAGCAAGCTGTTTTACCAAATGCAACCCCCTTTTTATACCAATGAAAGGACACCACACAGATATATATTCAAAATATATATGTATTTATTTCTCAAAGTAACCCCTAGTCTCTTTATGAGCACAGGAGCACAAATCGTCAAACAAGATTACAGTAGAATACACAGAAGTTGCACTTTATATGGATAGGCCCTGGTGGCCGCTCAAACCATATACTAAATTAGTGGTATAAGTACCACGAACAGAAAAGGGAAAAGGCCTAGGGCCTCTAGAATCGCTGGGCAAACAAGTAGCTAACTTCAGTTAGTGACGAGGAGGTCCACGGGTTGCGTGTGCAGAGCAAATAGTCACACGCGTGCTCCCATAGGTTTTCAATGGGTGGGTAAAAGTTACAAACATACTGCAAAAAGGATCTTCCGGATAGGCTATGAACTCAAGATTGGAAACACAGACACTAGAGATGATTCTCTACACTTGGGCACTGGAGTGCCAGCTTTACCTCACCCACCGGAAGCGGGTGCATAGGCCTCGAAGTGCGTCGGGTTTCTTCTATCTGTTCAATGGAGCCTGTGGACAAGAATGCTGCAGGAGGTCGGTCCGGATGGGATGCGGTGGATCCAAGAGTGGATCGAAGTTGTAGAAGACCTGTAAGCAG
This sequence comes from Triturus cristatus, assembly GCF_964204655.1. NCBI lineage: Eukaryota > Metazoa > Chordata > Amphibia > Caudata > Salamandridae > Triturus > Triturus cristatus. The sequence goes on from NW_028187382.1 coordinate 364,343, forward strand.
AGAAGACAGTGTTCACATTCACTAGCCAGTGACCAGCGTGGCACCAGGTGGGTACCAGGCGATGTCGGGTGCAAACAGGAAGAAAGGTGTAGCTTGTCTCTGCAGCCACGTGGTCCCCGAAGGTCGACGACGTCCAGGAGTCAGTTCACGAGCTGTCCCACGCAGGCTCTCACTGTCGGCGGTGTCGTCGACTTGATTGAAGCAAACAAGCCTTGGCAAAAGCAATTGTTGTGGAAAACGAAATAAGCTGATGGTTCTGACCAGCAAGGTCAGAGGGACTGCTCCTTTGGAGGGGAGCAAGGGCCAGTTTGGAGCAACCAGACCAGCGGTGTATTTCTTGAAGTTCGTCGCCAAGATGGCCACTAGCCAGCGGGCCAGCAACTGGTTAGGCGCGTCGAGTGGCAAAATGCAGAAGGGCCCCACGCAGATCGTGGAGATGCTGGAGGGCTCACCTTTGGTGCAGATGCTGCTCGAGGGTTGGGCTTCTCAGATCCCAAAGTACAACTTGGAGGGAGCCTCGGTTGTTGCACTTGCAGCTTGTCGTGGTCGTTTCAAGATGGCTGGCTCCACGTGTCTCGTTGCCTCCACGGGTCTCCTCTTTTCAGGGATTGTGGATCGGGCGGTAAGAAGTCTGGAGGTCCAGGTCTTGTCAGTCTCTGGGCTCGGGCTCCGGCGGGAGGCGGCGGCAAAGCAGATGTTGATTCGCTAGATGGTGCTTGCGTTAGCAAGGTGGTCACTCCCTGACCACAGGGGAGATTTCCTTCAGTCTTCTGTGCAGCAGAATTTCGAAGTTCCCGTCTTCTTCTTAGTTTCAAGTTGATTCCAGGATGTCTGAAGTCTTAGGACACAGCTCCTACCTTTAAGCGGATTCTAGGGGCCGGACTACCTGCTAGGTCCCTCCCTAAGGGTGGGACCAGGAAGGGGGGTGGTTACACCCCCAATCCTTTGTCCAGCTCGCCCCAGGCCCGGGACTGGTGTGCCCCAGGACCGGATTGAACTGGCATATGCACCGAGGCTCCTTGTGAGCCACAGGCATGTCTGGTTTCTTTCAAGCCCTACCTGACCAATACACAAAATCCTGTCTGGGGTGGTGCACGCACCTCCCCTGGCAGGAAACCCTTTGTCCACACCTCCCAAGCTGGAAGGACTCCCAGCAGCAGGAGGGCAGACTTGTGTCTGTGGTGGCAGCATCTATTTTGTGGAGCTGAGGCTATGTCTGATTTTACCCGGGTTTCAGGTACTGTACATGTCGTGTCCCTCTAGAAGGGTGGAATGCTAACCCCGTTGCCAGAATTGGCGAGGGGTTAGTATTCCAATTCGTATGACACCTTACTCGACATGTTTTGATAAAGCCAAACCAAAGATAGCATTTAACCGCGAGGTTCATAATGCACTTAAGAGTATATGGTATGACGATATCTGGAAACAGTAGAAGGAAGTTGTTCCGACCACTGCAGACAGGCTCAGCTCATGCCAGAGCACCATCTCACATGGAACCAAGCACTCTGCCTTCAGGATTGTTAAGGCCTGCCTTAGGAGTGACATATAGGTTGACATGTGTCCCATTTAAGGTTAGGTATAGATATACTACACCTAAGTAAGAGGTGGTTACACCAACTTACCCCAGCTGAGTGATCAGCCAGTTGTGTCAAATTTGTTAGGCCAGGCCAGGGGTGGCTCAATACATGCTTCAGCCCCTGGTAGGCCTTAGATACACCAATGCCCTGGGTACCTCGTGTACACTGGTACAGGGGCTCACAGGGTGATCCACTTCCAATTGGTTATGCACCTAGAGTGCATAGTGTAAATTTAGTAGAGAGAACAGCAGGATGGGGGTCTGATTGGCAGGCCCACAGCTTCAATATGTCAAAAACCAGTGAAGCAAAAAGCAAAAATTTGGGGTGACCATAGGATAGCAGACCCTACTCTCATACACAACCCCCCCCCAAACGCAGGGACATTAAACTAGCCTTGACCAGTCTCGTCTTCATGTCCTAAGTGGAAGTACCTGGAGAGACCATCTGCATTCCCATGGTCAGTACCTGGCTGGTGCTCCACTGTAAAGTCCATCCCCTGTAGGGAAATGGACCACCTAAGCCGTTTGGGGTTTTCACCCTTCATCTGATTTAGCCACAAGAGGGGCTTATGGTCGGTCTGAATCTTGAAGTGAGTGCCAAACAAGTATGGCCTCAGCTTCTTCAGGGCCCACACCACAGCAAAGGCCTCCCTCTCAATAGCTGACCAATTCTTCTCTCTGGGGGTCAACCTTCTGCTAATAAAAGCAATGGGTTGGTCTTGACCATCTACATTAAGTTGTGACAGCACAGCTCCCACACCCAACTCAGAAGCATCTGTTTGGACAATAAACTCTTTGGAGTAGTCAGGACTTTTCAGGATAGGTGCAGAGCACATGGCCTCCTTCAGGTCATCAAATGCCTTTTGACAGCTTACTGTCCAGTGAACCTTTTTGGGCATCTTCTTGGATGTCAGATCATTAAGAGGAGTCACAATGGACCCATAGTTCTTAACAAACTTCCTGTAGTACCCAGTCAAGCCCAAGAAAGCTCGAACTTGAGTCTGGGTGGTTGGAGGGGACCAGTCCTTGATGGATTGTATCTTACTCTCCAGTGGTTGAACTTGGCCTCCACCTACAAGGTGGCCCAAATACACAACCTTACTCTGCCCTATCTGGCACTTAGAACCCTTGATATTGAGGCCTGCCCTTTGCAGAGCCTCAAGAGCCTTCTTCAGGTGGATCAGGTGATCCTCCCAGGTGGAGCTAAAGACAGCAATGTCATCAAGATATGCTGCACAAAAGTCATCCAACCCAGTAAGGACTTGGTTCACCAGCCTTTGGAAGGTGGCAGGTGCATTCTTCAGACCAAAGGGCATCACCACAAATTGGTAGTGCCCACCTGGGGTTGAGAATGCTGTTTTGGCCTTAGACTCCTCAGCTAATCTGATTTGCCAATAGCCAGCTGTCAAGTCAAATGTGCTCAAAAACTTAGCAGAAGCTAGTTTGTCTATGAGCTCATCTGCCCTTGGAATAGGATGTGCATCTGTCCTAGTGACAGCATTGAGTCCTCTGTAATCCACACAGAACCTCATCTCTCTCTTGCCATCTTTGGTGTGAGGTTTGGGGACCAGAACCACCGGGCTAGCCCAGGGGCTCTCTGAGGGTTCAATGACACCCAATTCCAGCATCTTGTGTACCTCAGCCTTTATACAGTCCCTGACGTGGTCAGGTTTTCTATAAAGCTTGTTCTTTACAGGCAGACTGTCACCAGTGTCCACCACATGGGTACACCAGTCAGTTTGGCTAGGTATTAGGGAAAACAGATGTTGAAATGATTGTAGAGCTTGTCTACATTCAGTCTGTTGTTGGGCAGTGAGGTTGCCTCCAAGGGTCACTCCTTCAACTGAGCCATCTTCAGGGTTCTGAGACAACAGGTCTGGGAGAGGGTCACTCTCTTCCTCCTGTCCCTCATCTGTAGCCATGAGCAAGCCCATGTCTGCCCTGTCAACATATGCTTTTAACCTGTTAACATGGAGTACCCTGTGGGGACTCCTGGGAGTTCCTAGGTCCACCAAGTAGGTGACCTCTCCCTTCTTTTCCAGGATTGTATGGGGTCCAGGCCATTTGTCTTGGAGTGCTGCTGGGGCCACTGGCTCCAACACCCATACCTTCTGTCCTGGCTGAAACTCAACCAAGACAGCCTTTTGGTCATGCCAAGCTTTCTGTAAGGCCTGGCTTGCCTCAAGGTTTTTGGATGCCTTCTCCATATACTCAGCCATCCTGGAGCGGAGACCAAGTACATAGTCCACTATGTCTTGTTTAGGCTTTTTTGAGAGGTAACTCCCATCCTTCCTTCACTAAACACAGTGGGCCTCTTACAGGGTGCCCAAACAACAATTCAAAGGGGCTGTAACCAACTCCTTTTTGTGGGACCTCTCTGTAAGCAAACAGAAGGCAGGGTAGAAGGATGTCCCATCTTCGCCTGAGCTTTTCAGGTAATCCTTTGATCATACCCTTTAGGGTCTTGTTGAATCTCTCAACAAGCCCATTGCATTGTGGGTGATAAGGGGTGGTGAACTTGTAGTTGACACCACATGCCACCTGATTTGCCACTGGCTTGGCAGGTCACACAGGAGCGACAAAACTCCTTTGTATCTTCATTCATGTGAGGCCAGTGAAAGTGAGGGACAAGCCTGTCCCAAGTCTTGTTCTGGCCTAAGTGTCCTGCTAAAAGAATATCATGGGCCAAGGTAAGAAGGAAGCCCCTAAATTGCAGAGGTATAACCAACCTCCTGGTTGCACCAGGCTTGGGGTCTCTAGCCTCTGAATAAAGGAGCCCATCATCCCAATACACTTTATGGGTACCTTGAGCATTCCCAGCAGCCTCAGCAGCAGCCAGCTGTCTGAGGGGTTCAAGAGAGGGACAGGATAACTGAGCCTGCCTCAAGTCAGCCCTTGAAGGTCCCCCTGTCCCCAGAAACTCAACCTGATCAGGTTCAAGCTCTTCAGGGACAGTTCCTTCAGGGTTCTCTAGATCAGCTTCCTGGGAAGGTTGATCATCACTCTGAGGCAGGGGGGAAGGCACAGCCTTGACCCTCCTGTTCTTCTTCTTGGTAGGTGCTTGGTCCATTGTTCCAGGATCCAAGACCTGAGGTTCACTAAGGCACTTTTTGGCCTGTGACCTGGTCACAGCAAGGACATGTGGTGATATACCTAACATCTCTGCATGTGTCCTTGTAGGAGAGTAGGATCTGCTATCCTATGGTCACCACAAATTTTTGCTTTTTTGCTTCACTGGTTTTTGACATATTGAGGCTGTGGGCCTGCCAATCAGACCCCCAGCCTGCTGTTCTCTCTACTAAATTAAAACTATGCACCCTAGGTGCATAACCAATTGGAAGTGGATCACCCTGTCAGCCCCTGTACCAGTGTACACTAGGTACCCAGGGCATTGGTGTACCCAAGGCCTGCCAGGGGCTGAAGCATGTATTATGCCACCCCAGGCTTGGCCTAACAATCTGACACAACTGGCTGATCACTCAGCTGGGGTAAGTTGGTGTAATCACCTCTTACTTAGGTGTAGTATACCTATACCTAACCTTAAATGGGACACCTGGTAACCTATAAGTCACTCCTTTTTCAGGCCTTAACAATCCTGAAGGCAGAGTGCTTGGTTCCATGTGAGATGGTGCTCTGGCATGAGCTGAGCCTGTCTGCAGTGGTCGGAACAACTTCCTTCTACTGTTTCCAGATATCGTCATACCATATACTTTTAAGTGCATTATGAACCTCGCGGTTAAATGCTATCTTTGGTTTGTGTAGGAAGGTGGATATCTGACTATGGTTACCCCCAAATTTTTGCCTAGTGTCTAGCTGGTTTTTCGACTTAGTTGGCCTGAGATCCTGCTATTCAGGATCTCAGCCTGGCTGTTCTCTCTTTAAAATGGACTCCATGTACCCTAGGTACATACCCAATTGGTTGGATCACCCTGTCAGCCCCTGTACCAGTGTACACTAGGTACCCAGGGCATTGGTGTACCCAAGGCCTGCCAGGGGCTGAAGCATGTATTATGCCACCCCAGGCTTGGCCTAACAATTTGACACAACTGGCTGATCACTCAGCTGGGGTAAGTTGGTGTAATCACCTCTTACTTAGGTGTAGTATACCTATACCTAACCTTAAATGGGACACCTGGTAACCTATAAGTCACTCCTATGGCAGGCCTTAACAATCCTGAAGGCAGAGTGCTTGGTTCCATGTGAGATGGTGCTCTGGCATGAGCTGAGCCTGTCTGCAGTGGTCGGAACAACTTCCTTCTACTGTTTCCAGATATCGTCATACCATATACTCTTTAGTGCATTATGAACCTCGCGGTTAAATGCTATCTTTGGTTTGGCTTTATCAAAACATGTCGAGTAAGGTGTCATACGAATTGGAATACTAACCCCTTGCCAATTCTGGCGACGGGGTTAGCATTCCACCCTTCTAGATGGACACGACATGTACAGTACCTGAAACCCGGGTAAAATCAGACATAGCCTCAGCTCCACAAAATGGATGCTGCCACCACAGACACAAGTCTGCCCTCCTGCTGCTGGGAGTCCTTCCAGCTTGGGAGGTGTGGACAAAGGGTTTCCTGCCAGGGGAGGTGCATGCACCACCCCAGACAGGATTTTGTGTATTGGTCAGGTAGGGCTTGAAAGAAACCAGACATGCCTGTGGCTCACAAGGAGCCTCGGTGCATATGCCAGTTCAAACCGGCCCTGGGGCACACCAGTCCCGGGCCTGGGGCGAGCTGGACAAAGGATTGGGGGTGTAACCACCCCCCTTCCTGGTCCCACCCATAGGGAGGGACCTAGCAGGTAGTCCGGCCCCTAGAATCCGCTTAAAGGTAGGAGCTGTGTCCTAAGACTTCAGACATCCTGGAATCAACTTGAAACTAAGAAGAAGACGGGAACTTCGACATTCTGCTGCACAGAAGACTGAAGGAAATCTCCCCTGTGGTCAAGGAGTGACCACCTTGCTAACGCAAGCACCATCCAGCGAATCAACGTCTGCTTTGCCGCCGCCTCCCGCGGGAGCCCGAGCCCAGAGACTGACAAGACCTGGACCTCCAGACCTCTCACCGCCCGATCCACAGTCCCTGAAAAGAGGAGACCCGTGGAGGCACCGAGACACGTGGAGCCAGCCATCTTGAAACGACCACGACAAGCTGACAAGTGCAACAACCGAGGCTCCCTCCAAGTTGTGCTTTGGGATCTGAGAAGCCCAACCCTCGAGCAGCATCTGCACCAAAGGTGAGCCCTCCAGCATCTCCACGATCTGCGTGGGGCCCTTCTGCATTTTTGCCACTCGACGCGCCTAACCGGTTGCTGGCCCGCTGGCTAGTAGCCATGTTGGCGACGAACTTTACAAAATACACCGCTGGTCTGGTTGCACCAGACTGGCCCTTGCTCCCCTCCAAAGGAACAGTCCCTCTGACCTTGCTGGTCAGAACCATCAGCTTATTTCATCTCCTACAACAATTGCTTTTGCCAAGGCTTGTTTGCTTCGATCAAGTCGCCGACACCACCGACAGTGAGAGCCTGCGTGGGACAGCTCGTGAACCGACTCCTGGACGTCATCGACCTCCAGGGACCACGTGGCTGCAGAGACAAGCTACACCTTTCTTCCTGTTTGCACCCGACATTGCCTGGTACCCACCTGGTGCCACGCTGGTCACTGGCTAGTGACTGTGAACACTGTCCCCTCTGCTTACAGGTCTTCAACATCTCCGATCCACTCTTGGATCCACTGCATCTCTCCCGGACCGACCGCCTGCAGCATCTTTGTCTTCAAGCTCCACGGAACAGATAGAAGAAACCCGACGCACTTCGAGGCCTATGCACCCGCTTCCTGTGGGTGAGGTAAAGCTGGCACTCCTGTGCCCAAGTGTAGTATTACATCTCTAGTGCCTGTGTTTCAAATCTTGAGTTCCTAGTCCATCCGGAAGATCCTCTTTGCAGTAACTTTGTACTTTTTACGCACCCATTGAAACCTATGGGAGCACGCGTGTGACTATTTGCTCTGCACACGCCACCCGTGGACCTCCTGGTCACTAACTGAAGTTAGCTCCTTGTAGGCCCAGCGATTCTAGAGGCCCTAGGCCTTTTCCCTTTTCTGTTCGTGGTACTTATACCACTATTTTAGTATATGGTTCGAGCGGCCACCAGGGCCTATCCATATAAAGTGCAACTTTTGTGTGTTCTACTGTAATCTTGTTTGACGATTTGTGCTCCTGTGCTCATAAAGAGACTAGGGGTTACTTTGAGAAATAAATACATATATATTTTGAATATATATCTGTGTGGTGTCCTTTCATTGGTATAAAAGGGGGTTGCATTTGGTAAAACAGCTGGCTTAACACGCTTCACGAGTTTAGCCTCAAAGACTGCTTAGCCTACGCTACCACTAGGGCAGCTAGTCCGAAAAGGTTGACTTACAACCACACCATAAGGGTTGCTTGGCATGGTACAAGGTGATCACTTTAACTAGTGAGCATCATATACCAAGCCAACTTCTCACAGTCCTGTACTCCACTTCTGACCATAGAGAACTCTCTAGGTCATTGCCCAACGAACATTCTACTGGGAGGTCTGCACTAACCACAACCCTTTTGAGGCCAGTTACCCCTCCCCATGAGAAGTTAACAACTGCCACACTATGTGAAGTAGTGGCATTGCTGGCATTGGTCACCAGGTAATTCTCACCTGGTATGTACTGTCCAGGGTCCACAAAGCCTGGTGTCACCATAGTGACACTGGCACATGTGTCCCTGTAGGCTTGAGCCACTTTTTCATTAATTAAAGGAGTCTGTCTGTACTTGCCCAGGTTACTGGGGCTCACAGTCAGGGACAAATCTATGTCCCCATCACAGATCAGGACTGCCTGTGTCAGGGTTCTGTCTAAGTCAGAATCTCCTTCAGTTCCCATAGTGATTCCCACTACACCCTTTGTCTGGGGACCAACACTGCTAACAGTAGTACTGGGAGCAGGTGCCTTAGGGGCAACAGTGTTGGGGGCTCCACCCTTCTTACAATCACTAGTCCAGTGAGTTGTATTCTTGCAATGATTGCACCAGGGTTTCTTTTGACCTTCTTTCTTCTTTCCCTTAGATTGTTGTTGGGACCCACCCTCCTTAGCAGTAGTTTGGGGCCCTGTTGAAGACTTCTGGTCTTTAGATTTCTGATCTCCACCCTTTTGGTCTGTTTTCTTCTGATCACCCCCTTGGCCCTGGTTCTGGTTCTTTTGCTTAACCCTGGTTCTGACCCATTTGTCTGCCTTCTTTCCCAATTCTTGGGGAGAGGTCAGATCAGAGTCAACCAAGTGTTGATGCAGTTGCTGGTTTTGACAGTTATTTAAAATCTGTTCTCTCATCATCAAATTGTACAATCCTGTATAATCAGATACCTTACTTCCCAGCAACCAACCCTCCAAAGCCTTAGTGGCACATTCAATGTATTCAGACCAGTCCTGAGTCTGTGTCTTCTGGGTGTCTCTGAACATTAACCTGTACTGTTCAGTGGTTAAGCCTAACCCATCAACTAGGACACTCTTTAGGGCTCTGTAATTTCTGACATCCTCTTCTCTAACAGTGAGGAGTCTGTCTCTGCCTCTTCCTTCAAAGGAGAGCCAGAGGATTGCTGCCCACTGGTCTTCAGGAACCTGCTGCACTTTGCAGGCTCTCTCAAGAGCAGTCATCCATTTGTGGATGTCATCCCCACTTTTGTAGGGGGGCACAACCTTAGACAGGTTCCTATTATCAAAGACCCTATCTTTGTCCTTAGGGACAATGCTGCCACCAGTGGGTATAGACCCACTCTCTCTAGGTTGCCTAGCCTTGTTCAGTTTCTCTTCCATCAGGGCTACCTCTAGCTCCTGCTTCCTGATCCTCAGCTGAGCTTCCTGCATTCTGGCCTCATGTTCCCTCCTCTGAGGGGTGGTCATCCTCCTTCTGGAGTGACCTTGAGAGCCTCTAGAGGCATGAGAAGCATTAGATTCACCTGAGTGATTCCTTTGCCTCCCAAGCCCCTGGTTAAGTCCACTAGGGAGATCCAATGGGGTGATCCCATTGTCAGTCCCCAGTAGCCTTAAGTTAGCTGGGCCACGTATAACACTTGGCACTGGGCTAGTTCTCCCTTCATCCTCACTACCTTCTGTATCCCCATCACTTTCCTCCTCTGTAGTATGATTCTCATCTAAGGGATGGCTATTGGAAAGGGGTACTTCAGTAGCATCTTCAGAAGGGGGGCCTCCTGTTCCTGTCCCTAAGGGGCCTAACTGGGAGGCTTTCCTGAGAGCTTTCTGATCTACATCAGCCTGTAAAAGCTATCTGAGTTCAGCAGAAGTAGGATTCTTGGGCTGTTTAAGGCCCCTGATATTTGCCAACTGCCTGAGCTCATTTTGATTTAGGGTAGCAAAGATGGATGGTGCCCTCTGGGGGTCACTCTCAACAGAGATGGGTACATTGGACCCCTCTGCCCCAGCCATTGCTCTTAAGTGTGGGTGGATATGTTGCAATCTACCTACTCTTGGGTTTACCTACTAAACCTATCTAGTAGTTGTAGTCAGGGTGTGCTACTCCCTTTGCTCTACAACACTAAGTTCAGTAGAACTTAAGTATATCTAATCTTGTTTTATATGTACCTACAGGTACCTATGTGATCTTTCAATTGGTAACCAAGAGATTACAATGGTAAAACACAGCAAGCTCAAATCCAACCGCTGCTCACCAATGTGAGAAGTTGGCCTGGTATATGATGCTCACTAGTTAAAGTGACCACCTTGTACCATGCCCAGCAACCCTTATGGTGTGGTTGTAAGTCAACCTTTTCGGACTAGCTGCCCTAGTGGTAGCGTAGGCTAAGCAGTCTTTGAGGCTAAACTCGTGAAGCGTGTTAAGCCAGCTGTTTTACCAAATGTAACCCCCTTTTATACCAATGAAAGGACACCACACAGATATATATTGAAAATATATATGTATTTTTTTATTCTCAAAGTAACCCCTAGACTCTTTATGAGCACAGGAGCACAAATCGTTAAACAAGAATACGTTAGAATACACAGAAGTTGCACTTTATATGGATAGGCCCTGGTGGCCGCTCAAACCATATACTAAAATAGTGGTATAAGTACCACAAACAGAAAAGGGAAAAGGCCTAGGGCCTCTAGAATCGCTGGGCCTACAAGGAGCTAACTTTAGTTAGTGACCAGGAGGTCCACGGGTTGCGTGGGCAGAGCAAATAGTCACACGCGGGCTCCCATAGGTTTTCAATGGGTGCGTAAAAGTTACAAAGTTACTGCAAAAAGGACCTTCCGGATGGACTATGAACTTAAGATTCGAAACACAGACACTAGAGATGATACTCTACACTTGGGCACCGGAGTGCCAGCTTTACCTCACCCAAAGGAAGCGGGTGCATAGGTCTCGAAGTGCGTCGGGTTTCTTCTATCTGTTCAATGGAGCCTGTGGACAAAGATGCTGCAGGCGATCGGTCCGGAAGAGATGCGGTGGATCCAAGGGTGGATCAGAGTTGTAGAAGACCTGTAAGCAGAGGGGACAATGTTCACAGTCACTAGCCAGTGACCAGCGTGGCACCAGGTGGGTACCAGGCGATGTCGGGTGCAAACAGGAAGGAAGGTGTAGCTTGTCTCTGCAGCCACGTGGTCCCTGAAGGTCGACGACGTCCAGGAGTCCGTTCACGAGCTGTCCCACGCAGGCTCTCGCTGTCGGCGACTTGATTGAAGCAAACAAGCCTTGGCAAAAGCAGTTGTTGTGGAAAACAAAATAAGCTGATGGTTCTGACCAGCAAGGTCAGAGGGACTGCTCCTTTGGAGGGGAGCAAGGGCCAGTCTGGAGCAACCAGACAAGCGGTGTAGTTCTTGAAGTTCGTCGCCAAGATGTCCACTAGCCAGCGGGCCAGCAACCGGTTAGGCGCGTCAAGTGGCAAAATGCAGAAGGGCCCCACGCAGATCGTGGAGATGCTGGAGGGCTCACCTTTGGTGCAGATGCTGCTCGAGGGTTGGGCTTCTCAGATCCCAAAGCACAACTTGGAGGGAGCCTCGGTTGTTGCGCTTGCAGCTTGTCGTGGTCGTTTCAAGATGGCTGGCTCCACGTGTCTCGGTGCCTCCACGGGTCTCTTCTTTTCAGGGACTGTGGATCGGGCGGTGAGAGGTCTGGAGGTCCAGGTCTTGTCAGTCTCTGGGCTCGGGCTCCGGCGGGAGGCGGCTGCAAAGCAGACGTTGATTCGCTGGATGGTGCTTGCGTTAGCAAGGTGGTCACTCCCTGACCACAGGGGAGATTGGCTTCAGTCCTCTGTGCGACAGAGCGTCGAAGTTCCCATCTTCTTCTTGTTGTTAAGTTGATTCCAGGATGTCTAAAGTCTTAGGACACAGCTCCTACCTTTATTCGGATTCTAGGGGCCGGACTACCTGCTAGGTCCCTCCCTAAGGGTGGGACCAGGAAGGGGGGTGGTTACACACCCAATCCTTTGTCCAGCTCGCCCCAGGTCCAGGGCTGGTGTGCCCCAGGACCGGTTTGAACTGGCATATGCACCGAGGCTCCTTGTGAGCCTCAGGCATGTCTGGTTTCTTTCAAGCCCTACCTGACCAATACACAAAATCCTGTCTGGGGTGGTGCATGCACCTCCCCTGGCAGGAAACCCTTTGTCCACACCTACCAAGCTGGAAGGACTCCCAGCAGCAGGAGGGCAGACTTGTGTCTGTGGTGGCAGCATCCATTTTGTGGAGCTGAGGCTATGTCTGATTTTACCCGGGTTTCAGGTACTGTACATGTCGTGTCCCTCTAGAAGGGTGGAATGTTAACCCCGTCACCAGAATTGGCGAGGGGTTAGTATTCCAATTCGTATGACACCTTACTCGACATGTTTTGATAAAGCCAAACCAAAGATAGCATTTAACCGCGAGGTTCATAATGCACTTAAGAGTATATGGTATGACGATATCTGGAAACAGTAGAAGGAAGTTGTTCCGACCACTGCAGACAGGCTCAGCTCATGCCAGAGTACCCTCTCACATGGAACCAAGCACTCTGCCTTCAGGATTGTTAAGGCCTGCCATAGGAGTGACTTATAGGGTAACATGTGTCCCATTTAAGGTTAGGTATAGGTATATTACACCTAAGTAAGAGGTGGTTACACCAACTTACCCCAGCTGAGTGATCAGCCAGTTGTGTCAAATTTGTTAGGCCAAGCCTGGGGTGGCATAATACATGCTTCAGCCCCTGGCAGGCCTTAGATACACCAATGCCCTGGGTACCTAGTGTACACTGGTAAAGGGGCTCACAGGGTGATCCACTTCCAATTGGTTATGCACCTAGGGTGCATAGTGTAAATTTAGTAGAGAGAACAGCAGGCTGGGGGTCTGATTGGCAGGCCCACAGCCTCAATATGTCAAAAACCAGTGAAGCAAAAATTTGGGGTGACCATAGGATAGCAGACCCTACTCTCCTACAGGAGACCTAGCAAACCTATATATTTTTGAAAACTAGACACCCAGGGGAATCCAGGATGGGGTGACTTGAGTGTCTCCCACCAGGGTCTGTTACCCAGAATCCCTTGCAAACCTAAAAAATTGACAAAAAAAACACATTTTCCCCACATTTCTGTGATGGAAAGTTCTGGAATCTGCGTGGATCCACAAATTTCCACCCACCCCGCGTTCCCCAAAGTCCTACGAGAAAAATGGTACCTCACTTGTGCGGGTCGGCCTAGTGCCCGCGACAGGAAACGGTGCAAAACGCAACATGGTCACACCTAAATTTTGCACTGAAAAATGACCCTTTTTTGGCAAAGTGACTAGCTGTAGTTTTTTAACCCTAGCTCTGCCGGCACCTAGGGAAACCTAGCAAACCTATATATTTTTGAAAACTAGACACCCAGGGGAATCCAGAATGGGGTGACTTGAGTGCCTCCCACCAGGGTCTGTTACCCAGAATCCCTTGCAAACCTAAAAAATTGACAAAAAAACACATTTTCCCCACATTTCTGCGGTGGAAAGTTCTGGAATCTACATGGATCCACAAATTTCCACCCACCCCGCATTCCCCAAAGTCCTACGAGAAAAATGGTACCTCACTTGTGCGGGTCGCCTAGTGCCCGCGTCAGGAAACGGCGCGAAACGTAACATGGTCACACCTCAATTTTGCTGTGAAAAATGACACTTTTTTGGCAAAGTGCAAAGCTGTAGCTTTTGAACCCTAGCTCTGCCGACACCTTGTGAAACCTAGCAAACCTATACATTTTTGGCAACTAGACACCCAGGGGAATCCAGGATGGGGTGACTTGACTGCCTCCCGCCATGATCTGTTACCCAGAATCCCTTGCAATCCTAAAAAATTGACAAAAAAAAACACGTTTTCCCCACATTTCTGTGGTGGAAAGTTCTGGAATCTGCGTGGATCCACAAATTTCCACCCACCCCGTGTTCCCCAAAGTCCTACGAGAAAAATGGTACCTCACTTGTGTGGGTCGGCCTAGTGCCCGCGACAGGAAACGGCGCAAAACGCAATGTGGTCACACCTCAATTTCGTAGTGAAAAATTACCCTTTTTTGGCAAAGTGCCTAGCTGTAGGTTTTGAACCATAGCTCTGCCGGCACCTTGTGAAACCTAGCAAACCTATACATTTTTACAAACTAGACACCCAGGGGAATCCAGGATGGGGTGACTTGACTGCCTCCCACCATGATCTGTTACCCAGAATCCCTTGCAAACCTAAAAAATTGACAAAAAAAACAAATTTTCCCCACATTTCTGTGGTGGAAAGTTCTGGAATCTGCGTGGATCCACAAATTTCCACCCACCCCGCGTTCCCCAAAGTCCTACGAGAAAAATGGTACCTCACTTGTGCGGGTCGGCCTAGTGCCCTCGAAAGGAAACGGTGCAAAACGCAGCATGGTCACACCTCAATTTTGCAGTGAAAAATGACCCTTTTTTGGCAAAGTGACTAGCTGTAGTTTTTTAACCCTAGCTCTGCCGGCACCTAGGGAAACCTAGCAAACCTATATATTTTTGAAAACTAGACACCCAGGGGAATCCAGGATGGGGTGACGTGAGTGCCTCCCACCAGGGTCTGTTACCCAGAATCCCTTGCAAACCTAAACAATTGACAAAAAAAACACATTTTCCCCACATTTCTGTGATGGAAAGTTCTGGAATCTGCGTGGATCCACAAATTTCCACCCACCCCGCGTTCCCCAAAGTCCTACGAGAAAAACGGTACCTCACTTGTGCGGGTCGCCTAGTGCCCGCGACAGGAAACGGCATGAAACGCAACATGGTCACACCTCAATTTTGCAGTGAAAAATTACCCTTTTTTGGCAAAGTGCCTAGCTGTAGTTTTTTAACCCTAGCTCTGCCGGCACCTAGGGAGACCTAGAAAACCTCTATATTTTTGAAAACTAGGCACCCAGGGGAATCCAGGATGGATTGACTTGACTGCCTCCCACCATGATCTGTTACCCAGAATCCCTTGCAAACCTAAAAAATTGACAAAAAAAACACATTTTCCCGACATTTCTGTGGTGGAAAGTTCTGGAATCTGCGTTGATCCATACATTTCCACCCACCCCGTGTTCCCCAAAGTCTTACGAGAAAAATTGTACCTCACTTGTGCAGGTTGGCCTACTGCCCGCGATAGGAAATTGCACAAAATACAATGTGGTCACACCTCAATTTCGTAGTGAAAAATTACCCTTTTTTGGCAAAGTGCCAAGCTGTAGCTTTTGAACCTTAGCTCTGCCGGCACCTTGTGAAACCTAGCAAACCTATACATTTTTGAAAACTAGACACCCAGGGGAATCCAGGATGGGGTGACTTGACTGCCTCCCACCATGATCTGTTACCCAGAATCCCTTGCAAACCTAAAAAATTTACAACAAAAACACATTTTCCCCACATTTCTGTGGTGGAAAGTTCTGGAATCTGCGTTGATCCACAAATTTCCACCCACCCCGCGTTCCCCAAAGTCCTACGAGAAAAATGGTACCTCACTTGTGCGGGTCGGCCTAGTGCCCGCGACAGGAAACGGTGCAAAACGCAACATGGTCACACCTCAATTTTGCTGTGAAAAATGACCCTTTTTTGGCAAAGTGACTAGCTGTAGTTTTTTAACCCTAACTCTGCCGGCACCTAGGGAAACCTAGCAAACCTATATATTTTTGAGAACTAGACACCCAGGGGAATCCAGGATATGGTGACTTGAGTGCCTCCCACCAGGGTCTGTTACCCAGAATCCCTTGCAAACGTAAAACATGGACAAAAAAACACATTTTCCCCATATTTCTGTGATGGAAAGTTCTGGAATCTGCGTGGATCCACAAATTTCCACCCACCCCGCGTTCCCCAAAGTCCTACGAGAAACATGGTACCTCACTTGTGCGGGTCGGCCTAGTGCCCGCGACAGGAAACGGCGCAAAACGCAACGTGGTCACTCCTCAATTTTGCAGTGAAAAATGACCGTTTTTTGGCAAAGTGACTAGCTGTAGTTTTTTAACCCTAGCTCTGCCGGCACCTAGGGAAATGTGAGAAGTTGGCCTGGTATATGATGTTCACTAGTTAAAGTGACCACCTTGTACCATGCCAAGCAACCCTTATGGTGTGGTTGTAAGTCAACCTTTTTGGACTAGATGCCTTAGTGGTAGCGTAGGCTAAGCAGTCTTTGAGGCTAAACTCGTTAAAGCGTGTTAAGCAGGCTGTTTTACCAAATGCAACCCCCCTTTATACCAATGAAAGGACACCACACAGATATATATTGAAAATATATATGGATTTATTGCTCAAAGTAACCCCTAGACTCTTTATGAGCACAGGAGCACAAATCGTTAAACAAGACAACGTTATAATATACAGAAGTTGCACTTTATATGGATTGGCCCTGGTGGCCACTCAAACCATATACTAAAATAGTGGTATAAGTACCACGAACAGGAAATTGAAAAGGCCTAGGGCCTCTAGAATCGCTGGGCCTACAAGGAGCTAACTTCAGTTAGTGACCAGGAGGTCCACGGGTCGCGTGTGCAGTGAGGAAAGTTACACGCGGGCTCCCATAGGTTTTCAATGGGTGCGTAAAAGTTAAAAAGTTACTGCAGAAAGGGTCTTCTGGGTGGACTACCATCTCAAGATTCGAAACACAGACACTAGAGATGATTCTCTACACTTGGGAACCGGAGTGCCAGCTTTACCTCACCCACAGGAAACGGGTGCATAGGTCTCGAAGTGCGTCGGGTTTCTTCTATCGATTCAATGGAGCCTGATGACAAAGATGCTGCAGGCGGTCGGTCCAGAAGATCTGCGTTGGATCCAAGGGTGGATCGGAGTTGTAGAAGACCTGAAAGCAGAGGGGACAGTGTTCACAGTCACTAGCCAGTGCCCGGTGTGGCACCAGGTAGGTACCAGGCGATGTCGGGTGCAACCAGGTGGTTAGGTGTAGCTTGTCTCCGCAGCCACGTGGTCCCTGAAGGTCGACGAAGTCCAGGAGTCGAGTCACGAGCTGTCCCACGCAGGCTCTCGCTGTCGGCGGTGTCGGCGACTCGAAAGAAGCAAACAAGCCTTGGCAAAGGCAGGAGTCGTGGAAAGAGAGGAAAGCTGATTGATCTGACCAGCAAGGTCAGAGGGGCTGCTCTTTTGGAGAGCAGCTAGGGCCAGTCTGGAGCAACCAGACCAGCATCATTGATTTCAAAGTTCGTCGCCAAAATGGCCACTAGCCAACGGGCCAGGGACCGGGCAGGCGCGTCGAGATGCAAAGTGCAGAGGGGCCCCACGCAGATCGTGGAGATGCTGGAGGGCTCACCTTTGGTGCAGATGCTGCTCCATGGTTGGGCTTTTCAGGACCAGAAACACAACTTGGAGGGAGCCTCTGTCGTTGCGCTTGCAGCTTGTCGTCCGTCTTCCAAGATGGCTGGCTCCACGTGTCTCGGTGCCTCCATGGGTTCCTTCTTTGCAGGGACTGTGGATCGGGCTGTGAGAGGTCTGGAGGTTCAGGTCTTGTCGGGCTCTGGGCTCGGGCTCTGGCAGGAGGCGGCGGCAAAGCAGACGTTCAATAGCTGGTTGGTGCTTGCGTTAGCAAGATGGTCACTCCCTGACCATAGGGGAGATTTCCTTCAGTCCTCTGTGCAGCAGAGCGTTGAAGTTCCCGTCTTCTTCTTGTTGTTAAGTTGATTCCAGGATGTCTAAAGTCTTTGGACACAGCTCCTACCTTTAAGCGGATTCTAGGGGCCGGACTACCTGCTAGGTCCCTCCCTAAGGGTGGGACCAGGAAGGGGGGTGGTTACACCCCCAATCCTTTGTCCAGCTCGCCCCAGGTCCAGGGCTGGTGTGCCCCAGGACCGGATTGAACTGGCATATGCACCAAGGCTCCTTGTGAGCCTCAGGCATGTCTGGTTTCTTTCAAGCCCTACCTGACCAATACACAAAATCCTTTCTGGGGTGGTGCTCGCACCTCCCCTGGCAGGAAACCCTTTGTCCACGTCTCCTAAGCTGGAAGGACTCCCAGCAGCAGGAGGGCAGACTTGTGTCTGTGGTGGCAGCATCCATTTTGTGGAGCTGAGGCTATGTCTGATTTTACCCGGGTTTCAGGTACTGTACATGTCGTGTCCCTCTAGAAGGGTGGAATGCTAACCCCGTCGCCAGCATTGGCGAGGGGTTAGTATTCCAATTCGTATGACACCTTACTCGACATGTTTTGATAAAGCCAAACCAAAGATAGCATTTAACCGCGAGGTTCATAATGCACTTAAGAGTATATGGTATGACGATATCTGGAAACGGGAGAAGGAAGTTGTTTCGACCACTGCAGACAGGCTCAGCTCATGCCACAGCACCATCTCACATGGAACCAAGCACTCTGCCTCCAGGATTATTAAGGCCTGCCATATGAGTGACTTATAGGTTAACATGTGTCCCATTTAAGGTTAGGTATAGGTATACTACACCTAAGTAAGAGGTGGTTACACCAACTTACCCCAGCTGAGTGATCAGCCAGTTGTGTCAAATTTGTTAGGCCAAGCCTGGGGTGGCATAATATATGCTTCAGCCCCTGGCAGGCCTTAGATACACCAATGCCCTGGGTACCTAGTGTACACTGGTACAGGGGCTCACAGGGGAATCCACTTCCAATTGGTTATGCACCTAGGGTGCATAGTGTCAATTTAGTTAGAGAGAACAGCAGGCTGGGGGTCTGATTAGCAGGCCCACAGCCTCAATATGTCAAAAACCAGTAAAGCAAAAATTTGGGGTGACCACAGGATAGCAGACCCTACTCTCCTACAGGAAACCTAGCAAACCTATATATTTTTGAAAACTAGACACCCAGGGGAATCCAGGATGGGGTGACTTGAGTGCCTCCCACCAGGGTCTGTTACCCAGAATCCCTTGCAAACGTAAAAAATGGACAAAAAAAACAAATTTTCCCCACATTTCTGTGATGGAAAGTTCTGGAATCTGTGTGGATCCACAAATTTCCACCCACCCCGCGTTCCCAAAGTCCTACGAGAAAAATGGTACCTCACTTGTGCGGGTCGGCCTAGTGCCCGCGACAGGAAACGGCGCAAAACTCAATGTGGTCACACCTCAATTTCGTAGTGAAAAATTACCCTTTTTTGGCAAAGTGCCTAGCTGTAGCTTTTGAACCCTAGCTCTGCCGGCACCTTGTGAAACCTAGCAAACCTATACATTTTTGAAAACTAGACACCCAGGGGAATCCAGGATGGGGTGACTTGACTGCCTCCCACCATGATCTGTTACCCAGAATCCCTTGCAAACCTAAAAAATTGACAAAAAAAACACATTTTCCCCACATTTCTGTGGTGGAAAGTTCTGGAATCTGCGTGGATCCACAAATTTCCACCCACCCCGCGTTCCCCAAAGTCCTACGAGAAAAATGGTACCTCACTTGTGCGGGTCGGCCTAGTGCCCGCGACAGGAAACGGTGCAAAACGCAACATGGTCACACCTCAATTTTGCAGTGAAAAATGACCCTTTTTTGGCAAAGTGACTAGCTGTAGTTTTTTAACCCTAGCTCTGCCGGCACCTAGGGAAACCTAGCAAACCTATATATTTTTGAAAACTAGACACCCAGGGGAATCCAGGATGGGGTGACTTGAGTGCCTTCCACCAGGGTCTGTTACCCAGAATCCCTTGCAAACGTAAAAAATGGACAAAAAAACACATTTTCCCCACATTTCTGTGATGGAAAGTTCTGGAATATGCGTGGATCCACAAATTTCCACCCACCCCGCGTTCCCCAAAGTCCTACGAGAAAAATGGTACCTCACTTGTGCGGGTCAGCCTAGTGTCCGCAACAGGAAACGGCGCAAAACGCAACGTGGTCACTCCTCAATTTTGCAGTGAAAAATGACCGTTTTTTGGCAAAGTGACTAGCTGTAGTTTTTTAACCCTAGCTGTGAGAAGTTGGCCTGGTATATGATGTTCACTAGTTAAAGTGACCACCTTGTACCATGCCAAACAACCCTTATGGTGTGGTTGTAAGTCAACCTTTTCGGACTAGCTGCCCTAGTGGTAGCGTAGGCTAAGCAGTCTTTGAGGCTAAACTCGTTAAAGCGTGTTAAGCGGGCTGTTTTACCAAATGCAACCCCCCTTTATACCAATGAAAGGACACCACACAGATATATATTGAAAATATATATGTATTTATTTCTCAAAGTATCCCCTAGACTATTTATGAGCACAGGAGCACAAATCGTTAAACAAGACAACGTTATAATATACAGAAGTTGCACTTTATATGGATGGGCCCTGGTGGCCACTCAAACCATATACTAAAATAGTGGTATAAGTACCACGAACAGGAAAGTGAAAAGGCCTAGGGCCTTTAGAATCGCTGGGCCTACAAGGAGCTAACTTCAGTTAGTGACCAGGAGGTCCACGGGTCGCGTGTGCAGTGAGGAAATTTACACGCGGGCTCCCATAGGTTTTCAATGGGTGCTTAAAAGTTAAAAAGTTACTGCAGAAAGGGTCTTCTGGGTGGACTACGATCTTAAGATTTGAAACACAGACACTAGAGATGATTCTCTACACTTGGGCACCAGAGTGCCAGCTTTACCTCACCCACAGGAAGCGGGTGCATAGGTCACGAAGTGCGTCGGGTTTCTTCTATCGATTCAATAGAGCCTGATGACAAAGATGCTGCAGGCGGTCGGTCCAGAAGAGCTGCGTTGGATCCAAGGGTGGATCGGAGTTGTAGAAGACCTGAAAGCAGAGGGGACAGTGTTCACAGTCACTAGCCAGTGACCGGCGTGGCACCAGGTAGGTACCAGGCGATGTCGGGTGCAAACAGGTGGTTAGGTGTAGCTTGTCTCCACAGCTATGTGGTCCCTGAAGGTTGACGACGTCCAGGAGTCGAGTCACGAGCTGTCCCACGCAGGCTCTCGCTGTCGGCGGTGTCTGCGACTCGAAAGAAGCAAACAAGCCTTGGCAAAGGCAGGAGTCGTGGAAAGAGAGGAAAGCTGATTGTTCTGACCAGCAAGGTCAGAGGGGCTGCTCTTTTGGAGAGCAGCTAGGGCCAGTCTGGAGCAATCAGACCAGCATCGTGAGTTTCAAGTTTCATCGCCAAAATGGCCACTAGCCAACAGGCCAGGGACCGGGCAGGCGCGTCGAGTTGCAAAGTGCAGAGGGGCCCCACGCAGATCGTGGAGATGCTGGAGGGCTCACCTTTGGTGCAGATGCTGCTCGATGGTTGGGCTTCTCAGGACCCAAAGCCCAACTTGGAGGGAGCCTCTGTCGTTGCGCTTGCAGCTTGTCGTCGGTCTTCCAAGATGGCTGGCTCCACGTGTCTCGGTGCCTCCACGGGTTCCTTCTTTGCAGGGACTGTGGATCGGGCGGTGAGAGGTCTGGAGGTCCAGGTCTTGTCGGGCTCTGGGCTCGGGCTCCGGCGGGAGGCGGCGGCAAAGCAGACGTTAAATAGCTGGTTGGTGCTTGCGTTTAGCAAGATGGTCACTCCCTGACCATAGGGGAGATTTTCTTCAGTCCTCTGTGCAGCAGAGCGTCGAAGTTCCTGTCTTGTTCTTGTTGTTAAGTTGATTCCAGGATGTCTGAAGTCTTAGGACACAGCTCCTACCTTTAAGCGGATTCTAGGGGCCGGACTACCTGCTAGGTCCCTCCCTGAGGGTGGGACCAGGAAGGGGGGTGGTTACACCCCCAATCCTTTGTCCAGCTTGCCCCAGGTCCGGGGCTGGTGTGCCCCAGGACCGGATTGAACTGGCATATGCACCGAGGCTCCTTGTGAGCCTCAGGCATGTCTGGTTTCTTTCAAGCCCTACCTGACCAATACACAAAATCCTGTCTGGGGTGGTGCTCGCACCTCCCCTGGCAGGAAACCCTTTGTCCACGTCTCCCAAGCTGGAAGGACTCCCAGCAGCAGGAGGGCAGACTTGTGTCTGTAGTGGCAGCATCCATTTTGTGGAGCTGAGGCTATGTCTGATTTTACCCGGGTTTCAGGTACTGTACATGAGAAGGGTGGAATGCTAACCCCGTCACCAGAATTGGCGAGGGGTTAGTATTCCAATTCGTATGACACCTTACTTGACATGTTTTGATAAAGCCAAACCAAAGATAGCATTTAACCGCTAGGTTCATAATGCACTTAAGAGTATATGGTATGACGGTAGAAGGAAGTTGTTCCGACCACTGCAGACAGGCTCAGCTCATGCCAGAACACCATCTCACATGGAACCAAGCACTCTGCCTCCAGGATTATTAAGGCCTGCCATAGGAGTGACTTATAGGTTAACATGTGTCCCATTTAAGGTTAGGTATAGGTATACTACACCTAAGTAAGAGGTGGTTACACCAACTTACCCCAGCTGAGTGATCAGCCAGTTGTGTCAAATTTGTTAGGCCAAGCCTGGGGTGGCATAATACATGCTTCAGCCCCTGGCAGGCCTTAGATACACCAATGCCCTGGGTACCTAGTGTACACTGGTACAGGGGCTCACAGGGTGATCCACTTCCAATTGGTTATGCACCTAGGGTGCATAGTGTCAATTTAGTTAGAGAGAACAGCAGGCTGGGGGTCTGATTAGCAGGCCCACAGCCTCAATATGTCAAAAACCAGTGAAGCAAAAAGCAAAAATTTGGGGTGACCATAGGATAGTAGACCCTACTCTCCTACACAACCCCCCCCCCCCAAAACGCAGGGACATTAAACTAGCCTTGACCAGTCTTGTCTTCATGTCCTAAGTGGAAGTACCTGGAGAGACCATCTGCATTCCCATGGTCTGTACCTGGCCGGTGCTCCACTGTAAAGTCCATACCCTGTAGGGAAATGGACCACCTAAGCAGTTTGGGGTTTTCACCCTTCATCTGATTTAGCCACAAGAGGGGCTTATGGTCGGTCTGAATCTTGAAGTGAGTGCCAAACAAATATGGCGTCAGCTTCTTCAGGGCCCAAACCACAGCAAAGGCCTCCCTCTCAATAGCTGACCAATTGTGAGAAGTTGGCCTGGTATATGATGCTCACTAGTTAAAGTGATCACCTTGTACCATGCCAAGCAACCCTTATGGTGTGGTTGTAAGTCAACCTTTTCGGACTAGCTGCCCTAGTGGTAGCGTAGGCTAAGCAGTCTTTGAGGCTAAACTCGTGAAGCGTGTTAAGCCAGCTGTTTTACCAAATGTAACCCCCTTTTATACCAATGAAAGGACACCACACAGATATATATTCAAAATATATATGTATTTATTTCTCAAAGTAACCCCTAGTCTCTTTATGAGCACAGGACCACAAATCGCCAAACAAGATTACAGTAGAATACACAGAAGTTGCACTTTATATGGATAGGCCCTGGTGGCCGCTCAAACCATATACTAAAATAGTGGTATAAGTACCACGAACAGAAAAGGGAAAAGGCCTAGGGCTTCTAGAATCGCTGGGCCTACAAGGAGCTAACTTCAGTTAGTGACCAGGAGGTCCACGGGTGGCGTGTGCAGAGCAAATAGTCACACGCGGGCTCCCATAGGTTTCAATGGGTGCGTAAAAAGTACAAAGTTACTACAAAGAGGATCTTCCCGATGGACTAGGAACTCAAGATTTAGAACACAGGCACTAGAGATGTAATACTACACTTGGGCACAGGTGTGCCAGCTTTACCTCACCCACAGGAAGCGGGTGCATAGGCCTCGAAGTGCGTCGGGTTTCTTCTATCTGTTCCGTGGAGCCTGAAGACAAAGATGCTGCAGGCGGTCGGTCCGGGAGAGATGCAGTGGATCCAAGAGTGGATCGGGGATGTTGAAGACCTGTAAGCAGAGGGGACAGTGTTCACAGTCACTAGCCAGTGACCGGCGTGGCACCAGGTGGGTACCAGGCGATGTCGGGTGCAAACAGGAAGAAAGGTGTAGCTTGTCTCTGCAGCCACGTGGTCCCTGGAGGTCGACGACGTCCAGGAGTTGGTTCACGAGCTGTCCCACGCACGCTCTCGCTGTCGGCGGTGTCGGCGTCTTGATCGAAGCAAACAAGCCTTGGCAAAAGCAATTGTTGTAGGAGATGAAATAAGCTGATGGTTCTGACCAGCAAGGTCAGAAGGACTGCTCCTTTGGAGGGGAGCAAGGGCCAGTCTGGAGCAACCAGACCAGCGGTGTATTTTGTAAAGTTCGTCGCCAAGATGGCTACTAGCCAGCGGGCCAGCAACTGGGTAGGCGCGTCGAGTGGCAAAATGCAGAAGGGCCCCACGCAGATCGTGGAGATGCTGGAGGGCTCACCTTTGGTGCAGATGCTGCTCGGGGGTTGGGCTTCTCAGATCCTAAAGCACAACTTGGAGGGAGCCTCGGTTGTTGCACTTGTCAGCTTGTCGTGGTCGTGTCAAGATGGCTGGCTCCACGTGTCTCGGTGCCTCCACGGGTCTCCTCTTTTCAGGGACTGTGGATCGGGCGGTGAGAGGTCTGGAGGTCCAGGTCTTGTCAGTGTCTGGGCTCGGGCTCCGGCGGGAGGCGGCGGCAAAGCAGACGTTGATTCGCTGGATGGTGCTTGCGTTAGCAAGGTGGTCACTCCCTGACCACAGGGGAGATTGGCTTCAGTCCTCTGTGCAGCAGAGCGTCGAAGTTCCCGTCTTCTTCTTAGTGTTAAGTTGATTCCAGGATGTCTGAAGTCTTAGGACACAGCTCCTACCTTTAAGCGGATTCTAGGGGCCGGACTACCTGCTAGGTCCCTCCCTATGGGTGGGACCAGGAAGGGGGGTGGTTACACCCCCAATCCTTTGTCCAGCTCGCCCCAGGCCCGGGACTGGTGTGCCCCAGGACCGGTTTGAACTGGCATATGCACCGAGGCTCCTTGTGAGCCACAGGCATGTCTGGTTTCTTTCAAGCCCTACCTGACCAATACACAAAATCCTGTCTGGGGTGGTGCACGCACCTCCCCTGGCAGGAAACCCTTTGTCCACACCTCCCAAGCTGGAAGGACTCCCAGCAGCAGGAGGGCAGACTTGTGTCTGTGGTGGCAGCATCCATTTTGTGGAGCTGAGGCTATGTCTGATTTTACCCGGGTTTCAGGTACTGTACATGTCGTGTCCCTCTAGAAGGGTGGAATGCTAACCCCGTCGCCAGAATTGGCGAGGGGTTAGTATTCCAATTCGTATGACACCTTACTCGACATGTTTTGATAAAGCCAAACCAAAGATAGCATTTAACCGCGAGGTTCATAATGCACTTAAGAGTATATGGTATGACGATATCTGGAAACAGTAGAAGGAAGTTGTTCCGACCACTGCAGACAGGCTCAGCTCATGCCAGAGCATCATCCCACCTGGAACCAAGCACTCTGCCTTCAGGATTGTTAAGGCCTGCCATAGGAGTGACTTATAGGTTACCAGGTGTCCCATTTAAGGTTAGGTATAGGTATACTACACCTAAGTAAGAGGTGATTACACCAACTTACCCCAGCTGAGTGATCAGCCAGTTGTGTCAAATTGTTAGGCCAAGCCTGGGGTGGCATAATACATGCTTCAGCCCTTGGCAGGCCTTAGAAACACCAATGCCCTGGGTACCTAGTGTACACTGGTACAGGGGCTCACAGGGTGATCCAACCAATTGGGTATGTACCTAGGGTACATGGAGTCCATTTTAAAGAGAGAACAGATGGACTGAGATCCTGAATGGCAGGATCTCAGGCCAACTAAGTCGAAAAACCAGCTAGACACTAGGCAAAAAATTGTGGGTAACCATAGTCAGATATCCACCTTCCTACACCAATTCTTCTCTCTGGGGGTCAACCTTCTGCTAATAAAAGCAATGGGTTGGTCTTGACCATCTACATTAAGTTGTGACAGCACAGCTCCCACACCCAACTCAGAAGCATCTGTTTTGACAATAAACTCTTTGGAGTAGTCAGGACTTTTCAGGATAGGTGCAGAGCACATGGCCTTCTTCAGGTCATCAAATGCCTTTTGACAGCTTACTGTCCACTGAACCTTTTTGGGCATCTTCTTGGATGTCAGATCATTAAGAGGAGTCACAATGGACCCATAGTTCTTAACAAACTTCCTGTAGTACCCAGTCAAGCCCAAGAAAGCTCGAACTTGAGTCTGGGTGGTTGGAAGAGACCAGTCCTTGATGGATTGTATCTTACACTCCAGTGGTTGAACTTGGCCCCCACCTACAAGGTGGCCCAAATACACAACCTTACTCTGCCCGCACTTAGTAGCCTTGATAGTGAGGCCTGCCTTTTGCAGAGCCTCCAGTACCTTCTTCAGGTGGATCAGGTGATCCTCCCAGGTGGAGCTAAAGACAGCAATGTCATCAAGATATGCTGCACAAAAGTCATCCAACCCAGTAAGGACTTGATTCACCAACCTTTGGAAGGTGGCAGGTGCATTCTTCAGACCAAAGGGCATCACCAAAAATTGATAATGCCCACCTGGGGTTGAGAATGCTGTTTTGGCCTTAGACTCCTCAGCTAACCTGATTTGCCAATAGCCAGCTGTCAA
This sequence comes from Triturus cristatus, assembly GCF_964204655.1. Taxonomy (NCBI): domain Eukaryota; kingdom Metazoa; phylum Chordata; class Amphibia; order Caudata; family Salamandridae; genus Triturus; species Triturus cristatus. The sequence continues at coordinate 390,846 of NW_028187382.1, forward strand.
GTCAAATGTGCTCAAAAACTTAGCAGAAGCTAGTTTGTCTATGAGCTCATCTGCCCTTGGAATAGGGTGTGCATCTGTCCTAGTGACAGCATTGAGTCCTCTGTAATCCACACAGAACCTCATCTCTCTCTTGCCATCTTTGGTGTGAGGTTTGGGGACCAGAACCACTGGGCTAGCCCAGGGGCTCTCTGAGGGTTCAATGACACCCAATTCCAGCATTGTGTGTACCTCAGCCTTTATACAGTCCCTGACTTGGTCAGGTTGTCTGTAAAGTTTGTTCTTTACAGGCAGACTGTCACCAGTGTCCACCACATGGGTACACCAGTCAGTTTGGCTTGGTATCAAGGAAAACATGTGTTGAAATGATTGTAGAACCTGTCTACATTCAATCTGCTGATGATCAGTGAGGTTGCCTCCAAGGGTCACTCCTTCAACTGAGCCATCTTCAGGGTTCTGAGACAACAGGTCTGGGAGAGGGTCACTTTCTTCCTCCTGTCCCTCATCTGTAGCCATGAGCAAGCCCATGTCTGCCCTGTCAACATATGCTTTTAACCTGTTAACATGGAGTACCCTGTGGGGACTCCTGGGAGTTCCTAGGTCCACCAAGTAGGTAACCTCTCCCTTCTTTTCCAGGATTATATGGGGTCCAGACCATTTGTCTTGGAGTGCTGCTGGGGCCACTGGCTCCAACACCCATATCTTCTGTCCTGTCTGAAACTCAACCAAGACAGCCTTTTGGTCATGCCAAGCTTTCTGTAAGGCATGGCTTGCCTCAAGGTTTTTGGATGCCTTCTCCATATACTCAGCCATCCTGGAGCGGAGACCAAGTACATAGTCCACTATGTCTTGTTTAGTCTTTTTGAGAGGTAACTCCCATCCTTCCTTCACTAAACACAGTGGGCCTCTTACAGGGTGCCCAAACAACAATTCAAAGGGGCTGTAGCCAACTCCTTTTTGTGGGACCTCTCTGTAAGCAAACAGAAGGCAGGGTAGAAGGATGTCCCATCTTCGCCTGAGCTTTTCAGGTAATCCTTTGATCATACCCTTTAGGGTCTTGTTGAATCTCTCAACAAGCCCATTGCATTGTGGGTGATAAGGAGTGGTGAACTTGTAGTTGACACCACATTCCTTCCACATAGCTGTCAAGTATCCTGACATGAAGTTGGTACCTCTGTCAGAAACCACCTCCTTAGGAAACCCCACTCTGGAGAATACTCCTAGCAGGGCCCTGGCCACAACAGGAGCTGTAGTGGTCCTAAGGGGAATTGCCTCTGGATACCTAGTGGCATGATCCACTACCACCAGTATAAATCTGTGCCCAGATGCAGTGGGAGGATCCATGGGACCCACTATATCTATTCCCACTCTTTCAAAGGGGACCCCCACCACAGGTAGTGGTATTAGGGGGGCCTTTGTTGTGCCACCTGATTTGCCACTGGCTTGGCAGGTCACACAGGAGCGACAAAACTCCTTGGTATCTTCATTCATGTGAGGCCAGTGAAAGTGAGGGACAAGTTTGTCCCAGGTCTTGTTCTGGCCTAAGTGTCCTGCTAGAGGAATATCATGGGCCAAGGTAAGAAGGAAGCCCCTAAATTGCAGAGGTATAACCAACCTCCTGGTTGCACCAGGTTTTGGGTCTCTAGCCTCTGAATAAAGGAGCCCATCATCCCAATACACTTTATGGGTACCTTGAGCATTCCCAGCAGCCTCAGCAGCAGCCAGCTGTCTGAGGGGTTCAAGAGATGGACAGGATAACTGAGCCTGCCCCAAGTCAGCCCTGGAAGGTCCCCCTGTCCCCAGAAACTCAACCTGATCAGGTTCAAGCTCTTCAGGGACAGTTCCTTCAGGGTCTTCTAGATCATCTTCCTGGGAAGGCTGATCATCACTTGTAGGCAGGGGGGAAGGCACAGCCTTAACCCTCCTGTTCTTCCTCTTGGTAGGTGCTTGGTCCATTGTTCCAGGATCCAAGACCTGTGGTTCAGTAAGGCACTTTTTGGCCTGTGACCTGGTCACAGCAAGGACATGTGGTGATATACCTAACATCTCTGCATGTGTCCTGTACTCCACTTCTGACCATAGAGAACTGTCTAGGTCATTGCCCAACAAACATTCTACTGGGAGGTCTGCACTAACCACAACCCTTTTGAGGCCAGTTACCCCTCCCCATGAGAAGTTAACAACTGCCACACTATGTGAAGTAGTGGCATTGCTGGCATTGGTCACCAGGTAATTCTCACCTGGTATGTACTGTCCAGGATCCACAAAGCCTGGTGTCACCATAGTGACACTGGCACACGTGTCCCTGTAGGCTTGAGCCACTGTTTCATTAATTAAAGGAGTCTGTCTGTACTTGCCCAGGTTACTGGGGCTCACAGTCAGGGACAAATCCATGTCCCCATCGCAGATCAAGACTGCCTGTGTCAGGGTTCTGTATAAGTCAGAATCTCCTTCAGTTCCCATAGTGATTCCCACTACACCCTTTGTCTGGGGACCAACACTGCTAACAGTAGTACTGGGAGCAGGTGCATTAGGGGCAACAGTGTTGGGGGCTCCACCCTTCTTACAATCACTAGTCCAGTGAGTTGTATTCTTGCAAGATTTGCACCAGGGTTTCTTTGGACCTTCTTTCTTCTTCCCTTTAGGCAGGGACCCACCCTTGTTAGTACTAGTTTGGGGCCCTGTTGAAGACTTCTGGTCTTTAGATTTCTGATCCCCACCCTTTTGGTCTGTTTTCTTCTGATCACCCACTTGGCCCTGGTTCTGGTTCTTTTGCTTAACCCTGGTTCTGACCCATTTGTCTGCCTTCTTTCCCAATTCTTGGGAAAAGGTCAGATCTGAGTCAACCAAGTGTTGATGCAGTTGCTGGTTCTGACAGTTATTTAAAATCTGTTCTCTCATCATCAAATTGTACAATCCTGTATAATCAGATACCTTACTTCCCAGCAACCAACCCTCCAAAGCCTTAGTGGCACATTCAATGTATTCAGACCAGTCCTGAATCTGTGTCTTCTGGGTGTCTCTGAACATTAACCTGTACTGTTCAGTGGTTAAGCCTAACCCATCAACTAGGACACTCTTCAGGGCTCTGTAATTTCTGACATCCTCCTCCCTAACAGTGAGGAGTCTATCTCTGCCTCTTCCTTCAAAGGAGAGCCATAAGATTGCTGCCCACTGGTCTTCAGGAACCTGCTGCACTTTGCAGGCTCTCTCAAGAGCAGTCATCCATTTGTGGATGTCATCCCCACTTTTGTAGGGGGGCACAACCTTGGACAGGTTCCTATTGTCAAAGACCCTATCTTTGTCCTTAGGGACAATGCTGCCACCAGTGGGTATAGACCCACTCTCTTTAGGTTGCCTAGCCTTACTCAGTTTCTCTTCCATCAGAGCTACTTCTAGCTCCTGTCTCCTGATTCTCAGCTGAGCTTCCTGCATTCTGGCCTCATGCTCCCTCCTCTGAGGGGTGGTCATTCTCCTTCTGTAGTGACCTTGAGAGCCTCTAGAGGCATGAGAAGCATTAGATTCACCTGAGTGATTCCTTTGCCTCCCAAGCCCCTAGTTAAGTCCACTGGGCAGATCCAATGGGATGATCCCATTGTCAGTCCCCAATAGCCTTAGGTTATCTGGGCCACGTATAACACTTGGCACTGGGCTAGTTCTCCCTTCATCCCCACTAGCATCTGCATCCCTATCACTTTCATCCTCTGTAGTATGAATCTCATCAAAGGGGTGATTATTGAAAAGGGGTACCTCAGTAGCATCTTCAGAAGGGGGGCCTCCTGTTCCAGTCCCTAAGGGTCCTAACTGGGAGGCTTTCTTGAGAGCTTTCTGATCTTCATCAGCTTGTAAAAGCTCTCTGAGTTCAGCAGAAGTAGGGTTCTTGGGCTGTTTAAGGCCCCTGATATTTGCCAACTGCCTGAGCTCATTTTGATTTAGGGTAGCAAAGAGAGTTGGTGCCCTCTGGGGGTCACTCTCGACAGAGATAGGTACCTTGGACCCCTCTGCCCCCTCCATTGCTCTTAAGTGTGGGTGGATATGTTGCAATCTACCTACACTTGGGTTTACCTACTAAACCTATCTAGTAGTTGTAGTCAGGGTGTGCTACTCCCTTTGCTCTACAACAACTAAGTTCAGTAGAACTTAAGTATATCTATCTTGTTTTATATGTACCTACAGGTACCTATGTGATCTTTCAATTGGTAACCAAGAGATTACAATGGTAAAACACAGCAAGCTCAAATCCCATCGCTGCCACCAATGTGGGAAGTTGGCCTGGTATATGATGTTCACTAGTTAAAGTGACCACCTTGTACCATGCCAAGCAACCCTTATGGTGTGGTCGTAAGTCAACCTTTTCGGACTAGCTGCCCTAGTGGTAGCGTAGGCTAAGCAGTCTTTGAGGCTAAACTCGTTAAAGCGTGTTAAGCAGGCTGTTTTACCAAATGCAACCCCCCTTTATACCAATGAAAGGACACCACACAGATATATATTGAAAATATATATGTATTTATTTCTCAAAGTATCCCCTAGACTCTTTATGAGCACAGGAGCACAAATCGTTAAACAAGACAACGTTATAATATACAGAAGTTGCACTTTATATGGATGGGCCCTGGTGGCCACTCAAACCATATACTAAAATAGTGGTATAAGTACCACGAACAGGAAAGTGAAAAGGCCTAGGGCCTCTAGAATCGCTGGGCCTACAAGGAGATAACCTCAGTTAGTGACCAGGAGGTCCACGGGTAGCGTGTGCAGTGAGGAAAGTTACACGCGGGCTCTCATAGGTTTTCAATGTGTGCGTAAAAGTTAAAAAGTTACTGCAGAAAGGGTCTTCTGGGTGGACTACGATCTTAAGATTTGAAACACAGACACTAGAGATGATTCTCTACACTTGGGCACCGGAGTGCCAGCTTTACCTCACCCACAGGAAGCGGGTGCATAGGTGTGAGAAGTTGGCCTGGTATATGATGTTCACTAGTTAAAGTGACCACCTTGTACCATGCCAAGCAACCCTTATGGTGTGGTTGTAAGTCAACCTTTTCGGACTAGCTGCCCTAGTGGTAGCGTAGGCTAAGCAGTCTTTGAGGCTAAACTCGTGAAGCGTGTTAAGCCAGCTGTTTTACCAAATGCAACCCCCTTTTATACCAATGAAAGGACACAACACAGATATATATTCAAAATATATATGTATTTATTTCTCAAAGTAACCCCTAGTCTCTTTATGAGCACAGGAGCACAAATCGTCAAACAAGATTACAGTAGAATACACAGAAGTTGCACTTTATATGGATAGGCCCTGGTGGCCGCTCAAACCATATACTAAAATAGTGGTATAAGTACCACGAACAAAAAAGGGAAAAGGCCTAGGGCCTCTAGAATCTATGGGCCTACAAGGTGCTAACTTCAGTTAGTGACCAGGAGGTCCACGGGTGGCGTGTGCAGAGCAAATAGTCACACGCGTGCTCCCGTAGGTTTCAATGGGTGCGTAAAAAGTACAAAGTTACTGCAAAAAGGATCTTCCGGATGGACTATGACCTTAAGATTGGAAACACAGACACTAGAGATGTTACTCTACACTTGGGCACCGGAGTGCCAGCTTTACCTCACCCACAGGAAGCGGGTGCATAGGTGTCGAAGTGCGTCGGGTTTCTTCTATCGGGTCAATGGAGCCTGTGGACAAAGATGCTGCAGGCGGTCGGTCCGGAAGGGATGCGGTGGATCCAAGAGTGGATCGGAGTTGTAGAAGACCTGTAAGCAGAGGGGACAGTGTTCACAGTCACTAGCCAGTGACCAGCGTGGCACCAGGTGGGTACCAGGCGATGTCGGGTGCAAACAGGAAGAAAGGCGTAGCTTATCTCTGCAGCCACGTGGTCCCTGGAGGTCGACGACGTCCAGGAGTCGGTTCACAAGCTGTCCCATGCAGGCTCTCACTGTCGGCAGTGTCGGCGACTTGATCGAAGAAAACAAGCCTTGGCAAAAGCAATTGTTGTGGAGAACAAGATAAGCTGATGGTTCTGACCAGCAAGGTCAGAGGGACTGCTCCTTTGGAGGGGAGCAAGGGCCAGTCTGGAGCAACCAGACCAGCAGTGTATTTCTTGAAGTTCGTCGCCAAGATGGCCACTAGCCAGCGGGCCAGCAACCGGTTAGGCGCGTCGAGTGGCAAAATGCAGAAGGGCCCCACGCAGATCGTGGAGATGCTGGAGGGCTCACCTTTGGTGCGGATGCTGCTCGAGGATTGGGCTTCTCAGATCCCAAAGCACAACTTGGAGGGAGCCTCGGTTGTTGCACTTGCAGCTTGTCGTGGTCGTTCCAAGATGGCTGGCTCCACGTGTCTCGTTGCCTCCACGGGTCTCCTCTTTTCAGGGACTGTGGATCGGGCGGTGAGAGGTCTGGAGGTCCAGGTCTTGTCAGTCTCTGGGTTTGGGCTCCGGCGGGAGGCGGCGGCAAAGCAGACGTTGATTCGCTGGATGGTGCTTGCGTTAGCAAGGTGGTCACTCCCTGACCACAGGGGAGATTTCCTTCAGTCTTCTGTGCAGCAGAATGTCGAAGTTCCCGTCTTCTTTTTAGTTTCAAGTTGATTCCAGGATGTCTGAAGTCTTAGGACACAGCTCCTACCTTTAAGCGGATTCTAGGGGCCGGACTAACTGCTAGGTCCCTCCCTATGGGTGGGACCAGGAAGGGGGGTGGTTACACCCCCAATCCTTTGTCCAGCTCGCCCCAGGCCCGGGACTGGTGTGCCCCAGGACCGGTTTGAACTGGCATATACACCGAGGCTCCTTGTGAGCCACAGGCATGTCTGGTTTCTTTCAAGCCCTACCTGACCAATACACAAAATCCTGTCTGGGGTGGTGCATGCACCTCCCCTGGCAGGAAACCCTTTGTCCACACCTCCCAAGCTGGAAGGACTCCCAGCAGCAGGAGGGCAGACTTGTGTCTGTGGTGGCAGCATCCATTTTGTGGAGCTGAGGCTATGTCTGATTTTACCCGGGTTTCAGGTACTGTACATGTCGTGTCCCTCTAGAAGGGTGGAATGCTAACCCCGTCGCCAGCATTGGCGAGGGGTTAGTATTCCAATTCGTATGACACCTTACTCGACATGTTTTGATAAAGCCAAACCAAAGATAGCATTTAACCACGAGGTTCATAATGCACTTAAGAGTATATGGTATGACGATATCTGAAAACAGTAGAAGGAAGTTGTTCCGACCACTGCAGACAGGCTCAGCTCATGCCAGAGCACCATCTCACATGGAACCAAGCACTCTGCCTTCAGGATTGTTAAGGCCTGCCATAGGAGTGACTTACAGGTTAACATGTGTCCCATTTAAGGTTAGGTATAGGTATACTACACCTAAGTAAGAGGTGGTTACACCAACTTACCCCAGCTGAGTGATCAGCCAGTTGTGTCAAATTTGTTAGGCCAAGCCTGGGGTGGCATAATACATGCTTCAGCCCCTGGCAGGCCTTGGAGACACCAATGCCCTGGGTACCTAGTGTACACTGGTACAGGGGCTCACAGGGTGATCCACTTCCAATTGGTTATGCACCTAGGGTGCATAGTGTAAATTTAGTAGAGAGAACAGCAGGCTGGGGGTCTGATTGGCAGGCCCACAGCCTCAATATGTCAAACCAGTGAAGCAAAAAGCAAAAATTTGGGGTGACCATAGGATAGCAGACCCTACTCTCCTACACAACCCCCCCCAACGCAGGGACATTAAACTAGCCTTGACCAGTCTCGTCTTCATGTCCTAAGTGGAAGTACCTGGAGAGACCATCTGCATTCCCATGGTCAGTACCTGGCCGGTGCTCCACTATAAAGTCCATCCCCTGTAGGGAAATGGACCACCTAGGCAGTTTGGGGTTTTCACCCTTCATCTGATTTAGCCACAAGAGGGGCTTATGGTCGGTCTGAATCTTGAAGTGAGTGCCAAACAAGTATGGCCTCAGCTTCTTCAGGGCCCACACCACAGCAAAGGCCTCCCTCTCAATAGCTGACCAATTCTTCTCTCTGGGGGTCAACCTTCTGCTAATAAAAGCAATGGGTTGGTCTTGACCATCTACATTAAGTTGTGACAGCACATCTCCCACACCCAACTCAGAAGCATCTGTTTGGACAATAAACGCTTTGGAGTAGTCAGGACTTTTCAGGATAGGTGCAGAGCACATGGCCTCCTTCAGGTCATCAAATGCCTTTTGACAGCTTACTGTCCACTGAACCTTTTTGGGCATCTTCTTGGATGTCAGATCATTAAGAGGAGTCACAATGGACCCATAGTTCTTAACAAACTTCCTGTAGTACCCAGTCAAGCCCAAGAAAGCTCGAACTTGAGTCTGGGTGGTTGGAGGAGACCAGTCCTTGATGGATTGTATCTTACTCTCCAGTGGTTGAACTTGGCCTCCACCTACAAGGTGGCCCAAATACACAACCTTACTCTGCCCTATCTGGCACTTGGTAGCCTTGATAATGAGGCCTGCCCTTTGCAGAGCCTCAAGAGCCTTCTTTAGGTGGATCAGGTGATCCTCCCAGGTGGAGCTAAAGACAGCAATGTCATCAAGATATGCTGCGCAAAAGTCATCCAACCCAGTAAGGACTTGATTCACCAACCTTTGGAAGGTGACAGGTGCATTCTTCAGACCAAAGGGCATCACCAAAAATTGATAATGCCCACTTGGGGTTGAGAATACTGTTTTGGCCTTAGACTCCTCAGCTAACCTGATTTGCCAATAGCCAGCTGTCAAGTCAAATGTGCTCAAAAACTTAGCAGAAGCTAGTTTGTCTATGAGCTCATCTGCCCTTGGAATAGGATGTGCATCTGTCCTAGTGACAGCATTGAGTCCTCTGTAATCCACACAGAACCTCATCTCTCTCTTGCCATCTTTGGTGTGAGGTTTGGGGACCAGAACCACTGGGCTAGCCCAGGGGCTCTCTGAGGGTTCAATGACACCCAATTCCAGCATTGTGTGTACCTCAGCCTTTATACAGTCCCTGACTTGGTCAGGTTGTCTGTAAAGTTTGTTCTTTACAGGCAGACTGTCACCAGTGTCCACCACATGGGTACACCAGTCAGTTTGGCTAGGTATCAAGGAAAACATGTGTTGAAATGATTGTAGAACCTGTCTACATTCAATCTGCTGATGATCAGTGAGGTTGCCTCCAAGGGTCACTCCTTCAACTGAGCCATCTTCAGGGTTCTGAGACAACAGGTCTGGGAGAGGGTCACTTTCTTCCTCCTGTCCCTCATCTGTAGCCATGAGCAAGCCCATGTCTGCCCTGTCAACATATGCTTTTAACCTGTTAACATGGAGTACCCTGTGGGGACTCCTGGGAGTTCCTAGGTCCACCAAGTAGGTAACCTCTCCCTTCTTTTCCAGGATTATATGGGGTCCAGACCATTTGTCTTGGAGTGCTGCTGGGGCCACTGGCTCCAACACCCATACCTTCTGTCCTGGCTGAAACTCAACCAAGACAGCCTTTTGGTCATGCCAAGCTTTCTGTAAGGCCTGGCTTGCCTCAAGGTTTTTGGATGCCTTCTCCATATACTCAGCCATCCTGGAGCGGAGACCAAGTACATAGTCCACTATGTCTTGTTTAGGCTTTTTGAGAGGTAACTCCCATCCTTCCTTCACTAAACACAGTGGGCCTCTTACAGGGTGCCCAAACAACAATTCAAAGGGGCTGTAGCCAACTCCTTTTTGTGGGACCTCTCTGTAAGCAAACAGAAGGCAGGGTAGAAGGATGTCCCATCTTCGCCTGAGCTTTTCAGGTAATCCTTTGATCATACCCTTTAGGGTCTTGTTGAATCTCTCAACAAGCCCATTGCATTGTGGGTGATAAGGAGTGGTGAACTTGTAGTTGACACCACATTCCTTCCACATAGCTGTCAAGTATCCTGACATGAAGTTGGTACCTCTGTCAGAAACCACCTCCTTAGGAAACCCCACTCTGGAGAATACTCCTAGCAGGGCCCTGGCCACAACAGGAGCTGTAGTGGTCCTAAGGGGAATTGCCTCTGGATACCTAGTGGCATGATCCACTACCACCAGTATAAATCTGTGCCCAGATGCAGTGGGAGGATCCATGGGACCCACTATATCTATTCCCACTCTTTCAAAGGGGACCCCCACCACAGGTAGTGGTATTAGGGGGGCCTTTGTTGTGCCACCTGATTTGCCACTGGCTTGGCAGGTCACACAGGAGCGACAAAACTCCTTGGTATCTTCATTCATGTGAGGCCAGTGAAAGTGAGTGACAAGTCTGTCCCAGGTCTTGTTCTGGCCTAAGTGTCCTGCTAGAGGAATATCATGGGCCAAGGTAAGAAGGAAGCCCCTAAATTGCAGAGGTATAACCAACCTCCTGGTTGCACCAGGTTTTGGGTCTCTAGCCTCTGAATAAAGGAGCCCATCATCCCAATACACTTTATGGGTACCTTGAGCATTCCCAGCAGCCTCAGCAGCAGCCAGCTGTCTGAGGGGTTCAAGAGATGGACAGGATAACTGAGCCTGCCCCAAGTCAGCCCTGGAAGGTCCCCCTGTCCCCAGAAACTCAACCTGATCAGGTTCAAGCTCTTCAGGGACAGTTCCTTCAGGGTCTTCTAGATCATCTTCCTGGGAAGGCTGATCATCACTTGTAGGCAGGGGGGAAGGCACAGCCTTAACCCTCCTGTTCTTCCTCTTGGTAGGTGCTTGGTCCATTGTTCCAGGATCCAAGACCTGTGGTTCAGTAAGGCACTTTTTGGCCTGTGACCTGGTCACAGCAAGGACATGTGGTGATATACCTAACATCTCTGCATGTGTCCTGTACTCCACTTCTGACCATAGAGAACTGTCTAGGTCATTGCCCAACAAACATTCTACTGGGAGGTCTGCACTAACCACAACCCTTTTGAGGCCAGTTACCCCTCCCCATGAGAAGTTAACGACTGCCACACTATGTGAAGTAGTGGCATTGCTGGCATTGGTCACCAGGTAATTCTCACCTGGTATGTACTGTCCAGGATCCACAAAGCCTGGTGTCACCATAGTGACACTGGCACACGTGTCCCTGTAGGCTTGAGCCACTTTTTCATTAATTAAAGGAGTCTGTCTGTACTTGCCCAGGTTACTGGGGCTCACAGTCAGGGACAAATCCATGTCCCCATCGCAGATCAAGACTGCCTGTGTCAGGGTTCTGTATAAGTCAGAATCTCCTTCAGTTCCCATAGTGATTCCCACTACACCCTTTGTCTGGGGACCAACACTGCTAACAGTAGTACTGGGAGCAGGTGCCTTAGGGGCAACAGTGTTGGGGGCTCCACCCTTCTTACAATCACTAGTCCATTGAGTTGTATTCTTGCAAGATTTGCACCAGGGTTTCTTTGGACCTTCTTTCTTCTTCCCTTTAGGCTGGGACCCACCCTCGTTAGTACTAGTTTGGGGCCCTGTTGAAGACTTCTGGTCTTTAGATTTCTGATCTCCACCCTTTTGGTCTGTTTTCTTCTGATCACCCCCTTGGCCCTGGTTCTGGTTCTTTTGCTTAACCCTGGTTCTGACCCATTTGTCTGCCTTCTTTCCCAATTCTTGGGAAAAGGTCAGATCTGAGTCAACCAAGTGTTGATGCAGTTGCTGGTTCTGACAGTTATTTAAAATCTGTTCTCTCATCATCAAATTGTACAATCCTGTATAATCAGATACCTTACTTCCCAGCAACCAACCCTCCAAAGCCTTAGTGGCACATTCAATGTATTCAGACCAGTCCTGAGTCTGTGTCTTCTGGGTGTCTCTGAACATTAACCTGTACTGTTCAGTGGTTAAGCCTAACCCATCAACTAGGACACTCTTCAGGGCTCTGTAATTTCTGACATCCTCCTCCCTAACAGTGAGGAGTCTATCTCTGCCTCTTCCTTCAAAGGAGAGCCATAAGATTGCTGCCCACTGGTCTTCAGGAACCTGCTGCACTTTGCAGGCTCTCTCAAGAGCAGTCATCCATTTGTGGATGTCATCCCCACTTTTGTAGGGGGGCACAACCTTGGACAGGTTCCTATTGTCAAAGACCCTATCTTTGTCCTTAGGGACAATGCTGCCACCAGTGGGTATAGACCCACTCTCTTTAGGTTGCCTAGCCTTACTCAGTTTCTCTTCCATCAGAGCTACTTCTAGCTCCTGTCTCCTGATTCTCAGCTGAGCTTCCTGCATTCTGGCCTCATGCTCCCTCCTCTGAGGGGTGGTCATTCTCCTTCTGGAGTGACCTTGAGAGCCTCTAGAGGCATGAGAAGCATTAGATTCACCTGAGTGATTCCTTTGCCTCCCAAGCCCCTAGTTAAGTCCACTGGGCAGATCCAATGGGATGATCCCATTGTCAGTCCCCAATAGCCTTAGGTTATCTGGGCCACGTATAACACTTGGCACTGGGCTAGTTCTCCCTTCATCCCCACTAGCATCTGCATCCCTATCACTTTCATCCTCTGTAGTATGAATCTCATCAAAGGGGTGATTATTGAAAAGGGGTACCTCAGTAGCATCTTCGGAAGGGGGGCCTCCTGTTCCAGTCCCTAAGGGTCCTAACTGGGAGGCTTTCTTGAGAGCTTTCTGATCTTCATCAGCTTGTAAAAGCTCTCTGAGTTCAGCAGAAGTAGGGTTCTTGGGCTGTTTAAGGCCCCTGATATTTGCCAACTGCCTGAGCTCATTTTGATTTAGGGTAGCAAAGAGAGTTGGTGCCCTCTGGGGGTCACTCTCGACAGAGATAGGTACCTTGAACCCCTCTGCCCCCTCCATTGCTCTTAAGTGTGGGTGGATGTGTTGCAATCTACCTACACTTGGGTTTACCTACTAAACCTATCTAGTAGTTGTAGTCAGGGTGTGCTACTCCCTTTGCTCTACAACAACTAAGTTCAGTAGAACTTAAGTATATCTATCTTGTTTTATATGTACCTACAGGTACCTATGTGATCTTTCAATTGGTAACCAAGAGATTACAATGGTAAAACACAGCAAGCTCAAATCCCATCGCTGCCACCAATGTGGGAAGTTGGCCTGGTATATGTTGTTCACTAGTTAAAGTGACCACCTTGTACCATGCCAAGCAACCCTTATGGTGTGGTCGTAAGTCAACCTTTTCGGACTAGCTGCCCTAGTGGTAGCGTAGGCTAAGCAGTCTTTGAGGCTAAACTCGTTAAAGCGTGTTAAGCAGGCTGTTTTACCAAATGCAACCCCCCTTTATACCAATGAAAGGACACCACACAGATATATATTGAAAATATATATGTATTTATTTCTCAAAGTATCCCCTAGACTCTTTATGAGCACAGGAGCACAAATCGTTAAACAAGACAACGTTATAATATACAGAAGTTGCACTTTATATGGATGGGCCCTGGTGGCCACTCAAACCATATACTAAAATAGTGGTATAAGTACCACAAACAGGAAAGTGAAAAGCCCTAGGGCCTCTAGAATCGCTGGGCCTACAAGGAGCTAACTTCAGTTAGTGACCAGGAGGTCCACGGGTAGCGTGTGCAGTGAGGAAAGTTACACGCGGGCTCCCATAGGTTTTCAATGGGTGCGTAAAAGTTAAAAAGTTACTGCAGAAAGGGTCTTCTGGGTGGACTACGATCTTAAGATTTGAAACACAGGCACTAGAGATGATTCTCTACACTTGGGCACCGGAGTGCCAGCTTTACCTCACCCACAGGAAGCGGGTCAATAGGTGTGAGAAGTTGGCCTGGTATATGATGTTCACTAGTTAAAGTGACCACCTTGTACCATGCCAAGCAACCCTTATGGTGTGGTTGTAAGTCAACCTTTTCGGACTAGCTGCCCTAGTGGTAGCGTAGGCTAAGCAGTCTTTGAGGCTAAACTCGTGAAGCGTGTTAAGCCAGCTGTTTTACCAAATGCAACCCCCTTTTATACCAATGAAAGGACACAACACAGATATATATTCAAAATATATATGTATTTATTTCTCAAAGTAACCCCTAGTCTCTTTATGAGCACAGGAGCACAAATCGTCAAACAAGATTACAGTAGAATACACAGAAGTTGCACTTTATATGGATAGGCCCTGGTGGCCGCTCAAACCATATACTAAAATAGTGGTATAAGTACCACGAACAGAAAAGGGAAAAGGCCTAGGGCCTCTAGAATCTATGGGCCTACAAGGTGCTAACTTCAGTTAGTGACCAGGAGGTCCACGGGTGGCGTGTGCAGAGCAAATAGTCACACGCGTGCTCCCGTAGGTTTCAATGGGTGCGTAAAAAGTACAAAGTTACTGCAAAAAGGATCTTCCGGATGGACTATGACCTTAAGATTGGAAACACAGACACTAGAGATGTTACTCTACACTTGGGCACCGGAGTGCCAGCTTTACCTCACCCACAGGAAGCGGGTGCATAGGTGTCGAAGTGCGTCGGGTTTCTTCTATCGGGTCAATGGAGCCTGTGGACAAAGATGCTGCAGGCGGTCGGTCCGGAAGGGATGCGGTGGATCCAAGAGTGGATCGGAGTTGTAGAAGACCTGTAAGCAGAGGGGACAGTGTTCACAGTCACTAGCCAGTGACCAGCGTGGCACCAGGTGGGTACCAGGCGATGTCGGGTGCAAACAGGAAGAAAGGTGTAGCTTGTCTCTGCAGCCACGTGGTCCCTGGAGGTCGACGACGTCCAGGAGTCGGTTCACAAGCTGTCCCATGCAGGCTCTCACTGTCGGCAGTGTCGTCGACTTGATCGAAGAAAACAAGCCTTGGCAAAAGCAATTGTTGTGGAGAACAAGATAAGCTGATGGTTCTGACCAGCAAGGTCAGAGGGACTGCTCCTTTGGAGGGGAGCAAGGGCCAGTCTGGAGCAACCAGACCAGCAGTGTATTTCTTGAAGTTCGTCGCCAAGATGGCCACTAGCCAGCGGGCCAGCAACCGGTTAGGCGCGTCGAGTGGCAAAATGCAGAAGGGCCCCACGCAGATCGTGGAGATGCTGGAGGGCTCACCTTTGGTGCAGATGCTGCTCGAGGGTTGGGCTTCTCAGATCCCAAAGCACAACTTGGAGGGAGCCTCGGTTGTTGCACTTGCAGCTTGTCATGGTCGTTCCAAGATGGCTGGCTCCACGTGTCTCGTTGCCTCCACGGGTCTCCTCTTTTCAGGGACTGTGGATCGGGCGGTGAGAGGTCTGGAGGTCCAGGTCTTGTCAGTCTCTGGGTTTGGGCTCCGGCGGGAGGCGGCAGCAAAGCAGACGTTGATTCGCTGGATGGTGCTTGCGTTAGCAAGGTGGTCACTCCCTGACCACAGGGGAGATTTCCTTCAGTCTTCTGTGCAGCAGAATGTCGAAGTTCCCGTCTTCTTCTTAGTTTCAAGTTGATTCCAGGATGTCTGAAGTCTTAGGACACAGCTCCTACCTTTAAGCGGATTCTAGGGGCCGGACTAACTGCTAGGTCCCTCCCTATGGGTGGGACCAGGAAGGGGGGTGGTTACACCCCCAATCCTTTGTCCAGCTCGCCCCAGGCCCGGGACTGGTGTGCCCCAGGACCGGTTTGAACTGGCATATACACCGAGGCTCCTTGTGAGCCACAGGCATGTCTGGTTTCTTTCAAGCCCTACCTGACCAATACACAAAATCCTGTCTGGGGTGGTGCATGCACCTCCCCTGGCAGGAAACCCTTTGTCCACACCTCCCAAGCTGGAAGGACTCCCAGCAGCAGGAGGGCAGACTTGTGTTTGTGGTGGCAGCATCCATTTTGTGGAGCTGAGGCTATGTCTGATTTTACCCGGGTTTCAGGTACTGTACATGTCGTGTCCCTCTAGAAGGGTGGAATGTTAACCCCGTCGCCAGAATTGGCGAGGGGTTAGTATTCCAATTCGTATGACACCTTACTCGACATGTTTTGATAAAGCCAAACCAAAGATAGCATTTAACCGCGAGGTTCATAATGCACTTAAGAGTATATGGTATGACGATATCTGAAAACAGTAGAAGGAAGTTGTTCTGACCACTGCAGACAGGCTCAGCTCATGCCAGAGCACCATCTCACATGGAACCAAGCACTCTGCCTCCAGGATTATTAAGGCCTGCCATAGGAGTGACTTATAGGTTAACATGTGTCCCATTTAAGGTTAGGTATAGGTATACTACACCTAAGTAAGAGGTGGTTACACCAACTTACCCCAGCTGAGTGATCAGGCAGTTGTGTCAAATTTGTTAGGCCAAGCCTGGGGTGGCATAATACATGCTTCAGCCCCTGGCAGGCCTTAGATACACCAATGCCCTGGGTACCTAGTGTACACTGGTACAGGGGCTCACAGGGTGATCCACTTCCAATTGGTTATGCACCTAGGGTGCATAGTGACAATTTAGTTAGAGAGAACAGCAGGCTGGGGGTCTGATTAGCAGGCCCACAGCCTCAATATGTCAAATACCAGTGAAGCAAAAAGCAAAAATTTGGGGTGACCATAGGATAGCAGACCCTACTCTCCTACACTAGCTCTGCCGGCACCTAGAGAAACCTAGCAAACCTATATATTTTTGAAAACTAGACACCCAGGGGAATCCAGGATGGGGTGACTTGAGTGCCTCCCACCAGGGTCTGTTACCCAGAATCCCTTGCAAACCTAAAAAATTGACAAAAAAAACATATTTTCCCCACATTTCTGTGATGGAAAGTTCTGGAATCTGCGTGGATCCACAAATTTCCACTCACCCCGCGTCCCCCAAAGTTCTACGAGAAAAATGGTACCTCACTTGTGCGGGTCACCTAGTGCCCGCGACAGGAAACGGCACGAAACGCAACATGGTCACACCTCAATTTTGCAGTGAAAAATTACCCTTTTTTGGCAAAGTGACTAGCTGTAGTTTTTTAACCCTAGCTCTGCCGGCACCTAGGGAGACCTAGAAAACCTATATATTTTTGAAAACTAGACACCCAGGGGAATACAGGATGGGGTGACTTGACTGCCTCCCACCATGATCTGTTACCCAGAATCCCTTGCAAACCTAAAAAATTGACAAAAAAAACACATTTTCCCGACATTTCTGTGGTGGAAAGTTCTGGAATCTGCGTTGATCCATACATTTCCACCCACCCCGTGTTCCCCAAAGTCTTACGAGAAAAATGGTACCTCCCTTGTGCAGGTTGGCCTACTGCCCGTGATAGGAAATTGCACAAAATACAATGTGGTCACACCTCAATTTCGTAGTGAAAAATTACCCTTTTTTGGCAAAGTGCCAAGCTGTAGCTTTTGAACCTTAGCTCTGCCGGCACCTTGTGAAACCTAGAAAACCTATACATTTTTGAAAACTAGACACCCAGGGGAATCCAGGATGGGGTGACTTGACTGCCTCCCACCATGATCTGTTACCCAGAATCCCTTGCAAACCTAAAAAATGACAAAAAAAACACATTTTCCCCACATTTCTGTTGTGGAAAGTTCGGGAATCTGCGCTGATCCACAAATTTCCACCCACCCCGCGTTCCCCAAAGTCCTACGAGAAAAATGGTACTTCACTTGTGCGGGTCGGCCTAGCGCCCGCGACAGAAAACGGTGCAAAACGCAACATGGTCACACCTCAATTTTGAAGTGAAAAATGACCCTTTTTTGGCAAAGTGACTAGCTGTAGTTTTTTAACCCTAGCTCTGCCGGCACCTAGGGAAACCTAGCAAACCTATATATTTTTGAAAACTAGACACCCAGGGGAATCCAGGATGGGGTGACTTGAGTGCCTCCAACCAGGGTCTGTTACCCAGAATCCCTTGCAAACCTAAAAAATTGACAAAAAAAATACATTTTGCCCACATTTCTGTGATGGAAAGTTCTGGAATCTGCGTGGATCCACAAATTTCCACCCACCCCACGTTCCCCAAAGTCATACGAGAAATATAGTACCTCACTTGTGCGGGTCGGCCTAGTGCCCGTGACAGAAAACGGCGCAAAACGCAACGTGTTCACACCTCAATTTTGCAGTGAAAAATTACCCTTTTTTGGCAAAGTGACTAGCTGTAGTTTTTGAACCCTAGCCCTGCCGGCACCTAGGGAAACCTAGCAAACCTATATATTTTTGAAAACTAGACACCCAGGGGAATCCAGGATAGGGTGACTTGAGTGCCTTCCACCAGGGTCTGTTACCCAGAATCCCTTGCAAACGTAAAAAATGGACAAAAAAACACATTTTCCCCACATTTCTGTGATGGAAAGTTCTGGAATCTGCGTGGATCCACAAATTTCCACCCACCCCGCGTTCCCCACAGTCCTACGAGAAACATGGTACCTCACTTGTGCGGGTCGCCTAGTGCCCGCGACAGGAAACAGCGCAAAACGCAACGTGGTGACTCCTCAATTTTGCAGTAAAAAATAACCGGTTTTTGGCAAAGTGACTAGCTGTAGTTTTGTAACCCTAGCTCTGCCGGCACCTAGGGAAACCTAGCAAACCTATATATTTTTGAAAACTAGACACCCAGGGGAATCCAGGATGGGGTGACTTGAGTGCCTCCAACCAGGGTCTGTTACCCAGAATCCCTTGCAAACCTAAAAAATTGACAAAAAAAATACATTTTCCCCACATTTCTGTGGTGGAAAGTTCTGGAATCTGCGTGGATCCACAAATTTCCACCCACCCCGCGTCCCCCAAAGTCCTACGAGAAAAACGGTACCTCACTTGTGCGGGTCACCTAGTGCCCGCGACAGGAAACGGCACGAAACGAAACATGGTCACACCTCAATTTTGCAAAGAAAAATTACCCTTTTTTGGCAAAGTGACTAGCTGTAGTTTTTTAACCCTAGCTCTGCCGGCACCTAGGGAGACCTAGAAATCCTATATATTTTTGAAAACTAGACACCCAGGGGAATACAGGATGGGGTGACTTGACTGCCTCCCACCATGATCTGTTACCCAGAATCCCTTGCAAACCTAAAAAATTGACAAAAAAAACACATTTTCCCGACATTTCTGTGGTGGAAAGTTCTGGAATCTGCGTTGATCAATACATTTCCACCCACCCCGTGTTCCCCAAAGTCTTACGAGAAAAATGGTACCTCACTTGTGCAGGTTGGCCTACTGCCCGTGATAGGAAATTGCACAAAATACAATGTGGTCACACCTCAATTTCGTAGTGAAAAATTACCCTTTTTTGGCAAAGTGCCTAGCTGTAGCTTTTGAACCCTAGCTCTGCCGGCACCTTGTGAAACATAGCAAACCTATACATTTTTGAAAACTAGACACCCAGGGGAATCCAGGATGGGGTGACTTGAGTGCCTCCCTCCAGGGTCTGTTACCCAGAATCCCTTGCACACCTAAAATATTTACAAAAAAAACACATTTGCCCCATATTTCTGTGATGGAAAGTTCTGGAATCTGCGTGGATCCACAAATTTCCACCCACCCCACGTTCCCCAAACGCCTTCAAGAAAAATGGCACCTCACTTGTGCGGGTCGCCTAGTGCCCGCGACAGGAAACAGCGGAAACGCAACGTGGTCACTCCTCAATTTTGCAGTGAAAAATGACCGGTTTTTGGCAAAGTGACTAGCTGTAGTTTTTTAACCCTAGCTCTGCCGGCACCTAGGGAAACCTAGCAAACCTATATATTTTTGAAAACTAGACACCCAGAGGAATCCAGGATGGGGTGACTTGAGTGCCTCCCACCAGGGTCTGTTACCCAGAATCCCTTGCACACCTAAAAAATTGACCAAAATAACAAATTTTCCCCACATTTCTGTGATGGAAAGTTCTGGAATCTGCGTGGATCCACAAATTTCCACCCACCCCGCGTTCCCCAAAGTCCTATGAGAAAAACGGTACCTCACTTGTGCGGGTGGCCTAGTGCCCGCGTCAGGAAACGGCACGAAACGCAACATGGTCACACCTCAATTTTGCAGTGAAAAATGCCCCTTTTTTGGCAAAGTGACTAGCTGTAGTTTCTTAACCCTAGCTTTGCCGGCACCTAGGGAAACCTAGCAAACCTATATATTTTTGAAAACTAGACACCCAGGGGAATCCAGGATGGGGTGACTTGAGTGCCTCCCTCCAGGGTCTGTTACCCAGAATCCCTTGCACACCTAAAAAATTTACAAAAAAAACACATTTGCCCCATATTTCTGTGATGGAAAGTTCTGGAATCTGCGTGGATCCACAAATTTCCCCCCACCCCACGTTCCCCAAAGTCCTACAAGAAAAATGGTACCTCACTTGTGCCGGTCGCCTAGTGCCCGCGACAGGAAACGGCGCAAAACGCACCGTGGTCACACCTCAATTTTGCAGTGAAAAATGACCCTTTTTTGGCAAAGTGCCTAGCTGTAGTTTTTGAACCCTAGCTATGCCGGCACATTGGGAAACCTGGCAAACCTATATATTTTTGAAAACTAGACACCCAGGGGAATCCAGGATGGGGTGACTTGAGTGCCTCCCACCAGGGTCTGTTACCCAGAATTCCTTGCAAACCTAAAAAATTGACAAAAAAAACACATTTTCCCCACATTTCTGAGATGGAAAGTTCTGGAATCTGCGTGGATGCACAAATTTCCACCCACCCCGCGTTCCCCAAAGTCCTACGAGAAATATAGTACCTCATTTGTGCTGGTCGGCCTAGTGCCCGTGTAGGAGAGTAGGGTCTGCTATCCTATGGTCACCCCAAATTTTTGCTTTTTGCTTCACTGGTTTTTGACATATTGAGGCTGTGGGCCTGCCAATCAGACCCCCAGCCTGCTGTTCTCTCTACTAAATTTACGCTATGCACTCTAGGTGCATAACCAATTGGAACTAGATCACCCTGTGAGCCCCTGTACCAGTGTACACTAGGTACCCAGGGCATTGGTGTATCTAAGGCCTACCAGGGGCTGAAGCATGTATTGTGCCACCCCTGGCCTGGCCTAACAAATTTGACACAACTGGCTGATCACTCAGCTGGGGTAAGTTGGTGTAACCACCTCTTACTTAGGTGTAGTATACCTATACCTAACCTTAAATGGGACACATGTTAACCTATAAGTCACTTCTATGGCAGGCCTTGACAATCCTGAAGGCAGAGTGCTTGGTTCCATGTGAGATGGTGCTCTGGCGTGAGCTGAGCCTGTCTGCAGTGGTCGGAACCACTTCCTTCTACTGTTTCCAGATATCGTCATACCATATACTCTTAAGTGCATTATGAACCTCGCGGTTAAATGCTATCTTTGGTTTGGCTTTATCAAAATATGTCGAGTAAGGTGTCATACGAATTGGAATACTAACCCCTCGCCAATTCTGGCGACGGGGTTAGCATTCCACCCTTCTAGAGGGACACGACATGTACAGTACCTGAAACCCGGGTAAAATCAGACATAGCCTCAGCTCCACAAAATGGATGCTGCCACCACAGACACAAGTCTGCCCTCCTGCTGCTGGGAGTCCTTCCAGCTTGGGAGGTGTGGACAAAGGGTTTCCTGCCAGGGGAGGTGCGTGCACCACCCCAGACAGGATTTTGTGTATTGGTCAGGTAGGGCTTGAAAGAAACCAGACATGCCTGTGGCTCACAAGGAGCCTCGGTGCATATGCCAGTTCAATCCGGTCCTGGGGCACACCAGTCCTGGGCCTGGGGCGAGCTGGACAAAGGATTGGGGGTGTAACCACCCCCCTTCCTGGTCCCACCCTTAGGGAGGGACCTAGCAGGTAGTCCGGCCCCTAGAATCCGAATAAAGGTAGGAGCTGTGTCCTAAGACTTCAGACATCCTGGAATCAACTTGAAACTAAGAAGAAGATGGGAACTTCGACATTCTGCTGCACAGAAGACTGAAGGAAATCTCCCCAGTGGTCAGGGAGTGACCACCTTGCTAACGCAAGCACCATCCAGCGAATCAACGTCTGCTTTGCCGCCGCCTCCCGCAGGAGCCCGAGCCCAGAGACTGACAAGACCTGGACCTCCAGACCTCTCACCGCCCGATCCACAGTCCCTGAAAAGAGGAGACCCGTGGAAGCACCGAGACACGTGGAGACAGTCATCTTGAAATGACCACAACAAGCTGCAAGCGCAACAACCGAGGCTCCCTCCAAGTTGTGCTTTGGGATCTGAGAAGCCCAACCCTCGAGCAGCATCTGCACCAAAGGTGAGCCCTCCAGCATCTCCACGATCTGCGTGGGGCCCTTCTGCATTTTTGCCACTCGACGCACCTAACCGGTTGCTGGCTGTTAGACCTGGCGATTTCTGGTTGGCTAAGGCTTGCGCCAAAGTCAGGCAGAAACCACCACTCTAGTCAGGGCAAGGAAGTTACACGCCAAAGATAACCCCTGCTCACCCCCTTGGTAGCTTGGCACGAGCAGTCAGGCTTATCTCTGAGGCGATGTGTAAAGCGTTTGCGCGCGCACCCAGCAACAACACCCAAGGCCCACCACAAAGGAAAATCCACACAAGGTATTCTATAAAAATAACCTTTGTATTATACACAACACATTAGATAAAAACACACACTTTACAATGTGCCAACAGGCACGGGCAGAATTTACAAGGGATTATGTACAAGACAGGGCCACCTGGACCACTGTCAGGAATTGGCACTTTTAGATATTTAGCACATAAATATATAAAATCACTGTAGCACAAAAATAAACTGTATAGCACACAACCAGTACTTACTGGTATCGGGGAAGTACCACCTGCGTAACCCTAACTACTTTAGGAGACTGTCACGCAGGGAACTAGAACCTCACTAGCACCACCTGTACTAGGAGAAAGCAACAACCACCTACGTATCACAACACCTGTAGGGGTAATAGAACGTTACACATGATGCATCACATTCAGAGGTGTATGGAAGGAAAACACATGATGCCTAAAAACATTCAGAGGTGTAAAAGCAATGGCACATGATGCATCAACACACATTCAGAGGTGCAAGTAAAGAACACACATGATGCATAAAACATTCAGAGGTGTAAAAGTAATGGCACATGATGCATCAACACGCATTCAGAGGTGCAAGGAAGGAACACAATTGCGCAAAACTCCTATGCCACCACCTGTGGCAGTCCCTGGGCCAACTGGCCTGGAAGGGGCTAGGACGCCCTGCGTTCAATAAAGTTAAGCTGCGCCAGCTGCGCAGACTAGAACAAGAATGGTCCCCCACCTAAACGTGGCAGCTGCCCACTAAGTGCTGGGCAGCTGGAAAACGAACTTCAGGCACTCTGCGTGCCTCTGGAGCCCTCTCTGGGCTCTGACCATTCAAAAATATGCCCTCTAGAGCCTTCGTGGCTCTGCACAACGTTGGAGCCTCACTGGGCTCGAGGAGCAACAATGCCCCACACGTTGGAGTCCCTCTGGACTCTGCGCCACCTGAAATGCCCCCTAGAGCCTCACGGGGCTCTAAATCAAGAGTGGCACCGTTGTTGGAGCGCCACGCGCTCAGAAACTACCACAATGCCCCCGGGTACGTGGGAGCCTTCTCGGCTCGAGGAGCAATACTGCGCACGTTGGAGCGTCTAGCGCTCTAGCTACTCGGGACCCCTCGGATGGAGCCTCACGGGGCTCGTCACACTGCCCCCGCACCCCCTCTGCACAGGCGCGGAGTCCCCCAGCCCTGCTAAACACTCACCGGGCTGCTCGGGGACTCCCGCGTCGTCTCCTCTCTCGATGGACGCCGAGGCTTCTTTGCAACGCGGAGGGGCAGGCACCGACAATGTGCCTCGCGCCCCCTCCGCACCAGCTCCGGCCGCACTTCTCCTCTCTCGGGTCCAGCGCGGGGTAGGCTCCCGCCTGGATCTTCACTGCACAGGAGCGCGGGGTAGGCTCCCGTCCGCTTCCTGCTTCCGTCTCGGGGCCCGCCCCCAGGCCTGCCTGACTTCCGGCTGAAGCCCGGCCGCGGCGGTGAATTCCTGGGCAAATGAGAGGGGTAGGCTCCCTCGCCAGCGAGCACAACGGCGGGGTGGGCACCCGCCGAACTTGGCAGACACCGTCAGGATCGCGGGGTGGGCACCCGCTATCAGATCCCAAGCGCTCACAGCGCCATAGAGCAAAACAGCGCTCCCAGCGCTATAAACAAAGGAAGGTCCAGCAAAACAGCGCGCCCAGCGCTAGGAAGTCCAAAAAGCGCTCCCAGGTGCTACAAGCAGGGTTCAGCAACAAAAAGGTCCTCCAGAGAGCAGGGGGCAAAGGCTGGGCCCAGAGCCAGCTCACAGGGCCCTCCAGCAGGGAGGCAGTCCCCAGTGGCGGTCTCTCCTGGCGCCCAGCAGCAGCAGGCCCCCCCTCAAGTGGATCCTGCAAGAGAACAACTTCTGTGGGGACACAGCCCCATTTTTATACAGTCAAATCCTTTGTCTAAGGTGCAGGGAAGGGGCGAACCAGTTCCAACAGGTTCCTGAGCACTTTGTTTTGCTCAGCCCCTCTCCCTATTCACTGGCAGGGCTAGGGTCATTAGACGCACCACAGGGGCCGGCGCCAGCATTGTGTGGGGGAAGCCCTGTCCTATTCAGGACCCAGGTACACTCCTCCCCAACCATCAACATGCTAACTCCCCATTCACCACTGGGTGACTCCTCCTGACTCTGGGGAATTCCCTAGTCCGTCACCTGACCTCACCAGCCAATCGCCAGACAAGCCACACATTTCAGACTGCACACTGAAGTGCCCACTTCTAGAAGTGGCACTTCCACACCAGGTACATGCACGCTGCACACATCAACGCGCAGCATTCACTCCCACGAGTCCGCACATACCAAACACGGGCCTGCACACCCCACGCATCAGGAACTACCGGGACACATACATTCCCCCATGCATTCCTATGGGAGGGCAGGCCAACCTCACAACACGCACGCACTTTACCCTGGGACACAGCAGTAAAGTGCGCAGAAGTCACTAAAATCACTAAACCAAGTCACCATATTACGCAAAAAGTTTCGGGGTGAACCGGCCAGAAGGGCCAAGTCCAACACAACCCCCTTCCAGCCAAAACGCAGGGCAGACCAATCACCACCGTGATGGACTTCCCTGCTTGGGGCGATAGAACACGGACGCGGGCCCGCCACTGCCGGGACACCCGCCTGTTCTACGCCACGGTGAACCCATGTGGTTTCTTCTCAAACCATTCTCCGGACCAACTGGGCTACCCCTCTGGTACTCCCAAGCTGTCCGCGGCCAAGACCAGGCCCTAGGCCACCCAGGTGCCACTGGTCCTTGCCTAACCACAGAGTGGGGGGTAGTAACCCCTGGCACATAGCAGCCATTCTCCACTCTACCCCTCATCAGGGCAGTTCTGAACTGCCACCGATCTTCCAGCCTAGGGTCTGTACCCTCAGGCTGACCAGAAGTCGCGGGTGAGGCTCTCCTCCCCCTACCTCTTCTCCTAGGGTTCCGCCCTCTCCTCCTTTGAGAGGCACCCTCGTAACATACCTCACCAACCAGCTCAGGACCCCTCCCTGAGAGCTGGTCTACCAACCTAGGGTTTAACCCCTCAGGTTGCACCGGGGTCAGAGGTGGGCTCTCCCACCCTCTGCACCCCCTTCCAGAGTCCTGCTCCCTACCAACGGGGGCGGCCCCTCTGGAAGAAGAACCGGTCAGGACACTGGTTACAGTAGTCAGACCCTTCAGGTCAGGCTGCTCCTGAACCTGGCCTTCCAACCTCCAGTCTAAAACCTTCGGTGGAATAATTGCCTGGCACTCCAGGACTTCTGGGGATTTACACACCATCCCCCCGAGAGTAACATATGCCTCATATGTTGCATGACCGTCTGCCTGGCGCAGATCTCCCGTCCCCTGTCCACCTGACAGTGCGCAAAGATCCCCCAGGCCAGACGTGTAGTCGCCATGGTCACTTCTAGGAGACTCAGCCCTCCCGGCTGGTCTCTGACCCACTGGCTCCTCCACCGGGGAACACAGCCCCATGCCACTCCTCCCGCTGGACTTCTGTACCCTCCCTACTGGAGCGGTACTGCCAGCCACTAGAACCACAGGAGCCCTGTTTACAGGCGCTCCCGGTCCTCTACTCACTAGGTGATCCTCCTCAAATGGGCTAACAGGACAGCCTAGGTCCCCAACTTGGTGTTCCCTCCTGAAACCACCCAAGTCCTGAGGCAGGGTTTCGTACGTCTGGGGACCCTCGGTCACCCACTTACTCCCGCTCCACTGAGCCAGGCCGTAAGGTCCTACACCCTCCTCGCTATCCTGGGACCTAGCTGGGCTACATGGAGCCTCTTCCACCACGCTGGGCTGGAAGATACCTGAACCACTACTTGAGTCACTCCCTAATGACTCCAGAGAACCTCTAGCGCTTTCCCAGCGCTCCGCTTCCTCTGCCAGCGCCCAAGGACAAAAGTAGTCATACCTCACCAGGTGCTGGCGCAACCCTGGAGAACAACTACTGAGCATCTGCTCTTTGACAATCATTTTGAGCACTATATCCAAATCCTCTTCCGTGTTGACCTCCAGCCAGTCCCACAGTGCCTCATGACAGTCATCCACAAACAACCCCCACGACTGGTGAGACGGTTTTCTACTGCCCCTGAACTTCAACCTATACTCCTCCTCTTGGGAAACAGGTACCAGACTGGGGAAACTGGGAGTGGGACTTGTCGCACGGGACTCTATTTCGCTGCCACCACTGGACTCAACCCTCCCTGGGGAGCCCAGAAAACTACGACTGCGCGCAGGCGATAATCTACTCTCCAGCACTGATTTCTCCCTGGCGAAGGCCCTCTCAGCCTCCGCCATCCTCTCCTGCGCTAAGACCCTCTCGGTCTCCAGCTTTTTCTCTGCCATCGTCAGCTGCGCCATCCCCCAGGCATGCTCTAACCTGAGCTTCTCCATGGCCAGCTGATGCTCCCTCTCTTCCCTCCTATCCACCCACTCCTCTGGGGACAGGGAAAGGGATGGGGTGCTGCTCCTGACACTGGACCCAGCAAGGGACTCCCTATCTATGGGGTCTCCACTCTCTACTGACGTCCCTGTCAGGTAACCTTCCTCCTCCTCAGATTCCTCAGGGCTCTCCTCAGACCCACCACCCTCTCGGCGTGCGGCCCGGGCCCTATCTTCCTCGCTGCGCTCTCGCTCCCACTCAACCTTTTGCCAAGTGATCAGGTTGTCCCTCAGTTTGGACTGGGTATCTAACTCACCCACCTCTATGTCCCTCTCCTCACAGAACCTTACCAGCTCCAACCTACTGTACCTAAACAGACCACAGAAGTTAAAAGCAGGCTCCATTTTGGCGGACGTTCCTGAGAAGAGTTCAACACAAGGAACCTGGGGGTCAGAGCTACACAGGAGTACACAATTCACAAAAGGTTTCAGTGAGCTCTCTATCCTGGAGAACTCACACTCACTGTCTAGTGCCCCACACACCATCCACACACAACCCTCCCCTCGGACTGGTAAGGCAGTTTCTACCACCCCTGATCCCTCAACCTGACCACCACGTGACACAGGTACCAAACTCTGGGCGCAGGGCGGGGGACAAATGTGCTGGACACAATTACACAATGATACCTTCAGGGGAAATAAAGGAACTTCAAAAACAATAATCCCTAAAATGTGGTTATCTAATGCAGAGTTTTGCAGTGTGGCCAGTCGCTGCTGCGGTACAGCGCAAACGCAAGTCCAAATCCCACCGCTGATCACCAATGTTAGACCTGGCGATTTCTGGTTGGCTAAGGCTTGCGCCAAAGTCAGGCAGAAACCACCACTCTAGTCAGGGCAAGGAAGTTACACGCCAAAGATAACCCCTGCTCACCCCCTTGGTAGCTTGGCACGAGCAGTCAGGCTTATCTCTGAGGCGATGTGTAAAGCGTTTGCGCGCGCACCCAGCAACAACACCCAAGGCCCACCACAAAGGAAACTCCACACAAGGTATTCTATAAAAATAACCTTTGTATTATACACAACACATTAGATAAAAACACACACTTTACAATGTGCCAACAGGCTCGGGCAGAATTTACAAGGGATTATGTACAAGACAGGGCCACCTGGACCACTGTCAGGAATTGGCACTTTTAGATATTTAGCACATAAATATATAAAATCACTGTAGCACAAAAATAAACTGTATAGCACACAACCAGTACTTACTGGTATCGGGGAAGTACCACCTGCGTAACCCTAACTACTTTAGGAGACTGTCACGCAGGGAACTAGAACCTCACTAGCACCACCTGTACTAGGAGAAAGCAACAACCACCTACGTATCACAACACCTGTAGGGGTAATAGAACGTTACACATGATGCATCACATTCAGAGGTGTATGGAAGGAAAACACATGATGCCTAAAAACATTCAGAGGTGTAAAAGCAATGGCACATGATGCATCAACACACATTCAGAGGTGCAAGTAAAGAACACACATGATGCATAAAACATTCAGAGGTGTAAAAGTAATGGCACATGATGCATCAACACGCATTCAGAGGTGCAAGGAAGGAACACAATTGCGCAAAACTCCTATGCCACCACCTGTGGCAGTCCCTGGGCCAACTGGCCTGGAAGGGGCTAGGACGCCCTGCGTTCAATAAAGTTAAGCTGCGCCAGCTGCGCAGACTAGAACAAGAATGGTCCCCCACCTAAACGTGGCAGCTGCCCACTAAGTGCTGGGCAGCTGGAAAACGAACTTCAGGCACTCTGCGTGCCTCTGGAGCCCTCTCTGGGCTCTGACCATTCAAAAATATGCCCTCTAGAGCCTTCGTGGCTCTGCACAACGTTGGAGCCTCACTGGGCTCGAGGAGCAACAATGCCCCACACGTTGGAGTCCCTCTGGACTCTGCGCCACCTGAAATGCCCCCTAGAGCCTCACGGGGCTCTAAATCAAGAGTGGCACCGTTGTTGGAGCGCCACGCGCTCAGAAACTACCACAATGCCCCCGGGTACGTGGGAGCCTTCTCGGCTCGAGGAGCAATACTGCGCACGTTGGAGCGTCTAGCGCTCTAGCTACTCGGGACCCCTCGGATGGAGCCTCACGGGGCTTGTCACACTGCCCCCGCACCCCCTCTGCACAGGCGCGGAGTCCCCCAGCCCTGCTAAACACTCACCGGGCTGCTCGGGGACTCCCGCGTCGTCTCCTCTCTCGATGGACGCCGAGGCTTCTTTGCAACGCGGAGGGGCAGGCACCGACAATGTGCCTCGCGCCCCCTCCGCACCAGCTCCGGCCGCACTTCTCCTCTCTCGGGTCCAGCGCGGGGTAGGCTCCCGCCTGGATCTTCACTGCACAGGAGCGCGGGGTAGGCTCCCGTCCGCTTCCTGCTTCCGTCTCGGGGCCCGCCCCCAGGCCTGCCTGACTTCCGGCTGAAGCCCGGCCGCGGCGGTGAATTCCTGGGCAAATGAGAGGGGTAGGCTCCCTCGCCAGCGAGCACAACGGCGGGGTGGGCACCCGCCGAACTTGGCAGACACCGTCAGGATCGCGGGGTGGGCACCCGCTATCAGATCCCAAGCGCTCACAGCGCCATAGAGCAAAACAGCGCTCCCAGCGCTATAAACAAAGGAAGGTCCAGCAAAACAGCGCGCCCAGCGCTAGGAAGTCCAAAAAGCGCTCCCAGGTGCTACAAGCAGGGTTCAGCAACAAAAAGGTCCTCCAGAGAGCAGGGGGCAAAGGCTGGGCCCAGAGCCAGCTCACAGGGCCCTCCAGCAGGGAGGCAGTCCCCAGTGGCGGTCTCTCCTGGCGCCCAGCAGCAGCAGGCCCCCCCTCAAGTGGATCCTGCAAGAGAACAACTTCTGTGGGGACACAGCCCCATTTTTATACAGTCAAATCCTTTGTCTAAGGTGCAGGGAAGGGGCGAACCAGTTCCAACAGGTTCCTGAGCACTTTGTTTTGCTCAGCCCCTCTCCCTATTCACTGGCAGGGCTAGGGTCATTAGACGCACCACAGGGGCCGGCGCCAGCATTGTGTGGGGGAAGCCCTGTCCTATTCAGGACCCAGGTACACTCCTCCCCAACCATCAACATGCTAACTCCCCATTCACCACTGGGTGACTCCTCCTGACTCTGGGGAATTCCCTAGTCCGTCACCTGACCTCACCAGCCAATCGCCAGACAAGCCACACATTTCAGACTGCACACTGAAGTGCCCACTTCTAGAAGTGGCACTTCCACACCAGGTACATGCACGCTGCACACATCAACGCGCAGCATTCACTCCCACGAGTCCGCACATACCAAACACGGGCCTGCACACCCCACGCATCAGGAACTACCGGGACACATACATTCCCCCATGCATTCCTATGGGAGGGCAGGCCAACCTCACAACACGCACGCACTTTACCCTGGGACACAGCGGTAAAGTGCGCAGAAGTCACTAAAATCACTAAACCAAGTCACCATATTACGCAAAAAGTTTCGGGGTGAACCGGCCAGAAGGGCCAAGTCCAACACTGGCCCGTTGGCTAGTGGCCATCTTGGCAACGAACTTCAAGAAATACACCGCTGGTCTGGTTGCTCCAGACTGGTCCTTGCTCCCCTCCAAAGGAGCAATCCCTCTGACCTTGCTGGTCAGAACCATCCGCTTATTTCGTTTTCCACAACAATTGCTTTTGCCAAGGCTTGTTTGCTTCGATCAAGTCGCCAACACTGCCGACAGCGAGAGCCTGCATGGGACAGCTCGTGAACCGATTCCTGGACATCGTTGACCTTCAGGGACCACGTGGCTGCAGAGACAAACTGCACCTTTCTTCCTGTTTGCACCCGACATCGCCTGGTACCCACCTGGTGCCACGCTGGTCACTGGCTAGTGACTGTGAACACTGTCCCCTCTGCTTACAGGTCTTCTACAACTCCGATCCACCCTTGGATCCACCGCATCTCTTCCGGACCGACCGCCTGCAGCATCTTTGTCCACAAGCTCCATTGAACAGATAGAAGAAACCCGACGCACTTCGACACCTATGCACCCGCTTCCTGTGGGTGAGGTAAAGCTGTCACTCCGGTGCCCAAGTGTAGAGTAACATCTCTAGTGTCTGTGTTTCCAATCCTGAGTTCATAGTCCATCCGGAAGATCCTTTTTGCAGTAACTTTGTACTTTTTACGCACCCATTGAAAACCTATGGGAGCACGCGTGTGACTATTTGCTCTGCACACGCAACCCGTGGACCTCCTGGTCACTAACTGAAGTTAGCTCCTTGTAGGCCCAGCGATTCTAGAGGCCCTAGGCCTTTTCCCTTTTCTGTTCGTGGTACTTATACCACTATTTTAGTATATGGTTTGAGCGGCCACCAGGGCCTATCCATATAAAGTGCAACTTCTGTGTATTCTACTGTAATCTTGTTTGACGATTTGTGCTCCTGTGCTCATAAAGAGACTAGGGGTTACTTTGAGAAATAAATGCATATATATTTTGAATATATATCTGTGTGGTGTCCTTTCATTGGTATAAAAAGGGGGTTGCATTTGGTAAAACAGCTGGCTTAACACGCTTCACGAGTTTAGCCTCAAAGACTGCTTAGCCTACGCTACCACTAGGGCAGCTAGTCCGAAAAGGTTGACTTACAACCACACCATAAGGGTTGCTTGGCATGGTACAAGGTGGTCACTTTAACTAGTGAACATCATATACCAGGCCAACTTCTCACAGCCCGTGACAGAAAACGGCGCAAAACGCAACGTGTTCACACCTCAATTTTGCAGTGAAAAATTACCCTTTTTTGGCAAAGTGACTAGCTGTAGTTTTTGAACCCTAGCCCTGCCGGCACCTAGGGAAACCTAGCAAACCTATATATTTTAGAAAACTAGACACCCAGGGGAATCCAGGATAGGGTGACTTGAGTGCCTTCCACCAGGGTCTGTTACCCAGAATCCCTTGCAAACGTAAAAAATGGACAAAAAAACACATTTTCCCCACATTTCTGTGATGGAAAGTTCTGGAATCTGCGTGGATCCACAAATTTCCACCCACCCCACGTTCCCCACAGTCCTACGAGAAACATGGTACCTCACTTGTGCGGGTCGCCTAGTGCCCGCGACAGGAAACAGCGCAAAACGCAACGTGGTCACTCCTCAATTTTGCAGTGAAAAATGACCGGTTTTTGGCAAAGTGACTAGCTGTAGTTTTTTAACCCTAACTCTGCCGGCACCTAGGGAAACCTAGCAAACCTATATATTTTTGAAAACTAGACACTCAGGGGAATGCAGGATGGGGTGACTTGAGTGCCTCCAACCAGGGTCTGTTACCCAGAATCCCTTGCAAACCTAAAAAATTGACAAAAAAAATACATTTTCCCGACATTTCTGTGGTGGAAAGTTCTGGAATCTGCGTTGATCCATACATTTCCACCCACCCCGTGTTCCCCAAAGTCTTACGCGAAAAATGGTACCTCACTTGTGCAGGTTGGCCTACTGCCTGTGATAGGAAATTGCACAAAATACAATGTGGTCACACCTCAATTTCGTAGTGAAAAACTTACCCTTTTTTGGCAAAGTGCCAAGCTGTAGCTTTTGAACCTTAGCTCTGCCGGCACCTTGTGAAACCTAGCAAACCTATACATTTTTGAAAACTAGACACCCAGGGGAATCCAGGATGGGGTGACTTGACTGCCTCCCACCATGATCTGTTACCCAGAATCCCTTGCAAACGTAAAAAATTGACAAAAAAACACATTTTCCCCACATTTCTGTGATGGAAAGTTCTGGAATCTGCGTGGATCCACAAATTTCCACCCACCCCGCGTTCCCCACAGTCCTACGAGAAACATGGTACCTCACTTGTGTGGGTCGCCTAGTGCCCGCGACAGGAAACAGCGCAAAACACAACGTGGTCACTCCTCAATTTTGCAGTGAAAAATGACCGGTTTTTGGCAAAGTGACTAGCTGTAGTTTTTGAACCCTAGCCCTGCCGGCACCTAGGGAAACCTAGCAAACCTATATATTTTTGAAAACTAGACACCCAGGGGAATGCAGGATGGGGTGACTTGAGTGCCTCCAACCAGGGTCTGTTACCCAGAATCCCTTGCAAACCTAAAAAATTGACAAAAAAAATACATTTTCCCGACATTTCTGTGGTGGAAAGTTCTGGAATCTGCGTTGATCCATACATTTCCACCCACCCCGTGTTCCCCAAAGTCTTACGCGAAAAATGGTACCTCACTTGTGCAGGTTGGCCTACTGCCCGTGATAGGAAATTGCACAAAATACAATGTGGTCACACCTCAATTTCGTAGTGAAAAATTACCCTTTTTTGGCAAAGTGCCAAGCTGTAGCTTTTGAACCTTAGCTCTGCCGGCACCTTGTGAAACCTGGCAAACCTATACATTTTTGAAAACTAGACACACAGGGGAATCCAGGATGGGGTGACTTGACTGCCTCCCACCATGATCTGTTACCCAGAATCCCTTGCAAACCTAAAAAATGACAAAAAAACAAATTTTCCCCACATTTCTGTGGTGGAAAGTTCTGGAATCTGCGTTGATCCACAAATTTCCACCCACCCCGCGTTCCCCAAAGTCCTACAAAAAAAATGGTACCTCACTTGTGCGGGTCGGCCTAGTGCCCGCGACAGGAAACGGTGCAAAACGCAACATGGTCACACCTCAATTTTGAAGTGAAAAATGACCCTTTTTTGGCAAAGTGACTAGCTGTAGTTTTTTAACCCTAGCTCTGCCGGCACCTAGGGAAACGTTGCAAACCTATATATTTTTGAAAACTAGACACCCAGGGGAATCCAGGAAGGGGTGACTTGAGGGCCTCCAACCAGGGTCTGTTACCCAGAATCCCTTGCAAACCTAAAAAATTGACAAAAAAAATACATTTTGCCCACATTTCTGTGATGGAAAGTTCTGGAATCTGCGTCGATCCAGAAATTTCCACCCACCCCGCGTTCCCCAAAGTCCTACGAGAAATATAGTACCTCACTTGTGAGGGTCGGCCTAGTGCCCGTGACAGAAAACGGCGCAAAACGCAACGTGTTCACACCTCAATTTTGCAGTGAAAAATTACCCTTTTTTGGCAAAGTGACTAGCTGTAGTTTTTTAACCCTAGCCCTGCCGGCACCTAAGGAAACCTAGCAAACCTATATATTTTTGAAAACTAGACACCCAGGGGAATCCAGGATAGGGTGACTTGAGTGCCTTCCACCAGGGTCTGTTACCCAGAATCCCTTGCAAACGTAAAAAATTGACAAAAAAACACATTTTCCCCACATTTCTGTGATGGAAAGTTCTGGAATCTGCGTGGATCCACAAATTTCCACCCACCCCGCGTTCCCCACAGTCCTACGAGAAACATGGTACCTCACTTGTGCGGGTCGCCTAGTGCCCGTGACAGGAAACAGCGCAAAACGCAACGTGGTCACTCCTCAATTTTGCAGTGAAAAATGACCGGTTTTTGGCAAAGTGACTAGCTGTAGTTTTTTAACCCTAGCTCTGCTGGCACCTAGGGAATTCTAGCAAACCTATATATTTTTGAAAACTAGACACCCAGGGGAATCTAGGATGGGGTGACTTTAGTGCCTCCCACCAGGGTCTGTTACCCAGAATCCCTTGCAAACCTAAAAAATTGACCAAAAAAACACATTTTCCCCACATTTCTGTGATGGAAAGTTCTGGAATCTGCGTGGATCCACAAATTTCCACCCACCCCGCGTTCCCCAAAGTCCTACGAGAAAAACGGTACCTCACTTGTGCAGGTGGCCTAGTGCCCGCGACAGGAAACGGCACGAAACGCAACATGGTCACACATCAATTTTGCAGTGAAAAATGCCCATTTTTTGGCAAAGTGACTAGCTGTAGTTTCTTAACCCTAGCTCTGCCGGCACCTAGGGAAACCTAGCAAACCTATATATTTTTGAAAACTAGACACCCAGGGGAATCCAGGATGGGGTGACTTGAGTGCCTCCCTCCAGGGTCTGTTACCCAGAATCCTTTGCACACCTAAAAAGTTTACAAAAATAACACATTTTCCCCATATTTCTGTGATGGAAAGTTCTGGAATCTGCGTGGATCCACAAATTTCCACCCACCCCGCGTTCCCCACAGTCCTACGAGAAACATGGTACCTCACTTGTGCGGGTCGCCTAGTGCCCGTGACAGGAAACAGCGCAAAACACAACGTGGTCACTCCTCAATTTTGCAGTGAAAAATGACCGGTTTTTGGCAAAGTGACTAGCTGTAGTTTTTTAACCCTAGCTCTGCCGGCACCTAGGGAATCCTAGCAAACCTGTATATTTTTGAAAACTAGACACCCAGGGGAATCCAGGATGGGGTGACTTGAGTGCCTCCCACCAGGGTCTGTTACCCAGAATCCCTTGCAAACCTAAAAAATTGACCAAAAAAACACATTTTCCCCACATTTCTGTGATGGAAAGTTCTGGAATCTGCGTGGATCCACAAATTTCCACCCACCCCGCGTTCCCCAAAGTCCTACGAGAAAAACG
This sequence comes from Triturus cristatus, assembly GCF_964204655.1. Taxonomy (NCBI): domain Eukaryota; kingdom Metazoa; phylum Chordata; class Amphibia; order Caudata; family Salamandridae; genus Triturus; species Triturus cristatus. The sequence goes on from NW_028187382.1 coordinate 426,097, forward strand.
GTACCTCACTTGTGCAGGTGGCCTAGTGCCCGCGACAGGAAACGGCACGAAACGCAACATGGTCACACATCAATTTTGCAGTGAAAAATGCCCATTTTTTGGCAAAGTGACTAGCTGTAGTTTCTTAACCCTAGCTCTGCCGGCACCTAGGGAAACCTAGCAAACCTATATATTTTTGAAAACTAGACACCCAGGGGAATCCAGGATGGGGTGACTTGAGTGCCTCCCTCCAGGGTCTGTTACCCAGAATCCTTTGCACACCTAAAAAGTTTACAAAAATAACACATTTGCCCCATATTTCTGTGATGGAAAGTTCTGGAATCTGCGTGGATCCACAAATTTCCCCCCACCCCGCGTTCCCCAAAGTCCTACGAGAAAAATGGTACCTCACTTGTGCGGGGCGGCCTAGTGCCCGCGACAGGAAACGGCGCAAAACACAACGTAGTCACACCTCAATTTTGCAGTGAAAAATGACCCTTTTTTGGCAAAGTGCCTAGCTGTAGTTTTTTAACCCTAGCTCTGCCGGCACCTAGGGAAACCTATCAAACCTATATATTTTTTAAAACTAGACACCCAGGGGAATCCAGGATAGGGTGACTTGAGTGCCTCCCACCAGGGTCTGTTACCCAGAATCCCTTGCAATCCTAAAAAATTGACAAAAAAAACACATTTTCCCCACATATCTGTGGTGGAAAGTTCTGGAATCTGCGTGGATCCACAAATTTCCACCCACTCCGCGTTCCCCAAAGTCCGACGAGAAAAATGGTACCTCACTTGTGCGGGTCGGCCTACTGCCCGCGATAGGAAATTGCACAAAATACAATGTGGTCACACCTCAATTTCGTAGTGAAAAATGAACCTTTTTTGGCAAAGTGCCCAGCTGTAGCTTTTGAACCCTAGCTCTGCCGGCACCTTGTGAAACCTAGAAAACCTATATATTTTTGAAAACTAGACACCCAGGGGAATCTAGGATAGGGAGACTTGAGTGCCTCCCACCAGGGTCTGTTACCCAGAATCCATTGCAAACATAAAAAATGGACAAAAAAACACATTTTCCCCACATTTCTGTGATGGAAAGTTCTGGAATCTGCGTGGATCCACAAATTTCCACCCACCCCGCGTCCCCCAAAGTCCTACGAGAAAAACGGTACCTCACTTGTGCGGGTCGCCTAGTGCCTGCGACAGGAAACGGCGCAAAACGCACCGTGGTCACACCTCAATTTTGCAGTGAAAAATGACCCTTTTTTGGCAAAGTGCCTAGCTGTAGTTTTTGAACCCTAGCTCTGCCGGCACCTAGGGAAACCTGGAAACCTGGCAAACCTATATATTTTTAAAAACTAGACACCCAAGAGAATCCAGGATGGGGTGACTTGAGTGCCTCCCACCAGGGTCTGTTACCCAGAATTCCTTGCAAACCTAAAAAATTGACAAAAAAAACACATTTTCCCCACATTTCTGTGATGGAAAGTTCTGGAATCTGCGTGGATGCACAAATTTCCACCCACCCCGCGTTCCCCAAAGTCCTATGAGAAAAATGGTGTCTCACTTGTGCAGGTTGGCCTACTGCCTGCGATAGGAAATTGCACAAAATACAATATGGTCACACCTCAATTTCGTAGTGAAAAATGACCCTTTTTTGGCAAAGTAACTAGCTGTAGTTTTTAAACCTAGCTCTGCCGGCACCTAGGGAAACATAGCAAACCTATATATTTTTGAAAACTAGACACCCAGGGGAATCCAGGATGGCGTGACTTGAGTGCCTCCCACCAGGGTCTGTTACCCAGAATCCCTTGCAAACCTAGACAAATGACAAAAAAACCATATTTTCCCCACATTTCTGTGATGGAAAAATCTGGAATATGCGTGGATCCACACATTTCCACCCACCCCGCGTTCCCCAAAGTCCTACGAGAAATATGGTACCTCACTTGTGCGGGTCGGCCTAGTGCCCGCGACAGTAAATGGTGCAAAACGCAACGTGGTCACACCTCAATTTTGCAGTGAAAAATGACCCTTTTTTGGCAAAGTGCCTAGCTGTAGTTTTTTAACCCTAGCTCTGCCGGCACCTAGGGAAACCTAGCAAACCTATATATTTTTTAAAACTAGACACCCAGGGGAATCCAGGATGGGGTGACTTGAGTGCCTCCCACCAGGGTCTGTTACCCAGAATCCCTTGCAAACCTAAAAAATTGACCAAAAAACACATTTTCCCCACATTCCTGTGATGGAAAGTTCTGGAATCTGCGTGGATCCACAAATTTCCACCCAACCCGCGTTCCCCAAAGTCCTATGAGAAAAATGGTACCCCACTTGTGCAGGTTGGCCTACTGCCCACGATAGGAAATTGCACAAAATACAATGTGGTCACACCTCAATTTCGTAGTGAAAAATGACCCTTTTTTTGCAAAGTGCCTAGCTGTAGCTTTTGAACCCTAGCTCTGCCGGCACCTTGTGAAACCTAGCAAACCTATACATTTTTGGCAACTAGACACCCAGGGGAATCCAGGATGGGGTGACTTGACTGCCTCCCACCATGATCTTTTACCCAGAATCCCTTGCAATCCTAAAAAATTGACAAAAAAAATACATTTTCCCCACATTTCTGTGGTGGAAAGTTCTGGAATCTGCGTGGATCCACAAATTTCCACCCACCCCGCGTTCCCCAAAGTCCTACGAGAAAAATGGTACCTCACTTGTGCGGGTCGGCCTACTGCCCGCGATAGGAAATTGCACAAAATACAATGTGGTCACACCTCAATTTTGCAGTGAAAAATGACCCTTTTTTGGCAAAGTGACTAGCTGTAGTTTTTTAACCCTAGCTCTGCCGGCACCTAGGGAGACCTAGAAAACCTATATATTTTTGAAAACTAGACACCCAGGGGAATCCAGGATGGTGTGACTTGACTGCCTCCCACCATGATCTGTTACCCAGAATCCCTTGCAAACCTAAAAAATTGACAAAAAAAAACACATTTTCCCGACATTTCTGTGGTGGAAAGTTCTGGAATCTGCGTGGATCCATACATTTCCACCCACCCTGTGTTCCCCAAAGTCTTACGAGAAAAATGGTACCTCACTTTTGCAGGTAGGCCTACTGCCCGCAATAGGAAATTGCACAAAATACCATGTGGTCACACCTCAATTTCGTAGTGAAAAATTACCCTTTTTAGGCAAAGTGCCAAGCTGTAGCTTTTGAACCCTAGCTTTGCCGGCACCTTGTGAAACCTAGCAAACCTATACATTTTTGAAAACTAGACACCCAGGGGAATCCAGGATGGGGTGACTTGACTGCCTCCCACCATGATCTGTTACCCAGAATCCCTTGCAAACCTAAACAATTGACAAAAAAAACACATTTTCCCCACATTTCTGTGGTGGAAAGTTCTGGAATCTGCGTTGATCCACAAATTTCCACCCACCCCGCGTTCCCCAAAGTCCTACGAGAAAAATGGTACCTCACTTGTGCGGGTCGGCCTAGTGCCCGCGACAGGAAACGGTGCAAAACGCAACATGGTCAAACCTCAATTTTGCAGTGAAAAATGACCCTTTTTTGGCAAAGTGACTAGCTGTAGTTTTTTAACCCTAGCTCTGCCGGCACCTAGGGAAACCTAGCAAACCTATATATTTTTGAAAACTAGACACCCAGGGGAATCCAGGATGGGGTGACTTGAGTGCCTCCCACCAGGGTCTGTTACCCAGAATCCCTTGCAAACCTATAAAATTGACAAAAAAATACATTTTGCCCACATTTCTGTGATGGAAAGTTCTGGAATCTGCGTGGATCCACAAATTTCCACCCACCCCGCGTTCCCCAAAGTCCTACGAGAAATATGGTACCTCACTTGTGCGGGTCGGCCTAGTGCCCGTGACAGAAAACAGCGCAAAACGCAACGTGTTCACACCTCAATTTTGCAGTGAAAAATTACCCTTTTTTGGCAAAGTGACTAGCTGTAGTTTTTGAACCCTAGCCCTGCCGGCACCTAGGGAAACCTAGCAAACCTATATATTTTTGAAAACTAGACACGCAGGGGAATCCAGGATAGGGTGACTTGAGTGCCTCCCACCAGGGTCTGTTACCCAGAATCCCTTGCAAACGTAAAACATGGACAAAAAAACACATTTTCCCCACATTTCTGTGATGGAAAGTTCTGGAATCTGCGTGGATCCACAAATTTCCACCCACCCCGCGTTCCCCAAAGTCCTACGAGAAAAATGGTACCTCACTTGTGCGGGTCAGCCTAGTGCCTGCGACAGGAAACGGCGCAAAACGCAACGTGGTCACTCCTCAATTTTGCAGTGAAAAATGACCGATTTTTGGCAAAGTGACTAGCTGTAGTTTTTTAACCCTAGCTCTGCCGGCACCTAGGGAAACCTAGCAAACCTATATATTTTTGAAAACTAGACACCCAGGGGAATCCAGGATGGGGTGACTTGAGTTCCTCCCACCAGGGTCTGTTACCCAGAATCCCTTGCAAACCTAAAAAATTGACCAAAAAAACACATTTTCCCCACATTTCTGTGATGGAAAGTTCTGGAATCTGCGTGGATCCACTAATTTCCACCCACCCCGCATTCCCAAAAGTCCTACGAGAAAAACGGTACCTCACTTGTGTGGGTCGCTGTAGGAGAGTAGGGTCTGCTATCCTATGGTCACCCCAAATTTTTGCTTTTTGCTTCACTGGTTTTTGACATATTGAGGCTGTGGGCCTGCCAATCAGACCCCCAGCCTGCTGTTCTCTCTACTAAATTAACACTATGCACCCTAGGTGCATAACCAATTGGAAGTGGATCACCCTGTCAGCCCCTGTACCAGTGTACACTAGGTACCCAGGGCATTGGTGTACCCAATGCCTGCCAGGGGCTGAAGCATGTATTATGCCACCCAAGGCTTGGCCTAACAATCTGACACAACTGGCTGATCACTCAGCTGGGGTAGGTTGGTGTAATCACCTCTTACTTAGGTGTAGTATACCTATACCTAACCTTAAATGGGACACATGTTAACCTATAAGTCACTCCTATGGCAGGCCTTAACAATCCTGAAGGCAGAGTGCTTGGTTCCATGTGAGATGGTGCTCTGGCATGAGCTGAGCCTGTCTGCAGTGGTCGGAACAACTTCCTTCTACTGTTTCCAGATATCGTCATACCATATACTCTTAAGTGCATTATGAACCTCGCGGTTAAATGCTATCTTTGGTTTGGCTTTATCAAAACATGTCGAGTAAGGTGTCATACGAATTGGAATACTAACCCCTCGCCAATTCTGGCGACGGGGTTAGCATTCCACCCTTCTAGAGGGACACGACATGTACAGTACCTGAAACCCGGGTAAAATCAGACATAGCCTCAGCTCCACAAAATGGATGCTGCCACCACAGACACAAGTCTGCCCTCCTGCTGCTGGGAGTCCTTCCAGCTTGGGAGGTGTGGACAAAGAGTTTCCTGCCAGGGGAGGTGCATGCACCACCCCAGACAGGATTTTGTGTATTGGTCAGGTAGGGCTTGAAAGAAACCAGACATGCCTGTGGCTCACAAGGAGCCTCGGTGCATATGCCAGTTCAAACCGGTCCTGGGGCACACCAGTCCCGGGCCTGGGGCGAGCTGGGCAAAGGATTGGGGGTGTAACCAGCCCCTTCCTGGTCCCACCCTTAGGGAGGGACCTAGCAGGTAGTCCGGCCCCTAGAATCCTCTTAAAGGTAGGAGCTGTGTCCTAAGACTTCAGACATCCTGGAATCAACTTGAAACTAAGAAGAAGACGGGAGCTTCAACATTCTGCTGCACAGAAGACTGAAGGAAATCTCCCCTGTGGTCAGGGAGTGACCACCTTGCCAACGCAAGCACCATCCAGCGAATCAACGTCTGCTTTGCCGCCGCCTCCCGCCGGAGCCCGAGCCCAGAGACTGACAAAACCTGGACCTCCAGACCTCTCACCGCCCGATCCACAGTCCCTGAAAAGATTGGTGTAACCACCTCTTACTTAGGTGTAGTATACCTATAACTAACCTTAAATGGGACACATGTTAACCTATAAGTCACTCCTATGGCAGGCCTTAACAATCCTGAAGGCAGAGTGCTTGGTTCCATGTGAGATGGTGCTCTGGCATGAGCTGAGCCTGTCTGCAGTGGTCGGAACAACTTCCTTCTACTGTTTCCAGATATCGTCATACCATATACTCTTAAGTGCATTATGAACCTCGCGGTTAAATGCTATCTTTGGTTTGGCTTTATCAAAACATGTCGAGTAAGGTGTCATACGAATTGGAATACTAACCCCTCACCAATTCTGGCGACGGGGTTAGCATTCCACCCTTCTAGAGGGACACGACATGTACAGTACCTGAAACCCGGGTAAAATCAGACATAGCCTCAGCTCCACAAAATGGATGCTGCCACCACAGACACAAGTCTGCCCTCCTGCTGCTGGGAGTCCTTCCAGCTTGGGAGGTGTGGACAAAGGGTTTCCTGCCAGGGGAGGTGCATGCACCACCCCAGACAGGATTTTGTGTATTGGTCAGGTAGGGCTTGAAAGAAACCAGACATGCCTGTGGCTCACAAGGAGCCTCGGTGCATATGCCAGTTCAAACCGGTCCTGGGGCACACCAGTCCTGGGCCTGGGGCGAACTGGACAAAGGATTGGGGGTGTAACCACCCCCTTTCCTGGTCCCACCCATAGGGAGGGACCTAGCAGGTAGTCCGGCCCCTAGAATCCGCTTAAAGGTAGGAGCTGTGTCCTAAGACTTCAGACATCCTGGAATCAACTTGAAACTAAGAAGAAGACGGGAACTTCGACATTCTGCTGCACAGAAGACTGAAGGAAATCTCCCCTGTGGTCAGGGAGTGACCACCTTGCTAACGCAAGCACCATCCAGCGAATCAACGTCTGCTTTGCCGCCGCCTCCCGCCGGAGCCCGAGCCCAGAGACTGACAAGACCTGGACCTCCAGACCTCTCACCGCCCGATCCACAGTCCCTGAAAAGAGGAGACCCGTGGAGGCAACTAGACACGTGGAGCCAGCCATCTTGAAACGACCACGACAAGCTGCAAGTGCAACAACCGAGGCTCCCTCCAAGTTGTGCTTTGGGATCTGAGAAACCCAACCCTCGAGCAGCATCTGCACCAAAGGTGAGCCCTCCAGCATCTCCACGATCTGCGTGGGGCCCTTCTGCATTTTGCCACTCGACGCGCCTAACCGGTTGCTGGCCCGCTGGCTAGTAGCCATCTTGGCGACGAACTTCAAGAACTACACTGCTGGTCCAGTTGCTCCAGACTGGTCCTTGCTCCCCTCCAAAGGAGCAGTCCCTCTGACCTTGCTGGTCAGAACCATCAGCTTATCTTGTTCTCCACAACAATTGCTTTTGCCAAGGCTTGTTTGCTTTGATCAAGTCGCCGACACAGCCGACAGCGAGAGCCTGCGTGGGACAGCTCGAGAACCGACTCCTGGTCATCGTCGACCTCCAGGGACCACGTGGCTGCAGAGACAAACTACACCTTTCTTCCTGTTTGCACCCAACATCGCCTGGTACCCACCTGGTGCCACGCTGGTCACTGGCTAGTGACTGTGAACACTGTCCCCTCTGCTTACAGGTCTTCTACAACTCCGATCCACCCTTGGATCCACCGCATCCCTTCCGGACCGACCGCCTGCAGCATCTTTGTCCACAGGCTCCATTGACCCGATAGAAGAAACCCGACGCACTTCGACACCTATGCACCCGCTTCCTGTGGGTGAGGTAAAGCTGGCACTCCGGTGCCCAAGTGTAGAGTAACATCTCTAGTGTCTGTGTTTCCAATCTTAAGGTCATAGTCCATCCGGAAGATCCTTTTTGCAGTAACTTTGTACTTTTTACGCACCCATTGAAAACCTATGGGAGCACGCGTGTGACTATTTGCTCTGCACACGCCACCCGTGGACCTCCTGGTCACTAACTGAAGTTAGCTCCTTGTAGGCCCAGCGACTCTAGAGGCCCTAGGCCTTTTCCCTTTTCTGTTCGTGGTACTTATACCACTATTTTAGTATATGGTTTGAGCGCCACCAGGGCCTATCCATATAAAGTGCAACTTCTGTGTATTCTACTGTAATCTTGTTTGACGATTTGTGCTCCTGTGCTCATAAAGAGACTAGGGGTTACTTTGAGAAATAAATACATATATATTTTGAATATATATCTGTGTGGTGTCCTTTCATTGGTATAAAAGGGGGTTGCATTTGGTAAAACAGCTGGCTTAACACGCTTCACGAGTTTAGCCTCAAAGACTGCTTAGCCTACGCTACCACTAGGGCAGCTAGTCCGAAAAGGTTGACTTACAACCACACCATAAGGGTTGCTTGGCATGGTACAAGGTGGTCACTTTAACTAGTGAACATCATATACCAGGCCAACTTCTCACATTGGTGGCAGCGGTGGGATTTGAGCTTGCTGTGTTTTACCATTGTAATCTCTTGGTTACCAATTGAAAGATCACATAGGTACCTGTAGGTACATATAAAAAAAGATTAGATATACATAAGTTCTACTGAACTTAGTTGTTGTAGAGCAAAGGGAGTAGCACACCCTGACTACAACTACTACATAGGTTTAGTAGGTAAACCCAAGTGTAGGTAGATTGCAACACATCCACCCACACTTAAGAGCAATGGCTGGGGCAGAGGGGTCCACTGTACCCATCTCTGTTGAGAGTGACCCCCAGAGGGCACCATCCATCTTTGCTACCCTTAATCAAAATGAGCTCAGGCAGTTGGCAAATATCAGGGGCCTTAAACAGCCCAAGAATCCTACTTCTGCTGAACTCAGAGAGCTTTTACAGGCTGATGAAGATCAGAAAGCTCTCAGGAAAGCCTCCCAGTTAGGCCCCTTAGGGTCAGGAACAGGAGGCCCCCCTTCTGAAGATGCCACTGAAGTACCCCTTTCCAATAGCCATCCCTTAGATGAGAATCATACTACAGAGGAGGAAAGTGGTGAGGATACAGAAAGTAGTGAGGATGAAGGGAGAACTAGCCCAGTGCCAAGTGTTATACTTGGCCCAGCTAAACTAAGGCTATTGGGGACTGACAATGGGATCATCCCATTGGATCTCCCCAGTGGACTTAACCAGGGGTCTGGGAGGCAAAGGAATCACTCAGGTGACTCTAATGCTTCTCATGCCTCTAGAGGCTCTCAAGGTCACTCCAGGAGAAGGATGACCACCCCTCAGAGGAGGGAACATGAGGCCAGAATGCAGGAAGCCCAGCTGAGGATCAGGAAGCAGGAGCTAGAGGTAGCCCTGATGGAAGAGAAACTGAACAAGGCTAGGCAACCTAGAGAGAGTGGGTCTATACCCACTGGTGGCAGCATTGTCCCTAAGGACAAAGATAGTGTCTTTGATAATAGGAACCTGTCTAAGGTTGTGCCCCCCTACAAAAGTGGGGATGACATCCACAAATGGATGACTGCTCTTGAGAGAGCCTGCAAAGTGCAGCAGGTTCCTGAAGACCAGTGGGCAGCAATCCTCTGGCTCTCGTTTGAAGGAAGAGGCAGAGACAGACTCCTCACTGTTAGAGAGGAGGATATCAGAAACTACAGAGTCCTGAAGAGTGTCCTAGTTGATGGGTTAGGCTTAACCACTGAACAGTACAGGTTAATGTTCAGAGACACCCAGAAGACACAGACTCAGGACTGGTCTGAATATGTTGAATGTGCCACTAAGGCTTTGGAGGGTTGGTTGCTGGGAAGTAAGGTATCTGATTTTACAGGATTGTATAATTTGATGATGAGAGAACAGATTTTAAATAACTGTCAAAACCAGCAACTGCATCAACACGTGGTTGACTCTGATCTGACCTCTCCCCAAGAATTGGGAAAGAAGGCAGACAAATGGGTCAGAACCAGGGTTAAGCAAAAGAACCAGAACCAGGGCCAAGGGGGTGATCAGAAGAAAACAGACCAAAAGGGTGGAGATCAGAAATCTAAAGACCAGAAGTCTTCAACAGGGCACCAAACTACTGCTAAAGAGGGTGGGTCCCAGCCTAAAGGGAAGAAGAAAGAAGGTCAAAAGAAACCCTGGTGCAATCATTGCAAGAATACAACTCACTGGACTAGTGATTGTAAAAAGGGTGGAGCCCCCAACACTGTTGCCCCTAAGGCACCTGCTCCCAGTACTACTGTTAGCAGTGTTGGTCCCCAGACAAAGGGTGTAGTGGGAATCACTATGGGAACTGAAGGAGATTCTGACTTAGACAGAACCCTGACACAGGCAGTCTTGATCTGTGATGGGGACATTGATTTGTCCCTGACTGTGAGCCCCAGTAACCTGGGCAAGTACAGACAGACTCCTTTATAAAATGAAAAGGTGGCTCAAGCCTACAGGGACACATGTGCCAGTGTCACTATGGTGACACCAGGCTTTGTGGACCCTGGACAGTACATACCAGGTGAGAATTACCTGGTGACCAATGCCAGCAATGCCACTACTTCACATAGTGTGGCAGTTGTTAACTTCTCATGGGGAGGGGTAACTGGCCTCAAAAGGGTTGTGGTTAGTGCAGACCTCCCAGTAGAATGTTTGTTGGGCAATGACCTAGAGAGTTCTCTATGGTCTGAAGTGGAGTACAGGACTCATGCAGAGATGTTAGGTATATCATCACATGTCCTTGCTGTGACCAGGTCACAGGCCCAAAAGTGCCTCACTGAACCTCAGGTCTTGGATCCTGGAACAATGGACCAAGCACCTACCAAGAAGAAGAACAGGAGGGTCAAGGCTGTGCCTTCCCCCCTGCCTCAGAGTGATGATCAACCTTCCCAGGAAGCTGATCTAGAGGACCCTGAAGGAACTGTCCCTGAAGAGCTTGAACCTGATCAGGTTGAGTTTCTGGGGACAGGGGGACCTTCAAGGGCTGACTTGAGGCAGGCTCAGTTATCCTGTCCCTCTCTTGAACCCCTCAGACAGCTGGCTGCTGCTGAGGCTGCTGGGAATGCTCAAGGTACCTATAAAGTGTAATGGGATGAAGGGCTCCTTTCTTCAGAGGCTAGAGACCCCAAGCCTGGTGCTACCAGGAGGTTGGTTATACCTCTGCAATTTAGGGGCTTCCTTCTTACCTTGGCCCATGATATTCCTTTAGCAGAACACTTAGGCCAGAATAAGACTTGGGACAGGCTTGTCCCTCACTTTCACTGGCCTCATATGAATGAAGATACAAAGGAGTTTTGTCGCTCCTGTGTGACCTGCCAAGCCAGTGGCAAATCAGGTGGCACAACAAAGGCCCCCCTAATACCACTTCCTGTGGTGGGGGTCCCCTTTGAAAGAGTGGGAATAGATATAGTGGGTCCCATGGATCCTCCCACTGCATCTGGGCACAGATTTATACTGGTGGTCGTGGATCATGCCACCAGGTATCCAGAGGCAATTCCCCTTAGGACCACTACAGCACCTGTTGTGGCCAGGGCCCTGCTGGGAGTATTCTCCAGAGTGGGGTTTCCTAAGGAGGTGGTTTCTGACAGAGGTACCAACTTCATGTCAGGATACTTGACAGCTATGTGGAAGGAATGTGGTGTCAACTACAAGTTCACCACTCCTTATCACCCACAATGCAATGGGCTTGTTGAGAGATTCAACAAGACCCTAAAGGGTATGATCAAAGGATTACCTGAAAAGCTCAGGCGAAGATGGGACATCCTTCTACCCTGCCTTCTGTTTGCTTACAGAGAGGTCCCACAAAAGGGGGTTGGCTACAGCCCCTTTGAATTGTTGTTTGGGCACCCTGTAAGAGGCCCACTGTGTTTAGTGAAGGAAGGATGGGAGTTACCTCTCAAAAAGCCTAAACAAGACATAGTGAACTATGTACTTGGTCTCCGCTCCAGGATGGCTGAGTATATGGAGAAGGCATCCAAAAACCTTGAGGCAAGCCAGGCCTTACAGACAGCTTGGAATGACCAAAAGGCTGTCTTGGTTGAGTTTCAGCCAGGACAGAAGGTATGGGTGTTGGAGCCAGTGGCCCCAGCAGCACTCCAAGACAAATGGTCTGGACCCCATACAATCCTGGAAAAGAAGGGAGAGGTCACCTACTTGGTGGACCTAGGATCTCCCAGGAGTCCCCACAGGGTACTCCATGTTAACAGGTTAAAAGCATATGTTGACAGGGCAGACATGGGCTTGCTCATGGCTACAGATGAGGGACAGGAGGAAGAGAGTGACCCTCTCCCAGACCTGTTGTCTCAGAACCCTGAAGATGGCTCAGTTGAAGGAGTGACCCTTGGAGGCAACCTCACTGCCCATCAGCAGACTGAATGTGAGAAGTTGGCCTGGTCTATGATGCTCACTAGTTAAAGTGATCACCTTGTACCATGCCAAGCAACCCTTATGGTGTGGTTGTAAGTCAACCTTTTCGGACTAGCTGCCCTAGTGGTAGCGTAGGCTAAGCAGTCTTTGAGGCTAAACTCGTGAAGCGTGTTAACCCCATCGATGCTCATGACGGAACGGTTCCGTCATGAGCATCGGTTGGGCTGTGCTCATGACGGAACCGTTCCGTCATGAGGACAGCCCCTGGGGGAAGCGCTGGCGCTCCCCCACTTGTGCATCGATCGTGCCCCCACTTACGGGGGTGGCAGCGGAAGAGCTTCCGCTGCCACCCCCGAGCCCCCCCACGCTTTCTGATGACATCAGCGCGCACAGCGCGCGCCGTCGTCATCAGGAAGCGTTGGACGCGCTGGAATCCATTTCTTCCAGCGCGTCCAAGGCAGCAGCAGGTAGGTTCCCTTGTCCGGTAGGGCCGCGGGGGTGATTTATTTTGTATTGAGGCATCGGGGGAGAGGAAAGAGTATTTCCTCTCCCCTGATGTCTCAATACAGGGCATTCCTGCTCCACGATCGCGCACAGCGTCGCGATCGTGGAGTAGGGATGCCCCACTAGACACCAGGGATTTGTTTCTTGGAATTTGGGAAGCGACCCCTTAGGCAAGGGTCGCTTCCTTGGGGTGCAAAATTTTTCGAAGTCTTTTCTGCCCCCCCTGGGGGCAGATCGGTCCGCTTTCTGCCCGTTTCTGCCCCCGGGGGGGCAGAAAAGCCCACTAGACACCAGGGATGTCGTTTATGTTATGTAGGAAGCGACCCCTTAGGCAAGGGTCGCTTCCTTGGGGGGCCAAATAATTCGAAGACTTTTCTGCCCCCCCTGGGGGCAGATCGGTCTTCTTTCTGCCCGTTTATGCCCCCAGGGGGGGCAGAAAAGCCCACTAGACACCAGGGATGTCTTTTATGTTATGTAGGAAGTGACCCCTTGGGCAAGGGTCGCTTCCTAGGGTGGCAAAATAATTAGAAGACTTTTCTGCCCCCCCTGGGGGCAGATCGGTCGTCTTTCTGCCCGTTTCTGCCCCCAGGGGGGGCAGAAAAGCCCACTAGACACCAGGGATGTCTTTTTCTTTATGTAGGAAGCGACCCCTTGGGCAAGGGTCGCTTCCTTTGCGGCCTAATTATTTAGAAGACTTTTCTGCCCCCCCTGGGGGCAGATTGGTCGTCTTTCTGTCCGTTTCTGCTCCCAGGGGGGGGGCAGAAAAGCCCACTAGACACCAGGGATATAAATATTATTGTAGGAAGCGACCCCTTGGGCAAGGGTCGCTTCCTTGGGCCCCTAAATTTTTTGAAGACTTTTCTGCCCCCTCTCGGTTTTATTTTTTTGCCGTTTCTGCTCCCATTGGGGGCAGAAAAGCCCACTAGACACCAGGGAATTAGTTCAATTAAAAATAGAAGTGACCCCTCGCTTCCAGGGTGCAATTTGTTATATGTATTTGGCTCACCCGCCCCGGGACTGAGTAGCCTTTTTTTTCCTGCTGTTTTCTGCCCCACCTGGCACACAACCCGATTGACCATTTCTGTAGTGACATGGCATGTTATAATGTTTATTGTTATATTTTTTGTGATTTCCAATTGTAATGTTTTTTTTTTGTTTACTTTTTTGTTCTAGGTGAAGGCTTTTCTTCTTTTCACGTTGATGTTTTGTTAGTGGTGGTTCTGCTGTTTGTGTAGTTTGGGAAGAGACTGTTTTTTTGTACAATGTAAATGTGTTTGATTTCTCTGCCTGTTTTTTTTTTGCAAATGGTGTAATAATAGCAGTATGTTTGGTTTTTGAGTGTCAAAAACTTTTTGCATTGGTGCTCGATGTGTATTTTGTTGTCTTGTGAGTAATTTGTTTTTTTTTCTTCTTTCTAGTTTGATATCGTTGGTCTTTGCTGTGTCACTGCAGAGTTTGTTTCTGGTGAGTGCAGCTGTCTCTTGTAATTGGATTGTATAGTTTTTGAGTACATTGATCTTTGTGATAAAAGGTACACATTTCTTTACTTACTTGGTTTGCACATTGTTGGTTGTTGTTGACTTGTTTGTGCAGTCTTCTATCTTAGTAAGTATAATGGCTAGCCGCAGGATGACTGCTCAGCAGGTTGTTGGTTTGCTGTTTGAGTCTTCCTCTGATATTGGTTCAGAGACTGACTCTGCTTCTGAGGGAGAGGAGGCAGGGGACGATTCTGGCAGTGAGTTTTCTCTCCGTATGGGGTCACCGGATGATGAAGATACTCTTAGTGCGGATGAAGTGCCTGTGTTAGAGGAGGAGACTGATGTGCGGCAAGAGGCATCTGGGCTGCAGCCTGCGGCTGCAAGGCTTCCCGTTGGTGTAGTGCGGCAAGAGACATCTGGGCTGCAGGCTGGGGCTGCAAGGCTTCCCGTTGGTGTAGTGCGGCAAGAGGCATCTGGGCTGCAGGCTGGGGCTGCAAGGCTTCCCGTTGGTGTAGTGCGGCAAGAGGCATCTGGGCTGCAGGCTGGGGCTGCAAGTCTTCCCGTTGAAAGTGATGACCTCTGGGTTGCCCCTGGCATGGTGCAGCCGGAATTTCCAGAGTTTACTGGTGTTCCAGGGTCTAGAGTGAATACTGAGAACTTTTTGCCTGTAAATTTTTTTCAGTTGTTTATGGACGATGTGTTTTTGGCAGAGATTGTTGAGCAGACTAATTTGTATGCCGAACAGTTTTTGAGGGACAACAGTGCCAGTCTTAAGCCACACTCTAGAGCTACCCGGTGGACTCCCACAAATGTTGAAGAGATGAAGAAGTTCTTGGGTTTAACTTTTTTGATGGGCTTGCTAAGGAAGCCATCATTGGCTTCATATTGGTCTAGCAGTCCCTTGATGGCAACGTCTATTTTTCCGGCAGTCATGACTCGTGACAGGTATTTGCTTCTGCTTCGGATGATGTACTTTGTTGATAATGGTTTAGCGTTGCCACGAGATCACCCTGATTGTGACCGTCTTTTTAAGATTAGGCCTGTCCTTGATCACTTTGTTGATCGATTTTCTGAGATTTATGCCCCTGGTAGAGAAATTGCAGTGTATGAGTCTTTGGTGTTGTTCAAGGGCCGCTTGGTTTTTAGGCAATACATTCCTAGTAAGAGGGCACGCTATGGAATAAAGCTGTATATGCTGTGTGACAGTAGGACTGGATATGTCTCTAATTTCAGGGTGTACACCGGTAAGGAATCTAGGTTTAACCTCCCTGGTTGTCCGTCCACTTTTGGAGTGACTGAGAAAATTGTTTGGGAACTTGGTAAAGGATTTTTTAACAAAGGCCACCATTTATATGTAGATAACTTCTACACTGGTGTGCGGTTGTTCAGGGAATTGGCCAAAGTGGACTCTTTTGCTTATGGCACAATCCGCTGTAACCGTAAAGGTTTTCCGAAAGAACTTGTTTGTCAAAAGCTTGTGCGGGGAGAGTGCAGTGCGTTGCGTTGCCAGGAGCTTCTTGCTGTGAAGTTTACAGACAGAAGAGATGTCTACATGCTGACTTCCATCCATGATGAAAGCACTGCACCTGTGACTGTTTGGGGTCAGGTCGCTGAAGCGCGCAAACCTGTGTGCATTTTAGACTATAATAGGCACATGGGTGGTGTTGACAGAGTAGATCAGAGGTTGGAACCTTACACTGCTCTTCGTAAGGCTTACATTTGGTACAAGAAGTTGGCTATCCATCTTTTCCACTTGGCAATGTTTAATGCTTTTGTTGTGTTCCAGGATTCTTGCCCTGAGTCAAAGATGACTTTTGCTAAGTTTCAGGAGTCTGTAATAGGCAGCCTTGTTGTAGTGGAACAGGCAAGTGTTCCTAGAGTTGGACTGGTGGAGGATGTTGCTAGATTGAAAGAACGCCACTTTCCAGATCACATTCCTCCCACACCCGCAAAAGATTTTCCCAGTAGGAGATGTAGAGTCTGTTGGCGAAGAGGTTTGCGGAAGGAGAGTCGTATGTACTGCCCCGATTGTCCCTCTCATCCTGCACTGTGTCTCTCTGCTTGTTTCAGAGCGTACCACACGCGTAAAAATTTCTGGGAACATTCATGAGTGGTAAAGTGAACTGCCTGGTCTGTATTCTTTGGAAAATATGATTCTGTTTCAAGGTTGGTGTTAGTGCAATGTATTTAGTTGCTGATTTTCTGTTAGAAGATTGGTATCTATTTGCAATTTGTTTGTGTTTTTATTTTTTTCTAAAAAAATCCAAAATATGATGGCGGTGTGTGTAGGCTTGCGCTTGGCTGTTGGTGTGTGTGGACTGGCACTTGGTTGGTGGTGTGCGTGGAATGGTGCTTGGCTGACGGTGTGCGTGGACTGGCGGTGTGCATGGACTGGCGGTGTGCGTGGACTGGTGCGTGGCTGGTGGTGTGCGTGGAATGGTGCTTGGCTGGCGGTGTGCGTGGAATGGTGCTTGGCTGGCGGTGTGCGTGGAATGGTGCTTGGCTGGCGGTGTGCGTGGACTGGTACTTGGCTGGCGGTGTGTGTGGACTGGTGGTCTGTGCGGACTGGTGTTTGGCTGGTGGTGTCCGTGGACTGGAGCTTGGCTGGTGGTGTCCGTGGACTGGAGCTTGTCTGGTGGTGTGCGTGGACTGGAGCTTGGCTGGCGGTGTGCGAGGAATGGTGCTTGGCTGGCGGTGTGCGTGGACTGGTACTTGGCTGGCGGTGTGCGTGGACTGGTGGTGTGTGCGGACTGGTGCTTGGCTGGTGGTGTCCGTGGACTGGAGCTTGGCTGGCGGTGTAGGTGGATTGGCGATTGGCTGCCGGTGTGCCTGGACTGGCGATTGGATGGCGGTGTGCCTGGACTGGCGCTTGGCTAGCGGTGTGCGTGGACTGGCGTTTGGCTAGCGGTGTGTGTCGACTGGTGCTTGGCTGGCTGTGTGTGAGTAGTGACTTTCTGCTGGTCACTACACACACTGCTAGCTGAGTGCCACTCCACGCAATCCTTCAGCCTGTGTAGTTGCTGTGTCTGGATTGTGGGCGTGTGAAAGTGATGGGCCCTTTAATGGCGATGTGTGCTGGTGTGAGTTTTGTTATGTGATGGGCCCGCGGCTGGCGGTGTGAATGGTTTTGTATGTCTCACACGTATGAAAGGTGTATGAATGGCCTGTAAAGAGGTTGGTGCCTTGTCGTGGCTTTACAGCTCACGAGCTGTGAGTCAATGGTTCAGTTTCTCACCCTTTCAATTATTACCAGTGCATTTCATGTTTTGTGAAATCACTTGCTAATACAATTTTATCTACTGAACCATCACTCACCCTCGTGCCAAATCCAACCAGTATGTGTGTGTGCTTGCGGGTTAGATGGCTGTGCAGTAATATTTGTCTTTCTGAAGCAGGGTGTACCTTGTCCCTTTTTGGTGATTTTTGTACTGTGTTGCTTTTGTACCTGGTGGTGCGAATGGTCTTGTTTGTATCACGTATGAAAGGTGTGTGAATGGCCTGTAAAGTGGTTGGTGCCTTGACGTGGCTTTACAGCTCACGAGCTGCGAGTCATTGGTTTGGTTTTTTGTGAATTTAATTATTGACAGTGCATTTCATTTTTGTGAAATCTCTTGTTAATAAAATTTAATACACTGAACCATGACTCGCCCTCGTGCCAAATCCAACCAGTATGTGTGTGTGTTTGAGGAATAGATGGTTGTGCAGGAATCTTTGTCTTTAGTTTCTCTGCCAAGGTACACTTTCCATGTAAGAATAACCCACCAACTGTAGATATTGTCGAAAACCCTTGGGAGTTCATGGTGATGTCTTTCTAGTGAATTGAAAAATATTTTTTATCCCCATTGTCCTGTAAACCTCAAACTGTCTGCCACATTTTCTTTGCAGTATTATTCCTAAATTCTCACGCTGTAGTAACAATAGTTAATCTGGTTTTGCAAGGGGGGTTACTTTGGTTTTTTGCCCAGGGCTCGGCAGCCATCTAGGGAAACCTTCCAAACCCACGCATTTCTGAAAACTAGACACCCGGCGGCTTCCAGGGAGGTATGGCTTGCGTGGATCCCCCAACGTTTCCTTACCCAGAATCCCCTGCAAACCTCAATTTTTGCTCAAAAAATCACTTTTTTCACACATTTTGGGGTGGGAAAGTAGTGGCATCACCGGGCTCACACAAATTTACCACCACCCAGCGTTCCCCCAGGTCTCCCGGTAAAAATGGTGCCTCACTTGTGTGGGAGGCCCAAGTACCCGCGGCAGGCAAGGGCCCAAAACGTAGTGAGGCGACATCAAAATGGCCTATCGCCAAACCATCTGGTTTTGCAAGGGGGGTCACTTTGGTTTTTGGCCCGGTGCGCGGTGGCCATCTAGGGAAACCTACCAAACCCATGCATTTCTGAAAACTAGACACCCGGCGGCTTCCAGGGAGGTATGGCTTGTGTGGATCCCCCAACGTTTCCTTACCCAGAATCCCCTGTAAACCTCAATTTTTGCTCAAAAAATCACTTTTTTCACACATTTTGGGGTGGGAAAGTAGTGGCATCACCGGGCTCACACAAATTTACCACCACCCAGCGTTCCCCCAGGTCTCCTGGTAAAAATGGTGCCTCACTTGTGTGGGAGGCCCAAGTACCCGCGGCAGGCAAGGGCCCAAAACGTAGTGAGGCGACATCAAAATGGCCTATCGCCAAACCACCTGGTTTTGCAAGGGGGGTCACTTTGGTTTTTGGCCCGGTGCGCGGCGGCCATCTAGGGAAACCTACCAAACCCATGCATTTCTGAAAACTAGACACCCGGTGGCTTCCAGGGAGGTATGGCTTGCGTGGATCCCCCAACGTTTCCTTACACAGAATCCCCTGCAAACCTCCATTTTTGCTCAAAAAATCACTTTTTTCACACATTTTGGGGTGGGAAAGTAGTGGCATCACCGGGCTCACACAAATTTACCACCACCCAGCGTTCCCCCAGGTCTCCTGGTAAAAATGGTGCCTCACTTGTGTGGGAGGCCCAAGTACCCGCGGCAGGCAAGGGCCCAAAACGTAGTGAGGCGACATCAAAATGGCCTATCGCCAAACCACCTGGTTTTGCAAGGGGGGTCACTTTGGTTTTTGGCCCGGTGCGCGGCGGCCATCTAGGGAAACCTACCAAACCCATGCATTTCTGAAAACTAGACACCCGGTGGCTTCCAGGGAGGTACGGCTTGCGTGGATCCCCCAACGTTTCCTTACCCAGAATCCCCTGCAAACCTCAATTCTTGCTCAAAAAATCACTTTTTTCACACATTTTGGGGTGGGAAAGTAGTGGCATCACCGGGCTCACACAAATTTACCACCACCCAGCGTTCCCCCAGGTCCCCCGGTAAAAATGGTGCCTCACTTGTGTGGGAGGCCTGTTGGACTTGGCCCTTCTGGCAGGTTCACCCCTGAACTTTTTGCTTTTTATTGGTAACTTGGTGTGGTGATTTATTTGGTTTCTGCGCACTTTCCCTGTGTCCCAGGGTAAAGTGCGTGCGCGCTGAGTGCATGTGGTGAGATAGGCCTGCCCTCCCATAGGAATGCATGGGGAATGTATGTGTCCCTAGTAGTTCCTGATGCGTGGGGTGTGCAGGCCCGAGTTTGGTATGTGTGGACTCGTGGGATTGAATGCTGCGCGATGATGTGTGCGGCGTGCATGTACCTAGTGTAGAAGTGCCACTTCTAGAAGTGGGCACTTCTGTGTGCAGTGTGTCTGGCATGTGATTGGCTGGAGCTGGCTGGTGAGCCTGGCTCCAGGAGTCTGGTTGGGTCTGCCCCAGTGGTGAGTGTGAGATTAGCATGCTGATGGCTGGGGAGGAGTGCCCCTTGGACCTGAATAGGGCAGGGTTTTCCCCACACAGTGCTGGCTCCGCCCCCTGTGGTGCGACTGACGACCCTAGCCCTGCCAGTGAATAGAGTGAGGGGCTGAGCACATCAAGGGTGCTCTCCAACCAGCTGCGACTGGTTTTCCCCCTCACCCTGAACCCAGAACAAAGGGATTTGGTGTATAAAAAGGGGCTGTGTCCCCTTACAAAATGTTCTTGCTCTGACTCGAATCTACCAGGGGCGTGCTGCTGCTGGGGCCCAGGGGAAGGCTTGCCTCCCTGGGCCCTGCCCAGCCCCTGGCTACCTGGAAGACTTCTGGGAACCCTTTTGCATTGTCCTTCTTATCCCCAAGGACCTTCAGGACTTTTCTGACTTCTGCGCCCTGTGAAGCGCTTTGCCCTGGCTTTGCCTGGAGGAGAGGGAGAGCCTAGGGGCTGCGAAGCACTGCGCTGCAGCCCCTCTAGGAGGGAATCCCCATCGTAGGGATTCCCCCGTTGTGCTTATGGCGGCGGGTGCCTACCCCGCATTTTTCCTTGTGTCGCGGGTGCCCACCCCGCTTTGGTGCCACATGATTGCTGTTGAATTCGGCGGGTGCCCACCCCGCATCTTGGTACCTTTCGTGGGTGCCCACCCCGCTTGTTGTCTGTCCTGGCGGGTGCCTACCCCGTTCACTGGCCATCCCGGCGGGTGCCCACCCCGCCGGTATCTAAGTTTGACTCGCGGGTGCCTACCCCGCATCGCCGCCAGCATCGGATAGGAAATCACCGCCGCGGCCGGGCCGCAATGGAACCTCTTCCGGGCCGCTGCCCAGCGCGACCCGGAAGGAGAGAAAGACTGTTCCCGTGGGCGGGGCTTCCTCGCAGGAGAAGGGAAGCCCCGCCAGTGAGAAGAGCAGGCGACCGAGGCGGACGATGGCAGCGCGGGGCTCCCAGGAGTGCAGGGAAGCCCCGCGCCACGAGAAGAGTGCAGCTGCTCCCGCCTGCTGTGTCCCGAGGACCAAGGGACCGGGTGCGAAGAAGAATGCAGGTGAGAAGGGGAGCTCCCTGTGTGCCTGTTCGAGGCACAAGCGCCCGTGCGCTCCAGTGGGGGCATGATTTGAATGAAGCTCCTGTGCGCCCCAAGGGGGGGGGGGTGGGGGTGAGATCCGTGCCTATCTTCAGAGCGGCCCCGTCTGGCAGCGGGCCGCTCCAACGCTGGGCAGCAGTATTCCAGAGCCTCGTGGCTCAAAAGGGGCATAGTTGTTTACAGAGCCCAAGGGGGCTCCAGCATACTGGCACACAATTATTTCAGGAGCCCGTGTGCTCCAGGGGACATGATTTCCAGAGCCAGATGGCTCCCACGTTTGGCACACTGTTCTAGAGCCTAGAGGGCTCCAAGGATTGGCGCAGTTTGTTTTGAAGGGCTAATGAGAGCCCCTGCCGCTATTTGCCTTCCCCAGCTGCGCAGCACTTAGTGCCAGCTGCAGCGTTTAGGCCCTGCTTTGTCCCCAGCTGCCCAGCAAGTAGTGGGCAGCTGCTACGTTTAGGTTCTGGCGCAACCTGGACTCTGATGTGATTTGGGTGCTAGGAAATGTACGGTGTAGTATGTTTTGTGCACCCTGTGTTCATGCTTTTGGTGCTAGGAAATGTACGGTGTAGTATGTTTTGCGCACCCTGTGTTCATGCTTTTGGGGTTAGGAAATGTACTGTGTATAGTATATTTTGCGCTCCCTGTATTTCATCCCTCTGGATAGGATTTCTGCCTAGGAGGTTGTTTTACCTTGTTTAGGTTGATGGTAGGGAGAATGTACTTCCCTGTGTTATGTACGCCCCTAGTGTAGGTATACCTAGGTGGCTAGGTCTAATGCGTTAGACTTGCGAGAAATTGCATAATGTGGTTTATGCCCCTGTGATGGATGCAGGATAGGTTTTATACCTGATGCTAGTGTGATGACGCTGAGGTCATTATTGCGCCTGTAGATACTGGTTATGTTCTACATTTACTATTGGTGGTTTGTGCTATGTTCTAAGTGCTAATTCCTGACAGTGGTCCATGTGGCCCTGTCCCCTGTATATATAATCCCTTGTAAATTCTGCCCGTGCCTGTTGGCACATTGTAGAGTGTGTGTTTTTATCTAATGTGTTGTGTATAATACAAAGGCTATTTTTATAGAATACCTTGTGTGGAGTTTCCTTTGTGGTGGGCCTGGGGTGTTGTTGCTGGGTGCGCGCGCAAACGCTTTACACATCGCCTCCGGGATAAGCCTGTCTGCTCGTGCCAAGCTACCAAGGGGGTGAGCAGGGGTTATCTTTGGCGTGTAACTCCCCAGCCCTGACTAGAGTGGTGGTTTCTGCCTGGCTTTGGCGCAAGCCTCAGCCAACCAGAAATCCCATTTCTAACATTGGTGATCAGCGGTGGGATTTGGACTTGCGTTTGCGCTGTACCGCAGCAGCAACTGGCCGCACTACAAAACTCTGCATTTAGATAAATCACATGGTATAGGGATTATTGTTTTTAAATGTCATTTCTGTGGAAATGTGTTTCTTGTGCACTGTGAGTTAGGTGTCCCTAGCTCGGGAGGGTAGATCATCCCCCTTAGTACGTTGTGTTTTCTGGATTCACCAGAGGGTGGGATCCAGTGGTGGCAGCAGATGTGTGTCCAGTGCATGTATTCCCATTCCCAGTTCCCGGGGTAGTGGTACCTGTGTCACGTGGTGGTCAGGTTGAGAAATCAGGGGCGGTAGAAACTGTCTTACCAGTCTTGGGAGGGGTTTGGGGATGAATGTGTAATGCGCTG
The DNA here is from genome assembly GCF_964204655.1 of Triturus cristatus. Taxonomy (NCBI): domain Eukaryota; kingdom Metazoa; phylum Chordata; class Amphibia; order Caudata; family Salamandridae; genus Triturus; species Triturus cristatus. The sequence continues at coordinate 448,941 of NW_028187382.1, forward strand.
GATGAATGTGAATGTCCCATTCCCAGTTCCCAGAGTAATAGTACCTGTGTCACGTGGTGGTCAGGTTGAGAAATCAGGGGCGGTAGAAACTGTCTTACTAGTCTGGGGGGTGTGTGTATGTGGATGAATGATGTGAGTTCTCTGAAATAAGGAGCTTGCTGGTTGATTGGGTGTGAGTTCTCTGGGATAGGGAGCTTGCATTGGGGAGTGATTCCAAAAGTAGTGGCTGAGGTGTCTTCCAGCCCAGCGTGGTGGAAAAGGTTCAGAGTAGCCCAGCTAGGTCTCGGTGTAGGGGCTCACGGCCTGTCTCTGCGGAGAAGGAGTGGGTGGGACTGCGTGTCTCCAGGTGCCCGAAACCCAGTGTCAGGGCCTGGATGGTTTCTTTAGGGAACATCAGGTCGGGGGCCTATGTACCAATAGGTCATTTGAGGAGGATCTCCCAGTGTCTAGAGGACGTGGAGCGTCTGTAATCAGACCTCCAGTAGTCCTGGTGTCTGGCGGTACCGCTCCAGTTGGGAGGGTGCAGAAGTCCAGAGGGAGGGGTGAGAGGGGGAGGGATTCCCCAGTGGGAACCAGTAGGTCAGGGACCAGCTGGGAGGGCTGTGTCGCCACTGAGTGACCGTGATGTCGCCACTTCTGTCCTGGGGGGTCTGCACGCACTGTCAGATGGACAGGAGGTCGTGAGATCAGCGCCAGGCAGACTGTCACACGACCCATTAGGTATGTGTCACCCTCGTTAAGTCCTGGTTCGCCAGGCATCTGACCAAAGGGTACGTCCATCGGTTGGGGAGCCAGTAGTCGGTGTTTCCGGATCTGGACGTAAGGGCGGCTGTAGTCCTGAGGGCAGGTGGGGCTCATCTTAAGTGAAGAGACCCTGCTCTACAGTGGAAGGGGGTGCAGAGGGAGGGAGTCCTCGCCTCTGACCCCTTGGATCCCAGGTGGTAGACCAGTTGGTGGAGAGAGGTCCTGAACTGGTGGGAGAGTTGTGTTCTGGTGGGTGCTTCCCTGGGAGGGTGCGGAACCCCAGAAGTAGAGGTAGGGTGGGGCATTCTTGCCCGTGACCTCTGGTCAGCCTGAGGGGGCGGACCCTAGGTTGAAGGATCAGTGGTAGTTGGGAACTACACTGAGAGGGAGAGTGGAGAATGGCTTGTATGCCAGGGGTTACTACCCCCCACTCTGGGTTTGGCAAGGACCAGTGGTATCTGGGTGGCCTAGGGCCTGGTCCTGGCCGTGGACAACTAGGTAGTACCAGTGGGGTAGCCTAGTTGGGCCTGAGTTCTTTTCGGTTGTTTTTTTTTCAGATGGAACCATGTTGATTGAGAATGGCGTAGAACCGGAGAGTGTCCCTGCAGTGCGGGCCTGCGTCCGTGTTCTATCGCCCCAAGCAGGGAAGTCCATCACGGTGGTGATTGGTCTGCCCTGCGTTTTGGCTGGAAGGGGGTTGTGTTGGACTTGGCCCCTCTGGCAGGTTCACCCCTGAACTTTTTGCTTTTTATTGGTAACTTGGTGTGGTGATTTATTTGGTTTCTGCGCACTTTCCCTGTGTCCCAGGGTAAAGTGCGTGCGCGCTGAGTGCATGTGGTGAGATAGGCCTGCCCTCCCATAGGAATGCATGGGGAATGTATGTGTCCCTAGTAGTTCCTGATGCGTGGGGTGTGCAGGCCCGAGTTTGTCCCATTTCTAACAAGGCCCAAGTACCTGCGGCAGGCAAGGGCCCAAAACGTAGTGAGGCGACATCAAAATGGCCTATCGCCAAACCACCTGGTTTTGCAAGGGGGGTCACTTTGGTTTTTGGCCCGGTGCGCGGCGGCCATTTAGGGAAACCTACCAAACCCACGCATTTCTGAAAACTAGACACCCGGCGGCTTCCAGGGAGGTATGGCTTGCATGGATCCCCCAACGTTTCCTTACCCAGAATCCCCTGCAAACCTCAATTTTTGCTCAAAAAATCACTTTTTTCACACATTTTGGGGTGGGAAAGTAGTGGCATCACCGGGCTCACACAAATTTACCACCACCCAGCGTTCCCCCAGGTCTCCTGGTAAAAATGGTGCCTCACTTGTGTGGGAGGCCCAAGTACCCGCGGCAGGCAAGGGCCCAAAACGTAGTGAGGCGACATCAAAATGGCCTATCGCCAAACCACCTGGTTTTGCAAGGGGGGTCACTTTGGTTTTTGGCCCGGTGCGCGGCGGCCATCTAGGGAAACCTACCAAACCCATGCATTTCTGAAAACTAGACACCCGGTGGCTTCCAGGGAGGTATGGCTTGCGTGGATCCCCCAACGTTTCCTTACCCAGAATCCCCTGCAAACCTCAATTTTTGTTCAAAAAATCACTTTTTTCATACATTTTGGGGTGGGAAAGTAGTGGCATCACCGGGCTCACACAAATTTACCACCACCCAGCGTTCCCCCAGGTCTCCCGGTAAAAATGGTGCCTCACTTGTGTGAGAGGCCCAAGTACCCGCGGCAGGCAAGGACAACAAACGTAGTGAGGCGACATCAAAATGGCCTATCGCCAAACCACCTGGTTTTGCAAGGGGGGTCACTTTGGTTTTTGGCCCGGTGCGCGGCGGCCATCTAGGGAAACCTACCAAACCCATGCATTTCTGAAAACTAGACACCCGGCGGCTTCCAGGGAGGTATGGCTTGCGTGGATCCCCCAACGTTTCCTTACCCAGAATCCCCTGCAAACCTCAATTTTTGCTCAAAAAATCACTTTTTTCACACATTTTGGGGTGGGAAAGTAGTGGCATCACCGGGCTCACACAAATTTACCACCACCCAGCGTTCCCCCAGGTCTCCCGGTAAAAATGGTGCCTCACTTGTGTGGGAGGCCCAAGTACCCGCGGCAGGCAAGGGCCCAAAACGTGGTGAGGCGACATCAAAATGGCCTATCGCCAAACCACCTGGTTTTGCAAGGGGGGTCCCTTTGGTTTTTGGCCCGGTGCGGGGCGGCCATCTAGGGAAACCTAGAAAACCCACGCATTTCTGAAAACTAGACACCCGGCGGCTTCCAGGGAGGTATGGCTTGCGTAGATCCCCCAACATTTCCTTACCCAGAATCCCCTGCAAACCTCAATTTTTGCTCAAAAAATCACTTTTTTCACACATTTTGGGGTGGGAAAGTAGTGGCATCACCGTGCTCACACAAATTTACCACCACCCAGCGTTCCCCCAGGTCTCCCGGTAAAAATGGTGCCTCACTTGTGTGGGAGGCCCAAGTACCCGCGGCAGGCAAGGACAACAAACGTAGTGAGGCGACATCAAAATGGCCCATCGCCAAACCACCTGGTTTTGCAAGGGGGGTCACTTTGGTTTTTGGCCCGGTGCGCGGCGGCCATCTAGGGAAACCTACCAAACCCACGCATTTCTGAAAACTAGACACCCGGCGGCTTCCAGGGAGGTATGGCTTGCGTGGATCCCCCAACGTTTCCTTACCCAGAATCCCCTGCAAACCTCAATTTTTGCTCAAAAAATCACTTTTTTCACACATTTTGGGGTGGGAAAGTAGTGGCATCACCGGGCTCACACAAATTTACCACCACCCAGCGTTCCCCCAGGTCTCCCGGTAAAAATGGTGCCTCACTTGTGTGGGAGGCCCAAGTACCCGCGGCAGGCAAGGACAACAAACGTAGTGAGGCGACATCAAAATGGCCTATTGCCAAACCACCTGGTTTTGCAAGGGGGTCACTTGGGTTTTTGGCCCGGTGCTCGGCGGCCATCTAGGGAAACCTACCAAACCCATACATTTCTGAAAACTAGACACCCGGGAGCTTACAGGGAGGTATGGCTTGCGTGGATCCCCCAAAGTTTCCTTACCCAGAATCCCCTGCAAACCTCAATTTTAGCTTAAAAATCACTTTTTTCACACATTTTTGTGTGGTAAAGTTGTGGCATCACCGGGCTCACTCAAATTTCACACCACCCAGTGTTCCCCTGGGTCTCCCGCTAAAAAAGGTGCCTCACTTGTGTGGGAGGCCCAAGTACCCGCGACAGGCAAGGGCCCAAAACGTAGTGAGGTGTATCATCACAATGGCCTATCGTAAAACCACCTGGTTTTGCAAGGGAGGTCACCTGGGTTTTTGGCCCGGTGCTCGGCGGCCATCTAGGGAAACCTACCAAACCCATACATTTCTGAAAACTAGACACCCGGGGGCTTCCAGGGAGGTATGGCTTGCGTGGATCCCCCAACGTTTCCTTACCCAGAATCCCCTGCAAACCTCAATTTTTGCTCAAAAAATCACTTTTTTCACACATTTTGGGGTGGGAAAGTAGTGGCATCACCGGGCTCACACAAATTTACCACCACCCAGCATTCCCCCAGGTCTCCCGGTAAAAATGGTGCCTCACTTGTGTGGGAGGCCCAAGTACCCGCGGCAGGCAAGGACAACAAACGTAGTGAGGCGACATTTGGGATAGGCAATGTTGATGTCGCCTCACTACGTTTGTTGTGCATGGGTTTGCTAGGTTTCCCTAGATGGCCGCCGCGCACCGGGCCAAAAACCAAAGTGACCCCCCTTGCAAAACCAGGTGGTTTGGCGATAGGCCATTTTGATGTCGCCTCACTACGTTTGTTGTCCTTGCCTGCCGCGGGTACTTGGGCCTCCCACACAAGTGAGGCACCATTTTTACCGGGAGACCTGGGGGAACGCTGGGTGGTGGTAAATTTGTGTGAGCCCGGTGATGCCACTACTTTCCCACCCCAAAATGTGTGAAAAAAGTGATTTTTTGAGCAAAAATTGAGGTTTGCAGGGGATTCTGGGTAAGGAAACGTTGGGGGATCCACGCAAGCCATACCTCCCTGGAAGCCGCCGGGTGTCTAGTTTTCAGAAATGCGTGGGTTTGCTAGGTTTCCCTAGATGGCCGCCGCGCACCGGGCCAAAAACCAAAGTGACCCCCCTTGCAAAACCAGGTGGTTTGGCGATAGGCCATTTTGATGTCGCCTCACTACGTTTGTTGTCCTTGCCTGCCGCGGGTACTTGGGCCTCCCACACAAGTGAGGCACCATTTTTACCGGGAGACCTGGGGGAACGCTGGGTGGTGGTAAATTTGTGTGAGCCCGGTGATGCCACTACTTTCCCACCCCAAAATGTGTGAAAAAAGTGATTTTTTGAGCAAAAATTGAGGTTTGTAGGGGATTCTGGGTAAGGAAACGTTGGGGGATCCACGCAAGCCATACCTCCCTGGAAGCCGCCGGGTGTCTAGTTTTCGGAAATGCGTGGGTTTGCTAGGTTTCCCTAGATGGCCGCCGCGCACTGGGCCAAAAACCAAAGTGACCCCCCTTGCAAAACCAGGTGGTTTGGCGATAGGCCATTTTGATGTCGCCTCACTACGTTTGTTGTCCTTGCCTGCCACGGGTACTTGGGCCTCCCACACAAGTGAGGCACCATTTTTACCGGGAAACCTGGGGGAACGCTGGGTGGTGGTAAATTTGTGTGAGCCCGGTGATGCCACTACTTTCCCACCCCAAAATGTGTGAAAAAAGTGATTTTTTGAACAACAATTGAGGTTTGCAGGGGATTCTGGGAGAGGAAACGTTGGGGGATCCACGCAAGCCATTCCTCCCTGGAAGCCGCCGGGTGTCTAGTTTTCAGAAATGCGTGGGTTTGGTAGGTTTCCCTAGATGGCCGCCGCGCACCGGGCCAAAAACCAAAGTGACCCCCCTTGCAAAACCAGGTGGTTTGGCGATAGGCCATTTTGATGTCGCCTCACTACGTTTGTTGTCCTTGCCTGCCGCGGGTACTTGGGCCTCCCACACAAGTGAGGCACCATTTTTACCGGGAGACCTGGGGGAAAGCTGGGTGGTGGTAAATTTGTGTGAGCCCGGTGATGCCACTACTTTCCCACCCCAAAATGTGTGAAAAAAGTGATTTTTTGAGCAAAAATTGAGGTTTGCAGGGGATTCTGGGTAAGGAAACGTTGGGGGATCCACGCAAGCCATACCTCCCTGAGAGCCGCCGGGTGTCTAGTTTTGAGAAATGCATGGGTTTGGTAGGTTTCCCTAGATGGCCGCCGCGCACCGGGCCAAAAACCAAAGTGACCCCCCTTGCAAAACCAGATGGTTTGGTGATAGGCCATTTTGATGTCGCCTCACTACGTTTTGGGCCCTTGCCTGCCGCGGGTACTTGGGCCTCCCACACAAGTGAGGCACCATTTTTACCGGGAGACCTGGGGGAACGCTGGGTGGTGGTAAATTTGTGTGAGCCCGGTGATGCCACTACTTTCCCACCCCAAAATGTGTGAAAAAAGTGATTTTTTGAGCAAAAATTGAGGTTTGCAGGGGATTCTGGGTAAGGAAACGTTGGGGGATCCTCGCAAGCCATACCTCCCTGGAAGCCGCCGGGTGTCTAGTTTTCAGAAATGCATGGGTTTGCTAGGTTTCCCTAGATGGCCGCCGCGCACCGGGCCAAAAACCAAAGTGACCCCCCTTGCAAAACCAGGTGGTTTGGCGATAGGCCATTTTGATGTCGCCTCACTACGTTTGTTGTCCTTGCCTGCCGCGGGTACTTGGGCCTCCCACACAAGTGAGGCACCATTTTTACCGGGAGACCTGGGGAACGCTGGGTGGTGGTAAATTTGTGTGAGCCCGGTGATGCCACTACTTTCCCACCCCAAAATGTGTGAAAAAAGTGATTTTTTGAGCAAAAATTGAGGTTTGCAGGGGATTCGGGGTAAGGAAACGTTGGGGGATCTACGCAAGCCATACCTCCCTGGAAGCCGCCGGGTGTCTAGTTTTCAGAAATGCATGGGTTTGCTAGGTTTCCCTAGATGGCCGCCGCGCACCGGGCCAAAAACCAAAGTGACCCCCCTTGCAAAACCAGGTGGTTTGGCGATAGGCCATTTTGATGTCGCCTCACTACGTTTGTTGTCCTTGCCTGCCGCGGGTACTTGGGCCTCCCACACAAGTGAGGCACCATTTTTACCGGGAGACCTGGGGGAACGCTGGGTGGTGGTAAATTTGTGTGAGCCCGGTGATGCCACTACTTTCCCACCCCAAAATGTGTGAAAAAAGTAATTTTTTGAGCAAAAATTGAGGTTTGCAGGGGATTCTGGGTAAGGAAACGTTGGGGGATCCACGCAAGCCATACCTCCCTGGAAGCCGCCGGGTGTCTAGTTTTCAGAAATGCGTGGGTTTGCTAGGTTTCCCTAGATGGCCGCCACGCACCGGGCCAAAAACCAAAGTGACCCCCCTTGCAAAACCAGGTGGTTTGGCGATAGGCCATTTTGATGTCGCCTCACTACGTTTGTTGTCCTTGCCTGCCGCGGGTACTTGGGCCTCCCACACAAGTGAGGCACCATTTTTACCGGGAAACCTGGGGGAACGCTGGGTGGTGGTAAATTTTCTGTGAGCCCGGTGATGCCACTACTTTCCCACCTCAAAATGTGTGAAAAAAGTGATTTTTTGAGCAAAAATTGAGGTTTGCAGGGGATTCGGGGTAAGGAAACGTTGGGGGATCCATGCAAGCCATACCTCCCTGGAAGCCGCCGGGTGTCTAGTTTTCAGAAATGCGTGGGTTTGCTAGGTTTCCCTAGATGGCCGCCGCGCACCGGGCCAAAAACCAAAGTGACCCCCTTGCAAAACCAGGTGGTTTGGCGATAGGCCATTTTGATGTCGCCTCACTACGTTTGTTGTCCTTGCCTGCCGCGGGTACTTGGGCCTCCCACACAAGTGAGGCACCATTTTTACCGGGAGACCTGGGGGAACGCTGGGTGGTGGTAAATTTGTGTGAGCCCGGTGATGCCACTACTTTCCCACCCCAAAATGTGTGAAAAAAGTGATTTTTTGAGCAAAAATTGAGGTTTGCAGGGGATTCTGGGTAAGGAAACGTTGGGGGATCCACGCAAGCCATACCTCCCTGGAAGCCGCTGGGTGTCTAGTTTTCAGAAATGCGTGGGTTTGCTAGGTTTCCCTAGATGGCCGCCGCGCACCGGGCCAAAAACCAAAGTGACCCCCCTTGCAAAACCAGGTGGTTTGGCGATAGGCCATTTTGATGTCGCCTCACTACGTTTGTTGTCCTTGCCTGCCGCGGGTACTTGGGCCTCCCACACAAGTGAGGCACCATTTTTACTGGGAGACCTGGGGGAACGCTGGGTGGTGGTAAATTTGTGTGAGCCCAGTGATGCCACTACTTTCCCACCCCAAAATGTGTGAAAAAAGTGATTTTTTGAGCAAAAATTGAGGTTTGCAGGGGATTCTGGGTAAGGAAACGTTGGGGGATCCACGCAAGCCATACCTCCCTGGAAGCCGCCGGGTGTCTAGTTTTCAGAAATGCGTGGGTTTGCTAGGTTTCCCTAGATGGCCGCCGCGCACCGGGCCAAAAACCAAAGTGACCCCCCTTGCAAAACCAGGTGGTTTGGCGATAGGCCATTTTGATGTCGCCTCACTACGTTTGTTGTCCTTGCCTGCCACGGGTACTTGGGCCTCCCACACAAGTGAGGCACCATTTTTACCGGGAAACCTGGGGGAACGCTGGGTGGTGGTAAATTTGTGTGAGCCCGGTGATGCCACTACTTTCCCACCCCAAAATGTGTGAAAAAAGTGATTTTTTGAACAACAATTGAGGTTTGCAGGGGATTCTGGGAGAGGAAACGTTGGGGGATCCACGCAAGCCATACCTCCCTGGAAGCCGCCGGGTGTCTAGTTTTCAGAAATGCGTGGGTTTGGTAGGTTTCCCTAGATGGCCGCCGCGCACCGGGCCAAAAACCAAAGTGACCCCCCTTGCAAAACCTGGTGGTTTGGCGATAGGCCATTTTGATGTCGCCTCACTACGTTTGTTGTCCTTGCCTGCCGCGGGTACTTGGGCCTCCCACACAAGTGAGGCACCATTTTTACCGGGAGACCTGGGGGAAAGCTGGGTGGTGGTAAATTTGTGTGAGCCCGGTGATGCCACTACTTTCCCACCCCAAAATGTGTGAAAAAAGTGATTTTTTGAGCAAAAATTGAGGTTTGCAGGGGATTCTGGGTAAGGAAACGTTGGGGGATCCTCGCAAGCCATACCTCCCTGGAAGCCGCCGGGTGTCTAGTTTTCAGAAATGCATGGGTTTGCTAGGTTTCCCTAGATGGCCGCCGCGCACCGGGCCAAAAACCAAAGTGACCCCCCTTGCAAAACCAGGTGGTTTGGCGATAGGCCATTTTGATGTCGCCTCACTACGTTTGTTGTCCTTGCCTGCCGCGGGTACTTGGGCCTCCCACACAAGTGAGGCACCATTTTTACCGGGAGACCTGGGGGAACGCTGGGTGGTGGTAAATTGTGTGAGCCCGGTGATGCCACTACTTTCCCACCCCAAAATGTGTGAAAAAAGTGATTTTTTGAGCAAAAATTGAGGTTTGGAGGGGATTCTGGGTAAGGAAACGTTGGGGGATCCACGCAAGCCATACCTCCCTGGAAGCCGCCGGGTGTCTAGTTTTCAGAAATGTGTGGGTTTGCTAGGTTTCCCTAGATGGCCGCCGCGCACCGGGCCAAAAACCAAAGTGACCCCCCTTGCAAAACCAGGTGGTTTGGCGATAGGCCATTTTGATGTCGCCTCACTACGTTTGTTGTCCTTGCCTGCCGCGGGTACTTGGGCCTCCCACACAAGTGAGGCACCATTTTTACCGGGAGACCTGGGGGAACGCTGGGTGGTGGTAAATTTGTGTGAGCCCGGTGATGCCACTACTTTCCCACCCCAAAATGTGTGAAAAAAGTGATTTTTTGAGCAAAAATTGAGGTTTGCAGGGGATTCTGGGTAAGGAAACGTTGGGGGATCCACGCAAGCCATACCTCCCTGGAAGCCGCCGGGTGTCTAGTTTTGAGAAATGCATGGGATTGGTAGGTTTCCCTAGATGGCCGCCACGCACCGGGCCAAAAACCAAAGTGACCCCCCTTGCAAAACCAGGTGGTTTGGTGATAGGCCATTTTGATGTCGCCTCACTACGTTTTGGGCCCTTGCCTGCCGCGGGTACTTGGGCCTCCCACACAAGTGAGGCACCATTTTTACCAGGAGACCTGGGGGAACGCTGGGTGGTGGTAAATTTGTGTGAGCCCGGTGATGCCACTACTTTCCCACCCCAAAATGTGTGAAAAAAGTGATTTTTTGAGCAAAAATTGAGGTTTGCAGGGGATTCTGGGTAAGGAAACGTTGGGGGATCCACGCAAGCCATACCTCCCTGGAAGCCGCCGGGTGTCTAGTTTTTAGAAATGCGTGGGTTTGGTAGGTTTCCCTAGATGGCCGCCGCGCACCGGGCCAAAAACCAAAGTGACCCCCCTTGCAAAACCAGGTGGTTTGGCGATAGGCCATTTTGATGTCGCCTCACTACGTTTTGGGCCCTTGCCTGCCGCGGGTACTTGGGCCTCCCACACAGGTGAGGCACCATTTTTACCGGGAGACCTGGGGGAACGCTGGGTGGTTGTAAATTTGTGTGAGCCCGGTGATGCCACTACTTTCCCACCCCAAAATGTGTGAAAAAAGTGATTTTTTGAGCAAAAATTGAGGTTTGCAGGGGATTCTGGGTAAGGAAACGTTGGGGGATCCACGCAAGCCATACCTCCCTGGAAGCCGCTGGGTGTCTAGTTTTCAGAAATGTGTGGGTTTGGTAGGTTTCCCTAGATGGCCGCCGCGCACCGGGCCAAAAACCAAAGTGACCCCCCTTGCAAAACAAGGTGGTTTGGCGATAGGCCATTTTGATGTCGCCTCACTACGTTTTGGGCCCTTGCCTGCCGCGGGTACTTGGGCCTCCCACACAAGTGAGGCACCATTTTTACCGGGAGACCTGGGGGAACGCTGGGTGGTGGAAAATTTGTGTGAGCCCGGTGATGCCACTACTTTCCCACCCCAAAATGTGTGAAAAAAGTGATTTTTTGAGCAAAAATTGAGGTTTGCAGGGGATTCTGGGTAAGGAAACGTTGGGGGATCCACGCAAGCCATACCTCCCTGGAATCCACCGGGTGTCTAGTTTTCAGAAATGCATGGGTTTGGTAGGTTTCCCTAGATGGCCGCCGCGCACCGGGCCAAAAACCAAAGTGACCCCCCTTGCAAAACCAGGTGGTTTGGCGATAGGCCATTTTGATGTCGCCTCACTACGTTTTGGGCCCTTGCCTGCCGCGGGTACTTGGGCCTCCCACACAAGTGAGGCACCATTTTTACCGGGAGACCTGGGGGAACACTGGGTGGTGGTAAATTTGTGTGAGCCCGGTGATGCCACTACTTTCCCACCCCAAAATGTGTGAAAAAAGTGATTTTTTGAGCAAAAACTGAGGTTTGCAGGGGATTCTGGGTAAGGAAACGTTGGGGGATCCACGCAAGCCATACCTCCCTGGAAGCCGCCGGGTGTCTAGTTTTCAGAAATGCGTGGGTTTGGTAGGTTTCCCTAGATGGCCACCGAGCACCGGGCCAAAAACCAAAGTGACCCCCCTTGCAAAACCAGGTGGTTTTGCGATAGGCCATTTTGATGTCACCTCACTACGTTTTGGGCCCTTGCCTGCCGCGGGTACTTGGGCCTCCCACACAAGTGAGGCACCATTTTTACCGGGAGACCTGGGGGAACGCTGGGTGGTGGTAAATTTGTGTGAGCCCGGTGATGCCACTACTTTCCCACCCCAAAATGTGAGAAAAAAGTGAATTTTTGAGCAAAAACTGAGGTTTGCAGGGGATTCTGGGTAAGGAAACGTTGGGGGATCCACGCAAGCCATACCTCCCTGGAAGCCGCCGGGTCTCTAGTTTTCAGAAATGCGTGGGTTTGGTAGGTTTCCCTAGGTGCCGGCAGGGCTAGGGTTCAAAATCTACAGCTAGTCACTTTGCCAAAAAAAGGGTCATTTTTCACTGCAAAACCACGTTGCGTTTTGCGCCGTTTCCTGTCGCGGGCACTAGGCCGACCCGCAAAAGGAGGTACCATTTTTCTCGTAGGACATTGGGGAACGCGGGGTGGGTGGAAATTTGTGGATCCACGCAGATTCCAGAACTTTCCATCACAGAAATGTGGGGAAAATGTGTTTTTTTTGTCAATTTTTTACGTTTGCAAGGGATTCTGGGTAACAGACCATGGTGGGAGGCAGTCAAGTCACCCCATCCTGGATTCCCCTGGGTGTCTAGTTTTCAAAAATGTATAGGTTTGCTAGGTTTCCCTAGGTGCCGGCAGGGCTAGGGTTCAAAATCTACAGCTAGTCACTTTGCCAAAAAAAGTGTCATTTTTCACTGCAAAACCACGTTGCGTTTTGCGCCGTTTCCTGTCGCGGGCACTATGCCGACCCGCACAAGTGAGGTACCATTTTTCTCGTAGGACTTTGGGGAACGCGGGGTGGGTGGAAATTTGTGGATCCACGCAGATTCCAGAACTTTGCATCACAGAAATGTGGGGAAAATGTGTTTTTTTTGTCAATTTTTTACGTTTGCAAGGGATTCTGGGTAACAGACCATGGTGGGAGTCAGTCAAGTCACCCCATCCTGGATTCCCCTGGGTGTCTAGTTTTCAAAAATGTATAGGTTTGCTAGGTTTCCCTTGGTGCCGGCAGGGCTAGGGTTCAAAAACTACAACTAGTCACTTTGCCAAAAAAAGGGTCATTTTTCGCTGCAAAACCACGTTGCGTTTTGCGCCGTTTCCTGTCGTGGGCACTAGGCCGACCCGCACAAGTGAGGTACCATTTTTCTCGTAGGACTTTGGGGAACGCGGGGTGTGTGGAAATTTGTGGATCCACGCAGATTCCAGAACTTTCCATCACAGAAATGTGGGGAAAATGTGTTTTTTTTGTCAATTTTTTACGTTTGCAAGGGATTCTGGGTAACAGACCATGGTGGGAGGCAGTCAAGTCACCCCATCCTGGATTCCCCTGGGTGTCTAGTTTTCAAAAATGTATAGGTTTGCTAGGTTTCCCTAGGTGCCGGCAGGGCTAGGGTTAAAAAACTACAGCTAGACTCTTCGCAAATAAAGTGTAAATTTTCAGTGTGAAAATGTGGTGCGTTCACCTTAGGTTTTGAGCCACTTCCTGTCGTGGGCACTATGCCTACCCACACAAGTGAGGTACCATTTTTATCGGGAGACTTAGGGTAGTTCAAATTTGTAAAGCAACTGTTATTACCTATTGATTTTTTATGCATTTCTCCCTTCCAAATGAAAGACATTGTGTAAAAAAAAAGTCATTTTGAAAAATGACCAATAATTGTCATGCAAATATGAGTATTCCCAATTTCGAAAATGTGCAAATATGCACTGTTTCTAAACTCTGTAATTTGTTCCCATTTCAGAAATACATAGGTGACTTTCATACCGATTTTTCCATGTATACATTTTCCCACAATAATTGCTATATACCCGGACCAAAAAAAAAAAACATTACAAAATGCTGCTCAGTTTTCTACTCTGGGTTCGTTGGGCTCTTGGTGAACCTACAAGTCCTATATGTCCCCACAACCAGGAAGGTCTACCGGATGTAACGGTACATTGCTTTCAAAGAGATGTCATAATTCGAAGAAGTTACAGGTGAAAACGTTGACTCAAAAGGCTGCTTTTTTCAACAAATTTTTAATTTTTTCTATATTTACCTGTAAATTTCTATAAAGAAACCTTGATGGATCTACACAAATGACCCCTTGCTGAATTCAGAATTTTGTCTACTTTTCAAAAATGTATAGCTTTCCAGGATCCATTATTGTTTTTGTACCCATTTCTACCGTTAACTGGAAGGAGGTTGAAAGCACAAAAAATAGCAAAAATAGGGTATGTCCCAGAAAAATGCCAAAATTGTGTAAAAAATGTTGGTTTTCTAACAAAATTCTGTCATTCCCTAAAAGCTGGAGAAATGGTGATTTCAGACCCACAAACCCTTTTTTGATACCATTTGCAGAGAAAAACCCAGAAGCTTTCATTTGCAGCCCGTTTTTCCCATTTTTCACAAAAAAAAAAAATTGCTGTATTTTGACTAGTTTCTGGGAACCCTCTAGGAGAATCCACAAACCCTGGGTACCTTTAGAATCCCCAAGATGTTGGAAGAAAAGGACGCAAATTTGGCGTGGATACCTAATGTGGTCAAAAAGTTACAGAGGCCTAAGCGCGCACTACCCCAAATAGCCCAAAAAAGGCTTAGCACAGGAGGGGAAAAGGCCTAGCAGCGAAGGGGTTAAGCAGGCTGTTTTACCAAATGTAACCCCCTTTTATACCAATGAAAGGACACCACACAGATATATATTCAAAATATATATGTATTTATTTCTCAAAGTAACCCCTAGTCTCTTTATGAGCACAGGAGCACAAATCGTCAAACAAGATTACAGTAGAATACACAGAAGTTGCACTTTATATGGATAGGCCCTGGTGGCCGCTCAAACCATATACTAAAATAGTGGTATAAGTACCACGAACAGAAAGGGGAAAAGGCCTAGGGCCTCTAGAATCGCTGGGCCTACAAGGAGCTAACTTCAGTTAGTGACCAGGAGGTCCACGGGTGGCGTGTGCAGAGCAAATAGTCACACGCGTGCTCCCATAGGTTTCAATGGGTGCGTAAAAAGTACAAAGTTACTGCAAAGAGGATCTTCCGGATGGACTATGACCTTAAGATTGGAAACACAGACACTAGAGATGTTACTCTACACTTGGGCACCGGAGTGCCAGCTTTACCTCACCCACAGGAAGCGGGTGCATAGGTGTCAAAGTGCGTCGGGTTTCTTCTATCGGGTCACTGGAGCCTGTGGACAAAGATGCTGCAGGCGGTCGGTCCGGGAGAGATGCGGTGGATCCAAGAGTGGATCGGAGTTGTAGAAGACCTGTAAGCAGAGGGGACAGTGTTCACAGTCACTAGCCAGTGACCAGCGTGGCACCAGGTGGGTACCAGGCAATGTCGGGTGCAAACAGGAAGAAAGGTGTAGCTTGTCTCTGCAGCCACGTCGTCCCTGGAGGTCGATGATGTCCAGGAGTCGGTTCACGAGCTGTCCCACGCAGGCGCTCGCTGTCGGCGGTGTCGGCGACTTGATCGAAGCAAACAAGCCTTGGCAAAAGCAATTGTTTTGGAGAACAAGATAAGCTGATTGTTCTGACCAGCAAGATCAGAGGGACTGCTCCTTTGGAGGGGAGCAAGGGCCAGTCTGGAGCAATCAGACCAGCGGTGTTTTTCTTGAAGTTCGTCGTCAAGATGGCCACTAGCCAGCGGGCCAGCAACCGGTTAGGCGCGTCGAGTGGCAAAATGCAAAAGGGACCCACGCAGATCGTGGAGATGCTGGAGGGCTCACCTTTGGTGCAGATGCTGCTCGAGGGTTGGGCTTCTCAGATCCCAAAGCACAACTTGGAGGGAGCCTCGGTTGTTGCAATTGCAGCTTGTCGTCGTCGTTCCAAGATGGCTGGCTTCAAGTGTCTCGATGCCTCCACGGGTCTCCTCTTTTCAGGGACTGTGGATCGGGCGGTGAGAGGTCTGGAGGTCCAGGTCTTGTCAGTCTCTGGGCTCGGGCTCCGGCGGGAGGTGGCGGCAAAGCAGACGTTGATTCGCTGGATGGTGCTTGCGTTAGCAAGGTGGTCACTCCCTAACCACAGGGGAGATTTCCTTCAGTCTTCTGTGCAGCAGAATGTCGAAGTTCCCGTCTTCTTCTTAGTTTCAAGTTGATTCCAGGATGTCTGAAGACTTAGGACACAGCTCCTACCTTTAAGCGGATTCTAGGGGCCGGACTACCTGCTAGGTCCCTCCCTAAGGGTGGTACCAGGAAGGGGGGTGGTTACACCCCCAATCCTTTGTCCAGCTCGCCCCAGGCCCGGGACTGGTGTGCCCCAGGACCGGTTTGAACTGGCATATGCACCGAGGCTCCTTGTGAGCCACAGGCATGTCTGGTTTCTTTCAAGCCCTACCTGACCAATACACAAAATCCTGTCTGGGGTGGTGCATGCACCTCCCCTGGCAGGAAACCCTTTGTCCACACCTCCCAAGCTGGAAGGACCCCCAGCAGCAGGAGGGCAGACTTGTGTCTGTGGTGGCAGCATCCATTTTGTGGAGCTGAGGCTATGTCTGATTTTACCCGGGTTTCAGGTACTGTACATGTCGTGTCCCTCTAGAAGGGTGGAATGCTAACCCCGTCGCCAGAATTGGCGAGGGGTTAGTTTTCCAATTCGTATGACACCTTACTCGACATGTTTTGATAAAGCCAAACCAAAGTTAGCATTTAACCGCGAGGTTCATAATGCACTTAAGAGTATATGGTATGACGATATCTGGAAACAGTAGAAGGAAGTTGTTCCGACCACTGCAGACAGGCTCAGCTCATGCCAGAGCACCATCTCACATGGAACCAAGCACTCTGCCTTCAGGATTGTTAAGGCCTGCCATAGGAGTGACTTATAGGTTAACATGTGTCCCATTTAAGGTTAGGTATAGGTATACTACACCTAAGTAAGAGGTGGTTACACCAACTTACCCCAGCTGAGTGATCAGCCAGTTGTGTCAAATTTGTTAGGCCAAGCCTGGGGTGGCATAATACATGATTCAGCCCCTGGCAGGCCTTAGATACACCAATGCCCTGGGTACCTAGTGTACACTGGCACAGGGGCTCACAGGGTGATCCACTTCCAATTGGTTATGCACCTAGGGTGCATAGTGTAAATTTAGTAGAGAGAAGAGCAGGCTGGGGGTCTGATTGGCAGGCCCACAGCCTCAATATGTCAAAAACCAGTGAAGCAAAAAGCAAAAATTTGGGGTGACCATAGGATAGCAGACCCTACTCTCCTACACAACCCCCCCCCAAACGCAGGGACATTAAACTAGCCTTGACCAGTCTCGTCTTCATGTCCTAAGTGGAAGTACCTGGAGAGACCATCTGCATTCCCATGGTCAGTACCTGGCCGGTGCTCCACTGTAAAGTCCATCCCCTGTAGGGAAATGGACCACCTAAGCAGTTTGGGGTTTTCACCCTTCATCTGATTTTGCCACAAGAGGGGCTTATGGCCGGTCTGAATCTTGAAGTGAGTGCCAAACAAGTATGGCCTGAGCTTCTTCAGGGCCCACACCACAGTAAAGGCCTCCCTCTCAATAGCTGACCAATTTTTCTCTCTGGGGGTCAACCTTCTGCTAATAAAAGCAATGGGTTGGTCTTGACCATCTACATTAAGTTGTGACAGCACAGCTCCCACACCCAACTCAGAAGCATCTGTTTGGACAATAAACTCTTTGGAGTAGTCAGGACTTTTCAGGATAGGTGCAGAGCACATGGCCTCCTTCAGGTCATCAAATGCCTTTTGACAGCTTACTGTCCACTGAACCTTTTTGGGCATCTTCTTGGATGTCAGATCATTAAGAGGAGTCACAATGGACCCATAGTTCTTAACAAACTTCCTGTAGTACCCAGTCAAGCCCAAGAAAGCTCGAACTTGAGTCTGGGTGGTTGGAGGAGACCAGTCCTTGATGGATTGTATCTTACTCTCCAGTGGTTGAACTTGGCCTCCACCTACAAGGTGGCCCAAATACACAACCTTACTCTGCCCTATCTGGCACTTAGTGGCCTTGATAGTGAGGCCTGCCCTTTGCAGAGCCTCAAGAGCCTTCTTCAGGTGGATCTGGTGATCCTCCCAGGTGGAGCTAAAGACAGCAATGTCATCAAGATATGCTGCGCAAAAGTCATCCAACCCAGTAAGGACTTGGTTCACCAGCCTTTGGAAGGTGGCAGGTGCATTCTTCAGACCAAAGGGCATCACCACAAACTGGTAGTGCCCACCTGGGGTTGAGAATGCTGTTTTGGCCTTAGACTCCTCAGCTAATCTGATTTGCCAATAGCCAGCTGTCAAGTCAAATGTGCTCAAAAACTTTGCAGAAGCTAGTTTGTCTATGAGCTCATCTGCCCTTGGAATAGGGTGTGCATCTGTCCTGGTGACAGCATTGAGTCCTCTGTAATCCACACAGAACTTCATCTCTCTCTTACCATCTTTGGTGTGAGGTTTGGGGACCAGAACCACTGGGCTAGCCCAGGGGCTCTCTGAGGGTTCAATGACACCTAATTCCAGCATTTTATGTACCTCAGCCTTTATACAGTCCCTGACGTGGTCAGGTTGTCTGTAAAGCTTGTTCTTTACAGGCAGACTGTCACCAGTGTCCACCACATGGGTACACCAGTCAGTTTGGCTAGGTATTAGGGAAAACAGATGTTGAAATGATTGTAGAACTTGTCTACATTCAGTCTGCTGATGGGCAGTGAGGTTGCCTCCAAGGGTCACTCCTTCAACTGAGCCATCTTCAGGGTTCTGAGACAACAGGTCTGGGAGAGGGTCACTCTCTTCCTCCTGTCCCTCATCTGTAGCCATGAGCAAGCCCATGTCTGCCCTGTCAACATATTCTTTTAACCTGTTAACATGGAGTACCCTGTGGGGACTCCTGGGAGTTCCTAGGTCCACCAAGTAGGTAACCTCTCCTTCTTTTCCTGGATTGTATGGGGTCCAGACCATTTGTCTTGGAGTGCTGCTGGGGCCACTGGCTCCAACACCCATACCTTCTGTCCTGGCTGAAACTCAACCAAGACAGCCTTTTGGTCATGCCAAGCTTTCTGTAAGGCCTGGCTTGCCTCAAGGTTTTTGGATGCCTTCTCCATATACTCAGCCATCCTGGAGCGGAGACCAAGTACATAGTCCACTATGTCTTGTTTAGGCTTTTTGAGAGGTAACTCCCATCCTTCCTTCACTAAACACAGTGGGCCTCTTACAGGGTGCCCAAACCACAATTCAAAGGGGCTGTAGCCAACCCCCTTTTGTGGGACCTCTCTGTAAGCAAACAGAAGGCAGGGTAGAAGGATGTCCCATCTTCGCCTGAGCTTTTCAGGTAATCCTTTGATCATACCCTTTAGGGTCTTGTTGAATCTCTCAACAAGCCCATTGCATTGTGGGTGATAAGGAGTGGTGAACTTGTAGTTGACACCACATTCCTTCCACATAGCTGTCAAGTATCCTGACATGAAGTTGGTACCTCTGTCAGAAACTACCTCCTTAGGAAACCCCACTCTGGAGAATACTCCCAGCAGGGCCCTGGCCACAACAGGAGCTGTAGTGGTCCTAAGGGGAATTGCCTCTGGATACCTGGTGGCATGATCCACTACCACCAGTATAAATCTGTGCCCAGATGCAGTGGGAGGATCCATGGGACCCACTATATCTATTCCCACTCTTTCAAAGGGGACCCCCACCACAGGTAGTGGTATCAGGGGGGCCTTTGTTGTGCCACCTGATTTGCCACTGGCTTCGCAGGTCACACAGGAGCGACAAAACTCCTTTGTATCTTCATTCATGTGAGGCCAGTGAAAGTGAGGGACAAGCCTGTCCCAAGTCTTGTTCTGGCCTAAGTGTCCTGCTAAAGGAATATCATGGGCCAAGGTAAGAAGGAAGCCCCTAAATTGCAGAGGTATAACCAAACTCCTGGTAGCACCAGGCTTGGGGTCTCTAGCCTCTGAATAAAGGAGCCCTTCATCCCAATACACTTTATCTTGAGCATTCCCAGCAGCCTCAGCAGCAGCCAGCTGTCTGAGGGGTTCAAGAGAGGGACAGGATAACTGAGCCTGCCTCAAGTCAGCCCTTGAAGGTCCCCCTGTCCCCAGAAACTCAACCTGATCAGGTTCAAGCTCTTCAGGGACAGTTCCTTCAGGGTCCTCTAGATCAGCTTCCTGGGAAGGATGATCATCACTCTGAGGCAGGGGGGAAGGCACAGCCTTAACCCTCCTGTTCTTCTTCTTGGTAGGTGCTTGGTCCATTGTTCCAGGATCCAAGACCTGAGGTTCAGTGAGGCACTTTTTGGCCTGTGACCTGGTCACAGCAAGGACATGTGATGATATACCTAACATCTCTGCATGAGTCCTGTACTCCACTTCTGAACATAGAGAACTCTCTAGGTCATTGCCCAACAAACATTCTACTGGGAGGTCTGCACTAGCCACAACCCTTTTGAGGCCAGTTACCCCTCCCCATGAGAAGTTAACAACTGCCACACTATGTGAAGTAGTGGCATTGCTGGCATTGGTCACCAGGTAATTCTCACCTGGTATGTACTGTCCAGGGTCCACAAAGCCTGGTGTCACCATAGTGACACTGGCACATGTGTCCCTGTAGGCTTGAGCCACTTTTTCGTTAATTAAAGGAGTCTGTCTGTACTTGCCCAGGTTACTGGGGCTCACAGTCAGGGACAAATCAATGTCCCCATCACAGATCAAGACTGCCTGTGTCAGGGTTCTGTCTAAGTCAGAATCTCCTTCAGTTCCCATAGTGATTCCCACTACACCCTTTGTCTGGGGACCAACACTGCTAACAGTAGTACTGGGAGCAGGTGCCTTAGGGGCAACAGTGTTGGGGGCTCCACCCTTCTTACAATCACTAGTCCAGTGAGTTGTATTCTTGCAATGATTGCACCAGGGTTTCTTTTGACCTTCTTTCTTCTTTCCCTTGGATTGTTGTTGGGACCCACCCTCCTTAGCAGTAGTTTGGGGCCCTGTTGAAGACTTCTGGTCTTTAGATTTCTGATCTCCACCCTTTTGGTCTATTTTCTTCTGATCACCCCCTTGGCCCTGGTTCTGGTTCTTTTGCTTAACCCTGGTTCTGACCCATTTGTCTGCCTTCTTTCCCAATTCTTGGGGAGAGGTCAGATCAGAGTCAACCAAGTGTTGATGCAGTTGCTGGTTTTGACAGTTATTTAAAATCTGTTCTCTCATCATCAAATTATACAATCCTGTAAAATCAGATACCTTACTTCCCAGCAACCAACCCTCCAAAGCCTTAGTGGCACCTTCAACATATTCAGACCAGTCCTGAGTCTGTGTCTTTTGGGTGTCTCTGAACATTAACCTGTACTGTTCAGTGGTTAAGCCTAACCCATCAACCAGAACACTCTTCAGGACTCTGTAGTTTCTGACATCCTCCTCCCTAACAGTGAGGAGTCTGTCTCTGCCTCTTCCTTCAAAGGAGAGCCAGAGGATTGCTGCCCACTGGTCTTCAGGAACCTGCTGTACTTTGCAGGCTCTCTCAAGAGCAGTTATCCATTTGTGGATATCATCCCCACTTTTGTAGGGGGGCACAACCTTAGACAGGTTCCTATTATCAAAGACCCTATCTTTGTCCTTAGGGACAATGCTGCCACCAGTGGGTATAGACCACTCTCTCTAGGTTGCCTAGCCTTACTCAGTTTCTCTTCCATCAGGGCTACTTCTAGCTCCTGCTTCCTGATCCTCAGCTGGGCTTCCTGCATTCTGGCCTCATGTTCCCTCCTCTGAGGGGTGGTCATCCTTTTCCTGGAGTGACCTTGAGAGCCTCTAGAGGCATGAGAAGCATTAGAGTCACCTGAGCGATTCCTTTGCCTCCTAAGCCCCTGGTTAAGTCCACTGGGGAGATCCAATGGGATGATCCCATTGTCAGTCCCCAATAGCCTTAGTTTAGCTGGGCCAAGTATAACACTTGGTACTGGGCTAGTTCTCCCTTCATCCTCACTACTTTCTGTATCCTCACCACTTTCCTCCTCTGTAGTATGATTCTCA
This sequence comes from Triturus cristatus, assembly GCF_964204655.1. Classification (NCBI taxonomy): domain Eukaryota; kingdom Metazoa; phylum Chordata; class Amphibia; order Caudata; family Salamandridae; genus Triturus; species Triturus cristatus. Next base: position 470,386 of record NW_028187382.1, read on the forward strand.
TCTAAGGGATGGCTATTGGAAAGGGGTACTTCAGTAGCATCTTCAGTAGGGGGGCCTCCTGTTCCAGTCCCTAAGGGGGATAACTGGGAAGCTTTCTTGAGCTCTTTCTGATTTTCATCATTTTGCAAGAGTTCTCTGAGCTCTGCAGAGGTAGGGTTCTTGGGCTGTTTAAGGCCTCTAAGAGTTGCCAAATGCCTGAGCTCATTCTGGTTAAGGGTAGCAAAGCTGGATGGTGCCCTCTGGGGGTCACTCTCAACAGAGATGGGTACAGTGGACCCCTCTGCCCCGGCCATTGCTCTTAAGTGTGGGTGGATGTGTTGCAATCTACCTACACTTGGGTTTACCTACTAAACCTATCTAGTAGTTGTAGTCAGGGTGTGCTACTCCCTTTGCTCTTCAACAACTAAGTTCAGTAGAACTTAAGTATATCTAATCTTGTTTTATATGTACCTACAGGTACCTATGTGATCTTTCAATTGGTAACCAAGAGATTACAATGGTAAAACACAGCAAGCTCAAATCCCACCACTGCTCACCAATGTGAGAAGTTGGCCTGGTATATGATGCTCACTAGTTAAAGTGATCACCTTGTACCATGCCAAGCAACCCTTATGGTGTGGTTGTAAGTCAACCTTTTCGGACTAGCTGCCCTAGTGGTAGCGTAGGCGAAGCAGTCTTTGAGGCTAAACTCGTGAAGCGTGTTAAGCAGGCTGTTTTACCAAATGTAACCCCCTTTTATACCAATGAAAGGACACCACACAGATATATATTCAAAATATATATGTATTTATTTCTCAAAGTAACCCCTAGTCTCTTTATGAGCACAGGAGCACAAATCGTCAAACAAGATTACAGTAGAATACAGAGAAGTTGCACTTTATATGGATAGGCCCTGGTGGCCGCTCAAACCATATACTAAAATAGTGGTATAAGTACCACAAACAGAAAGGGGAAAAGGCCTAGGGCCTCTAGAATCGCTGGGCCTACAAGGAGCTAACTTCAGTTAGTGACCAGGAGGTCCACGGGTGGCGTGTGCAGAGCAAATAGTCACACGCGTGCTCCCATAGGTTTCAATGGGTGCGTAAAAAGTACAAAGTTACTGCAAAGAGGATCTTCCGGATGGACTATGACCTTAAGATTGGAAACACAGACACTAGAGATGTTACTCTACACTTGGGCACCGGAGTGCCAGCTTTACCTCACCCACAGGAAGCGGGTGCATAGGTGTCGAAGTGCGTCGGGTTTCTTCTATCGGGTCACTGGAGCCTGTGGACAAAGATGCTGCAGGCGGTCGGTCCGGGAGAGATGCGGTGGATCCAAGAGTGGATCGGAGTTGTAGAAGACCTGTAAGCAGAGGGGACAGTGTTCACAGTCACTAGCCAGTGACCAGCGTGGCACCAGGTGGGTACCAGGCAATGTCGGGTGCAAACAGGAAGAAAGGTGTAGATTGTCTCTGCAGCCACGTGGTCCCTGGAGGTCGACGACGTCCAGGAGTCGGTTCACCAGCTGTCCCATGCAGGCTCTCGCTGACGGCGGTGTCGGTGACTTGATCGAAGCAAACAAGCCTTGGCAAAAGCAATTGTTGTGGAGAACAAGATAAGCTGATTGTTCTGACCAGCAAGGTCAGAGGGACTGCTCCTTTGGAGGGGAGCAAGGGCCAGTCTGGAGCAACCAGACCAGTGGTGTATTTCTTGAAGTTCATTGCCAAGATGGCCACTAGCCAGCGGGCCAGCAACCGGTTAGGCGCGTCGAGTGGCAAAATGCAGAAGGGCCCCACGCAGATCGTGGAGATGCTGGAGGGCTCACCTTTGGTGCAGATACTGCTCGAGGGTTGGGCTTCTCAGATCCCAAAGCACAACTTGGAGGGAGCCTCGGTTGTTGCACTTGCAGCTTGTCGTCGTCGTTCCAAGATGGCTGGCTCCACGTGTCTCGGTGCCTCCACGGGTCTCCTCTTTTCAGGGACTGTGGATCGGGCGGTAAGAGGTATGGAGGTCCAGGTCTTGTCAGACTCTGGGCTCGGGCTCCGGCGGGAGGCGGCGGCAAAGCAGACGTTGATTCGCTGGATGGTGCTTGCGTTAGCAAGGTGGTCACTACCTGACCACAGGGGAGATTTCCTTCAGTCTTCTGTGCAGCAGAATGTCGAAGTTCCCGTCTTCTTCTTAGTTTCAAGTTGATTCCAGGATGTCTGAAGTCTTAGGACACAGCTCCTACCTTTAAGCGGATTCTAGGGGCCGGACTACCTGCTAGGTCCCTCCCTAAGGGTGGGACCAGGAAGGGGGGTGGTTACACCCCCAATCCTTTGTCCAGCTCGCCCCAGGCCTGGGACTGGTGTGCCCCAGGACCGGTTTGAACTGGCATATGCACCGAGGCTCCTTGTGAGCCACAGGCATGTCTGGTTTCTTTCAAGCCCTACCTGACCAATACACAAAATCCTGTCTGGGGTGGTGCATGCACCTCCCCTGGCAGGAAACCCTTTGTCCACACCTCCCAAGCTGGAAGGACTCCCAGCAGCAGGAGGGCAGACTTGTGTCTGTGGTGGCAGCATCCATTTTGTGGAGCTGAGGCTATGTCTGATTTTACCCGGGTTTCAGGTACTGTACATGTCGTGTCCCTCTAGAAGGGTGGAATGCCAACCCCGTCACCAGAATTGGCGAGGGGTTAGTGTAGGAAGGTGGATATCTGACTATGGTTACCCCCAAATTTTTGCCTAGTGTCTAGCTGGTTTTTCGACTTAGTTGGCCTGAGATCCTGCTATTCAGGATCTCAGCCTGGCTGTTCTCTCTTTAAAATGGACTCCATGTACCCTAGGTACATACTCAATTGGTTGGATCACCCTGTCAGCCCCTGTACCAGTGTACACTAGGTACCCAGGGCATTGGTGTACCCAAGGCCGGCCAGGGGCTGAAGCATGTATTATGCCACCCCAGGCTTGGCCTAACAATTTGACACAACTGGCTGATCACTCAGCTGGGGTAAGTTGGTGTAATCACCTCCTACTTAGGTGTAGTATACCTATACCTAACCTTAAATGGGACACATGGTAACCTATAAGTCACTCCTATGGCAGGCCTTAACAATCCTGAAGGCAGAGTGCTTGGTTCCATGTGAGATGGTGCTCTGGCATGAGCTGAGCCTGTCTGCAGTGGTCGGAACAACTTCCTTCTACTGTTTCCAGATATCGTCATACCATATACTCTTAAGTGCATTAAGAACCTCGCGGTTAAATGCTATCTTTGGTTTGGCTTTATCAAAACATGTCGAGTAAGGTGTCATACGAATAGGAATACTAACCCCTCGCCAATTCTGGCGACGGGGTTAGCATTCCACCCTTCTAGAGGGACACGACATGTACAGTACCTGAAACCCGGGTAAAATCAGACATAGCCTCAGCTCCACAAAATGGATGCTGCCACCACAGACACAAGTCTGCCCTCCTGCTGCTGGGAGTCCTTCCAGCTTGGGAGGTGTGGACAAAGGGTTTCCTGCCAGGGGAGGTGCGTGCACCACCCCAGACAGGATTTTGTGTATTGGTCAGGTAGGGCTTGAAAGAAACCAGACATGCCTGTGGCTCACAAGGAGCCTCGGTGCATATGCCAGTTCAAACCGGTCCTGGGGCACACCAGTCCCGGGCCTGGGGCGAGCTGGACAAAGGATTGGGGGTGTAACCACCCCCCTCCCTGGTCCCACCCATACGGAGGGACCTAGCAGGTAGTCCGGCCCCTAGAATCTGCTTAAAGGTAGGAGCTGTGTCCTAAGACTTCAGACATCCTGGAATCAACTTAACACTAAGAAGAAGACGGGAACTTCGATGCTCTGCTGCACAGAGGACTGAAGCCAATCTCCCCTGTGGTCAGGGAGTGACCACCTTGCTAACGCAAGCACCATCCAGCGAATCAACGTCTGCTTTGCCGCCGCCTCCCGCCGGAGCCCGAGCCCAGAGACTGACAAGACCTGGACCTCCAGACCTCTCACCGCCCGATCCACAGTCCCTGAAAAAAGGAGACCCGTGGAGGCACCGAGACACGTGGAGCCAGCCATCTTGAAACGACCACAACAAGCTGACAAGTGCAACAACCGAGGCTCCCTCCAAGTTGTGCTTCGGGATCTGAGAAGCCCAACACCCGAGCAGCATCTGCACCAAAGGTGAGCCCTCCAGCATCTCCACGATCTGCGTGGGGCCCTTCTGCATTTTGCCACTCGACGCGCCTAACCGGTTGCTGGCCCGCTGGCTAGTAGCCATCTTGGCGACGAACTCTACAAAATACACTGCTGGTCTGGTTGCTCCAGACTGGCCCTTGCTCCCCTCCAAAGGAGCAGTCCTTCTGACCTTGCTGGTCAGAACCATCAGCTTATTTCATCTCCTACCACAATTGCTTTTGCCAAGGCTTGTTTGCTTCGATCAAGTCGCCGACACCGCCGACAGCGAGAGCCTGCGTGGGACAGCTCGTGAACCGACTCCTGGACGTCGTCGACCTCCAGGGACCACGTGGCTGCAGAGACAAGCTACACCTTTCTTCCTGTTTGCACCCGACATTGCCTGGTACCCACCTGGTGCCACGCTGGTCACTGGCTAGTGACTGTGAACACTGTCCCCTCTGCTTACAGGTCTTCAACATCTCCGATCCACTCTTGGATCCACTGCCTCTCTCCCGGACCGACCGCCTGCAGCATCTTTGTCTTCAGGCTCCACGGAACAGATAGAAGAAACCCGACGCACTTTGAGGCCTATGCACCCGCTTCCTGTGGGTGAGGTAAAGCTGGCACACCTGTGCCCAAGTGTAGTATTACATCTCTAGTGCCTGTGTTCCAAAATTGAGTTCCTAGTCCATCCGGAAGATCCTCTTTGCAGTAACTTTGTACTTTTTACGCACCCATTGAAACCTATGGGAGCACGTGTGTGACTATTTGCTCTGCACACGCCACCCGTGGACCTCCTGGTCACTAACTGAAGTTAGCTCCTTGTAGGCCCAGCGATTCTAGAGGCCCTAGGCCTTTTCCCTTTCCTGTTCGTGGTACTTATACCACTATTTTAGTATATGGTTTGAGCGGCCACCAGGGCCTATCCATATAAAGTGCAACTTCTTTGTATTCTACTGTAATCTTGTTTGACGATTTGTGCTCCTGTGCTCATAAAGAGACTAGGGGTTACTTTGAGAAATAAATACATATATATTTTGAATATATATCTGTGTGGTGTCCTTTCATTGGTATAAAAGGGGGTTACATTTGGTAAAACAGCTGGCTTAACACGCTTCACGAGTTTAGCCTCAAAGACTGCTTAGCCTACGCTACCACTAGGGCAGCTAGTCCGAAAAGGTTGACTTACAACCACACCATAAGGGTTGCTTGGCATGGTACAAGGTGATCACTTTAACTAGTGAGCATCATATACCAGGCCAACTTCTCACATTGGTGAGCAGCGGTTGGATTTGAGCTTGCTGTGTTTTACCATTGTAATCTCTTGGTTACCAATTGAAAGATCACATAGGTACCTGTAGGTACATATAAAACAAGATTAGATATACATAAGTTCTACTGAACTTAGTTGTTGTAGAGCAAAGGGAGTAGCACACCCTGACTACAACTACTAGATAGGTTTAGTAGGTAAACCCAAGTGTAGGTAGATTGCAACACATCCACCCACACTGAAGAGCAATGGCCGGGGCAGAGTGGTCCACTGTACCCATCTCTGTTGAGAGTGACCCCCAGAGGGCACCATCCAGCTTTGCTACCCTTAACCAGAATGAGCTCAGGCATTTGGCAACTCTTAGAGGCCTTAAACAGCCCAAGAACCCTACCTCTGCTGAGCTCAGAGAACTCTTACAAAATGATGAGAATCAGAGAGAACTCAGGAAAGCTTCCCAGTTAGCCCCCTTAGGGTCAGGAACAGGAGGCCCCCCTTCTGAAGATGCTACAGAGGTACCCAGTTCCAATAGCCATCCCTTAGATGAGAATCATACTACAGGGGAGGAAAGTGGTGAGGATACAGAAAGTAGTGAGGATGAAGGGAGAACTAGCCCAGTGCCAAGTGTTATACTTGGCCCAGCTAAACTAAGGCTATTGGGGATTGACAGTGGGTTTACCCTATTGGATCTCCCCAGTGGACTTAACACAGGGCTTGGGAGGCAAAGGAATCGCTCAGGTGACTCCAATGCTTCCCATGGCTCTAGAGGCTCTCAAGGTCACTCCAGGAAAAGGATGACCACCCCTCAGAGGAGGGAACATGAGGCCAGAATGCAGGAAGCCCAACTGAGGATCAGGAAGCAGGAGCTAGAGGTAGCCCTGATGGAAGAAAAACGGAACAAGGCTAGGCAACCTAGAGAGAGTGGGTCTATACCCACTGGTGGCAGCATTGTCCCTAAGGACAAAGATAGGGTCTTTGATAATAGGAACCTGTCTAAGGTTGTGCCCCCCTACAAAAGTGGGGATGACATCCACAAATGGATAACTGCTCTTGAGAGAGCCTGCAAAGTACAGCAGGTTCCTGAAGACCAGTGGGCAGCAATCCTCTGGCTCTCCTTTGAAGGAAGAGGCAGAGACAGACTCCTCACTGTTAGAGAAGAGGATGTCAGAAATTACAGAGTCCTGAAGAGTGTTCTGGTTGATGGGTTAGGCTTAACCACTGAACAGTACAGGTTAATGTTCAGAGACACCCAAAAGACACAGACTCAGGACTGGTCTGAATATGTTGAATGTGCCACTAAGGCTTTGGAGGGTTGGTTGCTGGGAAGTAAGGTATCTGATTATACAGGATTGTACAATTTGATGATGAGAGAACAGATTTTAAGTAACTGTCAAAACCAGCTCCTCCATCAACACCTGGTAGACTCAGATTTGACCTCTCCCCAAGAATTGGGAAAGAGGGCAGATAAATGGGTCAGGACCAGGATCAGGCCTAAGAATCAGGGTGGTGACCAAAAGAAAGATACCACCAAACCTCAAGAGAAGGGAGGGGATAAGGCAAAAGAGAAATCTTCCTCAGGGCCCCAAAACTCCACACAGGGTGGTGGGTCCCAAGCTCCCTCCTCTACCACAGGTAAAAAGCCTTACTGCCATGAGTGTAAAACTCCTGGGCATTGGAAAACTGACAGCAGTTGCCCAAGGGCTACAAACAAAACTGTTCCTCCAATTACTCCTGTCACACCACCTATTACTGTCAGCAGTAATCCCCCAGGTGGTGGGAGTGCCCCCAACAATTTGGGTGGGTTTACTTGGGGAACACAGGGGGACCCTGGCTTAGCCAATTCCCCTGCAGCAGATGATCTTGTCTGTGATGGTGGCATGGGGTTTGCCAACTTCACTGCCTGTCCCAACACTTTGGGTAGGTACAGACAGGAGCCCTACATCAATGGTACAAAAGCTGAGGCCTACAGAGACACTGGAGCTAGCATCACAATGGTGGCCCATTGGCTAGTTCCCTCTGAGCAGCTTTTGCCTGGTTTCTCCTACCAGGTGACCAACATTGATGGCAAACAGAACAGTCATCCCATGGCAGAGGTATGTCTCAGCTGGGGAGGTGTCACTGGCCCTAAAAGGGTGGCAGTGTCCCCAACCTTTCCTGTAGACTGCTTACTGGGGAATGACTTAGAACTCTCAGCTTGGGCTGGAGTTGAACAAGACACCCATTCTAAAATGGTAGGCCTTTCACAAAAGGGTAGTGGGGTTGTGCCATTCACAACCCCTGTCCAAATAGATTTCCTCCCTGGAAAGGTTGGAAGGGCAGTGGTAGCTTTGGGATCTGAGAAGCCCAACCCTCGAGCAGCATCTGCACCAAAGGTGAGCCCTCCAGCATCTCCACGATCTGCGTGGGGCCCTTCTGCATTTTGCCACTCGACGCGCCTAACCGGTTGCTGGCCCGCTGGCTAGTAGCCATCTTGGCATTGAACTTCAAGAACTACACCATTGGTCTAGTTGCTCCAGACTGGCCCTTGCTCCCCTCCAAAGGAGCAGTCCCTCTGACCTTGCTGGTCAGAACCATCAGCTTATCTTGTTCTCCACAACAATTGCTTTTGCCAAGGCTTGTTTGCTTCAATCAAGTCGACGACACCGCCGACAGCGAGAGCCTGCGTGGGACAGCTCGTGAACCGACTCCTGGACGTCGTCGACCTCCAGGGACCACGTGGCTGCAGAGACAAGCTACACCTTTCTTCCTGTTTGCACCCGACATCGCCTGGTACCCACCTGGTGCCACGCTGGTCACTGGCTTGTGACTGTGAACACTGTCCCCTCTGCTTACAGGTCTTCTACAACTCCGATCCACCCTTGGATCCACCGCATCCCTTCCGGACCGACCGCCTGCAGCATCTTTGTCCACAGGCTCCTTTGACCCGATAGAAGAAACCCGACGCACTTCGACACCTATGCACCCGCTTCCTGTGGGTGAGGTAGAGCTGGCACTTCGGTGCCAAAGTGTAGAGTAACATCTCTAGTGTCTGTGTTTCCAATCTTAAGGTCATAGTCCATCCGGAAGATCCTTTTTGCAGTAACTTTGTACTTTTTACGCACCCATTGAAAACGTATGGGAGCACGCGTGTGACTATTTGCTCTGCACACGCCACCCGTGGACCTCCTGGTCACTAACTGAAGTTAGCTCCTTGTAGGCCCAGCGACTCTAGAGGCCCTAGGCCTTTTCCCTTTTCTGTTCGTGGTACTTATACCACTATTTTAGTATATGGTTTGAGCGGCCACCAGGGCCTATCCATATAAAGTGCAACTTCTGTGTATTCTACTGTAATCTTGTTTGACGATTTGTGCTCCTGTGCTCATAAAGAGACTAGGGGTTACTTTGAGAAATAAATACATATATATTTTGAATATATATCTGTGTGGTGTCCTTTCATTGGTATAAAAGGGGGTTGCATTTAGTAAAACAGCTGGCTTAACGCGCTTCACGAGTTTAGCCTCAAAGACTGCTTAGCCTACGCTACCACTAGGGCAGCTAGTCCAAAAAGGTTGACTTACAACCACACCATAAGGGTTGCTTGGCATGGTACAAGGTGGTCACTTTAACTAGTGAACATCATATACCAGGCCAACTTCTCACAGTACCTCACTTGTGCGGGTCGGCCTATTGCCCGCGACAGGAAACGGTGCAAAACGCAACGTGGTCACACCTCAATTTTGCAGTGAAAAATGACCCTTTTTTGGCAAAGTGACTAGCTGTAGTTTTTTAACCCTAGCTCTGCCGGCACCTAGGGAAACCTAGCAAACCTATATATTTTTGAAAACTAGACACCCAGGGAAATCCCGGATGGGGTGACTTGAGTGCCTCCCACCAGGGTCTGTTACCCAGAATCCCTTGCAAACCTAAAAAATGGACAAAAAAAACACATTTTCCCCACATTTCTGTGATGGAAAGTTCTAGAATCTGCGTGGATCCACAAATTTCCACCGACCCCGCGTTCCCCAAAGTCCTACGAGCAAAATGGTACCTCACTTGTGTGGGTCAGCCTTGTGCCCACGACAGGAAACGGCGCAAAACGCAACGTGGTCACACCTCAATTTTGCAGTGAAAAATGACATTTTTTTGGCAAAGTGACTAGCTGTAGTTTTTTAACCCTAGCTCTGCCGGCACCTAGGGAAACCTAGCAAACCTATATATTTTTGAAAACTAGACACCCAGGGGAATCCAGGATGGGGCGACTTGACTGCCTCCCACCATGATCTGTTACCCAGAATCCCTTGCAAACCTAAAAAATTGACAAAAAAAAACACATTTTCCCCACATTTCTGAGGTGGAAAGTTCTGGAATCTGCATGGATCCACAAATTTCCACCCACCCCGCGTCCCCCAAAGTCCTACGAGAAAAATGGTACTCACATGTGCGGGTCGGCCTAGTGCCCGCGACAGGAAACGGTGCAAAACGCAACGTGGTCACACCTCAATTTTGCAGTGAAAAATGACCCTTTTTTGGCAAAGTGACTAGCTGTAGTTTTTTAACCCTTGCTCTGCCGGCACCTAGGGAAACCTAGCAAACCTATATATTTTTGAAAACTAGACACCGAGGGGAATCCTGGATGGGGTGACTTGAGTGCCTCCCACCAGGGTCTGTTACCCAGAATCCCTTGCAAACCTAAAAAATGGACAAAAAAACACATTTTCCCCACATTCCTGTGATGGAAAGTTCTGGAATCTGCGTGGTTCCACAAATTATCACCGACCCCGCGTTCCCCAAAGTCCTACGAGAAAAATTGTACCTCACTTGTGCGGGTCGGCCTAGTGCCCGCGACAGGAAACGGTGCAAAACGCAACGTGGTCACACCTCAATTTTGCAGTGAAAAAGGACCCTTTTTTGGCAAAGTGACTAGCTGTAGCTTTTGAACCCTAGCTCTGCTGGCACCTTGGGAAACCTAGCAAATCTATACATTTTTGAAAACTAGACACCCAGGGGAATCCAGGATGGGGTGACTTGACTGCCTCCCACCATGATCTGTTACCCAGAATCCCTTGCAAACCTAAAAAATTGACAAAAAAAACACATTTTCCCCACATTTCTGTGGTGGAAAGTGCTGGAATCTGCATGGATCCACAAATTTCCACCCACCCCGCGTTCCCAAAGTCCTACGAGAAAAATGGTACCTCACTTGTGTGGGTCGGACTAGTGCCCGCGACAGGAAACGGTGCAAAACGCAACGTGGTCACACCTCAATTTTGCAGTGAAAAATGACCCTTTTTTGGCAAAGTGACTAGCTGTAGTTTTTTTAACCCTAGCTCTGCCGGCACCTAGGGAAACCTAGCAAACCTATATATTTTTGAAAACTAGACACCCAGGGAAATCCCGGATGGGGTGACTTGAGTGCCTCCCACCAGGGTCTGTTAGCCAGAATCCCTTGCAAACCTAAAAAATGGACAAAAAAAAACACATTTTCCCCACATTTCTGTGATGGAAAGTTCTGGAATCTGCGTGGATCCACAAATTTACACCGACCCCGCGTTCCCCAAAGTCTTATGAGAAAAATGGTACCTCACTTGTGCGGGTCGGACTTGTGCCCGCGACAGGAAACGGCGCAAAACGCAACATGGTCACACCTCAATTTTGCAGTGAAAAATGACACTTTTTTGGCAAAGTGACTAGCTGTAGTTTTTTAACCCTAGCTCTGCCGGCACCTAGGGAAACCTAGCAAACCTATATATTTTTGAAAACTAGACACCCAGGGAAATCCAGGATGGGGCGACTTGACTGCCTCCCACCATGATCTGTTACCCAGAATCCCTTGCAAACCTAAAAAATTGACAAAAAAAACACATTTCCCCCACATTTCTGAGGTGGAAAGTTCTGGAATATGCATGGATCCACAAATTTCTACCCACCCCGCGTTCCCCAAAGTCCTACGAGAAAAATGGTACTCACATGTGCGGGTCGGCCTAGTGCCCGCGACAGGAAACGGTGCAAAACGCAATGTGGTCACACCTCAATTTTTCTGTGAAAAATGACCCTTTTTTGGCAAAGTGCCTAGCTGTAGTTTTTTAACCCTAGCTCTGCCGGCACCTAGGGAAACCTAGCAAACCTATATATTTTTGAAAACTAGACACCCAGGGGAATCTAGGATGGGGTGACTTGAGTGCCTCCCACCAGGGTCTGTTACCCAGAATCCCTTGCAAACCTAAAAAATTGACAAAAAAACACATTTTCCCCACATTACTGTGATGGAAAGTTCTGGAATCTGCGTGGATCCACAAATTATCACCGACTCCGCGTTCCCCAAAGTCCTACGAGAAAAATGGTACCTCACTTGTGCGGGTCGGCCTAGTGCCCGCGACAGGAAACGGTGCAAAACGCATTGTGGTCACACCTCAATTTTGCAGTGAAAAATGACCCTTTTTTGGCAAAGTGACTAGCTGTAGTTTTTTAACCCTAGCTCTGCCGGCACCTAGGGAAACCTAGCAAACCTATATATTTTTGAAAACTAGACACCCAGGGGAATCCAGGATGGGGCAACTTGACTGCCTCCCACCATGATCTGTTACCCAGAATCCCTTGCAAACCTAATAAATTGACAAAAAAAACACATTTTCCCCACATTTCTGAGGTGGAAAGTTCTGGAATCTGCATGGATCCACAAATTTCCACCCACCCCGCGTTCCCCAAAGTCCTACGAGAAAAATGGTACCTCACTTGTGCGGGGCGGCCTAGTGCCCGCGACAGGAAACGGCGCAAAACGCAACGTGGTCACACCTCAATTTTGCAGTGAAAAAGGACCCTTTTTTGGCAAAGTGACTAGCTGTAGCTTTTGAACCCTAGCTCTGATGGCACCTTGTGAAACCTAGCAAATCTATACATTTTTGAAAACTAGACACCCAGGGGAATCCAGGATGGGGTGACTTGACTGCCTCCCACCATGATCTGTTACCCAGAATCCCTTGCAAACCTAAAAAATTGACAAAAAAAACACATTTTCCCCACATTTCTGTGATGGAAAGTTCTGGAATCTGTGTGGATCTACAAATTTCCAGCCACCCCGCGTTCCCCAAAGTCCTACGAGAAAAATGGTACTCACTTGTGCGGGTCAGCCTAGTGCCCGCGACAGGAAACGGTGCAAAACGCAACGTGGTCACACCTCAATTTTGCAGTGAAAAATGACCCTTTTTTGGCAAAGTGACTAGCTGTAGTTTTTTAACCCTAGCTCTGCCGGCACCTAGGGAAACCTAGTAAACCTATATATTTTTTAAAACTAGACACCCATGGGAATCCACGATGGGGTGACTTGAGTGCCTCCCACCAGGGTCTGTTACCCAGAATCCCTTGCAAACGTAAAAAATGGACAAAAAAAACACATTTTCCCCACATTTCTGTGATGGAAAGTTCTGGAATCTGCGTGGATCCACAAATTTCCACCGACCCCGCGTTCCCCAAAGTCCTACGAGAAAAATGGTACCTCACTTGTGCCCGTCGGCCTAGTGCCCGCGACAGGAAACGGCGCAAAACGCAACGTGGTCACTCCTCAATTTTGCAGTGAAAAATGACCGTTTTCTGGCAAAGTGCCTAGCTGTAGTATTTGAACTCTAGGTCTGCCGGCACCTAGGGAAACCTGGCAAACCTATATATATTTTTGAAAACTAGACATCCAGGGGAATCAAGGATGGGGTGACTTGAGTGCCTCCCACCAGGGTCTGTTACCCGGAATTCCTTGCAAACCTAAAAAATTGACAAAAAAAACATATTTTCCCCACATTTCTATGATGGAAAGTTCTGGAATCTGCGTGGATGCACAAATTTCCACCCACCCCGCGTTCCCCAAAGTCTTACGAGAAAAATGGTACCTCACTTGTGCGGGGCGGCCTAGTGCCCGCGACAGGAAACGGCGCAAAACGCAACGTGGTCACACCTCAATTTTGCAGTGAAAAATGACACTTTTGTGGCAAAGTGACTAGCTGTAGTTTTTTAACCCTAGCTCTGCCGGCACCTAGGGAAACCTAGCAAACATATATATTTTTGAAAACTAGACACCCAGGGGAATCCAGGATGGGGCGACTTGACTGCCTCCCACCAGGATCTGTTACCCAGAATCCCTTGCAAACCTAAAAAATTGACAAAAAAAACACATTTTCCCCACATTTCTGAGGTGGAAAGTTCTGGAATCTGCGTGGATCCACACATTTCCACCCACCCCGCGTTCCCCAAAGTCCTACAAGAAAAATGGTACCTCACTTGTGCGGGTCGGCCTAGTGCCCGCGACAAGAAACGGTGCAAAACGCAACGTGGTCACACCTCAATTTTGCAGTGAAAAAGGACCCTTTTTTGGCAAAGTGACTAGCTGTAGCTTTTGAACCCTAGCTCTGCTGGCACCTTGTGAAACCTAGCAAATCTATACATTTTTGAAAACTAGACACCCAGGGGAATCCAGGATGGGGTGACTTGACTGCCTCCCACCATGATCTGTTACCCAGAATCCCTTGCAAACCTAAAAAATTGACAAAAAAATCACATTTTCCCCACATTTCTGTGGTGGAAAGTTCTGGAATCTGCATGGATCCACAAATTTCCACCCACCCCGCGTTCCCATAGTCCTACGAGAAAAATGGAACCTCACTTGTGCGGGTCGGCCTAGTGCCCATGACAGGAAACGGTGCAAAACGCAACGTGGTCACACCTCAATTTTGCAGTGAAAAATGACCCTTTTTTGGCAAAGTGACTAGCTGTAGTTTTTTAACCCTAGCTCTGCCGGCACCTAGGGAAACCTAGCAAACCTATATAATTTTGAAAACTAGACACCCAGGGGAATCCAGGATGGGGTGACTTGACTGCCTCCCACCATGATCTGTTACCCAGAATCCCTTGCAAACCTAAAAAATTGACAAAAAAAACACATTTTCCCCACATTTCTGAGGTGGAAAGTTCTGGAATCTGCATGGATCCACAAATTTCCACCCACCCCGCGTTCCCCAAAGTCCTACGAGAAAAATGGTACTCACATGTGCGGGTCGGCCTAGTGCCCGCGACAGGAAACGGTGCAAAACCCAACGTGGTCACACCTCAATTTTTCTGTGAAAAATGACCCTTTTTTGGCAAAGTGCCTAGCTGTAGTTTTTTAACCCTAGCTCTGCCGGCACCTAGGGAAACCTAGCAAACCTATATATTTTTTAAAACTAGACACCCAGGGGAATCTAGGATGGGGTGACTTGAGTGCCTCCCACCAGGGTCTGTTACCCAGAATCCCTTGCAAACCTAAAAAATGGACAAAAAAACACATTTTCCCCACATTCCTGTGATGGAAAGTTCTGGAATCTGCGTGGATCCACAAATTATTACCGACCCCGCGTTCCCCAAAGTCCTACAAGAAAAATGGTACCTCACTTGTGCGGGTCGGCCTAGTGCCCGCGACAGGAAACGGTGCAAAACGCAACGTGGTCACTCCTCAATTTTGCAGTGAAAAATGACCGTTTTCTGGTAAATTGCCTAGCTGTAGTTTTTTAACCCTAGCTCTGCCGGCACCTAGGGAAACCTGGCAAACCTATATATATTTTTGAAAACTAGACACCCAGGGGAATCCAGGATGGGGTGACTTGAGTGCCTCCCACCAGGGTCTGTTACCCAGAATTCCTTGCAAACCTAAAAAATTGACAAAAAAACATATTTTCCCCACATTCCTGTGATGGAAAGTTCTGGAAAGTGCGTGGATCCACAAATTATCACCGACCCCGCGTTCCCCAAAGTCCTACGAGAAAAATGGTACCTCACTTGTGCGGGTCGGCCTAGTGCCCGCGACAGAAAACAGCGCAAAACGCAACGTGGTCACTCCTCAATTTTGCAGTGAAAAATGACACTTTTTTGGCAAAGTGACTAGCTGTAGTTTTTTAACCCTAGCTCTGCCGGCACCTAGGGAAACTTAGCAAACCTATATATTTTTGAAAACTAGACACACAGGGGAATCCAGGATGGGGCGACTTGACTGCCTCCCACAATGATCTGTTACCCAGAATCCCTTGCAAACCTAAAAAATTGACAAAAAAAACACATTTTCCCCACATTTCTGAGGTGGAAAGTTCTGGAATCTGCGTGGATCCACAAATTTCCACCCACCCCGCGTTCCCCAAAGTCCTACGAGAAAAATGGTACTCAATTGTGCGGGTCGGCCTAGTGCCCGCGACAGGAAACGGTGCAAAACGCAACGTGGTCACACCTCAATTTTGCAGTGAAAAATGACCCTTTTTTGGCAAAGTGACTACCTGTAGTTTTCTAACCCTAGCTCTGCCGGCACCTAGGGAAACCTAGTAAACCTATATATTTTTGAAAACTAGACACCCAGGGGAATCCAGGATGGGGTGACTTGAGTGCCTCCCACCAGGGTCTGTTACCCAGAATCCCTTGCAAACGTAAAAAATGGACAAAAAAAACACATTTTCCCCACATTTCTGTGATGGAAAGTTCTGGAATCTGCGTGGATCCACACATTTCCACCGACCCTGCGTTCCCCAAAGTCCTACGAGAAAAATGGTACCTCACTTGTGCGGGTCGGCCTAGTGCCCGCGACAGGAAACGGTGCAAAACGCAACGTGGTCACACCTCAATTTTGCAGTGAAAAAGGACCCTTTTTTGGCAAAGTGAGTAGCTGTAGCTTTTAAACCCTAGCTCTGCTGGCACCTTGTGAAACCTAGAAAATCTATACATTTTTGAAAACTAGACACCCAGGGGAATCCAGGATGGGGTGACTTGACTCCCTCCCACCATGATCTGTTACCCAGAATCCCTTGCAAACCTAAAAAATTGACAAAAAAAACACATTTTCCCCACATTTCTGTGGTGGAAAGTTCTGGAATCTGCATGGATCCACAAATTTCCACCCACCCTGCGTTCCCAAAGTCCTACGAGAAAAATGGTACCTCACTTCTGTGGGTCGGCCTAGTGCCCGCGACAGGAAACGGTGCAAAACGCAACGTGGTCACACCTCAATTTTGCAGTGAAAAATGACCCTTTTTTGGCAAAGTGACTACCTGTAGTTTTTTAACCCTAGCTCTGCCGGCACCTAGGGAAACCTAGTAAACCTATATATTTTTGAAAACTAGACACCCAGGGGAATCCAGGATGGGGTGGCTTGAGTGCCTCCCACCAGGGTCTGTTACCCAGAATCCCTTGCAAACGTGAAAAATGGACAAAAAAAACACATTTTCCCCACATTTCTGTGATGGAAAGTTCTGGAATCTGCGTGGATCCACACATTTCCACCCACCCCGCGTTCCCCAAAGTCCTACGAGAAAAATGGTACCTCACTTGTGCGGGTCGGCCTAGTGCCCGCGACAGGAAACGGTGCAAAATGCAACGTGGTCACACCTCAATTTTGCAGTGAAAACGGACCCTTTTTTGGCAAAGTGACTAGCTGTAGCTTTTGAACCCTAGCTCTGATGGCACCTTGTGAAACCTAGCAAATCTATACATTTTTGAAAACTAGACACCCAGGGTAATCCAGGATGGGGTGACTTGACTGCCTCCCACCATGATCTGTTACCCAGAATCCCTTGCAAACCTAAAAAATTGATTAAAAAAACACATTTTCCCCACATTTCTGTGGTGGAAAGTTCTGGAATCTGCATGGATCCACAATTTTCCACCCACCCCGCGTTCCCCAAAGTCCTACGAGAAAAATGTTTCTCACTTGTGCGGGTCAGCCTAGTGCCCGCGACAGGAAACGGTGCAAAACGCAACGTGGTCACACCTCAATTTTGCAGTGAAAAATGACCCTTTTTTGGCAAAGTGACTAGCTGTAGTTTTTTAACCCTAGCTCTGCCGGCACCTAGGGAAACCTAGTAAACCTATATATTTTTAAAAACTAGACAACCAGGGGAATACAGGATGGGGTGACTTGAGTGCCTCCCACCAGGGTCTGTTACCCAGAATCCCTTGCAAACGTAAAAAATGGACAAAAAAAACACATTTTCCCCACATTTCTGTGATGGAAAGTTCTGGAATCTGCGTGGATCCACAAATTTCCACCGACCCCACTTTCCCCAAAGTCCTACGAGAAAAATGGTACCTCACTTGTGTGGGTCGGCCTAGTGCCCGCGACAGGAAACGGCGCAAAACGCAACGTGGTCACTCCTCAATTTTGCAGTGAAAAATGACCGTTTTCTGGCAAAGTGCCTAGCTGTAGTTTTTTAACCCTAGCTCTGCCGGCACCTAGGGAAACCTGGCAAACCTATATATATTTTTGAAAACTAGACACCCAGGGGAATCCAGGATGGGGTGACTTGACTGCCTCCCACCAGGGTCTGTTACCCAGAATTCCTTGCAAACCTAAAAAATTGACAAAAAAAACACATTTTCCCCACATTTCTGTGATGGAAAGTTCTGGAATCTGCGTGGATGCACAAATTTCCACCCACCCCGCATTCCCCAAAGTCCTACGAGACAAATGGTACCTCACTTGTGCGGGGCGGCCTAGTGCCCGCGACAGGAAACGGCGCAAAACGCAACGTGGTCACACCTCAATTTTGCAGTGAAAAAGGACCCTTTTTTGGCAAAGTGACTAGCTGTAGCTTTTGAACCCTAGCTCTGCTGGCACCTTGTGAAACCTAGCAAATCTATACATTTTTTAAAACTAGACACCCAGGGGAATCCAGGATGGGGTGACTTGACTGCCTCCCACCATGATCTGTTACCCAGAATCCCTTGCAAACCTAAAAAATTGACAAAAAAAACACATTTTCCCCACATTTCTGTGGTGGAAAGTTCTGGAATCTGCATGGATCCACAAATTTCCACCCACCCCGCGTTCCCAAAGTCCTAAGAGAAAAATGGTACCTCACTTGTGCGGGTCGGCCTAGTGCCCGCGACAAGAAACGTTGCAAAACGCAACGTGGTCACACCTCAATTTTGCAGTGAAAAATGACCCTTTTTTGGCAAAGTGACTAGCTGTAGTTTTTTAACCCTAGCTCTGCCGGCACCTAGGGAAACCTAACAAACCTATATATGTTTGAAAACTAGACACCCAGGGAAATCCCGGATGGGGTGACTTGAGTGCCTCCCACCAGGGTCTGTTACCCAGAATCCCTTGCAAACCTAAAAAATGGACAAAAAAAACACATTTTCCCCACATTTCTGTGATGGAAAGTTCTGGAATCTGCGTGGATCCACAAATTTCCACCGACCCCGCGTTCCCCAAAGTCCTACGAGAAAAATGGTACCTCACTTGTGCGGGTCGGCCTAGTGCCCGCGACAGGAAACGGTGCAAAACGCAACGTGGTCACACCTCAATTTTTCTGTGAAAAATGACCCTTTTTTGGCAAAGTGCCTAGCTGTAGTTTTTTAACCCTAGCTCTGCCGGCACCTAGGGAAACCTAGCAAACCTATATATTTTTGAAAACTAGACACCCAGGGGAATCTAGTATGGGGTGACTTGAGTGCCTCCCACCAGGGTCTGTTACCCAGAATCCCTTGCAAACCTAAAAAATGGACAAAAAAACAAATTTTCCCCACATTCCTGTGATGGAAAGTTCTGGAATCTGCGTGGATCCACAAATTATCACCGACCCCGCGTTCCCCAAAGTCCTACGAGAAAAATGGTACCTCACTTGTGCGGGTCGGCCTAGTGCCCGCGACAGGAAACGGCGCAAAACGCAACGTGGTCACTCCTCAATTTTGCAGTGAAAAATGACCGTTTTCTGGTAAATTGCCTAGCTGTAGTTTTTTAACCCTAGCTTTGCCGGCACCTAGGGAAACCTGGCAAACCTATATATATTTTTGAAAACTAGACACCCAGGGGAATCCAGGATGGGGTGACTTGACTGCCTCCCACCATGATCTGTTACCCAGAATCCCTTGCAAACCTAAAAAATTGACAAAAAAAACACATTTTCCCCACATTTCTGTGGTGGAAAGTTCTGTAATCTGCATGGATCCACAAATTTCCACCCACCCTGCGTTCCCAAAGTCCTACGAGAAAAATGGTACCTCACTTGTGCGGGTCGGCCTAGTGCCCGCGACAGGAAACGGTGCAAAACGCAACGTGGTCACACCTCAATTTTGCAGTGAAAAATGACCCTTTTTTGGCAAAGTGACTACCTGTAGTTTTTTAACCCTAGCTCTGCCGGCACCTAGGGAAACCTAGTAAACCTATATATTTTTGAAAACTAGACACCCAGGGGAATCCAGGATGGAGTGACTTGAGTGCCTCCCACCAGGGTCTGTTACCCAGAATCCCTTGCAAACGTAAAAAATGGACAAAAAAAACACATTTTCCCCACATTTCTGTGATGGAAAGTTCTGGAATCTGCGTGGATCCACACATTTCCACCCACCCCGCGTTCCCCAAAGTCCTACGAGAAAAATGGTACCTCACTTGTGCGGGTCGGCCTAGTGCCCGCGACAGGAAATGGTGCAAAATGCAACGTGGTCACACCTCAATTTTGCAGTGAAAAAGGACCCTTTTTTGGCAAAGTGACTAGCTGTAGCTTTTGAACCCTAGCTCTGATGGCACCTTGTGAAACCTAGCAAATCTATACATTTTTGAATACTAGACACCCAGGGGAATCCAGGATGTGGTGATTTGACTGCCTCCCACCATGATCTGTTACCCAGAATCCCTTGCAAACCTAAAAAATTGACAAAAAAAACACATTTTCCCCACATTTCTGTGGTGGAAAGTTCTGGAATCTGCATGGATCCACAAATTTCCACCCACCCCGCGTTCCCCAAAGTCCTACGAGAAAAATGGTACTCACTTGTGCGGGTCAGCCTAGTGCCCGCGACAGGAAACGGTGCAAAACGCAACGTGGTCACACCTCAATTTTGCAGTGAAAAATGACCCTTTTTTGGCAAAGTGACTAGCTGTAGTTTTTTAACCCTAGCTCTGCCGGCACCTAGGGAAACCTAGTAAACCTATATATTTTTGAAAACTAGACACCCAGGGGAATCCAGGATGGGGTGACTTGAGTGCCTCCCACCAGGGTCTGTTACCCAGAATCCCTTGCAAACGTGAAAAAAATGGACAAAAAAAACACATTTTCCCCACATTTCTGTGATGGAAAGTTCTGGAATCTGCATGGATCCACAAATTTCCACCGACCCCGCGTTCCCCAAAGTCCTACGAGAAAAATGGTACCTCACTTGTGTGGGTCAGCCTAGTGCCCGCGACAGGAAACGGCGCAAAACGCAACGTGGTCACTCCTCAATTTTGCAGCGAAAAATGACCGTTTTCTGGCAAAGTGCCTAGCTGTAGTTTTTTAACCCTAGCTCTGCCGGCACCTAGGGAAACCTGGCAAACCTATATATATTTTTGAAAACTAGACACCCAGGGGAATCCAGGATGGGGTGACTTGAGTGCCTCCCACCAGGGTCTGTTACCCAGATTTCCTTGCAAACCTAAAATATTGACAAAAAAAACACATTTTCCCCATATTTCTGTGATGGAAAGTTCTGGAATCTGCGTGGATGCACAAATTTCCACCCACCCCGCATTCCCCAAAGTCCTACGAGACAAATGGTACCTCACTTGTGTGGGGCGGCCTAGTGCCCGCGACAGGAAACGGCACAAAACGCAACGTGGTCACACCTCAATTTTGCAGTGAAAAATGACCGTTTTCTGCCAAAGTGCCTAGCTGTAGTATTTTAACCCTAGGTCTGCCGGCACCTAGGAAAACCTGGCAAACCTATATATATTTTTGAAAACTAGACATCCAGGGGATTCCAGGATGGGGTGACTTGAGTGCCTCCCACCAGGGTCTGTTACCCAGAATTCCTTGCAAACCTAAAAAATGGACAAAAAAACACATTTTCCCCACATTTCTGTGATGGAAAGTTCTGGAATCTGCGTGGATCCACACATTTCCACCCACCCCGCGTTCCCCAAAGTCCTACGAGAAAAATGGTACCTCACTTGTGCGGGTCGGCCTAGTGCCCGCGACAGAAAACGGTGCAAAATGCAACGTGGTCACACCTCAATTTTGCAGTGAAAAAGGACCCTTTTTTGGCAAAGTGACTAGCTGTAGCTTTTGAACCCTAGCTCTGATGGCACCTTGTGAAACCTAGCAAATCTATACATTTTTGAAAACTAGACACCCAGGGGAATCCAGGATGGGGTGACTTGACTGCCTCCCACCATGATCTGTTACCCAGAATCCCTTGCAAACCTAAAAAATTGACAAAAAAAACACATTTTCCCCACATTTCTGTGGTGGAAAGTTCTGGAATCTGCATGGATCCACAAATTTCCACCCATCCCGCGTTCCCCAAAGTCCTACGAGAAAAATGGTACTCACTTGTGCGGGTCAGCCTAGTGCCCGCGACAGGAAACGGTGCAAAACGCAACGTGGTCACACCTCAATTTTGCAGTGAAAAATGACCCTTTTTTGGCAAAGTGACTAGCTGTAGTTTTTTAACCCTAGCTCTGCCGTCACCTAGGGAAACCTAGTAAACCTATATATTTTTGAAAACTAGACACCCAGGGGAATCCAGGATGGGGTGACTTGACTGCCTCCCACCAGGGTCTGTTACCCAGAATCCCTTGCAAACGTAAAAAATGGACAAAAAAAACACATTTTCCCCACATTTCTGTGATGGAAAGTTCTCGAATCTGCGTGGATCCACAAATTTCCACCGACCCCGCGTTCCCCAAAGTCCTACGAGAAAAATTGACCTCACTTGTGTGGGTCGGCCTAGTGCCCGCGACAGGAAACGGCGCAAAACGCAACGTGGTCACTCCTCAATTTTGCAGTGAAAAATGACCGTTTTCTGGCAAAGTGCCTAGCTGTAGTTTTTTAACCCTAGCTCTACCGGCACCTAGGGAAACCTGGCAAACCTATATATATTTTTGAAAACTAGACATCCAGGGGAATCCAGGATGGGGTGACTTGAGTGCCTCCCACCAGGGTCTGTTACCCAGAATTCCTTCAAACCTAAAAAATTGACAAAAAAAACACATTTTCCCCACATTTCTGTGATGGAAAGTTCTGGAATCTGCGTGGATGCACAAATTTCCACCCACCCCGCATTCCCCAAAGTCCTACGAGACAAATGGTACCTCACTTGTGCGGGGCGGCCTAGTGCCCGCGACAGGAAACGGCGCAAAACGCAACGTGGTCACACCTCAATTTTGAAGTGAAAAATGACACTTTTTTGGCAAAGTGACTAGCTGTAGTTTTTTAACCCTAGCTCTGCCGGCACCTAGGGACACCTAGCAAACCTATATATTTTTGAAAACTAGACACCCAGGAGAATCCTGGATGGGGTGACTTGAGTGCCTCCCACCAGGGTCTGTTACCCAGAATCCCTTGCAAACCAAAAAAATGGACAAAAAAATACATTTTCCCCACATTCCTGTGATGGAAAGTTCTGGAATCTGCGTGGATCCACAAATTTCCACCGACCCCGCGTTCCCCAAAGTCCTACGAGAAAAATGGTACCTCACTTGTGTGGGTCGGCCTAGTGCCCGCGACAGGAAACGGCGCAAAACGCAACGTGGTCACTCCTCAATTTTGCAGTGAAAAATGACCGTTTTCTGCCAAAGTGCCTAGCTGTAGTATTTTAACCCTAGGTCTGCCGGCACCTAGGGAAACCTGGCAAACCTATATATATTTTTGAAAACTAGACATCCAGGGGAATCCAGGATGGGGTGACTTGAGTGCCTCCCACCAGGGTATGTTACCCAGAATTCCTTGCAAACCTAAAAAATGGACAAAAAAAACACATTTTCCCCACATTTCTGTGATGGAAAGTTCTGGAATCTGCGTGGATCCACACATTTCCACCCACCCCGCGTTCCCCAAAGTCCTACGAGAAAAATGGTACCTCAATTGTGCGGGTCGGCCTAGTGCCCGCGACAGGAAACGGTGCAAAATGCAACGTGGTCACACCTCAATTTTGCAGTGAAAAAGGACCCTTTTTTGGCAAAGTGACTAGCTGGAGCTTTTGAACCCTAGCTCTGATGGCACCTTGTGAAACCTAGAAAATCTATAAATTTTTGAAAACTAGACACCCAGGGGAATCCAGGATGGGGTGACTTGACTGCCTCCCACCATGATCTGTTACCCAGAATCCCTTGCAAACCTAAAAAATTGACAAAAAAAACACATTTTCCCCACATTTCTGTGGTGGAAAGTTCTGGAATCTGCATGGATCCACAAATTTCCACCCACCCCGCGTTCCCCAAAGTCCTACGAGAAAAATGGTACTCACTTGTGCGGGTCAGCCTAGTGCCCGCGACAGGAAACGGTGCAAAACGCAACGTGGTCACACCTCAATTTTGCAGTGAAAAATGACCCTTTTTTGGCAAAGTGACTAGCTGTAGTTTTTTAACCCTAGCTCTGCCGGCACCTAGGGAAACCTAGCAAACCTATATATTTTTGAAAACTAGACACCCAGGAGAATCCTGGATGGGGTGACTTGAGTGCCTCCCACCAGGGTCTGTTACCCAGAATCCCTTGCAAACCAAAAAAATGGACAAAAAAATACATTTTTCCCACATTCCTGTGATGGAAAGTTCTGGAATCTGCGTGGATCCACAAATTTCCACCGACCCCGCGTTCCCCAAAGTCCTACGAGAAAAATGGTACCTCACTTGTGTGGGTTGGCCTAGTGCCCGCGACAGGAAACGGCGCAAAACGCAACGTGGTCACTCCTCAATTTTGCAGTGAAAAATGACCGTTTTCTGCCAAAGTGCCTAGCTGTAGTATTTTAACCCTAGGTCTGCCGGCACCTAGGGAAACCTGGCAAACCTATATATATTTTTGAAAACTAGACATCCAGGGGAATCCAGGATGGGGTGACTTGAGTGCCTCCCACCAGGGTCTGTTACCCAGAATTCCTTGCAAACCTAAAAAATTGACAAAAAAAACACATTTTCCCCACATTTCTGAGGTGGAAAGTTCTGAAATCTGCGTGGATCCACACATTTCCACCCACCCCGCATTCCCCAAAGTCCTACGAGAAAAATGGTACCTCACTTGTGCGGGTCGGCCTAGTGCCCGCGACAGGAAACGGTGCAAAACGCAACGTGGTCACACCTCAATTTTGCAGTGAAAAAGGACCCTTTTTTGGCAAAGTGACTAGCTGTAGCTTTTGAACCCTAGCTCTGCTGGCACCTTGTGAAACCTAGCAAATCTATACATTTTTGAAAACTAGACACCCAGGGGAATCCAGGATGGGGTGACTTGACTGCCTCCCACCATGATCTGTTACCCAGAATCCCTTGCAAACCTAAAAATTGACAAAAAAAACACATTTTCCCCACATTTCTGTGGTGGAAAGTTCTGGAATCTGCATGGATCCACAAATTTCCACCCACCCCGCGTTCCCAAAGTCCTACGAGAAAAATGGTACCTCACTTGTGCGGGTCGGCCTAGTGCCCGCGACAAGAAACGGTGCAAAACGCAACGTGGTCACACCTCAATTTTGCAGTGAAAAATGACCCTTTTTTGGCAAAGTGACTAGCTGTAGTTTTTTAACCCTAGCTCTGCCGGCACCTAGGGAAACCTAGCAAACCTATATATTTTTGAAAACTAGACACCCAGGGAAATCCCGGATAGGGTGACTTGAGTGCCTCCCACCAGGGTCTGTTACCCAGAATCCCTTGCAAACCTAAAAAATGGATAAAAAAAACACATTTTCCCCACATTTCTGTGATGGAAAGTTCTGGAATCTGCGTGGATCCACAAATTTCCACCGACCCCGCGTTCCCCAAAGTCCTACGAGAAAAATGGTACCTCACTTGTGCGGGTCGGCCTTGTGCCCCCGACAGAAAACGGCGCAAAACGCAACGTGGTCACACCTCAATTTTGCAGTGAAAAATGACACTTTTTTGGCAAAGTGACTAGCTGTAGTTTTTTAACCCTAGCTCTGCCGGCACCTA
Organism: Triturus cristatus; assembly: GCF_964204655.1. Lineage (NCBI taxonomy): Eukaryota > Metazoa > Chordata > Amphibia > Caudata > Salamandridae > Triturus > Triturus cristatus. The sequence continues at coordinate 495,663 of NW_028187382.1, forward strand.
GGGAAACCTAGCAAACCTATATATTTTTGAAAACTAGACACCCAGGAGAATCCTGGATGGGGTGACTTGAGTGCCTCCCACCAGGGTCTGTTACCCAGAATCCCTTGCAAACCAAAAAAATGGACAAAAAAATACATTTTTCCCACATTCCTGTGATGGAAAGTTCTGGAATCTGCGTGGATCCACAAATTTCCACCGACCCCGCGTTCCCCAAAGTCCTACGAGAAAAATGGTACCTCACTTGTGCGGGTCGGCCTAGTGCCCGTGACAGGAAACGGTGCAAAACGCAACGTGGTCACACCTCAATTTTGCAGTGAAAAATGACCCTTTTTTGGCAAAGTGACTACCTGTAGTTTTTTAACCCTAGCTCTGCCGGCACCTAGGGAAACCTAGTAAACCTATATATTTTTGAAAACTAGACACCCAGGGGAATCCAGGATGGGGTGACTTGAGTGCCTCCCACCAGGGTCTGTTACCCAGAATCCCTTGCAAACGTAAAAAATGGACAAAAAAAACACATTTTCCCCACATTTCTGTGATGGAAAGTTCTGGAATCTGCGTGGATCCACACATTTCCACCCACCCCGCGTTCCCCAAAGTCCTACGATAAAAATGGTACTCACTTGTGCGGGTCAGCCTAGTGCCCGCGACAGGAAACGGTGCAAAACGCAACGTGGTCACACCTCAATTTTGCAGTGAAAAATGACCCTTTTTTGGCAAAGTGACTAGCTGTAGTTTTTTAACCCTAGCTCTGCCGGCACCTAGGGAAACCTAGTAAACCTATATATTTTTGAAAACTAGACACCCAGGGGAATCCAGGATGGGGTGACTTGAGTGCCTCCCACCAGGGTCTGTTACCCAGAATCCCTTGCAAACGTAAAAAATGGACAAAAAAACCACATTTTCCCAACATTTCTGTGATGGAAAGTTCTGGAATCTGCGTGGATCCACAAATTTCCACCGACCCCGCGTTCCCCAAAGTCCTACGAGAAAAATGGTACCTCACTTGTGTGGGGCGGCCTAGTGCCCGCGACAGGAAACGGCGCAAAACGCAACGTGGTCACACCTCGATTTTGCATTGAAAAATGACCCTTTTTTGGCAAAGTGACTAGCTGTAGCTTTTGAACCCTAACTCTGCCGGCACCTTGTGAATACTAGCAAACCTATACATTTTTGAAAACTAGACACCCAGGGGAATCCAGGATGGCGGTAACTTGACTGCCTCCCACCATGATCTGTTACCCAGAATCCCTTGCAAACCTAAAAAATTGACAAAAAAAACACATTTTCCCCACATTTCTGTGATGGAAAGTTCTGGAATCTGCGTGGATCCACAAATTTCCACCCACCCCACGTTCCCCAAAGTCCTACAAGAAAAATGGTACCTCACTTGTGCGGGTCGGCCTAGTGCCCGCGACAGGAAACGGCTCAAAACGCACAATGGTCACACCTCAATTTTGCAGTAAAAAATGACCCTTTTTTGGCAAAGTGCCTAGCTGTAGTTTTTTAACCCTAGCTCTGCCGGCACCTAGGGAAACCTGACAAACCTATATATTTTTGAAAACTAGACACCCAGGGGAATCCAGGATGGGGTGACTTGAGTGCCTCCCACCAGGGTCTGTTACCCAGAATCCCTTGCAAACCTAAAAAAATGACAAAAAAACACATTTTCCCCACATTCCTGTGATGGAAAGTTCTGGAATATGCGTGGATCCACAAATTTCCACCCACCCCGCGTTCCCCAAAGTCCTATGAGTAAAATGGTATCTCACTTGTGCAGGTTGGCCTACTGCCCGCGATAGGAAATTGCACAAAATGCAATGTGGTCACACCTCAATTTCATAGTGAAAAATGACCCTTTTTTGGCAAAGTGCCTAGCTGTAGCTTTTGAACCCTAGCTCTGCCGGCACCTTGTGAAACCTAGCAAACCTATACATTTTTAAAAACTAGACACCCAGGGGAATCCAGGATGGGGTGACTTGAGTGCTTCCCACCAGGGTCTGTTACCCAGAATCCCTTGCAAACCTAAAAAATTGACAAAAAAACACATTTTCCCCACATTTCTGTGATGGAAAGTTCTGGAATCTGCGTGGATCCACAAATTTCCACCCACCCCGCATTCCCCAAAGTTCTACGAGAAATATGGTACCTCACTTGTGCGGGTCGGCCTAGTGCCCGTGACAGATAACGGCGCAAAACGCAACGTGTTCACACCTCAATTTTGCAGTGAAAAATTACCCTTTTTTGGCAAAGTGACTAGCTGTAGTTTTTGAACCCTAGCCCTGCCGGCACCTAGGGAAACCTAGCAAACCTATATATTTTTGAAAACTAGACACCCAGGGGAATCCAGGATGGGGTGACTTGAGTGCCTCCCCCCAGGGACTGTTACCCCGAATCCCTTGCAAACGTAAAAAATGGACAAAAAAAACACATTTTCCCCACATTTCTGTGATGGAAAGTTCGGGAATCTGCGTGGATCCACAAATTTCCACCCACCCCGCGTTCCCCAAAGTCCTACGAGAAAAATGGTACCTCACTTGTGCGGGTCGGCCTAGTGCCCGCAACAGGAAACGGCGCAAAACGCAACGTGGTCACTCCTCAATTTTGCAGTGAAAAATGACCCTTTTTTGGCAAAGTGACTAGCTGTAGTATTTGAACCCTAGCTCTGCCGGCACCTAGGGAAACCTGGGAAACCTATATATATTTTTGAAAACTAGACATCCAGGGGAATCCAGGATGGGGTGACTTGAGTGCCTCCCACCAGGGTCTGTTACTCAGAATCCCTTGCAAACGTGAAAAATGGACAAAAAAAACACATTTTCCCCACATTTCTGTGATGGAAAGTTCTGGAATCTGCGTGGATCCACAAATTTCCACCCACCCCGCGTTCTCCAAAGTCCTACAAGAAAAATGGTACCTCACTTGTGCGGGTCGGCCTAGTGCCCGCGACAGGAAACGGCGCAAAACGCAACGTGGTCACTCCTCAATTTTGCAGTGAAAAATGACCCTTTTTTGGCAGAGTGCCTAGCTGTAGTTTTTGAACCCTAGCTCTGCCGGCACCTAGGGAAACCTTGCAAACCTATATATATTTTTGAAAACTAGACACCCAGGGGAATCCAGGATGGGGTGACTTGAGTGCCTCCCACCAGGGTCTGTTACTCAGAATTCCTTGCAAACCTAAAAAATTGACAAAAAAAACACATTTTCCCAACATTTCTGTGATGGAAAGTTCTGGAATCTGCGTGGATCCACAAATTTCCACCGACCCCGCGTTCCCCAAAGTCCTACGAGAAAAATGGTACCTCACTTGTGTGGGGCGGCCTAGTGCCCGCGACAGGAAACGGCGCAAAACGCAACGTGGTCACACCTCGATTTTGCAGTGAAAAATGACCCTTTTTTGGCAAAGTGACTAGCTGTAGCTTTTGAACCCTAACTCTGCCGGCACCTTGTGAATACTAGCAAACCTATACATTTTTGAAAACTAGACACCCAGGGGAATCCAGGATGGCGGTAACTTGACTGCCTCCCACCATGATCTGTTACCCAGAATCCCTTGCAAACCTAAAAAATTGACCAAAAAAACACATTTTCCCCACATTTCTGTGATGGAAAGTTCTGGAATCTGCGTGGATCCACAAATTTCCACCCACCCCACGTTCCCCAAAGTCCTACAAGAAAAATGGTACCTCACTTGTGCGGGTCGGCCTAGTGCCCGAGACAGGAAACGGCTCAAAACGCACAATGGTCACACCTCAATTTTGCAGTAAAAAATGACCCTTTTTTGGCAAAGTGCCTAGCTGTAGTTTTTTAACCCTAGCTCTGCCGGCACCTAGGGAAACCTGACAAACCTATATATTTTTGAAAACTAGACACCCAGGGGAATCCAGGATGGGGTGACTTGAGTGCCTCCCACCAGGGTCTGTTACCCAGAATCCCTTGCAAACCTAAAAAAATGACAAAAAAACACATTTTCCCCACATTCCTGTGATGGAAAGTTCTGGAATCTGCGTGGATCCACAAATTTCCACCCACCCCGCGTTCCCCAAAGTCCTATGAGTAAAATGGTATCTCACTTGTGCAGGTTGGCCTACTGCCCGCGATAGGAAATTGCACAAAATGCAATGTGGTCACACCTCAATTTCATAGTGAAAAATGACCCTTTTTTGGCAAAGTGCCTAGCTGTAGCTTTTGAACCCTAGCTCTGCCGGCACCTTGTGAAACCTAGCAAACCTATACATTTTTAAAAACTAGACACCCAGGGGAATCCAGGATGGGGTGACTTGAGTGCTTCCCACCAGGGTCTGTTACCCAGAATCCCTTGCAAACCTAAAAAATTGACAAAAAAAACACATTTTCCCCACATTTCTGTGATGGAAAGTTCTGGAATCTGCGTGGATCCACAAATTTCCACCCACCCCGCATTCCCCAAAGTTCTACGAGAAATATGGTACCTCACTTGTGCGGGTCGGCCTAGTGCCCGTGACAGATAACGGCGCAAAACGCAACGTGTTCACACCTCAATTTTGCAGTGAAAAATTACCCTTTTTTGGCAAAGTGACTAGCTGTAGTTTTTGAACCCTAGCCCTGCCGGCACCTAGGGAAACCTAGCAAACCTATATATTTTTGAAAACTAGACACCCAGGGGAATCCAGGATGGGGTGACTTGAGTGCCTCCCCCCAGGGACTGTTACCCCGAATCCCTTGCAAACGTAAAAAATGGACAAAAAAAACACATTTTCCCCACATTTCTGTGATGGAAAGTTCGGGAATCTGCGTGGATCCACAAATTTCCACCCACCCCGCGTTCCCCAAAGTCCTACGAGAAAAATGGTACCTCACTTGTGCGGGTCGGCCTAGTGCCCGCAACAGGAAACGGCGCAAAACGCAACGTGGTCACTCCTCAATTTTGCAGTGAAAAATGACCCTTTTTTGGCAAAGTGACTAGCTGTAGTATTTGAACCCTAGCTCTGCCGGCACCTAGGGAAACCTGGGAAACCTATATATATTTTTGAAAACTAGACATCCAGGGGAATCCAGGATGGGGTGACTTGAGTGCCTCCCACCAGGGTCTGTTACTCAGAATCCCTTGCAAACGTGAAAAATGGACAAAAAAAACACATTTTCCCCACATTTCTGTGATGGAAAGTTCTGGAATCTGCGTGGATCCACAAATTTCCACCCACCCCGCGTTCTCCAAAGTCCTACAAGAAAAATGGTACCTCACTTGTGCGGGTCGGCCTAGTGCCCGCGACAGGAAACGACGCAAAACACAACGTGGTCACTCCTCAATTTTGCAGTGAAAAATGACCCTTTTTTGGCAGAGTGCCTAGCTGTAGTTTTTGAACCCTAGCTCTGCCGGCACCTAGGGAAACCTTGCAAACCTATATATATTTTTGAAAACTAGACACCCAGGGGAATCCAGGATGGGGTGACTTGAGTGCCTCCCACCAGGGTCTGTTACTCAGAATTCCTTGCAAACCTAAAAAATTGACAAAAAAAACACATTTTCCCAACATTTCTGTGATGGAAAGTTCTGAAATCTGCGTCGATGCACAAATTTCCACCCACCCCGCGTTCCCCAAAGTCCTACGAGAAAAATGGTACCTCACTTGTGCGGGGAGTTCTAGTGCCCGCGACAGGAAACGGCGCAAAACGCAACGTGGTCACACCTCAATTTTGCAGTGAAAAATGACCCTTTTTTGGCAAAGTGCCTAGCTGTAGCTTTTGAACCCTAGCTCTGCCGGCACCTTGTGAAACCTAGTGTGAGAAGTTGGCCTGGTATATGATGTTCACTAGTTAAAGTGATCACCTTGTACCATGCCAAGCAACCCTTATGGTGTGGTTGTAAGTCAACCTTTTCGGACTAGCTGCCCTAGTGGTAGCGTAGGCTAAGCAGTCTTTGAGGCTAAACTCGTGAAGCGTGTTAAGCCAGCTGTTTTACCAAATGTAACCCCCTTTTATACCTATGAAAGGACACCACACAGATATATATTCAAAATATATATGTATTTATTTCTCAAAGTAACCCCTAGTCTCTTTATGAGCACAGGAGCACAAATCGTCAAACAAGATTACAGTAGAGTACACAGAAGTTGCACTTTATATGGATAGGCCCTGGTGGCCGCTCAAACCATATACTAAAATAGTGGTATAAGTACCACGAACAGAAAAGGGAAAAGGCCTAGGGCCTCTAGAATCGCTGGGCCTAAAAGGAGCTAACTTCAGTTAGTGACCAGGAGGTCCACGGGTGGCGTGTGCAGAGCAAATAGTCACACGCGTGCTCCCATAGGTTTCAATGGGTGCGTAAAAAGTACAAAGTTACTGCAAAATGGATCTTCCGGATGGACTAGGAACTCAAAATTTGGAACACAGGCACTAGAGATGTAATACTACACTTGGGCACAGGAGTGCCAGCTTTACCTCACCCACAGGAAGCGGGTGCATAGGCCTCGAAGTGCATCGGGTTTCTCCTATCTGTTCCGTGGAGCCTGTGGACAAAGATGCTGCAGGCGGTCGGTCCGGGAGAGATGCGGTGGATCCAAGAGTGGATCGGAGATGTTGAAGACCTGTAAGCAGAGGGGACAGTGTTCACAGTCACTAGCCAGTGATCAGCTTGGCACCAGGTGGGTACCAGGCAATGTCGGGTGCAAACAGGAAGAAAGGTGTAGCTTGTCTCTGCAGCCACGTGGTCCCTGGAGGTCGACGATGTCCAGGAGTCGGTTCACGAGCTGTCCCATGCAGGCTCTCGCTGTCGGCGGTGTCGGCGACTTGATCAAAGCAAACAAGCCTTGGCAAAAGCAATTGTTGTAGGAGATGAAATAAGCTGATGGTTCTGACCAGCAAGGTGAGAAGGACTGCTCCTTTGGAGGGGAGCAAGGGCCAGTCTGGAGCAACCAGACCCGCGGTGTATTTTGTAAAGTTCGTCGCCAAGATGGCTACCAGCCAGCGGGCCAGCAACCGGTTAGGCGCGTCGAGTGGCAAAATGCAGAAGGGCCCCACGCAGATCGTGGAGATGCCGGAGGGCTCACCTTTGGTGCAGATGCTGCTCGAGGGTTGGGCTTCTCAGATCCCAAAGCACAACTTGGAGGGAGCCTCGGTTGTTGCACTTGTCAGCTTGTCGTGGTCGTTTCAAGATGGCTGGCTCCACGTGTCTCGGTGCCTCCACGGGTCTCCTCTTTTCAGGGACTGTGGATCCGGCGGTGAGAGGTCTGGAGGTCCAGGTCTTGTCAGTCTCTGGGCTCGGGCTCCGGCGGGAGGCGGCGGCAAAGCAGACGTTGATTCACTGGATGGTGCTTGCGTTAGCAAGGTGGTTACTCCCTGACCACAGGGGAGATTTCCTTCAGTCTTCTGTGCAGCAGAATGTCGAAGTTCCCGTCTTCTTCTTAGTTTCAAGTTGATTCCAGGATGTCTGAAGTCTTAGGACACAGCTCCTACCTTTAAGCGGATTCTAGGGGCCGGACTACCTGCTAGGTCCCTCCCTATGGGTGGGACCAGCTCGCCCCAGGCCCGGGACTGGTGTGCCCCAGGACCGGTTTGAACTGGCATATGCACCGAGGCACCTTGTGAGCCACAGGCATGTCTGGTTTCTTTCAAGCCCTACCTGACCAATACACAAAATCCTGTCTGGGGTGGTGCATGCACCTCCCCTGGCAGGAAACCCTTTGTCCACACCTCCCAAGCTGGAAGGACTCCCAGCAGCAGGAGGGCAGACTTGTGTCTGTGGTGGCAGCATCCATTTTGTGGAGCTGAGGCTATGTCTGATTTTACCCGGGTTTCAGGTACTGTACATGTCGTGTCCCTCTAGAAGGGTGGAATGCTAACCCCGTCGCCAGAATTGGCGAGGGGTTAGTATTCCAATTCGTATGACACCTTACTCAACATGTTTTGATAAAGTCAAACCAAAGATAGCATTTAACCGCGAGGTTCATAATGCACTTAAGAGTATATGGTATGACGATATCTGGAAACAGTAGAAGGAAGTTGTTCCGACCACTGCAGACAGGCTCAGCTCATGCCAGAGCACCATCTCACATGGAACCAAGCACTCTGCCTTCAGGATTGTTAAGGCCTGCCATAGGAGTGACTTATAGGTTACCAGGTGTCCCATTTAAGGTTAGGTATAGGTATACTACACCTAAGTAAGAGGTGATTACACCAACTTACCCCAGCTGAGTGATCAGCCAGTTGTGTCAGATTGTTAGGCCAAGCCCGGGGTGGCATAATACATGCTTCAGCCCCTGGCAGGCCTTGGGTACACCAATGCCCTGGTTGTGAGAAGTTGGCCTGGTATATGATGCTCACTAGGTAAAGTGATCACCTTGTACCATGCCAAGCAACCCTTATGGTGTGGTTGTAAGTCAACCTTTTCGGACTAGCTGCCCTAGTGGTAGCGTAGGCTAAGCAGTCTTTGAGGCTAAACTCGAGAAGCGTGTTAAGCCAGCTGTTTTACCAAATGCAACCCCCTTTTATACCAATGAAAGGACACCACACAGATATATATTCAAAATATATATGTATTTATTTCTCAAAGTAACCCCTAGTCTCTTTATGAGCACAGGAGCACAAATCGTCAAACAAGATTACAGTAGAATACACAGAAGTTGCACTTTATATGGATAGGCCCTGGTGGCCGCTCGAACCATATACTAAAATAGTGGTATAAGTACCACGAACAGAAAAGGGAAAAGGCCTAGGGCGTCTAGAATCGCTGGGCCTACAAGGAGCTAACTTCAGTTAGTGACCAGGAGGTCCACGGGTGGCGTGTGCAGAGCAAATAGTCACACGCGTGCTCCCATAGGTTTCAATGGGTGCGTAAAAAGTACAAAGTTACTGCAAAGAGGATCTTCCGGATGAACTAGGAACTCAAGATTTGGAACACAGGCACTAGAGATGTAATACTACACTTGGGCACAGGTGTGCCAGCTTTACCTCACCCACAGGAAGCGGGTGCATAGGCCTCGGAGTGCGTCGGTTTCTTCTATCTGTTCCGTGGAGCTTGAAGACAAAGATGCTGCAGGCGGTCGGTCCGGGAGAGATGCAGTGGATCCAAGAGTGGATCGGAGATGTTGAAGACCTGTAAGCAGAGGGGACAGTGTTCACAGTCACTAGCCAGTGACCAGCATGGCACCAGGTGGGTACCAGGCAATGTCGGGTGCAAACAGGAAGAAAGGTGTAGCTTGTCTCTGCAGCCACGTGGTCCCTGGAGGTCGACGACGTCCAGGAGTCGGTTCACGAGCTGTCCCACGCAGGCTCTCGCTGTCGGCGGTGTCGGCGACTTGATCGAAGCAAACAAGCCTTGGCAAAAGCAATTGTTGTAGGAGATGAAATAAGCTGATGGTTCTGACCAGCAAGGTCAGAAGAACTGCTCCTTTGGAGGGGAGCAAGGGCCAGTCTGGAGCAACCAGACCAGCAGTGTATTTTGTGAAGTTCGTCGCCAAGATGGCTACTAGCCAGCGGGCCAGCAACCGGTTAGGCGCGTCGAGTGGCAAAATGCAGAAGGGCCCCACGCAGATCGTGGAGATGCTGGAGGGCTCACCTTTGGTGCAGATGCTGCTCGAGGGTTGGGCTTCTCAGTTCCCAAAGCACAACTTGGAGGGAGCCTCGGTTGTTGCACTTGTCAGCTTGTCGTGGTCGTTTCAAGATGGCTGGCTCCACGTGTCTCGGTGCCTCCACGGGTCTCCTCTTTTCAGGGACTGTGGATCGGGCGGTGAGAGGTCTGGAGGTCCAGGTCTTGTCAGTCTCTGGGCTCGGGCTCCGGCGGGAGGCGGCGGCAAAGCAGACGTTGATTCGCTGGATGGTGCTTGCGTTAGCAAGGTGGTCACTCCCTGACCACAGGGGAGATTTCCTTCAGTCTTCTGTGCAGCAGAATGTCGAAGTTCCCGCCTTCTTCTTAGTTTCAAGTTGATTCCAGGATGTCTGAAGTCTTAGGACACAGCTCCTACCTTTAAGCGGATTCTAGGGGCCGGACTTCCTGCTAGGTCCCTACCTATGGGTGGGACCAGGAAGGGGGGTGGTTACACCCCCAATCCTTTGTCCAGCTCGCCCCAGGCCCGGGACTGGTGTGCCCCAGGACCGGTTTGAACTGGCATATGCACCGGGGCTCCTTGTGAGCCACAGGCATGTCTGGTTTCTATTCAAGCCCTACCTGACCAATACACAAAATCCTGTCTGGGGTGGTGCATGCACCTCCCCTGGCAGGAAACCCTTTGTCCACACCTCCCAAGCTGGAAGGACTCCCAGCAGCAGGAGGGCAGACTTGTGTCTGTGGTGGCAGCATCCATTTTGTGGAGCTGAGGCTATGTCTGATTTTACCCGGGTTTCAGGTACTGTACATGTCGTGTCCCTCTAGAAGGGTGGAATGCTAACCCCGTCGCCAGAATTGGCGAGGGGTTAGTATTCCAATTCGTATGACACCTTACTTGACATGTTTTAATAAAGCCAAACCAAAGATAGCATTTAACCGCGAGGTTCATAATGCACTTAAGAGTATGTGGTATGACGATATCTGGAAACAGTAGAAGGAAGTTGTTCCGACCACTGCAGATAGGCTCAGCTCATGCCAGAGCACCATCTCACATGGAACCAAGCACTCTGCCTTCAGGATTGTTAAGGCCTGCCATAGGAGTGACTTATAGGTTACCAGGTGTCCCATTTAAGGTTAGGTATAGGTATACTACACCTAAGTAAGAGGTGATTACACCAACTTACCCCAGCTGAGTGATCAGCCAGTTGTGTCAGATTGTTAGACCAAGCCTGGGGTGGCATAATACATGCTTCAGCCCCTGGCAGGCCTTGGGTACACCAATGCCCTGGGTACCTAGTGTACACTGGTATAGGGGCTGACAGGGTGATCCACTTCCAATTGGTTATGCACCTAGGGTGCATAGTTTTAATTTAGTAGAGAGAACAGCAGGCTGGGGGTCTGATTGGCAGGCCCACAGCCTCAATATGTCAAAAACCAGTGAAGCAAAAAGCAAAAATTTGGGGTGACCATAGGATAGCAGACCCTACTCTCCTACACTGGGTACCTAGTGTACACTGGTACAGGGGCTGACAGGGTGATCCACTTCCAATTGGTTATGCACCTAGGGTGCATAGTTTTAATTTAGTAGAGAGAACAGCAGGCTGGGGGTCTGATTGGCAGGCCCACAGCCTCAATATGTCAAAAACCAGTGAAGCAAAAAGCAAAAATTTGGGGTGACCCTAGGATAGCAGACCCTACTCTCCTACACAACCCCCCCCCAAACGCTGGGACATTAAACTAGCCTTGACCAGTCTCGTCTTCATGTCCTAAGTGGAAGTACCTGGAGAGACCATCTGCATTCCCATGGTCAGTACCTGGCCGGTGCTCCACTGTAAAGTCCATCCCCTGTAGGGAAATGGACCACCTAAGCAGTTTGGGGTTTTCACCCTTCATCTGATTTAGCCACAAGAGGGGCTTATGGTCGGTCTGAATCTTGAAGTGAGTGCCAAACAAGTATGGCCTCAGCTTCTTCAGGGCCCACACCACAGCAAAGGCCTCCCTCTCAATAGCTGACCAATTCTTCTCTCTGGGGGTCAACCTTCTGCTAATAAAAGCAATGGGTTGGTCTTGACCATCTACATTAAGTTGTGACAGCACAGCTCCCACACCCAACTCAGAAGCATCTGTTTGGACAATAAACTCTTTGGAGTAGTCAGGACTTTTCAGGATAGGTGCAGAGCACATGGCCTCCTTCAGGTCATCAAATGCCTTTTGAAAGCTTACTGTCCACTGAACCTTTTTGGGCATCTTCTTGGATGTCAGATCATTAAGAGGAGTCACAATGGACCCATAGTTCTTAACAAACTTCCTGTAGTACCCAGTCAAGCCCAAGAAAGCTCGAACTTGAGTCTGGGTGGTTGGAGGAGACCAGTCCTTGATGGATTGTATCTTACTCTCCAGTGGTTGAACTTGGCCTCCACCTACAAGGTGGCCCAAATATACAACCTTACTCTGCCCTATCTGGCACTTAATAGCCTTGATAGTGAGGCCTGCCCTTTGCAGAGCCTCAAGAGCCTTCTTCAGGTGGATCAGGTGATCCTCCCAGGTGGAGCTAAAGACAGCAATGTCATCAAGATATGCTGCGCAAAAGTCATCCAACCCAGTAAGGACTTGGTTCACCAGCCTTTGGAAGGTGGCAGGTGCATTCTTCAGACCAAAGGGCATCACCACAAACTGGTAGTGCCCACCTGGGGTTGAGAATGCTGTTTTGGCCTTAGACTCCTCAGCTAATCTGATTTGCCAATAGCCAGCTGTCAAGTCAAATGTGCTCAAAAACTTTGCAGAAGCTAGTTTGTCTATGAGCTCATCTGCCCTTGGAATAGGGTGTGCATCTGTCCTGGTGACAGCATTGAGTCCTCTGTAATCCACACAGAACCTCATCTCTCTCTTGCCATCTTTGGTGTGAGGTTTGGGGACCAGAACCACTGGGCTAGCCCAGGGGCTCTCTGAGGGTTCAATGACACCTAATTCCAGCATTTTATGTACCTCAGCCTTTATACAGTCCCTGACATGGTCAGGTTGTCTGTAAAGCTTGTTCTTTACAGGCAGACTGTCACCAGTGTCCACCACATGGGTACACCAGTCAGTTTGACTAGGTATCAAGGAAAACATATGTGAAAATGATTGTAGAACCTGTCTACATTCAGTCTGCTGATGGGCAGTGAGGTTGCCTCCAAGGGTCACTCCTTCAACTGAGCCATCTTCAGGGTTCTGAGACAACAGGTCTGGGAGAGGGTCACTCTCTTCCTCCTGTCCCCCATCTGTAGCCATGAGCAAGCCCATGTCTGCCCTGTCAACATATGCTTTAAGCCTGTTAACATGGAGTACCCTGTGGGGACTCCTGGGAGTTCCTAGGTCTACCAAGTAGGTGACCTCTCCCTTCTTTTCCAGGATCGTATGGGGTCCAGACCATTTGTCTTGGAGTGCTGCTGGGGTCACTGGCTCCAACACCCATACCTTCTGTCCTGGCTGAAACTCAACCAAGACAGCCTTTTGGTCATGCCAAGCTTTCTGTAAGGCCTGGCTTGCCTCAAGGTTTTTGGATGCCTTCTCCATATACTCAGCCATCCTGGAGCGGAGACCAAGTACATAGTCCACTATGTCTTGCTTAGGCTTTTTGAGAGGTAACTCCCATCCTTCCTTCACTAAACACAGTGGGCCTCTTACAGGGTGCCCAAACAACAATTCAAAGGGGCTGTAGCCAACTCCTTTTTGTGGGACCTCTCTGTAAGCAAACAGAAGGCAGGGTAGAAGGATGTCCCATCTTCGCCTGAGCTTTTCAGGTAATCCTTTGATCATACCCTTTAGGGTCTTGTTGAGTCTCTCAACGAGCCCATTGCATTGTGGGTGATAAGGGGTGGTGAACTTGTAGTTGACACCACATTCCTTCCACATAGCTGTCAAGTATCCTGACATAAAGTTGGTACCTCTGTCAGATACTACCTCCTTAGGAAACCCCACTCTGGAGAATACTCCCAGCAGGGCCCTGGCCACAACAGGAGCTGTAGTGGTCCTAAGGGGAATTGCCTCTGGATACCTGGTGGCATGATCCACTACCACCAGTACAAATCTGTGCCCAGATGCAGTGGGAGGATCCATGGGACCCACTATATCTATTACCACTCTTTCAAAGGGGACCCCCACCACAGGTAGTGGTATTAGGGGGGCCTTTGTTGTGCCACCTGATTTGCCACTGGCTTGGCAGGTCACACAGGAGCGACAAAACTCCTTTGTATCTTCATTCATGTGAGGCCAGTGAAAGTGAGGGACAAGCCTGTCCCAATTCATATTCTGGCCTAAGTGTCCTGCTAAAGGAATATCATGGGCCAAGGTAAGAAGGAAGCCCCTAAATTGCAGAGGTATAACCAACCTCCTGGTAGCACCAGGCTTGGGGTCTCTAGCCTCTGAATAAAGGAGCCCTTCATCCCAATACACTTTATGGGTACCTTGAGCATTCCCAGCAGCCTCAGCAGCAGCCAGCTGTCTGAGGGGTTCAAGAGAGGGACAGGATAACTGAGCCTGCCTCAAGTCAGCCCTTGAAGATCCCCCTGTCCCCAGAAACTCAACCTGATCAGGTTCAAGCTCTTCAGGGACAGTTCCTTCAGGGTCCTCTAGATCAGCTTCCTGGGAAGGCTGATCATCACTCTGAGGCAGGGGGGAAGGCACAGCCTTGACCCTCCTGTTCTTCTTCTTGGTAGGTGCTTGTCCATTGTTCCAGGGTCCAAGACCTGAGGTTCAGTGAGGCACTTTTTGGCCTGTGACCTGGTCACAGCAAGGACATGTGATGATATACCTAACATCTCTGCATGAGTCCTGTACTCCACTTCTGACCATAGAGAACTCTCTAGGTCATTGCCCAACAAACATTCAACTGGGAGGTCTGCACTAACCACAACCCTTTTGAGGCCAGTTACCCCTCCCCATGAGAAGTTAACAACTGCCACACTATGTGAAGTAGTGGCATTGCTGGCATTGGTTACCAGGTAATTCTCACCTGGTATGTACTGTCCAGGGTCCACAAAGCCTGGTGTCACCATAGTGACACTGGCACACGTGTCCCTGTAGGCTTGAGCCACTTTTTCGTTAATTAAAGGAGTCTGTCTGTACTTGCCCAGGTTACTGGGGCTCACAGTCAGGGACAAATCAATGTCCCCATCACAGATCAAGACTGCCTGTGTCAGGGTTCTGTCTAAGTCAGAATCTCCTTCAGTTCCCATAGTGATTCCCACTACACCCTTTGTCTGGGGACCAACACTGCTAACAGTAGTACTGGGAACAGGTGCCTTAGGGGCAACAGTGTTGGGGGCTCCACCCTTCTTACAATCACTAGTCCAGTGAGTTGTATTCTTGCAATGATTGCACCAGGGTTTCTTTTGACCTTCTTTCTTCTTTCCCTTGGATTGTTGTTGGGACCCACCCTCCTTAGCAGTAGTTTGGGGCCCTGTTGAAGACTTCTGGTCTTTAGATTTCTGATCTCCACCCTTTTGGTCTGTTTTCTTCTGATCACCCCTTGGCCCTGGTTCTGGTTCTTTTGCTTAACCCTGGTTCTGACCCATGTGTCTGCCTTCTTTCCCAATTCTTGGGGAGAGGTCAGATCAGAGTCAACCAAGTGTTGATGCAGTTGCTGGTTTTGACAGTTATTTAAAATCTGTTCTCTCATCATCAAATTATACAATCCTGTAAAATCAGATACCTTACTTCCCAGCAACCAACCCTCCAAAGTCTTAGTGGCACATTCAACATATTCAGACCAGTCCTGAGTCTGTGTCTTTTGGGTGTCTCTGAACATTAACCTGTACTGTTCAGTGGTTAAGCCTAACCCATCAACTAGAACACTCTTCAGGACTCTGTAATTTCTGACATCCTCTTCTCTAACAGTGAGGAGTCTGTCTCTGCCTCTTCCTTCAAAGGAGAGCCAGAGGATTGCTGCCCACTGGTCTTCAGGAACCTGCTGTACTTTGCAGGCTCTCTCAAGAGCAGTTATCCATTTGTGGATGTCATCCCCACTTTTGTAGGGGGGCACAACCTTAGACAGGTTCCTATTATCAAAGACCCTATCTTTGTCCTTAGGGACAATGCTGCCACCAGTGGGTATAGACCCACTCTCTCTAGGTTGCCTAGCCTTGTTCAGTTTTTCTTCCATCAGGGATACTTCTAGCTCCTGTTTCCTGATCCTCAGCTGGGCTTCCTGCATTCTGGCCTCATGTTCCCTCCTCTGAGGGGTGGTCATCCTTTTCCTGGAGTGACCTTGAGAGCCTCTAGAGGCATGAGAAGCATTAGAGTCACCTGAGCGATTCCTTTGCCTCCCAAGCCCCTGGTTAAGTCCACTGGGGAGATCCAATGGGATGGTCCCATTGTCAGTCCCCAATAGCCTTAGTTTAGCTGGGCCAAGTATAACACTTGGCACTGGGCTAGTTCTCCCTTCATCATCACTACTCTCTGTATCCTCTCCACTTTCCTCCTCTGTAGTATGGTTCTCATCTAAGGGATGGCTATTGGAAAGGGGTACTTCTGTAGCATCTTCAGAAGTGGGGCCTCCTGTTCCTGACCCTAAGGGGGCTAACTGGGAAGCTTTCTTGAGCTCTCTCTGATTTTCATCATTTTGCAAGAGTTCTCTGAGCTCAGCAGAGGTAGGGTTCTTGGGCTGTTTAAGGCCTCTAAGAGTTGCCAAATGCCTGAGCTCATTCTGGTTAAGGGTAGCAAAGATGGATGGTGCCCTCTGGGGGTCACTCTCAACAGAGATGGGTACATTGGACCCCTCTGCCCCAGCCATTGCTCTTAAGTGTGGGTGGATGTGTTGCAATCTACCTACACTTGGGTTTACCTACTAAACCTATCTAGTAGTTGTAGTCAGGGTGTGCTACTCCCTTTGCTCTACAACAACTAAGTTCAGTAGAACTTATGTATATCTAATCTTGTTTTATATGTACCTACAGGTACCTATGTGATCTTTCAATTGGTAACCAAGAGATTACAATGGTAAAACACAGCAAGCTCAAATCCAACCGCTGCTCACCAATGTGAGAAGTTGGCCTGGTATATGATGCTCACTAGTTAAAGTGATCACCTTGTACCATGCCAAGCAACCCTTATGGTGTGGTTGTAAGTCAACCTTTTCGGACTAGCTGCCCTAGTGGTAGCGTAGGCTAAGCAGTCTTTGGGGCTAAACTCGTGAAGCGTGTTAAGCCAGCTGTTTTACCAAATGTTACCCCCTTTTATACCAATGAAAGGACACCACACAGATATATATTCAAAATATATATGTATTTATTTCTCAAAGTAACCCCTAGTCTCTTTATGAGCACAGGAGCACAAATCGTCAAACAAGATTACAGTAGAATACACAGAAGTTGCACTTTATATGGATAGGCCCTGGTGGCCGCTCAAACTACCACGAACAGAAAAGGGAAAAGGCCTAGGGCCTCTAGAATCGCTGGGCCTACAAGGAGCTAACTTCAGTTAGTGACCAGGAGGTCCACGGGTGGCGTGTGCAGAGCAAATAGTCACACGCGTGCTCCCATAGGTTTCAATGGGTGCGTAAAAAGTACAAAGTTACTGCAAAAAGGATCTTCCGGATGGACTAGGAACTCAAGATTTGGAACACAGGCACTAGAGATGTAATACTACACTTGGGCACAGGAGTGCCAGCTTTACCTGACCCACAGGAAGCGGGTGCATAGGCCTCGAAGTGCGTCGGGTTTCTCCTATCTGTTCCGTGGAGCCTGTGGACAAAGATGCTGCAGGCGGTCGGTCCGGGAGAGATGCGGTGGATCCAAGAGTGGATCGGAGATGTTGAAGACCTGTAAGCAGAGGGGACAGTGTTCACAGTCACTAGCCAGTGATCAGCGTGGCACCAGGTGGGTACCAGGCAATGTCGGGTGCAAACAGGAAGAAAGGTGTAGCTTGTCTCTGCAGCCACGTGGTCCCTGGAGGTCGACGACGTCCAGGATTCGGTTCACGAGCTGTCCCACGCAGGCTCTCACTGTCGGCGGTGTCAGCGACTTGATCGAAGCAAACAAGCCTTGGCAAAAGCAATTGTTTTAGGAGATGAAATAAGCTGATGGTTCTGACCAGCAAGGTCAGAAGGACTGCTCCTTTGGAGGGGAGCAAGGGCCAGTCTGGAGCAACCAGACCCGTGGAGTATTTTGTAAAGTTCGTCGCCAAGATGGCTACCAGCCAGCGGGCCAGCAACCGGTTAGGCACGTCAAGTGGCAAAATGCAGAAGGGCCCCACGCAGATCGTGGAGATGCTGGAGGGCTCACCTTTGGTGCAGATGCTGCTCGAGGGTTGGGCTTCTCAGATCCCAAAGCACAACTTGGAGGGATCCTCGGTTGTTGCACTTGTCAGCTTGTCGTGGTCATTTCAAGATGGCTGGCTCCATGTGTCTCGGTGCCTCCACGGGTCTCCTCTTTTCAGGGACTGTGGATCGGGTGGTGAGACGTCTGGAGCTCCAGGTCTTGTCAGTCTCTGGGCTCGGGCTCCGGCGGGAGGTGGCGGCAAAGCAGACGTTGATTCGCTGGATGGTGCTTGCGTTAGCAAGGTGGTCACTACCTGACCACAGGGGAGATTTCCTTCAGTCTTCTGTGCAGCAGAATGTCGAAGTTCCCGTCTTCTTCTTAGTTTCAAGTTGATTCCAGGATGTCTGAAGTCTTAGGACACAGCTCCTACCTTTAAGCGGATTCTAGGGGCCGGACTACCTGCTAGGTCCCTCCCTATTGGTGGGACCAGGAAGGGGGGTGGTTACACCCCCAATCCTTTGTCCAGCTCGCCCCAGGCCCGGGACTGGTGTGCCCCAGGACCGGTTTGAACTGGCATATGCACCGAGGCTCCTTGTGAGCCACAGGCATGTCTGGTTTCTTTCAAGCCCTACCTGACCAATACACAAAATCCTGTCTGGGGTGGTGCATGCACCTTCCCTGGCAGGAAACCCTTTGTCCACACCTCCCAAGCTGGAAGGACTCCCAGCAGCAGGAGGGCAGACTTGTGTCTGTGGTGGCAGCATCCATTTTGTGGAGCTGAGGCTATGTCTGATTTTACCCGGGTTTCAGGTACTGTACATGTCGTGTCCCTCTAGAAGTGTGGAATGCTAACCCCGTCGCCAGAATTGGCGAGGGATTAGTATTCCAATTCGTATGACACCTTACTCGACATGTTTTGATAAAGTCAAACCAAAGATAGCATTTAACCACGAGGTTCATAATGCACTTAAGAGTATATGGTATGACGATATCTGGAAACAGTAGAAGGAAGTTGTTCCGACCACTGCAGACAGGCTCAGCTCATGCCAGAGCACCATCTCACATGGAACCAAGCACTCTGCCTTCAGGATTGTTAAGGCCTGCCATAGGAGTGACTTATAGGTTACCAGGTGTCCCATTTAAGGTTAGGTATAGGTATACTACACCTAAGTAAGAGGTGATTACACCAACTTACCCCAGCTGAGTGATCAGCCAGTTGTGTCAGATTGTTAGGCCAAGCCCGGGGTGGCATAATACATGCTTCAGCCCCTGGCAGGCCTTGGGTACACCAATGCCCTGGGTACCTAGTGTACACTGGTACAGGGGCTGACAGGGTGATCCACTTCCAATTGGTTATGCACCTAGGGTGCATAGTTTTAATTTAGTAGAGAGAACAGCAGGCTGGGGGTCTGATTGGCAGGCCCACAGCCTCAATATGTCAAAAACCAGTGAAGCAAAAAGCAAAAATTTGGGGTGACC
This sequence comes from Triturus cristatus, assembly GCF_964204655.1. Classification (NCBI taxonomy): domain Eukaryota; kingdom Metazoa; phylum Chordata; class Amphibia; order Caudata; family Salamandridae; genus Triturus; species Triturus cristatus. Next base: position 514,902 of record NW_028187382.1, read on the forward strand.
ATAGGATAGCAGACCCTACTCTCCTACAGCTGGAGACAGGGTATCGAACGCGGCTGTGAGATCTAATAGGACCAGTATTGTAGTTTGGCCACTATCCACTTTACGTCAGATGTTGTCTACTACAACAGTAAGTGCGGATTCGGTACTGTGGTACTTTCTGAATCCGTGCTGTGTGTTATCAAGATACTCACCGGTCTCAAGAAAAGTGGAGAGGTGGGAGTTGAGGTGTGCCTCCAATATTTTTGCAGGGGCCGGGAGCAGAGAGATTGGCCTGAAGTTTTTAAGAAGGCCAGGATCCAAAGACGGTTTCTTAAGGAGAGGCTTTACAATATCCTTCTTCCACACTGGTGGAAAGGAACCCTGGACAATAGCCCTATTCATGACTTCCAACATGGGCGGAAGAATGTTGTTTCTGCACTCCTTCAATGTTTTTAGCGGTAAAGGATCCATTGGGGAGGAAGATTTAATTTCTAATTTAAAACATTTCTAAAGCGCAGCGTACACCATGCGGTTTCTTGGCGCTAGTAGGCAGGATCGGCAACTGAGGGAAAAGACAAGAGTGATAAGAATGAAGAGCTAAGCGGGGAAAGCCTGATTGAAGAGGAAGGTTTTTAAATCTTTGCGAAAAGAGAGGTACTGGGTAGCAGAACGGAGATGGTCAGGAAGGGAGTTCCAGAATGTTGGAGCCAAGGTGGAGAAGTTGGCCCCACCCCACTTTTTACGTGTGAAGCGGGGGATCTGAAGAAGGGACTTAGAGGAAGACCAGAGCTCTCTTGTGGGAACATAGGGTTTTATTAAAGAAGAGATGAAGGCGGGGGCAGTGCCTTGGCGGGCCTGGAAGACCATGCAGCCCGTCTTAAAAAGGGAGCGTTCTTTTACGGGAAGCCAGTGAAGCTCCCTGAGAAGGGGGGTGGAATGGTGATAGCGTGGGAGGCCGTAAACCAGCTGGGCCGCCTGGTTCTGGATCGACTGAAGTCTTCGCAGGCTGTAAGCTGGAATGCCATGATAGAGGGCGTTGGCATAATCCAGTTTTGATATCACCAGGGCGGCCATGATGATCTTGAGTGCCTGAGGGGAAAAGAAGCGGGAAACAGAGCGGATGGTGCGGAGAGTGAGGAAACAAGAGGAGACCACGGAGCTGATTTGTGGGTGAAGGGTGAGCTGATTATTCATTTTGACACCCAGTGTTTTGACCGTGGTTGAGGGGGAAGGTGCGGGCCCAAGAGAGGGGGGCCAAAAAAGAGAGTTCCAGGGGCTGGATGAACCACCGGTGAGAACCAACTCGGTTTTATCCGGGTTCAGCTTAAGGTGGTTGTGGTTCATCCAGTCCCTGATGAATGTCATGGTAGACTGGAAATTAGAGACAGAAAGGGGAGAGGAGGACAGATCAAAGATGAGCTGGAGATCATCCGCGTAGTTGTACACGGTGACCTCCAGCTGCTGAAGCGCGAAGATAAGAGGGAAGATATAGAGATTAAAAAGCAGGGGGGAAAGAGAGGATCCCTGGGGAACGCCGCAAGTGACAGGGAGGGGAGTGGCAGAGAAGACGCCTAGCCGCACTGCCTGGGTGCGGTCCCTCAGAAAGGAGGAGAGCCAAACCAGGGCTGATCCCCCGATTCCAGCCGCCCTGACACGGGACAGTAAGATGGTATGGTCCACCGTGTCAAAGGCGGCGGACAAGTCAAGGAGGACCAGTGCCTGGTGTTTGTTATCATCCATACCCTTTCTGAGGTTGTCTAGGGCTGAGACCACAACCGATTCAGTCGAATGTCTGGGACGGAAACCGGCCTGGCGAGATGCCAGCCCCCCATTGGTCTCAAATATGGGCGCTGAGTACCACGGTGACGTGGCGTTCCATCACCTTGCCCAAGAAGGGCAGCAAGGAGATGGGGCGATAGTTGGCCGAGATGGAAGGGTCCGCGCCAGGTTTCTTCAAAATGGGTACTATAGTAGCTGCCTTTAGCGCGGGGGGCACTACACCCTGTGCTAGGGAGCTGTTGAGGAAGGCGATGGGGGGTTCAGAACAGCAGTAAATTTGCTGCAGAATACGTGCCGGGCAGACATCCGCCGGAGACCCCGACTTCACTTTGGGTAGGATCTCCAGAAATGATTCCTGAGAAAGGGGGGGAATGGAGGTGAGAGGGCATTGAACAGTGGGAGGGGAAGGATCAACGAATGCAGGTGAAGGTGGTGGAATGTTGGCCTTGATGGTAACAATCTTATCCAGGAAGTAGGCGTTAAGTTGATCACAAAGAGGCTGGGAGGGGGGGATTTGGGGTAAGGTTCGATCTGAGAATGCCAGGTCATTCACTATGCCAAAAATTTCCCTGGGTTTATTTTCAGCGGACGTTATTTTTGCAGAGAAATGGGTGGTTTTTGCGGCGAGAATTGCTATTTTATATTTGGCCAGTGATGTGAGGAAGTGAGTTTTTAATAAAGGACAGTAATTTTTCCTCCATTGCCTCTCCGCCCGTCGGACGCTCAGTTTAAGCCCTATCGAGTAGGAGGTTCAGTCCTTCCAAAGACAATAAGGGAAATTGCCTGAATAGTTTGGAAGGGCCTTCACCCAAAGTGTCCAGATTGGCTATAGCAGAAGGAATATCCTTATCCAAGGAGTGGCATTGGGCTTCTAAGGCGATGTGAATGTCCGAGATTTTGCAGTGAAAGAAGTCAGAGATGTTATTACAAAGATCCTGAGATAGCTGTAGTTTTTGAACTCTAGCCCTGCCGGCACCTAGGGAAACCTAGCAAACCTATATATTTTTGAAAACTAGACACCCAGGGGAATCCAGGATGGAGTGACTTGAGTGCCTCCCACCAGGGTCTGTTACCCAGAATCCCTTGCAAACGTAAAAAATGGACACAAAAACCACATTTTCCCCACATTTCTGTGATGGAAAGTTCTGGAATCCGCGTGGATCCACAAATTTCCACCCACCCCGCGTTCCCCAAAGTCCTACGAGAAAAATGGTACCTCACTTGTGCGGGTCGGCCTAGTGCCCGCGACAGGAAACGGCACAAAACGCAACGTGGTCACTCCTCAATTTTGCAGTGAAAAATGACCGTTTTTTGGCAAAGTGACTAGCTGTAGTTTTTTAACCCTAGCCCTGCTGGCACCTAGGGAAACCCAGCAAACCTATATATTTTTGAAAACTAGACACCCAGGGGAATCCAGGATGGGGTGACTTGAGTGCCTCCCACCAGGGTCTGTTACCCAGAATCCCTTGCAAACGTAAAAAATGGACAAAAAAAACAAATTTTCCCCACATTTCTGTGATGGAAAGTTCTGGAATCTGCGTGGATCCACAAATTTCCACCCACCCGGCGTTCCCCAAAGTCCTACGAGAAAAATGGTACCTCACTTGTGCGGGTCAGCCTAGTGCCCGCGACAGGAAACGGCACAAAACGCAACGTGGTCACTCATTCAATTTTGCAGTGAAAAATGACCGATTTATGGCAAAGTGACTAGCTGTAGCTTTTTAACCCTAGCTCTGCCGGCACCTAGGGAAACCTAGCAAACCTATATATTTTTGAAAACTAGACACCCAGGAAAATCCAGGATGGGGTTACTTGAGTGCCTCCCACCAGGGTCTGTTACCCAGAATCCCTTGCAAACCTAAAACATTGACAAAAAAAACACATTTTCCCCACATTTCTGTGATGGAAAGATTTGGAATCTGCGTGGATCCACAAATTTCCACCCACCCCGCGTTCCCCAAAGTCCTACGAGAAAAATGGTACCTCACTTGTACAGGTCGCCTAGTGCCCGCGACAGGAAACGGCACGAAACGCAACATGGTCACACCTCAATTTTGCTGTGAAAAATGACACTTTTTTGGCAAAGTGCCGAGCTGTAGTTTTTGAACCCTAGCTCTGCTGGCACCTAGGGAAACCTAGCAAACCTATATATTTTTGAAAACTAGACACCCAGGGGAATCCAGGATGGGGTGACTTGAGTGCCTCCCACCAGGGTCAGTTACCCAGAATCCCTTGCAAACGTAAAAAATGGACAAAAAAACACATTTTCCCCACATTTCTGTGATGGAAAGTTCTGGAATCCGCGTGGATCCACAAATTTCCACCCACCCCGCGTTCCCTAAAGTCCTACGAGAAAAATGGTACCTCACTTGTGCGGGTCGGCCTAGTGCCCGCGACAGGAAACGGCACAAAACGCAACGTGGTCACTCCTCAATTTTGCAGTGAAAAATGACCGTTTTTTGGCAAAGTGACTAGCTGTAGTTTTTTAACCCTAGCCCTGCTGGCACCTAGGGAAACCCAGCAAACCTATATATTTTTGAAAACTAGACACCCAGGGGAATCCAGGATGGGGTGACTTGAGTGCCTCCCACCAGGGTCTGTTACCCAGAATCCCTTGCAAACGTAAAAAATGGACAAAAAAAACACATTTTCCCCACATTTCTGTGATGGAAAGTTCTGGAATCTGCGTGGATCCACAAATTTCCACCCACCCGGCGTTCCCCAAAGTCCTACGAGAAAAATGGTACCTCACTTGTGCGGGTCAGCCTAGTGCCCGCGACAGGAAACGGCACAAAACGCAACGTGGTCACTCCTCAATTTTGCAGTGAAAAATGACCGATTTATGGCAAAGTGACTAGCTGTAGCTTTTTAACCCTAGCTCTGCCGGCACCTAGGGAAACCTAGCAAACCTATATATTTTTGAAAACTAGACACCCAGGGGAATCCAGGATGGAGTGACTTGAGTGCCTCCCACCAGGGTCTGTTACCCAGAATCCCTTGCAAACGTAAAAAATGGACACAAAAACCACATTTTCCCCACATTTCTGTGATGGAAAGTTCTGGAATCCGCGTGGATCCACAAATTTCCACCCACCCCGCGTTCCCCAAAGTCCTACGAGAAAAATGGTACCTCACTTGTGTGGGTCGGCCTAGTGCCCGCGACAGGAAACGGCACAAAACGCAACGTGGTCACTCCTCAATTTTGCAGTGAAAAATGACCGTTTTTTGGCAAAGTGACTAGCTGTAGTTTTTTAACCCTAGCCCTGCTGGCACCTAGGGAAACCCAGCAAACCTATATATTTTTGAAAACTAGACACCCAGGGGAATCCAGGATGGGGTGACTTGAGTGCCTCCCACCAGGGTCTGTTACCCAGAATCCCTTGCAAACGTAAAAAATGGACAAAAAAAACAAATTTTCCCCACATTTCTGTGATGGAAAGTTCTGGAATCTGCGTGGATCCACAAATTTCCACCCACCCGGCGTTCCCCAAAGTCCTACGAGAAAAATGGTACCTCACTTGTGCGGGTCAGCCTAGTGCCCGCGACAGGAAACGGCACAAAACGCAACGTGGTCACTCCTCAATTTTGCAGTGAAAAATGACCGATTTATGGCAAAGTGACTAGCTGTAGCTTTTTAACCCTAGCTCTGCCGGCACCTAGGGAAACCTAGCAAACCTATATATTTTTGAAAACTAGACACCCAGGAAAATCCAGGATGGGGTTACTTGAGTGCCTCCCACCAGGGTCTGTTACCCAGAATCCCTTGCAAACCTAAAACATTGACAAAAAAAAACACATTTTCCCCACATTTCTGTGATGGAAAGATTTGGAATCTGCGTGGATCCACAAATTTCCACCCACCCCGCGTTCCCCAAAGTCCTACGAGAAAAATGGTACCTCACTTGTACAGGTCGCCTAGTGCCCGCGACAGGAAACGGCACGAAACGCAACATGGTCACACCTCAATTTTGCTGTGAAAAATGACACTTTTTTGGCAAAGTGCCGAGCTGTAGTTTTTGAACCCTAGCTCTGCTGGCACCTAGGGAAACCTAGCAAACCTATATATTTTTGAAAACTAGACACCCAGGGGAATCCAGGATGGGGAGACTTGAGTGCCTCCCACCAGGGTCAGTTACCCAGAATCCCTTGCAAACGTAAAAAATGGACAAAAAAACAAATTTTCCCCACATTTCTGTGATGGAAAGTTCTGGAATCCGCGTGGATCCACAAATTTCCACCCACCCCGCGTTCCCCAAAGTCCTACGAGAAAAATGGTACCTCACTTGTGCGGGTCGGCCTAGTGCCCGCGACAGGAAACGGCACAAAACGCAACGTGGTCACTCCTCAATTTTGCAGTGAAAAATGACCGTTTTTTTGGCAAAGTGACTAGCTGTAGTTTTTTAACCCTAGCCCTGCTGGCACCTAGGGATACCCAGCAAACCTATATATTTTTGAAAACTAGACACCCAGGGGAATCCAGGATGGGGTGACTTGAGTGCCTCCCACCAGGGTCTGTTACCTAGAATCCCTTGCAAACGTAAAAAATGGACAAAAAAAACACATTTTCCCCACATTTCTGTGATGGAAAGTTCTGGAATCTGCGTGGATCCACAAATTTCCACCCACCCGGCGTTCCCCAAAGTCCTACGAGAAAAATGGTACCTCACTTGTGCGGGTCAGCCTAGTGCCCGCGACAGGAAACGGCACAAAACGCAACGTGGTCACTCCTCAATTTTGCAGTGAAAAATGACCGATTTATGGCAAAGTGACTAGCTGTAGCTTTTTAACCCTAGCTCTGCCGGCACCTAGGGAAACCTAGCAAACCTATATATTTTTGAAAACTAGACACCCAGGAAAATCCAGGATGGGGTGACTTGAGTGCCTCCCACCAGGGTCTGTTACCCAGAATCCCTTGCAAACCTAAAACATTGACAAAAAAAACACATTTTCCCCACATTTCTGTGATGGAAAGATTTGGAATCTGCGTGGATCCACAAATTTCCACCCACCCCGAGTTCCCCAAAGTCCTACGAGAAAAATGGTACCTCACTTGTACAGGTCGCCTAGTGCCCGCGACAGGAAACGGCACGAAACGCAACATGGTCACACCTCAATTTTGCTGTGAAAAATGACACTTTTTTGGCAAAGTGCCGAGCTGTAGTTTTTGAACCCTAGCTCTGCCGGCACCTAGGGAAACCTAGCAAACCTATATATTTTTGAAAACTAGACACCCAGGGGAATCCAGGATGGGGTGACTTGAGTGCCTCCCACCAGGGTCAGTTACCCAGAATCCCTTGCAAACGTAAAGAATGGACAAAAAAACACATTTTCCTCACATTTCTGTGATGTAAAGTTCTGGAATCTGCGTGGATGCACAAATTTCCACCCACCCCGCGGTCCCCAAAGTCCTACGAGAAAAATGGTACCTCACTTGTGCGGGGCAGCCTAGTGCCCGTGACAGGAAACGGCGCAAAACGCAACGTTGTCACACCTCAATTTTTCGGTGAAAAAAAACCCTTTTTTGGCAAAGTTACTAGCTGTAGTTTTTGAACCCTAGCTCTGCCGGCACCTAGGGAAACCTAGCAAACCTATATATTTTTGAAACCTAGACACCCAGGGTAATCCAGGATGGGGTGACTTGAGTGCCTCCCACCAGGGTCAGTTGCCCAGAATCCCTTGCAAACCTAAAAAATTTACAAAAAAACACATTTTCCCCACATTTCTGTGATGGAAAGTTCTGGAATCTGTGTGGATCTACAAATTTCCACCCACCCCACATTCCCCAAAGTCCTATGAGAAAAATGGTACCTCACTTGAGCCGGTCAGCCTAGTGCCCGTGACAGGAAACGGCGCAAAACGCAACGTGGTCACTCCTCAGTTTTGCAGTGAAAAATGACCCTTTTTTGGCAAAGTGACTAGCTGTAGTTTTTGAACCCTAGCTCTGCCGTCACCTAGGGAAACCTAGCAAACCTATATATTTTTGTACACTAGACACCCAGGGGAATCCAGGATGGGGTGACTTGAGTGCCTCCCTCCAGGGTCAGTTACCCAGAATCCCTTGCAAATGTAAAAAATGGACAAAAAAACAAATTTTCCCCACATTTCTGTGATGGAAAGTTCTGGAATCTGCATGGATCCACAAATTTCCACCCACCCCGCGTTTCCCAAAGTCCTACGAGAAAAATGGTACCTCACTTGTGCGGGTCGGCTTAGTGCCCGCGACAGGAAACGGCGCAAAACGCAACGTGGTCACACCTCAATTTTGCAGTGAAAAATGACCCTTTTTTGGCAAAGTGACTAGCTGTAGTTTTTTAACCCTAGCTCTGCCGGCACCTAGGGAAACCTAGGAAACCTATATATTTTTGAAAACTAGACACCCAGGGGAATCCAGGATGGGGTGACTTGAGTGCCTCCCTGCAGGGTCGGTTACCCAGAATCCCTTGCACACCTGAAAAATTTACAAAAAAACACATTTGCCCCATATTTCTGTGATGGAAAGTTCTGGAATCTGCGTGGATCCACAAATTTCCACCCACCCCGCATTTCCCAAAGTCCTACGAGAAAAATGGTACCTCACTTGTGCGGGTCGGCTTAGTGCCCGCAACAGGAAACGGCACAAAACGCAACGTGGTCACACCTCAATTTTGCAGTGAAAAATGACCCTTTTTTGGCAAAGTGCCTAGCTGTAGTTTTTGAACCCTAGCTCTGCCGGCACCTAGGGAGACCTAGCAAACCTATATATTTTTGAAAACTAGACACTCAGGGGAATCCAGGATGGGGTGACTTGAGTGCCTCCCACCATGGTCAGTTACCCAGAATCCCTTGCAAACGTAAAAAATGGACAAAAAAACACATTTTCCAAACATTTCTGTGATGTAAAGTTCTTGAATCTGTGTGGATGCATAAATTTCCACCCACCCCGCGTTCCCCAAAGTCCTACGAGAAAAATGGTACCTCACTTGTGCGGGGCAGCCTAGTGCCCGTGACAGGAAACGGCGCAAAACGCAACGTTGTCACACCTCAATTTTTCTGTGAAAAAAGACCCTTTTTTGGCAAAGTGACTAGCTGTAGTTTTTGAACCCTAGCTCTGCCGGCACCTAGGGAAACCTAGCAAACCTATATATTTTTGAAACCTAGACACCCAGGGTAATCCAGGATGGGGTGACTTGAGTGCCTCCCACCAGGGTCAGTTGCCCAGAATCCCTTGCAAACCTAAAAAATTGACAAAAAAACACATTTTCCCCACATTTCTGTGATGGAAAGTTCTGGAATCTGTGTGGATCTACAAATTTCCACCCACCCCACATTCCCCAAAGTCCTATGAGAAAAATGGTACCTCACTTGAGCGGGTCGGCCTAGTGCTCGTGACAGGAAACGGCGCAAAACGCAACGTGGTCACTCCTCAGTTTTGCAGTGAAAAATGACCCTTTTTTGGCAAAGTGACTAGCTGTAGTTTTTGAACTCTAGCTCTGCCAGCACCTAGGGAAACCTAGCAAACCTATATCTTTTTGTACACTAGACACCCAGGGGAATCCAGGATGGGGTGACTTGAGTGCCTCCGACCAGGGTCTGTTACCCAGAATCCCTTGCAAACCTAAAAAATTGAGAAAAAAACACATTTTCCCCACATTTCTGTGATGGAAAGTTCTGGAATCTGTGTGGATCTACAAATTTCCACCCACCCCGCGTTCCCCAAAGTCCTATGAGAAAAAAGATACCACACTTGTGCTGGTCGGCCTAGTGCCTGCGACAGGAAACGGCGCAAAACGCAACGTGGTCACACCTCAATTTTGCAGTGAAAAATGACCGATTTATGGCAAAGTGACTAGCTGTAGTTTTTTAACCCTAGCTCTGCCGGCACCAAAGGAAACCTAGCAAACCTATATATTTTTGAAAACTAGACACCCAGGGGAATCCAGGATGGGGTGATTTGAGTGCCTCCCACCAGGGTCTGTTACCCAGAATCCCTTGCAAACCTAAAAAATTGACAAAAAAAACAAATTTTCCCCAAATTTCTGTGATGGAAAGTTATGGAATCTGCGTGGATCCACAAATTTCCATGCACCCCGCGTTCCCCAAAGTTCTACGAGAAAAATGGTACCTCACTTGTGCGGGTCGCCTATTGCCCGCGACAGGAAACGGCGAGAAACGCAACATGGTCACACCTCAATTTTGCTGTGAAAAATGACACTTTTTTGGCAAAGTGCCTAGCTGTAGTTTTTGAACCCTGGCTCTGCCGGCACCTAGGGAAATGTGAGAAGTTGGCCTGGTATATGATGTTCACTAATTAAAGTGACCATCTTGTGCCATGCCAAGCAACCCTTATGGTGTGGTTGGAAGTCAACCTTTTCGGACTAGCTGCCCTAGTGGTAGCGTAGGCTAAGCAGTCTTTGAGGCTAAACTCGTTAAAGCGTGTTAAGCAGACTGTTTTACCAAATGTAACCCCCCTTTATACCAATGAAAGGACATCACACAGATATATATTCAAAATATATATGTATTTATTACTCAAAGTATCCCCTAGACTCTTTATGAGCACAGGAGCACAAATCGTTAAACAAGACAACGTTATAATATACAGAAGTTGCACTTTATATGGATGGGCCCTGGTGACCACTCAAACCATATACTAAAATAGAGGTATAAGTACCACGAACAGGAAAGGAAAAAGGCCTAGGGCCTCTAGAATCGCTGGGCCTACAAGGAGCTAACTTCAGTTAGTGACCAGGAGGTCCACGGGTCGCGTGTGCAGTGAGGAAAGTTACACGCGGGCTCCCATAGGTTTTCAATGGGTGCGTAAAAGTTTAAAAGTTACTGCAGAAAGGGTCTTCTGGATGGACTACGATCTTGAGATTCAAAACACAGACACTAGAGATGTTTCTCTACACTTGGGCACCGGAGTGCCAACTTTACCTCACCCACAGGAAGCGGGTGCATAGGTCTCGAAGTGCGTCGGGTTTCTTCTATCGATTCAATGGAGCCTGATGACAAAGATGCTGCAGGCGGTCGGTCCAGAAGAGATGCGGTGGATCCAAGAGTGGATCGGAGTTGTAGAAGACCTGAAAGCAGAGGGGACAGTGTTCACAGTCACTAGCCAGTGACCGGCGTGGCACCAGGTAGGTACCAGGCGATGTCGGGTGCAAACAGGTGGTTAGGTGTAGCTTGTCTCCGCAGCCACGTGGTCCCTGAAGGTAGACGACGTCCAGGAGTCGAGTCACGAGCTGTCCCACGCAGGCTCTCGCTGTTGGCAGTGTCGGCGACTCAAAGGAAGCAAACAAGCCTTGGCAAAGGCAGGAGTCGTGGAAATATAGGAAAGCTGATTGTTCTGACCAGCAAGGTCAGAGGGGCTGCTCTTTTGGAGAGCAGCTAGGGCCAGTCTGGAGCAACCAGACCAGCGTCGTTGATTTCAAAATAGGTCGCCAAAATGGCCACTAGCCAACGGGCCAGGGACCGGGCAGGCGCGTCAATATGCAAAGTGCAGAGGGGCCCCACGCAGATCGTGGAGATGCTGGAGGGCTCACCTTTGGTGCAGATGCTACTCGGTGGTTGGGGTTCTCAGGACCCAAAGTACAACTTGGAGGGAGCCTCTGTCGTTGCGCTTGCAGCTTGTCGTCGGTCTTCCAAGATGGCTGGCTCCACGTGTCTCGGTGCCTCCACGGGTTCCTTCTTTGCAGAGACTGTGGATCGGGCGGTGAGAGGTCTGGAGGTCCAGGTCTTGTCAGGCTCTGGGCTCGGGCTCCGGCAGTAGGCGGCGGCAAAGCAGACGTTGAATAGCTAGTTGGTGCTTGCGTTAGCAAGATGGTCACTCCCTGACCATAGGGGAGATTTCCTTCTGTCCTCTGTGCAGCAGAGCGTCGAAGTTCCTGTCTTCTTCTTGTGGTTAAGTTGATTCCAGGATGTCTGAAGTCTTAGGACACAGCTCCTACCTTTAAGCGGATTCTAGGGGCCGGACTACCTGCTAGGTCCCTCCCTAAGGGTGGGACCAGGAAGGGGGGTGGTTACACCCCCAATCCTTTGTCCAGCTCGCCCCAGGTCCGGGGCTGGTGTGCCCCAGGACCGGATTGAACTGGCATATGCACCGAGGCTCCTTGTGAGCCTCAGGCATGTCTGGTTTCTTTCAAGCCCTACCTGACCAATACACAAAATCCTGTCTGGGGTGGTGCTCGCACCTCCCCTGGCAGGAAACCCTTTGTCCACGTCTCCCAAGCTGGAAGGACTCCCAGCAGCAGGAGGGCAGACTTGTGTCTGTGGTGGCAGCATCCATTTTGTGGAGCTGAGGCTATGTCTGATTTTACCCGGGTTTCAGGTACTGTACATGTCGTGTCCCTCTAGAAGGGTGGAATGCTAACCCCGTCGCCAGAATTGGCGAGGGGTTCGTATGACCGGTACTCGACATGTTTTGATAAAGCCAAACCAAAGATAGCATTTAACCGCGAGGTTCATAATACACTTAAGAGTATATGGTATGACGATATCTGGAAACGGTAGAAGGAAGTTGTTCCGACCACTGCAGACAGGCTCAGCTCATGCCAGAGCACCATCTCACATGGAACCAAGCACTCTGCCTTCAGGATTGTCAAGGCCTGCCATAGGAGTGACTTATAGGTTAACCTGTGTCCCATTTAAGGTTAGGTATAGGTATACTACACCTAAGTAAGAGGTGGTTACACCAACTTACCCCAGCTGAGTGATCAGCCAGTTGTGTCAAATTTGTTAGGCCAGGCCAGGGGTGGCATAATACATGCTTCAGCCCCTGGTAGGCCTTAGATACACCAATGCCCTGGGTACCTAGTGTACACTGGTACAGGGGCTCACAGGGTGATCCACTTCCAATTGGTTATGCACCTAGGGTGCATAGTGTCAATTTAGTAGAGAGAACAGCAGGCTGGGGGTCTGATTAGCAGGCCCACAGCCTCAATATGTCAAAAACCAGTGAAGCAAAAAGCAAAAATTTGGGGTGACCATAGGATAGCAGACCCTACTCTCCTACACAACCCCCCCCTCAAACGCAGGGACATTAAACTAGCCTTGACCAGTCTCGTCTTCTTGTCCTAAGTGGAAGTACCTGGAGAGACCATCTGCATTCCCATGGTCTGTACCTGGCCGGTGCTCCACTGTAAAGTCCATCCCCTGTATGGAAATGGACCACCTAAGCAGTTTGGGGTTTTCACCCTTCATCTGATTTAGCCACAAGAGGGGCTTATGGTCGGTCTGAATCATGAAGTGAGTGCCAAACAAGTATGGCCTCAGCTTCTTCAGGGCCCACACCACAGCAAAGGCCTCCCTCTCAATAGCTGACCAATTCTTCTCTCTGGGGGTCAACCTTCTGCTAATAAAAGCAATGGGTTGGTCTTGACCATCTACATTAAGTTGGGACAGCACAGCTCCAACACCCAACTCAGAAGCATCTGTTTGGACAATAAACTCTTTGGAGTAGTCAGGACTTTTCAGGATAGGTGCAGAGCACATGGCCTTCTTCAGGTCTTCAAATGCCTTTTGACAGCTTACTGTCCACTGAACCTTTTTGGGCATCTTCTTGGATGTCAGATCATTAAGAGGAGTCACAATGGACCCATAGTTCTTAACAAACTTCCTGTAGTACCCAGTCAAGCCCAAGAAAGCTCGAACTTGAGTCTGGGTGGTTGGAGGAGACCAGTCCTTGATGGATTGTATCTTACTCTCCAGTGGTTGAACTTGGCCTCCACCTACAAGGTGGCCCAAATACACAACCTTACTCTGCCCTATCTGGCACTTAGTAGCCTTGATAGTGAGGCCTGCCTTTTGCAGAGCCTCAAGTACCTTCTTCAGGTGGATCAGGTGATCCTCCCAGGTGGAGCTAAAGACAGCAATGTCATCAAGATATGCTGCACAAAAGTCATCCAACCCAGTAAGGACTTGATTCACCAACCTTTGGAAGGTAGCAGGTGCATTCTTCAGACCAAAGGGCATCACCAAAAATTGATAATGCCCACCTGGGGTTAAGGATGCTGTTTTGGCCTTAGACTCCTCAGCTAACCTGATTTGCCAATAGCCAGCTGTCAAATCAAATGTGCTCAAAAACTTAGCAGAAGCCAGTTTATCTATGAGCTCATCTGCCCTTGGAATAGGATGTGCATCTGTCCTAGTGACAGCATTGATTCCTCTGTAATCCACACAGAACCTCATCTCTCTCTTGCCATCTTTGGTGTGAGGTTTGGGGACCAGAACCACTGGGCTAGCCCAGGGGCTCTCTGAGGGTTCAATGACACCCAATTCCAGCATTTTGTGTACCTCAGCCTTTATACAGTCCCTGACGTGGTCAGGTTGTCTGTAAAGTTTGTTCTTCACAGGCAGACTGTCACCAGTGTCCACCACATGGGTACACCAGTCAGTTTGACTAGGTATCAGTGAGAACATATGTTGAAATGATTGTAGAACCTGTCTACATTCAATCTGCTGATGATCAGTGAGGTGGCCTCCAAGGGTCACTCCTTCAACTGAGCCATCTTCAGGGTTCTGAGACAACAAGTCCGGGAGAGGGTCACTCTCTTCCTCCTGTCCCTCATCTGTAGCCATGAGCAAGCCCATGTCTGCCCTGTCAACATATGCTTTTAACCTGTTAACATGGAGTACCCCGTGGGGACTCCTGGGAGTTCCTAGGTCCACCAAGTAGGTAACCTCTCCCTTCTTTTCCAGGATTGCATGGGGTCCAGACCATTTGTCTTGGAGTGCTGCTGGGGCCACTGGCTCCAACACCCATACCTTCTGTCCTGGCTGAAACTCAACCAAGACAGCCTTTTGGTCATGCCAAGCTTTCTGTAAGGCCTGGCTTGCCTCAAGGTTTTTGGATGCCTTCTCCATATACTCAGTCATCCTGGAGCGGAGACCAAGTACATAGTCCACTATGTCTTGTTTAGGCTTTTTGAGAGGTAACTCCCATCCTTCCTTCACTAAACACAGTGGGCCTCTTACAGAGTGCCCAAACAACAATTCAAAGGGGCTGTAGCCAACTCCTTTTTGAGGGACCTCTGTAAGCAAACAGAAGGCAGGGTAGAAGGATGTCCCATCTTCGCCTGAGCTTTTCAGGTAATCCTTTGATCATACCCTTTAGGGTCTTGTTGAATCTCTCAACAAGCCCATTGCATTGTGGGTGATAAGGAGTGGTGAACTTGTAGTTGACACCACATTCCTTCCACATAGCTGTCAAGTATCCTGACATGAAGTTGGTACCTCTGTCAGAAACCACCTCCTTAGGAAACCCCACTCTGGAGAATACTCCTAGCAGGGCCCTGGCCACAACAGGAGTTGTAGTGGTCCTAAGGGGAATTGCCTCTGGATACCTGGTGGCATGATCCACTACCACCAGTATAAATCTGTGCCCAGATGCAGTGGGAGGATCCATGGGACCCACTATATCTATTCCCACTCTTTCAAAGGGGACCCCCACCACAGGTAGTGGTATCAGGGGGGTCTTTGTTGTGCCACCTGATTTGCCACTGGCTTGGCAGGTTACACAGGAGCGACAAAACTCCTTGGTATCTTCATTCATGTGAGGCCAGTGAAAGTGAGGGACAAGCCTGTCCCAAGTCTTGTTCTGGCCTAAGTGTCCTGCTAGAGGAATATCATGGGCCAAGGTAAGAAGGAAGCCCCTAAATTGCAGAGGTATAACCAACCTCCTGGTTGCACCAGGTTTTGGGTCTCTAGCCTCTGAATAAAGGAGCCCATCATCCCAATACACTTTATGGGTACCTTGAGCATTCCCAGCAGCCTCAGCAGCAGCCAGCTGTCTGAGGGGTTCAAGAGATGGACAGGTTAACTGAGCCTGCCCCAAGTCAGCCCTGGAAGGTCCCCCTGTCCCCAGAAACTCAACCTGATCAGGTTCAAGCTCTTCAGGGACAGTTCCTTCAGGGTCCTCTAGATCATCTTCCTGGGAAGGCTGATCATCACTTGGAGGCAGGGGGGAAGGCACAGCCTTAACCCTCCTGTTCTTCTTCTTGGTAGGTGCTTGGTCCATTGTTCCAGGATCCAAGACCTGTGGTTCAGTAAGGCACTTTTTGGCCTGTGACCTGGTCACAGCAAGGACATGTGGTGATATACCTAACATCTCTGCATGTGTCCTTTACTCCACTTCTGACCATAGAGAACTCTCTAGGTCATTGCCCAACAAACATTCTACTGGGAGGTCTGCACTAACCACCACCCTTTTGAGGCCAGTTACCCCTCCTCATGAGAAGTTAACAACTGCCACACTATGTGAAGTAGTGGCATTTCTGGCATTGGTCACCAGGTAATTCTCACCTAGTATGTACTGTCCAGGGTCCACAAAGCCTGGTGTCACCATGGTGACACTGGCACATGTGTCCCTGTAGGCTTGAGCCACTTTTTCATTTATTAAAGGAGTCTGTCTGTACTTGCCCAGGTTACTGGGGCTCACAGTCAGGGACAAATCCATGTCCCCATCACAGATCAAGACTGCCTGTGTCAGGGTTCTGTCTAAGTCAGAATTTCCTTCAGTTTCCATAGTGATTCCCACTACACCCTTTGTCTGGGGACCAACACTGCTAACAGTAGTACTGGGAGCAGGTGCCTTAGGGGCAACAGTGTTGGGGGCTCCACCCTTATTACAATCACTAGTCCAGTGAGGTGTATTCTTGCAAGATTTGCACCAGGGTTTCTTTGGACCTTCTTTCTTCTTCCCTTTAGGTTGGAACCCACCATCGTTAGTACTAGTTTGGGGCCCTGTTGAAGACTTCTGGTCTTTGGATTTCTGATCTCCACCCTTTTGGTCTGTTTTCTTCTGATCACCCCCTTGGCCCTGGTTCCGGTTCTTTTGCTTAACCCTAGTTCTGACCCATTTGTCTGCCTTCTTTCCCAATTCTTGGGGAGAGGTCAGATCTGAGTCAACCAAGTGTTGATGCAGTTGCTGGTTTTGACAGTTATTTAAAATCTGTTCTCTCATCATCAAATTGTACAATCCTGTATAATCAGATGCCTTACTTCCCAGCAACCAACCCTCCAAAGCCTTAGTGGCACATTCAATGTATTCAGACCAGTCCTGAGTCTGTGTCTTCTGGGTGTCTCTGAACATTAACCTGTACTGTTCAGTGGTTAAGCCTAACCCATCAACTAGGACACTCTTCAGGGCTCTGTAGTTTCTGACATCCTCCTCCCTAACAGTGAGGAGTCTATCTCTGCCTCTACCTTCAAAGGAGAGCCATAAGATTGCTGCCCACTGGTCTTCAGGAACCTGCTGCACTTTGCAGGCTCTCTCAAGAGCAGTCATCCATTTGTGGATGTCATCCCCACTTTTGTAGGGGGGCACAACCTTGGACAGGTTCCTATTGTCAAAGACCCTATCTTTGTCCTTAGGGACAATGCTGCCACCAGTGGGTATAGACCCACTCTCTCTAGGTTGCCTGGCCTTACTCAGTTTCTCTTCCATCAGAGCTACTTCTAGCTCCTGTCTCCTGATTCTCAGCTGAGCTTCCTGCATTCTGGCCTAATGCTCCCTCCTCTGAGGGGTGGTCATCCTTCTTCTGGAGTGACTTTGAGAGCCTCTAGAGGCATGAGAAGCATTAGACTCACCTGAGTGATTCCTCTGCCTCCCAAGCCCCTGGTTAAGTCCACTGGGGAGATCCAATGGGATGATCCCATTGTCAGTCCCCAATAGCCTTAGTTTAGCTGGGCCACGTATAACACTTGGCACTGGGCTAGTTCTCCCTTCATCCCCACTACCTTCTGTATCAGTACCCTTATCACTCTCATCCTCTGTAGTATGATTCTCATCTAAGGGGTGACTATTGGAAAGGGGTACCTCAGTAGCATCTTCAGAAGGGGGGCCCCCTGTTCCAGTCCCTAAGGGGCCTAACTGGGAGGCTTTCTTGAGAGCTTTCTGATCTTCATCAGCTTGTAAAAGCTCCCTGAGTTCAGCAGAGGTAGGGTTCTTGGGCTGTTTAAGGCTCCTGATATTTGCCAACTGCCTGAGCTCATTTTGGTTTAGTGTAGCAAAGATGGATGGTGCCCTCTGGGGGTCACTCTCAACAGAGATGGGTACATTGGACCCCTCTGCCCCAGCCATTGCTCTTAAGTGTGGGTGGATGTGTTGCAATCTACCTACACTTGGGTTTTCCTACTAAACCTATCTAGTAGTTGTAGTCTGGGTGTGCTACTCCCTTTGCTCTACAACAACTAAGTTCAGTAGAACTTAAGTATATCTATCTTGTTTTATATGTACCTACAGGTACCTATGTGATCTTTCAATTGGTAACCAAGAGATTACAATGGTAAAACACAGCAAGCTCAAATCCAACCGCTGCTCACCAATGTGAGAAGTTGGCCTGGTATATGATGTTCACTAATTAAAGTGACCACCTTGTGCCATGCCAAGCAACCCTTATGGTGTGGTTGTAAGTCAACCTTTTCGGACTAGCTGCCCTAGTGGTAGCGTAGGCTAAGCAGTCTTTGAGGCTAAACTCGTTAAAGCGTGTTAAGCAGGCTGTTTTACCAAATGTAACCCCCCTTTATACCAATGAAAGGACACCACACAGATATATATTCAAAATATATATGTATTTGTTACTCAAAGTATCCCCTAGACTCTTTATGAGCACAGGAGCACAAATCGTTAAACAAGACAACGTTATAATATACAGAAGTTGCACTTTATATGGATGGGCCCTGGTGGCCACTTAAACCATATACTAAAATAGTGGTATAAGTACCACGAACATGAAAGGAAAAAGGCCTAGGGCCTCTAGAATCGCTGGGCCTACAAGGAGCTAACTTCAGTTAGTGACCAGGAGGTCCACGGGTCGCGTGTGCAGTGAGGAAAGTTACACGCGGGCTCCCATAGGTTTTCAATGGGTGCGTAAAAGTTTAAAAGTTACTGCAGAAAGGGTCTTCTGGATGGACTACGATCTTGAGATTCAAAACACAGACACTAGAGATGTTTCTCTACACTTGGGCACCGGAGTGCCAACTTTTCCTCACCCACAGGAAGCGGGTGCATAGGTCTCGAAGTGCGTCGGGTTTCTTCTATCGATTCAATGGAGCCTGATGACAAAGATGCTGCAGGCGGTCGGTCCAGAAGAGATGCGGTGGATCCAAGAGTGGATCGGAGTTGTAGAAGACCTGAAAGCAGAGGGGACAGTGTTTACAGTCACTAGCCAGTGACCGGCGTGGCACCAGGTAGGTACCAGGCGATGTTGGGTGCAAACAGGTTGTTAGGTGTAGCTTGTCTCTGCAGCCACGTGGTCCCTGAAGGTCGACGACGTCCAGGAGTCAAGTCACTAGCTGTCCCACGCAGGCTCTCGCTGTCGGCGGTGTCGGCGACTCGAAGGAAGCAAACAAGCCTTGGCAAAGGCAGGAGTTGTGGAAAGAGAGGAAAGCTGATTGTTCTGACCAGCAAGGTCAGAGGGGCTGCTCTTTTGGAGAGCAGCTAGGGCCAGTCTGGAGCAACCAGACCAGCATCGTTGATTTCAAAATAGGTCACCAAAATGGCCACTAGCCAACGGGCCAGGGACCGGGCAGGCGCATCGAGATGCAAAGTGCAGAGGGGCCCCACGCAGATCATGGAGATGCTGGAGGGCTCACCTTTGGTCCAGATGCTACTCGGTGGTTGGGCTTCTCAGGACCCAAAGCACAACTTGGAGGGAGCCTCTGTCATTGCGCTTGCAGCTTGTCGTCGGTCTTCCAAGATGGCTGGCTCCACGTGTCTCGGTGCCTCCACGGGTTCCTTCTTTGCAGGGACTGTGGATCGGGCGGTGAGAGGTCTGGAGGTCCAGGTCTTGTCGGGCTCTGGGCTCGGGCTCCGGCAGGAGGCGGCGGCAAAGCAGACGTTGAATAGCTGGTTGGTGCTTGCGTTAGCAAGATGGTCACTCCCTGACCATAGGGGAGATTTCCTTCTGTCCTCTGTGCAGCAGAGCGTCGAAGTTCCCATCTTCTTCTTGTGGTTAAGTTGATTCCAGGATGTCTGAAGTCTTAGGACACAGCTCCTACCTTTAAGCGGATTCTAGGGGCCGGACTACCTGCTAGGTCCCTCCCTAAGGGTGGGACCAGGAAGGTGGGTGGTTACACCCCCAATCCTTTGTCCAGCTCGCCCCAGGTCCGGGGCTGGTGTGCCCCAGGACCGGATTGAACTGGCATATGCACCGAGGCTCCTTGTGAGCCTCAGGCATGTCTGGTTTCTTTCAAGCCCTACCTGACCAATACACAAAATCCTGTCTGGGGTGGTGCTCGCACCTCCCCTGGCAGGAAACCCTTTGTCCACGTCTCCCAAGCTGGAAGGACTCCCAGCAGCAGGAGGGCAGACTTGTGTCTGTGGTGGCAGCATCCATTTTGTGGAGCTGAGGCTATGTCTGATTTTACCCGGGTTTCAGGTACTGTACATGTCGTGTCCCTCTAGAAGGGGGGAATGCTAACCCCGTCGCCAGAATTGGCGAGGGGTTAGTATTCCAATTCGTATGACACCTTACTCGACATGTTTTGATAAAGCCAAACCAAAGATAGCATTTAACCACAAAGGTTCATAATGCACTTAAGAGTATATGGTATGACGATATCTGGAAACGGTAGAAGAAAGTTGTTCCAACCACTGCAGACAGGCTCAGCTCATGCCAGAGCACCATCTCACATGGAACCAAGCACTCTGCCTTCAGGATTGTCAAGGCCTGCCATAGGAGTGACTTATAGGTTAACCTGTGTCCCATTTAAGGTTAGGTATAGGTATACTACACCTAAGTAAGAGATGGTTACACCAACTTACCCCAGCTGAGTGATCAGCCAGTTGTGTCAAATTTGTTAGGCCAGGCCAGGGGTGGCATAATACATGCTTCAGCCCCTGGTAGGCCTTAGATACACCAATGCCCTGGGTACCTAGTGTACACTGGTACAGGGGCTCACAGGGTGATCCACTTCCAATTGGTTATGCACCTAGGGTGCATAGTGTACATTTAGTAGAGAGAACAGCAGGCTGGGGGTCTGATTAGCAGGCCCGCAGCCTCAATATGTCAAAAACCAGTGAAGCAAAAAGCAAAAATTTGGGGTGACCATAGGATAGCAGACCCTACTCTCCTACACAACCCCCCCCCAAACGCAGGGACATTAAACTAGCCTTGACCAGTCTCGTCTTCATGTCCTAAGTGGAAGTACCTGGAGAGACCATCTGCATTCCCATGGTCTGTACCTGGCCGGTGCTCCACTGTAAAGTCCATCCCCTGTAGGGAAATGGACCACCTAAGCAGTTTGGGGTTTTCACCCTTCATCTGATTTAGCCACAAGAGGGGCTTATGGTCGGTCTGAATCTTGAAGTGAGTGCCAAACAAGTATGGCCTCAGATCCTTCAGGGCCCACACCACAGCAAATGCCTCCCTCTCAATAGCTGACCAATTCTTCTCTCTGGGGGTCAACCTTCTGCTAATAAAAGCAATGGGTTGGTCTTGACCATCTACATTAAGTTGTGACAGCACAGCTCCCACACCCAACTCAGAAGCATCTGTTTGGACAATAAACTCTTTGGAGTAGTCAGGACTTTTCAGGATAGGTGCAGAGCACATGGCCTTCTTCAGGTCTTCAAATGCCTTTTGACAGCTTACTGTCCACTGAACCTTTTTGGGCATCTTCTTGGATGTCAGATCATTAAGAGGAGTCACAATGGACCCATAGTTCTTAACAAACTTCCTGTAGTACCCAGTCAAGCCCAAGAAAGCTCTAACTTGAGTCTGGGTGGTTGGAGGAGACCAGTCCTTGATGGATTGTATCTTACTCTCCAGTGGTTGAACTTGGCCTCCACCTACAAGGTGGCCCAAATACACAACCTTACTCTGCCCTATCTGGCACTTAGTAGCCTTGATAGTGAGGCCTGCCTTTTGCAGAGCCTCAAGTACCTTCTTCAGGTGGATCAGGTGATCCTCCCAGGTGGAGCTAAAGACAGCAATGTCATCAAGATATGCTGCACAAAAGTCATCCAACCCAGTAAGGACTTGATTCACCAACCTTTGGAAGGTGGCAGGTGCATTCTTCAGACCAAAGGGCATCACCAAAAATTGATAATGCCCGCCTGGGGTTGAGGATGCTGTTTTGGCCTTAGACTCCTCAGCTAACCTGATTTGCCAATAGCCAGCTGTCAAATCAAATGTGCTCAAAAACTTAGCAAAAGCCAGTTTATCTATGAGCTCATCTGCCCTTGGAATAGGATGCGTGTGAGAAGTTGGCCTGGTATATGATGTTCACTAGTTAAAGTGACCACCTTGTACCATGCCAAGCAACCCTTATGGTGTGGTTGTAAGTCAACCTTTTCGGACTAGCTGCCCTAGTGGTAGCGTAGGCTAATCAGTCTTTGAGGCTAAACTCGTGAAGCGTGTTAAGCCAGCTGTTTTACCAAATGCAACCCCCTTTTATACCAATGAAAGGACACCACACAGATATATATTCAAAATATATATGTATTTATTTCTCAAAGTATCCCATAGTCTCTTTATGAGCACAGGAGCACAAATCGTCAAACAAGATTACAGTAGAATACACAGAAGTTGCACTTTATATGGATAGGCCCTGGTGGCCGCTCAAACCATATACTAAAATAGTGGTATAAGTACCACGAACAGAAAAGGGAAAAGGCCTAGGGCCTCTAGAATCGCTGGGCCTACAAGGAGCTAACTTCAGTTAGTGACCAGGAGGTCCACGGGTGGCGTGTGCAGAGCAAATAGTCACACGCGTGCTCCCATAGGTTTCAATGGGTGCGTAAAAAGTACAAAGTTACTGCAAAAAGGATCTTCCGGATGGACTATGACCTTAAGATTGGAAACACAGACACTAGAGATGTTACTCAACACTTGGGCACCGGAGTGCCAGCTTTACCTCACCCACAGGAAGCGGGTGCATAGGTGTCGAAGTGCGTCGGGTTTCTTCTATCGGGTCAATGGAGCCTGTGGACAAAGATGCTGCAGGCGGTCGGTCCGGAAGGGATGCGGTGGATCCAAGAGTGGATCGGAGTTGTAGAAGACCTGTAAGCAGAGGGGACAGTGTTCACAGTCACTAGCCAGTGACCAGCGTGGCACCAGGTGGGTACCAGGCGATGTCGGGTGCAAACAGGAAGAAAGGTGTAGCTTGTCTCTGCAGCCACGTAGTCCCTGAAGGTCGACGACGTCCAGGAGTCGCTTCACCGTCTTTCCCACGCAGGCTCTCGCTGTCGGCGCTGTCGTCGACTTGATCGAAGCAAACAAGCCTTGGCAAAAGCAATTGTTGTGGAAAACGAAATAAGCTGATGGTTCTGACCAGCAAGGTCAGAGGGATTGCTCCTTTGGAGGGGAGCAAGGGCCAGTCTGGGGCAACCAGACCAGCAGTGTATTTCTTGAAGTTCATCGCCAAGATGGCCACTAGCCAGCAGGCCAGCAACCGGTTAGGCGCGTCGAGCGGCAAAATGTAGAAGGGCCCCACGCAGATCGTGGAGATGCTGGAGGGCTCACCTTTGGTGCAGATGCTGCTCGAGGGTTGGGCTTCTCAGATCCCAAAGCACAACTTGGAGGGAGCCTCAGTTGTTGCACTTGCAGCTTGTCGTGGTCGTTTCAAGATGGCTGGCTCCACGTGTCTCGTTGCCTCCACGGGTCTCCTCTTTTCAGGGACTGTGGATCGGGCGGTGAGAGGTCTGGAGGTCCAGGTCTTGTCAGTCTCTGGGCTCGGGCTCCGGTGGGAAGCGGCGGCAAAGCAGATGTTGATTTGCTGGATGGTGCTTGCGTTAGCAAGGTGGTCACTCCCTGACCACAGGGGATATTTCCTTCAGTCTTCTGTGCAGCAGAATGTCGAAGTTCCCGTCTTCTTCTTAGTTTCAAGTTGATTCCAGGATGTCTGAAGTCTTAGGACACAGCTCCTACCTTTAAGCGGATTCTAGGGGCCGGACTACCTGCTAGGTCCCTCCCTAAGGGTGGGACCAGGAAGGGGGGTGGTTACACCCCCAATCCTTTGTCCAGCTCGCCCCAGGCCCGGGACTGGTGTGCCCCAGGACCGGATTGAACTGGCATATGCACCGAGGCTCCTTGTGAGCCTCAGGCATGTCTGGTTTCTTTCAAGCCCTACCTGACCAATACACAAAATCCTGTCTGGGGTGGTGCACGCACCTCCCCTGGCAGGAAACCCTTTGTCCACACCTCCCAAGCTGGAAGGACTCCCAGCAGCAGGAGGGCAGACTTGTGTCTGTGGTGGCAGCATCCATTTTGTGGAGCTGAGGCTATGTCTGATTTTACCCGGGTTTCAGGTACTGTACATGTCGTGTCCCTCTAGAAGGGTGGAATGCTAACCGCGTCGCCAGAATTGGTGAGGGGTTAGTATTCCAATTCGTATGACACCTTACTCGACATGTTTTGATAAAGCCAAACCAAAGATAGCATTTAACCGCGAGGTTCATAATGCACTTAAGAGTATATGGTATGACGATATCTGGAAACAGTAGAAGGAAGTTGTTCCGACCACTGCAGACAGGCTCAGCTCATGCCAGAGCACCATCTCACATGGAACCAAGCACTCTGCCTTCAGGATTGTTAAGGCCTGGCATAGGAGTGACTTATAGGTTAACATGTGTCCCATTTAAGGTTAGGTATAGGTATACTACACCTAAGTAAGAGGTGGTTACACCAACTTAACCCAGCTGAGTGATCAGCCAGTTGTGTCAAATTTGTTAGGCCAAGCCTGGGGTGGCATAATACATGCTTCAGCCCCTGGCAGGCCTTGGAGACACCAATGCCCTGGGTACCTAGTGTACACTGGTACAGGGGCTCACAGGGTGATCCACTTCCAATTGGTTATGTACCTAGGGTGCATTGTGTAAATTTAGTAGAGAGAACAGCAGGCTGGGGGTCTGATTGGCAGGCCCACAGCCTCAATATGTCAAAAACTAGTGAAGCAAAAATCAAAAATTTGGGGTGACCATAGGATAGCAGACCCTACTCTCCTACACAACCCCCCCCCCCCGAACCCAGGGACATTAAACTAGCCTTGACCAGTCTCGTCTTCATGTCCTAAGTGGAAGTACCTGGAGAGATCATCTGCATTCCCATGGTCAGTACCTGGCCGGTGCTCCACTGTAAAGTCCATCCCCTGTAGGGAAATGGACCACCTAAGCAGTTTGGGGTTTTCACCCTTCATCTGATTTAGCCACAAGAGGGGCTTATGGTCGGTCTGAATCTTGAAGTGAGTGCCAAACAAGTATGGCCTCAGCTTCTTCAGGGCCCACACCACAGCAAAGGCCTCCCTCTCAATAGCTGACCAATTCTTCTCTCTGGGGGTCAACCTTCTGCTAATAAAAGCAATGGGTTGGTCTTGACCATCTACATTAAGTTGTGACAGCACAGCTCCCACACCCAACTCAGAAGCATCTGTTTGGACAATAAACTCTTTGGAGTAGTCAGGACTTTTCAGGATAGGTGCAGAGCACATGGCCTCCTTCAGGTCATCAAATGCCTTTTGACAGCTTCCTGTCCACTGAACCTTTTTGGGCATCTTCTTGGATGTCAGATCATTAAGAGGAGTCACAATGGACCCATAGTTCTTAACAAACTTCCTGTAGTACCCAGTCAAGCCCAAGAAAGCTCGAACTTGAGTCTGGGTGGTTGGAGGAGACCAGTCCTTGATGGATTGTATCTTACTCTCCAGGGGTTGAACTTGGCCTCCACCTACAAGGTGGCCCAAATACACAACCTTACTCTGCCCTATCTGGCACTTAGTGGCCTTGATAAGGAGGCCTGCCCTTTGCAGAGCCTCAAGAGCCTTCTCCAGGTGGACCAGGTGATCCTCCCAGGTGGAGCTAAAGACAGCAATGTCATCAAGATATGCTGCACAAAAGTCATCCAACCCAGTAAGGACTTGATTCACCAACCTTTGGAAGGTGGCAGGTGCATTCTTCAGACCAAAGGGCATCACCACAAACTGGTAGTGCCCACCTGGGGTTGAGAATGCTGTTTTGGCCTTAGACTCCTCAGCTAAACTGATTTGCCAATAGCCAGCTGTCAAGTCAAATGTGCTCAAAAACTTTGCAGAAGCTAGTTTGTCTATGAGCTCATTTGCCCTTGGAATAGGGTGTGTGTAGGAAGGTGGATATGTGACTATGGTTACCCCCAAATTTTTGCCTAGTGTCTAGCTGGTTTTTCGACTTAGTTGGCCTGAGATCCTGCTATTCAGGATCTCAGCCTGGCTGTTCTCTCTTTAAAATGGACTCCATGTACCCTAGGTACATACCCAATTGGTTGGATCACCCTGTCAGCCCCTGTACCAGTGTACACGAGGTACCCAGGGCATTGGTGTACCCAAGGCCTGCCAGGGGCTGAAGCATGTATTATGCCACCCCAGGCTTGGCCTAACAATTTGACACAACTGGCTGATCACTCAGCTGGGGTAAGTTGGTGTAATCACCTCTTACTAAGGTGTAGTATACCTATACCTAACCTTAAATGGGACACCTGGTAACCTATAAGTCACTCCTATGGCAGGCCTTAACAATCCTGAAGGCAGAGTGCTTGGTTCCATGTGAGATGGTGCTCTGGCATGAGCTGAGCCTGTCTGCAGTGGTCGGAACAACTTCCTTCTACTGTTTCCAGATATCGTCATACCATATACTCTTAAGTGCATTATGAACCTCGCGGTTAAATGCTAACTTTGGTTTGGCTTTATCAAAACATGTCGAGTAAGGTGTCATACGAATTGGAATACTAACCCCTCGCCAATTCTGGCGACGGGGTTAGCATTCCACCCTTCTAGAGGGACACGACATGTACACTACCTGAAACCCGGGTAAAATCAGACATAGCCTCAGCTCCACAAAATGGATGCTGCCACCCCAGACACAAGTCTGCCCTCCTGCTGCTGGGAGTCCTTCCAGCTTGGGAGGTGTGGACAAAGGGTTTCCTGCCAGGGGAGGTGCATGCACCACCCCAGACAGGATTTTGTGTATTGGTCAGGTAGGGCTTGAAAGAAACCAGACATGCCTGTGGCTCACAAGGAGCCTCGGTGCATATGCCAGTTCAAACCGGTCCTGGGGCACACCAGTCCCGGGCCTGGGGCGAACTGGACAAAGGATTGGGGGTTTAACCACCCCCCTTCCTGGTCCCACCCATAGGGAGGGACCTAGCAGGTAGTCCGGCCCCAAGAATCCGCCTAAAGGTAGGAGCTGAGTCCTAAGACTTCAGACATCCTGGAATCAACTTGAAACTAAGAAGAAGACGGGAACTTCGACATTCTGCTGCACAGAAGACTGAAGGAAATCTCCCCTGTGGTCAGGGAGTGACCACCTTGCTAACGCAAGCACCATCCAGCAAATCAACGTCCGCTTTGCTGCCACCTCCCGCCGGAGCCCGAGCCCAGAGACTGACAAGACCTGGACCTCCAGACCTCTCACCGCCCGATCCACAGTCCCTGAAAAGAGGAGACCCGTGGAGGCACCGAGAAACGTGGAGCCAGCCATCTTGAAACGACCACGACAAGCTGACAAGTGCAACAACCGAGGCTCCCTCCAAGTTGTGCTTTAGGATCTGAGAAGCCCAACCCTCGAGCAGCATCTGCACCAAAGGTGAGCCCTCCAGCATCTCCACGATCTGCGTGGGGCCCTTCTGCATTTTGCCACTCAATGCGCCTAACCGGTTGCTGGCCCGCTGGCTAGTAGCCATCTTGGTGACGAACTTTACGAAATACACCGCTGGTCTGATTGCTCCAGACTGGCCCTTGCTCCCCTCCAAAGGAGCAATCCTTCTGACCTTGCTGGTCAGAACCATCAGCTTATTTCATCTCCTACAACAATTGCTTTTGCCAAGGCTTGTTTGCTTCGATCAAGTCGCCGACACCGCCGACAGCGAGAGCCTGCGTGGGACAGCTCGTGAACCTACTCCTGGACGTCGTCGACCTCCAGGGACAACGTGGCTGCAGAGACAAGCTACACCTTTCTTCCTGTTTGCACCCAACATTGCCTGGTACCCACCTGGTGCCACGCTGGTCACTGGCTAGTGACTGTGAACACTGTCCCCTCTGCTTACAGGTCTTCAACATCTCCGATCCACTCTTGGATCCACTGCATCTCTCCCAGACCGACCGCCTGCAGCATCTTTGTCTTCAAGCTCCACTGAACAGATAGAAGAAACCCGACACACTTCGAGGCCTATGCACCCGCTTCCTGTGGGTGAGGTAAAGCTGGCACACCTGTGCCCAAGTGTAGTATTACATCTCTAGTGCCTGTGTTCCAAATCTTGAGTTCCTAGTCCATCCGGAAGATCCTCTTTGCAGTAACTTTGTACTTTTTACGCACCCATTGAAACCTATGGGAGCACGCGTGTGACTATTTGCTCTGCACACGCCACCCGTGGACCTCCTGGTCACTAACTGAAGTTAGCTCCTTGTAGGCCCAGCGATTCTAGAGGCCCTAGGCCTTTTCCCTTTTCTGTTCGTGGTACTTATACCACTATTTTAGTATATGGTTTGAGCGGCCACCAGGGCCTATCCATATAAAGTGCAACTTCTGTGTATTCTACTGTAATCTTGTTTGACGATTTGTGCTCCTGTGCTCATAAAGAGACTAGGGGTTACTTTGAGAAATAAATACATATATATTTTGAATATATATCTGTGTGGTGTCCTTTCATTGGTATAAAAGGGGGTTGCATTTGGTAAAACAGCTGGCTTAACACGCTTCACGAGTTTAGCCTCAAAGACTGCTTAGCCTACGCTACCACTAGGGCAGCTAGTCCGAAAAGGTTGACTTACAACCACACCATAAGGGTTGCTTGGCATGGTACAAGGTGATCACTTTAACTAGTGAGCATCATATACCAGGCCAACTTCTCACATTGGTGAGCAGCGGTTTGATTTGAGCTTGCTGTGTTTTACCATTGTAATCTCTTGGTTACCAATTGAAAGATCACATAGGTACCTGTAGGTACATATAAAACAAGATTAGATATACATAAGTTCTACTGAACTTAGTTGTTGTAGAGCAAAGGGAGTAGCACACCCTGACTACAACTACTAGATAGGTTTAGTAGGTAAACCCAAGTGTAGGTAGATTGCAACACATCCACCCACACTTAAGAGCAATGGCTGGGGCAGAGGGGTCCACTGTACCCATCTCTGTTGAGAGTGACCCCCAGAGGGCACCATCCATCTTTGCTACCCTTAATCAGAATGAGCTCAGGCATTTGGCAACTCTTAGAGGCCTTAAACAGCCCAAGAACCCTACCTCTGCTTAGCTCAGAGAACTCTTGCAAAATGATGAGAATCAGAGAGAGCTCAAGAAAGCTTCCCAGTTAGCCCCCTTAGGGACAGGAACAGGAGGCCCCCCTTCTGAAGATGCTACAGAGGTACTCAGTTCCAATAGTCACCCCTTAGATGGCAATAATACCACAGAGGATGAGAGTGATAAAGGGGCTGATACAGAAAGTAGTGATGAGGAAGGGAGAACTAGCCCAGTGCCAAGTGTTATACTTGGCCCAGCTAAACTAAGGCTATTGGAGACTGACAGTGGGTTTACCCCATTGGATCTCCCCAGTGGACTTAACACAGGGCTTGGGAGGCAAAGGAATCGCTCAGGTGACTCCAATGCTTCTCATGGCTCTAGAGGCTCTCAAGGTCACTCCAGGAAAAGGATGACCACCCCTCAGAGGAGGGAACATGAGGCCAGAATGCAGGAAGCCCAGCTGAGGATCAGGAAGCAGGAGCTAGAAGTAGCCCTGATGGAAGAAAAACTGAGGAAGGCTAGGCAACCTAGAGAGAGTGGGTCTATACCCACTGGTGGCAGCATTGTCCCTAAGGACAAAGATAGGGTCTTTGATAATAGGAACCTGTGAGAAGTTGGCCTGGTATATGCTGTTCACTAGTTCTAGTGACCACCTTGTACCATGCCAAGCAACCCTTATGGTGTGGTTGTAAGTCAACCTTTTCGGACTAGCTGCCCTAGTGGTAGCGTAGGCTAAGCAGTCTTTGAGGCTAAACTCGTGATGCGTGTTAAGCAAGCTGTTTTACCAATAGTAACCCCCTTTTATACCAATGAAAGGACACCACACAGATATATATTCAAAATATATATGTATTTATTTCTCAAAGTAACCCCTAGTCTCTTTATGAGCACAGGAGCACAAATCGTCAAACAAGATTATCACAGAATACACAGAAGTTGCACTTTATATGGATAGGCCCTGGTGGCCACTCGAACCATATACTAAAATAGTGGTATAAGTACCACGAACAGAAAAGGGAAAAGGCCTAGGGCCTCTAGAATCGCTGGGCCTACAAGGAGCTAACGTCAGTTAGTGACCAGGAGGTCCACGGGTGGCGTGTGCAGAGCAAATAGTCACACGCGTGCTCCCATAGGTTTCAATGGGTGCGTAAAAAGTACAAAGTTACTGCAAAAGGAATCTTCCGGATGACCTAGGAACTTAAGATTTGGAACACAGGCACTAGAGATGTAATACTACACTTGGGCACAGGTGTGCCAGCTTTACCTCACCCACAGGAAGCGGGTGCATAGGCCTCGAAGTGCGTCGGGTTTCTTCTATCTGTTCCGTGGGGCCTGTAGACAAAAGTGCTGCAGGCGGTCGGTCGGGAAGAGATGCAGTGGATCCAAGAGTAGATCGGCGATATTGAAGACCTGAAAGCAGAGGGGACAGTGTTCACAGTCACTAGCCAGTGACCAGCGTGGCACCAGGTGGGTACCAGGCGATGTCGGGTGCAAACAGGAAGGAAGGTGTAGCTTGACTCTGCAGCCACGTGGTCCCTGAAGGTCGACGACGTCCAGGAGTCGAGTCACGAGCTGTCCCACGCAGGCTCTCGCTGTCGGCGGTGTCGGCGACTTGATCGAAGCAAACAAGCCTTGGCAAAAGCAATTGTTGTAGGCAAGGAGTTTAAGCTGATGGTTCTGACCAGCAAGGTCAGAGGAACTGCTCCTTTGGAGGGGAGCAAGGGCCAGTCTGGAGCAACCAGACCAGCGGTGTTTGTCGTAGATTTCGTCGCCAAGATGGCCACTAGCCAGCGGGCCAGCAACCGGTTAGGCGCGTCGAGTGGCAAAATGCAGAAGGGCCCCACGCAGATCGTGGAGATGCTGGAGGGCTCACCTTTGGTGCAGATGCTGCTCGAGGGTTGGGCTTCTCAGGACCCAAAGCACAACTTGGAGGGAGCCTCGGTTGTTGCACTGGTCAGCTTGTCGTAGTCGTTTCAAGATGGCTGGCTCCACGTGTCTCGGTGCCTCCACGGGTCTCCTCTTTGCAGGGACTGTGGATCGGGCGGTGAGAGGTCTGGAGGTCCAGGTCTTGTCAGTCTCTGGGCTCGGGCTCCGGCGGGAGGCGGCGGCAAAGCAGACGTTGATTCGCTGGATGGTGCTTGCGTTAGCCAGGTGGTCACTCCCTGACCACAGGGGAGATTGGCTTCAGTCCTCTGTGCAGCAGAGCGTCGAAGTTCCCGTCTTCTTCTTAGTTTTAAGTTGATTCCAGGATGTCTGAAGTCTTAGGACACAGCTCCTACCTTTAAGCGGATTCTAGGGGCCGGACTACCTGCTAGGTCCCTCCCTATGGGTGGGACCAGGAAGGGGGGTGGTTACACCCCCAATCCTTTGTCCAGCTCGCCCCAGGCCCGGGACTGGTGTGCCCCAGGATCGGTTTGAACTGGCATATGCACCGAGGCTCCTTGTGAGCCACAGGCATGTCTGGTTTCTTTCAAGCCCTACCTGACCAATACACAAAATCCTGTCTGGGGTGGTGCACGCACCTCCCCTGGCAGGAAACCCTTTGTCCACACCTCCCAAGCTGGAAGGACTCCCAGCAGCAGGAGGGCAGACTTGTGTCTGTGGTGGCAGCATCCATTTTGTGGAGCTGAGGCTATGTCTGATTTTATCCGGGTTTCAGGTACTGTACATGTCGTGTCCCTCTAGAAGGGTGGAATGCTAACCCCGTCGCCAGAATTGGCGAGGGGTTAGTATTCCAATTCGTATGACACCTTACTCGACATGTTTTGATAAAGCCAAACCAAAGATAGCATTTAACCGCGAGGTTCATAATGCACTTAAGAGTATATGGTATGACGATATCTGGAAACAGTAGAAGGAAGTGGTTCCGACCACTGCAGACAGGCTCAGCTCATGCCAGAGCACCATCTCACATGGAACCAAGCACTCTGCCTTCAGGATTGTTAAGGCCTGCCATAGGAGTGACTTATAGGTTACCAGGTGTCCCATTTAAGGTTAGGTATAGGTATACTACACCTAAGTAAGAGGTGATTACACCAACTTACCCCAGCTGAGTGAGCAGCCAGTTGTGTCAAATTGTTAGGCCAAGCCTGGGGTGGCACAATACATGCTTCAGCCCTTGGCAGGCCTTGGGTACACCAATGCCCTGGGTACCTAGTGTACACTGGTACAGGGGCTGACAGGGTGATCCAACCAATTGGGTATGTACCTAGGGTACATGGAGTCCATTTTAAAGAGAGAACAGCCAGGCTGAGATCCTGAATAGCAGGATCTCAGGCCAACTAAGTCGAAAAACCAGCTAGACACTAGGCAAAAATTTGGGGGTAACCATAGTCAGATATCCACCTTCCTACACAACCCCCCCCCAAACGAAGGGAGATAAGGCTGACCTTGACCAGGTAAGCCTATATTGCCCAAGTGGCCATATAAGGAGGAACCAGCACTGGCATGGTTACCCCCTGTCTCATGGTCCACTAAGCAATCCCTCACCCTAAGGGTATCAGAGGGTCTCCACCATAGGGAATCTCTACCTTTGGTGTGTCTTGGCAAAGTAAAAGGCTGGTGTTGAGATGGAGTACTGAAGTGAGTGTCCTCAAAGTGAGGCCTCAGCTTCCTCCAATCCCCCTCCACCATGGATGCCTTTCTTTCCTTAACTGAGTTGCACTGTGCTCTCAGGGTCAGCCTCTGGCTACCTAAAGCTGGAGGCTGGGTCCCTTTTGTGGGCTTACTGGAGGGACAGGTCAGGTTTGGGGCCCTAAGGTCCCAGGTTTGCCTGTGCCCAACAGAATCCCTCTGGGGGAGGTCCCTAACTACCTGTAAAGGAGATCCCTCAGGAATGTTTTTACCCATCACCTGACTAGGGCTACTAGCCAGGCAATCCTCATTCTTTTGATGGGGGGGTTCTTGTGGACAGGGGCCCTCTGGGGGTCCACTGGCCTCCCTGACCTCTGCAGCCCTGGGCTGACTGAGGCAGGGTAGAGAGAGGCAGGCTACCTGCACCAGACTGGGTCCCACCTTGGAAGGGGCCACTGACATCAGAGGCTCTGCCAGGCCAGGCCTGGCTACCTCTGGGGCAGTTCCTTCACAAGGGGTGAGGTCAGATCCCTGAGGAGGCTGACCTTTTCCTAATGTCTGGGGAGAGGGAGACTTTTCTTCCTCCCCACTACTCTCAGTTTGTGTGGAGTGATCCATAGTTTCAGGCTTCACTACACCTATGTCAGTCTGAGTATAGGCTGA
Organism: Triturus cristatus; assembly: GCF_964204655.1. Classification (NCBI taxonomy): domain Eukaryota; kingdom Metazoa; phylum Chordata; class Amphibia; order Caudata; family Salamandridae; genus Triturus; species Triturus cristatus. The sequence continues at coordinate 548,080 of NW_028187382.1, forward strand.
GACCATTACAGCCTTGCCAACCTTTTCAGGGGGGCACTCAGTTTGTGTTTGAGCTGTGACTGTCACAGCTCTGCCAGTCTCTACAGGGAAGTCTGTCTGTGCCTGGGCTGTGGCTACCACTGCCCTTCCAACCTTTTCAGGGAGGAAATCTATTTGGACAGGGGTTGTGAATGGCACAACCCCCCTACCCTTTTGTGACAGGCCTACCATTTTAGAATGGGTGTCTCGTTCAACTCCAGCCCAAGCTGAGAGTTCTAAGTCATTCCCCAGTAAGCAGTCTACAGGCAAGGTTGGGGACACTGCCACCCTTTTAGGGCCAGTGACACCTCCCCAGCTGAGACATACCTCTGCCATGGGATGACTGTTCTGTTTGCCATCAATGTTGGTCACCTGGTAGGAGAAACCAGGCAAAAGCTGCTCAGAGGGAACTAGCCAATGGGCCACCATTGTGATGCTAGCTCCAGTGTCTCTGTAGGCCTCAGCTTTTGTACCATTGATGTAGGGCTCCTGTCTGTACCTACCCAAAGTGTTGGGACAGGCAGTGAAGTTGGCAAACCCCATGCCACCATCACAGACAAGAGTATCTGCTGCAGGGGAATTGGCTAAGCCAGGGTCCCCCTGTGTTCCCCAAGTAAACCCACCCAGATTTCTGGGGGCACTCCCACCACCTGGGGGATTACTGCTGACAGTAATAGGTGGTGTGACAGGAGTAATTGGAGGAACAGTTTTGTTTTTAGCCCTTGGGCAACCGCTGTCAGTTTTCCAATGCCCAGGAGTTTTACACTCATGGCAGTAGGGCTTTTTAGCTGTGGTAGAGGAGGGAGCTTGGGACCCACCACCCTGTGTGGAGTTTTGGGGCCCTGAGGAAGGTTTCTCTTTTTCTTTATCCCCACCCTTCTCTTGAGGCTTGGTGGTATCTTTCTTTTGGTCACCACCCTGGTTTTTAGGCCTGATCCTGGTCCTGACCCATTTATCTGCCCTCTTTCCCAATTCTTGGGGAGAGGTCAAATCTGAGTCTACCATGTGTTGATGGAGAAGCTGGTTTTGACAATTACTTAAAATCTGCTCTCTCATCATCAAATTGTACAATCCTGTATAATCAGACACCTTACTTCCCAGCAACCAACCCTCCAAAGCCTTAGTGGCACATTCCACATATTCAGACCAGTCCTGAGTCTGTGTCTTCTGGGTGTCTCTGAACATTAACCTGTACTGTTCAGTGGTTAAGCCTAACCCATCAACTAGGACACTCTTCAGGACTCTGTAATTTCTGACATCCTCTTCTCTAACAGTGAGGAGTCTATCTCTGCCTCTCCCCTCAAAGGAGAGCCATAAGATTGCTGCCCACTGGTCTTCAGGAACCTGCTGCACTTTGCAGGCTCTCTCAAGAGCAGTCATCCATTTGTGGATGTCATCCCCACTTTTGTAGGGGGGCACAATCTTGGACAGGTTCCTATTGTCAAAGACCCTATCTTTGTCCCTAGGGACATTGCTGCCACCAGTGGGTATAGACCCACTCTCTCTATGCTGTCTAGCCTTGCTCAGTTTCTCTTCCATCAGGGCTACTTCTAGCTCCTGCTTCCTGATCCTCAGCTGGGCTTCTTGCATCTTGGCCTCATGTTCCCTCCTCTGAGGGGTGGTCATCCTTTTCCTGGAGTGACCTTGAGAGCCTCTAGAGCCATGAGAAGCATTGGAGTCACCTGAGCGATTCCTTTGCCTCCCAAGCCCTGTGTTAAGTCCACTGGGGAGATCCAGTGGGGTGAACCCACTGTCAGTCCCCAATAGCCTTGGTTTAGCTGGGCCAAGTATAACACTTGGCACTGGGCTAGTTCTCCCTTCATCCTCACCACTGTCTGTATCCCCCTCACTTTCCTCCTCTGTAGTATGGTTTTCATCTAAGGGATGGCTATTGGAAAGGGGTACTTCAGTGGCATCTTCAGAAGGGGGGCCTCCTGTTCCTGTCCCTAAGGGGGCTAACTGGGAAGCTCTCTTGAGCTCTCTCTGATTCTCATCTTCTTGCAAGAGTGCTCTGAGCACAGCAGAGGTAGGGTTCTTGGGCTGTTTAAGGCCTCTAAGAGTTGCCAACTGCCTGAGCTCATTCTGATTAAGGGTAGCAAAGATGGATGGTGCCCTCGGGGGGTCACTCTCAACAGAGATGGGTACAGTGGACCCCTCTGCCCCAGCCATTGCTCTTAAGTGTGGGTGGATGTGTTGCAATCTACCTACACTTGGGTTTACCTACTAAACCTATCTAGTAGTTGTAGTCAGGGTGTGCTACTCCCTTTGCTCTACAACAACTAAGTTCAGTAGAACTTAAGTATATCTAATCTTGTTTTATATGTACCTACAGGTACCTATGTGATCTTTCAATTGGTAACCAAGAGATTACAATGGTAAAACACAGCAAGCTCAAATCCAACCACTGCTCACCAATGTGAGAAGTTGGCCTGGTATATGCTGTTCACTAGTTCTAGTGACCACCTTGTACCATGCCAAGCAACCCTTATGGTGTGGTTGTAAGTCAACCTTTTCGGACTAGCTGCCCTAGTGGTAGCGTAGGCTAAGCAGTCTTTGAGGCTAAACTCGTGATGCGTGTTAAGCAAGCTGTTTTACCAATAGTAACCCCCTTTTATACCAATGAAAGGACACCACACAGATATATATTCAAAATATATATGTATTTATTTCTCAAAGTAACCCCTAGTCTCTTTATGAGCACAGGAGCACAAATCGTCAAACAAGATTATCACAGAATACACAGAAGTTGCACTTTATATGGATAGGCCCTGGTGGCCACTCGAACCATATACTAAAATAGTGGTATAAGTACCACGAACAGAAAAGGGAAAAGGCCTAGGGCCTCTAGAATCGCTGGGCCTACAAGGAGCTAACGTCAGTTAGTGACCAGGAGGTCCACGGGTGGCGTGTGCAGAGCAAATAGTCACACGCGTGCTCCCATAGGTTTCAATGGGTGCGTAAAAAGTACAAAGTTACTGCAAAAGGAATCTTCCGGATGACCTAGGAACTTAAGATTTGGAACACAGGCACTAGAGATGTAATACTACACTTGGGCACAGGTGTGCCAGCTTTACCTCACCCACAGGAAGCGGGTGCATAGGCCTCGAAGTGCGTCGGGTTTCTTCTATCTGTTCCGTGGGGCCTGTAGACAAAAGTGCTGCAGGCGGTCGGTCGGGAAGAGATGCAGTGGATCCAAGAGTGGATCGGCGATATTGAAGACCTGAAAGCAGAGGGGACAGTGTTCACAGTCACTAGCCAGTGACCAGCGTGGCACCAGGTGGGTACCAGGCGATGTCGGGTGCAAACAGGAAGGAAGGTGTAGCTTGACTCTGCAGCCACGTGGTCCCTGAAGGTCGACGACGTCCAGGAGTCGAGTCACGAGCTGTCCCACGCAGGCTCTCGCTGTCGGCGGTGTCGGCGACTTGATCGAAGCAAACAAGCCTTGGCAAAAGCAATTGTTGTAGGCAAAGAGTTTAAGCTGATGGTTCTGACCAGCAAGGTCAGAGGAACTGCTCCTTTGGAGGGGAGCAAGGGCCAGTCTGGAGCAACCAGACCAGCGGTGTTTGTTGTAGATTTCGTCGCCAAGATGGCCACTAGCCAGCGGGCCAGCAACCGGTTAGGCGCGTCGAGTGGCAAAATGCAGAAGGGCCCCACGCAGATCGTGGAGATGCTGGAGGGCTCACCTTTGGTGCAGATGCTGCTCGAGGGTTGGGCTTCTCAGGACCCAAAGCACAACTTGGAGGGAGCCTCGGTTGTTGCACTGGTCAGCTTGTCGTAGTCGTTTCAAGATGGCTGGCTCCACGTGTCTCGGTGCCTCCACGGGTCTCCTCTTTGCAGGGACTGTGGATCGGGCGGTGAGAGGTCTGGAGGTCCAGGTCTTGTCAGTCTCTGGGCTCGGGCTCCGGCGGGAGGCGGCGGCAAAGCAGACGTTGATTCGCTGGATGGTGCTTGCGTTAGCCAGGTGGTCACTCCCTGACCACAGGGGAGATTGGCTTCAGTCCTCTGTGCAGCAGAGCGTCGAAGTTCCCGTCTTCTTCTTAGTTTTAAGTTGATTCCAGGATGTCTGAAGTCTTAGGACACAGCTCCTACCTTTAAGCGGATTCTAGGGGCCGGACTACCTGCTAGGTCCCTCCCTATGGGTGGGACCAGGAAGGGGGGTGGTTACACCCCCAATCCTTTGTCCAGCTCGCCCCAGGCCCGGGACTGGTGTGCCCCAGGATCGGTTTGAACTGGCATATGCACCGAGGCTCCTTGTGAGCCACAGGCATGTCTGGTTTCTTTCAAGCCCTACCTGACCAATACACAAAATCCTGTCTGGGGTGGTGCACGCACCTCCCCTGGCAGGAAACCCTTTGTCCACACCTCCCAAGCTGGAAGGACTCCCAGCAGCAGGAGGGCAGACTTGTGTCTGTGGTGGCAGCATCCATTTTGTGGAGCTGAGGCTATGTCTGATTTTATCCGGGTTTCAGGTACTGTACATGTCGTGTCCCTCTAGAAGGGTGGAATGCTAACCCCGTCGCCAGAATTGGCGAGGGGTTAGTATTCCAATTCGTATGACACCTTACTCGACATGTTTTGATAAAGCCAAACCAAAGATAGCATTTAACCGCGAGGTTCATAATGCACTTAAGAGTATATGGTATGACGATATCTGGAAACAGTAGAAGGAAGTGGTTCCGACCACTGCAGACAGGCTCAGCTCATGCCAGAGCACCATCTCACATGGAACCAAGCACTCTGCCTTCAGGATTGTTAAGGCCTGCCATAGGAGTGACTTATAGGTTACCAGGTGTCCCATTTAAGGTTAGGTATAGGTATACTACACCTAAGTAAGAGGTGATTACACCAACTTACCCCAGCTGAGTGAGCAGCCAGTTGTGTCAAATTGTTAGGCCAAGCCTGGGGTGGCACAATACATGCTTCAGCCCTTGGCAGGCCTTGGGTACACCAATGCCCTGGGTACCTAGTGTACACTGGTACAGGGGCTGACAGGGTGATCCAACCAATTGGGTATGTACCTAGGGTACATGGAGTCCATTTTAAAGAGAGAACAGCCAGGCTGAGATCCTGAATAGCAGGATCTCAGGCCAACTAAGTCGAAAAACCAGCTAGACACTAGGCAAAAATTTGGGGGTAACCATAGTCAGATATCCACCTTCCTACAGAACCTGTCTAAGGTTGTGCCCCCCTACAAAAGTGGGGATGACATCCACAAATGGATAACTGCTCTTGAGAGATCCTGCAAAGTACAGCAGGTTCCTGAAGACCAGTGGGCAGCAATCCACTGGCTCTCCTTAGAAGGAAGAGGCAGAGACAGACTACTCACTGTTAGAGAAGAGGATGTCAGAAACTACAGAGTCCTGAAGAGTGTTCTGGTTGATGGGTTAGGCTTAACCACTGAACAGTACAGGTTAATGTTCAGAGACACCCAAAAGACACAGACTCAGGACTGGTCTGAATATGTTGAATGTGCCACTAAGGCTTTGGAGGGTTGGTTGCTGGGAAGTAAGGTATCTGATTATACAGGATTGTACAATTTGATGATGAGAGAACAGATTTTAAGTAACTGTCAAAACCAGCTCCTCCATCAACACCTGGTAGATTCAGATTTGACCTCTCCCCAAGAATTGGGAAAGAGGGCAGATAAATGGGTCAGGACCAGGATCAGGCCTAAGAATCAGAGTGGTGACCAAAAGAAAGATACCACCAAACCTCAAGAGAAGGGAGGGGATAAGGCAAAAGAGAAATTTTCCTCAGGGCCCCAAAACTCCACACAGGGTGGTGGGTCCCAAGCTCCCTCCTCTACCACAGGTAAAAAGCCTTACTGCCATGAGTGTAAAACTCCTGGGCATTGGAAAACTGACAGCAGTTGCCCAAGGGCTACAAACAAAACTGTTCCTCCAATTACTCCTGTCACACCACCTATTACTGTCAGCAGTAATCCCCCAGGTGGTGGGAGTGCCCCCAAAAATTTGGGTGGGTTTACTTGGGGAACACAGGGGGACCCTGGCTTAGCCAATTCCCCTGCAGCAGATACTCTTGTCTGTGATGGTGGCATGGGGTTTGCCAACTTCACTGCCTGTCCCAACACTTTGGGTAGGTACAGACAGGAGCCCTACATCAATGGTACAAAAGCTGAGGCCTACAGAGACACTGGAGCTAGCATCACAATGGTGGCCCATTGGCTAGTTCCCTCTGAGCAGCTTTTGCCTGGTTTCTCCTACCAGGTGACCAACATTGATGGCAAACAGAACAGTCATCCCATGGCAGAGGTATGTCTCAGCTGGGGAGGTGTCACTGGCCCTAAAAGGGTGGCAGTGTCCCCAACCTTGCCTGTAGACTGCTTACTGGGGAATGACTTAGAACTCTCAGCTTGGGCTGGAGTTGAACAAGACACCCATTCTAAAATGGTAGGCCTTTCACACAAGGGTAGTGGGGTTGTGCCATTCACAACCCCTGTCCAAATAGATTTCCTCCCTGGAAAGGTTGGAAGGGCAGTGGTAGCCACAGCCCAGGCACAGACAGACTTCCCTGTAGAGACTGGAAGAGCTGTGACAGTCACAGCTCAAACACAAACTGAGTGCCCCCCTGAAAAGGTTGGCAAGGCTGTAATGGTCTCAGCCTATACTCAGACTGACATAGGTGTAGTGAAGCCTGAAACTATGGATCACTCCACACAAACAGAGAGTAGTGGGGAGGAAGAAAAGTCTCCCTCTCCCCAGACATTAGGAAAAAGTCAGCCTCCTCAGGGAGCTGACCTCACCCCTTGTGAAGGAACTGCCCCAGAGGTAGCCTGCCTGGCCTGGCAGAGCCTCTGATGGCAGTGGCCCCTTCCAAGGTGGGACCCAGTCTGGTGCAGGTAGCCTGCCTCTCTCTACCCTGCCTCAGTCAGCCCAGGGCTGCAGAGGTCAGGGAGGCCAGTGGACCCCAAGAGGGCCCCTGTCCACCAGAACCCCCCCATCAAAAGAATGAGGATTGCCTGGCTAGTAGCCCTAGTCAGGTGATGGGTAAAAACATTCCTGAGGGATCTCCTTTACAGGTAGTTATGGACCTCCCCCAGAGGGATTCTGTTGGGTACAGGCAAACATGGGACCTTAGGGCCCCAGACCTGACCTGTTCCTCCAGTAAGCCCAAAAAAAGGGACCCAGCCTCCAGCTTTAGGTAGCCAGAGGCTGACCCTGAGAGCACAGTGCAACTCAGTTAAGGAAAGAAAGGCATCCATGGTGGAGGGGGATTGGAGGAAGGTGAGGCCTCACTTTGAGGACACTCACTTCAGTACTCCATCTCAACACCAGCCTTTTACTTTGCCAAGACACACCAAAGGTAGAGATTCCCTATGGTGGAGACCCTCTGATACCCTTAGGGTGAGGGATTGCTTAGTGGACCATGATACAGGGGGTAAGCATGCCAGTGCTGGTTCCTCCTTATATGGTCACTTGGGCAATATAGGCTTACCTGGTCAAGGTCAGCCTTATCTCCCTTCGTTTGGGGGGGGGTTGTGTAGGAAGGTGGATATCTGACTATGGTTACCCCCAAATTTTTGCCTAGTGTCTAGCTGGTTTTTCGACTTAGTTGGCCTGAGATCCTGCTATTCAGGATCTCAGCCTGGCTGTTCTCTCTTTAAAATGGACTCCATGTACCCTAGGTACATACCCAATTGGTTGGATCACCCTGTCAGCCCCTGTACCAGTGTACACTAGGTACCCAGGGCATTGGTGTACCCAAGGCCTGCCAGGGGCTGAAGCATGTATTATGCCACCCCAGGCTTGGCCTGACAATTTGACACAACTGGCTGATCACTCAGCTGGGGTAAGTTGGTGTAATCACCTCTTACTAAGGTGTAGTATACCTATACCTAACCTTAAATGGGACACCTGGTAACCTATAAGTCACTCCTATGGCAGGCCTTAACAATCCTGAAGGCAGAGTGCTTGGTTCCATGTGAGATGGTGCTCTGGCATGAGCTGAGCCTGTCTGCAGTGGTCGGAACAACTTCCTTCTACTGTTTCCAGATATCGTCATACCATATACTCTTAAGTGCATTATGAACCTCGCGGTTAAATGCTAACTTTGGTTTGGCTTTATCAAAACATGTCGAGTAAGGTGTCATACGAATTGGAATACTAACCCCTCGCCAATTCTGGCGACGGGGTTAGCATTCCACCCTTCTAGAGGGACACGACATGTACAGTACCTGAAACCCGGGTAAAATCAGACATAGCCTCAGCTCCACAAAATGGATGCTGCCACCCCAGACACAAGTCTGCCCTCCTGCTGCTGGGAGTCCTTCCAGCTTGGGAGGTGTGGACAAAGGGTTTCCTGCCAGGGGAGGTGCATGCACCACCCCAGACAGGATTTTGTGTATTGGTCAGGTAGGGCTTGAAAGAAACCAGACATGCCTGTGGCTCACAAGGAGCCTCGGTGCATATGCCAGTTCAAACCGGTCCTGGGGCACACCAGTCCTGGGCCTGGGGCGAACTGGACAAAGGATTGGGGGTGTAACCACCCCCCTTCCTGGTCCCACCCATAGGGAGGGACCTAGCAGGTAGTCCGGCCCCTAGAATCCGCTTAAAGGTAGGAGCTGTGTCCTAAGACTTCAGACATCCTGGAATCAACTTGAAACTAAGAAGAAGACGGGAACTTCGACATTCTGCTGCACAGAAGACTGAAGGAAATCTCCCCTGTGGTCAGGGAGTGACCACCTTGCTAACGCAAGCACCATCCAGCAAATCAACGTCCGCTTTGCCGCCGCCTCCCGCCGGAGCCCGAGCCCAGAGACTGACAAGACCTGGACCTCCAGACCTCTCACCGCCCGATCCACAGTCCCTGAAAAGAGGAGACCCGTGGAGCACCGAGACACGTGGAGCCAGCCATCTTGAAATGACCACAACAAGCTGACAAGTGCAACAACCGAGGCTCCCTCCAAGTTGTGCTTTGGGATCTGAGAAGCCCAACCCTCGAGCAGCATCTGCACCAAAGGTGAGCCCTCCAGCATCTCCACGATCTGCGTGGGGCCCTTCTGCATTTTGCCACTTGACACGCCTAACCGGTTGATGGCCCGCTGGCTAGTAGCCATCTTGGCAACGAACTTTACGAAATACACCGCTGGTCTAGTTGCTCCAGACTGGCCCTTGCTCCCCTCCAAAGGAGCAGTCCTTCTGACCTTGCTGGTCAGAACCATCAGCTTATTTCATCTCCTACAACAATTGCTTTTGCCAAGGCTTGTTTGCTTCGATCAAGTCGCCGACACCGCCGACAGTGAGAGCCTGCGTGGGACAGCTCGTGAACCGACTCCTGGACGTCGTCGACCTCCAGGGACCACGTGGCTGCAGAGACAAGCTACACCTTTCTTCCTGTTTGCACCCGACATTGCCTGGTACCCACCTGGTGCCACGCTGGTCACTGGCTAGTGACTGTGAACACTGTCCCCTCTGCTTACAGGTCTTCAACATCTCCGATTCACTCTTGGATCCACTGCATCTCTCCCGGACCGACCGCCTGCAGCATCTTTGTCTTCAAGCTCCACGGAACAGATAGAAGAAACCCGACGCACTTCGAGGCCTATGCACCCGCTTCCTGTGGGTGAGGTAAAGCTGGCACACCTGTGCCCAAGTGTAGTATTACATCTCTAGTGCCTGTGTTCCAAATCTTGAGTTCCTAGTCCATCCGGAAGATCCTCTTTGCAGTAACTTTGTACTTTTTACGCACCCATTGAAACCTATGGGAGCACGCGTGTGACTATTTGCTCTGCACACGCCCCCCGTGGACCTCCTGGTCACTAACTGAAGTTAGCTCCTTGTAGGCCCAGCGATTCTAGAGGCCCTAGGCCTTTTCCCTTTTCTGTTTGTGGTACTTATACCACTATTTTAGTATATGGTTTGAGCGGCCACCAGGGCCTATCCATATAAAGTGCAACTTCTGTGTATTCTACTGTAATCTTGTTTGACGATTTGTGCTCATGTGCTCATAAAGAGACTAGGGGTTACTTTGAGAAATAAATACATATATATTTTGAATATATATCTGTGTGGTGTCCTTTCATTGGTATAAAAGGGGGTTGCATTTGGTAAAACAGCTGACTTAACACGCTTCACGAGTTTAGCCTCAAAGACTGCTTAGCCTACGCTACCACTAGGGCAGCTAGTCCGAAAAGGTTGACTTACAACCACACCATAAGGGTTGCTTGGCATGGTACAAGGTGATCACTTTAACTAGTGAGCATCATATACCAGGCCGACTTCTCACAGTGTGCATCTGTCCTGGTGACAGCATTGAGACCCCTGTAGTCCACACAGAACCTCATCTCTCTCTTGCCATCTTTGGTGTGAGGTTTGGGGACCAGAACCACTGGGCTAGCCCAGGGGCTCTCTGAGGGTTCAATGACACCCAATTCCAGCATTTTGTGTACCTCAGCCTTTATACAGTCCCTGACGTGGTCAGGTTGTCTGTAAAGTTTGTTCTTCACAGGCAGACTGGCACCAGTGTGCACCACATGGGTACACCATTCAGTTTGACTAGGTATCAGTGAGAACATATGTTGAAATGATTGTAGAACCTGTCTACATTCAATCTGCTGATGATAGGTGAGGTTGCCTCCAAGGGTCACTCCTTCAACTGATCCATCTTCAGGGTTCTGAGACAACAAGTCCGGGAGAGGGTCACTCTCTTCCTCCTGTCCCTCATCTGTAGCCATGAGCAAGCCCATGTCTGCCCTGTCAACATATGCTTTTAACCTGTTAACATGGAGTACCCTGTGGGGACTCCTGGGAGTTCCTAGGTCCACCAAGTAGGTAACCTCTCCCTTCTTTTCCAGGATTGTATGGGGTCCAGACCATTTGTCTTGGAGTGCTGCTGGGGCCACTGGCGCCAACACCCATACCTTCTGTCCTGGCTGAAACTCAACCAAGATAGCCTTTTGGTCATGCCAAGCTTTCTGTAAGGCCTGGCTTGCCTCAAGGTTTTTGGATGCCTTCTCCATATACTCAGCCATCCTGGAGCGGAGACCAAGTACATAGTCCACTATGCCTTGTTTAGGCTTTTTGAGAGGTAACTCCCATCCTTCCTTCACTAAACACAGTGAGCCTCTTACAGGGTGCCCAAACAACAATTCAAAGGGGCTGTAGCCAACTCCTTTTTGTGGGACCTCTCTGTAAGCAAACAGAAGGCAGGGTAGAAGGATGTCCCATCTTCGCCTGAGCTTTTCAGGTAATCCTTTGATCATACCCTTTAGGGTCTTGTTGAATCTCTCAACAAGCCCATTGCATTGTGGGTGATAAGGAGTGGTGAAATTGTAGTTGACACCACATTCCTTCCACATAGCTGTCAAGTATCCTGACATGAAGTTGGTACCTCTGTCAGAAACCACCTCCTTAGGAAACCCCACTCTGGAGAATACTCCTAGCAGGGCCTTTTTGCTTCACTGGTTTTTGACATATTGAGGCTGTGGGCCTGCTAATCTGACCCCCAGCCTGCTGTTCTCTCTAACTAAATTGACACTATGCACCCTAGGTGCATAACCAATTGGAATTGGATCACCCTGTGACCCCCTGTACCAGTGTACACTAGGTACCCAGGGCATTGGTGTATCTACGGCCTACCAGGGGCTGAAGCATGTATTGTGCCACCCCTGGCCTGGCCTAACAAATTTGACACAACTGGCTGATCACTCAGCTGGGGTAAGTTGGTGTAACCACCTCTTACTTAGGTGTAGTGTACCTATACCTAACCTTAAATGGGACACATGTTAACCTATAAGTCACTCCTATGGCAGGCCTTAACAATCCTGAAGGCAGAGTGCTTGGTTCCATGTGAGATGGTGCTCTGGCATGAGCTGAGCCTGTCTGCAGTGGTCGGAACAACTTCCTTCTACCGTTTCCAGATATCGTCATACCATATACTCATAAGTGCATTATGAACCTCGCGGTTAAATGCTATCTTTGGTTTGGCTTTATCAAAACATGTCGAGTAAGGTGTCATACAAATTGGAATACTAACCCCTCGCCAATTCTGGTGACGGGGTTAGCATTACACCCTTCTAGAGGGACACGACATGTACAGTACCTGAAACCCGGGTAAAATCAGACATAGCCTCAGCTCCACAAAATGGATGCTGCCACCACAGACACAAGTCTGCCCTCCTGCTGCTGGGAGTCCTTCCAGCTTGGGAGACGTGGACAAAGGGTTTCCTGCCAAGGGAGGTGCAAGCACCACACCCAGACAGGATTTTGTGTATTGGTCAGGTAGGGCTTGAAAGAAACCAGACATGCCTGAGGCTCACAAGGAGCCTCGGTGCATATGCCAGTTCAATCCGGTCCTGGGGCACACCAGCCCCGGACCTGGGGTTAGCTGGACAAAGGATTGGGGGTGTAACCACCCCCCTTCCTGGTCCCACCCTTAGGGAGGGACCTAGCAGGTAGTCCGGCCCCTAGCATCCGCTTAAAGGTAGGAGCTGTGTCCTAAGACTTCAGACATCCTGGAATCAACTTAACCACAAGAAGAAGACGGGAACTTCGACGCTCTGCTGCACAGAGGACTGAAGGAAATCTCCCCTATGGTCAGGGAGTGACCATCTTGCTAACGCAAGCACCAACCAGCTATTCGACATCTGCTTTGCCGCCGCCTCCCACCGGTGCCTGAGACCAGAGCCCAAAAAGTCCTGGACCTCCAGACCTCTCACAGCCCGATCCACAGTCCCTGCAAAGAAGGAACCCGTGGAGGCACCGAGACACTTGGAGCCAGCCATCTTGAAAGACCAACGACAAGCTGCAAGCACGACAACAGAGGATCCCTCCAAGTTGTGCTTTGGGTCCTGAGAAGCCCAACCACAGAGCAGCATATGCACCAAAGGTGAGCCCTCCAGCATCTCCACGATCTGCGTGGGGCCCCTCTGCACTTTGCATCTCGATGCGCCTGCCCGGTCCCTGGCCCGTTGGCTAGTGGCCATTTTGGCGATCTATTTTGAAATCAACAATGCTGGTCTGGTTGCCCCAGACTGGCCATAGCTGCTCTCCAAAAGAGCAGCCCCTCTGACCTTGCTGGTCAGAACAATCAGCTTTCCTCTCTTTCCACGACTCCTGCCTTTGCCAAGGCTTGTTTGCTTCTTTTGAGTCGCCGACACCGCCGACAGCGAGAGCCTGCGTGGGACAGCTCGTGACTCGACTCCTGGACGTCGTCGACTTTCAAGGACCACGTGGCTGTGGAGACAAGCTACACCTAACCACCTGTTTGCACCCGACATCGCCTGGTACCTTCCTGGTGCCACGCCGGTCACTGGCTAGTGACTGTAAACACTGTCCCCTCTGCTTTCAGGTCTTCTACAACTCCGATCCACCCTTGGATCCACCGCATCTCTTCTGGACCGACCGCCTGCAGCATCTTTGTCATCAGGCTCCATTGAATCGATAGAAGAAACCCTACGCACTTCGAGACCTATGCACCCGCTTCCTGTGGGTGAGGTAAAGCTGGCACTCCAGTGCCCAAATGTAGAGAAACATATCTAGTGTCTGTGTTTTGAATCTTAAGATCGTAGTCCATCCAGAAGACCCTTTCTACAGTAACTTTTAAACTTTTACACACCCATTGAAAACCTATGGGAGCACGCGTGTAACTTTCCTCACTGCACACGTGACCCGTGGACCTCCTGGTCACTAACTGAAGTTAGCTCCTTGTAGGCCCAGCGATTCTAGAGGCCCTAGGCCTTTTCCCTTTCCTGTTCGTGGTACTTATACCACTATTTCAGTATATGGTTTGAGTGGCCACCAGGGCCCATCCATATAAAGTGCAACTTCTGTATATTATAACGTTGTCTTGTTTAACGATTTGTGCTCCTGTGCTCATAAAGAGTCTAGGGGATACTTTGAGAAATAAATACATATATATTTTGAATATATATCTGTGTGGTGTCCTTTCATTGGTATAAAAGGGGGTTACATTTGGTAAAACAGCTGGCTTAACACGCTTCACGAGTTTAGCCCCAAAGACTGCTTAGCCTACGCTACCACTAGGGCAGCTAGTCCGAAAAGGTTGACTTACAACCACACCATAAGGGTTGCTTGGCATGGTACAAGGTGATCACTTTAACTAGTGAGCATCATATACCAGGCCGACTTCTCACAGTGTGCATCTGTCCTGGTGACAGCATTGAGACCCCTGTAGTCCACACAGAACCTCATCTCTCTCTTGCCATCTTTGGTGTGAGGTTTGGGGACCAGAACCACTGGGCTAGCCCAGGGGCTCTCTGAGGGTTCAATGACACCCAATTCCAGCATTTTGTGTACCTCAGCCTTTATACAGTCCCTGACGTGGTCAGGTTGTCTGTAAAGTTTGTTCTTCACAGGCAGACTGGCACCAGTGTCCACCACATGGGTACACCATTCAGTTTGACTAGGTATCAGTGAGAACATATGTTGAAATGATTGTAGAACCTGTCTACATTCAATCTGCTGATGATAGGTGAGGTTGCCTCCAAGGGTCACTCCTTCAACTGATCCATCTTCAGGGTTCTGAGACAACAAGTCCGGGAGAGGGTCACTCTCTTCCTCCTGTCCCTCATCTGTAGCCATGAGCAAGCCCATGTCTGCCCTGTCAACATATGCTTTTAACCTGTTAACATGGAGTACCCTGTGGGGACTCCTGGGAGTTCCTAGGTCCACCAAGTAGGTAACCTCTCCCTTCTTTTCCAGGATTGTATGGGGTCCAGACCATTTGTCTTGGAGTGCTGCTGGGGCCACTGGCGCCAACACCCATACCTTCTGTCCTGGCTGAAACTCAACCAAGATAGCCTTTTGGTCATGCCAAGCTTTCTGTAAGGCCTGGCTTGCCTCAAGGTTTTTGGATGCCTTCTCCATATACTCAGCCATCCTGGAGCGGAGACCAAGTACATAGTCCACTATGCCTTGTTTAGGCTTTTTGAGAGGTAACTCCCATCCTTCCTTCACTAAACACAGTGAGCCTCTTACAGGGTGCCCAAACAACAATTCAAAGGGGCTGTAGCCAACTCCTTTTTGTGGGACCTCTCTGTAAGCAAACAGAAGGCAGGGTAGAAGGATGTCCCATCTTCGCCTGAGCTTTTCAGGTAATCCTTTGATCATACCCTTTAGGGTCTTGTTGAATCTCTCAACAAGCCCATTGCATTGTGGGTGATAAGGAGTGGTGAAATTGTAGTTGACACCACATTCCTTCCACATAGCTGTCAAGTATCCTGACATGAAGTTGGTACCTCTGTCAGAAACCACCTCCTTAGGAAACCCCACTCTGGAGAATACTCCTAGCAGGGCCTTTTTGCTTCACTGGTTTTTGACATATTGAGGCTGTGGGCCTGCTAATCTGACCCCCAGCCTGCTGTTCTCTCTAACTAAATTGACACTATGCACCCTAGGTGCATAACCAATTGGAATTGGATCACCCTGTGACCCCCTGTACCAGTGTACACTAGGTACCCAGGGCATTGGTGTATCTACGGCCTACCAGGGGCTGAAGCATGTATTGTGCCACCCCTGGCCTGGCCTAACAAATTTGACACAACTGGCTGATCACTCAGCTGGGGTAAGTTGGTGTAACCACCTCTTACTTAGGTGTAGTGTACCTATACCTAACCTTAAATGGGACACATGTTAACCTATAAGTCACTCCTATGGCAGGCCTTAACAATCCTGAAGGCAGAGTGCTTGGTTCCATGTGAGATGGTGCTCTGGCATGAGCTGAGCCTGTCTGCAGTGGTCGGAACAACTTCCTTCTACCGTTTCCAGATATCGTCATACCATATACTCATAAGTGCATTATGAACCTCGCGGTTAAATGCTATCTTTGGTTTGGCTTTATCAAAACATGTCGAGTAAGGTGTCATACAAATTGGAATACTAACCCCTCGCCAATTCTGGTGACGGGGTTAGCATTACACCCTTCTAGAGGGACACGACATGTACAGTACCTGAAACCCGGGTAAAATCAGACATAGCCTCAGCTCCACAAAATGGATGCTGCCACCACAGACACAAGTCTGCCCTCCTGCTGCTGGGAGTCCTTCCAGCTTGGGAGACGTGGACAAAGGGTTTCCTGCCAAGGGAGGTGCAAGCACCACACCCAGACAGGATTTTGTGTATTGGTCAGGTAGGGCTTGAAAGAAACCAGACATGCCTGAGGCTCACAAGGAGCCTCGGTGCATATGCCAGTTCAATCCGGTCCTGGGGCACACCAGCCCCGGACCTGGGGTTAGCTGGACAAAGGATTGGGGGTGTAACCACCCCCCTTCCTGGTCCCACCCTTAGGGAGGGACCTAGCAGGTAGTCCGGCCCCTAGCATCCGCTTAAAGGTAGGAGCTGTGTCCTAAGACTTCAGACATCCTGGAATCAACTTAACCACAAGAAGAAGACGGGAACTTCGACGCTCTGCTGCACAGAGGACTGAAGGAAATCTCCCCTATGGTCAGGGAGTGACCATCTTGCTAACGCAAGCACCAACCAGCTATTCGACATCTGCTTTGCCGCCGCCTCCCGCCGGTGCCTGAGACCAGAGCCCAAAAAGACCTGGACCTCCAGACCTCTCACAGCCCGATCCACAGTCCCTGCAAAGAAGGAACCCGTGGAGGCACCGAGACACTTGGAGCCAGCCATCTTGAAAGACCAACGACAAGCTGCAAGCACGACAACAGAGGATCCCTCCAAGTTGTGCTTTGGGTCCTGAGAAGCCCAACCACAGAGCAGCATATGCACCAAAGGTGAGCCCTCCAGCATCTCCACGATCTGCGTGGGGCCCCTCTGCACTTTGCATCTCGATGCGCCTGCCCGGTCCCTGGCCCGTTGGCTAGTGGCCATTTTGGCGATCTATTTTGAAATCAACAATGCTGGTCTGGTTGCCCCAGACTGGCCATAGCTGCTCTCCAAAAGAGCAGCCCCTCTGACCTTGCTGGTCAGAACAATCAGCTTTCCTCTCTTTCCACGACTCCTGCCTTTGCCAAGGCTTGTTTGCTTCTTTTGAGTCGCCGACACCGCCGACAGCGAGAGCCTGCGTGGGACAGCTCGTGACTCGACTCCTGGACGTCGTCGACTTTCAAGGACCACGTGGCTGTGGAGACAAGCTACACCTAACCACCTGTTTGCACCCGACATCGCCTGGTACCTTCCTGGTGCCACGCCGGTCACTGGCTAGTGACTGTAAACACTGTCCCCTCTGCTTTCAGGTCTTCTACAACTCCGATCCACCCTTGGATCCACCGCATCTCTTCTGGACCGACCGCCTGCAGCATCTTTGTCATCAGGCTCCATTGAATCGATAGAAGAAACCCTACGCACTTCGAGACCTATGCACCCGCTTCCTGTGGGTGAGGTAAAGCTGGCACTCCAGTGCCCAAATGTAGAGAAACATATCTAGTGTCTGTGTTTTGAATCTTAAGATCGTAGTCCATCCAGAAGACCCTTTCTACAGTAACTTTTAAACTTTTACACACCCATTGAAAACCTATGGGAGCACGCGTGTAACTTTCCTCACTGCACACGTGACCCGTGGACCTCCTGGTCACTAACTGAAGTTAGCTCCTTGTAGGCCCAGCGATTCTAGAGGCCCTAGGCCTTTTCCCTTTCCTGTTCGTGGTACTTATACCACTATTTCAGTATATGGTTTGAGTGGCCACCAGGGCCCATCCATATAAAGTGCAACTTCTGTATATTATAACGTTGTCTTGTTTAACGATTTGTGCTCCTGTGCTCATAAAGAGTCTAGGGGATACTTTGAGAAATAAATACATATATATTTTGAATATATATCTGTGTGGTTTCCTTTCATTGGTATAAAGGGGGGTTGCACTTGGTAAAACAGCCTGCTTAACACGCTTTAACGAGTTTAGCCTCAAAGACTGCTTAGCCTACGCTACCACTAGGGCAGCTAGTCTGAAAAGGTTGACTTACAACCACACCATAAGGGTTGCTTGGCATGGTACAAGGTGGTCCCTTTAAATAGTGAACATCATATACCAGGCCAACTTCTCACACATGGGCCAAGGTAAGAAGGAAGCCCCTAAATTGCAGAGGTATAACCAACCTCCAGGTTGTACCAGGTTTTGGGTCTCTAGCCTCTGAATAAAGGAGCCCACCATCCCAATACACTTTATGGGTACCTTGAGCATTCCCAGCAGCCTCAGCAGCAGCCAGCTGTCTGAGGGGTTCAAGAGATGGACAGGTTAACTGAGCCTGCCCCAAGTCAGCCCTGGAATGTCCCCCTGTCCCCAGAAACTCAACCTGATCAGGTTCAAGCTCTTCAGGGACAGTTCCTTCAGGGTCCTCTAGATCAGCTTCCTGGGAAGGCTGATCATCACTTGTAGGCAGGGGGGAAGGCACAGCCTTAACCCTCCTGTTCTTCTTCTTGGTAGGTGCTTGGTCCATTGTTCCAGGATCCAAGACCTGTGGTTCAGTAAGGCACTTTTTGGCCTGTGACCTGGTCACAGCAAGGACATGTGGTGATATACCTAACATCTCTGCATGTGCCCTGTACTCCACTTCTGACCATAGAGAAATCTCTAGGTCATTGCCCAACAAACATTCTACTGGGAGGTCTGCACTAACCACAACCCTTTTGAGGCCAGTTACCCCTCCCCATGAGAAGTTAACAACTGCCACACTATGTGAAGTAGTGGCATTGCTGGCATTGGTCACCAGGTAATTCTCACCTGGTATGTACTGTCCAGGGTCCACAAAGCCTGGTGTCACCATGGTGACACTGGCACATGTGTCCCTGTAGGCTTGAGCCACTTTTTCATTTATTAAAGGAGTCTGTCTGTACTTGCCCAGGTTACTGGGGCTCACAGTCAGGGACAAATCCATGTCCCCATCACAGATCAAGACTGCCTGTGTCAGGGTTCTGTCTAAGTCAGAATCTCCTTCAGTTTCCATAGTGATTCCCACTACACCCTTTGTCTGGGGACCAACACTGCTAACAGTAGTACTGGGAGCAGGTGCCTTAGGGGCAACAGTGTTGGGGGCTCCACCCTTATTACAATCACTAGTCCAGTGAGTTGTATTCTTGCAAGATTTGCACCAGGGTTTCTTTGGACCTTCTTTCTTCTTCCCTTTAGGTTGGGACCCACCCTCGTTAGTACTAGTTTGGAGCCCTGTTGAAGACGTCTGGTCTTTGGATTTCTGATCTCCAACCTTTTGGTCTGTTTTCTTCTGATCACCCCCTTGGCCCTGGTTCTGGTTCTTTTGCTTAACCCTGGTTATGGCCCATTTGTCTGCCTTCTTTCCCAATTCTTGGGGAGAGGTCAGATCTGAGTCAACCAAGTGTTGATGCAGTTGCTGGTTCTGACAGTTATTTAAAATCTGTTCTCTCATCATCAAATTGTACAATCCTGTATAATCAGATACCTTACTTCCCAGCAACCAACCCTCCAAAGCCTTAGTGGCACATTCAATGTATTCAGACCAGTCCTGAGTCTGTGTCTTCTGGGTGTCTCTGAACATTAACCTGTACTGTTCAGTGGTTAAGCCTAACCCATCAACTAGGACACTCTTCGGGGCTCTGTAGTTTCTGACATCCTCCTCCCTAACAGTGAGGAGTCTATCTCTGCCTCTACCTTCAAAGGAGAGTGTAGGAAGGTGGATATCTGACTATGGTTACCCCCAAATTTTTGCCTAGTGTCTAGCTGGTTTTTCGACTTAGTTGGCCTGAGATCCTGCCATTCAGGCTCTCAGGCTATCTGCTCTCTCTGTAAAATGGACTCCATGTACCCTAGGTACATACCCAATTGGTTGGATCACCCTGTCAGCCCCTGTACCAGTGTACACTAGGTACCCAGGGCATTGGTGTATCCAAGGCCTGCCAGGGGCTGAAGCATGTATTATGCCACCCCAGGCTTGGCCTAACAATCTGACACAACTGGCTGATCACTCAGCTGGGGTAAGTTGGTGTAATCACCTCTTACTTAGGTGTAGTATACCTATACCTAACCTTAAATGGGACACCTGGTAACCTATAAGTCACTCCTATGGCAGGCCTTAACAATCCTGAAGGCAGAGTGCTTGGTTCCATGTGAGATGGTGCTCTGGCATGAGCTGAGCCTGTCTGCAGTGGTCGGAACAACTTCCTTCTACTGTTTCCAGATATCGTCATACCATATACTCTTAAGTGCATTATGAACCTCGCGGTTAAATGCTATCTTTGGTTTGGCTTTATCAAAACATGTCGAGTAAGGTGTCATACGAATTGGAATACTAACCCCTCGCCAATTCTGGCGACGGGGTTAGCATTCCACCCTTCTAGAGGGACACGACATGTACAGTACCTGAAACCCGGGTAAAATCAGACATAGCCTCAGCTCCACAAAATGGATGCTGCCACCACAGACACAAGTCTGCCCTCCTGCTGCTGGGAGTCCTTCCAGCTTGGGAGGTGTGGACAAAGGGTTTCCTGCCAGGGGAGGTGCATGCACCACCCCAGACAGGATTTTGTGTATTGGTCAGGTAGGGCTTGAAAGAAACCAGACATGCCTGTGGCTCACAAGGAGCCTCGGTGCATATGCCAGTTCAAACCGGTCCTGGGGCACACCAGTCCCGGGCCTGGGGCGAGCTGGACAAAGGATTGGGGGTGTAACCACCCCCCTTCCTGGTCCCACCCATAGGGAGGGACCTAGCAGGTAGTCCGGCCCCTAGAATCTGCTTAAAGGTAGGAGCTGTGTCCTAAGACTAGAGACATCCTGGAATCAACTTGAAACTAAGAAGAAGACGGGAACTTCGACATTCTGCTGCACAGAAGACTGAAGAAAATCTCCCCTGTGGTCAGGGAGTGACCACCTTGCTAACGCAAGCACCATCCAGCGAATCACCGTCTGCTTTGCCGCCGCCTCCCGCCGGAGCCCGAGCCCAGAGACTGACAAGACCTGGACCTCCAGACCTCTCACCGCCCGATCCACAGTCCCTGCAAAGAGGAGACCCGTGGAGGCACCGAGACACGTGGAGCCAGCCATCTTGGAACGACTACGACAAGCTGACCAGTGCAACAACCGAGGCTCCCTCCAAGTTGTGCTTTGGGTCCTGAGAAGCCCAACCCTCGAGCAGCATCTGCACCAAAGGTGAGCCCTCCAGCATCTCCACGATCTGCGTGGGGCCCTTCTGCATTTTGCCACTCGACGCGCCTAGCCGGTTGCTGGCCCGCTGGCTAGTGGCCATCTTGGCGACGAAATCTACGACAAACACCGCTGGTCTGGTTGCTCCAGACTGGCCCTTGCTCCCCTCCAAAGGAGCAATCCCTCTGACCTTGCTGGTCAGAACCAACAGCTGATTTCCGAATCCTCCTGCAATTGCTTTTGCCAAGGCTTGTTTGCTTCGATCAAGTCGCCGACACCGCCGACAGCGAGAGCCTGCGTGGGACAGCTCGTGAGCCGACTCCTGGACGTCGTCGACCTTCAGGGACCACGTGGCTGCGGAGACAAGCTACCCCTCATCACCTGTTTGCACCCGACATCGCCTGGTACCCACCTGGTGCCACGCTGGTCACTGGCTAGTGACTGTGAACACTGTCCCCTCTGCTTACAGGTCTTCAACATCTCCGATCCACTCTTGGATCCACTGCATCTCTTCCCGACCGACCGCCTGCAGCATCTTTGTCCCAGGCTCAACGGAACAGATAGAAGAAACCCGACGCACTTTGAGACCTATGCACCCGCTTCTTGTGGGTGAGGTAAAGCTGGTACTCCGGTGCCCATGTGTAGTAATACATCTCTAGTGCCTGTGTTCCAAATCTTAAGTTCCTAGGTCATCCGGAAGATTCCTTTTGCAGTAACT
Organism: Triturus cristatus; assembly: GCF_964204655.1. Lineage (NCBI taxonomy): Eukaryota > Metazoa > Chordata > Amphibia > Caudata > Salamandridae > Triturus > Triturus cristatus. The sequence continues at coordinate 569,865 of NW_028187382.1, forward strand.
TTGTACTTTTTACGCACCCATTGAAACCTATGGGAGCCCGCGTGTGACTATTTGCTCTGCACACGCCACCCGTGGACCTCCTGGTCACTAACTGACGTTAGCTCCTTGTAGGCCCAGCGATTCTAGAGGCCCTAGGCCTTTTCCCTTTTCTGTTCGTGGTACTTATACCACTATTTTAGTATATGGTTTGAGTGGCCACCAGGGCCTATCCATATAAAGTGCAACTTCTGTGTATTCTACTGTAATCTTGTTTGACGATTTGTGCTCCTGTGCTCATAAAGAGACTAGGGGTTACTTTGAGAAATAAATACATATATATTTTGAATATATATCTGTGTGGTGTCCTTTCATTGGTATAAAAGGGGGTTACTATTGGTAAAACAGCTTGCTTAACACGCTTCACGAGTTTAGCCTCAAAGACTGCTTAGCCTACGCTACCACTAGGGCAGCTAGTCCGAAAAGGTTGACTTACAACCACACCATAAGGGTTGCTTGGCATGGTACAAGGTGATCACTTTAACTAGTGAGCATCATATACCAGGCCAACTTCTCACATTGGTGAGCAGCGGTTGGATTTGAGCTTGCTGTGTTTTACCATTGTAATCTCTTGGTTACCAATTGAAAGATCACATAGGTACCTGTAGGTACATATAAAACAAGATTAGATATACTTAAGTTCTACTGAACTTAGTTGTTGTAGAGCAAAGGGAGTAGCACACCCTGACTACAACTACTAGATAGGTTTAGTAGGTAAACCCAAGTGTAGGTAGATTGCAACACATCCACCCACACTTAAGAGCAATGGCCGGGGCAGAGGGGTCCACTGTACCCATCTCTGTTGAGAGTGACCCCCAGAGGGCAACATCCAGCTTTGCTACCCTTAACCAGAATGAGCTCAGGCATTTGGCAACTCTTAGAGGCCTTAAACAGCCCAAGAACCCTACCTCTGCTGAGCTCAGAGAACTCTTACAAAATGATGAGAATCAGAGAGAACTCAGGAAAGCTTCCCAGTTAGCCCCCTTAGGGTCAGGAACAGGAGGCCCCCCTTCTGAAGATGCCACAGAGGTACCCCCTTTCAATAGTCACCCCTTAGATGGGATGCCTACCACAGAGGAAGAAAGTGATGGGGATACAGATGTGAGTGGGGATGAAGGGAGAACTAGCCCAGTGCCAAGTGTTATACTTGGCCCAGCTAAACTAAGGCTATTGGGGACTGACAGTGGGTTCACCCCATTGGATCTCCCCAGTGGACTTAACACAGGGCTTGGAAGGCAAAGGAATCGCTCAGGTGACTCCAATGCTTCCCATGGCTCTAGAGGCTCTCAAGGTCACTCCAGAAGGAGACTGACCACCCCTCAGAGGAGGGAACATGAGGCCAGAATGCAGGAAGCCCAGCTGAGGATCAGGAAGCAGGAGCTAGAAGTAGCCCTGATGGAAGAAAAACTGAGCAAGGCTAGGCAGCATAGAGAGAGTGGGTCTATACCCACTGGTGGCAGCAATGTCCCTAGGGACAAAGATAGGGTCTTTGACAATAGGAACCTGTCCAAGATTGTGCCCCCCTACAAAAGTGGGGATGACATCCACAAATGGATGACTGCTCTTGAGAGAGCCTGCAAAGTGCAGCAGGTTCCTGAAGACCAGTGGGCAGCAATCTTATGGCTCTCCTTTGAGGGGAGAGGCAGAGATAGACTCCTCACTGTTAGAGAAGAGGATGTCAGAAATTACAGAGTCCTGAAGAGTGTCCTAGTTGATGGGTTAGGCTTAACCACTGAACAGTACAGGTTAATGTTCAGAGACACCCAGAAGACACAGACTCAGGACTGGTCTGAATATGTGGAATGTGCCACTAAGGCTTTGGAGGGTTGGTTGCTGGGAAGTAAGGTGTCTGATTATACAGGATTGTACAATTTGATGATGAGAGAGCAGATTTTAAGTAATTGTCAAAACCAGCTTCTCCATCAACACCTGGTAGACTCAGATTTGACCTCTCCCCAAGAATTGGGAAAGAGGGCAGATAAATGGGTCAGGACCAGGATCAGGCCTAAAAACCAGGGTGGTGACCAAAAGAAAGATACCACCAAGCCTCAAGAGAAGGGTGGGGATAAAGAAAAAGAGAAACCTTCCTCAGGGCCCCAAAACTCCACACAGGGTGGTGGGTCCCAAGCTCCCTCCTCTACCACAGCTAAAAAGCCCTACTGCCATGAGTGTAAAACTCCTGGGCATTGGAAAACTGACAGCGGTTGCCCAAGGGCTAAAAACAAAACTGTTCCTCCAATTACTCCTGTCACACCACCTATTACTGTCAGCAGTAATCCCCCAGGTGGTGGGAGTGCCCCCAGAAATCTGGGTGGGTTTACTTGGGGAACACAGGGGGACCCTGGCTTAGCCAATTCCCCTACAGCAACCACTCTTGTCTGTGATGGTGGCATGGGGTTTGCCAACTTCACTGCCTGTCCCAACACCTTGGGTAGGTACAGACAGGAGCCCTACATCAATGGTACAAAAGCTGAGGCCTACAGAGACACTGGAGCTAGCATCACAATGGTGGCCCATTGGCTAGTTCCCTCTGAGCAGCTTTTGCCTGGTTTCTCCTACCAGGTGACTAACATTGATGGCAAACAAAACAGTCATCCCATGGCAGAGGTATGTCTCAGCTGGGGAGGGGTCACTGGCCCTAAAAGGGTAGCAGTGTCCCCAACCTTGCCTGTAGACTGCTTACTGGGGAATGACTTAGAACTCTCAGCCTGGGCTGGAGTTGAACAAGACACCCATTCTAAAATGGTAGGCCTGTCACAAAAGGGTAGGGGGGTTGTGCCATTCACAACCCCTGTCCAAATAGATTTCCTCCCTGAAAAGGTTGGAAGGGCAGTGGTAGCCACAGCCCAGGCACAGACAGACTTCCCTGTAGAGACTGGCAGGGCTGTGACAGTCACAGCTCAAACACAAACTGAGTGCCCCCCTGAAAAGGTTGGCAAGGCTGTAATGGTCTCAGCCTATACTCAGACTGACATAGGTGTAGTGAAGCCTGAAACAATGGATCACTCCACACAAACTGAGAGTAGTGGGGAGGAAGAAAAGTCTCCCTCTCCCCAGACATTAGGAAAAGGTCAGCCTCCTCAGGGATCTGACCTCACCCCTTGTGAAGGAACTGCCCCAGAGGTAGCCAGGCCTGGCCTGGCAGAGCCTCTGATGTCAGTGGCCCCTTCCAAGGTGGGACCCAGTCTGGTGCAGGTAACCTGCCTCTCTCTACCCTGCCCCAGTCAGCCCAGGACTGCAGAGGTCAGGGAGGCCAGTGGACCCCCAGAGGGCCCCTGTCCACAAGAACCCCCCCATCAAAAGAATGAGGATTGCCTGGCTAGTAGCCCTAGTCAGGTGATGGGTAAAAACATTCCTGAGGGATCTCCTTTACAGGTAGTTAGGGACCTCCCCCAGAGGGATTCTGTTGGGCACAGGCAAACCTGGGACCTTAGGGCCCCAAACCTGACCTGTCCCTCCAGTAAGCCCACAAAAGGGACCCAGCCTCCAGCTTTAGGTAGCCAGAGGCTGACCCTGAGAGCACAGTGCAACTCAGTTAAGGAAAGAAAGGCATCCATGGTGAAGGATGATTGGAGGAAGCTGAGGCCTCACTTTGAGGACACTCACTTCAGTACTCCATCTCAACACCAGCCTTTTACTTTGCCAAGACACGCCAAAGGTAGAGATTCCCTATGGTGGAGACCCTCTGATACCCTTAGGGTGAGGGATTGCTTAGTGGACCATGAGACAGGGGGTAACCATGCCAGTGCTGGTTCCTCCTTATATGGCCACTTGGGCAATATAGGCTTACCTGGTCAAGGTCAGCCTTATCTCCCTTCGTTTGGGGGGGGGTTGTGTAGGAAGGTGGATATCTGACTATGGTTACCCCCAAATTTTTGCCTAGTGTCTAGCTGGTTTTTCGACTTAGTTGGCCTGAGATCCTGCCATTCAGGCTCTCAGGCTATCTGCTCTCTCTGTAAAATGGACTCCATGTACCCTAGGTACATACCCAATTGGTTGGATCACCCTGTCAGCCCCTGTACCAGTGTACACTAGGTACCCAGGGCATTGGTGTATCCAAGGCCTGCCAGGGGCTGAAGCATGTATTATGCCACCCCAGGCTTGGCCTAACAATCTGACACAACTGGCTGATCACTCAGCTGGGGTAAGTTGGTGTAATCACCTCTTACTTAGGTGTAGTATACCTATACCTAACCTTAAATGGGACACCTGGTAACCTATAAGTCACTCCTATGGCAGGCCTTAACAATCCTGAAGGCAGAGTGCTTGGTTCCATGTGAGATGGTGCTCTGGCATGAGCTGAGCCTGTCTGCAGTGGTCGGAACAACTTCCTTCTACTGTTTCCAGATATCGTCATACCATATACTCTTAAGTGCATTATGAACCTCGCGGTTAAATGCTATCTTTGGTTTGGCTTTATCAAAACATGTCGAGTAAGGTGTCATACGAATTGGAATACTAACCCCTCGCCAATTCTGGCGACGGGGTTAGCATTCCACCCTTCTAGAGGGACACGACATGTACAGTACCTGAAACCCGGGTAAAATCAGACATAGCCTCAGCTCCACAAAATGGATGCTGCCACCACAGACACAAGTCTGCCCTCCTGCTGCTGGGAGTCCTTCCAGCTTGGGAGGTGTGGACAAAGGGTTTCCTGCCAGGGGAGGTGCATGCACCACCCCAGACAGGATTTTGTGTATTGGTCAGGTAGGGCTTGAAAGAAACCAGACATGCCTGTGGCTCACAAGGAGCCTCGGTGCATATGCCAGTTCAAACCGGTCCTGGGGCACACCAGTCCCGGGCCTGGGGCGAGCTGGACAAAGGATTGGGGGTGTAACCACCCCCCTTCCTGGTCCCACCCATAGGGAGGGACCTAGCAGGTAGTCCGGCCCCTAGAATCTGCTTAAAGGTAGGAGCTGTGTCCTAAGACTAGAGACATCCTGGAATCAACTTGAAACTAAGAAGAAGACGGGAACTTCGACATTCTGCTGCACAGAAGACTGAAGAAAATCTCCCCTGTGGTCAGGGAGTGACCACCTTGCTAACGCAAGCACCATCCAGCGAATCACCGTCTGCTTTGCCGCCGCCTCCCGCCGGAGCCCGAGCCCAGAGACTGACAAGACCTGGACCTCCAGACCTCTCACCGCCCGATCCACAGTCCCTGCAAAGAGGAGACCCGTGGAGGCACCGAGACACGTGGAGCCAGCCATCTTGGAACGACTACGACAAGCTGACCAGTGCAACAACCGAGGCTCCCTCCAAGTTGTGCTTTGGGTCCTGAGAAGCCCAACCCTCGAGCAGCATCTGCACCAAAGGTGAGCCCTCCAGCATCTCCACGATCTGCGTGGGGCCCTTCTGCATTTTGCCACTCGACGCGCCTAGCCGGTTGCTGGCCCGCTGGCTAGTGGCCATCTTGGCGACGAAATCTACGACAAACACCGCTGGTCTGGTTGCTCCAGACTGGCCCTTGCTCCCCTCCAAAGGAGCAATCCCTCTGACCTTGCTGGTCAGAACCAACAGCTGATTTCCGAATCCTCCTGCAATTGCTTTTGCCAAGGCTTGTTTGCTTCGATCAAGTCGCCGACACCGCCGACAGCGAGAGCCTGCGTGGGACAGCTCGTGAGCCGACTCCTGGACGTCGTCGACCTTCAGGGACCACGTGGCTGCGGAGACAAGCTACCCCTCATCACCTGTTTGCACCCGACATCGCCTGGTACCCACCTGGTGCCACGCTGGTCACTGGCTAGTGACTGTGAACACTGTCCCCTCTGCTTACAGGTCTTCAACATCTCCGATCCACTCTTGGATCCACTGCATCTCTTCCCGACCGACCGCCTGCAGCATCTTTGTCCCAGGCTCAACGGAACAGATAGAAGAAACCCGACGCACTTTGAGACCTATGCACCCGCTTCTTGTGGGTGAGGTAAAGCTGGTACTCCGGTGCCCATGTGTAGTAATACATCTCTAGTGCCTGTGTTCCAAATCTTAAGTTCCTAGGTCATCCGGAAGATTCCTTTTGCAGTAACTTTGTACTTTTTACGCACCCATTGAAACCTATGGGAGCCCGCGTGTGACTATTTGCTCTGCACACGCCACCCGTGGACCTCCTGGTCACTAACTGACGTTAGCTCCTTGTAGGCCCAGCGATTCTAGAGGCCCTAGGCCTTTTCCCTTTTCTGTTCGTGGTACTTATACCACTATTTTAGTATATGGTTTGAGTGGCCACCAGGGCCTATCCATATAAAGTGCAACTTCTGTGTATTCTACTGTAATCTTGTTTGACGATTTGTGCTCCTGTGCTCATAAAGAGACTAGGGGTTACTTTGAGAAATAAATACATATATATTTTGAATATATATCTGTGTGGTGTCCTTTCATTGGTATAAAAGGGGGTTACTATTGGTAAAACAGCTTGCTTAACACGCTTCACGAGTTTAGCCTCAAAGACTGCTTAGCCTACGCTACCACTAGGGCAGCTAGTCCGAAAAGGTTGACTTACAACCACACCATAAGGGTTGCTTGGCATGGTACAAGGTGATCACTTTAACTAGTGAGCATCATATACCAGGCCAACTTCTCACAGAGAGCCATAATATTGCTGCCCACTGGTCTTCAGGAACCTGCTGCACTTTGCAGGCTCTCTCAAGAGCAGTCATCCATTTGTGGATGTCATCCCCACTTTTGTAGGGGGGCACAACCTTGGACAGGTTCCTATTGTCAAATACCCTATCTTTGTCCTTAGGGACAATGCTGCCACCAGTGGGTATAGACCCACTCTCTCTAGGTTGCCTAGCCTTAAACAGTTTCTATTCCATCAGAGCTACTTCTAGCTCCTGTCTCCTGATTCTCAGCTGAGCTTCCTGCATTCTGGCCTCATGCTCCCTCCTCTGAGGGGTGGTCATCCTTCTTCTGGAGTGACCTTGAGAGCCTCTAGAGGCATGAGAAGCATTAGACTCACCTGAGTGATTCCTCTGCCTCCCAAGCCCCTGGTTAAGTCCACTGGGGAGATCCAATGGGATGATCCCATTGTCAGTCCCCAATAGCCTTAGTTTAGCTGGGCCACGTATAACACTTGGCACTGGGCTAGTTCTCCCTTCATCCCCACTACCTTCTGTATCAGTACCCTTATCACTCTCATCCTCTGTAGTATGATTCTCATCTAAGGGGTGACTATTAGAAAGGGGTACCTCAGGAGCATCTTCAGAAGGGGGGCCCCCTGTTCCAGTCCCTAAGGGGCCTAACTGGGAGGCTTTCTTGAGAGCTTTCTGATCTTCATCAGCTTGTAAAAGCTCCCTGAGTTCAGCAGAGGTAGGGTTCTTGGGCTGTTTAAGACCCCTGATATTTGCCAACTGCCTGAGCTCATTTTGGTTTAGGGTAGCAAAGATGGATGGTGCCCTCTGGGGGTCACTCTCAATAGAGTTGGGTACATTGTACCCCTCTGCCCCAGCCATTGCTCTTAAGTGTGGGTGGATGTGTTGCAATCTACCTACACTTGGGTTTTCCTACTAAACCTATCTAGTAGTTGTAGTCAGGGTGTGCTACTCCCTTTGCTCTACAACAACTAAGTTCAGTAGAACTTAAGTATATCTATGTTGTTTTATATGTACCTACAGGTACCTATGTGATCTTTCAATTGGTTAACCAAGAGATTACAATGGTAAAACACAGCAAGCTCAAATCCAACCGCTGCTCACCAATGTGAGAAGTTGGCCTGGTATATGATGTTCACTAATTAAAGTGACCACCTTGTGCCATGCCAAGCAACCCTTATGGTGTGGTTCTAAGTCAACCTTTTCGGACTAGCTGCCCTAGTGGTAGCGTAGGCTAAGCAGTCTTTGAGGCTAAACTCGTTAAAGCGTGTTAAGCAGGCTGTTTTGCCAAATGTAACCCCCCTTTATACCAATGAAAGGACACCACACAGATATATATTCAAAATATATATGCATTTATTACTCAAAGTATCCCCTAGACTCTTTATGAGCACAGGAGCACAAATCGTTAAACAAGACAACGTTATAATATACAGAAGTTGCACTTTATATGGATGGGCCCTGGTGGCCACTCAAACCATATACTAAAATAGTGGTATAAGTACCACGAACAGGAAAGGAAAAAGGCCTAGGGCCTCTAGAATCGCTGGGCCTACAAGGAGCTAACTTCAGTTAGTGACCAGGAGGTCCACGGGTCGCGTGTGCAGTGAGGAAAGTTACACGCGGGCTCCCATAGGTTTTCAATGGGTGCGTAAAAGTTTAAAAGTTACTGCAGAAAGGGTCTTCTGGATGGACTACGATCTTGAGATCCAAAACACAGACACTAGAGATGTTTCTCTACACTTGGGCACCAGAGTGCCAACTTTACCTCACCCACAGGAAGCGGGTGCATAGGTCTCGAAGTGCGTCGGGTTTCCTCCATCGATTTAATGGAGCCTGATGACAAAGATGCTGCAGGCGGTCGGTCCAGAAGAGATGCAGTGGATCCAAGAGTGGATCGGAGTTGTAGAAGAACTGAAAGCAGAGGGGACAGTGTTCACAGTCACTAGCCAGTGACCGGCGTGGCACCAGGTAGGTACCAGGCGATGTCGGGTGCAAACAGGTGGTTAGGTGTAGCTTGTCTCCGCCGCCACGTGGTCCCTGAAGGTCGACGACGTCCAGGAGTCGAGTCACGAGCTGTCCCACGCAGGCTCTCGCTGTCGGCGGTGTCGGCGACTCGAAGGAAGCAAACAAGCCTTGGCAAAGGCAGGAGTCGTGGAAAGAGAGGAAAGCTGATTGTTCTGACCAGCAAGGTCAGAGGGGCTGCTCTTTTGGGGAGCAGCTAGGGCCAGTCTGGAGCAACCAGACCAGCATCGTTGATTTCAAAATAGGTCACCAAAATGGCCACTAGCCAACGGGCCAGGGACCGGGCAGGCGCGTCGAGATGCAAAGTGCAGAGGGGCCCCACGCAGATCGTGGAGATGCTGGAGGGCTCACCTTTGGTGCAGATGCTACTCGGTGGTTGGGCTTCTCAGGACCCAAAGCACAACTTGGAGGGAGCCTCTGTCATTGCGCTTGCAGCTTGTCGTCGGTCTTCCAAGATGGCTGGCTCCACGTGTCTCGGTGCCTCCACGGGTTCCTTCTTTGTAGGGACTGTGGATCGGGCGGTGAGAGGTCTGGAGGTCCAGGTCTTGTCGGGCTCTGGGCTCCGCCTCCGGCAGGAGGCGGCGGCAAAGCAGACTTTGAATAGCTGGTTGGTGCTTTCGTTAGCAAGATGGTCACTCCCTGACCATAGGGGAGATTTCCTTCTGTCCTCTGTGCAGCAGAGCGTCAAAGTTCCCGTCTTCTTCTTGTGGTTAAGTTGATTCCAGGATGTCTGAAGTCTTAGGACACAGCTCCTACCTTTAAGCAGATTCTAGGGGCCGGACTACCTGCTAGGTCCCTCCCTAAGGGTGGGATCAGGAAGGGGGGTGGTTACACCCCCAATCCTTTGTCCAGCTCGCCCCAGGTCCGGGGCTGGTGTGCCCCAGGACCGGATTGAACTGGCATATGCACCGAGGCTCCTTTTGAGCCTCAGGCATGTCTGGTTTCTTTCAAGCCCTACCTGACTGTGAGAAGTTGGCCTGGTATATGATGCTCACTAGTTAAAGTGATCACCTTGTACCATGCCAAGCAACCCTTATGGTGTGGTTGTAAGTCAACCTTTTCGGACTAGCTGCCCTAGTGGTAGCGTAGGCTAAGCAGTCTTTGAGGCTAAACTCGTGAAGCGTGTTAAGCCAGCTGTTTTACCAAATGCAACCCCCTTTTATACCAATGAAAGGACACCACACAGATATATATTCAAAATATATATGTATTTATTTCTCAAAGTAACCCCTAGTCTCTTTATGAGCACAGGAGCACAAATCGTCAAACAAGATTACAGTAGAATACACAGAAGTTGCACTTTATATGGATAGGCCCTGGTGGCCGCTCAAACCATGTACTAAAATAGTGGTATAAGTACCACGAACAGAAAAGGGAAAAGGCCTAGGGCCTCTAGAATCGCTGGGCCTACAAGGAGCTAACTTCAGTTAGTGACCAGGAGGTCCACGGGTGGCGTGTGCAGAGCAAATAGTCACACGCGTGCTCCCATAGGTTTCAATCGGTGCGTAAAAAGTACAAAGTTACTGCAAAGAGGATCTTCCGGATGGACTAGGAACTCAAGATTTGGAACACAGGCACTAGAGATGTAATACTACACTTGGGCACAGGAGTGCCAGCTTTACCTCACCCACAGGAAGCGGGTGCATAGGCCTCGAAGTGAGTCGGGTTTCTTCTATCTGTTCCGTGGAGCCTGAAGACAAAGATGCTGCAGGCGGTCGGTCCGGGAGAGATGCGGTGGATCCAAGAGTGGATCGGAGATGTTGAAGACCTGTAAGCAGAGGGGACAGTGTTCACAGTCACTAGCCAGTGACCAGCGTGGCACCAGGTGGGTACCAGGCAATGTCGGGTGCAAACAGGAAGAAAGGTGTAGCTTGTCTCTGCAGCCACGTGGTCCCTGGAGGTCGACGATGCCCAGGAGTCGGTTTCCAAGCTGCCCCACGCAGGATCTCGCTGTCGGCGGTATCGGCGACTTGATCGAAGCAAACAAACCTTGGGAAACGCAATTGTTGTAGGAGATGAAATAAGCTGATGGTTCTGACCAGCAAGGTCAGAGGGACTGCTCCTTTGGAGGGGAACAAGGGCCAGTCTGGAGCAACCAGACCAGCGTTGTATTTTGTAAAGTTTGTCGCCAAGATGGCTACTAGCCAGCGGGCCAGCAACCGGTTAGGCGCGTCGAGTGGCAAAATGCAGAAGGGCCCCACGCAGATCGTGGAGATGCTGGAGGGCTCACCTTTGGTGCAGTTGCTGCTCGAGGGTTGGGGTTCTCAGATCCCAAAGCACAACTTGGAGGGAGCCTCGGTTGTTGCACTTGTCAGCTTGTCGTGGTCGTTTCAAGATGGCTGGCTCCACGTGTCTCGGTGCCTCCACGGGTCTCCTCTTTTCAGGGACTGTGGATCGGGCGGTGAGAGGTCTGGAGGTCCAGGTCTTGTCAGTCTCTGGGCTCAGGCTCCGGCGGGAGGCAGCGGCAAAGCAGACGTTGATTCGCTGGATGGTGCTTGCGTTAGCAAGGTGGTCACTCCCTAACCACAGGGGAGATTTCCTTCAGTCTTCTGTGCAGCAGAATGTCGAAGTTCCCGTCTTCTTCTTAGTTTCAAGTTGATTCCAGGATGTCTGAAGTCTTAGGACACAGCTCCTACCTTTAAGCGGTTTCTAGGGGCCGGACTACATGCTAGGTCCCTCCCTATGGGTGGGACCAGGAAGGGGGGTGGTTACACCCCCAATCCTTTGTCCAGCTCGCCCCAGGCCCGGGACTGGTGTGCCCCAGGACCGGTTTGAACTGGCATATGCACCGAGGCTCCTTGTGAGCCACAGGCATGTCTGGTTTCTTTCAAGCCCTACCTGACCAATACACAAAATCCTGTCTGGGGTGGTGCATGCACCTCCCCTGGCAGGAAACCCTTTGTCCACACCTCCCAAGCTGGAAGGACTCCCAGCAGCAGGAGGGCAGACTTGTGTCTGTGGTGGCAGCATCCATTTTGTGGAGCTGAGGCTATGTCTGATTTTACCCGGGTTTCAGGTACTGTACATGTCGTGTCCCTCTAGAAGGGTGGAATGCTAACCCCGTCGCCAGAATTGGCGAGGGGTTAGTATTCCAATTCGTATGACACCTTACTCGACATGTTTTGATAAAGCCAAACCAAAGATAGCATTTAACCGCGAGGTTCATAATGCACTTAAGAGTATATGGTATGACGATATCTGGAAACGGTAGAAGGAAGTTGTTCCGACCACTGCAGACAGGCTCAGCTCATGCCAGAGCACCATCTCACATGGAATCAAGCACTCTGCCTTCAGGATTGTTAAGGCCTGCCATAGGAGTGACTTATAGGTTACCAGGTGTCCCATTTAAGGTTAGGTATAGGTATACTACACCTAAGTAAGAGGTGATTACACCAACTTACCCCAGCTGAGTGATCAGCCAGTTGTGTCAAATTGTTAGGCCAAGCCTGGGGTGGCATAATACATGCTTCAGCCCCTGGCAGGCCTTGGGTACACCAATGCCCTGGGTACCTAGTGTACACTGGTACAGGGGCTGACAGGATGATCCACTTCCAATTGGTTATGCACCTAGGGTGCATAGTTTTAATTTAGTAGAGAGAACAGCAGGCTGGGGGTCTGATTGGCAGGCCCACAGCCTCAATATGTCAAAAACCAGTGAAGCAAAAAGCAAAAATTTGGGGTGACCATAGGATAGCAGACCCTACTCTCCTACACAACCCCCCCCCCCCCAAACGCTGGGACATTAAACTAGCCTTGACCAGTCTCGTCTTCATGTCCTAAGTGGAAGTACCTGGAGAGACCATCTGCATTCCCATGGTCAGTACCTGGCCGGTGCTCCACTGTAAAGTCCATCCCCTGTAGGGAAATGGACCACCTAAGCAGTTTGGGGTTTTCACCCTTCATCTGATTTAGCCACAAGAGGGGCTTATGGTCGGTCTGAATCTTGAAGTGAGTGCCAAACAAGTATGGCCTCAGCTTCTTCAGGGCCCACACCACAGCAAAGGCCTCCCTCTCAATAGCTGACCAATTCTTCTCTCTGGGGGTCAACCTTCTGCTAATAAAAGCAATGGGTTGGTCTTGACCATCTACATTAAGTTGTGACAGCACAGCTCCCACACCCAACTCAGAAGCATCTGTTTGGACAATAAACTCTTTGGAGTAGTCAGGACTTTTCAGGATAGGTGCAGAGCACATGGCCTCCTTCAGGTCATCAAATGCCTTTTGACAGCTTACTGTCCACTGAACCTTTTTGGGCATCTTCTTGGATGTCAGATCATTAAGAGGAGTCACAATGGACCCATAGTTCTTAACAAACTTCCTGTAGTACCCAGTCAAGCCCAAGAAAGCTCGAACTTGAGTCTGGGTGGTTGGAGGAGACCAGTCCTTGATGGATTGTATCTTACTCTCCAGTGGTTGAACTTGGCCTCCACCTACAAGGTGGCCCAAATATACAACCTTACTCTGCCCTATCTGGCACTTAGTAGCCTTGATAGTGAGGCCTGCCCTTTGCAGAGCCTCAAGAGCCTTCTTCAGGTGGATCAGGTGATTCTCCCAGGTGGAGCTAAAGACAGCAATGTCATCAAGATATGCTGCGCAAAAGTCATCCAACCCAGTAAGGACTTGGTTCACCAGCCTTTGGAAGGTGGCAGGTGCATTCTTCAGACCAAAGGGCATCACCACAAACTGGTAGTGCCCACCTGGGGTTGAGAATGCTGTTTTGGCCTTAGACTCCTCAGCTAATCTGATTTGCCAATAGCCAGCTGTTAAGTCAAATGTGCTCAAAAACTTTGCAGAAGCTAGTTTGTCTATGAGCTCATCTGCCCTTGGAATAGGGTGTGTGTGAGAAGTTGGCCTGGTATATGACGTTTGTAGGAAGGTGGATACCTGACTATGGTTACCCCCAAATTTTTGCCTAGTGTCTAGCTGGTTTTTCGACTTAGTTGGCCTGAGATCCTGCTATTCAGGATCTCAGCCTGGCTGTTCTCTCTTTAAAATGGACTCCATGTACCCTAGGTACATACCCAATTGGTTGGATCACCCTGTCAGCCCCTGTACCAGTGTACACTAGGTACCCAGGGCATTGGTGTACCCAAGGCCTGCCAAGGGCTGAAGCATGTATTATGCCACCCCAGGCTTGGCCTAACAATCTGACACAACTGGCTGATCACTCAGCTGGGGTAAGTTGGTGTAATCACCTCTTACTTAGGTGTAGTATACCTATACCTAACCTTAAATGGGACACCTGGTAACCTATAAGTCACTCCTATGGCAGGCCTTAACAATCCTGAAGGCAGAGTGCTTGGTTCCATGTGAGATGGTGCTCTGGCATGAGCTGAGCCTGTCTGCAGTGGTCGGAACAACTTCCTTCTACTGTTTCCAGATATCGTCATACCATATACTCTTAAGTGCATTATGAACCTCGCGGTTAAATGCTATCTTTGGTTTGGCTTTATCAAAACATGTCGAGTAAGGTGTCATACGAATTGGAATACTAACCCCTCGCCAATTCTGGCGACGGGGTTAGCATTCCACCCTTCTAGAGGGACACGACATGTACAGTGCCTGAAACCCGGGTAAAATCAGACATAGCCTCAGCTCCACAAAATGGATGCTGCCACCACAGACACAAGTCTGCCCTCCTGCTGCTGGGAGTCCTTCCAGCTTGGGAGGTGTGGACAAAGGGTTTCCTGCCAGGGGAGGTGCGTGCACCACCCCAGACAGGATTTTGTGTATTGGTCAGGTAGGGCTTGAAAGAAACCAGACATGCCTGTGGCTCACAAGGAGCCTCGGTGCATATGCCAGTTCAAACCGGTCCTGGGGCACACCAGTCCCGGGCCTGGGGCGAGCTGGACAAAGGATTGGGGGTGTAACCACCCCCCTTCCTGGTCCCACCCATAGGGAGGGACCTAGCAGGTAGTCCGGCCCCTAGAATCCGCTTAAAGGTAGGAGCTGTGTCCTAAGACTTCAGACATCCTGGAATCAACTTGAAACTAAGAAGAAGACGGGAACTTCGACATTCTGCTGCACAGAAGACTGAAGAAAATCTCCCCTGTGGTCAGGGAGTGACCACCTTGCTAACGCAAGCACCATCCAGCGAATCACTGTCTGCTTTGCCGCCGCCTCCCGCCGGAGCCCGAGCCCAGAGACCGACAAGACCTGGACCTCCAGACCTCTCACCGCCCGATCCACAGTCCCTGAAAAGAAGAGACCCGTGGAGGCACCGAGACACGTGGAGCCAGCCATCTTGGAACGACTACGACAAGCTGACAAGTGCAACAACCGAGGCTCCCTCCAAGTTGTGCTTTGAGATCTGAGAAGCCCAACCCCCGAGCAGCATCTGCACCAAAGGTGAGCCCTCCAACATCTCCACGATCTGCGTGGGGCCCTTCTGCATTTTGCCACTCGACGCGCCTAACCGGTTGCTGGCCCGCTGGCTAGTGGCCATCTTGGCGACGAACTCTACGAAATACACTGCTGGTCTGGTTGCTCCAGACTGGCCCTTGCTCCCCTCCAAAGGAGCAATCCCTCTGACCTTGCTGGTCAGAACCAACAGCTGATTTCCGAATCCTCCTACAATTGCTTTTGCCAAGGCTTGTTTGCTTCGATCAAGTCGCCGACACCGCCGACAGCGAGAGCCTGCGTGGGACAGCTCGTGAGCCGACTCCTGGACGTCGTCGACCTTCAGGGACCACGTGGCTGCGGAGACAAGCTACCCCTCATCACCTGTTTGCACCCAACATCGCCTGGTACCCACCTGGTGCCACGCTGGTCACTGGCTAGTGACTGTGAACACTGTCCCCTCTGCTTACAGGTCTTCAACATCTCCGATCCACTCTTGGATCCACTGCATCTCTCCCGGACCGACCGCCTGCAGCACCTTTGTCTTCAAGCTCCACGGAACAGATAGAAGAAACCCGACGCACTTCGAGGCCTATGCACCCGCTTCCTGTGGGTGAGGTAAAGCTGGCACACCTGTGCCCAAGTGTAGTATTACATCTCTAGTGCCTGTGTTCCAAATCTTGAGTTCCTAGTCCATCCGGAAGATCCTCTTTGCAGTAACTTTGTACTTTTTACGCACCCATTGAAACCTATGGGAGCACGCGTGTGACTATTTGCTCTGCACACGCCACCCGTGGACCTCCTGGTCACTAACTGACGTTAGCTCCTTGTAGGCCCAGCGATTCTAGAGGCCCTAGGCCTTTTCCCTTTTCTGTTCGTGGTACTTATACCACTATTTTAGTATATGGTTTAAGTGGCCACCAGGGCCTATCCATATAACGTGCAACTTCTGTGTATTCTGTGATAATCTTGTTTGACGATTTGTGCTCCTGTGCTCATAAAGAGACTAGGGGTTACTTTGAGAAATAAATACATATATATTTTGAATATATATCTGTGTGGTGTCCTTTCATTGGTATAAAAGGGGGTTACATTTGGTAAAACAGCTGGCTTAACACGCTTCACGAGTTTAGCCTCAAAGACTGCTTAGCCTACGCTACCACTAGGGCAGCTAGTCCGAAAAGGTTGACTTACAACCACACCATAAGGGTTGCTTGGCATGGTACAAGGTGATCACTTTAACTAGTGAGCATCATATACCAGGCCAACTTCTCAGAACGTTCACTAGTTAAAGTGACCACCTTGTACCATGCCAAGCAACCGTTATGGTGTGGTTGTAAGTCAACCTTTTCGGACTAGCTGCCCTAGTGGTAGCGTAGGCTAAGCAGTCTTTGAGGCTAAACTCGTGAAGCGTGTTAAGCCAGCTGTTTTACCAAATGCAACCCCCTTTTATACCAATGAAAGGACACCACACAGATATATATTCAAAATATATATGTATTTATTTCTCAAAGTAACCCCTAGTCTCTTTATGAGCACAGGAGCACAAATCGTCAAACAAGATTACATTAGAATGCACAGAAGTTGCACTTTATATGGATAGGCCCTAGTGGCCGCTCGAACCGAATACTAAAATAGTGGTATAAGTACCACGAACAGAAAAGGGAAAAGGCCTAGGGCCTCTAGAATCGCTGGGCCTACAAGGAGCTAACTTCAGTTAGTGACCAGGAGGTCCACGAGTGGCGTGTGCAGAGCAAATAGTCACACGCGTGCTCCCATAGGTTTCAATGGGTGCGTAAAAAGTACAAAGTTACTGCAAAGAGGATCTTCCGGATGGACTAGGAACTCAAGATTTGGAACACAGGCACTAGAGATGTAATACTACACTTGGGCACAGGAGTGCCAGCTTTACCTCACCCACAGGAAGCGGGTGCATAGGCCTCGAAGTGCGTCGGGTTTCTTCTATCTGTTCCGTGGAGCCTGAAGACAAAGATGCTGCAGGCGGTCGGTCCGGGAGAGATGCGGTGGATCCAAGAGTGGATCGGAGATGTTGAAGACCTGTAAGCAGAGGGGACAGTGTTCACAGTCACTAGCCAGTGACCAGCGTGGCACCAGGTGGGTACCAGGCAATTTTGGGTGCAAACAGGAAGAAAGGTGTAGCTTGTCTCTGCAGCCACGTGGTCCCTGGAGGTCGACGACGTCCAGGAGTCGGTTCACTAGCTGTCCCACGCAGGCTCTCGCTGTCGGCGGTGTCGGCGACTTGATCGAAGCAAACAAGCCTTGGCAAAAGCAATTGTTGTAGGAGATGAAATAAGCTGATGGTTCTGACCAGCAAGGTCAGAAGGACTGCTCCTTTGGAGGGGAGCAAGGGCCAGTCTGGAGCAACCAGACCAGCAGTGTATTTCGTGAAGTTCGTCGCCAAGATGGCTACTAGCCAGCGGGCCATCAACCGGTTAGGCGCGTTGAGTGGCAAAATGCAGAAGGGCCCCACGCAGATCGTGGAGATGCTGGGGGGCTCATCTTTGGTGCAGATGCTGCTCGAGGGTTGGGCTTCTCAGATCCCAAAGCACAACTTGGAGGGAGCCTCGGTTGTTGCACTTGCAGCTTGTCGTCGTCGTTCCAAGATGGCTGGCTCCACGTGTCTCGGTGCCTCCACGGGTCTCCTCTTTTCAGGGACTGTGGATCGGGCGGTGAGAGGTCTGGAGGTCCAGGTCTTGTCAGTCTCTGGGCTCGGGCTCCGGCGGGAGGCGGCGGCAAAGCAGACGTTGATTCGCTGGATGGTGCTTGCGTTAGCAAGGTGGTCACTCCCTGACCACAGGGGAGATTTCCTTCAGTCTTCTGTGCAGCAGAATGTCGAAGTTCCCGTCTTCTTCTTAGTTTCAAGTTGATTCCAGGATGTCTGAAGTCTTAGGACACAGCTCCTACCTTTAAGCGGATTCTAGGGACCGGACTACCTGCTAGGTCCCTCCCTATGGGTGGGACCAGGAAGGGGGGTGGTTACACCCCCAATCCTTTGTCCAGCTCGCCCCAGGCCCGGGACTGGTGTGCCCCAGGACTGGTTTGAACTGGCATATGCACCGAGGCTCCTTGTGAGCCACAGGCATGTCTGGTTTCTTTCAAGCCCTACCTGACCAATACACAAAATCCTGTCTGGGGTGGTGCATGCACCTCCCCTGGCAGGAAACCCTTTGTCCACACCTCCCAAGCTGGAAGGACTCCCAGCAGCAGGAGGGCAGACTTGTGTCTGTGGTGGCAGCATCCATTTTGTGGAGCTGAGGCTATGTCTGATTTTACCCGGGTTTCAGGTACTGTACATGTCGTGTCCCTCTAGAAGGGTGGAATGCTAACCCCGTCGCCAGAATTGGCGAGGGGTTAGTATTCCAATTCGTATGACACCTTACTCGACATGTTTTGATAAAGCCAAACCAAAGATAGCATTTAACCGCGAGGTTCATAATGCACTTAAGAGTATATGGTATGACGATATCTGGAAACAGTAGAAGGAAGTTGTTCCGACCACTGCAGACAGGCTCAGCTCATGCCAGAGCACCATCTCACATGGAACCAAGCACTCTGCCTTCAGGATTGTTAAGGCCTGCCATAGGAGTGACTTATAGGTTAACATGTGTCCCATTTAAGGTTAGGTATAGGTATTCTACACCTAAGTAAGAGGTGATTACACCAACTTACCCCAGCTGAGTGATCAGCCAGTTGTGTCAAATTGTTAGGTCAAGCCTGGGGTGGCATAATACATGCTTCAGACCCTGGCAGGCCTTGGGTACACCAATGCCCTGGGTACCTAGTGTACACTGGTACAGGGACTGAAAGGGTGATCCACTTCTAATTGGTTATGCACCTAGGGTGCATAGTTTTAATTTAGTAGAGAGAACAGCAGGCTGGGGGTCTGATTGGCAGGCCCACAGCCTCAATATGTCAAAAACCAGTGAAGCAAAAAGCAAAAATTTGGGGTGACCATAGGATAGCAGACCCTACTCTCCTACACAACCCCCCCCCCAAACGCTGGGACATTAAACTAGCCTTGACCAGTCTCGTCTTCATGTCCTAAGTGGAAGTACCTGGAGAGACCATCTGCATTCCCATGGTCAGTACCTGGCCGGTGCTCCACTGTAAAGTCCATCCCCTGTAGGGAAATGGACCACCTAAGCAGTTTGGGGTTTTCAACCTTCATCTGATTTAGCCACAAGAGGGGCTTATGGTCGGTCTGAATCTTGAAGTGAGTGCCAAACAAGTATGGCCTCAGCTTCATCAGGGCCCACACCACAGCAAAGGCCTCCCTCTCAATAGCTGACCAATTCTTCTCTCTGGGGGTCAACCTTCTGCTAATAAAAGCAATGGGTCGGTCTTGACCATCTACATTAAGTTGTGACAGCACAGCTCCCACACCCAACTCAGAAGCATCTGTTTGGACAATAAACTCTTTGGAGTAGTCAGGACTTTTCAGGATAGGTGCAGAGCACATGGCCTTCTTCAGGTCTTCAAATGCCTTTTGACAGCTTACTGTCCACTGCACCTTTTTGGGCATCTTCTTGGATGTCAGATCATTAAGAGGAGTCACAATGGACCCATAGTTCTTAACAAACTTCCTGTAGTACCCAGTCAAGCCCAAGAAAGCTCGAACTTGAGTCTGGGTGGTTGGAGGAGACCAGTCCTTGATGGATTGTATCTTACTCTCCAGTGGTTGAACTTGGCCTCCACCTACAAGGTGGCCCAAATATACAACCTTACTCTGCCCTATCTGGCACTTAGTAGCCTTGATAGTGAGGCCTGCCCTTTGCAGAGCCTCAAGAGCCTTCTTCCGGTGGATCAGGTGATCCTCCCAGGTGGAGCTAAAGACAGCAATGTCATCAAGATATGCTGCGCAAAAGTCATCCGACCCTGATTTCTGATTTTAAAGTCTTTATTTCGATAATAAAATCACAAAAGACAACGAGGTTTACACAAACAGATAAATTCATACATTATAAACACCACATGCTGACCAATTTACACACAATATAAACTATACATTTAAAAATAATCCCAGTTAAACATCCCAATTGTATTAAGACGATCCGTTTGTGTATACAGTTCCTTATTAAAACATAAAATCAATAAATAAAACCATCTTAAGATACTGTACAATATCCAATTTTAGATTAAAACTTTTAAAAATGAATCGTATGATCAAGCAACTCCTTACTATTTTTGGGCTCTAATAATCCAGGCCCAACCCAAAAATTTCGCTGTGCTCACCACAAACAACTCTGAAGTATTGGTCTTTAGTACCCGAATAGCCTCAGCGGACCTGCCACAAGTAAAGCGTAGGAACAAAGGTTTTAACCATTTTTTGCGAGGGTCATGGTACTTGGGGAAGGCAAATAAAAGGTGGCCCTCTGACTCCTTGTGGCCAGGGCACCATTTGCAAAATTCGGTTGTTCCCGTGCCCCAATTTTTAACAAATGTGTTCAGGGGCAGAGAACCCACCCGAAACTGGTGGTAGAGTTTCTTATCCAACGGCCTGGTAATAATGTCCCAATAGTTCTCGTGGGAAGGGTCCAGCTTGTTAGCCAGGAACCTGCCTGTTAGACTAGTGGAGCTGGAAACAGACACTAGGGTTTGTCTGACCGAGGCCCAGTACAGTGCTTTAAATTCTGGTTTGGAGGGAAACACATTAGTTCCAGGAGACAACCACAACTGTTCCAGACCCATTTGGACCAAAATGGTTCTAACCGTACATAGCCATGGAATTCTCCCGGAACCCTCCAGGGACCTAACCTCGGCAAGCTCTTTAGCAAATGAGACAAGGTCGGGGGAAGACCAAATCCGTCTCCAAAGGGCCACCAATCTGTACCTCGCCATCTCGGCTGGTGAACCAAGTAAGGACTTGGTTCACCAGCCTTTTGAAGGTGGCAGGTGCATTCTTCAGACCAAAGGGCATCACCACAAACTGGTAGTGCCCACCTGGGGTTGAGAATGCTGTTTTGGCCTTAGACTCCTCAGCTAATCTGATTTGCCAATAGCCAGCTGTTAAGTCAAATGTGCTCAAAAACTTAGCAGAAGCTAGTTTGTCTATGAGCTCATCTGCCCTTGGAATAGGGTGTGCATCTGTCCTGGTGACAGCATTGAGTCCTCTGTAATCCACACAGAACCTCATCTCTCTCTTGCCATCTTTGGTGTGAGGTTTGGGGATCAGAACCACTGGGCTAGCCCAGGGGCTCTCTGAGGGTTCAATGACACCTAATTCCAGCATGTTATGTACCTCAGCCTTTATACAGTCCCTGACGTGGTCAGGTTGTCTGTAAAGCTTGTTCTTTACAGGCAGACTGTCACCAGTGTCCACCACATGGGTACACCAGTCAGTTTGACTAGGTATCAAGGAAAACATATGTGAAAATGATTTTAGAACCTGTCTACATTCAGTCTGCTGATGGGCAGTGAGGTTGCCTCCAAGGGTCACTCCTTCAACTGAGCCATCTTCAGGGTTCTGAGACAACAGGTCTGGGAGAGGGTCACTCTCTTCCTCCTGTCCCTCATCTGTAGCCATGAGCAAGCCCATGTCTGCCCTGTCAACATATGCTTTAAGCCTGTTAACATGGAGTACCCTGTGGGGACTCCTGGGAGTTCCTAGGTCTACCAGGTAGGTGACCTCTCCCTTCTTTTCCAGGATTGTATGGGGTCCAGACCATTTGTCTTGGAGTGCTGCTGGGGCCACTGGCTCCAGCACCCATACCTTCTGTCCTGGCTGAAACTCAACCAAGACAGCCTTTTGGTCATGCCAAGCTTTCTGTAAGGCCTGGCTTGCCTCAAGGTTTTTGGATGCCTTCTCCATATACTCAGCCATCCTGGAGCGGAGACCAAGTACATAGTCCACTATGTCTTGCTTAGGCTTTTTGAGAGGTAACTCCCATCCTTCCTTCACTAAACACAGTGGGCCTCTTACAGGGTGCCCAAACAACAATTCAAAGGGGCTGTAGCCAACTCCTTTTTGTGGGACCTCTCTGTAAGCAAACAGAAGGCAGGGTAGAAGGATGTCCCATCTTCGCCTGAGCTTTTCAGGTAATCCTTTGATCATACCCTTTAGGGTCTTGTTGAATCTCTCAACAAGCCCATTGCATTGTGGGTGATAAGGGGTGGTGAACTTATAGTTGACACCACATTCCTTCCACATAGCTGTCAAGTATCCTGACATAAAGTTGGTACCTCTGTCAGATACTACCTCCTTAGGAAACCCCACTCTGGAGAATACTCCCAGCAGGGCCCTGGCCACAACAGGAGCTGTAGTGGTCCTAAGGGGAATTGCCTCTGGATACCTGGTGGCATGATCCACTACCACCAGTATAAATCTGTGCCCAGATGCAGTGGGAGGATCCATGGGACCCACTATATCTATTCCCACTCTTTCAAAGGGGACCCCCACCACAGGTAGTGGTATTAGGGGGGCCTTTGTTGTGCCACCTGATTTGCCACTGGCTTGGCAGGTCACACAGGAGCGACAACACTCCTTTGTATCTTCATTCATATGAGGCCAGTGAAAGTGAGGGACAAGCCTGTCCCAAGTCTTGTTCTGGCCTAAGTGTCCTGCTAAAGGAATATCATGGGCCAAGGTAAGAAGGAAGCCCCTAAATTGCAGAGGTATAACCAACCTCCTGGTAGCACCAGGCTTGGGGTCTCTAGCCTCTGAATAAAGGAGCCCTTCATCCCAATACACTTTATGGGTACCTTGAGCATTCCCAGCAGCCTCAGCAGCAGCCAGCTGTCTGAGGGGTTCAAGAGAGGGACAGGATAACTGAGCCTGCCTCAAGTCAGCCCTTGAAGGTCCCCCTGTCCCCAGAAACTCAGCCTGATCAGGTTCAAGCTCTTCAGGGACAGTTCCTTCAGGGTCCTCTAGATCAGCTTCCTGGGAAGGCTGATGATCACTCTGAGGCAGGGGGGAAGGCACAGCCTTGACCCTCCTGTTCTTCTTCTTGGTAGGTGCTTGGTCCATTGTTCCAGGATCCAAGACCTGAGGTTCAGTGAGGCACTTTTTGGCCTGTGACCTGGTCACAGCAAGGACATGCGATGATATACCTAACATCTCTGCATGAGTCCTGTACTCCACTTCTGACCATAGAGAACTCTCTAGGTCATTGCCCAACAAACATTCTACTGGGAGGTCTGCACTAACCACAACCCTTTTGAGGCCAGTTACCCCTCCCCAGGAGAAGTTAACAACTGCCACTCTATGTGAAGTAGTGGCATTGCTGGCATTGGTCACCAGGTAGTTCTCACCTGGTATGTACTGTCCAGGGTCCACAAAGCCTGGTGTCACCATAGTGACACTGGCACATGTGTCCCTGTAGGCTTGAGCCACTTTTTTTATTTAATTAAAGGAGTCTGTCTGTACTTGCCCAGGTTACTGGGGCTCACAGTCAGGGACAAATCAATGTCCCCATCACAGATCAAGACTGCCTGTGTCAGGGTTCTGTCTAAGTCAGAATCTCCTTCAGTTCCCATAGTGATTCCCACTACACCCTTTGTCCGGGGACCAACACTGCTAACAGTAGTACTGGGAGCAGGTGCCTTAGGGGCAACAGTGTTGGGGGCTCCACCCTTCTTACAATCACTAGTCCAGTGAGTTGTATTCTTGCAATGATTGCACCAGGGTTTCTTTTGACCTTCTTTCTTCTTTCCCTTGGATTGTTGTTGGGACCCACCCTCCTTAGCAGTAGTTTGGGGCCCTGTTGAAGACTTCTGGTCTTTAGATTTCTCATCTCCACCCTTTTGGTCTGTTTTCTTCTGATCACCCCCTTGGCCCTGGTTCTGGTTCTTTTGCTTAACCCTGGTTCTGACCCATTTGTCTGCCTTCTTTCCCAATTCTTGGGGAGAGGTCAGATCAGAGTCAACCAAGTGTTGATGCAGTTGCTGGTTTTGACAGTTATTTAAAATCTGTTCTCTCATCATCAAATTATACAATCCTGTAAAATCAGATACCTTACTTCCCAGCAACCAACCCTCCAAAGCCTTAGTGGCACATTCAATGTATTCAGACCAGTCCTGAGTCTGTGTCTTTTGGGTGTCTCTGAACATTAACCTGTACTGTTCAGTGGTTAAGCCTAACCCATCAACTAGAACACTCTTCAGGACTCTGTAATTTCTGACATCCTCTTCTCTAACAGTGAGGTGTCTGTCTCTGCCTCTTCCTTCAAAGGAGAGCCAGAGGATTGCTGCCCACTGGTCTTCAGGAACCTGCTGTACTTTGCAGGCTCTCTCAAGAGCAGTTATCCATTTGTGGATGTCATCCCCACTTTTGTAGGGGGGCACAACCTTAGACAGGTTTCTATTATCAAAGACCCTATCTTTGTCCTTAGGGACAATGCTGCCACCAGTGGGTATAGACCCATTCTCTCTAGGTTGCCTAGCCTTACTCAGTTTCTCTTCCATCAGGGCTACTTCTAGCTCCTGCTTCCTGATCCTCAGCTGGGCTTCCTGCATTCTGGCCTCATGTTCCCTCCTCTGAGGGGTGGTCATCCTTTTCCTGGAGTGTCCTTGAGAGCCTCTAGAGGCATGAGAAGCATTGGAGTCACCTGGGCGATTCCTTTGCCTCCCAAGCCCCTGGTTAAGTCCACTGGGGAGATCCAATGGGATGATCCTATTGTCAGTCCCCAATAGCCTTAGTTTAGCTGGGCCAAGTATAACACTTGGCACTGGGCTAGTTCTCCCTTCATCATCACTACTCTCTGTATCTTCTCCACTTTCCTCCTCTGTAATATGGTTCTCATCTAAGGGATGGCTATTGGAAAGGGGTACTTCTGTAGCATCTTCAGGAGGGGGGCCTCCTGTTCCTGACCCTAAGGGGGCTAACTGGGAAGCTTTCTTGAGCTCTCTCTGATTTTCATCATTTTGCAAGAGTTCTCTGAGCTCAGCAGAGGTAGGGTTCTTGGGCTGTTTAAGGCCTCTAAGAGTTGCCAAATGCCTGAGCTCATTCTGATTAAGGGTAGCAAAGATGGATGGTGCCCTCTGGGGGTCACTCTCAACAGAGATGGGTACAGTGGACCCCTCTGCCCCAGCCATTGCTCTTAAGTGTGGGTGGATGTGTTGCAATCTACCTACACTTGGGTTTACCTACTAAACCTATCTAGTAGTTGTAGTCAGGGTGTGCTACTCCCTTTGCTCTACAACAACTAAGTTCAGTAGAACTTATGTATATCTAATCTTGTTTTATATGTACCTACAGGTACCTATGTGATCTTTCAATTGGTAACCAAGAGATTACAATGGTAAAACACAGCAAGCTCAAATCCAACCGCTGCTCACCAATGTGAGAAGTTGGCCTGGTATATGATGCTCACTAGTTAAAGTGATCACCTTGTACCATGCCAAGCAACCCTTATGGTGTGGTTGTAAGTCAACCTTTTCGGACTAGCTGCCCTAGTGGTAGCGTAGGCTAAGCAGTCTTTAAGGCTAAACTCGTGAAGCGTGTTAAGCCAGCTGTTTTACCAAATGCAACCCCCTTTTATACCAATGAAAGGACACCCCACAGATATATATTCAAAATATATATGTATTTATTTCTCAAAGTAACCCCTAGTCTCTTTATGAGCACAGGAGCACAAATCGTCAAACAAGATTACAGTAGAATACACAGAAGTTGCACTTTATATGGATAGGCCCTGGTGGCCGCTCGAACCATATACTAAAATAGTGGTATAAGTACCACGAACAGAAAAGGGAAAAGGCCTAGGGCCTCTAGAATCGCTGGGCCTACATGGAGCTAACTTCAGTTAGTGACCAGGAGGTCCACGGGTGGCGTGTGCAGAGCAAATAGTCACACGCGTGCTCCCATAGGTTTCAATGGGTGCGTAAAAAGTACAAAGTTACTGCAAAGAGGATCTTCCGGATGGACTAGGAACTCAAGATTTGGAACACAGGCACTAGAGATGTAATACTACACTTGGGCACAGGAGTGCCAGCTTTACCTCACCCACAGGAAGCGGGTGCATAGGCCTCGAAGTGCGTCGGGTTTCTTCTATCTGTTCCGTGGAGCCTGAAGACAAAGATGCTGCAGGCGCTCGGTCCGGGAGAGATGCGGTGGATCCAAGAGTGGATCGGAGATGTTGAAGACATGTAAGCAGAGGGGACAGTGTTCACAGTCACTAGCCAGTGACCAGCGTGGCACCAGGTGGGTACCAGGCAATGTCGGGTGCAAACAGGAAGAAAGGTGTAGCTTGTCTCTGCAGCCACGTGGTCTCTGGAGGTCGACGACGCCTAGGAGTTGGTTCACGAGCTTTCCTACACAGGCTCTCGCTGTCGGCGGTGACGGCGACTTGATCGAAGCAAACAAACCTTGGCAAAAGCAATTGTTGTAGGAGATGAAATAAGCTGATGGTTCTGACCAGCAAGGTCAGAGGGACTGCTCCTTTGGAGGGGAGCAAGGGCCAGCCTGGAGCAACCAGACCAGCGGTGTATTTTGTAAAGTTCGTCGCCAAGATGGCTACTAGCCAGCGGGCCAGCAACCGGTTAGGCGCGTCGAGTGGCAAAATGCAGAAGGGCCCCACGCAGATCGTGGAGATGCTGGAGGGCTCACCTTTGGTGCAGGTGCTGCTCGAGGGTTGGGCTTCTCAGATCCCAAAGCACAACTTGGAGGGAGCCTTGGTTGTTGCACTTGTCAGCTTGCCGTGGTCGTTTCAAGATGGCTGGCTCCACGTGTCTCGGTGCCTCCACGGGTCTCCTCTTTTCAGGGACTGTGGATCGGGCGGTGAGAGGTCTGGAGGTCCAGGTCTTGTCAGTCTCTGGGCTCGGGCTCCGGCGGGAGGCGGCGGCAAAGCAGACGTTGATTCGCTGGATGGTGCTTGCGTTAGCAAGGTGGTCACTCCCTAACCACAGGGGAGATTTCCTTCAGTCTTCTGTGCAGCAGAATGTCGAAGTTCCCGTCTTCTTCTTAGTTTCAAGTTGATTCCAGGATGTCTGAAGTCTTAGGACACAGCTCCTGCCTTTAAGCGGATTCTAGGGGCCGGACTACCTGCTAGGTCCCTCCCTATGGGTGGGACCAGGAAGGGGGGTGGTTACACCCCCAATCCTTTGTCCAGCTCGCCCCAGGCCCGGGACTGGTGTGCCCCAGGTCCGGTTTGAACTGGCATATGCACCGAGGCTCCTTGTGAGCCACAGGCATGTCTGGTTTCTTTCAAGCCCTACCTGACCAATACACAAAATCCTGTCTGGGGTGGTGCATGCACCTCCCCTGGCAGGAAACCCTTTGTCCACACCTCCCAAGCTGGAAGGACTCCCAGCAGCAGGAGGGCAGACTTGTGTCTGTGGTGGCAGCATCCATTTTGTGGAGCTGAGGCTATGTCTGATTTTACCCGGGTTTCAGGTACTGTACATGTCGTGTCCCTCTAGAAGGGTGGAATGCTAACCCCGTCACCAGAATTGGCGAGGGGTTAGTATTCCAATTCGTATGACACCTTACTCGACATGTTTTGATAAAGCCAAACCAAAGATAGCATTTAACCGCGAGGTTCATAATGCACTCAAGAGTATATGGTATGACGATATCTGGAAACAGTAGAAGGAAGTTGTTCCGACCACTGCAGACAGGCTCAGCTCATGCCAGAGCACCATCTCACATGGAACCAAGCACTCTGCCTTCAGGATTGTTAAGGCCTGCCATAGGAGTGACTTATAGGTTACCAGGTGTCCCATTTAAGGTTAGGTATAGGTATACTACACCTAAGTAAGAGGTGATTACACCAACTTACCCCAGCTGAGTGATCAGCCAGTTGTGTCAAATTGTTAGGCCAAGCCTGGGGTGGCATAATACATGCTTCAGCCCCTGGCAGGCCTTGGGTACACCAATGCCCTGGGTACCTAGTGTACACTGGTACAGGGGCTGACAGGGTGATCCACATCCAATTGGTTATGCACCTAGGGTGCATAGTTTTAATTTAGTAGAGAGAACAGCAGGCTGGGGGTCTGATTGGCAGGCCCACAGCCTCAATATGTCAAAAACCAGTGAAGCAAAAAGCAAAAATTTGGGGTGACCATAGGATAGCAGACCCTACTCTCCTACACTGACCAATACACAAAATCCTGTCTGGGGTGGTGCTCGCACCTCCCCTGGCAGGAAACCCTTTGTCCACGTCTCCCAAGCTGGAAGGACTCCCAGCAGCAGGAGGGCAGACTTGTGTCTGTGGTGGCAGCATCCATTTTGTGGAGCTGAGGCTATGTCTGATTTTACCTGGGTTTCAGGTACTGTACATGTCGTGTCCCTCTAGAAGGGTGGAATGCTAACCCCGTCGCCAGAATTGGCGAGGGGTTAGTATTCCAATTCGTATGACACCTTACGCGTCATGTTTTGATAAAGCCAAACCAAAGATAGCATTTAACCGCGAGGTTCATAATGCACTTAAGAGTATATGGTATGACGATATCTGGAAACAGTAGAAGGAAGTTGTTCCGACCACTGCAGACAGGCTCAGCTCATGCCAGAGCACCTTCTCACATGGAACCAAGCACTCTGCCTTCAGGATTGTTAAGGCCTGCCATAGGAGTGACTTATAGGTTACCAGGTGTCCCATTTAAGGTTAGGTATAGGTATACTACACCTAAGTAAGAGGTGATTACACCAACTTACCCCAGCTGAGTGATCAGCCAGTTGTGTCAAATTGTTAGGCCAAGCCTGGGGTGGCATAATACATGCTTCAGCCCCTGGCAGGCCTTGGGTACACCAATGCACTGGGTACCTAGTGTACACTGGTACAGGGGCTGGCAGGGTGATCCACATCCAATTGGTTATGCACCTAGGGTGCATAGTTTTAATTTAGTAGAGAGAACAGCAGGCTGGGGGTCTGATTGGCAGGCCCACAGCCTCAATATGTCAAAAACCAGTGAAGCAAAAAGCAAAAATTTGGGGTGACCATAGGATAGCAGACCCTACTCTCCTACACTGACCAATACACAAAATCCTGTCTGGGGTGGTGCTCGCACCTCCCCTGGCAGGAAACCCTTTGTCCACGTCTCCCAAGCTGGAAGGACTCCCAGCAGCAGGAGGGCAGACTTGTGTCTGTGGTGGCAGCATCCATTTTGTGGAGCTGAGGCTATGTCTGATTTTACCTGGGTTTCAGGTACTGTACATGTCGTGTCCCTCTAGAAGGGTGGAATGCTAACCCCGTCGCCAGAATTGGCGAGGGGTTAGTATTCCAATTCGTATGACACCTTACGCGACATGTTTTGATAAAGCCAAACCAAAGATAGCATTTAACCGCGAGGTTCATAATGCACTTAAGAGTATATGGTATGACGATATCTGGAAACAGTAGAAGGAAGTTGTTCCGACCACTGCAGACAGGCTCAGCTCATGCCAGAGCACCATCTCACATGGAACCAAGCACTCTGCCTTCAGGATTGTTAAGGCCTGCCATAGGAGTGACTTATACGTTACCAGGTGTCCCATTTACGGTTAGGTATAGGTATACTACACCTAAGTAAGAGGTGGTTACACCAACTTACCCCATGTAGGAGAGTAGGGTCTGCTATCCTATGGTCACCCCAAATTTTTGCTTTTTGCTTCACTGGTTTTTGACATATTGAGGCTGTGGGCCTGCTAATCAGACCCCCAGCCTGCTGTTCTCTCTAACTAAATTGACACTGTGCACCCTAGGTGCATAACCAATTGGAATTGGATCACCCTGTGAGCCCCTGTACCAGTGTACACTAGGTACCCAGGGCATTGGTGGATCTAAGGCCTGCCAGGGGCTGAAGCATGTATTATGCCACAAATGGCTTGGCCTAACAAATTTGACACAACTGGCTGATCACTCAGCTGGGGTAAGTTGGTGTAACCACCTCTTACTTAGGTGTAGTATACCTATACCTAACCTTAAATGGGACACATCTTAACCTATAAGTCACTCCTATGGCAGGCCTTAATAATCCTGAAGGCAGAGTGCTTGGTTCCATGTGAGATGGTGCTCTGGCATGAGCTGAGCCTGTCTGCAGTGGTCGGAACAACTTCCTTCTACCGTTTCCAGATATCGCCATACCATATACTCTTAAGTGCATTATGAACCTCGCGGTTAAATGCTATCTTTGGTTTGGCTTTATCAAAACATGTCGAGTAAGGTGTCATACGAATTGGAATACTAACCCCTCGCCAATTCTGGCGACGGGGTTAGCATTCCACCCTTCTAGAGGGGCACGACATGTACAGTACCTGAAACCCGGGTAAAATCCGACATAGCCTCAGCTCCACAAAATGGATGCTGCCACCACAGACACAAGTCTGCCCTCCTGCTGCTGGGAGTCCTTCCAGCTTGGGAGACGTGGACAAAGGGTTTCCTGCCAGGGGAGGTGCGAGCACCACCCCAGACAGGATTTTGTGTATTGGTCAGGTAGGGCTTGAAAGAAACCAGACATGCCTGAGGCTCACAAGGAGCCTCGGTGCATATGCCAGTTCAATCCGGTCCTGGGGCACACCAGCCCCGGACCTGGGGCGAGCTGGACAAAGGATTGGGGTGTAACCACCCCCCTTCCTGGTCCCACCCTTAGGGAGGGACCTAGCAGGTAGTCCGGCCCCTAGAATCCGCTTAAAGGTAGGAGCTGTGTCCTAAGACTTCAGACATCCTGGAATCAACTTAACAACAAGAAGAAGATGGGAACTTCGACGCTCTGCTGCACAGAGGACTGAAGGAAATCTCCCCTATGGTCAGGGAGTGACCATCTTGCTAACGCAAGCACCAACCAGCTATCCAACGTCTGCTTTGCCGCCGCCTCCAGCCAGAGCCCGAGCCCAGAGCCCAACAAGACCTGGACCTCCAGACCTCTCACCGCCCGATCCACAGTCCCTGCAAAGAAGGAACCCGTGGAGGCACCGAGACATGTGGAGCCAGCCATCTTGGAAGACCGACGACAAGCTGCAAACGCAACGACAGAGGCTCCCTCCAAGTTGTGCTTTGGGTCCTGAGAAGCCCAACCACGAGCAGCATCGGCACCAAAGGTGAGCCCTCCAGCATCTCCACGATCTGCGTGGGGCCCCTCTGCACTTTGCATCTCGACGCGCCTGCCCGGTCCCTGGCCCGTTGGCTAGTGGCCATTTTGGCGAACTATTTGAAAATCAACGATGCTGGTCTGGTTGCTCCAGACTGACCCTAGCTGCTCTCCAAAAGAGCAGCCCCTCTGACCTTGCTGGTCAGAACAATCAGCTTTCTTGAACTTTCACGACTCCTGCCTTTGCCTAGGCTTGTTGGCTTCTTTCGAGTCGCCAACACGGCCGACAGCAAGAGCCTGCATGGGACAGCTCGTGACTCGACTCCTGGACGTCGTCGACCTTCAGGGACCACGTGGCTGCGGAGACAAGCTACACCTAACCACCAGTTTGCACCCGACATCGCCTGGTACCTACCTGGTGCCACGCCGGTCACTGGCTAGTGACTGTGAACACTGTCCCCTCTGCTTTCAGGTCTTCTACAACTCCGATCCACCCTTGGATCCAACGCAGCTCTTCTGGACCGACCGCCTGCAGCATCTTTGTCATCAGGCTCCATTGAATCGATAGAAGAAACCCGACGCACTTCGAGACCTATGCACCCGCTTCCTGTGGGTGAGGTAAAGCTGGCACTCCGGTGCCCAAGTGTAGAGAATCATCTCTAGTGTCTGTGTTTCCAATCTTAAGATCGTAGTCCACCCAGAAGACCCTTTCTGCAGTAACTTTCTAACTTTTACGCACCCATTGAAAACCTATGGGAGCCCGCGTGTAACTTTCCTCACTGCACGCGCAACCCGTGGACCTCCTGGTCACTAACTGAAGTTAGCTCCTTGTAGGCCCAGCGATTCTAGAGGCCCTAGGCCTTTTCCCTTTCCTGTTCGTGATACTTATACCACTATTTTAGTATATGGTTTGAGTGGCCACCAGGGCCCATCCATATAAAGTGCAACTTCTGTATATTATAACGTTGTCTTGTTTAACGATTTGTGCTCCTGTGCTCATAAAGAGTCTAGGGGATACTTTGAGAAATAAATACATATATATTTTGAATATATATCTGTGTGGTGTCCTTTCATTGGTATAAAGGGGGTTTCATTTGGTAAAATAGCCTGCTTAACACGATTTAACGAGTTTTACCTCAAAGACTGCTTAGCCTACGCTACCACTAGGGCAGCTAGTCCGAAAATGTTGACTTACAACCACACCATAAGGGTTGCTTGGCATGGTACAAGGTGGTCACTTTAACTAGTGAACATCATATACCAGGCCAACTTCTCACACCCCAGCTGAGTGATCAGCCAGTTGTGTCAAATTTGTTAGGCCAGGCCAGGGGTGGCATAATACATGCTTTAGCCCCTGGTAGGCCTTAGATACACCAATGCCCTGGGTACCTAGTATACACTGGTACAGGGGCTGACAGGGTGATCCACTTCCAATTGGTTATGCACCTAGGGTGCATAGTGTCAATTTAGTAGAGAGAACAGCAGGCTGGGGGTCTGATTAGCTGGCCCACAGCCTCAATATGTCAAAAACCAGTGAAGCAAAAAGCAAAAATTTGGGGTGACCATAGGATAGCAGACCCTACTCTCCTACAGGAAACCTAGCAAACCTATATATTTTTGAAAACTAGACACCCAGGGGAATCCAGGATGTGGTGACTTGAGTGCCTCCCACCAGGGTCTGTTACCCAGAATCCCTTGCAAACCTAAAAAATTGACAAAAAAAACACATTTTCCCCACATTTCTGTGATGTAAAGTTCTGGAATCTGCGTGGATGCACAAATTTCCACCCACCCCACGTTCCCCAAAGTCCTACGAGAAAAATGGTACCTCACTTGTGCGGGTCAGCCTAGTGCCCGCGACAGGAAACGGCGCAAAACGCAACGTGGTCACTCCTCAATTTTGCAGTGAAAAATGACCGATTTATGGCAAACTGACTAGCTGTAGTTTTTTAACCCTAGCTCTGCCGGCACCAAGGGAAACCTAGCAAACCTATATATTTTTGAAAACTAGACACCCAGGGGAATCCAGGATGGGGTGACTGAGTGCCTCCCACCAGGGTCTGTTACCCAGAATCCCTTGCAAACCTAAAACATTGACAAAAAAACACATTTACCCCACATTTCTGTGATGGAAAGTTCTGGAATCTGCGTGGATCCACAAATTTCCACCCACCCCGCGTTCCCCAAAGTCCTACGAGAAAAATAGTACCTCACTTGTACGGGTCGCCTAGTGCCCGCGACAGGAAACGGCATGAAACGCAACATGGTCACACCTCAATTTTGCTGTGAAAAATGACACTTTTTTGGCAAAGTGCCTAGCTGTAGTTTTTGAACCCTAGCTCTGCCGGCACCTAGGGAAACCTAGCAAACCTATATATTTTTGAAAACTAGACACCCAGGGGAATCCAGGATGGGGTGACTTGAGTGCCTCCCACCAGGGTCTGTTACCCATAATCCCTTGCAAACGTAAAAAATTGACAAAAAAACACATTTTCCCCACATTTCTGTGATGGAAAGTTCTGGAATCTGAGTGGATCTACAAATTTCCACCCACCCCGCGTTCCCCAAAGTCCTATGAGAAAAATGGTACCTCACTTGTGCGGGTCGGCCTAGTGCCCACGACAGGAAACGGCGCAAAACGCAACGTGGTCACACCTCAATTTTGCAGTGAAAAATGACCCTTTTTTGGCAAAGTGAGTAGCTGTAGTTTTTGAACCCTAGCTCTGCCGGCACCTAGGGAATCCTTGCAAACCTATATATTTTTGTAAACTAGACACCCAGGGGAATCCAGGATGGGGTGACTTGAGTGCCTCCCACCAGGGTCAGTTACCCAGAATCCCTTGCAAACGTAAAAAATGGACAAAAAACAAATTTTCCCCACATTTCTGTGATGGAAAGTTCTGGAATCTGCGTGGATCCACAAATTTCCACCCACCCCGCGTTTCCCAAAGTCCTACGAGAAAAATGGTACCTCACTTGTGCGGGTCGGCTTAGTGCCCGCGACAGGAAACGGCGCAAAACGCAACGTGGTCACACCCTCAATTTTGCAGTGAAAAATGACCCTTTTTTGGCAAAGTGAGTAGCTGTAGTTTTTGAACCCTAGCTCTGCCGGCACCTAGGGAATCCTTGCAAACCTATATATTTTTGTAAACTAGACACCCAGGGGAATCCAGGATGGGGTGACTTGAGTGCCTCCCACCAGGGTCAGTTACCCAGAATCCCTTGCAAACGTAAAAAATGGACAAAAAACAAATTTTCCCCACATTTCTGTGATGGAAAGTTCTGGAATCTGAGTGGATCTACAAATTTCCACCCACCCCGCGTTCCCCAAAGTCCTATGAGAAAAATGGTACCTCACTTGTGCGGGTCGGCCTAGTGCCCACGACAGGAAACGGCGCAAAACGCAACGTGGTCACACCTTAATTTTGCAGTGAAAAATGACCCTTTTTTGGCAAAGTGAGTAGCTGTAGTTTTTGAACCCTAGCTCTGCCGGCACCTAGGGAATCCTTGCAAACCTATATATTTTTGTAAACTAGACACCCAGGGGAATCCAGGATGGGGTGACTTGAGTGCCTCCCACCAGGGTCAGTTACCCAGAATCCCTTGCAAACGTAAAAAATGGACAAAAAACAAATTTTCCCCACATTTCTGTGATGGAAAGTTCTGGAATCTGCGTGGATCCACAAATTTCCACCCACCCCGCGTTTCCCAAAGTCCTACGAGAAAAATGGTACCTCACTTGTGCGGGTCGGCTTAGTGCCCGCGACAGGAAACGGCGCAAAACGCAACGTGGTCACACCCTCAATTTTGCAGTGAAAAATGACACTTTTTTGGCAAAGTGACTAGCTGTAGTTTTTTAACCCTAGCTATGCCGGCACCTAGGGAAACGTAGCAAACCTATATATTTTTGAAAACTAGACACCGAGGGGAATCCAGGATGGGGTGACTTGAGTGTCTCCCACCAGGGTCTGTTACCCAGAATCCCTTGCAAACCTAAAAAATTGACAAAAAAAACACATTTTCCCCACATTTCTGTGATGGAAAGTTCTGGAATCTGCGTGGATCCACAAATTTCCACCCACCCCGCGTTCCCCAAAGTCCTACGAGAAAAATGGTACCTCACTTGTGCGGGTCGCCTAGTGCCCGCGACAGGAAACGGAGCGAATCGCAACATGGTCACACCTCAATTTTGCTGTGAAAAATGACACTTTTTTGGCAAAGTGCCTAGCTGTAGTTTTTGAACCCTAGCTCTGCCGGCACCTGGGGAAACCTAGTAAACCTATATATTTTTGAAAACTAGACACCCAGGGGAATCCAGGATGTGGTGACTTGAGTGCCTCCCACCAGGTTCTGTTACGCAGAATCCCTTGCAAACCTAAAAAATTGACAAAAAAAACACATTTTCCCCACATTTCTGTGATGTAAAGTTCTGGAATCTGCGTGGATGCACAAATTTCCACCCACCCCGGGTTCCCCAAAGTCCTACGAGAAAAATGGTACCTCACTTGTGCGGGGCAGCCTAGTGCCCGTGACTGGAAACGGCGCAAAACGCAACGTTGTCACACCTCAATTTTTCAGTGAAAAATGACCCTTTTTTGGCAAAGTGACTAGCTGTAGTTTTTGAACCCTAGCTCTGCCGGCACCTAGGGAAACCTAGCAAACCTATATATTTTTGAAAACTAGACACCCAGGGGAATCCAGGATGGGGTGACTTGAGTGCCTCCCACAAGGGTCTGTTACCCAGAATCCCTTGCAAACCTAAAAAATTGACAAAAAAACACATTTTCCCCACATTTCTGTGATGGAAAGTTCTGGAATCTGTGTGGATCTACAAATTTCCACCCACCCCGCGTTCCACAAAGTCCTATGAGAAAAATGGTACCTCACTTGTGCGGGTCAGCCTAGTTCCCACGACAGGAAACGGCGCAAAACGCAACGTGGTCACACCTCAGTTTTGCAGTGAAAAATTACCCTTTTTCGCAAAGTGCCTAGCTGTAGTTTTTGAACCCTAGCTCTGCCGGCACCTAGGGAGACCTAGCAAACCTATATATTTTTGAAAACTAGACACCCAGGGGAATCCAGGATGTGGTGACTTGAGTGCCTCCCACCAGGGTCTGTTACCCAGAATCCCTTGCAAACCTAAAAAATTGACAAAAAAAAACACATTTTCCCCACATTTCTGAGATGTAAAGTTCTGGAATCTGCGTGGATGCACAAATTTCCACCCACCCGGCGTTCCCTAAAGTCCTACGAGAAAAATGGTACCTCACTTGTGCGGGGAAGCCTAGTGCCCGTGACAGGAAACGGCGCAAAACGCAACGTTGTCACACCTCAATTTTTCAGTGAAAAATGACCCTTTTTTGGCAAAGTGACTAGCTGTAGTTTTTTAACACTAGCTCTGCCGGCACCTAGGGAAACCTAGCAAACCTATATATTTTTGAAAACTAGACACCCAGGGGAATCCAGGATGTGGTGACTTGAGTGCCTCCCACCAGGGTCTGTTACCCAGAATCCCTTGCAAACCTAAAAAATTGACAAAAAAAAACACATTTTCCCCACATTTCTGAGATGTAAAGTTCTGGAATCTGCGTGGATGCACAAATTTCCACCCACCCGGCGTTCCCTAAAGTCCTACGAGAAAAATGGTACCTCACTTGTGCGGGGAAGCCTAGTGCCCGTGACAGGAAACGGCGCAAAACGCAACGTTGTCACACCTCAATTTTTCAGTGAAAAATGACCCTTTTTTGGCAAAGTGACTAGCTGTAGTTTTTTAACACTAGCTCTGCCGGCACCTAGGGAAACCTAGCAAACCTATATATTTTTGAAAACTAGACACCCAGGGGAATCCAGGATGGGGTGACTTGAGTGCCTCCCACCAGGGTCTGTTACCCAGAATGCCTTGCAAACATAAAAAATTGACAAAAAAACACATTTTCCCCACATTTCTGTGATGGAAAGTTCTGGAATCTGCGTGGATCCACAAATTTCCACCCACCCGGCGTTCCCCAAAGTCCTATGAGAAAAATGGTACCTCACTTGTGCGGGTCAGCCTAGTTCCCACGACAGGAAATGGCGCAAAACGCAACGTGGTCACACCTCAGTTTTGCAGTGAAAAATTACCCTTTTTTCGCAAAGTGCCTAGCTGTAGTTTTTGAACCCTAGCTCTGCCGGCACCTAGGGAGACCTAGCAAACCTATATATTTTTGAAAACTAGACACCCAGGGGAATCCAGGATGTGGTGACTTGAGTGCCTCCCACCAGGGTCTGTTACCCAGAATCCCTTGCAAACCTAAAAAGTTGACAAAAAAAACCACATTTTCCCCACATTTCTGAGATGTAAAGTTCTGGAATCTGCGTGGATGCACAAATTTCCACCCACCCGGCGTTCCCTAAAGTCCTACGAGAAAAATGGTACCTCACTTGTGCGGGGAAGCCTAGTGCCCGTGACAGGATACGGCGCAAAACGCAACGTTGTCACACCTCAATTTTTCAGTGAAAAATGACCCTTTTTTGGCAAAGTGACTAGCTGTAGTTTTTTAACACTAGCTCTGCCGGCACCTAGGGAAACCTAGCAAACCTATATATTTTGGAAAACTAGACACCCAGGGGAATCCAGGATGGGGTGACTTGAGTGCCTCCCACCAGGGTCTGTTACCCAGAATCCCTTGCAAACGTAAAAAATTGACAAAACAACACATTTTCCCCACATTTCTGTGATGGAAAGTTCTGGAATCTGCGTGGATCCACAAATTTCCACCCACCCCGCGTTTCCCAAAGTCCTACGAGAAAAATGGTACCTCACTTGTGCGGGTCGGCTTAGTGCCCGCGACAGGAAACGGCGCAAAACGCAACGTGGTCACACCCTCAATTTTGCAGTGAAAAATGACACTTTTTTGGCAAAGTGACTAGCTGTAGTTTTTTAACCCTAGCTATGCCGGCACCTAGGGAAACGTAGCAAACCTATATATTTTTGAAAACTAGACACCCAGGGGAATCCAGGATGGGGTGACTTGAGTGTCTCCCACCAGGGTCTGTTACCCAGAATCCCTTGCAAACCTAAAAAATTGACAAAAAAAACACATTTTCCCCACATTTCTGTGATGGAAAGTTCTGGAATCTGCGTGGATACACAAATTTCCACCCACCCCGCGTTCCCCAAAGTCCTACGAGAAAAATGGTACCTCACTTGTGCGGGTCGCCTAGTGCCCGCGACAGGAAACGGCGCGAATCGCAACATGGTCACACCTCAATTTTGCTGTGAAAAATGACACTTTTTTGGCAAAGTGCCTAGCTGTAGTTTTTGAACCCTAGCTCTGCCGGCACCTGGGGAAACCTAGCAAACCTATATATTTTTGAAAACTAGACACCCAGGGGAATCAAGGATGTGGTGACTTGAGTGCCTCCCACAAGGTTCTGTTACCCAGAATCCCTTGCAAACCTAAAAAATTGACAAAAAAACACATTTTCCCCACATTTCTGTGATGTAAAGTTCTGGAATCTGCGTGGATGCACAAATTTCCACCCACCCCGGGTTCCCCAAAGTCCTACGAGAAAAATGGTACCTCACTTGTGCGGGGCAGCCTAGTGCCCGTGACTGGAAACGGCGCAAAACGCAACGTTGTCACACCTCAATTTTTCAGTGAAAAATGACCCTTTTTTGGCAAAGTGACTAGCTGTAGTTTTTGAACCCTAGCTCTGCCGGCACCTAGGGAAACCTAGCAAACCTATATATTTTTGAAAACTAGACACCCAGGGGAATCCAGGATGGGGTGACTTGAGTGCCTCCCACCAGGGTCTGTTACCCAGAATCCCTTGCAAACCTAAAAAATTGACAAAAAAACACATTTTCCCCACATTTCTGTGATGGAAAGTTCTGGAATCTGTGTGGATCTACAAATTTCCACCCACCCCGCGTTCCACAAAGTCCTATGAGAAAAATGGTACCTCACTTGTGCAGGTCAGCCTAGTTCCCACGACAGGAAACGGCGCAAAACGCAACGTGGTCACACCTCAGTTTTGCAGTGAAAAATTACCCTTTTTCGCAAAGTGCCTAGCTGTAGTTTTTGAACCCTAGCTCTGCCGGCACCTAGGGAGACCTAGCAAACCTATATATTTTTGAAAACTAGACACCCAGGGGAATCCAGGATGTGGTGACTTGAGTGCCTCCCACCAGGGTCTGTTACCCAGAATCCCTTGCAAACCTAAAAAATTGACAAAAAAAACCACATTTTCCCCACATTTCTGAGATGTAAAGTTCTGGAATCTGCGTGGATGCACAAATTTCCACCCACCCGGCGTTCCCTAAAGTCCTACGAGAAAAATGGTACCTCACTTGTGCGGGGAAGCCTAGCTAGTGCCCGTGACAGGAAACGGCGCAAAACGCAACGTTGTCACACCTCAATTTTTCAGTGAAAAATGACCCTTTTTTGGCAAAGTGACTAGCTGTAGTTTTTTAACACTAGCTCTGCCGGCACCTAGGGAAACCTAGCAAACCTATATATTTTTGAAAACTAGACACCCAGGGAAATCCAGGATGGGGTGACTTGAGTGCCTCCCACCAGGGTCTGTTACCCAGAATGCCTTGCAAACGTAAAAAATTGACAAAAAAACACATTTTCCCCACATTTCTGTGATGGAAAGTTCTGGAATCTGCGTGGATCCACAAATTTCCACCCACCCGGCGTTCCCCAAAGTCCTACGAGAAAAATGGTACCTCACTTGTGCGGGTCAGCCTAGTGCCCACGACAGGAAACGGCGCAAAACGCAACGTGGTCACTCCTCAATTTTGCAGTGAAAAATGACCGATTTATGGCAAAGTGACTAGCTGTAGTTTTTTAACCCTAGCTTTGCCGGCACCAAGGGAAACCTAGCAAACCTATATATTTTTGAAAACTAGACACCCAGGGGAATCCAGGATGGGGGGACTTGAGTGCCTCCCACCAGGGTCTGTTACCCAGAATCCCTTGCAAACCTAAAACATTGACAAAAAAAACACATTTACCTCACATTTCTGTGATGGAAAGTTCTGGAATCTGCGTGGATCCACAAATTTCCACCCACCCCGCATTCCCCAAAGTCCTACGAGAAAAATGGTACCTCACTTGTACGGGTCGCCTAGTGCCCGCGACAGGAAACGGCATGAAACGCAACATGGTCACACCTCAATTTTGCTGTGAAAAATGACACTTTTTTGGCAAAGTGCCTAGCTGTAGTTTTTGAACCCTAGCTCTGCCGGCACCTAGGGAAACCTAGCAAACCTATATATTTTGGAAAACTAGACACCCAGGGGAATCCAGGATGGGGTGACTTGAGTGCCTCCCACCAGGGTCTGTTACCCAGAATCCCTTGCAAACGTAAAAAATTGACAAAACAACACATTTTCCCCACATTTCTGAGATGTAAAGTTCTGGAATCTGCGTGGATGCACAAATTTCCACCCACCCGGCGTTCCCTAAAGTCCTACGAGAAAAATGGTACCTCACTTGTGCGGGGAAGCCTAGTGCCCGTGACAGGAAACGGCGCAAAACGCAACGTTGTCACACCTCAATTTTTCAGTGAAAAATGACCCTTTTTTGGCAAAGTGACTAGCTGTAGTTTTTTAACACTAGCTCTGACGGCACCTAGGGAAACCTAGCAAACCTATATATTTTTGAAAACTAGACACCCAGGGAAATCCAGGATGGGGTGACTTGAGTGCCTCCCACCAGGGTCTGTTACCCAGAATGCCTTGCAAACGTAAAAAATTGACAAAAAAACACATTTTCCCCACATTTCTGTGATGGAAAGTTCTGGAATCTGCGTGGATCCACAAATTTCCACCCACCCCGCGTTCCCCAAAGTCCTACGAGAAAAATGGTACCTCACTTGTGCGGGTCAGCCTAGTGCCCACGACAGGAAACGGCGCAAAACGCAACGTGGTCACTCCTCAATTTTGCAGTGAAAAATGACCGATTTATGGCAAAGTGACTAGCTGTAGTTTTTTAACCCTAGCTCTGCCGGCACCAAGGGAAACCTAGCAAACCTATATATTTTTGAAAACTAGACACCCAGGGGAATCCAGGATGGGGGGACTTGAGTGCCTCCCACCAGGGTCTGTTACCCAGAATCCCTTGCAAACCTAAAACATTGACAAAAAAAACACATTTACCTCACATTTCTGTGATGGAAAGTTCTGGAATCTGCGTGGATCCACAAATTTCCACCCACCCCGCATTCCCCAAAGTCCTACGAGAAAAATGGTACCTCACTTGTACGGGTCGCCTAGTGCCCGCGACAGGAAACGGCATGAAACGCAACATGGTCACACCTCAATTTTGCTGTGAAAAATGACACTTTTTTGGCAAAGTGCCTAGCTGTAGTTTTTGAACCCTAGCTCTGCCGGCACCTAGGGAAACCTAGCAAACCTATATATTTTGGAAAACTAGACACCCAGGGGAATCCAGGATGGGGTGACTTGAGTGCCTCCCACCAGGGTCTGTTACCCAGAATCCCTTGCAAACGTAAAAAATTGACAAAACAACACATTTTCCCCACATTTCTGTGATGGAAAGTTCTGGAATCTGTGTGGATCTACAAATTTCCACCCACCCCGCGTTCCCCAAAGTCCTATGAGAAAAATGGTACCTCACTTGTGCGGGTCGGCCTAGTGCCCACGACAGGAAACGGCGCAAAACGCAACGTGTTCACACCTCAATTTTGCAGTGAAAAATGACCCTTTTTTGGCAAAGTGACTAGCTGTAGTTTTTTAACCCTAGCTCTGCCGGCACCTAGGGAAACCTTGCAAACCTATATATGTTTGTAAACTAGACACCCAGGGGAATCCAGGATGGGGTGACTTGAGTGCCTCCTACCAGAGTCAGTTACCCAGAATCCCTTGCAAACGTAAAAAATGGACAAAAAACAAATTTTCCCCACATTTCTGTGATGGAAAGTTCTGGAATCTGCGTGGATTCACAAATTTCCACCCACCCCGCGTTTCCCAAAGTCCTACGAGAAAAATGGTACCTCACTTGTGCGGGTCGGCTTAGTGCCCGCGACAGGAAACTGCGCAAAACGCAACGTGGTCACACCTCAATTTTGCATTGAAAAATGACACTTTTTTGGCAAAGTGACTAGCTGTAGTTTTTTAACCCTAGCTCTGCCGGCACCTAGGGAAACGTAGCAAACCTATATATTTTTGAAAACTAGACACCCAGGGGAATCCAGGATGGGGTGACTTGAGTGCCTCCCACCAGGGTCTGTTACCCAGAATCCCTTGCAAACCTAAAAAATTGACAAAAGAAACACATTTTCCCCACATTTCTGTGATGGAAAGTTCTGGAATCTGCGTGGATCCACTAATTTCAACCCACCCCGCGTTCCCCAAAGTCCTACGAGAAAAATGGTACCTCACTTGTGCGGGTCGCCTAGTGCCCGCGACAGGAAACGGCGCGAATCGCAACATGGTCACACCTCAATTTTGCTGTGAAAAATGACACTTTTTTGGCAAAGTGCCTAGCTGTAGTTTTTGAACCCTAGCTCTGCCGGCACCTGGGGAAACCTAGCAAACCTATATATTTTTGAAAACTAGACACCCAGGGGAACCCAGGATGTGGTGACTTGAGTGCCTCCCACCAGGTTCTGTTACCCAGAATCCCTTGCAAACCTAAACAATTGACAAAAAAAACACATTTTCCCCACATTTCTGTGATGTAAAGTTCTGGAATCTGCGTGGATGCACAAATTTCCACCCACCCCGGGTTCCCCAAAGTCCTACGAGAAAAATGGTACCTCACTTGTGCGGGGCAGCCTAGTGCCCGTGACAGGAAACGGCGCAAAACGCAACGTTGTCACACCTCAATTTTTCAGTGAAAAATGACCCTTTTTTGGCAAAGTGACTAGCTGTAGTTTTTGAACCCTAGCTCTGCCGGCACCAAGGGAAACCTAGCAAACCTATATATTTTTGAAAACTAGACACCCAGGGGAATCCAGGATGGGGTGACTTGAGTGCCTCCCACCAGGGTCTGTTACCCAGAATCCCTTGCAAACCTAAAAAATTGACAAAAAAACACATTTTCCCCACATTTCTGTGATGGAAAGTTCTGGAATCTGTGTGGATCTACAAATTTCCACCCACCCCGCGTTCCCCAAAGTCCTATGAGGAAAATGGTACCTCACTTGTGCGGGTCGGCCTAGTGCCCACGACAGGAAACGGCGCAAAACGCAACGTGGTCACACCTCAGTTTTGCAGTGAAAAATGACACTTTTTGGCAAAGTGCCTAGCTGTAGTTTTTGAACCCTAGCTCTGCCGGCACCTAGGGAAACGTAGCAAACCTATATATTTTTGAAAACTAGACACCCAGGGGAATCCAGGATGGGGTGACTTGAGTGCCTCCCACCAGGGTCTGTTACCCAGAATCCCTTGCAAACCTAAAAAATTGACAAAAAAACACATTTTCCCCACATTTCTGTGATGGAAAGTTCTGGAATCTGTGTGGATCTACAAATTTCCAGCCACCCCGCGTTCCCCAAAGTCCTATGAGAAAAATGGTACCTCACTTGTGCGGGTCGGCCTAGTGCCCACGACAGGAAACGGCGCAAAACGCAACGTTGTCACACCTCAATTTTTCAGTGAAAAATGACCCTTTTTTGGCAAAGTGACTAGCTGTAGTTTTTGAACCCTAGCTCTGCCGGCACCAAGGGAAACCTAGCAAACCTATATATTTTTGAAAACTAGACACCCAGGGGAATCCAGGATGGGGTGACTTGAGTGCCTCCCACCAGGGTCTGTTACCCAGAATCCCTTGCAAACCTAAAAAATTGACAAAAAAACACATTTTCCCCACATTTCTGTGATGGAAAGTTCTGGAATCTGTGTGGATCTACAAATTTCCACCCACCCCGCGTTCCCCAAAGTCCTATGAGGAAAATGGTACCTCACTTGTGCGGGTCGGCCTAGTGCCCACGACAGGAAACGGCGCAAAACGCAACGTGGTCACACCTCAGTTTTGCAGTGAAAAATGACACTTTTTGGCAAAGTGCCTAGCTGTAGTTTTTGAACCCTAGCTCTGCCGGCACCTAGGGAAACGTAGCAAACCTATATATTTTTGAAAACTAGACACCCAGGGGAATCCAGGATGGGGTGACTTGAGTGCCTCCCACCAGGGTCTGTTACCCAGAATCCCTTGCAAACCTAAAAAATTGACAAAAAAACACATTTTCCCCACATTTCTGTGATGGAAAGTTCTGGAATCTGTGTGGATCTACAAATTTCCAGCCACCCCGCGTTCCCCAAAGTCCTATGAGAAAAATGGTACCTCACTTGTGCGGGTCGGCCTAGTGCCCACGACAGGAAATGGCGCAAAACGCAACGTGGTCACACCTCAGTTTTGCAGTGAAAAATTACCCTTTTTGGC
The DNA here is from genome assembly GCF_964204655.1 of Triturus cristatus. Taxonomy (NCBI): domain Eukaryota; kingdom Metazoa; phylum Chordata; class Amphibia; order Caudata; family Salamandridae; genus Triturus; species Triturus cristatus. The sequence goes on from NW_028187382.1 coordinate 614,209, forward strand.
AAAGTGCCTAGCTGTAGTTTTTGAACCCTAGCTCTGCCGGCACCTAGGGAGACCTAGCAAACCTATATATTTTTGAAAACTAGACACCCAGGGGAATCCAGTATGTGGTGACTTGAGTGCCTCCCACCAGGGTCTGTTAACCAGAATCCCTTGCAAACCTAAAAAATTGACAAAAAAAAACACATTTTCCCCACATTTCTGAGATGTAAAGTTCTGGAATCTGCGTGGATGCACAAATTTCCCCCCACCCGGCGTTCCCTAAAGTCCTACGAGAAAAATGGTACCTCACTTGTGCGGGGAAGCCTAGTGCCCGTGACAGGAAACGGCGCAAAACGCAACGTGGTCACACCTCAATTTTTCAGTGAAAAATGACCCTTTTTTGGCAAAGTGACTAGCTGTAGTTTTGTAACCCTAGCTCTGCCGGTACCTAGGGAAACCTAGCAAACCTATATATTTTTGAAAACTAGACACCCAGGGGAATCTAGGATGGGGTGACTTGAGTGCCTCCGACCAGGGTCTGTTACCCAGAATCCCTTGCAAACCTAAAAAATTGACAAAAAAAACACATTTACCCCACATTTCTGTGATGGAAAGTTCTGGAATCTGCGTGGATCCACAAATTTCCACCCACCCGGCGTTCCCCAAAGTCCTACCAGAAAAATGGTACCTCACTTGTGCGGGTCAGCCTAGTGCTCACGACAGGAAACGGCGCAAAACGCAACGTGGTCACTCCTCAATTTTGCAGTGAAAAATGACCGATTTATGGCAAAGTGACTAGCTGTAGTTTTTTAACCCTAGCTCTGCCGGCACCAAGGGAAACCTAGCAAACCTATATATTTTTGAAAACTAGACACCCAGGGGAATCCAGGATGGGGTGACTTGAGTGCCTCCCACCAGGGTCTGTTACCCAGAATCCCTTGCAAACCTAAAACATTGACAAAAAAAACACATTTACCCCACATTTCTGTGATGGAAAGTTCTGGAATCTGCGTGGATCCACAAATTTCCACCCACCCCACACACCCCAAAGTCCTACGAGAAAAATGGTACCTCACTTGTACGGGTCGCCTAGTGCCCGCGACAGGAAACGGCATGAAACGCAACATGGTCACACCTCAATTTTGCTGTGAAAAATGACACTTTTTTGGCAAAGTGCCTAGCTGTAGTTTTTGAACCCTAGCTCTGCCGGCACCTAGGGAAACCTAGCAAACCTATATATTTTGGAAAACTAGACACCCAGGGGAATCCAGGATGGGGTGACTTGAGTGCCTCCCACCAGGGTCTGTTACCCAGAATCCCTTGCAAACGTAAAACATTGACAAAAAAACACATTTTCCCCACATTTCTGTGATGGAAAGTTCTGGAATCTGTGTGGATCTACAAATGTCCACCCACCCCGCGTTCCCCAAAGTCCTATGAGAAAAATGGTACCTCACTTGTGCGGGTCGGCCTAGTGCCCAGGACAGGAAACGGCGCAAAACGCAACGTGTTCACACCTCAATTTTGCAGTGAAAAATGACCCTTTTTTGGCAAAGTGACTAGCTGTAGTTTTTTAACCCTAGCTCTGCCGGCACCTAGGGAAACCTTGCAAACCTATATATGTTTGTAAACTAGACACCCAGGGGAATCCAGGATGGGGTGACTTGAGTGCCTCCTACCAGGGTCAGTTACCCAGAATCCCTTGCAAACGTAAAAAATGGACAAAAAACAAATGTTCCCCACATTTCTGTGATGGAAAGTTCTGGAATCTGCGTGGATTCACAAATTTCCACCCACCCTGCGTTTCCCAAAGTCCTACGAGAAAAATGGTACCTCACTTGTGCGGGTCGGCTTAGTGCCCGCGACAGGAAACGGCGCAAAACGCAACGTGGTCACACCTCAATTTTGCAGTGAAAAATGACACTTTTTTGGCAAAGTGACTAGCTGTAGTTTTTTAACCCTAGCTCTGCCGGCACCTAGGGAAACGTAGCAAACCTATATATTTTTGAAAACTAGACACCCAGGGGAATCCAGGATGGGGTGACTTGAGTGCCTCCCACCAGGGTCTGTTACCCAGAATCCCTTGCAAACCTAACAAATTGACAAAAAAAACACATTTTCCCCACATTTCTGTGATGTAAAGTTCTGGAATCTGCGTGGATGCACAAATTTCCACCCACCCCGGGGTTCCCCAAAGTCCTACGAGAAAAATGGTACCTCACTTGTGCGGGGCAGCCTAGTGCCCGTGACAGGAAACGGCGCAAAACGCAACGTTGTCACACCTCAATTTTTCAGTGAAAAATGACCCTTTTTTGGCAAAGTGACTAGCTGTAGTTTTTGAACCATAGCTCTGCCGGCACCTAGGGAAACCTAGCAAACCTATATATTTTTGAAAACTAGACACCCAGGGGAATCCAGGATGGGGTGACTTGAGTGCCTCCCACCAGGGTCTGTTACCCAGAATCCCTTGCAAACCTAAAAAATTGACAAAAGAAACACATTTTCCCCACATTTCTGTGATGGAAAGTTCTGGAATCTGCGTGGATCCACTAATTTCCACCCACCCCGCGTTCCCCAAAGTCCTACGAGAAAAATGGTACCTCACTTGTGCGGGTCGCCTAGTGCCCGCGACAGGAAACGGCGCGAATCGCAACATGGTCACACCTCAATTTTGCTGTGAAAAATGACACTTTTTTGGCAAAGTGCCTAGCTGTAGTTTTTGAACCCTAGCTCTGCCGGCACCTGGGGAAACCTAGCAAACCTATATATTTTTGAAAACTAGACATCCAGGGGAATCCAGGATGTGGTGACTTGAGTGCCTCCCACCAGGTTCTGTTACCCAGAATCCCTTGCAAACCTAAAAAATTGACAAAAAAACCACATTTTCCCCACATTTCTGTGATGTAAAGTTCTGGAATCTGCGTGGATGCACAAATTTCCACCCACCCCGGGTTCCCCAAAGTCCTACGAGAAAAATGGTACCTCACTTGTGCGGGGCAGCCTAGTGCCCGTGACAGGAAACGGCGCAAAACGCAACGTTGTCACACCTCAATTTTTCAGTGAAACATGACCCTTTTTTGGCAATGTGACTAGCTGTAGTTTTTGAACCCTAGCTCTGCCGGCACCAAGGGAAACCTAGCAAACCTATATATTTTTGAAAACTAGACACCCAGGGGAATCCAGGATGGGGTGACTTGAGTACCTCCCACCAGGGTCTGTTACCCAGAATCCCTTGCAAACCTAAAAAATTGACAAAAGAAACACATTTTCCCTACATTTCTGTGATGGAAAGTTCTGAAATCTGCGTGGATCCACTAATTTCCACCCACCCCGCGTTCCCCAAAGTCCTACGAGAAAAATGGTACCTCACTTGTGCGGGTCGCCTAGTGCCCGCGACAGGAAACGGCGCGAATCGCAACATGGTCGCACCTCAATTTTGCTTTGAAAAATGACACTTTTTTGGCAAAGTGCCTAGCTGTAGTTTTTGAACCCTAGCTCTGCCGGCACCTGGGGAAACCTAGCAAACCTATATATTTTTGAAAACTAGACACCCAGGGGAATCCAGGATGTGGTGACTTGAGTGCCTCCCACCCCGTTCTGTTACCCAGAATCCCTTGCAAACCTAAAAAATTGACAAAAAAAACACATTTTCCCCACATTTCTGTGATGTAAAGTTCTGGAATCTGCGTGGATGCACAAATTTCCACCCACCCCGGGTTCCCCAAAGTCCTACGAGAAAAATGGTACCTCACTTGTGCGGGGCAGCCTAGTGCCCGTGACAGGAAACGGCGCAAAACGCAACGTTGTCACACCTCAATTTTTCAGTGAAAAATGACCCTTTTTTGGCAAAGTGACTAGCTGTAGTTTTTGAACCCTAGCTCTGCCGGCACCTAGGGAAACCTAGCAAACCTATATATTTTTGAAAACTAGACACCCAGGGGAATCCAGGATGGGGTGACTTGAGTGCCTCCCACCAGGGTCTGTTACCCAGAATCCCTTGCAAACCTAAAAAATTGACAAAAAAACACATTTTCCCCACATTTCTGTGATGGAAAGTCCTGGAATCTGTGTGGATCTACAAATTTCCAGCCACCCCGCGTTCCCCAAAGTCCTATGAGAAAAATGGTACCTCACTTGTGCGGGTCGGCCTAGTGCCCACGACAGGAAACGGCGCAAAACGCAACGTGGTCACACCTCAGTTTTGCAGTGAAAAATGACCCTTTTTGGCAAAGTGCCTAGCTGTAGTTTTTGAACCCTAGCTCTGCCGGCACCTAGGGAAACGTAGCAAACCTATATATTTTTGAAAACTAGACACCCAGGGGAATCCAGGATGGGGTGACTTGAGTGCCTCCCACCAGGGTCTGTTACCCAGAATCCCTTGCAAACCTAAAAAATTGACAAAAAAACACATTTTCCCCTCATTTCTGTGATGGAAAGTTCTGGAATCTGTGTGGATCTACAAATTTCCAGCCACCCCACGTTCCCCAAAGTCCTATGAGAAAAATGGTACCTCACTTGTGCGGGTCGGCCTAGTGCCCACGACATGAAATGGCGCAAAACGCAACGTGGTCACATCTCAGTTTTGCAGTGAAAAATTACCCTTTTTGGCAAAGTGCCTAGCTGTAGTTTTTGAACCCTAGCTCTGCCGGCACCTAGGGAGACCTAGCAAACCTATATATTTTTGAAAACTAGACACCCAGGGGAATCCAGGATGTGGTGACTTGAGTGCCTCCCACCAGGGTCTGTTACCCAGAATCCCTTGCAAACCTAAAAAATTGACAAAAAAAAACACATTTTCCCCACATTTCTGAGATGTAAAGTTCTGGAATCTGCGTGGATGCACAAATTTCCCCCCACCCAGCGTTCCCTAAAGTCCTACGAGAAAAATGGTACCTCACTTGTGCAGGGAAGCCTAGTGCCCGTAACAGGAAACGGCGCAAAACGCAACGTTGTCACACCTCAATTTTTCAGTGAAAAATGACCCTTTTTTGGCAAAGTGACTAGCTGTAGTTTTTTAACCCTAGCTCTGCCGGCACCTAGGGAAACCTAGCAAACCTATATATTTTTGAAAACTAGACACCCAGGGGAATCTAGGATGGGGTGACTTGAGTGCCTCCGACCAGGGTCTGTTACCCAGAATCCCTTGCAAACCTAAAAAATTGACAAAAAAAACACATTTACCCCACATTTCTGTGATGGAAAGTTCTGGAATCCGCGTGGATCCACAAATTTCCACCCACCCGACGTTCCCCAAAGTCCTACGAGAAAAATGGTACCTCACTTGTGCGGGTCAGCCTAGTGCCCACGACAGGAAACGGCGCAAAACGCAACGTGGTCACTCCTCAATTTTGCAGTGAAAAATGACCGATTTATGGCAAAGTGACTAGCTGTAGTTTTTTAACCCTAGCTCTGCCGGCACCAAGGGAAACCTAGCAAACCTATATATTTTTGAAAACTAGACACCCAGGGGAATCCAGGATGGGTCGACTTGAGTGCCTCCCACCAGGGTCTGTTACCCAGAATCCCTTGCAAACCTAAAACATTGACAAAAAAAACACATTTACCCCACATTTCTGTGATGGAAAGTTCTGGAATCTGCGTGGATCCACAAATTTCCACCCACCCCGCATTCCCCAAAGTCCTACGAGAAAAATGGTACCTCACTTGTACGGGTCGCCCAGTGCCCGCGACAGGAAACGGCATGAAACGCAACATGGTCACACCTCAATTTTGCTGTGAAAAATGACACTTTTTTGGCAAAGTGCCTAGCTGTAGTTTTTGAACCCTAGCTCTGCCGGCACCTAGGGAAACCTAGCAAACCTATATATTTTGGAAAACTAGACACCCAGGGGAATCCAGGATGGGGTGACTTGAGTGCCTCCCACCAGGGTCTGTTACCCAGAATCCCTTGCAAACGTAAAAAATTGACAAAAAAACACATTTTCCCACATTTCTGTGATGGAAAGTTCTGGAATCTGTGTGGATCTACAAATTTCCACCCATCCCGCGTTCCCCAAAGTCCTATGAGAAAAATGGTACCTCACTTGTGCGGGTCGGCCTAGTGCCCACGACAGGAAACGGCGCAAAACGCAACGTGTTCACACCTCAATTTTGCAGTGAAAAATGACCCTTTTTTGGCAAAGTGCCTAGCTGTAGTTTTTGAACCCTAGCTCTGCCGGCACCTAGGGAAACCTAGCAAACCTATATATTTTGGAAAACTAGACACCCAGGGGAATCCAGGATGGGGTGACTTGAGTGCCTCCCACCAGGGTCAGTTACCCAGAATCCCTTGCAAACGTAAAAAATGGACAAAAAACAAATGTTCCCCACATTTCTGTGATGGAAAGTTCTGGAATCTGCGTGGATTCCCAAATTTCCACCCACCCTGTGTTTCCCAAAGTCCTACGAGAAAAATGGTACCTCACTTGTGCGGGTCGGCTTAGTGCCCGCGACAGGAAACGGCGCAAAACGCAACGTTGTCACACCTCAATTTTTCAGTGAAAAATGACCCTTTTTTGGCAAAGTGACTAGCTGTAGTTTTTGAACCATAGCTCTGCCGGCACTTAGGGAAACCTAGCAAACCTATATATTTTTGAAAACTAGACACCCAGGGGAATCTAGGATGGGGTGACTTGAGTGCCTCCGACCAGGGTCTGTTACCCAGAATCCCTTACAAACCTAAAAAATTGACAAAAAAAACACATTTTCCCCACATTTCTGTGATGGAAAGTCCTGGAATATGTGTGGATCTACAAATTTCCACCCACCCCGTGTTCCCCAAAGTCCTATGAGAAAAATGGTATCTCACTTGTGCGGGTCGGCCTAGTGCCCGCGACAGGAAACGGTGCAAAGTTCAACGTGGTCACACCTCAATTTTGCAGTGAAAAATGACCCTTTTTTGGCAAAGTGACTAGCTGTGGTTTTTTAACCCTAGCTCTGCCGGCACCTAGGGAAACCTAGCAAACCTATATATTTTTGAAAACTAGACACCCAGGGGAATCCAGGATGGGGTGACTTGAGTGCCTCCCACCAGGGTCTGTTACCCAGAATCCTTTGCAAACCTAAACAATTGACAAAAAAACACATTTTGCCCACATTTCTGTGATGTAAAGTTCTGGAATCTGCGTGGATGCACAAATTTCCACCCACCCCGCGTTCCCCAAAGTCCTATGAGAAAAATGGTTCCTCGCTTGTGCGGGGCAGCCTAGTGCCCGTGACAGGAAACGGCGCAAAACGCAACGTTGTCACACCTCAATTTTTCAGTGAAAAATGACCCTTTTTTGGCAAAGTGACTAGCTATAGTTTTTTAACCCTAGCTCTGCCGGCACCTAGGGAAACCTTGCAAACCTATATATGTTTGTAAACTAGACACCCAGGGGAATCCAGGATGGGGTGACTTGAGTGCCTCCTACCAGGGTCAGTTACCCAGAATCCCTTGCAAACGTAAAAAATGGACAAAAAACAAATTTTCCCCACATTTCTGTGATGGAAAGTTCTGGAATCTGCGTGGATTCACAAATTTCCACCCACCCCGCGTTTCCCAAAGTCCTACGAGAAAAATGGTACCTCACTTGTGCGGGTCGGCTTAGTGCCCGCGACAGGAAACGGCGCAAAACGCAACGTGGTCACACCTCAATTTTGCAGTGAAAAATGACACTTTTTTGGCAAAGTGACTAGCTGTAGTTTTTTAACCCTAGCTCTGCCGGCACCTAGGGAAACGTAGCAAACCTATACATTTTTGAAAACTAGACACCCAGGGGAATCCAGGATGGGGTGACTTGAGTGCCTCCCACCAGGGTCTGTTACCCAGAATCCCTTGCAAACCTAAAAAATTGACAAAAGAAACACATTTTCCCCACATTTCTGTGATGGAAAGTTCTGGAATCTGCGTGGATCCACAAATTTCCACCCACCCCGCGTTCCCCAAAGTCCTACGAGAAAAATGGTACCTCACTGGTGCGGGTCGCCTAGTGCCCGCGACAGGAAACGGCGCGAATCTCAACATGGTCACACCTCAATTTTGCTGTGAAAAATGACACTTTTTTGGCAAAGTGCCTAGCTGTAGTTTTTTAACCCTAGCTCTGCCGGCACCTAGGGAAACCTGGCAAACCTATATATATTTTTGAAAACTAGACACCCAGGGGAATCCAGGATGGGGTGACTTGAGTGCCTCCCACCAGGGTCTGTTACCCAGAATTCCTTGCAAACCTAAAAAATTGACAAAAAAAACACATTTTCCCCACATTTCTGTGATGTAAAGTTCTGGAATCTGCGTGGATGCACAAATTTCCACCCACCCCGGGTTCCCCAAAGTCCTACGAGAAAAATGGTACCTCACTTGTGCGGGGCAGCTTAGTGCCCGTGACAGGAAACGGCGCAAAACGCAACATTGTCACACCTCAATTTTTCAGTGAAAAATGACCCTTTTTTGGCAAAGTGACTAGCTGTAGTTTTTGAACCCTAGCTCTGCCGGCACCTAATGAAACCTAGCAAACCTATATATTTTTGAAAACTAGACACCCAGGGGAATCCAGGATGGGGTGACTTGAGTGCCTCCCACCAGGGTCTGTTACCCAGAATCCCTTGCAAACCTAAAAAATTGACAAAAAAACACATTTTCCCCACATTTCTGTGATGGAAAGTTCTGGAATCTGTGTGGATCTACAAATTTCCAGCCACCCCGCGTTCCCCAAAGTCCTATGAGAAAAATGGTACCTCACTTGTGCGGGTCGGCCTAGTGCCCACGACAGGAAACGGCGCAAAACGCAACGTGGTCACACCTCAGTTTTGCAGTGAAAAATTACCCTTTTTGGCAAAGTGCCTAGCTGTAGTTTTTGAACCCTAGCTCTGCCGCCACCTAGGGAGACCTAGCAAACCTATATATTTTTGAAAACTAGACACCCAGGGGAATCCAGGATGTGGTGACTTGAGTGCCTCCCACCAGGGTCTGTTACCCAGAATCCCTTGCAAACCTAAAAAATTGACAAAAAAACACATTTTCCCCACATTTCTGTGATGGAAAGTTCTGGAATCTGTGTGGATCTACAAATTTCCAGCCACCCCGCGTTCCCCAAAGTCCTATGAGAAAAATGGTACCTCACTTGTGCGGGTCGGCCTAGTGCCCACGACAGGAAACGGCGCAAAACGCAACGTGGTCACACCTCAGTTTTGCAGTGAAAAATTACCCTTTTTGGCAAAGTGCCTAGCTGTAGTTTTTGAACCCTAGCTCTGCCGCCACCTAGGGAGACCTAGCAAACCTATATATTTTTGAAAACTAGACACCCAGGGGAATCCAGGATGTGGTGACTTGAGTGCCTCTCACCAGGGTCTGTTACCCAGAATCCCTTGCAAACCTAAAAAATTGACAAAAAAAAACACATTTTCCCCACATTTCTGAGATGTAAAGTTCTGGAATCTGCGTGGATGCACAAATTTCCCCCCACCCGGCGTTCCCTAAAGTCCTAAGAGAAAAATGGTACCTCACTTGTGCGGGGAAGTCTAGTGCCAGTGACAGGAAACGGCGCAAAACGCAACGTTGTCACACCTCAATTTTTCAGTGAAAAATGACCCTTTTTTGGCAAAGTGACTAGCTGTAGTTTTTAAACCCTAGCTCTGCCGGCACCTAGGGAAACCTAGCAAACCTATATATTTTTGAAAACTAGACACCCAGGGGAATCTAGGATGGGGTGACTTGAGTGCCTCCGACCAGGGTCTGTTACGCAGAATCCCTTGCAAACCTAAAAAATTGACAAAAAAACACATTTTCCCCACATTTCTGTGATGGAAAGTTCTGGAATATGTGTGGATCTACAAATTTCCACCCACCCCGCGTTCCCCAAAGTCCTATGAGAAAAATGGTACCTCACTTGTGCGGGTCGGCCTAGTGCCCGTGACAGGAAACGGTGCAAAACTCAACGTGGTCACACCTCAATTTTGCAGTGAAAAATGACCCTTTTTTGGCAAAGTGACTAGCTGTGGTTTTTTAACCCTAGCTCTGCTGGCACCTAGGGAAACTTAGCAAACCTATATATTTTTGAAAACTAGACACCCAGGGGAATCCAGGATGGGGTGACTTGAGTGCCTCCCACCAGGGTCTGTTACCCAGAATCCCTTGCAAACCTAAAAAATTGACAAAAAAACACATTTTGCCCACATTTCTGTGATGTAAAGTTCTGGAATCTGCGTGGATGCACAAATTTCCACCCACCCCGCGTTCCCCAAAGTCCTATGAGAAAAATGGTTCCTCGCTTGTGCGGGGCAGCCTAGTGCCCGTGACAGGAAACGGCGCAAAACGCAACGTTGTCACACCTCAATTTTTCAGTGAAAAATGCCCCTTTTTTGGCAAAGTGACTAGCTGTAGTTTTTGAACCCTAGCTCTGCCGGCACCTAGGGAAACCTAGCAAACCTATATATTTTTGAAACCTAGACACCCAGGGGAATCCAGGATGGGGTGACTTGAGTGCCTCCCACCAGGGTCTGTTACCCAGAATCCCTTGCAAACGTAAAAAATTGACAAAAAAACACATTTTCCCCACATTTCTGTGATGGAAAGTTCTGGAATCTGCGTGGATCCACAAATTTCCACGCACCCCACGTTTCCCAACGTCCTACGAGAAAAATGGTACCTCACTTGTGCGGGTCGGCTTAGTGCCCGCGACAGGAAACGGCGCGAATCGCAACATGGTCACACCTCAATTTTGCTGTGAAAAATGACACTTTTTTGGCAAAGTGCCTAGCTGTAGTTTTTGAACCCTAGCTCTGCCGGCACCTAGGGAAACCTAGCAAACCTATATATTTTTGAAAACTAGACACCCAGGGGAATCCAGGATGTGGTGACTCGAGTGCCTCCCACCAGGTTCTGTTACCCAGAATCCCTTGCAAACCTAAAAAATTGACAAAAAAAACACATTTTCCCCACATTTCTGTGATGTAAAGTTCTGGAATCTGCGTGGATGCACAAATTTCCACCCACCCCGGGTTCCCCAAAGTCCTACGAGAAAAATGGTACCTCACTTGTGCGGGGCAGCCTAGTGCCCGTGACAGGAAACGGCGCAAAACGCAACGTTGTCACACCTCAATTTTTCAGTGAAAAATGACCCTTTTTTGGCAAAGTGACTAGCTGTAGTTTTTGAACCCTAGCTCTGCCGGCACCTAGGGAAACCTAGCAAACCTATATATTTTTGAAAACTAGACACCCAGGGGAATCCAGGATGGGGTGACTTGAGTGCCTCCCACCAGGGTCTGTTACCCAGAATCCCTTGCAAACCTAAAAAATTGACAAAAAAACACATTTTCCCCACATTTCTGTGATGGAAAGTTCTGGAATCTGTGTGGATCTACAAATTTCCAGCCACCCCGCGTTCCCGAAAGTCCTATGAGAAAAATGGTACCTCACTTGTGCAGGTCGGCCTAGTGCCCACGACAGGAAACGGCGCAAAACGCAACGTGGTCACACCTCAGTTTTGCAGTGAAAAATGACCCTTTTTGGCAAAGTGCCTAGCTGTAGTTTTTGAACCCTAGCTCTGCCGGCACCTAGGGAAACGTAGCAAACCTATATATTTTTGAAAACTAGACACCCAGGGGAATCCAGGATGGGGTGACTTGAGTGCCTCCCACCAGGGTCTGTTACCCAGAATCCCTTGCAAACCTAAAAAATTGACAAAAAAACACATTTTCCCCACATTTCTGTGATTGAAAGTTCTGGAATCTGTGTGGATCTACAAATTTCCAGCCACCCCGCGTTCCCCAAAGTCCTATGAGAAAAATGGTACCTCACTTGTGCGGGTCGGCCTAGTGCCCGTGACAGGAAACGGCGCAAAACGCAACGTTGTCACACCTCAATTTTTCAGTGAAAAATGACCCTTTTTTGGCAAAGTGACTAGCTGTAGTTTTTTAACCCTAGCTCTGCCGGCACCTAGGGAAACCTAGCAAACCTATATATTTTTGAAAACTAGACACCCAGGGGAATCTAGGATGGGGTGACTTGAGTGCCTCCGACCAGGGTCTGTTACGCAGAATCCCTTGCAAACCTAAAAAATTGACAAAAAAACACATTTTCCCCACATTTCTGTGATGGAAAGTTCTGGAATATGTGTGGATCTACAAATTTCCACCCACCCCGCGTTCCCCAAAGTCCTATGAGAAAAATGGCACCTCACTTGTGCGGGTCGGCCTAGTGCCCGCGACAGGAAACGGTGCAAAACTCAACGTGGTCACACCTCAATTTTGCAGTGAAAAAGGACCCTTTTTTGGCAAAGTGACTAGCTGTGTTTTTTTAACCCTAGCTCTGCCGGCACCTAGGGAAACCTAGCAAACCTATATATTTTTGAGAACTAGACACCCAGGGGAATCCAGGATGGGGTTACTTGAGTGCCTCCCACCAGGGTCTGTTACCCAGAATCCCTTGCAAACCTAAAAAATTGACAAAAAAACACATTTTGCCCACATTTCTGTGATGTAAAGTTCTGGAATCTGCGTGGATGAACAAATTTCCACCCACCCCGCGTTCCCCAAAGTCCTATGAGAAAAATGGTTCCTCGCTTGTGCGGGGCAGCCTAGTGCCCGTGACAGGAAACGGCGCAAAACGCAACGTGGTCACACCTCAGTTTTGCAGTGAAAAATGACCCTTTTTGGCAAAGTGCCTAGCTGTAGTTTTTGAACCCTAGCTCTGCCGGCACCTAGGGAAACGTAGCAAACCTATATATTTTTGAAAACTAGACACCCAGGGGAATCCAGGATGGGGTGACTTGAGTGCCTCCCACCAGGGTCTGTTACCCAGAATCCCTTGCAAACCTAAAAAATTGACAAAAAAACACATTTTCCCCACATTTCTGTGATGGAAAGTTCTGGAATCTGCGTGGATCCACAAATTTCCACCCACCCCGCGTTCCCCAAAGTCCTACGAGAAAAATGGTACCTCACTGGTGCGGGTCGCCTAGTGCCCGCGACAGGAAACGGCGCGAATCTCAACATGGTCACACCTCAATTTTGCTGTGAAAAATGACACTTTTTTGGCAAAGTGCCTAGCTGTAGTTTTTTAACCCTAGCTCTGCCGGCACCTAGGGAAACCTGGCAAACCTATATATATTTTTGAAAACTAGACACCCAGGGGAATCCAGGATGGGGTGACTTGAGTGCCTCCCACCAGGGTCTGTTACCCAGAATTCCTTGCAAACCTAAAAAATTGACAAAAAAAACACATTTTCCCCACATTTCTGTGATGTAAAGTTCTGGAATCTGCGTGGATGCACAAATTTCCACCCACCCCGGGTTCCCCAAAGTCCTACGAGAAAAATGGTACCTCACTTGTGCGGGGCAGCTTAGTGCCCGTGACAGGAAACGGCGCAAAACGCAACGTTGTCACACCTCAATTTTTCAGTGAAAAATGACCCTTTTTTGGCAAAGTGACTAGCTGTAGTTTTTGAACCCTAGCTCTGCCGGCACCTAATGAAACCTAGCAAACCTATATATTTTTGAAAACTAGACACCCAGGGGAATCCAGGATGGGGTGACTTGAGTGCCTCCCACCAGGGTCTGTTACCCAGAATCCCTTGCAAACCTAAAAAATTGACAAAAAAACACATTTTCCCCACATTTCTGTGATGGAAAGTTCTGGAATCTGTGTGGATCTACAAATTTCCAGCCACCCCGCGTTCCCCAAAGTCCTATGAGAAAAATGGTACCTCACTTGTGCGGGTCGGCCTAGTGCCCACGACAGGAAACGGCGCAAAACGCAACGTGGTCACACCTCAGTTTTGCAGTGAAAAATTACCCTTTTTGGCAAAGTGCCTAGCTGTAGTTTTTGAACCCTAGCTCTGCCGCCACCTAGGGAGACCTAGCAAACCTATATATTTTTGAAAACTAGACACCCAGGGGAATCCAGGATGTGGTGACTTGAGTGCCTCCCACCAGGGTCTGTTACCCAGAATCCCTTGCAAACCTAAAAAATTGACAAAAAAACACATTTTCCCCACATTTCTGTGATGGAAAGTTCTGGAATCTGTGTGGATCTACAAATTTCCAGCCACCCCGCGTTCCCCAAAGTCCTATGAGAAAAATGGTACCTCACTTGTGCGGGTCGGCCTAGTGCCCACGACAGGAAACGGCGCAAAACGCAACGTGGTCACACCTCAGTTTTGCAGTGAAAAATTACCCTTTTTGGCAAAGTGCCTAGCTGTAGTTTTTGAACCCTAGCTCTGCCGCCACCTAGGGAGACCTAGCAAACCTATATATTTTTGAAAACTAGACACCCAGGGGAATCCAGGATGTGGTGACTTGAGTGCCTCTCACCAGGGTCTGTTACCCAGAATCCCTTGCAAACCTAAAGAATTGACAAAAAAAAACACATTTTCCCCACATTTCTGAGATGTAAAGTTCTGGAATCTGCGTGGATGCACAAATTTCCCCCCACCCGGCGTTCCCTAAAGTCCTAAGAGAAAAATGGTACCTCACTTGTGCGGGGAAGTCTAGTGCCAGTGACAGGAAACGGCGCAAAACGCAACGTTGTCACACCTCAATTTTTCAGTGAAAAATGACCCTTTTTTGGCAAAGTGACTAGCTGTAGTTTTTAAACCCTAGCTCTGCCGGCACCTAGGGAAACCTAGCAAACCTATATATTTTTGAAAACTAGACACCCAGGGGAATCTAGGATGGGGTGACTTGAGTGCCTCCGACCAGGGTCTGTTACGCAGAATCCCTTGCAAACCTAAAAAATTGACAAAAAAACACATTTTCCCCACATTTCTGTGATGGAAAGTTCTGGAATATGTGTGGATCTACAAATTTCCACCCACCCCGCGTTCCCCAAAGTCCTATGAGAAAAATGGTACCTCACTTGTGCGGGTCGGCCTAGTGCCCGTGACAGGAAACGGTGCAAAACTCAACGTGGTCACACCTCAATTTTGCAGTGAAAAATGACCCTTTTTTGGCAAAGTGACTAGCTGTGGTTTTTTAACCCTAGCTCTGCTGGCACCTAGGGAAACTTAGCAAACCTATATATTTTTGAAAACTAGACACCCAGGGGAATCCAGGATGGGGTGACTTGAGTGCCTCCCACCAGGGTCTGTTACCCAGAATCCCTTGCAAACCTAAAAAATTGACAAAAAAACACATTTTGCCCACATTTCTGTGATGTAAAGTTCTGGAATCTGCGTGGATGCACAAATTTCCACCCACCCCGCGTTCCCCAAAGTCCTATGAGAAAAATGGTTCCTCGCTTGTGCGGGGCAGCCTAGTGCCCGTGACAGGAAACGGCGCAAAACGCAACGTTGTCACACCTCAATTTTTCAGTGAAAAATGCCCCTTTTTTGGCAAAGTGACTAGCTGTAGTTTT
Source organism: Triturus cristatus (assembly GCF_964204655.1). Taxonomy (NCBI): domain Eukaryota; kingdom Metazoa; phylum Chordata; class Amphibia; order Caudata; family Salamandridae; genus Triturus; species Triturus cristatus. Next base: position 629,519 of record NW_028187382.1, read on the forward strand.
TGAACCCTAGCTCTGCCGGCACCTAGGGAAACCTAGCAAACCTATATATTTTTGAAACCTAGACACCCAGGGGAATCCAGGATGGGGTGACTTGAGTGCCTCCCACCAGGGTCTGTTACCCAGAATCCCTTGCAAACGTAAAAAATTGACAAAAAAACACATTTTCCCCACATTTCTGTGATGGAAAGTTCTGGAATCTGCGTGGATCCACAAATTTCCACGCACCCCACGTTTCCCAACGTCCTACGAGAAAAATGGTACCTCACTTGTGCGGGTCGGCTTAGTGCCCGCGACAGGAAACGGCGCGAATCGCAACATGGTCACACCTCAATTTTGCTGTGAAAAATGACACTTTTTTGGCAAAGTGCCTAGCTGTAGTTTTTGAACCCTAGCTCTGCCGGCACCTAGGGAAACCTAGCAAACCTATATATTTTTGAAAACTAGACACCCAGGGGAATCCAGGATGTGGTGACTCGAGTGCCTCCCACCAGGTTCTGTTACCCAGAATCCCTTGCAAACCTAAAAAATTGACAAAAAAAACACATTTTCCCCACATTTCTGTGATGTAAAGTTCTGGAATCTGCGTGGATGCACAAATTTCCACCCACCCCGGGTTCCCCAAAGTCCTACGAGAAAAATGGTACCTCACTTGTGCGGGGCAGCCTAGTGCCCGTGACAGGAAACGGCGCAAAACGCAACGTTGTCACACCTCAATTTTTCAGTGAAAAATGACCCTTTTTTGGCAAAGTGACTAGCTGTAGTTTTTGAACCCTAGCTCTGCCGGCACCTAGGGAAACCTAGCAAACCTATATATTTTTGAAAACTAGACACCCAGGGGAATCCAGGATGGGGTGACTTGAGTGCCTCCCACCAGGGTCTGTTACCCAGAATCCCTTGCAAACCTAAAAAATTGACAAAAAAACACATTTTCCCCACATTTCTGTGATGGAAAGTTCTGGAATCTGTGTGGATCTACAAATTTCCAGCCACCCCGCGTTCCCGAAAGTCCTATGAGAAAAATGGTACCTCACTTGTGCAGGTCGGCCTAGTGCCCACGACAGGAAACGGCGCAAAACGCAACGTGGTCACACCTCAGTTTTGCAGTGAAAAATGACCCTTTTTGGCAAAGTGCCTAGCTGTAGTTTTTGAACCCTAGCTCTGCCGGCACCTAGGGAAACGTAGCAAACCTATATATTTTTGAAAACTAGACACCCAGGGGAATCCAGGATGGGGTGACTTGAGTGCCTCCCACCAGGGTCTGTTACCCAGAATCCCTTGCAAACCTAAAAAATTGACAAAAAAACACATTTTCCCCACATTTCTGTGATTGAAAGTTCTGGAATCTGTGTGGATCTACAAATTTCCAGCCACCCCGCGTTCCCCAAAGTCCTATGAGAAAAATGGTACCTCACTTGTGCGGGTCGGCCTAGTGCCCGTGACAGGAAACGGCGCAAAACGCAACGTTGTCACACCTCAATTTTTCAGTGAAAAATGACCCTTTTTTGGCAAAGTGACTAGCTGTAGTTTTTTAACCCTAGCTCTGCCGGCACCTAGGGAAACCTAGCAAACCTATATATTTTTGAAAACTAGACACCCAGGGGAATCTAGGATGGGGTGACTTGAGTGCCTCCGACCAGGGTCTGTTACGCAGAATCCCTTGCAAACCTAAAAAATTGACAAAAAAACACATTTTCCCCACATTTCTGTGATGGAAAGTTCTGGAATATGTGTGGATCTACAAATTTCCACCCACCCCGCGTTCCCCAAAGTCCTATGAGAAAAATGGCACCTCACTTGTGCGGGTCGGCCTAGTGCCCGCGACAGGAAACGGTGCAAAACTCAACGTGGTCACACCTCAATTTTGCAGTGAAAAAGGACCCTTTTTTGGCAAAGTGACTAGCTGTGTTTTTTTAACCCTAGCTCTGCCGGCACCTAGGGAAACCTAGCAAACCTATATATTTTTGAGAACTAGACACCCAGGGGAATCCAGGATGGGGTTACTTGAGTGCCTCCCACCAGGGTCTGTTACCCAGAATCCCTTGCAAACCTAAAAAATTGACAAAAAAACACATTTTGCCCACATTTCTGTGATGTAAAGTTCTGGAATCTGCGTGGATGAACAAATTTCCACCCACCCCGCGTTCCCCAAAGTCCTATGAGAAAAATGGTTCCTCGCTTGTGCGGGGCAGCCTAGTGCCCGTGACAGGAAACGGCGCAAAACGCAACGTGGTCACACCTCAGTTTTGCAGTGAAAAATGACCCTTTTTGGCAAAGTGCCTAGCTGTAGTTTTTGAACCCTAGCTCTGCCGGCACCTAGGGAAACGTAGCAAACCTATATATTTTTGAAAACTAGACACCCAGGGGAATCCAGGATGGGGTGACTTGAGTGCCTCCCACCAGGGTCTGTTACCCAGAATCCCTTGCAAACCTAAAAAATTGACAAAAAAACACATTTTCCCCACATTTCTGTGATTGAAAGTTCTGGAATCTGTGTGGATCTACAAATTTCCAGCCACCCCGCGTTCCCCAAAGTCCTATGAGAAAAATGGTACCTCACTTGTGCGGGTCGGCCTAGTGCCCGTGACAGGAAACGGCGCAAAACGCAACGTTGTCACACCTCAATTTTTCAGTGAAAAATGACCCTTTTTTGGCAAAGTGACTAGCTGTAGTTTTTTAACCCTAGCTCTGCCGGCACCTAGGGAAACCTAGCAAACCTATATATTTTTGAAAACTAGACACCCAGGGGAATCTAGGATGGGGTGACTTGAGTGCCTCCGACCAGGGTCTGTTACGCAGAATCCCTTGCAAACCTAAAAAATTGACAAAAAAACACATTTTCCCCACATTTCTGTGATGGAAAGTTCTGGAATATGTGTGGATCTACAAATTTCCACCCACCCCGCGTTCCCCAAAGTCCTATGAGAAAAATGGCACCTCACTTGTGCGGGTCGGCCTAGTGCCCGCGACAGGAAACGGTGCAAAACTCAACGTGGTCACACCTCAATTTTGCAGTGAAAAATGACCCTTTTTTGGCAAAGTGACTAGCTGTGTTTTTTTAACCCTAGCTCTGCCGGCACCTAGGGAAACCTAGCAAACCTATATATTTTTGAGAACTAGACACCCAGGGGAATCCAGGATGGGGTTACTTGAGTGCCTCCCACCAGGGTCTGTTACCCAGAATCCCTTGCAAACCTAAAAAATTGACAAAAAAACACATTTTGCCCACATTTCTGTGATGTAAAGTTCTGGAATCTGCGTGGATGAACAAATTTCCACCCACCCCGCGTTCCCCAAAGTCCTATGAGAAAAATGGTTCCTCGCTTGTGCGGGGCAGCCTAGTGCCCGTGACAGGAAACGGCGCAAAACGCAACGTTGTCACACCTCAATTTTTCAGTGAAAAATGACCCTTTTTTGGCAAAGTGACTAGCTGTAGTTTTTGAACCCTAGCTCTGCCGGCACCTAGGGAAACCTAGAAAACCTATATATTTTTGAAACCTAGACACCCAGGGGAATCCAGGATGGGGTGACTTGAGTGCCTCCCACCAGGGTCTGTTACCCAGAATCCCTTGCAAACCTAAAAAATTGACAAAAAAACTCATTTTCCCCACATTTCTGTGATGGAAAGTTCTGGAATATGTGTGGATCTACAAATTTCCACCCACCCCGCGTTCCCCAAAGTCCTATGAGAAAAATGGTACCTCACATGTGCAGGTCGGCCTAGTGCCCGCGACAGGAAACGGTGCAAAACTCAACGTGGTCACACCTCAATTTTGCAGTGAAAAATGACCCTTTTTTGGCAAAGTGACTAGCTGTGGTTTTTTAACCCTAGCTCTGCCGGCACCTAGGGAAACCTAGCAAACCTATATATTTTTGAAAACTAGACACCCAGGGGAATCCAGGATGGGGTGACTTGAGTGCCTCCCACCAGTGTCTGTTACCCAGAATCCCTTGCAAACCTAAAAAATTGACAAAAAAACACATTTTGCCCACATTTCTGTGATGTAAAGTTCTGGAATCTGCGTGGATGCACAAATTTCCACCCACCCCGCGTTCCCCAAAGTCCTATGAGAAAAATGGTTCCTCGCTTGTGCGGGGCAGCCTAGTGCCAGTGACAGGAAACGGCGCAAAACGCAACGTTGTCACACCTCAATTTTTCAGTGAAAAATGCCCCTTTTTTGGCAAAGTGACTAGCTGTAGTTTTTGAACCCTAGCTCTGCCGGCACCTAGGGAAACCTAGCAAACCTATATATTTTTGAAACTTAGACACCCAGGGGAATCCAGGATGGGGTGACTTGAGTGCCTCCCACCAGGGTCTGTTACCCAGAATCCCTTGCAAACCTAAAAAATTGACAAAAAAACACATTTTCCCCACATTTCTGTGATGGAAAGTTCTGGAATCTGTGTGGATCTACAAATTTCCACCCACTCCGCATTCCCCAAAGTCCTATGAGAAAAATGGTACCTCACTTGTGTGGGTCAGCCGAGTGCCCGCGACAGGAAACGGCGCAAAACGCAACGTGGTCACTCCTCAATTTTGCAGTGAAAAATGACCCTTTTTTGTAAAGTGACTCGCTGTAGTTTTTGAACCCTAGCTCTGCCGGCCCCTAGGGAAACCTAGCAAACCTATATATTTTTGAACACTAGACACCCAGGGGAATCCAGGATGGGGTGACTTGAGTGCCTCCCACCAGGGTCAGTTACCCAGAATCCCTTGCAAACGTAAAAAATTGACAAAAAAACACATTTTCCCCACATTTCTGTGATGGAAAGTTCTGGAATCTGCGTGGATCCACAAATTTCCACCCACCCTGCGTTCCCCAAAGTCCTACAAGAAAAATGGTACCTCACTTGTGCGGGTCGGCCTAGTGCCCGCGGCAGGAAACGGTGCAAAACGCAACGTGGTCACTCCTCAATTTTGCAGTGAAAAATGACCCTTTTTTGGCAAAGTGCCTAGCTGTAGTTTTTTAACCCTAGCTCTGCCGGCACCTAGGGAAACCTGGCACACCTATATATATTTTTGAAAACTAGACACCCAGGGGAATCCAGGATGGGGTGACTTGAGTGCCTCCCACCAGGGTCTGTTACCCAGAATCCCTTGCAAACGTAAAAAATGGACAAAAAAACACATTTTCCCCACATTTCTGTGATGGAAAGTTCTGGAATCTGCGTGGATCCACAAATTTCCACGCACCCCGCGTTTCCCAACGTCCTACGAGAAAAATGGTACCTCACTTGTGCGGGTCGGCCTAGTGCCCGCGACAGGAAACGGCGCAAATCACAACGTGGTCACCCCTCAATTTTGCAGTGAAAAATGACCCTTTTTTGGCAAAGTGCCTAGCTGTAGTTTTTGAACCCTAGCTCTGCCGGCACCTAGGGAAACCTGGCATACCTATATATGTTTGAAAACTAGACACCGAGGGGAATCCAGGATGGGGTGACTTGAGTGCCTCCCTTCAGGGTCTGTTACCCAGAATTCAATGCAAACCTAAAAAATTGACAAAAAAAACACATTTTCCCCACATTGCTGTGATGGAAAGTTCTGGAATCTGCGTGGATGCACAAATTTCCACCCACCCCGTGTTCCCCAAAGTCCTACGAGAAAAATGGTACCTCACTTGTGCGGGGCGGCATAGTGCCCGCGACAGGAAACGGCGCAAAACTCAACGTGGTCACACCTCAATTTTGCAGTGAAAAAATACCCTTTTTTGGCAAAGTGCCTAGCTGTAGTTTTTGAACCCTAGCTCTGCCGGCACCTAGGGAGACCTAGCAAACCTTTATATTTTTGAAAACTAGACACTCAGGGGAATCCAGGATGGGGTGACTTGAGTGCCTCCCACCAGGGTCTGTTACCCAGAATCCCTTGCAAACGTAAAAAATTGACAAAAAAATCACATTTTCCCCACATTTCTGTGATGGAAAGTTCTGGAATCTGCGTGGATCCACAAATTTCCACCCACCCCGCGTTCCTCAAAGTCCTGCGAGAAAAATGGTACCTCACTTGTGCGGGTCGCCTAGTGCCCGCGACAGCAAACGGTGCGAAACGCAACATGGTCACTCCTCAATTTTGCTGTGAAAAATGACACTTTTTTGGCAAAGTGCCTACCTGTAGTTTTTGAACCCTAGCTCTACCGGCACCTAGGGAAACCTAGTGTGAGAAGTTGGCCTGGTATATGATGCTCACTAGTTAAAGTGATCACCTTGTACCATGCCAAGCAACCCTTATGGTGTGGTTGTAAGTCAACCTTTTCGGACTAGCTGCCCTAGTGGTAGCGTAGGCTAAGCAGTCTTTGAGGCTAAACTCGTGAAGCGTGTTAAGCCAGCTGTTTTACCAAATGCAACCCCCTTTTATACCAATGAAAGGACACCACACAGATATATATTCAAAATATATATGTATTTATTTCTCAAAGTAACCCCTAGTGTAGGAGAGTAGGGTCTGCTATCCTATGGTCACCCCAAATTTTTGCTTTTTGCTTCACTGGTTTTTGACATATTGAGGCTGTGGGCCTGCCAATCAGACCCCCAGCCTGCTGTTCTCTCTACTAAATTAAAACTATGCACCCTAGGTGCATAACCAATTGGAAGTGGATCACCCTGTCAGCCCCTGTACCAGTGTACACTAGGTACCCAGGGCATTGGTGTACCCAAGGCCTGCCAGGGGCTGAAGCATGTATTATGCCACCCCAGGCTTGGCCTAACAATCTGACACAACTGGCTGATCACTCAGCTGGGGTAAGTTGGTGTAATCACCTCTTACTTAGGTGTAGTATACCTATACCTAACCTTAAATGGGACACCTGGTAACCTATAAGTCACTCCTATGGCAGGCCTTAACAATCCTGAAGGCAGAGTGCTTGGTTCCATGTGAGATGGTGCTCTGGCATGAGCTGAGCCTGTCTGCAGTGGTCGGAACAACTTCCTTCTACTGTTTCCAGATATCGTCATACCATATACTCTTAAGTGCATTATGAACCTCGCGGTTAAATGCTAACTTTGGTTTGGCTTTATCAAAACATGTCGAGTAAGGTGTCATATGAATTGGAATACTAACCCCTCGCCAATTCTGGCGATGGGGTTAGCATTCCACCCTTCTAGAGGGACACGACATGTACAGTACCTGAAACCCGGGTAAAATCAGACATAGCCTCAGATCCACAAAATGGATGCTGCCACCACAGACACAAGTCTGCCCTCCTGCTGCTGGGAGTCCTTCCAGCTTGGGAGGTGTGGACAAAGGGTTTCCTGCCAGGGGAGGTGCGTGCACCACCCCAGACAGGATTTTGTGTATTGGTCAGGTAGGGCTTGAAAGAAACCAGACATGCCTGTGGCTCACAAGGAGCCTCGGTGCATATGCCAGTTCAAACCGGTCCTGGGGCACACCAGTCCCGGGCCTGGGGCGAGCTGGGCAAAGGATTGGGGGTATAACCACCCCCCTTCCTGGTCCCACCCATAGGGAGGGACCTAGCAGGTAGTCCGGCCCCTAGAATCCGCTTAAAGGTAGGAGCTGTGTCCTAAGACTTCAGACATCCTGGAATCAACTTAACACTAAGAAGAAGACGGGAACTTCGACGCTCTGCTGCACAGAGGACTGAAGCCAATCTCCCCTGTGGTCAGGGAGTGACCACCTTGCTAACGCAAGCACCATCCAGCGAATCAACGTCTGCTTTGCCGCCGCCTCCCGCCGGAGCCCGAGCCCAGAGACTGACAAGACCTGGACCTCCAGACCTCTCACCGCCCGATCCACAGTCCCTGAAAAGAGGAGACCCGTGGAGGCACCGAGACACGTGGAGCCAGCCATCTTGAAACGACCACGACAAGCTGACAAGTGCAACAACCGAGGCTCCCTCCAAGTTGTGCTTTGGGATCTGAGAAGTGTGGAAATATGGATTTTTATGGTCAGTTATGTCCCCTATCTTGGACCCCAATGGTTTCATGTATAAACCATGAGTACATGTATGTTTTCTCCAGTTCCAGTTATGAAGACGCAAACACATGTGCGTCCACCGTCAACATGTCCTCTTTCAGATCCGCCATGAATGGGCCGGATATTCTATTCCTAAGTATGAAAGGCCACCGGCTTTATATGGTTCACTTATCCCATTTTACAGTTCAGGCGAGTAGGCCCTGATTCTGCCATCAAGTCTTTTCTGCCTTCTGCCTCTGAAAGCTCCAGTCTGAGCTCGCATCTGTACCCATGAACTTTGTCCTACTCCCTGCGCGGCTAACGATGCCTGACTCCAGCCTGTTGCCTGCCAAAAACTGTATTTCACCTTCAAGATTATCTGTTTTGCTCCGCTCCCTATCCAATACATTCCTGTCTAGTAGTTTAAGTAAACATTCTCCCAGCTACCGAGCAAAGGGCCCGGCTTCTCTGTCTTCATGCAAGTAATTCATAGCCCTATTACTATGGAAGATTTCTGCCCTCGCATCTAGTGTAGACACTTAGACGCTTGTACACGCACTAACGGTCAGTATAGTCAGTATAGAATAAGATTCTATCCTAAGAGTCCTTTCTTTTTGGATAACACAGTTCTTTAAACATAGGATATTAGATATGATTTGGGATTAGGTTGACATAACCCCAGACTTCTGTCTCCACATGTAGAGCTAAATGTCAAGTCCCCTTCACCCCCTAGTTGCACGTCAATCACACGTCATGCTGCTGCGCGCGCATCTCTGCCAAGTATTTCTGCTGACATTGCGAAATTCTTTCATGGAACCACCCATTTATGACATCATACCTGATGACGTTCTTTAGTTACGCCCAGTTACACCCACTTTAGTTACGCATGGATGTTTTATCTTAGTTATCAATTATTACGCCTCCTGCATCTGTTTCACTGTAATGCCTATTGTATAAAAAGGATTACTTGTCAATAAAGTGGGGTCCTTCACTTCCTGAACCTTCGTGGTGATGGAATATGAAGTCCTCAATTCGAATTGATTTTGGAATAAAGCCCGTTCCGAACCTCTAATACCACGGATTCTGCCTCTTATTTTACTGAGCTATTATTATAGATTTTCCGCATCAAATTAAGTTCCGGTAATTAAATTATTTACCACATATATGGCGCCCGAATAGGGACACTTTCTCATCTCACGCGCCGGAGGTGCGTTGCAGGCCCGGTCTCCTGTCACGGATGGACGGACAGCAACGCGTACCCACAGGATTTCCTGTATCTCCCTCCTGCCGAGCGGGGGTAACTGAGGCTGCGATCAACACCCAGACGAGGCGGTGAGAAGTGCGAAGTATCCCGACCAGAGCCTAGCTGAGAGAGCAAGATCCGAGGTATACAGAGGCCCACCAGTTCCGAAGTTCCAAAGTTCCGAAGTATCGAGTCGAGTCCAGTCCGGTCCGAGTCCAGTTCAGTTCAGTTCCGAGGCCTTCCGTTCCGAGCTACCCGGTGAGTACCATTGTCGGGGAGGCGTTCTGACGTGCACATAGGTTGTGCCGGTCAAGACGGGTTTGGGTACACAAATCCGGTCTGCGCTGTTTCAGCAGTGCATCTGTACTGTTTAGCAGTATATCAAGTATTTGTAGTATATAATTCAGAATTACCTAGTTAGTGCCGAGTATTATGCTTAGTAACTAATTCCCTAGATGGCCATCATTGTTGTTCATTAAATGTTAAATGTTAAAAATGTTTTAAACACGTTTCTGCATATTGTGGTGTGAATGACTGTTCATTATTGTGTTTTCGTTGTATTAAACGTGTTCAAAATTAGGTATCAGATCAGTTTTCAATATGCCGCTCTTTTCGAAATTAAGGCAGATAAAAACCAGAAAAGGGGTACTCGAAGAAGCTGTTCCCATTCCCCCTAGGGACACTCCAGGGTACTTCATGTATCATAAACATGGCCTAGACGCCATATTATTTCTTGATTTATGGGTAGACTACACCAAGGAATTACCAGAAAGTCAGAGGTGGCCCGCAGCTGGGACCTGGGATGCAGATTGCATCGTGAAAGTAGAGGAAGAATTATGGAAAAAGAAAGCTAGACAATCACAGAAAGACGCCATTGAATTATGGCGTAAAGAATCGTATAGACGTACAGAAAAAGCACGTAGACAGGAAGAGAAGAGTAAGGAGAATTCAAATAAAGTTCGAGAAAATATATTAATTGAAGAAGGTACTCGAGTAAAATCAGAACAAGTAGACAGACAACGAAATACCCTTATGAATGGTATGTATCCTCTTCTGGCCGAAGGATTACCTAAGGCTACTCCGGAGATACCAAAAGACTTGCCACCCCCATTGTTTCCGATAAAAGTACATCCCAAAGGGCATCCCAGAACCGCAGAAGATGTTTTTCTTTCCTCTTATTTAGACGACGCAGCTCCCGAGTATGCTAATGCTGCGCCACATAGACCGCCTGCAGAGGGGGTTCAACGCCAAGACCCTCTTCCGTCTGTACCTCCGCAACAGCAAACTCCGACACAAGTTCAGGCAAGCACATCTGCTTCGACATCTGTATCCACACCTATAGTTGCTATATCACGTTCGACGAATCCTTTCACATCCAGCACCCCAGGTGGGGCTACCGGAGGTACATCAAACATTTTTTCCATGCCACCCAGAGTAAATAAACTTTCCTTTCAAGAATTAGCCCACCAACGTACGCCCAAACTAGTAACTCCCAACACGCTCAAGGAACTTCTAATAGATTGTAGATATGACCCTGTGCCCGGAAAAGGGGACGAAATGATGCTAGCATCATTACGTATCCGACGAGCTGCAATATATTTAGGGAAGCTACCAGGAATGACTACACACTTAGAAAATATATATCACTTTGTTCAGTCAGGGCGAGATTCTGAGAGTATTAACAGAGCCATGGAGTACCAAAAAGTGGAAATACAGGGGGAACTGTTACGTTTCCTCATAAATTGTGTGATCAGAAATCAAGACCAACCAGGGGTAAATCCGAAAGAAATGCAAATTCTTACCACATGGAGTCAGAATATATCAGAGGGGAGACATGATAAACGATCATGTATAGTAGCTATGTGCCGAAAGATCCGCAAAGAAATAGAACGAATACACGAAGAAAGATTAACAGTAGACGAACCTGAACAAACCGAGGAGGAGGAAGAATTAGAACTGCCCACAGGACAGTTAGAAACCATGGCCTATATAGGTAGAGGAAGATCTTGCAATAATACTAGATGCTTCACTGATCCGATACGTCCGGTACGTCCAGATAATAGCAGAAATTTCCAAACTCCTATAATAAATATAAGGTCCCCCGAACATTCGTTCCAAGCCGCTGACAAACTACTCCGAGAACGAAGGGGTTATCATATACTCGATTCTATGGACGAACAAGAATTAGCCAGGTCAGCCGTTCATTGGGTTGATAGTCCCGGAAAATATAGTGATGATACATTAGCACACACGTTTTTGAACCTCGCCCCAGATGAACAGCGTTTAGCTGGTATCTATATGATTCAACAACTCCTTATATTATATAAAAGCCAACACTCCGACCCTGGTCCCTTACCTGATATATTGACTAAATTACTCACAAATAAATGGAGAGGTTCAGGTACTGAGCTAATTAGAGAAATACTAGAATCCAGAAAGCAGTACATTCTTTTTGTATGTCCCGAACATGTTTCACTGCCCATCAAGGAAAGAACGACGTATTATATTGATAGACAGAATCCCTTACGCGAAGTGCATCTGATAAAAGGTGATGACAATCAGTTTAAACGTGTGTTTGTATACACACCAATATCTAAAATAGAACTATTGGAAATGAAGAAGGTGGTACCCAGTCATGACAAAGACCCAGCGAGTTTCCACCGAGAAATTAAAGACATGTTACTCATGGGAGAATATACCTACCCCGACATTATGAAAATATTGAAGGTATTAATGCCTGCGGGCATTTATGAAAAACTCAAGGAAAAGGACTGGGAGGTGGGAGACCAAAAGATAGATTGAACAGCATTAGAAAACGAAGAAAAAGCTCGAGGTCCAGGTGCAGGGCTTGGGGAGAAGACCAAAACACTACCAGGTTTACTAGTACAGGTACTGCCACGTTTATTAACTACGAAAAAGGAAGACTGGGGTGCAATCTCAGCCTGTAAACAAAAACCAGACGAGGACACTAGTGATTTCTACGCCCGATTCGAAAAATGTTTTGGTATAAATAGTGGAATAAAAGCAAGTAGCGAATCGTATCCGCATCTGTTTGTGACAAAGTTAGTTGAAAATTCTTTGCCCCAAGTTAAGAATAGAGTATTGAAATTCGAGAGTACCTGGCAAGGTAACACTCCGTCACAAATGTTACAAATGTTACAGTACCATCACAATAGAATTAGAGAGGAACAAGAACATGAACAAAGACGCATGAAAGACACGAAAATGAAAATGCTAGTTTCCCAGACAGTTCCAGCTGACGGTCATAAAAAGGGTATGACACAGTCCAGTGTTTCAACAGGTCCTGTAAAAGGGACATGCAACTATTGTAAACAGCCAGGCCATTATGTACACGATTGTCCAGTTTTAAAACATAATATCGCCACAGGTAATACAAAAGAAAGACCACGGCCACTTAGACAGGATCAGAACCAACAAGGAGCTCCGCAGCATGCACAGTCCATGCCAGCTCCGCAACAGTCTATGCCAGCTCCACCACCACAGCCTATTGCTGCCACACAAACAACGACACGACAGATGTACCAGACCGCACAGTATGACTATCCTGATTATCAACGATACTCATGAAACAGCCTAGAGAGGGAAGTTGGCTTACCCCTTATTGAGGTCCCTGTAGATCAAGAAGGACCTTATGTACACAGTGAACTATTAGGCCAAGATAGAAAATTTTTACTTGATACAGGGGCAAGCCGAACAACAATAAAACGTAGTGAAGTTCCAGGGGCACCCCTCTCAGGCTCACAGAATATTTCCCTTGGCTTTTCAGGAAAACCTATCGTTAACGAAGTATCACAGCCTCTTCCCCTTACGATTGGTCCTTTGACACGAACTACAGATTTATTGCTTACTAAATCATGCCCAGAAAACCTGTTAGGAATAAAAACTTTGAAAGCTCTAGGAGCTATAATATGTTGTTCTCCGGAAGGAGTAAGATTGTTTTTACGTGATTTCAAAGGGCACTATGTGTCCCGAGACATGGATCACCGACTGCAGACTTTACCCACAAATTTATGGGCACAAGGCCCTACAGATGTTGGTTGCATGAACATTACACCATATCGAGTCACACTAAAGGCAGGAGTGGTACTACCACGAATGCGACAATACAAGTTACCACCAGATGCTGTAGTGGCTTTACTGCAAATCATTGACGAACTCATAACCCAAGGAGTGGTTGTGGAAACAGACTCCAATGTATGTAATTCACCGATAATTCCGATTCTTAAACGAACTGATCCAAAGGCCCCGCCAGTATATCGATTGGTTATTGACCTGCGCGAATTAAATAAATGTATTGTACCACAATACCCCGTAGTTCCAGACATTTCTTCATTACTGACAGCTATTAATTCCGAAGCAACATTCTTTACTGTAATTGATCTCAAGAATGCCTTTTTCAGCGTCCCAATAGATCCGGAAAGCCAATACTTGTTCGGATTTAGTTTAAATGGACGAAGCTTTAAATTCACACGCGCACCCCAAGGATTCACAGAAAGCCCCAGCATCTATAGCCAAGCACTGAAACGAGAACTTGACAGTATACACATGCCAGTCAACACTGCCCTGCTTCAATATGTCGATGATCTGCTGATCACCGCTAGAAGCGAACCTGAATGTGAAAAGGCCTCACTGACGGTTTTACAATTTTTGGCCGAAAAGGGGCACAAGGTGTCCCCTTCTAAGCTGCAATTCTGTGTCCAGCGAGTTGTTTACCTTGGTCACTCGCTGTCCAAGGAGGGAAGGCAGCTTACACCAGATCGCATCCAGTTAATTGCTAACATGCCAATACCCAAGACACAAAAGGAGGTGCGGGCTTTTATAGGCCTCACTTCATATTGTAGGCAGTGGATCCCTCAGTATGCATTTCTAGCAAAACCACTCATTCAGTTGACAACACAGGAGGCAGCCACATCGACTGTCCTCCCTTGGACTCAGGAACATACACAAGCTTTTGAAAGCCTAAAGAAAGCTTTATGTCAAGCACCCGTTTTAGCAACACCATGTTACTATAAACATTTTACACTCTTTGTTACAGAACGCGAAGGTACTGCTTTGTCAGTACTCACACAGGAACAAGCAGGATCACACAAACCATGTGCTTATTTTTCTAGTACATTAGATCCCGTAGCTCAGGCTCTGCCTGCGTGCCTGAAATCAGTGGCAGCAACAGCTTTAGCAATCAGACAAAGCGATGCCATAGTGTTAGGACACCAATTGACAGTACAAGTACCACATGCAGTAGAGGTTCTCTTGAACCGCACACAGACACAACACTTGACTATAGCACGACTCACTGGTTACGAATTAACATTGTTTCAGCCACATATAGAAATCAGACGTTGTAGTACATTGAATCCTGCCACACTGTTACCAGTAAACGGAACAGACCCACTTGCACATGATTGTATTGAAGTTATCACTATCACGACGAAACCTAGACAAGACTTGACAGACGTCCCATTGTCAGATCCAGACCTGACGTTGTATGTAGATGGGTCATGTATGAGAACAAGTACAGGAGAGTTAGTGGCCGCGTATGCAGTCACAACAGATACTGAAGTTATTGAAACAAATCGCATAAATGCCTTGTCCGCTCAAGTAGCAGAGCTCGTCGCTCTGACACAAGCCTGTATTCAAGCTACGAATAAAAAAGTCAACATATATACTGATTCACGTTATGCATTCGGAGTTGTACATGACTTCGGCGTGCTGTGGCGAGAGAGAGGTTATTTAACTTCTCACGGTACCCACATTCAGCACGGACCCCTTATTCATGCCTTACTAGATGCAATACATCTACCCACTGCAATATCAATTATGAAATGTAAAGCTCATACGAAAGTTACTGATATCATTTCCCAAGGCAATGATTTAGCTGACAGAACAGCTAAACAGACTGCTCAAACCCACACATCTGACATGACAAAGACAATAGTTCCGACACCAACACATTGCATGACGGTTAAGGATCCCGCTCTTGACGTAAGTGACATACAGACACATGCTACACCAGATGAAATAAAGAAATGGACTGAATTAGGAGGGACCCAAACGGATCAAGGATGGATGACGAAGGAAAAATCTGTGTGGTTCCTTCCTGATTCAATGGTCCAAGTTATCATTAACACTGTACATAGTCCAGCGCACCTAGGAGAAAAAGCTATGCTAGACAGCATTCAACACATTTGGTTCAACAAACATTTACGAGCAGCAGCTAAACAAAAAGTCCGTACCTGTATGATCTGTTGTCAGTTTAACCCAGGTAAAAGCATTCCCGTAGAACAGGGTGGATTTCAGCCTCCTGATCACTCTTTTGAAGTCCTCCAGATGGATTATATCTAGATGGAACGATGTCGAGGATTCAAATATGTTCTCGTAGTTGTCTGTGCTCTTTCCCGTTGGACAGAGGCATACCCGGTTTCAGATTACACTGCCTCGACTACTGCCAAACAATTGGTTCGAGAATTCTTCCCACGATACGGTTTACCACGTGTTGTCTACTCAGATAACGGCCAGCCGTTCTCCTCCGAACTAATGAAACACGTTTCACTTTTGTTAGGCTATCAGTGGAGATTTCACTGTGTCCGACACCCCGAGGCAGCAGGTCTCGTGGAACGACATAATCAAACTCTGAAAATTAGATTGTCCAAAATATGTAGAGAGAAAGGTGTCGACTGGGTAGTAGCCTTACCAGTTGCACTCTTTTACATGAGAATGGTAGCGCACTCTCGAACAGGGCTATCCCCTTATGAGGTGGTCTTTGGTAGACCACCAAATATGTGGGGGATGCCTATACCACGAAAAATAACTGATGTTGACTGTAACATGCTGACAGATTACTTGGCTTCCTTGATGTCTGCACTACAATCTTGTCGTTCACAGGTAGCTGCAGCCTTTCCCGACAACACCGAGGTGAAACCCCATGACGTAATTCCAGGGGATTTGGTGTTAGTGAGGAACTTTGACCGGAAGTCTCAGCTGGATCCTAGGTGGAGATCGCCTCAACTCGTACTGTTAACCACGAGGACAGCCGTGAAGATCGAAGGTCGAAAAGGCTGGATACATTCAAGTCATATCAAGAAATTTCATGGACTACCGTCCGATGTAAATGACACACCTTGCGTGTCTTCACCGATTGACTCAAAGCTTCCTTTGGTTGAACTGAATGACAAAGAACAATACAGACTAAAATTAAGGTCTACCAAGTCAGACAATTTGATTGTTTAAGTCCTCTCCAAGGTGAATCGGTCGAATTTGTCCCTGACATGAATCCCCTAGACCTGAATAGAGAGAGACACCGAAGGAAGCGAATGAAACAACATGCGTACTATAAATCACTGCGTAGTCATTGCACAGTGACGTTATTAATTTTGTTTTTCTTATGTCTTTTAATAATAGTTGCAAGTATATTGTTGCACATATATTATCCTATTTCTAAACATGTTTATAATGTTACTGCTGAACATTCTTTTAGTGAATTTCCCCCGCATGAGTTGTCATATAGATTTGCGCTGCGCAATAACACTTTTATTAGTATGTTACATCATTCCCATCAGGTTAGCAATGCTACAAATTGTTGGATATGTGGCCGACTCCCTCCCTATCAGAACTATAAAGGAATTCTGCCTCTCTTCCCATATCCGTTCACACACAATGGCTCCTGTGGAGCATGGTTTAGTCTAATTAATTCCCAAGATTCGAATTCCGCAGTTTATCAAGACAACTGGGTATGGGGAAACCTGAACTTAGTTTTACTCAAAGTCTGCTACCCTGACAAAAAGGGACTTCCCAAAGGAACAGGAACTGATCTAGAAAATGAAGTATATGAATTAGGTAATTTCACGCTTAATCTCATGATCCTGAATGTTGAATCTGAAGCTGCACCAATTTTGCCCGCTATGTCAGTGTTTCCAGTTAAAGGTGAATTGTGTATAAAAAAGAATGGCTCCACACACATGGGCCACAGTAAATGCACCACTGTAATAGAATTCAGTGATCAAGGCAAGTCTACATTTAGAGCTTCTCGCCATTCCTACTTCATATGTGGTCCGACTGCATATATACGTCTGCCTCTAGATTGGGATGTTACCTGCTACATTGGATTCCTTTTGCCACCTGTTTTCCTAGCTCCTCCTGATTATCATAGAAATACTCATTTAGTACACAATAGAGAACGGAGAGATCTCCCAATAGTCGATTACACTGAGACAGCATGGGAAAAATACACAGATTTCAATAAAGGTCTCTTTCCCTATATAGGTACAGTTACCAATAGTAAGCTGATACGTAGATTAACCAGAATTCTTGAAGCAGTAGTGAACGAAACTATTTCCGCCTTAGGCAATTTAACAGAAGAGCAGTCTGCTATGCGGATTGTTGTGCTTCAAAATCGTCTTGTCCTTGACGTCATCCTGGCCGATAGGGGCGGAGCTTGTAGGGTCATCGGATCAAGCTGTTGCATTTTCATACCAGAAAATTCGCCATCTGTATATAAAGCCATAACTCGCCTTCATAAGATTGTAAGCCAGATACACCAGAATCCAGGCACCTGGACTTGGTCCAGTTGGTTTTGGAGTGTATTATCTACCTTTGGATGGAGGGTCCTATCCTTCCTAGGTATTGGCTTTCTCATACTATTCAGTTGCTGTTTATGCCTACAATGTGGACCAGCGATCTGTGGTCTGTGTGCCACATCGTGTATTCCACCACCAAGATTTCATTCATCCTGGAAGAAGAAAGAAGAGCAAATGATGCTATATGAACAGATCAACGGATTGATGAAGATTGATATCTCTTAAGGGCAAGTAGGGGACAAGGAGGGAATGTGGAAATATGGATTTTTATGGTCAGTTATGTCCCCTATCTTGGACCCCAACGGTTTCATGTATAAACCATGAGTACATGTATGTTTTCTCCAGTTCCAGTTATGAAGACGCAAACACATGTGCGTCCACCGTCAACATGTCCTCTTTCAGATCCGCCATGAATGGGCCGGATATTCTATTCCTAAGTATGAAAGGCCACCGGCTTTATATGGTTCACTTATCCCATTTTACAGTTCAGGCGAGTAGGCCCTGATTCTGCCATCAAGTCTTTTCTGCCTTCTGCCTCTGAAAGCTCCAGTCTGAGCTCGCATCTGTACCCATGAACTTTGTCCTACTCCCTGCGCGGCTAACGATGCCTGACTCCAGCCTGTTGCCTGCCAAAAACTGTATTTCACCTTCAAGATTATCTGTTTTGCTCCGCTCCCTATCCAATACATTCCTGTCTAGTAGTTTAAGTAAACATTCTCCCAGCTACCGAGCAAAGGGCCCGGCTTCTCTGTCTTCATGCAAGTAATTCATAGCCCTATTACTATGGAAGATTTCTGCCCTCGCATCTAGTGTAGACACTTAGACGCTTGTACACGCACTAACGGTCAGTATAGTCAGTATAGAATAAGATTCTATCCTAAGAGTCCTTTCTTTTTGGATAACACAGTTCTTTAAACATAGGATATTAGATATGATTTGGGATTAGGTTGACATAACCCCAGACTTCTGTCTCCACATGTAGAGCTAAATGTCAAGTCCCCTTCACCCCCTAGTTGCACGTCAATCACACGTCATGCTGCTGCGCGCGCATCTCTGCCAAGTATTTCTGCTGACATTGCGAAATTCTTTCATGGAACCACCCATTTATGACATCATACCTGATGACGTTCTTTAGTTACGCCCAGTTACACCCACTTTAGTTACGCATGGATGTTTTATCTTAGTTATCAATTATTACGCCTCCTGCATCTGTTTCACTGTAATGCCTATTGTATAAAAAGGATTACTTGTCAATAAAGTGGGGTCCTTCACTTCCTGAACCTTCGTGGTGATGGAATATGGAGTCCTCAATTCGAATTGATTTTGGAATAAAGCCCGTTCCGAACCTCTAATACCACGGATTCTGCCTCTTATTTTACTGAGCTATTATTATAGATTTTCCGCATCAAATTAAGTTCCGGTAATTAAATTATTTACCACAGAAGTCCAACACCCGAGCAGCATCTGCACCAAAGGTGAGCCCTCCAGCATCTCCACGATCTGCGTGGGGCCCTTCTGCATTTTGCCACTCGACGCGCCTAACCGGTTGCTGGCCCGCTGGCTAGTAGCCATCTTGGCGACGAACTCTACAAAATACACCGCTGGTCTGGTTGCTCCAGACTGGCCCTTGCTCCCCTCCAAAGGAGCAGTCCTTCTGACCTTGCTGGTCAGAACCATCAGCTTATTTCATCTCCTACAACAATTGCTTTTGCCAAGGCTTGTTTGCTTCTATCAAGTCGCCGACACCGCCGACAGCGAGAGCCTGCGTGGGACAGCTCGTGAACCGACTCCTGGACGTCGTCGATCTCCAGGGACCACGTGGCTGCAGAGACAAGCTACACCTTTCTTCCTGTTTGCACCCGACATTGCCTGGTACCCACCTGGTGCCACGCCGGTCACTGGCTAGTGGCTGTGAACACTGTCCCCTCTGCTTACAGGTCTTCAACATCTCCGATCCACTCTTGGATCCACTGCATCTCTCCCGGACCGACCGCCTGCAGCATCTTTGTCTTCAAGCTCCACGGAACAGATAGAAGAAACCCGACGCACTTCGAGGCCTATGCACCCGCTTCCTGTGGGTGAGGTAAAGCTGGCACACCTGTGCCCAAGTGTAGTAATACATCTCTAGTGCCTGTGTTCCAAATCTTGAGTTCCTAGTCCATCCGGAAGATCCTCTTTGCAGTAACTTTGTACTTTTTACGCACCCATTGAAACCTATGGGAGCACGCGTGTGACTATTTGCTCTGCACACGCCACCCGTGGACCTCCTGGTCACTAACTGAAGTTAGCTCCTTGTAGGCCCAGCGATTCTAGAGGCCCTAGGCCTTTTCCCTTTTCTGTTCGTGGTACTTATACCACTATTTTAGTATATGGTTTGAGCGGCCACCAGGGCCTATCCATATAAAGTGCAACTTCTGTGTATTCTACTGTAATCTTGTTTGACGATTTGTGCTCCTGTGCTCATAAAGAGACTAGGGGTTACTTTGAGAAATAAATACATATATATTTTGAATATATATCTGTGTGGTGTCCTTTCATTGGTATAAAAGGGGGTTGCATTTGGTAAAACAGCTGGCTTAACACGCTTCACGAGTTTAGCCTCAAAGACTGCTTAGCCTACGCTACCACTAGGGCAGCTAGTCCGAAAAGGTTGACTTACAACCACACCATAAGGGTTGCTTGGCATGGTACAAGGTGATCACTTTAACTAGTGAGCATCATATACCAGGCCAACTTCTCACATTGGTGAGCAGCGGTTGGATTTGAGCTTGCTGTGTTTTACCATTGTAATCTCTTGGTTACCAATTGAAAGATCACATAGGTACCTGTAGGTACATATAAAACAAGATTAGAAATACATAAGTTCTACTGAACTTAGTTGTTGTAGAGCAAAGGGAGTAGCACACCCTGACTACAACTACTAGATAGGTTTAGTAGGTAAACACAAGTGTAGGTAGATTGCAACACGTCCACCTACACTTAAGAGCAATGGCCGGGGCAGAGGGGTCCACTGTACCCATCTCTGTTGAGAGTGACCCCCAGAGGGCACCATCCAGCTTTGCTACCCTTAATCAGAATGAGCTCAGGCATTTGGCAACTCTTAGAGGCCTTAAACAGCCCAAGAACCCTACCTCTGCTGAGCTCAGAGAACTCTTACAGAATGATGAGAATCAGAGAGAAGTCAAGAAAGCTTCCCAGTTAGCCCCCTTAGGGTCAGGAACAGGAGGCCCCCCTTCTGAAGATGCTACAGAGGTACCCAGTTCCAATAGCCATCCCTTAGATGAGAATCATACTACAGGGGATGAAAGTGGTGAGGATACAGAAAGTAGTGATGATGAAGGGAGAACTAGCCCAGTGCCAAGTATTATACTTGGCCCAGCTAAACTAAGGCTATTGGGGACTGACAATGGGTTTACCCCATTGGATCTCCCCAGTGGACTTAACACAGGGCTTGGGAGGCAAAGGAATCGCTCAGGTGACTCCAATGCTTCTCATGGCTCTAGAGGCTCTCAAGGTCACTCCAGGAAAAGGATGACCACCCCTCAGAGGAGGGAACATGAGGCCAGAATGCAGGAAGCCCAGCTGAGGATAAGGAAGCAGGAGCTAGAAGTAGCCCTGATGGAAGAAAAACTGAACAAGGCTAGGCAACCTAGAGAGAGTGGGTCTATACCCACTGGTGGCAGCATTGTCCCTAAGGACAAAGATAGGGTATTTGATAATAGGAACCTGTCTAAGGTTGTGCCCCCCTACAAAAGTGGGAATGACATCCACAAATGGATAACTGCTCTTGAGAGAGCCTGCAAAGTACAGCAGGTTCCTGAAGACCAGTGGGCAGCAATCCTCTGGCTCTCCTTTGAAGGAAGAGGCAGAGACAGACTCCTCACTGTTAGAGAAGAGGATGTCAGAAATTACAGAGTCCTGAAGAGTGTTCTGGTAGATGGGTTAGGCTTAACCACTGAACAGTACAGGTTAATGTTCAGAGACACCCAAAAGACACAGACTCAGGACTGGTCTGAATATGTTGAATGTGCCACTAAGGCTTTGGAGGGTTGGTTGCTGTGAAGTAAGGTATCTGATTTTACAGGATTGTATAATTTGATGATGAGAGAACAGATTTTAAATAACTGTCAAAACCAGCAACTGCATCAACACTTGGTTGACTCTGATCTGACCTCTCCCCAAGAATTGGGAAAGAAGGCAGACAAATGGGTCAGAACCAGGGTTAAGCAAAAGAACCAGAACCAGGGCCAAGGGGGTGATCAGAAGAAAACAGACCAAAAGGGTGGAGATCAGAAATCTAAAGACCAGAAGTCTTCAACAGGGCCCCAAACTACTGCTAAGGAGGGTGGGTCCCAACAACAGTCCAAAAAGAAGAAAGAAGGTCAAAAGAAACCCTGGTGCAATCATTGCAAAAATACAACTCACTGGACTAGTGATTGCAAAAAGGGTGGAGCCCCCAACACTGTTGCCCCTAAGGCACCTGCTCCCAGTACTACTGTTAGCAGTGTTGGTCCCCAGACAAAGGGTGTAGTGGGAATCACTATGGGAACTGAAGGAGATTCTGACTTAGACAGAACCCTGACACAGGCAGTCTTGATCTGTGATGGGGACATTGATTTGTCCCTGACTGTGAGCCCCAGTAACCTGGGCAAGTACAGACAGACTCCTTTAATTAATGACAAAGTGGCTCAAGCCTACAGGGACACATGTGCCAGTGTCACTATGGTGACACCAGGCTTTGTGGACCCTGGACAGTACATACCAGGTGAGAACTACCTGGTGACCAATGCCAGCAATGCCACTACTTCACATAGTGTGGCAGTTGTTAACTTCTCATGGGGAGGGGTAACTGGCCTCAAAAGGGTTGTGGTTAGTGCAGACCTCCCAGTAGAATGTTTGTTGGGCAATGACCTAGAGAGTTCTCTATGGTCAGAAGTGGAGTACAGGACTCATGCAGAGATGTTAGGTATATCATCACATGTCCTTGCTGTGACCAGGTCACAGGCCAAAAAGTGCCTCACTGAACCTCAGGTCTTGGATCCTGGAACAATGGACCAAGCACCTACCAAGAAGAAGAACAGGAGGGTCAAGGCTGTGCCTTCCCCCCTGCCTCAGAGTGATGATCAGCCTTCCCAGGAAGCTGATCTAGAGGACCCTGAAGGAACTGTCCCTGAAGAGCTTGAACCTGATCAGGTTGAGTTTCTGGGGACAGGGGGACCTTCAAGGGCTGACTTGAGGCAGGCTCAGTTATCCTGTCCCTCTCTTGAACCCCTCAGACAGCTGGCTGCTGCTGAGGCTGCTGGGAATGCTCAAGGTACCCATAAAGTGTATTGGGATGAAGGGCTCCTTTATTCAGAGGCTAGAGACCCCAAGCCTGGTGCTACCGGAAGGTTGGTTATACCTCTGCAATTTAGGGGCTTCCTTCTTACCTTGGCCCATGATATTCCTTTAGCAGGACACTTAGGCCAGAACAAGACTTGGGACAGGCTTGTCCCTCACTTTCACTGGCCTCATATGAATGAAGATACAAAGGAGTTTTGTCGCTCCTGTGTTACCTGCCAAGCCAGTGGCAAATCAGGTGGCACAACAAAGGCCCCCCTAATACCACTACCTGTGGTGGGGGTCCCCTTTGAAAGAGTGGGAATAGACATAGTGGGTCCCATGGATCCTCCCACTGCATCTGGGCACAGATTTATACTGGTGGTAGTGGATCATGCCACCAGGTATCCAGAGGCAATTCCCCTTAGGACCACTACAGCTCCTGTGGTGGCCAGGGCCCTGCTGGGAGTATTCTCCAGAATGGGGTTTCCTAAGGAGGTAGTATCTGACAGAGGTACCAACTTTATGTCAGGATACTTGACAGCTATGTGGAAGGAATGTGGTGTCAACTACAAGTTCACCACCCCTTATCACCCACAATGCAATGGGCTTGTTGAGAGATTCAACAAGACCCTAAAGGGTATGATCAAAGGATTACCTGAAAAGCTCAGGCGAAGATGGGACATCCTTCTACCCTGCCTTCTGTTTGCTTACAGAGAGGTCCCACAAAAAGGAGTTGGCTACAGCCCCTTTGAATTGTTGTTTGGGCACCCTGTGAGAGGCCCACTGTGTTTGGTGAAGGAAGGATGGGAGTTACCTCTCAAAAAGCCCAAGCTAGACATAGTGGACTATGTACTTGGTCTCCGCTCCAGGATGGCTGAGTATATGGAGAAGGCATCCAAAAACCTTGAGGCAAGCCAGGCCTTACAGAAAGCTTGGCATGACCAAAAGGCTGTCTTGGTTGAGTTTCAGCCAGGACAGAAGGTATGGGTGTTGGAGCCAGTGGCCCCAGCAGCACTCCAAGACAAATGGTCTGGACCCCATACAATCCTGGAAAAGAATGGAGAGGTCACCTACTTGGTCGACCTAGGAACTCCCAGGAGTCCCCACAGGGTACTCCATGTTAACAGGCTTAAAGCATATGTTGACAGGGCAGACATGGGCTTGCTCATGGCTACAGATGAGGGACAGGAGGAAGAGAGTGACCCTCTCCCAGACCTGTTGTCTCAGAACCCTGAAGATGGCTCAGTGGAAGGAGTGACCCTTGGAGGCAACCTCACTGCCCATCAGCAGACTGAATATAGACAGGTTCTACAATCATTTTCACATATGTTTTCCTTGATACCTAGTCAAACTGACTGGTGTACCCATGTGGTGGACACTGGTGACAGTCTGCCTGTAAAGAACAAGCTTTACAGACAACCTGACCACGTCAGGGACTGTATAAAGGCTGAGGTACATAAAATGCTGGAATTAGGTGTCATTGAACCCTCAGAGAGCCCCTGGGCTAGCCCAGTGGTTCTGGTCCCCAAACCTCACACCAAAGATGGCAAGAGAGAGATGAGGTTCTGTGTGGACTACAGGGGTCTCAATGCTGTCACCAGGACAGATGCACACCCTATTCCAAGGGCAGATGAGCTCATAGACAAACTAGCTTCTGCAAAGTTTTTGAGCACATTTGACTTAACAGCTGGCTATTGGCAAATCAGATTAGATGAGGAGTCTAAGGCCAAAACAGCATTCTCAACCCCAGGTGGGCACTACCAGTTTGTGGTGATGCCCTTTGGTCTGAAGAATGCACCTGCCACCTTCCAAAGGCTGGTGAACCAAGTCCTTACTGGGTTGGATGACTTTTGCGCAGCATATCTTGATGACATTGCTGTCTTTAGCTCCACCTGGGAGGATCACCTGATCCACCTGAAGAAGGCTCTTGAGGCTCTGCAAAGGGCAGGCCTCACTATCAAGGCTACTAAGTGCCAGATAGGGCAGAGTAAGGTTGTATATTTGGGCCACCTTGTGGGTGGAGGCCAAGTTCAACCACTGGAGAGTAAGATACAATCCATCAAGGACTGGTCCCCTCCAACCACCCAGACGCAAGTTCGAGCTTTCTTGGGCTTGACTGGGTACTACAGGAAGTTTGTTAAGAACGATGGGTCCATTGTGACTCCTCTTAATGATCTGACATCCAAGAAGATGCCCAAAAAGGTTCAGTGGACAGTAAGCTGTCAAAAGGCATTTGATGACCTGAAGGAGGCCATGTGCTCTGCACCTATCCTGAAAAGTCCTGACTACTCCAAAGAGTTTATTGTCCAAACAGATGCTTCTGAGTTGGGTGTGGGAGCTGTGCTGTCACAACTTAATGTAGATGGTCAAGACCAACCCATTGCTTTTATTAGCAGAAGGTTGACCCCCAGAGAGAAGAATTGGTCAGCTATTGAGAGGGAGGCCTTTGCTGTGGTGTGGGCCCTGAAGAAGCTGAGGCCATACTTGTTTGGCACTCACTTCAAGATTCAGACCGACCATAAGCCCCTCTTGTGGCTAAATCAGATGAAGGGTGAAAACCCCAAACTGCTTAGGTGGTCCATTTCCCTACAGGGGATGGACTTTACAGTGGAGCACCGGCCAGGTACTGACCATGGGAATGCAGATGGTCTCTCCAGGTACTTCCACTTAGGACATGAAGACGAGACTGGTCAAGGCTAGTTTAATGTCCCAGCGTTTGGGGGGGGTTGTGTAGGAGAGTAGGGTCTGCTATCCTATGGTCACCCCAAATTTTTGCTTTTTGCTTCACTGGTTTTTGACATATTGAGGCTGTGGGCCTGCCAATCAGACCCCCAGCCTGCTGTTCTCTCTACTAAATTAAAACTATGCACCCTAGGTGCATAACCAATTGGAAGTGGATCACCCTGTCAGCCCCTGTACCAGTGTACACTAGGTACCCAGGGCATTGGTGTACCCAAGGCCTGCCAGGGGCTGAAGCATGTATTATGCCACCCCAGGCTTGGCCTAACAATCTGACACAACTGGCTGATCACTCAGCTGGGGTAAGTTGGTGTAATCACCTCTTACTTAGGTGTAGTATACCTATACCTAACCTTAAATGGGACACCTGGTAACCTATAAGTCACTCCTATGGCAGGCCTTAACAATCCTGAAGGCAGAGTGCTTGGTTCCATGTGAGATGGTGCTCTGGCATGAGCTGAGCCTGTCTGCAGTGGTCGGAACAACTTCCTTCTACTGTTTCCAGATATCGTCATACCATATACTCTTAAGTGCATTATGAACCTCGCGGTTAAATGCTAACTTTGGTTTGGCTTTATCAAAACATGTCGAGTAAGGTGTCATACGAATTGGAATACTAACCCCTCGCCAATTCTGGCGACGGGGTTAGCATTCCACCCTTCTAGAGGGACACGACATGTACAGTACCTGAAACCCGGGTAAAATCAGACATAGCCTCAGATCCACAAAATGGATGCTGCCACCACAGACACAAGTCTGCCCTCCTGCTGCTGGGAGTCCTTCCAGCTTGGGAGGTGTGGACAAAGGGTTTCCTGCCAGGGGAGGTGCGTGCACCACCCCAGACAGGATTTTGTGTATTGGTCAGGTAGGGCTTGAAAGAAACCAGACATGCCTGTGGATCACAAGGAGCCTCGGTGCATATGCCAGTTCAAACCGGTCCTGGGGCACACCAGTCCCGGGCCTGGGGCGAGCTGGGCAAAGGATTGGGGGTGTAACCACCCCCCTTCCTGGTCCCACCCATAGGGAGGGACCTAGCAGGTAGTCCGGCCCCTAGAATCCGCTTAAAGGTAGGAGCTGTGTCCTAAGACTTCAGACATCCTGGAATCAACTTAACACTAAGAAGAAGACGGGAACTTCGACGCTCTGCTGCACAGAGGACTGAAGCCAATCTCCCCTGTGGTCAGGGAGTGACCACCTTGCTAACGCAAGCACCATCCAGCGAATCAACGTCTGCTTTGCCGCCGCCTCCCGCCGGAGCCCGAGCCCAGAGACTGACAAGACCTGGACCTCCAGACCTCTCACCGCCCGAACCACAGTCCCTGAAAAGAGGAGACCCGTGGAGGCACCGAGACACGTGGAGCCAGCCATCTTGAAACGACCACGACAAGCTGACAAGTGCAACAACCGAGGCTCCCTCCAAGTTGTGCTTTGGGATCTGAGAAGCCCAACACCCGAGCAGCATCTGCACCAAAGGTGAGCCCTCCAGCATCTCCACGAGCTGCGTGGGGCCCTTCTGCATTTTGCCACTCGACGCGCCTAACCGGTTGCTGGCCCGCTGGCTAGTAGCCATCTTGGCGACGAACTTTACGAAATACACCGCTGGTCTGGTTGCTCCAGACTGGCCCTTGCTCCCCTCCAAAGGAGCAGTCCTTTTGACCTTGCTGGTCAGAACCATCAGCTTATTTCATCTCCTACATCAATTGCTTTTGCCAAGGCTTGTTTGCTTCGATCAAGTCGCCGACACCGCCGACAGCGAGAGCCTGCGTGGGACACCTTGTGAACCGACTCCTGGACGTCGTCGATCTCCAGGGACCACGTGGCTGCAGAGACAAGCTACACCTTTCTTTTTGTTTGCACCCGACATTGCCTGGTACCCACCTGGTGCCACGCCGGTCACTGGCTAGTGGCTGTGAACACTGTCCCCTCTGCTTACAGGTCTTCAACATCCCTGATCCACTCTTGGATCCACTGCATCTCTCCCGGACCGACCTCCTGCAGCATCTTTGTCTTCAAGCTCCACGGAACAGATAGAAGAAACCCGACGCACTTCGAGGCCTATGCACCCGCTTCCTGTGGGTGAGGTAAAGCTGGCACACCTGTGCCCAGTGTAGTAATACATCTCTAGTGCCTGTGTTCCAAATCTTGAGTTCCTAGTCCATCCGGAAGATCCTCTTTGCAGTAACTTTGTACTTTTTACGCACCCATTGAAACCTATAGGAGCACGCGTGTGACTATTTGCTCTGCACACGCCACCCGTGGACCTCCTGGTCACTAACTGAAGTTAGCTCCTTGTAGGCCCAGCGATTCTAGAGGCCCTAGGCCTTTTCCCTTTTCTGTTCGTGGTACTTATACCACTATTTTAGTATATGGTTTGAGCGGCCACCAGGGCCTATCCATATAAAGTGCAACTTCTGTGTATTCTACTGTAATCTTGTTTGACGATTTGTGCTCCTGTGCTCATAAAGAGACTAGGGGTTACTTTGAGAAATAAATACATATATATTTTGAATATATATCTGTGTGGTGTCCTTTCATTGGTATAAAAGGGGGTTGCATTTGGTAAAACAGCTGGCTTAACACGCTTCACGAGTTTAGCCTCAAAGACTGCTTAGCCTGCGCTACCACTAGGGCAGCTAGTCCGAAAAGGTTGACTTACAACCACACCATAAGGGTTGCTTGGCATGGTACAAGGTGATCACTTTAACTAGTGAGCATCATATACCAGGCCAACTTCTCACACCTAGTCTCTTTATGAGCACAGGAGCACAAATCGTCAAACAAGATTAAAGTAGAATACACCGAAGTTGCACTTTATATGGATAGGCCCTGGTGGCCGCTCAAACCATATACTAAAATAGTGGTATAAGTACCACGAACAGAAAAGGGAAAAGGCCTAGGGCCTTTAGAATCGCTAGGCCTACAAGGAGCTAACTTCAGTTAGTGACCAGGAGGTCCACGGGTGGCGTGTGCAGAGCAAATAGTCACACGCGTGCTCCCATAGGTTTCAATGGGTGCATAAAAAGTACAAAGTTACTGCAAAAAGGATCTTCCGGATGGACTAGGAACTCAAGATTTGGAACACAGGCACTTGAGATGTAATACTACACTTGGGCACAGGTGTGCCAGCTTTACCTCACCCACAGGAAGCGGGTGCATAGGCCTCGAAGTGCGTCGGGTTTCTTCTATCTGTTCCGTTGAGCCTGAAGACAAAGATGCTGCAGGCGGTCGGTCCGGGAGAGATGCGGTGGATCCAAGAGTGGATCGGAGATGCTGAAGACCTGTTAGCAGAGGGGACAGTGTTCACAGTCACTAGCCAGTGACCAGCGTGGCACCAGGTGGGTACCAGGCAATGTCGGGTGCAAACAGGAAGAAAGGTGTAGCTTGTCTCTGCATCCACGTGGTCCCTGGAGGTCGACGACGCCCAGGAGTCGGTTCACGAGCTGTCCCACGCAGGCTCTCGCTATTGGCGGTGTCGGCGACTTGATCAAAGCAAACAAGCCTTGGCAAAAGCAATTGTTGTAGGAGATGAAATAAGCTGATGGTTCTGACCAGCAAGGTCAGAAGGACTGCTCCTTTGGAGGGGAGCAAGGGCCTGTCTGGAGCAACCAGACCAGCGGTGTATTTATTGAAGTTCGTCGCCAAGATGGCCACTAGCCAGCGGGCCAGCAACCGGTTAGGCGCGTCGAGTGGCAAAATGCAGAAGGGCCCCACGCAGATCGTGGAGATGCTGGAGGGCTCACCTTTGGTGCAGATGCTGCTCGAGGGTTGGGCTTCTCAGATCCCAAAGCACAACTTGGAGGGAGCCTCGGTTGTTGCACTTGTCAGATTGTCGTGGTCGTTTCAAAATGGCTGGCTCCACGTGTCTCGGTGCCTCCACGGGTCTCCTCTTTTCAGGGACTGTGGATCGGGCAGTGAGAGGTCTGGAGGTCCAGGTCTTGTCAGTCTCTGGGCTCGGGCTCCGGCGGGAGGCAGCGGCAAAGCAGATGTTGATTCGCTGGATGGTGCTTGCGTTAGCAAGGTGGTCACTCCCTGACCACAGGGGAGATTTCCTTCAGTCTTCTGTGCAGCAGAATGTCGAAGTTCCCGTCTTCTTCTTAGTTTCAAGTTGATTCCAGGATGTCTGAAGTCTTAGGACACAGCTCCTACCTTTAAGCGGATTCTAGGGGCCGGACTACCTGCTAGGTCCCTCCCTATGGGTGGGACCAGGAAGGGGGGTGGTTACACCCCCAATCCTTTGTCCAGCTCGCCCCAGGCCCGGGACTGGTGTGCCCCAGGACCGGTTTGAACTGGCATATGCACCGAGGCTCCTTGTGAGCCACAGGCATGTCTGGTTTCTTTCAAGCCCTACCTGACCAATACACAAAATCCTGTCTGGGGTGGTGCATGCACCTCCCCTGGCAGGAAACCCTTTGTCCACACCTCCCAAGCTGGAAGGACTCCCAGCAGCAGGAGGGCAGACTTGTGTCTGTGGTGGCAGCATCCATTTTGTGGAGCTGAGGCTATGTCTGATTTTTCCCGGGTTTCAGGTACTGTACATGTCGTGTCCCTCTAGAAGGGTGGAATGCTAACCCCGTCGCCAGAATTGGCGAGGGGTTAGTATTCCAATTCGTATGACACCTTACTCGACATGTTTTGATAAAGCCAAACCAAAGATAGCATTTAACCGCGAGGTTCATAATGCACTTAAGAGTATATGGTATGACGGTATCTGGAAACAGTAGAAGGAAGTTGTTTCGACCACTGCAGACAGACTCAGCTCATGCCAGAGCACCATCTCACATGGAACCAAGCACTCTGCCTTCAGGATTGTTAAGGCCTGCCATAGGAGTGACTTATAGGTTAACATGTGTCCCATTTAAGGTTAGGTGTAGGTATACTACACCTAAGTAAGAGGTGGTTACACCAACTTACCCCAGCTGAGGGATCAGCCAGTTGTGTCAAATTGTTAGGCCAAGCCTGGGGTGGCACAATACATGCTTCGGCCCCTGGTAGGCCTTAGATACACCAATGCCCTGGGTACCTAGTGTACACTGGTACAGGGGCTCACAGGGTGATCCACTTCCAATTGGTTATGCACCTAGGGTGCATAGTGTAAATTTAGTAGAGAGAACAGCAGGCTGGGGGTCCGATTGGCAGGCCCACAGCCTCAATATGTCAAAAACCAGTGAAGCAAAAAGCAAAAATTTGGGGTGACTGTGAGAAGTTGGCCTGGTATATGCTGTTCACTAGTTCTAGTGACCACCTTGTACCATGCCAAGCAACCCTTATGGTGTGGTTGTAAGTC
This sequence comes from Triturus cristatus, assembly GCF_964204655.1. NCBI lineage: Eukaryota > Metazoa > Chordata > Amphibia > Caudata > Salamandridae > Triturus > Triturus cristatus. The sequence goes on from NW_028187382.1 coordinate 660,604, forward strand.
AACCTTTTCGGACTAGCTGCCCTAGTGGTAGCGTAGGCTAAGCAGTCTTTGAGGCTAAACTCGTGAAGCGTGTTAAGCAAGCTGTTTTACCAATAGTAACCCCCTTTTATACCAATGAAAGGACACCACACAGATATATATTCAAAATATATATGTATTTATTTCTCAAAGTAACCCCTAGTCTCTTTATGGGCACAGGAGCACAAATCGTCAAACAAGATTATCACAGAATACACAGAAGTTGCACTTTATATGGATAGGCCCTGGTGGCCACTCGAACCATATACTAAAATAGTGGTATAAGTACCACGAACAGAAAAGGGAAAAGGCCTAGGGCCTCTAGAATCGCTGGGCCTACAAGGAGCTAACGTCAGTTAGTGACCAGGAGGTCCACGGGTGGCGTGTGCAGAGCAAATAGTCACACGCGTGCTCCCATAGGTTTCAATGGGTGCGTAAAAAGTACAAAGTTACTGCAAAAGGAATCTTCCGGATGACCTAGGAACTTAAGATTTGGAACACAGGCACTAGAGATGTATTACTACACATGGGCACCGGAGTACCAGCTTTACCTCACCCACAGGAAGCGGGTGCATAGGCCTCAAAGTGCGTCGGGTTTCTTCTATCTGTTCCGTTGAGCCTGGGACAAAGATGCTGCAGGCGGTCGGTCGGGAAGAGATGCAGTGGATCCAAGAGTGGATCGGAGATGTTGAAGACCTGTAAGCAGAGGGGACAGTGTTCACAGTCACTAGCCAGTGACCAGCGTGGCACCAGGTGGGTACCAGGCGATGTCGGGCGCAAACAGGTGATGAGGGGTAGCTTGTCTCCGCAGCCACGTGGTCCCTGAAGGTCGACGACGTCCAGGAGTCGGCTCACGAGCTGTCCCACGCAGGCTCTCGCTGTCGGCGGTGTCGGCGACTTGATCGAAGCAAACAAGCCTTGGCAAAAGCAATTGCAGGAGGATTCGGAAATCAGCTGTTGGTTCTGACCAGCAAGGTCAGAGGGATTGCTCCTTTGGAGGGGAGCAAGGGCCAGTCTGGAGCAACCAGACCAGCGGTGTTTGTCGTAGATTTCGTCGCCAAGATGGCCACTAGCCAGCGGGCCAGCAACCGGTTAGGCGCGTCGAGTGGCAAAATGCAGAAGGGCCCCACGCAGATCGTGGAGATGCCGGAGGGCTCACCTTTGGTGCAGATGCTGCTCGAGGGTTGGGCTTCTCAGGACCCAAAGCACAACTTGGAGGGAGCCTCGGTTGTTGCACTGGTCAGCTTGTCGTAGTCGTTCCAAGATGGCTGGCTCCACGTGTCTCGGTGCCTCCACGGGTCTCCTCTTTGCAGGGACTGTGGATCGGGCGGTGAGAGGTCTGGAGGTCCAGGTCTTGTCAGTCTCTGGGCTCGGGCTCCGGCGGGAGGCGGCGGCAAAGCAGACGGTGATTCGCTGGATGGTGCTTGCGTTAGCAAGGTGGTCACTCCCTGACCACAGGGGAGATTTTCTTCAGTCTTCTGTGCAGCAGAATGTCGAAGTTCCCGTCTTCTTCTTAGTTTCAAGTTGATTCCAGGATGTCTCAAGTCTTAGGACACAGCTCCTACCTTTAAGCAGATTCTAGGGGCCGGACTACCTGCTAGGTCCCTCCCTATGGGTGGGACCAGGAAGGGGGGTGGTTACACCCCCAATCCTTTGTCCAGCTCGCCCCAGGCCCGGGACTGGTGTGCCCCAGGACCGGTTTGAACTGGCATATGCACCGAGGCTCCTTGTGAGCCACAGGCATGTCTGGTTTCTTTCAAGCCCTACCTGACCAATACACAAAATCCTGTCTGGGGTGGTGCATGCACCTCCCCTGGCAGGAAACCCTTTGTCCACACCTCCCAAGCTGGAAGGACTCCCAGCAGCAGGAGGGCAGACTTGTGTCTGTGGTGGCAGCATCCATTTTGTGGAGCTGAGGCTATGTCTGATTTTACCCGGGTTTCAGGTACTGTACATGTCGTGTCCCTCTAGAAGGGTGGAATGCTAACCCCGTCGCCAGAATTGGCGAGGGGTTAGTATTCCAATTCGTATGACACCTTACTCGACATGTTTTGATAAAGCCAAACCAAAGATAGCATTTAACCGCGAGGTTCATAATGCACTTAAGAGTATATGGTATGACGATATCTGGAAACAGTAGAAGGAAGTTGTTCCGACCACTGCAGACAGGCTCAGCTCATGCCAGAGCACCATCTCACATGGAACCAAGCACTCTGCCTTCAGGATTGTTAAGGCCTGCCATAGGAGTGACTTATAGGTTACCAGGTGTCCCATTTAAGTTTAGGTATAGGTATACTACACCTAAGTAAGAGGTGATTACACCAACTTACCCCAGCTGAGTGATCAGCCAGTTGTGTCAGATTGTTAGGCCAAGCCTGGGGTGGCATAATACATGCTTCAGCCCCTGGCAGGCCTTGGATACACCAATGCCCTGGGTACCTAGTGTACACTGGTACAGGGGCTGACAGGGTGATCCAACCAATTGGGTATGTACCTAGGGTACATGGAGTCCATTTTACAGAGAGAGCAGATAGCCTGAGAGCCTGAATGGCAGGATCTCAGGCCAACTAAGTCGAAAAACCAGCTAGACACTAGGCAAAAATTTGGGGGTAACCATAGTCAGATATCCACCTTCCTACACAACCCCCCCCCAAACGAAGGGAGATAAGGCTGACCTTGACCAGGTAAGCCTATATTGCCCAAGTGGCCATATAAGGAGGAACCAGCACTGGCATGGTTACCCCCTGTCTCATGGTCCACTAAGCAATCCCTCACCCTAAGGGTATCAGAGGGTCTCCACCATAGGGAATCTCTACCTGTGGTGTGTCTTGGCAAAGTAAAAGGCTGGTGTTGAGATGGAGTACTGAAGTGAGTGTCCTCAAAGTGAGGCCTCAGCTTCCTCCAATCATCCTCCACCATGGATGCCTTTCTTTCTTTAACTGAGTTGCACTGTGCTCTCAGGGTCAGCCTCTGGCTACCTAAAGCTGGAGGCTGGGTCTCTTTTGTGGGCTTACTGGAGGGACAGGTCAGGTTTGGGGCCCTAAGGTCCCAGGTTTGCCTGTGCCCAACAGAATCCCCCTGGGGGAGGTCCCTAACTACCTGTAAAGGAGATCCCTCAGGAATGTTTTTACCCATCACCTGACTAGGGCTACTAGCCAGGCAATCCTCATTCTTTTGATGGGGGGGTTCTTGTGGACAGGGGCCCTCTGGGGGTCCACTGGCCTCCCTGACCTCTGCAGCCCTGGGCTGACTGAGGCAGGGTAGAGAGAGGCAGGCTACCTGCACCAGACTGGATCCCACCTTGGAAGGGGCCACTGACATCAGAGGCTCTGCCAGGCCAGGCCTGGCTACCTCTGGGGCAGTTCCTTCACAAGGGGTGAGGTCAGATCCCTGAGGAGGCTGACCTTTTCCTAATGTCTGGGGAGAGGGAGACTTTTCTTCCTCCCCACTACTCTCAGTTTGTGTGGAGTGATCCATTGTTTCAGGCTTCACTACACCTATGTCAGTCTGAGTATAGGCTGAGACCATTACAGCCTTGCCAACCTTTTCAGGGGGGCACTCAGTTTGTGTTTGAGCTGTGACTGTCACAGCTCTGCCAGTCCCTACAGGGAAGTCTGTCTGTGCCTGGGCTGTGGCTACCACTGCCCTTCCAACCTTTTCAGGGAGGAAATCTATTTGGACAGGGGTTGTGAATGGCACAACCCCCCTACCCTTTTGTGAAAGGCCTACCATTTTAGAATGGGTGTCTTGTTCAACTCCAGCCCAAGCTGAGAGTTCTAAGTCATTCCCCAGTAAGCAGTCTACAGGCAAGGTTGGGGACACTGCTACCCTTTTAGGGCCAGTGACCCCTCCCCAGCTGAGACATACCTCTGCCATGGGATGACTGTTCTGTTTGCCATCAATGTTAGTCACCTGGTAGGAGAAACCGGGCAAAAGCTGCTCAGAGGGAACTAGCCAATGGGCCACCATTGTGATGCTAGCCCCAGTGTCTCTGTAGGCCTCAGCTTTTGTACCATTGATGTAGGGCTCCTGTCTGTACCTACCCAAAGTGTTGGGACAGGCAGTGAAGTTGGCAAACCCCATGCCACCATCACAGACAAGAGTGGTTGCTGTAGGGGAATTGGCTAAGCCAGGGTCCCCCTGTGTTCCCCAAGTAAACCCACCCAGATTTCTGGGGGCACTCCCACCACCTGGGGGATTACTGCTGACAGTAATAGGTGGTGTGACAGGAGTAATTGGAGGAACAGTTTTGTTTTTAGCCCTTGGGCAACCGCTGTCAGTTTTCCAATGCCCAGGAGTTTTACACTCATGGCAGTAGGGCTTTTTAGCTGTGGTAGAGGAGGGAGCTTGGGACCCACCACCCTGTGTGGAGTTTTGGGGCCCTGAGGAAGGTTTCTCTTTTTCTTTATCCCCACCCTTCTCTTGAGGCTTGGTGGTATCTTTCTTTTGGTCACCACCCTGGTTTTTAGGCCTGATCCTGGTCCTGACCCATTTATCTGCCCTCTTTCCCAATTCTTGGGGAGAGGTCAAATCTGAGTCTACCAGGTGTTGATGGAGAAGCTGGTTTTGACAATTACTTAAAATCTGCTCTCTCATCATCAAATTGTACAATCCTGTATAATCAGACACCTTACTTCCCAGCAACCAACCCTCCAAAGCCTTAGTGGCACATTCCACATATTCAGACCAGTCCTGAGTCTGTGTCTTCTGGGTGTCTCTGAACATTAACCTGTACTGTTCAGTGGTTAAGCCTAACCCATCAACTAGGACACTCTTCAGGACTCTGTAATTTCTGACATCCTCTTCTCTAACAGTGAGGAGTCTATCTCTGCCTCTCCCCTCAAAGGAGAGCCATAAGATTGCTGCCCACTGGTCTTCAGGAACCTGCTGCACTTTGCAGGCTCTCTCAAGAGCAGTCATCCATTTGTGGATGTCATCCCCACTTTTGTAGGGGGGCACAATCTTGGACAGGTTCCTATTGTCAAAGACCCTATCTTTGTCCCTAGGGACATTGCTGCCACCAGTGGGTATAGACCCACTCTCTCTATGCTGCCTAGCCTTGCTCAGTTTTTCTTCCATCAGGGCTACTTCTAGCTCCTGCTTCCTGATCCTCAGCTGGGCTTCCTGCATTCTGGCCTCATGTTCCCTCCTCTGAGGGGTGGTCATCCTTTTCCTGGAGTGACCTTGAGAGCCCCTAGAGCCATGAGAAGCATTGGAGTCACCTGAGCGATTCCTTTGCCTCCCAAGCCCTGTGTTAAGTCCACTGGGGAGATCCAATGGGGGGAACCCATTGTCAGTCCCCAATAGCCTTAGTTTAGCTGGGCCAAGTATAATACTTGGCACTGGGCTAGTTCTCCCTTCATCATCACTACTTTCTGTATCCTCACCACTTTCCTCCCCTGTAGTATGGTTCTCATCTAAGGGATGGCTATTGGAACTGGGTACCTCTGTAGTATCTTCAGAAGGGGGGCCTCCTGTTCCTGACCCTAAGGGGGCTAACTGGGAAGCTTTCTTGAGTGCTCTCTGATTCTCATCATTCTGTAAGAGCTCTCTGAGCTCAGCAGAGTTTGGGTTCTTGGGCTGTTTAAGGCCTCTAAGAGTTGCCAAATGCCTGAGCTCATTCTGATTAAGGGTAGCAAAGCTGGATGGTGCCCTCTGGGGGTCACTCTCAACAGAGATGGGTACAGTGGACCCCTCTGCCCCGGCCATTGCTCTTAAGTGTGGGTGGATGTGTTGCAATCTACCTTCACTTGGGTTTACCTACTAAACCTATCTAGTAGTTGTAGTCAGGGTGTGCTACTCCCTTTGCTCTACAACAACTAAGTTCAGTAGAACTTATGTATATCTAATCTTGTTTTATATGTACCTACAGGTACCTATGTGATCTTTCAATTGGTAACCAAGAGATTACAATGGTAAAACACAGCAAGCTCAAATCCAACCGCTGCTCACCAATGTGAGAAGTTGGCCTGGTATATGCTGTTCACTAGTTCTAGTGACCACCTTGTACCATGCCAAGCAACCCTTATGGTGTGGTTGTAAGTCAACCTTTTCGGACTAGCTGCCCTAGTGGTAGCGTAGGCTAAGCAGTCTTTGAGGCTAAACTCGTGAAGCGTGTTAAGCAAGCTGTTTTACCAATAGTAACCCCCTTTTATACCAATGAAAGGACACCACACAGATATATATTCAAAATATATATGTATTTATTTCTCAAAGTAACCCCTAGTCTCTTTATGGGCACAGGAGCACAAATCGTCAAACAAGATTATCACAGAATACACAGAAGTTGCACTTTATATGGATAGGCCCTGGTGGCCACTCGAACCATATACTAAAATAGTGGTATAAGTACCACGAACAGAAAAGGGAAAAGGCCTAGGGCCTCTAGAATCGCTGGGCCTACAAGGAGCTAACGTCAGTTAGTGACCAGGAGGTCCACGGGTGGCGTGTGCAGAGCAAATAGTCACACGCGTGCTCCCATAGGTTTCAATGGGTGCGTAAAAAGTACAAAGTTACTGCAAAAGGAATCTTCCGGATGACCTAGGAACTTAAGATTTGGAACACAGGCACTAGAGATGTATTACTACACATGGGCACCGGAGTACCAGCTTTACCTCACCCACAGGAAGCGGGTGCATAGGCCTCAAAGTGCGTCGGGTTTCTTCTATCTGTTCCGTTGAGCCTGGGACAAAGATGCTGCAGGCGGTCGGTCGGGAAGAGATGCAGTGGATCCAAGAGTGGATCGGAGATGTTGAAGACCTGTAAGCAGAGGGGACAGTGTTCACAGTCACTAGCCAGTGACCAGCGTGGCACCAGGTGGGTACCAGGCGATGTCGGGCGCAAACAGGTGATGAGGGGTAGCTTGTCTCCGCAGCCACGTGGTCCCTGAAGGTCGACGACGTCCAGGAGTCGGCTCACGAGCTGTCCCACGCAGGCTCTCGCTGTCGGCGGTGTCGGCGACTTGATCGAAGCAAACAAGCCTTGGCAAAAGCAATTGCAGGAGGATTCGGAAATCAGCTGTTGGTTCTGACCAGCAAGGTCAGAGGGATTGCTCCTTTGGAGGGGAGCAAGGGCCAGTCTGGAGCAACCAGACCAGCGGTGTTTGTCGTAGATTTCGTCGCCAAGATGGCCACTAGCCAGCGGGCCAGCAACCGGTTAGGCGCGTCGAGTGGCAAAATGCAGAAGGGCCCCACGCAGATCGTGGAGATGCCGGAGGGCTCACCTTTGGTGCAGATGCTGCTCGAGGGTTGGGCTTCTCAGGACCCAAAGCACAACTTGGAGGGAGCCTCGGTTGTTGCACTGGTCAGCTTGTCGTAGTCGTTCCAAGATGGCTGGCTCCACGTGTCTCGGTGCCTCCACGGGTCTCCTCTTTGCAGGGACTGTGGATCGGGCGGTGAGAGGTCTGGAGGTCCAGGTCTTGTCAGTCTCTGGGCTCGGGCTCCGGCGGGAGGCGGCGGCAAAGCAGACGGTGATTCGCTGGATGGTGCTTGCGTTAGCAAGGTGGTCACTCCCTGACCACAGGGGAGATTTTCTTCAGTCTTCTGTGCAGCAGAATGTCGAAGTTCCCGTCTTCTTCTTAGTTTCAAGTTGATTCCAGGATGTCTCAAGTCTTAGGACACAGCTCCTACCTTTAAGCAGATTCTAGGGGCCGGACTACCTGCTAGGTCCCTCCCTATGGGTGGGACCAGGAAGGGGGGTGGTTACACCCCCAATCCTTTGTCCAGCTCGCCCCAGGCCCGGGACTGGTGTGCCCCAGGACCGGTTTGAACTGGCATATGCACCGAGGCTCCTTGTGAGCCACAGGCATGTCTGGTTTCTTTCAAGCCCTACCTGACCAATACACAAAATCCTGTCTGGGGTGGTGCATGCACCTCCCCTGGCAGGAAACCCTTTGTCCACACCTCCCAAGCTGGAAGGACTCCCAGCAGCAGGAGGGCAGACTTGTGTCTGTGGTGGCAGCATCCATTTTGTGGAGCTGAGGCTATGTCTGATTTTACCCGGGTTTCAGGTACTGTACATGTCGTGTCCCTCTAGAAGGGTGGAATGCTAACCCCGTCGCCAGAATTGGCGAGGGGTTAGTATTCCAATTCGTATGACACCTTACTCGACATGTTTTGATAAAGCCAAACCAAAGATAGCATTTAACCGCGAGGTTCATAATGCACTTAAGAGTATATGGTATGACGATATCTGGAAACAGTAGAAGGAAGTTGTTCCGACCACTGCAGACAGGCTCAGCTCATGCCAGAGCACCATCTCACATGGAACCAAGCACTCTGCCTTCAGGATTGTTAAGGCCTGCCATAGGAGTGACTTATAGGTTACCAGGTGTCCCATTTAAGTTTAGGTATAGGTATACTACACCTAAGTAAGAGGTGATTACACCAACTTACCCCAGCTGAGTGATCAGCCAGTTGTGTCAGATTGTTAGGCCAAGCCTGGGGTGGCATAATACATGCTTCAGCCCCTGGCAGGCCTTGGATACACCAATGCCCTGGGTACCTAGTGTACACTGGTACAGGGGCTGACAGGGTGATCCAACCAATTGGGTATGTACCTAGGGTACATGGAGTCCATTTTACAGAGAGAGCAGATAGCCTGAGAGCCTGAATGGCAGGATCTCAGGCCAACTAAGTCGAAAAACCAGCTAGACACTAGGCAAAAATTTGGGGGTAACCATAGTCAGATATCCACCTTCCTACAGTGACCATAGGATAGCAGACCCTACTCTCCTACACAACCCCCCCCCAAACGCAGGGACATTAAACTAGCCTTGACCAGTCTCGTCTTCATGTCCTAAGTGGAAGTACCTGGAGAGACCATCTGCATTCCCATGGTCAGTACCTGGCCGGTGCTCCACTGTAAAGTCCATACCCTGTAGGGAAATGGACCACCTAAGCAGTTTGGGGTTTTCACCCTTCATCTGATTTAGCCACTAGAGGGGCTTATGGTCGGTTTGAATCTTGAAGTGAGTGCCAAACAAGTATGGCCTCAGCTTCTTCAGGGCCCACACCACAGCAAAGGCCTCCCTCTCAATAGCTGACCAATGCTTCTCTCTGGGGGTCAACCTTCTGCTAATAAAAGCAATGGGTTGGTCTTGACCATCTACATTAAGTTGTGACAGCACAGCTCCCACACCCAACTCAGAAGCATCTGTTTGGACAATAAACTCTTTGGAGTAGTCAGGACTTTTCAGGATAGGTGCCGAGCACATGGCCTCCTTCAGGTCATCAAATGCCTTTTGACAGCTTACTGTCCACTGAACCTTTTTGGGCATCTTCTTGGATGTCAGATCATTAAGAGGAGTCACAATGGACCCATAGTTCTTAACAAACTTCCTGTAGTACCCAGTCAAGCCCAAGAAAGCTCGAACTTGAGTCTGGGTGGTTGGAGGAGACCAGTCCTTGATGGATTGTATCTTACTCTCCAGTGGTTGAACTTGGCCTCCACCAACAAGGTGGCCCAAATACACAACCTTACTCTGCCCTATCTGGCACTTAGTGGCCTTGATAGTGAGGCCTGCCCTTTGCAGAGCCTCAAGAGCCTTCTTCAGGTGGATCAGGTGATCCTCCCAGGTGGAGCTAAAGACAGCAATGTCATCAAGATATGCTGCACAAAAGTCATCCAACCCAGTAAGGACTTGATTCACCAACCTTTGGAAGGTGGCAGGTGCATTCTTCAGACCAAAGGGCATCACCACAAATTGGTAGTGCCCACCTGGGGTTGAGAATGCTGTTTTAGCCTTAGACTCCTCAGCTAATCTGATTTGCCAATAGCCAGCTGTCAAGTCAAATGTGCTCAAAAACTTAGCAGAAGCCAGTTTATCTATGAGCTCATCTGCCCTTGGAATAGGATGTGCATCTGTCCTAGTGACAGCATTGAGTCCTCTGTAATCCACACAGAACCTCATCTCTCTCTTGCCATCTTTGGTGTGAGGTTTGGGGACCAGAACCACTGGGCTAGCCCAGGGGCTCTCTGAGGGTTCAATGACACCCAATTCCAGCATTTTGTGTACCTCAGCCTTTATACAGTCCCTGACGTGGTCAGGTTGTCTGTAAAGCTTGTTATTTACAGGCAGACTGTCACCAGTGTCCACCACATGGGTACACCAGTCAGTTTGGCTAGGTATCAAGGAAAACATGTGTTGAAATGATTGTAGAACTTGTCTACATTCAGTCTGCTGATGATCAGTGAGGTTGCCTCCAAGGGTCACTCCTTCAACTGAACCATCCTCAGGGTTCTGAGACAACAGGTCTGGGAGAGGGTCACTCTCTTCCTCCTGTCCCTCATCTGTAGCCATGAGCAAGCCCATGTCTGCCCTGTCAACATATGCTTTTAACCTGTTAACATGGAGTACCCTGTGGGGACTCCTGGGAGTTCCTAGGTCCACCAAGTAGGTAACCTCTCCCTTCTTTTCCAGGATTGTATGGGGTCCAGACCATTTGTCTTGGAGTGCTGCTGGGGCCACTGGCTCCAACACCCATACCTTCTGTCCTGGCTGAAACTCAACCAAGACAGCCTTTTGGTCATGCCAAGCTTTCTGTAAGGCCTGGCTTGCCTCAAGGTTTTTGGATGCCTTCTCCATATACTCAGCCATCCTGGAGCGGAGACCAAGTACATAGTCCACTATGTCTTGCTTAGTCTTTTTGAGAGGTAACTCCCATCCTTCCTTCACCAAACACAGTGGGCCTCTTACAGGGTGCCCAAACAACAATTCAAAGGGGCTGTAGCCAACCCCCTTTTGTGGGACCTCTCTGTAAGCAAACAGAAGGCAGGGTAGAAGGATGTCCCATATTCGCCTGAGCTTTTCAGGTAATCCTTTGATCATACCATTTAGGGTCTTGTTGAATCTCTCAACAAGCCCATTGCATTGTGGGTGATAAGGGGTGGTGAACTTGTAGTTGACACCACATTCCTTCCACATAGCTGTCAAGTATCCTGACATGAAGTTGGTACCTCTGTCAGAAACCACCTCCTTAGGAAACCCCACTCTGGAGAATACTCCCAGCAGGGCCCTGGCCACAACAGGTGCTGTAGTGGTCCTAAGGGAAATTGCCTCTGGATACCTGGTGGCATGATCCACTACCACCAGTATAAACCTGTGCCCAGATGCAGTGGGAGGATCCATGGGACCCACTATGTCTATTCCCACTCTTTCAAAGGGGACCCCCACCACAGGTAGTGGTATTAGGGGGGCCTTTGTTGTGCCACCTGATTTGCCACTGGCTTGGCAGGTCACACAGGAGCGACAAAACTCCTTGGTATCTTCATTCATGTGAGGCCAGTGAAAGTGAGGGACAAACCTGTCCCAAGTCTTGTTCTGGCCTAAGTGTCCTGCTAAAGGAATATCATGGGCCAAGGTAAGAAGGAAGCCCCTAAATTGCAGAGGTATAACCAACCTCCTGGTTGCACCAGGCTTGGGGTCTCTAGCCTCTGAATAAAGGAGCCCTTCATCCCAATACACTTTATGGGTACCTTGAGCATTCCCAGCAGCCTCAGCAGCAGCCAGCTGTCTGAGGGGTTCAAGAGAGGGACAGGATAACTGAGCCTGCCTCAAGTCAGCCCTTGAAGGTCCCCCTGTCCCCAGAAACTCAACCTGATCAGGTTCAAGCTCTTCAGGGACAGTTCCTTCAGGGTTCTCTAGATCAGCTTCCTGGGAAGGTTGATCATCACTCTGAGGCAGGGAGGAAGGCACAGCCTTGACCCTCCTGTTCTTCTTCTTGGTAGGTGCTTGGTCCATTGTTCCAGGATCCAAGACCTGAGGTTCAGTAAGGCACTTTTTGGCCTGTGACCTGGTCACAGCAAGGACATGTGGTGATATACCTAACATCTCTGCATGTGTCCTGTACTCCACTTCTGACCATAGAGAACTCTCTAGGTCATTGCCCAACAAACATTCTACTGGGAGGTCGGCACTAACCACAACCCTTTTGAGGCCAGTTACCCCTCCCCATGAGAAGTTAACAACTGCCACACTATGTGAAGTAGTGGCATTGCTGGCATTGGTCACCAGGTAATTCTCACCTGGTATGTACTGTCCAGGGTCCACAAAGCCTGGTGTCACCATAGTGACACTGGCACATGTGTCCCTGTAGGCTTGAGCCACTTTTTCATTAATTAAAGGAGTCTGTCTGTACTTGCCCAGGTTACTGGGGCTCACAGTCAGGGACAAATCTATGTCCCCATCACATATCAGGACTGCCTGGGTCAGGGTTCTGTCTAAGTCAGAATCTCCTTCAGTTCCCATAGTGATTCCCACTACACCCTTTGTCTGGGGACCAACACTGCTAACAGTAGTACTGGGAGCAGGTGCCTTAGGGGCAACAGTGTTGGGGGCTCCACCCTTTTTACAATCACTAGTCCAGTGAGTTGTATTCTTGCAAGAATTGCACCAGGGTTTCTTTTGACCTTCTTTCTTCTTCCCTTTAGGCTGGGACCCACCCTCTTTAGTACTAGTTTGGGGCCCTGTTGAAGACTTCTGGTCTTTAGATTTCTGATCTCCACCCTTTTGGTCTGTTTTCTACTGATCACCCCCTTGGCCCTGGTTCTGGTTCTTTTGCTTAACCCTGGCTCTGACCCATTTGTCTGCCTTTTTACCCAATTCTTGGGGAGAGGTCAGATCAGAGTCAACCAAGTGTTGATGCAGTTGCTGGTTTTGACAGTTATTTAAAATCTGTTCTCTCATCATCAAATTGTACAATCCTGTATAATCAGATACCTTACTTCCCAGCAACCAACCCTCCAAAGCCTTAGTGGCACATTCAATGTATTCAGACCAGTCCTGAGTCTGTGTCTTCTGGGTGTCTCTGAACATTAACCTGTACTGTTCAGTGGTTAGGCCTAACCCATCAACTAGGACACTCTTCAGGACTCTGTAGTTTCTGACATCCTCCTCCCTAACAGTGAGGAGTCTGTCTCTGCCTCTTCCTTCAAAGGAGAGCCAGAGGATTGCTGCCCACTGGTCTTCAGGAACCTGCTGCACTTTGCAGGCTCTCTCAAGAGCAGTCATCCATTTGTGGATGTCATCCTCACTTTTGTAGGGGGGCACAACCTTAGACAGGTTCCTATTATCAAAGACCCTATCTTTGTCCTTAGGGACAATGCTGCCACCAGTGGGTATAGACCCACTCTCTTTAGGTCGCCTAGCCTTACTCAGTTTCTCTTCCATCAGAGCTACTTCTAGCTCCTGTTTCCTGATTCTCAGCTGAGCTTCCTGCATTCTGGCCTCATGTTCCCTCCTCTGAGGGGTGGTCATCCTTCTCCTGGAGTGACCTTGAGAGTCTCTAGAGGCATGAGAAGCATTAGATTCACCTGAGTGATTCCTTTGCCTCCCAAGCCCCTGGTTAAGTCCACTAGGGAGATCTAATGGGGTGATCCCATTGTCAGTCCCCAGTAGCCTTAAGTTAGCTGGGCCACGTATAACACTTGGCACTGGGCTAGTTCTCCCTTCATCCCCACTACCTTCTGTATCCCCATCACTTTCCTCCTCTGTTGTATGATTCTCATCTAAGGGATGACTATTGGAAAGGGGTACTTCAGTAACATCTTCAGAAGGGGGGCCTCCTGTTCCTGTCCCTAAGGGGCCTAACTGGGAGGCTTTCCTGAGAGCTTTCTGATCTTCATCAGCCTGTAAAAGCTCTCTGAGTTCAGCAGAAGTAGGATTCTTGGGCTGTTTAAGGCCCCTGATATTTGCCAACTGCCTGAGCTCATTTTGATTTAGTGTAGCAAAGATGGATGGTGCCCTCTGGGGGTCACTCTCAACAGAGATGGGTACCTTGGACCCCTCTGCCCCAGCCATTGCTCTTAAGTGTGGGTGGATGTGTTGCAATCTACCTACACTTGGGTTTACCTACTAAACCTATCTAGTAGTTGTAGTCAGGGTGTGCTACTCCCTTTGCTCTACAACAACTAAGTTCAGTAGAACTTAAGTATATCTATTCTTGTTTTATATGTACCTAAAGGTACCTGTATGATCTTTCAATTGGTAACAAAGAGATTACAGAGGTAAAACACAGCAAGCTCAAATCCCACCGCTGCCACCAATGTGAGAAGTTGGCCTGGTATATGATGTTCACTAGTTAAAGTGACCACCTTGTACCATGCCAAGCAACCCTTATGGCGTGGTTGTAAGTCAACCTTTTCGGACCAGCTGCCCTAGTGGTAGCGTAGGCTAAGCAGTCTTTGAGGCTAAACTCGTGAAGCGTGTTAAGCAGGCTGTTTTACCAAATGTAACCCCCCTTTATACCAATGAAAGGACACCACACAGATATATATTGAAAATATATATGTATTTATTTCTCAAAGTGTCCCCTAGACTCTTTATGAGCACAGGAGCACAAATCGTTAAACAAGAATACGTTAGAATACACAGAAGTTGCACTTTATATGGATAGGCCCTGGTGGCCACTCGAACCATATACTAAAATAGTGGTACAAGTACCACGAACAGAAAAGGGAAAAGGCCTAGGGCCTCTAGAATCGCTGGGCCTACAAGGAGCTAACTTTAGTTAGTGACCAGGAGGTCCACGGGTTGCGTGTGCAGAGCAAATAGTCACACGCGAGCTCCCATAGGTTTTCAATGGGTGCGTAAAAGTTATAAAGTTACTGCAAAAAGGATCTTCCGGATGGACTATGAACTCAAGATTGGAAACACAGACACTAGAGATGATACTCTACACTTGGGCACCGGAGTGCCAGCTTTACCTCACCCACAGGAAGCGGGTGCATAGGTCTCGAAGTGCGTCGGGTTTCTTCTATATGTTTAATGGAGCCTGAAGACAAAGATGCTGCAGGCGGTCGGTCCGGAAGGGATGCGGTGGATCCAAGGGTGGATCGGAGTTGTAGAAGACCTGTAAGCAGAGGGGACAGTGTTCACAGTCACTAGCCAGTGACCAGCGTGGCACCAGATGGGTACCAGGCGATGTCGGGTGCAAACAGGAGGAAAGGTGCAGCTTGTCTCTGCAGCCACGTGGTCCCTGAAGGTCGACGATGTCCAGGAGTCGGTTCTCGAGCTGTCCCATGCAGGCTCTCGCTGTCGGCGGTGTCGGCGACTTGGTCGAAGCAAACAAGCCTTGGCAAAAGCAATTGTTGTGGAGAATGAAATAAGCTGATGGTTCTGACCAGCACGGTCAGAGGGACTGCTCCTTTGGAGGGGAGCAAGGGCCAGTCGGGAGCAACCAGACCAGCAGTGTAGTTCTTGAAGTTCGTCACCAAGATGGCCACTAGCCAACGGGCCAGCAACCGGTTAGGCGCGTCGAGTGGCAAAATGCAGAAGGGCCCCACGCAGATCTTGGAGATGCTGGAGGGCTCACCTTTGGTGCAGATGCTGCTCGGGGGTTGAGCTTCTCAGATCCCAAAGCACAACTTGGAGGGAGCCTCGGTTGTCGCGCTTGCAGCTTGTCGTGGTCTTTTCAAGATGGCTGGCTCCACGTGTCTCGGTGCCTCCACGGGTTCCTTCTTTTCAGGGACTGTGGATCGGGCGGTGAGAGGTCTGGAGGTCCAGGTCTTGTCAGTCTCTGGGCTCGGGCTCCAACGGGAGGTGGCAGCAAAGTAGACGTTGATTCGCTGGATGGTGCTTGCGTTAGCAAGGTGGTCACTCCCTGACCACAGGGGAGATTGGCTTCAGTCCTCTGTGCGGCAGAGCGTCGAAGTTCCCGTCTTCTTCTTGTAGTTAAGTTTATTCCAGCATGTCTAAAGTCTTAGGACACAGCTTCTACCTTTATTCGGATTCTAGGGGCCGGACTACCTGCTAGGTCCCTCCCTAAGGGTGGGACCAGGAAGGGGGGTGGTTACACCCCCAATGCTTTGTCCAGCTCGCCCCAGGTCCAGGGCTGGTGTGCCCCAGGACCGGTTTGAACTGGCATATGCACCGAGGCTCCTTGTGAGCCTCAGGCATGTCTGGTTTCTTTCAAGCCCTACCTGACCAATACACAAAATCCTGTCTGGGGTGGTGCACGCACCTCCCCTGGCAGGAAACCTTTGTCCACACCTCCCAAGCTGGAAGGACTCGCAGCAGCAGGAGGGCAGACTTGTGTCTGTGGTGGCAGCATCCATTTTGTGGAGCTGAGGCTATGTCTGATTTTACCTGAGTTTCAGGTACTGTACATGTCGTGTCCCTCTAGAAGGGTGGAATGCTAACCCCGTCGCCAGAATTAGCGAGGGGTTAGTATTCCAATTCGTATGACACCTTACTCAACATGTTTTGATAAAGCCAAACCAAAGATAGCATTTAACCGCGAGGTTCATAATGCACTTAAGAGTATATGGTATGACGATATCTGGAAACAGTAGAAGGAAGTTGTTCCGACCACTGCAGACAGGCTCAGCTCATGCCAGAGCACCATCTCACATGGAACCAAGCACTCTGCCTTCAGGATTGTTAAGGCCTGCCATAGGAGTGACTTATAGGTTAACATGTGTCCCATTTAAGGTTAGGTGTAGGTATACTACACCTAAGTAAGAGGTGGTTACTCCAACTTACCCCAGCTGAGGGATCAGCCAGTTGTGTCAAATTTGTTAGGCCAGGCCAGGGGTGGCACAATACATGCTTCGGCCCCTGGTAGGCCTTAGATACACCAATGCTCTGGGTACCTAGTGTACACTGGTACAGGGGCTCACAGGGTGATCCACTTCCAATTGGTTATGCACCTAGGGTGCATAGTGTAAATTTAGTAGAGAGAACAGCAGGCTGGGGGTCCGATTGGCAGGCCCACAGCCTCAATATGTCAAAAACCAGTGAAGCAAAAAGCAAAAATTTGGGGTTACCATAGGATAGCAGACCCTACTCTCCTACAGGAGACCTATCAAACCTATATATTTTTGAAAACTAGACACCCAGGGGAATCCAGGATGGGGTGACTTGAGTGCCTCCCACCAGGGTCTGTTACCCAGAATCCCTTGCACACCTAAACAAATGACAAAAAAAAAACATATTTTCCCCAAATTTCTGTGATGGAAAAATCTGGAATATGCGTGGATCCACACATTTCCACCCACCCCGCGTTCCCCAAAGTCCTATGAGAAAAATGGTACCTCACTTGTGCGGGTCGGCCTAGTGCCTGCGACAGGAAACGGTGCAAAACGCAACGTGGTCACACTTCAATTTTGCAGTGAAAAATGACCCTTTTTTGGCAAAGTGATTAGCTGTAGTTTTTTAACCCTAGCTCTGCCGGCACCAAGGGAAACCTAGTGTTAGACGGCGACCCCAGAGGAGCCCGGAAAGGGGTCCTGACTTCCCTGAGTCCCACCCGTGTAGTATTGTAGCCGGGCACTGGCGAGAGATTCCCCCGGGGGGTGGAATCTCGCAACTAGGATCGTACTTCTGGCACCCCACGACACAGAGAGACCACACTGGGTATTCTCAGAAACAAGTTTTATCAAATAGGTATCACTGCAAATATGTACAAGGTGAGCACGGGCTCAAGAGTCTCGGAAAGGTAGGGGGTAGCGGGACTGTCTCTGGTAACGGTTCAAAGCAGGGACGTATCCGGCGCACAGCTCACAATCCTCGAGCTGGGGGATACGTGGTCGGAGTCGGGGTCCGGCGGGACCGTGAGAGTCTGGGGGAGCCGCGAGTCACTCAGCAGGGCTCAGGTACAAGTTCGGAGGTCTTACGATCTTCAGGGAGCCGCGAGTCACTCAGCAGGGCCCAGGTACAAGTTCGGAGGTCTTACGATCTTCAGGGAGCCGCGAGTCACTCAGCAGGGCTCAGGTACAAGTTCGGAGGTCTTACGATCTTCAGGGAGCCGCGAGTCACTCAGCAGGGCTCAGGTACAAGTTCGGAGGTCTTACGATCTTCAGGGAGCCGCGAGTCACTCAGCAGGGCTCAGGTGGGTTCAAGGTCCAGGGGCCGCGACCACGTCAGCAGGCTCTCGTGGTTCCAGCGTCGAATCTGCCGGACAGTCTCAGAGCACCCCTTGTTATAGGTCGACCCCGCTTTGATGTCCGGAGTCTGCGCAGGCAGGGGTCTTGTCCCCTGGGGGCCGCTTGTCGGGGTTTCCTGCTATTGTCTTTTTGATCCTTTCAGGGCCGGGTCGGGAGGAGTCCCAGACACCCAGCAGGCACGGAGCCAGCCCGCAGGGAGGCCGGAGGGCCGATCGAAACCCATCGTCCCAGGGGAGTTCAGAGGTGCGATAGAAACTGCTCCTCCCTCTCTCATCCCCTGGAAGCGTGATGTCCTCCAGCCGGAGTGGCGCCTCGAGGCCCGGGTCGCGCTGGGGCCGGGCGGCCATCTTGTTGCAGGGAGTGGGCACGCGGGCCCGGGGTGGCCGAAAGGAGAGAGGCCATGGACGGGGATGTCCGGGGTTGGTGCAGGTGTCCTGGTGGGAAAGGTCGGCTGGGCCGCGTGCTTGGGCTGCAGGCACCAGGTTTCGGGGGTGCGGGGGCACGGAGGGCCATTCTACGAGGCCGGGTCCAACACGCGTCCCCCCCAGCTGAAAGCCGGAGAGAACTGCCCATCACCTTGGGGGGTTCTCTTCGCTGAGGCGGAAGAACCGGGAGAGGCCGTCAGCGTTGGCGTGGTCCGTACCAGGGCGGTGTTCTACGGTGAAGTCCATTCCCTGGAGGGAGATTGACCACCACAGTAGCTTGGGGTTTTCTCCTCGCATCTGCATGAGCCATCGCAAGGGCCGATGGTCAGTTTGGACCCTGAAATGAGTGCCGAACAGGTAGGGTCGTAGTTTTTTGAGTGCCCAGACCACGGCAAAGGCTTCGCGCTCTATGGTGCTCCACTTCTGTTCTCGGGGTAGCAGCCGCCGACTGAGGAAGGCGACGGGCTGGTCCCGGCCTTGATCATTCACTTGGGACAGGACGGCCCCAATGCCATGCTCGGAGGCATCGGTCTGGACTATGAACTCCTTGGTGTAGTCGGGAGCCTGGAGGACGGGGGCCGTGCACATGGCCTTTTTTAGAGCATCGAAAGCTTCCTGGCAGGCAGCCGTCCATTGCACCTTCTTTGGCTGTTTTTTAGACGTGAGTTCAGTGAGAGGGCCGACCAGGCTGCCATACCCCCGAATGAATCGGCGGTAGTAGCCCGTGAGTCCCAGAAAGGCTCGGACTTCCGTTTGGGTGATGGGTGGGTCCCAGGCCAGGATGGCGTCGATCTTTGGCTGTAGAGGAGCGACCTGGCCACTCCCGACTTGGTGCCCCAGGTAGACTACGGATCCTTGCCCGATCTGGCACTTGCTGGCTTTTACGGTGAGGCCTGCCTGGCGCAGGGCGGTTAGCACTCTCCGGAGGTGCTGGAGGTGCTCACTCCACTCTGAACTGAAGACAGCGATGTCGTCCAGATAGGCCGCGCTGAACCGTTCTAGCCCGGCCAGGACCCTATTTACCAGTCTCTGGAAAGTGGCCGGGGCATTTTTCATCCCGAAGGGCATCACGCGGAAGCGGTAGTGCCCATCGGGGTGGAGAAAGCAGACCTCTCCTTGGCCCCTTCGGTGAGCGCAATCTGCCAGTAGCCGCAGGTGAGGTCGAAAGTGCTGAGGAACCGGGCGGCCCCTAGTCGGTCAATGAGCTCGTCGGCTCGTGGAATGGGGTGGGCATCGGCTCGGGTAACGTCATTGAGCCCCCGGTAATCCACGCAGAACCGGAGCTCGGGGGCGACACCGGGAGCTGCTGCCTTCGGAACCAGGACCACGGGGCTGGCCCAGGGACTGTCAGAGGGCTCGATCACCCCCAGGGTCAACATCTTCGAGACTTCAGCTTGAATGCAGGACCGGACCCGGTCAGGAACCCGGTAGGCTCGGTGCCTCACCGGCGGGCTGTCCCCGGTGTCCACATCGTGAACACACCAGTTGGTGACCCGGGGGGTCAGGGAGAAGAGGTCGGAAAATTGTCTGAGGAGCTGGTGGCAGTCCGCTTGTTGCTGGGCAGTGAGGGCTGGGGAGAGGTTCACTCCCTCCACGGAGCCATCCTGCTCCTTGACACACAGGAGGTCCGGGAGGGGGTCCGACTCATCTTCGGCCCCGTCATCGGTGGCCAGCAGGAGGCTCAGTTCTGTCCGCACGAAGTGAGGCTTGAGGCGGTTCACGTGCAGGACCCGGAGGGGATCCCGAGGCGACTGGACGTCCACCAAGTAGGTGACTTGGCTCTTCCTCTCAACCACTTTGTAGGGCCCAGTCCATCGGTCCTGGAGAGCGCCAGGCTTCACGGGGGCCATGACCCACACCTGCTGGCCCGGCTGGAACTCGACCAGAGTGGCATTCTGGTCGTACCAGCGCTTCATTTCTTCTTGACTCGCCTCCAGGTTGGCCTCGGCCAGTTCTCGGAACCTCCTGGTCTGGTTCCGGAGGGCCAGGACATATTGGAACACATCTCGGGGGGTGGTCTGGGGTGCTGCCTCCCACCCTTCCTTAACCAAACTGAGGGGACCTCGGACGGGGTGCCCATAGAGTAATTCAAACGGGCTGAACCCTAAGGACTTCTGGGGGACCTCCCGGTAAGCGAACAAGAGGCAGGGGAGCAGGACGTCCCACTTACGCCGGAGGGGCTCTTCTAGGCCAGCGATCATCCCTTTCAAAGTCCTATTAAACCTCTCTACTAGGCCGTTCCCTTGGGGATGGTACGGGGTGGTGAACTTATAGGACACCCCACATTGTTGCCACAGGGACGTCATATACCTTGATATAAAATTAGTGCCGCGATCGCTCACGACCTCGCGGGGGAAACCCACCCTGGAAAAGATCCCCATCAGGGCCCGGCCCACCACGGGGGCCGTAATGGTGCGCAGGGGAATAGCCTCTGGATAGCGGGTGGCGTGGTCTACTAGGACCAAGATGAAACGGTGACCTTGGGAGGTGGGGGGGTCCAGTGGCCCCACGATGTCGATTCCGACTCGTTCGAAGGGGGTACTGACGACCGGGAAGGGTTGGAGGGGAGCCTTGCGCTTTCCCCCACTCTTCCCACTGGCTTGGCACGTGGGGCAGGACTTGCAGTGTGCCTCTACCGCTGCCTTCATCTTAGGCCAATAAAAATGGGTCACGAGATGGCTGTAGGTCTTGTCCTGACCCAGGTGACCGGCGAGGGGGACATCGTGGGCTAAGCCCAGGAGGAAGTCCCGGAAGCGGAGGGGTACCACCAGTACCCGTCCGGATCCCAGCTCCACTGATTTCTGCTCACTATACAGGATGTTATTCTCCCAATAGATTCGGTGCGTTCCGGTCTTGTCACCTGCGGCTTGGCCCTCGGCCTGGCGCCGCAGCCCGA
Organism: Triturus cristatus; assembly: GCF_964204655.1. Taxonomy (NCBI): domain Eukaryota; kingdom Metazoa; phylum Chordata; class Amphibia; order Caudata; family Salamandridae; genus Triturus; species Triturus cristatus. The sequence goes on from NW_028187382.1 coordinate 681,826, forward strand.
CCAGGGAAGGACAGGTGGCTTGCTCCCGGCAAAATTCTTCCCGGGTGAGCCCACCCTCGTGGCGCCAATGGGCCAACTCGGGTAGATCCCCCAACTCGGGGACCGGGGCGGGGTCGGATGGTGCGGGTTCGTCGCTGGCGACGGACCCTTCCGATGGGGGAACGGGAGGACCCTCGGCGGGGACGGTACGGGCTTCTTCGACCGGGGTGCCCTCGACTTCTCTCCGGGGAGTGAGTCGGGCTGTCATAGATCGGGTGGTGGCACACACCCACTCGGGGAGTCCCATCATTCCTAGGTGGGCCTTGCGCTCTACGTGCTTCCAGGGAGAACTCTCCAGGTCGTTCCCTAAGAGGCAGTCGACCGGCTGGGAGGTTCTTACGGCCACCTTGAGTTTACCTATCACCCCTCCCCACTCAAATGGCACCAGGGCTACCTGACACATACTTTCCCTATTGTCTGCAGATATTACGGGGCAAAAGACATTGGGGAGGATCTGCTCCTCGGGAACTAGGTGACTGAGGACACCGGTGATACTGGCCCCGGTGTCCCGCAGGGCCTCTACCTGGTGGCCATTGATCTTGACGAGCTGCCCATATTTCTGTGTGTTGGACGGTAGGAGGCTACCAGGGATCATTTCCCTATCTCCCAGGGATACTAGGGCCATAGCGGCGGGTTCCCACTCCGCGGTTTCTTCAACCTCCTCCCCCAGGGCTACGTTGACTATCTGTCTCGCAGGGGTGACTTGGGTGGCCATGGGGCACTCTGGGTCATTGGCGTAGTGCCCGGGTTTCTGGCAACGAAAACATGTGACGGTCACCCGGTGTCCTCGTCTTCCAGGGGGCCCTGTTACTGGTGGGGGGGGCGCCGGAAAAGGTAGAGGTGGTGTCTTCGGGGGGCTAGGCTGGGACTCTCTCGGCCCTCCCTGGTTCCCTCCCCCTCTCTGGCGGGGTGGTCCCTGACTGGTTCGGGGGTACTCTCCTACCATGCCCCGGGAGACCCGGGTGTTGGTCCAGCGGTCGGCCTCCACAGCCAGCTTCCGGGGATCTGTGAGCTTGCTATCTAGCAGATGTTGACGTAGCTCTACGAAGCAGTTCGCAGCCAGATGTTCCCATCACATGAGGTCAGTGAGTTCGGCAAGGGTGGTGACCTTGCTGCCCTTGACCCACCCATCGAAGGCCCGACTAAAAAAGTTTACATACTCCACCCAGGTGGTGCCCGGGATCTTCCTGCAGTCCCGGAACCGTTGGCGGTACATTTCTGGGGTGAGGCCGTATCTTGTGAGGAGAGCCTCTTTCATGTGGCTGTAGGAGGTCTGCAGGGAGAGGGGTAGGTCGAGCAGGGTGTCCCTTCCTTCGCTCAGAAACCGCCCCCACAACCCCTCCCCCCAGTCCTTCTGCGGAATCCGATGGGAGGTCATGGCGACCTCGTAGGCCCGAAACCATTGCTGAATGTCATCGTTTTTATAATATTCTTTGACCACATCCTTGGGGATGTGGACCTTTTGTTCCGCTGGGGGGGCCGTCTCTCGGTTCCCCGAGGGCCTCCCGTCCTCATTTCGGGCCTTGAGCTCGAGTTCTTTTAAGCTGCGTTCGTGCTCTAGTTGGAGCTTTCTTCCTTCGTGCTCCCGTTGGAGCTTCTTTTCTTCCAGTTCGCCTGCTCTACCGCTAGCTTTTTCTCCGCTAACTTCAATTCGCCCTCGATTTTGAGTTTGGCTAACTCGAGTTCATGACTGCGGCTTCTCTCTCTGTCCGCGAGTTCTCCCGGGGATAGGCCCCCGTCTGGTACAATGCCTCGCACCTGATTGTCGCTGCTTTCACTTGGAGGGGGTTCGGCTTCGTCGGGGCGCTCCCCCGTGCCTTCCGGGCGGGATGCCCCGGTCTCCACCCAAGTTTTCAGTGCTTTCTGCAAGTCTTCCTTAGTGTTGAGGCCAGTGGTAGCGATTTTAAGTTCTTTGCAAAATTGTTTTAGCTCTTTGTGTGTGTATTCTTCCAGGTGCTCCACCTGGAACACTCTGTTGGCGTTGGTTTCTGCGGAGCTCATGGCGCTTCCTTCTGCCATCTTTGTTGGTCGTGCGTCCGTTGTTCACTGTACGATCTCTAGGTGATGGGCCCGAATCCCGTCGCTTGCCACCAATGTTAGACGGCGACCCCAGAGGAGCCCGGAAAGGGGTCCTGACTTCCCTGAGTCCCACCCGTGTAGTATTGTAGCCGGGCACTGGCGAGAGATTCCCCCGGGGGGTGGAATCTCGCAACTAGGATCGTACTTCTGGCACCCCACGACACAGAGAGACCACACTGGGTATTCTCAGAAACAAGTTTTATCAAATAGGTATCACTGCAAATATGTACAAGGTGAGCACGGGCTCAAGAGTCTCGGAAAGGTAGGGGGTAGCGGGACTGTCTCTGGTAACGGTTCAAAGCAGGGACGTATCCGGCGCACAGCTCACAATCCTCGAGCTTGGGGATACGTGGTCGGAGTCGGGGTCCGGCGGGACCGTGAGAGTCTGGGGGAGCCGCGAGTCACTCAGCAGGGCTCAGGTACAAGTTCGGAGGTCTTACGATCTTCAGGGAGCCGCGAGTCACTCAGCAGGGCCCAGGTACAAGTTCAGAGGTCTTACGATCTTCAGGGAGCCGCGAGTCACTCAGCAGGGCTCAGGTACAAGTTCGGAGGTCTTACGATCTTCAGGGAGCCGCGAGTCACTCAGCAGGGCTCAGGTACAAGTTCGGAGGTCTTACGATCTTCAGGGAGCCGCGAGTCACTCAGCAGGGCTCAGGTGGGTTCAAGGTCCAGGGGCCGCGACCACGTCAGCAGGCTCTCGTGGTTCCAGCGTCGAATCTGCCGGACAGTCTCAGAGCACCCCTTGTTATAGGTCGACCCCGCTTTGATGTCCGGAGTCTGCGCAGGCAGGGGTCTTGTCCCCTGGGGGCCGCTTGTCGGGGTTTCCTGCTATTGTCTTTTTGATCCTTTCAGGGCCGGGTCGGGAGGAGTCCCAGACACCCAGCAGGCACGGAGCCAGCCCGCAGGGAGGCCGGAGGGCCGATCGAAACCCATCGTCCCAGGGGAGTTCAGAGGTGCGATAGAAACTGCTCCTCCCTCTCTCATCCCCTGGAAGCGTGATGTCCTCCAGCAGGAGTGGCGCCTCGAGGCCCGGGTCGCGCTGGGGCCGGGCGGCCATCTTGTTGCAGGGAGTGGGCACGCGGGCCCGGGGTGGCCGAAAGGAGAGAGGCCATGGACGGGGATGTCCGGGGTTGGTGCAGGTGTCCTGGTGGGAAAGGTCGGCTGGGCCGCGTGCTTGGGCTGCAGGCACCAGGTTTCGGGGGTGCGGGGGCACGGAGGGCCATTCTACGAGGCCGGGTCCAACACCTAGCAAACCTTTATATTTTTGAAAACTAGACACCCAGGGAAATCCAGGATGGGGTGACTTGAGTGCCTCCCACCAGGGTCAGTTACCCAGAATCCCTGGCAAACCTAAAAAATTGAGAAAAAAAACACATTTTCCCCACATTTCTGTGGTGGAATGTTCTGGAATCTGCGTGGATCCACAAATTTCCACCCACCCCGTGTTCCCCAAAGTCCTACGAGAAAAATGGTATCTCACTTGTGTGGGGCGGCCTAGTGCCCGCGACAGGAAACGGCGCAAAACGCAACGTGGTCACACCTATATTTTGGAGTGAAAAATTACCCTTTTTTGGCAAAGTGACTAGCTGTAGTTTTTGAACCCTAGCCCTTCTGGCACCTAGGGAAACCTAGCAAACCTATATATTTTTGAAAACTAGACACCCAGGGAAATCCAGGATGGGGTGACTTGAGTGCCTCCCACCAGGGTCAGTTACCCAGAATCTCTTGCAAACGTAAAAAATGGACAAAAAAACACATTTTCCCCACATTTCTGTGATGGAAAGTTCTGGAATCTGCGTGGATCCACAAATTTCCACCCACCCCGCGTTTCCCAAAGTCCTACGAGAAAAATGGTACCTCACTTGTGCGGGTCGGCTTAGTGCCCGCGACAGGAAACGGCGCAAAACGCAACGTGGTCACACCTCAATTTTGCAGTGAAAAATGACCCTTTTTTGGCAAAGTGACTAGCTATAGTTTTTTAACCCTAGCTCTGCCGGCACCAAGGGAAACCTAGCAAACCTATATATTTTTGAAAACTAGACACCCAGGGGAATCCAGGATGGGGTGACTTGAGTGCCTCCCTCCAGGGTCTGTTACCCAGAATCCCTTGCACACCTAAACAACTTTACAAAAAAAACCACATTTGCCCCATATTTCTGTGATGGAAAGTTCTGGAATCTGCGTGGATCCACAAATTTCCACCCACCCCGCGTTCCCCAAAGTCCTACGAGAAAAATGGTACCTCACTTGTGCGGGTCGCCTAGTGCCCGCGACAGGAAACGGCGCGAAACGCAACATGGTCACACCTCAATTTTGCTGTGAAAAATGACACTTTTTTGGCAAAGTGCCTAGCTGTAGTTTTTTAACCCTAGCTCTGCCGGCACCTAGGGAAACCTAGCAAACCTATATATTTTTGAAAACTAGACACCCCGGGAAATCCAGGTTAGGGTGACTTGAGTGCCTCCCACCAGGGTCTGTTACCCAGAATCCCTTGCAAACCTAAAACATTGACAAAAAAACACATTTTCCCCACATTTCTGTGATGGAAAGTTCTGGAATCTGTGTGGATCTACAAATTTCCACCCACCCCGCGTTCCCCAAAGTCCTATGAGAAAAATGGTACCTCACTTGTGCGGGTCGGCTTAGTGCCCGCGACAGGAAACGGCGCAAAACGCAACATGGTCACACCTCAATTTTGCAGTGAAAAATGACCCTTTTTTGGCAAAGTGACTAGCTGTAGTTTTTTAACCCTAGCCTTGCCGGCACCTAGGGAAACCTAGCAAACCTTTATATTTTTGAAAACTAGACACCCAGGGAAATCCAGGATGGGGTGACTTGAGTGCCTCCCACCAGGGTCTGTTACCCAGAATCCCTTGCAAACGTAAAAAATGGACAAAAAAAATACATTTTCCCCACATTTCTGTGATGGAAAGTTCTGGAATATGCGTGGATCCACATATTTCCACCCACCCCGCATTCCCCAAAGTCCTACAAAAAAATGGTACCTCACTTGTGCGGGTTGGCCTAGTGCCCGCGACCGGAAACGGCGTAAAACGCAACGTGGTCACTCCTCAATTTTTCAGTGAAAAATGACAGTTTTTTGGCAAAGTGACTAGCTGCAGTTTTTTAACCCTAGCTCTGCCGGCACCTAGGGAAACCTAGCAAACCTATATATTTTGGTAAACTAGACACCCAGGGGAATCCAGGATGGGGTGACTTGAGTGCCTCCCACCAGGGTCTGTTACCCAGAATCCCTTGCAAACCTAAAAAATAGAGAAAAAAAACACATTTTCCACACATTTCTGTGATGGAAAGTTCTGGAATCTGTGTGGATCCACAAATTTCCACCCACCCCGCGTTCCCCAAAGTCCTACAAGAAAAATGGTACCTCACTTGTGCGGGTCGCCTAGTGCCCACGACAGGAAACGGCATGAAACGCAACATGGTCACACCTCAATTTTGCTGTGAAAAATGACACTTTTTTGGCAAAGTGACTAGCTGTAGTTTTTTAACCCTAGCTCTGCCGGCACCTAGGGAAACCTAGCAAACCTATATATTTTTGAAAACTAGACACCCAGGGGAATCCAGGTTGGGGTGACTTGAGTGCCTCCCACCAGGGTCTGTTACCCACAATCCCTTGCAAACCTAAGACATTGACAAAAAAACACATTTTCCCCACATTTCTGTGATGGAAAGTTCTGGAATCTGTGTGGATCTACAAATTTCCACCCACCCCGCGTTCCCCAAAGTCCTATGAGAAAAGTGGTACCTCACTTGTGCGGGTCGGCCTAGTGCCCGCGACAGGAAACGGCGCAATACGCAACGTGGTCACACCTCAATTTTGAAGTGAAAAATGACCCTTTTTTGGCAAAGTGACTAGCTGTAGCTTTTGAACCCTAGCTCTGGCGGCACCTTGTGAAACCTAGCAAACCTATTCATTTTTGAAAACTAGACACCCAGGGGAATCCAGGATGGGGTTACTTGACTGCCTCCCACCGTGATCTGTTACCCAGAATCCCTTGCAAACCTAAAAAATTGACAAAAAAAACAAATTTTCCCCACATTTCTGTGGTGGAAAGTTCTGGAATATGCGTGGATTCACAAATTTCCACCCACCCCACGTTCCCCAAAGTCCTACAAGAAAAATGGTACCTCACTTGTGCGGGTCGGCCTAGTGCCCGCGACAGGAAACGGCGCAAAACGCAATGTGGTAACACCTCAATTTTGCAGTGAAAAATTACCCTTTTTTGGCAAAGTGCCTAGCTGTAGTTTTTGAACCCTAGCCCTGCCGGCACCTAGGGAAACCTAGCAAACCTATATATTTTTGAAAACTAGACACCCAGGGAAATCCAGGATGGGGTGACTTGAGTGCCTCCCACCATGATCTGTTACCCAGAATCCCTTGCACACCTAAAAAATTGACAAAAAAAACACATTTTCCCCACATTTCTGTGGTGGAAAGTTCTGGAATCTGCGTGGATCCACAAATTTCCACCCACCCCGCGTTCCCCAAAGTCCTACGAGAAAAATGGTACCTCACTTGTGCGGGTCGCCTAGTGCCCGCGACAGGAAACGGCGCGAAACGCAACATGGTCACACCTCAATTTTGCTGTGAAAAATGACACTTTTTTGGCAAAGTGCCTAGCTGTAGTTTTTTAACCCTAGCTCTGCCGGCACCTAGGGAGACCTAGCAAACCTATATATTTTTGAAAACTAGACACCCAGGGGAATCCAGGATGGGGTGACTTGAGTGCCTCCCACCAGGGTCTGTTACCCAGAATCCCTTGCAAACCTAAACAAATGACAAAAAAAACATATTTTCCCCACATTTCTGTGATGGAAAAATCTGGAATATGCGTGGATCCACACATTTCCACCCACCCCGCGTTCCCCAAAGTCCTACAAGAAAAATGGTACCTCACTTGTGTGGGTCGGCCTAGTGCCTGCGACAGGAAACGGTGCAAAACGCAACGTGGTCACACCTCAATTTTGCAGTTAAAAATGACCCTTTTTTGGTAAAGTGACTAGCTGTAGTTTTTTAACCCTAGCTCTGCCGGCACCTAGGGAAACCTAGCAAACCTATATATTTTTGAAAACTAGACACCCAGGGGAATCCAGGATGGGGTGACTTGAGGGCCTCCCACCAGGGTCTGTTACCCAGAATCCCTTGCAAACCTAAAAAATTGACAAAAAAACACATTTTGCCCACATTTCTGTGATGGAAAGTTCTGGAATCTGCGTGGATCCACAAATTTCCACCCACCCCGCGTTCCCCAAAGTCCTACGAGAAAAATGGTACCTCACTTGTGCGGGTCGGCCTAGTGCCCGCGACAGGAAACGGCGCAAAACGCAATGTGGTCACACCTCAATTTTGCAATGAAAAATTACCCTTTTTTGGCAAAGTGCCTAGCTGTAGTTTTTGAACCCTAGCTCTGCCGGCATCTAGGGAAACCTAGCAAACCTATATATTTTTGACAACTAGACACACAGGGGAATTCAGGATGGGGTGACTTGAGTGCCTCCCACCAGGCTCTGTTACCCAGAATCCCTTGCAAACCTAAAACATTGACAAAAAAACCATTTTGTCCTCATTTCTGTGATGGAAAGTTCTGGAATCTGTGTGGATCTACAAATTTCCACCCACCCCGCGTTCCCCAAAGTCCTACGAGAAAAATGGTACCTCACTTGTGCGGGTCGGCCTAGTGCCCGCGACAGGAAATGGCGCAAAACGCAATGTGGTCACAACTCAATTTTGCAGTGAAAAATTACCCTTTTTTGGCAAAGTGACTAGCTGTAGTTTTTTAACCCTAGCCCTCCCAGCACCTAGGGAAACCTAGCAAACCTATATATTTTTAAAAACTAGACACCCAGGGAAATCCAGGATGGGGTGACTTGAGTGCCTCCCACCAGGGTCTGTTACCCAGAATCCCTTGCAAACATAAATGATGGACAAAAAAAATACATTTTCCCCTCATTTCTGTGATGGAAAGTTCTGGAATCTGCGTGGATCCAAAAATTTCCACCCACCCCGCGTTCCCCAAAGTCCTACGAGAAAAATGGTACCTCACTTGTGCGGGTCGGCTTAGTGCCTGCGACAGGAAACGGCGCAAAACGCAACGTGGTCACACCTCAAGTTTGCAGTGAAAAATGAAACTTTTTTGGCAAAGTGGCTAGCTGTAGTTTTTTAACCCTAGCTCTGCCGGCACCTAGGGAAACCTAGCAAACCTATATATTTTTGAAAACTAGACACCCAGGGGAATCCAGGATGGGGTGACCTGAGTGCCTCCCTCCAGGGTCTGTTACCCAGAATCCCTTGCACACCTAAAAAATTTACAAAAAAAACACATCTGCCCCATATTTCTGTGATGGAAAGTTCTGGAATCTGCGTGGATCCACAAATTTCCACCCACCCCACATTCCCCAAAGTCCTACAAGAAAAATGGTAGCTCACTTGTGCGGGTCGCCTAGTGCCCGCGACAGGAAACGGCGCAAAACGCACCGTGGTCACACCTCAATTTTGCAGTGAAAAATGACCCTTTTTTGGCAAAGTGCCTAGCTGTAGTTTGTGAACCCTAGCTCTGCCGGCACCTAGGGAACCCTGGCAAACCTATATATTTTTGAAAACTAGACACCCAGGGGAATCCAGGATGGGGTGACTTGAGTGCCTGCCACCAGGGTCTGTTACCCAGAATTCCTTGCAAACCTAAAAAATTGACAAAAAAAACACATTTTCCCCACATTTCTGTGATGGAAAGTTCTGGAATCTGCGTGGATGCACAAATTTCCACCCACCCCGAGTTCCCCTAAGTCCTATGAGAAAAATGGTACCTCACTTGTGCAGGTTGGCCTACTGCCCGCGATAGGAAATTGCACAAAATGGAATGTGGTCACACCTCAATTTCGTAGTGAAAAATGACCCTTTTTTGGCAAAGTGCCTAGCTGTAGCTTTTGAACCCTAGCTCTGCCGGCACCTAGGGAAACCTAGCAAACCTATATATTTTTGAAAACTAGACACCCAGGGGAATCCAGGATGGGGTGACTTGAGTGCCTCCCACCAGGGTCTGTTACCCAGAATCCCTTGCAAACCTAAAAAATTGACAAAAAAAACACATTTTCCCCACATTTCTGTGGTGGAAAGTTCTGGAATCTGCGTGGATCCACAAATTTCCACCCACCCCGTGTTCCCCAAAGTCCTATGAGAAAAATGGTACCTCACTTGTGCAGGTTGGCCTACTGCCCGCGATAGGAAATTGCACAAAATGGAATGTGGTCACACCTCAATTTCGTAGTGAAAAATGACCCTTTTTTGGCAAAGTGCCTAGCTGTAGCTTTTGAACCCTAGCTCTGCCGGCACCTAGGGAAACCTAGCAAACCTATATATTTTTGAAAACTAGACACCCAGGGGAATCCAGGATGGGGTGACTTGAGTGCCTCCCACCAGGGTCTGTTACCCAGAATCCCTTGCAAACCTAAAAAATTGACAAAAAAAACACATTTTCCCCACATTTCTGTGGTGGAAAGTTCTGGAATCTGCGTGGATCCACAAATTTCCACCCACCCCGTGTTCCCCAAAGTCCTACGAGAAAAATGGTACCTCACTTGTGCGGGTCGGCCTAGTGCCCGCGACAGGAAACGGCGCAAAACGCAATGTGGTCACACCTCAATTTTGCAGTGAAAAATTACCCTTTTTTGGCAAAGTGCCTAGCTGTAGTTTGTGAACCCTAGCTCTGCCGGCACCAAGGGAAACCTAGCAAACCTATATATTTTTGAAAACTAGACACCCAGGGGAATCCAGGATGGGGTGACTTGAGTGCCTCCCACCAGGCTCTGTTACCCAGAATCCCTTGCAAACCTAAAACATTGACAAAAAACATATTTTGTCCTCATTTCTGTGATGGAAAGTTCTGGAATCTGTGTGGATCTACAAAGTTCCACCCACCCCGCGTTCCCCAAAGTCCTATGAGAAAAATGGTACCTCACTTGTGCGGGTCGGCTTAGTGCCCGCGACAGGAAACGGCGCAAAACGCAACATGGTCACACCTCAATTTTGCAGTGAAAAATGACCCTTTTTTGGCAAAGTGACTAGCTGTAGTTTTTTAACCCTAGCTCTGCCGGCACCTAGGGAAACCTAGCAAACCTTTATATTTTTGAAAACTAGACACCCAGGGAAATCCAGGATGGGGTGACTTGAGTGCCTCCCACCAGGGTCTGTTACCCAGAATCCCTTGCAAACTTAAAAAATGGACAAAAAAAATACATTTTCCCCACATTTCTGTGATGGAAAGTTCTGGAATCTGCGTGGATCCACATATTTCCACCCACCCCGCGTTCCCCAATGTCCTACAAAAAAATGGTACCTCACTTGTGCGGGTCGGCCTAGTGCCCGCGACAGGAAACGGCGTAAAACGCAACGTGGTCACTCCTCAATTTTTCAGTGAAAAATGACAGTTTTTTGGCAAAGTGACTAGCTGCAGTTTTTTAACCCTAGCTCTGCCGGCACCTAGGGAAACCTAGCAAACCTATATATTTTGGTAAACTAGACACCCAGGGGAATCCAGGATGGGGTGACTTGAGTGCCTCCCACCAGGGTCTGTTACCCAGAATCCCTTGCAAACCTAAAAAATTGACAAAAAAAACACATTTTCCCCACATTTCTGTGATGGAAAGTTCTGGAATCTGTGTGGATCCACAAATTTCCACCCACCCCGCGTTCCCCAAAGTCCTACGAGAAAAATGGAACCTCACTTGTGCGGGTCGGCCTAGTGCCCGCGACAGGAAACGGCGCAAAACGCAATGTGGTCACACCTCAATTTTGCAGTGAAAAATTAGCCTTTTTTGGCAAAGTGCCTAGCTGTAGTTTTTTAACCCTAGCTCTGCCGGCACCTAGGTAAACCTAGCAAACCTATATATTTTTGAAAACTAGACACCCAGGGGAATCCAGGATGGGGTGACTTGAGTGCCTCCCACCAGGCTCTGTTACCCAGAATCCCTTGCAAACCTAAAACATTGACAAAAAACATATTTTGTCCTCATTTCTGTGATGGAAAGTTCTGGAATCTGTGTGGATCTACAAAGTTCCACCCACCCCGCGTTCCCCAAAGTCCTATGAGAAAAATGGTACCTCACTTGTGCGAGTCGGCCTAGTGCCCGCGACAGGAAACGGCGCGAAACGCAACATGGTCACACATCAATTTTGCTGTGAAAAATGACACTTTTTTTGGCAAAGTGCCTAGCTGTCGTTTTTTAACCCTAGCTCTGCTGGCACCTAGGGAAACCTAGCAAACCTATATATTTTTGTAACCTAGACACCCAGGGGAATCCAGGATGGGGTGACTTGAGTGCCTCCCACCAGGGTCAGTTACCCAGAATCCCTTGCAAACCTAAAAAATGGACAAAAAAACACATTTTCCCCACATTTCTGTGATGGAAAGTTCTGGAATCTGCGTGGATGCACAAATTTCCACCCACCCCGCGTTCCCCAAAGTCCTACGAGAAAAATGGTACCTCACTTGTGCAGGGCAGCCTAGTGCCCGTGACAGGAAACGGCGCAAAACGCAACATTGTCACACCTCAATTTTTCAGTGAAAAATGACCCTTTTTTGGCAAAGTGACTAGCTGTAGTTTTTGAACCCTAGCTCTGCCGGCACCTAGGGAAACCTAGCAAACCTATGTATTTTTGAAAACTAGACACCCAGGGGAATCCAGGATGGGGTGACTTGAGTGCCTCCCACCAGGGTCTGTTACCCAGAATCCCTTGCAAACCTAAAAAATTGACAAAAAAAACACATTTTCCCCACATTTCTGTGATGTAAAGTTCTGGAATCTGCGTGGATGCTCAAACTTCCACCCACCCCGCGTTCTCCAAAGTCCTACGAGAAAAATGGTACCCCACTTGTGCGGGGCAGCATAGTGCCGTGACAGGAAACGGCGCAAAACGCAACGTTGTCACACCTCAATTTTTCAGTGAAAAATGACCCTTTTTTGGCATAGTGACTAGCTGTAGTTTTTGAACCCTAGCTCTGCTGGCACCTAGGGAAATGTGAGAAGTTGGCCTGGTATATGATGCTCACTAGTTAAAGTGATCACCTTGTACCATGCCAAGCAACCCTTATGGTGTGGTTGTAAGTCAACCTTTTCGGACTAGCTGCCCTAGTGGTAGCGTAGGCTAAGCAGTCTTTGAGGCTAAACTCGTGATGCGTGTTAAGCAAGCTGTTTTACCAATAGTAACCCCCTTTTATACCAATGAAAGGACACCACACAGATATATATTCAAAATATATATGTATTTATTTCTCAAAGTAACCCCTAGTCTCTTTATGAGCACAGGAGCACAAATCGTCAAACAAGATTACAGTAGAATACACAGAAGTTGCACTTTATATGGATAGGCCCTGGTGGCCACTCAAACCATATACTAAAATAGTGGTATAAGTACCACGAACAGAAAAGGGAAAAGGCCTAGGGCCTCTAGAATCGCTGGGCCTACAAGGAGCTAACGTCAGTTAGTGACCAGGAGGTCCACGGGTGGCGTGTGCAGAGCAAATAGTCACACGCGGGCTCCCATAGGTTTCAATGGGTGCGTAAAAAGTACAAAGTTACTGCAAAAGGAATCTTCCGGATGACCTAGGAACTTAAGATTTGGAACACAGGCACTAGAGATGTATTACTACACATGGGCACCGGAGTACCAGCTTTACCTCACCCACAGGAAGCGGGTGCATAGGCCTCAAAGTGCGTCGGGTTTCTTCTATCTGTTCCGTTGAGCCTGGGACAAAGATGCTGCAGGCGGTCGGTCGGGAAGGGATGCAGTGGATCCAAGAGTGGATCGGAGATGTTGAAGACCTGTAAGCAGAGGGGACAGTGTTCACAGTCACTAGCCAGTGACCAGCGTGGCACCAGGTGGGTACCAGGCGATGTCGGGTGCAAACAGGTGATGAGGGGTAGCTTGTCTCCGCAGCCACGTGGTCCCTGAAGGTCGACGACGTCCAGGAGTCGGCTCACGAGCTGTCCCACGCAGGCTCTCGCTGTCGGCGGTGTCGGCGACTTGATTGAAGCAAACAAGCCTTGGCAAAAGCAATTGTAGAAGGATTCGGAAATCAGCTGTTGGTTCTGACCAGCAAGGTCAGAGGGATTGCTCCTTTGGAGGGGAGCAAGGGCCAGTCTGGAGCAACCAGACCAGCGGTGTTTGTCGTAGATTTCGTCGCCAAGATGGCCACTAGCCAGCGGGCCAGCAACCGGTTAGGCGCGTCGAGTGGCAAAATGCAGAAGGGCCCCACGCAGATCGTGGAGATGCTGGAGGGCTCACCTTTGGTGCAGATGCTGCTCGAGGGTTGGGCTTCTCAGGACCCAAAGCACAACTTGGAGGGAGCCTCGGTTGTTGCACTGGTCAGCTTGTCGTAGTCGTTTCAAGATGGCTGGCTCCACGTGTCTCGGTGCCTCCACGGGTCTCCTCTTTGCAGGGACTGTGGATCGGGCGGTGAGAGGTCTGGAGGTCCAGGTCTTGTCAGTCTCTGGGCTCGGGCTCCGGCGGGAGGCGGCGGCAAAGCAGACGGTGATTCGCTGGATGGTGCTTGCGTTAGCAAGGTGGTCACTCCCTGACCACAGGGGAGATTTTCTTCAGTCTTCTGTGCAGCAGAATGTCGAAGTTCCCGTCTTCTTCTTAGTTTCAAGTTGATTCCAGGATGTCTGAAGTCTTAGGACACAGCTCCTACCTTTATTCGGATTCTAGGGGCCGGACTACCTGCTAGGTCCCTCCCTATGGGTGGGACCAGGAAGGGGGGTGGTTACACCCCCAATCCTTTGTCCAGCTCGCCCCAGGCCCGGGACTGGTGTGCCCCAGGACCGGTTTGAACTGGCATATGCACCGAGGCTCCTTGTGAGCCACAGGCATGTCTGGTTTCTTTCAAGCCCTACCTGACCAATACACAAAATCCTGTCTGGGGTGGTGCATGCACCTCCCCTGGCAGGAAACCCTTTGTCCACACCTCCCAAGCTGGAAGGACTCCCAGCAGCAGGAGGGCAGACTTGTGTCTGTGGTGGCAGCATCCATTTTGTGGAGCTGAGGCTATGTCTGATTTTACCCGGGTTTCAGGTACTGTACATGTCGTGTCCCTCTAGAAGGGTGGAATGCTAACCCCGTCGCCAGAATTGGCGAGGGGTTAGTATTCCAATTCGTATGACACCTTACTCGACATGTTTTGATAAAGCCAAACCAAAGATAGCATTTAACCGCGAGGTTCATAATGCACTTAAGAGTATATGGTATGACGATATCTGGAAACAGTAGAAGGAAGTTGTTCCGACCACTGCAGACAGGCTCAGCTCATGCCAGAGCACCATCTCACATGGAACCAAGCACTCTGCCTTCAGGATTGTTAAGGCCTGCCATAGGAGTGACTTATAGGTTACCAGGTGTCCCATTTAAGGTTAGGTATAGGTATACTACACCTAAGTAAGAGGTGATTACACCAACTTACCCCAGCTGAGTGATCAGCCAGTTGTGTCAGATTGTTAGGCCAAGCCTGGGGTGGCATAATACATGCTTCAGCCCCTGGCAGGCCTTGGATACACCAATGCCCTGGGTACCTAGTGTACACTGGTACAGGGGCTGACAGGGTGATCCAACCAATTGGGTATGTACCTAGGGTACATGGAGTCCATTTTACAGAGAGAGCAGATAGCCTGAGAGCCTGAATGGCAGGATCTCAGGCCAACTAAGTCGAAAAACCAGCTAGACACTAGGCAAAAATTTGGGGGTAACCATAGTCAGATATCCACCTTCCTACACAACCCCCCCCCAAACGAAGGGAGATAAGGCTGACCTTGACCAGGTAAGCCTATATTGCCCAAGTGGCCATATAAGGAGGAACCAGCACTGGCATGGTTACCCCCTGTCTCATGGTCCACTAAGCAATCCCTCACCCTAAGGGTATCAGAGGGTCTCCACCATAGGGAATCTCTACCTGTGGTGTGTCTTGGCAAAGTAAAAGGCTGGTGTTGAGATGGAGTACTGAAGTGAGTGTCCTCAAAGTGAGGCCTCAGCTTCCTCCAATCATCCTCCACCATGGATGCCTTTCTTTCTTTAACTGAGTTGCACTGTGCTCTCAGGGTCAGCCTCTGGCTACCTAAAGCTGGAGGCTGGGTCCCTTTTGTGGGCTTACTGGAGGGACAGGTCAGGTTTGGGGCCCTAAGGTCCCATGTTTGCCTGTGCCCAACAGAATCCCCCTGGGGGAGGTCCCTAACTACCTGTAAAGGAGATCCCTCAGGAATATTTTTACCCATCACCTGACTAGGGCTACTAGCCAGGCAATCCTCATTCTTTTGATGGGGGGGTTCTTGTGGACAGGGGCCCTCTGGGGGTCCACTGGCCTCCCTGACCTCTGCAGCCCTGGGCTGACTGAGGCAGGGTAGAGAGAGGCAGGCTACCTGCACCAGACTGGATCCCACCTTGGAAGGGGCCACTGACATCAGAGGCTCTGCCAGGCCAGGCCTGGCTACCTCTGGGGCAGTTCCTTCACAAGGGGTGAGGTCAGATCCCTGAGGAGGCTGACCTTTTCCTAATGTCTGGGGAGAGGGAGACTTTTCTTCCTCCCCACTACTCTCAGTTTGTGTGGAGTGATCCATTGTTTCAGGCTTCACTACACCTATGTCAGTCTGAGTATAGGCTGAGACCATTACAGCCTTGCCAACCTTTTCAGGGGGGCACTCAGTTTGTGTTTGAGCTGTGACTGTCACAGCTCTGCCAGTCCCTACAGGGAAGTCTGTCTGTGCCTGGGCTGTGGCTACCACTGCCCTTCCAACCTTTTCAGGGAGGAAATCTATTTGGACAGGGGTTGTGAATGGCACAACCCCCCTACCCTTTTGTGAAAGGCCTACCATTTTAGAATGGGTGTCTTGTTCAACTCCCGCCCAAGCTGAGAGTTCTAAGTCATTCCCCAGTAAGCAGTCTACAGGCAAGGTTGGGGACACTGCTACCCTTTTAGGGCCAGTGACCCCTCCCCAGCTGAGACATACCTCTGCCATGGGATGACTGTTCTGTTTGCCATCAATGTTAGTCACCTGGTAGGAGAAACCGGGCAAAAGCTGCTCAGAGGGAACTAGCCAATGGGCCACCATTGTGATGCTAGCCCCAGTGTCTCTGTAGGCCTCAGCTTTTGTACCATTGATGTAGGGCTCCTGTCTGTACCTACCCAAAGTGTTGGGACAGGCAGTGAAGTTGGCAAACCCCATGCCACCATCACAGACAAGAGTGGTTGCTGTAGGGGAATTGGCTAAGCCAGGGTCCCCCTGTGTTCCCCAAGTAAACCCACCCAGATTTCTGGGGGCACTCCCACCACCTGGGGGATTACTGCTGACAGTGATAGGTGGTGTGACAGGAGTAATTGGAGGAACAGTTTTGTTTTTAGCCCTTGGGCAACCGCTGTCAGTTTTCCAATGCCCAGGAGTTTTACACTCATGGCAGTAGGGCTTTTTAGCTGTGGTAGAGGAGGGAGCTTGGGACCCACCACCCTGTGTGGAGTTTTGGGGCCCTGAGGAAGGTTTCTCTTTTTCTTTATCCCCCCCCTTCTCTTGAGGCTTGGTGGTATCTTTCTTTTGGTCACCACCCTGGTTTTTAGGCCTGATCCTGGTCCTGACCCATTTATCTGCCCTCTTTCCCAATTCTTGGGGAGAGGTCAAATCTGAGTCTACCAGGTGTTGATGGAGAAGCTGGTTTTGACAATTACTTAAAATCTGCTCTCTCATCATCAAATTGTACAATCCTGTATAATCAGACACCTTACTTCCCAGCAACCAACCCTCCAAAGCCTTAGTGGCACATTCCACATATTCAGACCAGTCCTGAGTCTGTGTCTTCTGGGTGTCTCTGAACATTAACCTGTACTGTTCAGTGGTTAAGCCTAACCCATCAACTAGGACACTCTTCAGGACTCTGTAATTTCTGACATCCTCTTCTCTAACAGTGAGGAGTCTATCTCTGCCTCTCCCCTCAAAGGAGAGCCATAAGATTGCTGCCCACTGGTCTTCAGGAACCTGCTGCACTTTGCAGGCTCTCTCAAGAGCAGTCATCCATTTGTGGATGTCATCCCCACTTTTGTAGGGGGGCACAATCTTGGACAGGTTCCTATTGTCAAAGACCCTATCTTTGTCCCTAGGGACATTGCTGCCACCAGTGGGTATAGACCCACTCTCTCTATGCTGCCTAGCCTTGCTCAGTTTTTCTTCCATCAGGGCTACTTCTAGCTCCTGCTTCCTGATCCTCAGCTGGGCTTCCTGCATTCTGGCCTCATGTTCCCTCCTCTGAGGGGTGGTCATCCTTTTCCTGGAGTGACCTTGAGAGCCTCTAGAGCCATGGGAAGCATTGGAGTCACCTGAGCGATTCCTTTGCCTTCCAAGCCCTGTGTTAAGTCCACTGGGGAGATCCAGTGGGTTGAACCCACTGTCAGTCCCCAATAGCCTTGGTTTAGCTGGGCCAAGTATAATACTTGGCACTGGGCTAGTTCTCCCTTCATCCTCACTACTGTCAGTATCCTTTTCACTCTCATCCTCTGTGGTAGGCATCCCATCTAAGGGGTGACTATTGGAACTGGGTACCTCTGTAGTATCTTCAGAAGGGGGGCCTCCTGTTCCTGACCCTAAGGGGGCTAACTGGGAAGCTTTCTTGAGTGCTCTCTGATTCTCATCATTCTGTAAGAGCTCTCTGAGCTCAGCAGAGTTTGGGTTCTTGGGCTGTTTAAGGCCTCTAAGAGTTGCCAAATGCCTGAGCTCATTCTGATTAAGGGTAGCAAAGCTGGATGGTGCCCTCTGGGGGTCACTCTCAACAGAGATGGGTACAGTGGACCCCTCTGCCCCGGCCATTGCTCTTAAGTGTGGGTGGATGTGTTGCAATCTACCTACACTTGGGTTTACCTACTAAACCTATCTAGTAGTTGTAGTCAGGGTGTGCTACTCCCTTTGCTCTACAACAACTAAGTTCAGTAGAACTTAAGTATATCTAATCTTGTTTTACATGTACCTACAGGTACCTATGTGATCTTTCAATTGGTAACCAAGAGATTACAATGGTAAAACACAGCAAGCTCAAATCCAACCGCTGCTCACCAATGTGAGAAGTTGGCCTGGTATATGATGCTCACTAGTTAAAGTGATCACCTTGTACCATGCCAAGCAACCCTTATGGTGTGGTTGTAAGTCAACCTTTTCGGACTAGCTGCCCTAGTGGTAGCGTAGGCTAAGCAGTCTTTGAGGCTAAACTCGTGATGCGTGTTAAGCAAGCTGTTTTACCAATAGTAACCCCCTTTTATACCAATGAAAGGACACCACACAGATATATATTCAAAATATATATGTATTTATTTCTCAAAGTAACCCCTAGTCTCTTTATGAGCACAGGAGCACAAATCGTCAAACAAGATTACAGTAGAATACACAGAAGTTGCACTTTATATGGATAGGCCCTGGTGGCCACTCAAACCATATACTAAAATAGTGGTATAAGTACCACGAACAGAAAAGGGAAAAGGCCTAGGGCCTCTAGAATCGCTGGGCCTACAAGGAGCTAACGTCAGTTAGTGACCAGGAGGTCCACGGGTGGCGTGTGCAGAGCAAATAGTCACACGCGGGCTCCCATAGGTTTCAATGGGTGCGTAAAAAGTACAAAGTTACTGCAAAAGGAATCTTCCGGATGACCTAGGAACTTAAGATTTGGAACACAGGCACTAGAGATGTATTACTACACATGGGCACCGGAGTACCAGCTTTACCTCACCCACAGGAAGCGGGTGCATAGGCCTCAAAGTGCGTCGGGTTTCTTCTATCTGTTCCGTTGAGCCTGGGACAAAGATGCTGCAGGCGGTCGGTCGGGAAGGGATGCAGTGGATCCAAGAGTGGATCGGAGATGTTGAAGACCTGTAAGCAGAGGGGACAGTGTTCACAGTCACTAGCCAGTGACCAGCGTGGCACCAGGTGGGTACCAGGCGATGTCGGGTGCAAACAGGTGATGAGGGGTAGCTTGTCTCCGCAGCCACGTGGTCCCTGAAGGTCGACGACGTCCAGGAGTCGGCTCACGAGCTGTCCCACGCAGGCTCTCGCTGTCGGCGGTGTCGGCGACTTGATTGAAGCAAACAAGCCTTGGCAAAAGCAATTGTAGAAGGATTCGGAAATCAGCTGTTGGTTCTGACCAGCAAGGTCAGAGGGATTGCTCCTTTGGAGGGGAGCAAGGGCCAGTCTGGAGCAACCAGACCAGCGGTGTTTGTCGTAGATTTCGTCGCCAAGATGGCCACTAGCCAGCGGGCCAGCAACCGGTTAGGCGCGTCGAGTGGCAAAATGCAGAAGGGCCCCACGCAGATCGTGGAGATGCTGGAGGGCTCACCTTTGGTGCAGATGCTGCTCGAGGGTTGGGCTTCTCAGGACCCAAAGCACAACTTGGAGGGAGCCTCGGTTGTTGCACTGGTCAGCTTGTCGTAGTCGTTTCAAGATGGCTGGCTCCACGTGTCTCGGTGCCTCCACGGGTCTCCTCTTTGCAGGGACTGTGGATCGGGCGGTGAGAGGTCTGGAGGTCCAGGTCTTGTCAGTCTCTGGGCTCGGGCTCCGGCGGGAGGCGGCGGCAAAGCAGACGGTGATTCGCTGGATGGTGCTTGCGTTAGCAAGGTGGTCACTCCCTGACCACAGGGGAGATTTTCTTCAGTCTTCTGTGCAGCAGAATGTCGAAGTTCCCGTCTTCTTCTTAGTTTCAAGTTGATTCCAGGATGTCTGAAGTCTTAGGACACAGCTCCTACCTTTATTCGGATTCTAGGGGCCGGACTACCTGCTAGGTCCCTCCCTATGGGTGGGACCAGGAAGGGGGGTGGTTACACCCCCAATCCTTTGTCCAGCTCGCCCCAGGCCCGGGACTGGTGTGCCCCAGGACCGGTTTGAACTGGCATATGCACCGAGGCTCCTTGTGAGCCACAGGCATGTCTGGTTTCTTTCAAGCCCTACCTGACCAATACACAAAATCCTGTCTGGGGTGGTGCATGCACCTCCCCTGGCAGGAAACCCTTTGTCCACACCTCCCAAGCTGGAAGGACTCCCAGCAGCAGGAGGGCAGACTTGTGTCTGTGGTGGCAGCATCCATTTTGTGGAGCTGAGGCTATGTCTGATTTTACCCGGGTTTCAGGTACTGTACATGTCGTGTCCCTCTAGAAGGGTGGAATGCTAACCCCGTCGCCAGAATTGGCGAGGGGTTAGTATTCCAATTCGTATGACACCTTACTCGACATGTTTTGATAAAGCCAAACCAAAGATAGCATTTAACCGCGAGGTTCATAATGCACTTAAGAGTATATGGTATGACGATATCTGGAAACAGTAGAAGGAAGTTGTTCCGACCACTGCAGACAGGCTCAGCTCATGCCAGAGCACCATCTCACATGGAACCAAGCACTCTGCCTTCAGGATTGTTAAGGCCTGCCATAGGAGTGACTTATAGGTTACCAGGTGTCCCATTTAAGGTTAGGTATAGGTATACTACACCTAAGTAAGAGGTGATTACACCAACTTACCCCAGCTGAGTGATCAGCCAGTTGTGTCAGATTGTTAGGCCAAGCCTGGGGTGGCATAATACATGCTTCAGCCCCTGGCAGGCCTTGGATACACCAATGCCCTGGGTACCTAGTGTACACTGGTACAGGGGCTGACAGGGTGATCCAACCAATTGGGTATGTACCTAGGGTACATGGAGTCCATTTTACAGAGAGAGCAGATAGCCTGAGAGCCTGAATGGCAGGATCTCAGGCCAACTAAGTCGAAAAACCAGCTAGACACTAGGCAAAAATTTGGGGGTAACCATAGTCAGATATCCACCTTCCTACAGGAAACCTAGCCAACCTATATATTTTTGAAAACTAGACACCCAGGGGAATCCAGGATGGGGTGACTTGAGTGCCTCCCACCTGAGTCTGTTACCCAGAATCCCTTGCCAACCTAAAAAATTGACAAAAAAACACATTTTCCCCACATTTCTGTGATGGAAAGTTCTGGAATCTGTGTGGATCTACAAATTTCCACCCACCCCGCGTTCCCCAAAGTCCTATGAGAAAAATGGTACCTCACTTGTGCGGGTCGGCCTAGTGCCCGCGACAGGAAACGGCGCAAAACGCAACGTGGTCACACCTCAATTTTGCAGTGAAAAATGACCCTTTTTTGGCAAAGTGACTAGCTGTAGTTTTTGAACCCTAGCTCTGCCGGCACCTAGGGAAACCTAGCAAACCTATATATTTTTGTAAACTAGACACCCAGGGGAATCCAGGATGGGGTGACTTGAGTGCCTCCCACCAGGGTCAGTTACCCAGAATCCCTTGCAAACGTAAAGAATGGAAAAAAAACACATTTTCCCCACATTTCTGTGATGGAAAGTTCTGGAATCTGCGTGGATCCACAAATTTCCACCCACCCCGCGTTTCCCAAAGTCCTACGAGAAAAATGGTACCTCACTTTTGCGGGTCGGCTTAGTGCCCGCGACAGGAAACGGCGCAAAACGCAACGTGGTCACACCTCAATTTTGCAGTGAAAAATGACCCTTTTTTGGCAAAGTGACTAGCTGTAGTTTTTTAACCGTAGCTCTGCCGGCACCTAGGGAAACCTAGCAAACCTATATATTTTTGTAAACTAGACACCCAGGGGAATCCAGGATGGGGTGACTTGAGTGCCTCCCTCCAGCGTCTGTTACCCAGAATCCCTTGCACACCTAAAAAATTTACAAAAAAAACACATTTGCCCCATATTTCTGTGATGGAAAGTTCTGGAATCTGCGTGGATCCACAAATTTCCACCCACCCCGCGTTCCCCAAAGTCCTACAAGAAAAATGGTACCTCACTTGTGCGGTTCGCCTGGTGCCCGCGACAGGAAACGGCGCAAAACGCACCGTGGTCACACCTCAATTTTGCAGTGAAAAATGACCCTTTTTTGGCAAAGTGCCTAGCTGTAGTTTTTTAACCCTAGCTCTGCCGGCACCTAGGGAAACCTAGCAAACCTATATATTTTTGAAAACTAGACACCCAGCGGAATCCAGGATGGGGTGACTTGAGTGCCTCCCACCAGGGTCTGTTACCAAGAATTCCTTGCAAACCTAAAAAATTGACAAAAAAAACAAATTTTCCCCACATTTCTGTGATGTAAAGTTCTGGAATCTGCGTGGATGCACAAACTTCCACCCACCCCGCGTTCCCCAAAGTCCTACGAGAAAAATGGTACCCCACTTGTGCGGGGCAGCCTAGTGCCCGTGACAGGAAACGGCGCAAAACGCAACGTTGTCACACCTCAATTTTTCAGTGAAAAATTACCCTTTTTTCGCAAAGTGAGCAGCTGTAGTTTTTGAACCCTAGCTCTGCCGGCACCTAGGGAAATGTGAGAAGTTGGCCTGGTATATGATGTTCACTAGCTAAAGTGACCACCTTGTACCATGCCAAGCAACCCTTATAGTGTGGTTGTAAGTCAACCTTTTCGGACTAGCTGCCCTAGTGGTAGCGTAGGCTAAGCAGTTGTAGGAGAGTAGGGTCTGCTATCCTATGGTCACCCCAAATTTTTGCTTTTTGCTTCACTGGTTTTTGACATATTGAGGCTGTGGGACTGCCAATCAGACCCCCAGCCTGCTGTTCTCTCTACTAAATTTACACTATGCACCCTAGGTGCACAACCAATTGGAAGTGGATCACCCTGTGAGCCCCTGTACCAGTGTACACTAGGTACCCAGGGCATTGGTGTATCTAAGGCCTACCAGGGGCTGAAGCATGTATTGTGCCACCCCTGGCCTGGCCTAACAAATTTGACACAACTGGCTGATCACTCAGCTGGGGTAAGTTGGTGTAACCACCTCTTACTTAGGTGTAGTATACCTATACCTAACCTTAAATGGGACACATGTTAACCTATAAGTCACTCCTATGGCAGGCCTTAACAATCCTGAAGGCAGAGTGCTTGGTTCCATGTGAGATGGTGCTCTGGCATGAGCTGAGCCTGTCTGCAGTGGTCAGAACCACTTCCTTCTACTGTTTCCAGATATCGTCATACCATATACTCTTAAGTGCATTATGAACCTCGCGGTTAAATGCTATCTTTGGTTTGCCTTTATCAAAACATGTCGAGTAAGGTGTCATACGAATTGGAATACTAACCCCTCGCCAATTCTGGCGACGGGGTTAGCATTCCACCCTTCTAGAGGGACACGACATGTACAGTACCTGAAACCCGGGTAAAATCAGACATAGCCTCAGCTCCACAAAATGGATGCTGCCACCACAGACACAAGTCTGCCCTCCTGCTGCTGGGAGTCCTTCCAGCTTGGGAGGTGTGGACAAAGGGTTTCCTGCCAGGGGAGGTGCGTGCACCACCCCAGACAGGATTTTGTGTATTGGTCAGGTAGGGCTTGAAAGAAACCAGACATGCCTGAGGCTCACAAGGAGCCTCGGTGCATATGCCAGTTCAAACCGGTCCTGGGGCACACCAGCCCTGGACCTGGGGCGAGCTGGACAAAGGATTGGGGGTGTAACCACCCCCCTTCCTGGTCCCACCCTTAGGGAGGGACCTAGCAGGTAGTCCGGCCGCTAGAATCCGAATAAAGGTAGGAGCTGTGTCCTAAGACTTTAGACATCCTGGAATCAACTTCACTACAAGAAGAAGACGGGAACTTCGACGCTCTGCCGCACAGAGGACTGAAGCCAATCTCCCCTGTGGTCAGGGAGTGACCACCTTGCTAACGCAAGCACCATCCAGCGAATCAACGTCTGCTTTGCCGCCGCCTCCTGCCGGAGCCCGAGCCCAGAGACTGACAAGACCTGGACCTCCAGACCTCTCACCGCCCGATCCACAGTCCCTGAAAAGAAGGAACCCGTGGAGGCACCGAGACACGTGGAGCCAGCCATCTTGAAAAGACCACGACAAGCTGCAAGCGCGACAACCGAGGCGCCCTCCAAGTTGTGCTTTGGGTCCAGATAAGCCCAACACCCGAGCAGCATCTGCACCAAAGGTGAGCCCTCCAGCATCTCCACGATCTGCGGGGGGCCCTTCTGCATTTTGCCACTCGACGCGCCTAACCGGTTGCTGGCCCGCTGGCTAGTAGCCATCTTGGTGACGAACTCTACAAAATACACCGCTGGTCTGGTTGCTCCAGACTAGCCCTTGCTCCCCTCCAAAGGAGCAGTCCCTCTGACCTTGCTGGTCAGAACCATCAGCTTATTTCGTTTTCCACAACAATTGCTTTTGCCAAGGCTTGTTTGCTTCGACCAAGTCGCCGACACCGCCGACAGCGAGAGCCTGTGTGGGACAGCTCGTGAACCAACTCCTGGACGTCGTCGACCTTCAGGGACCATGTGGCTGCAGAGACAAGCTGCACCTTTCCTCTTGTTTGCACCCGACATCGCCTGGTACCCACCTGGTGCCACGCTGGTCACTGGCTAGTGACTGTGAACACTGTCCCCTATGCTTACAGGTCTTCTACAACTCTGATCCACATTTGGATCCACCGCATCCCTTCCGGACCGCCCGCCTGCAGCATCTTTGTCTTCAGGCTCCATTGAACATATAGAAGAAACCCGACGCACTTCGAGACCTATGCACCCGCTTCCTGTGGGTGAGGTAAAGCTGGCACTCCGGTGCCCAAGTGTAGAGTATCATCTCTAGTGTCTGTGTTTCCAATCTTGAGTTCATAGTCCATCCGGAAGATCCTCTTTGCAGTAACTTTGTAACTTTTACGCACCCATTGAAAACCTATGGGAGCCCGCGTGTGACTATTTGCTCTGCACACGCAACCCGTAGACCTCCTGGTCACTAACTAAAGTTAGCTCCTTGTAGGCCCAGCGATTCTAGAGGCCCTAGGCCTTTTCCCTTTTCTGTTCGTGGTACTTATACCACTATTTTAGTATATGGTTCGAGTGGCCACCAGGGCCTATCCATATAAAGTGCAACTTCTGTGTATTCTAAACGTAGTCTTGTTTAATGATTTGTGCTCCTGTGCTCATAAAGAGTCTAGGGGATACTTTGAGAAATAAATACATATATATTTTCAATATATATCTGTGTGGTGTCCTTTCATTGGTATAAAGGGGGGTTACATTTGGTAAAACAGCCTGCTTAACACGCTTTAACGAGTTTAGCCTCAAAGACTGCTTAGCCTACGCTACCACTAGGGCAGCTAGTCCGAAAAGGTTGACTTACAACCACACTATAAGGGTTGCTTGGCATGGTACAAGGTGGTCACTTTAACTAGTGAACATCATATACCAGGCCAACTTCTCACATTGGTGAGCAGCGGTTGGATTTGAGCTTGCCGTGTTTTACCTCTGTAATCTCTTTGTTACCAATTGAAAGATCATACAGGTACCTTTAGGTACATATAAAACAAGAATAGATATACTTAAGTTCTACTGAACTTAGTTGTTGTAGAGCAAAGGGAGTAGCACACCCTGACTACAACTACTAGATAGGTTTAGTAGGAAAACCCAAGTGTAGGTAGATTGCAACACATCCACCCACACTTAAGAGCAATGGCTGGGGCAGAGGGGTCCAATGTACCCATCTCTGTTGAGAGTGACCCCCAGAGGGCACCATCCATCTTTGCTACCCTAAATCAAAATGAGCTCAGGCAGTTGGCAAATATCAGGGGCCTTAAACAGCCCAAGAATCCTACTTCTGCTGAACTCAGAGAGCTTTTACAGGCTGATGAAGATCAGAAAGCTCTCAGGAAAGCCTCCCAGTTAGGCCCCTTAGGGACTGGAACAGGAGGCCCCCCTTCTGAAAATGCTACTGAGGTACCCCTTCCAATAGTCACCCCTTAGATGAGATTCATACTACAGAGGATGAAAGTGAGAAGGGTACTGATACAGAAGGTAGTGAGGATGAAGGGAGAACTAGCCCAGTGCCAAGTGTTATACGTGGCCCAGCTAACTTAAGGCTACTGGGGACTGACAATGGGATCACCCCATTGGATCTCCCTAGTGGACTTAACCAGGGGCTTGGGAGGCAAAGGAATCACTCAGGTGAATCTAATGCTTCTCATGCCTCTAGAGGCTCCCAAGGTCACTCCAGGAGAAGGATGACCACCCCTCAGAGGAGGGAACATGAGGCCAGAATGCAGGAAGCTCAGCTGAGAATCAGGAAACAGGAGCTAGAAGTAGCTCTGATGGAAGAGAAACTGAGTAAGGCTAGGCGACCTAAAGAGAGTGGGTCTATACCCACTGGTGGCAGCATTGTCCCTAAGGACAAAGATAGGGTCTTTGATAATAGGAACCTGTCTAAGGTTGTGCCCCCCTACAAAAGTGGGGATGACATCCACAAATTGGTGACTGCTCTTGAGAGAGCCTGCAAAGTGCAGCAGGTTCCTGAAGACCAGTGGGCAGCAATCCTCTGGCTCTCCTTTGAAGGAAGAGGCAGAGACAGACTCCTCACTGTTAGGGAGGAGGATGTCAGAAACTACAGAGTCCTGAAGAGTGTCCTAGTTGATGGGTTAGGCTTAACCACTGAACAGTACAGGTTAATGTTCAGAGACACCCAGAAGACACAGACTCAGGACTAGTCTGAATACATTGAATGTGCCACTAAGGCTTTGGAGGGTTGGTTGCTGGGAAGTAAGGTATCTGATTATACAGGATTGTACAATTTGATGATGAGAGAACAGATTTTAAATAACTGTCAAAACCAGCAACTGCATCAAAACTTGGTTGACTCTGATCTGACCTCTCCCCAAGAATTGGGAAAGAAGGCAGACAAATGGGTCAGAACCAGGGTTAAGCAAAAGAACCAGAACCAGGGCCAAGGGGGTGATCAGAAGAAAACAGACCAAAAGGGTGGAGATCAGAAATCTAAAGACCAGAAGTCTTCAACAGGGCCCCAAACTAGTACTAAAGAGGGTGGGTCCCAGCCTAAAGGGAAGAAGAAAGAAGGTCAAAAGAAACCCTGGTGCAATTCTTGCAAGAATACAACTCACTGGACTAGTGATTGTAAAAAGGGTGGAGCCCCCAACACTGTTGCCCCTAAGGCACCTGCCCCCAGTACTACTGTTAGCAGTGTTGGTCCCCAGACAAAGGGTGTAGTGGGAATCACTATGGGAACTGAAGGAGATTCTGACTTAGACAGAACCCTGACCCAGGCAGTCCTGATCTGTGATGGGGACATAGATTTGTCCCTGACTGTGAGCCCCAGTAACCTGGGCAAGTACAGACAGACTCCTTTAATTAATGAAAAAGTGGCTCAAGCCTACAGGGACACATGTGCCAGTGTCACTATGGTGACACCAGGCTTTGTGGACCCTGGACAGTACATACCAGGTGAGAATTACCTGGTGACCAATGCCAGCAATGCCACTACTTCACATAGTGTGGCAGTTGTTAACTTCTCATGGGGAGGGGTAACTGGCCTCAAAAGGGTTGTGGTTAGTGCAGACCTCCCAGTAGAATGTTTGTTGGGCAATGACCTAGAGAGTTCTCTATGGTCTGAAGTGGAGTACAGGACACATGCAGAGATGTTAGGTATATTACCACATGTCCTTGCTGTGACCAGGTCACAGGCCAAAAAGTGCCTTACTGAACCTCAGGTCTTGGATCCTGGAACAATGGACCAGGCACCTACCAAGAAGAAGAACAGGAGGGTCAAGGCTGTGCCTTCCCCCCTGCCTCAGAGTGATGATCAACCTTCCCAGGAAGCTGATCTAGAGAACCCTGAAGGAACTGTCCCTGAAGAGCTTGAACCTGATCAGGTTGAGTTTCTGGGGACAGGGGGACCTTCAAGGGCTGACTTGAGGCAGGCTCAGTTATCCTGTCCCTCTCTTGAACCCCTCAGACAGCTGGCTGCTGCTGAGGCTGCTGGGAATGCTCAAGGTACCCATAAAGTGTATTGGAATGAAGGGCTCCTTTATTCAGAGGCTAGAGACCCCAAGCCTGGTGCAACCAGGAGGTTGGTTATACCTCTGCAATTTAGGGGCTTCCTTCTTACCTTGGCCCATGATATTCCTTTAGCAGGACACTTAGGCCAGAACAAGACTTGGGACAGGCTTGTCCCTCACTTTCACTGGCCTCACATGAATGAAGATACCAAGGAGTTTTGTCGCTCCTGTGTGACCTGCCAAGCCAGTGGCAAATCAGGTGGCACAACAAAGGCCCCCCTAATACCACTACCTGTGGTGGGGGTCCCCTTTGAAAGAGTGGGAATAGATATAGTGGGTCCCATGGATCCTCCCACTGCATCTGGGCACAGGTTTATACTGGTGGTAGTGGATCATGCCACCAGGTATCCAGAGGCAATTCCCCTTAGGACCACTACAGCACCTGTTGTGGCCAGGGCCCTGCTGGGATTATTCTCCAGAGTGGGGTTTCCTAAGGAGGTGGTTTCTGACAGAGGTACCAACTTCATGTCAGGATACTTGACAGCTATGTGGAAGGAATGTGGTGTCAACTACAAGTTCACCAACCCTTATCACCCACAATGCAATGGGCTTGTTGAGAGATTCAACAAGACCCTAAATGGTATGATCAAAGGATTACCTGAAAAGCTCAGGCGAAGATGGGACATCCTTCTACCCTGCCTTCTGTTTCCTTACAGAGAGGTCCCACAAAAGGGGGTTGGCTACAGCCCCTTTGAATTGTTGTTTGGGCACCCTGTTAGACTCCTCAGCTAATCTGATTTGCCAATAGCCAGCTGTCAAGTCAAATCTCTCAACAAGCCCATTGCATTGTGGGTGATAAGGAGTGGTGAACTTGTAGTTGACACCACATTCCTTCCACATAGCTGTCAAGTATCCTGACATGAAGTTGGTACCTCTGTCAGAAACCACCTCCTTAGGAAACCACTCTGGGGAATACTCCTAGCAGGGCCCTGGCCACAACAGGAGCAGTAGTGGTCCTAAGGGGAATTGCCTCTGGATACCTGGTGGCATGATCCACTACCACCAGTATAAATCTGTGCCCAGATGCAGTGGGAGGATCCATGGGACCCACTATATCTATTCCCACTCTTTCAAAGGGGACCCCCACCACAGGTAGTGGTATTAGGGGGGCCTTTGTTGTGCCACCTGATTTGCCACTGGCTTGGCAGTTCACACAGGAGCGACAAAACTCCTTGGTATCTTCATTCATGTGAGGCCAGTGAAAGTGAGGAACAAGTCTGTCCCAGGTCTTGTTCTGGCCTAAGTGTCCTGCTAGAGGAATATCATGGGCCAAGGTAACAAGGAAGCCCCTAAATTGCAGAGGTATAACCAACCTCCTGGTTGCACCAGGTTTTGGGTCTCTAGCCTCTGAATAAAGGAGCCCATCATCCCAATACACTTTATGGGTACCTTGAGCATTCCCAGCAGCCTCAGCAGCAGCCAGCTGTCTGAGGGGTTCAAGAGATGGACAGGATAACTGAGCCTGCCCCAAGTCAGCCCTGGAAGGTCCCCCTGTCCCCAGAAACTCAACCTGATCAGGTTCAAGCTCTTCAGGGACAGTTCCTTCAGGGGTCTTCTAGATCATCTTCCTGGGAAGGCTGATCATCACTTGTAGGCAGGGGGGAAGGCACAGCCTTAACCCTCCTGTACTTCCTCTTGGTAGGTGCTTGGTCCATTGTTCCAGGATCCAAGACCTGTGGTTCAGTAAGGCACTTTTTGGCCTGTGACCTGGTCACAGCAAGGACATGTGGTGATATACCGAACATCTCTGCATGTGTCCTGTACTCCACTTCTGACCATAGAGAACTCTCTAGGTCATTGCCCAACAAACATTCTACTGGGAGGTCTGCACTAACCACAACCCTTTTGAGGCCAGTTACCCCTCCCCATGAGAAGTTAACAACTGCCACACTATGTGAAGTAGTGGCATTGCTGGCATTGGTCACCAGGTAATTCTCACCTGGTATGTACTGTCCAGGGTCCACAAAGCCTGGTGTCACCATGGTGACACTGGCACATGTGTCCCTGTAGGCTTGAGCCACTTTTTCATTAATTAAAGGAGTCTGTCTGTACTTGCCCAGATTACTGGAGCTCACAGTCAGGGACAAATCAATGTCCCCATCACAGATCAAGACTGCCTGTGTCAGGGTTCTGTCTAAGTCAGAATCTCCTTCAGTTCCCATAGTGATTCCCACTACACCCTTTGTCTGGGGACCAACACTGCTAACAGTAGTACTGGGAGCAGGTGCCTTAGGGGCAACAGTGTTGGGGGCTCCACCCTTTTTACAATCACTAGTCCAGTGAGTTGTATTCTTGCAATGATTGCACCAGGGTTTCTTTTGACCTTCTTTCTTCTTCCCTTTAGGCTGGGACCCACCCTCTTTAGCAGTAGTTTGGGGCCCTGTTGAAGACTTCTGGTCTTTAGATTTCTGATCTCCACCCTTTTGGTCTGTTTTCTTCTGATCACCCCCTTGGCCCGGATTCTGGTTCTTTTGCTTAACCCTGGTTCTGACCCATTTGTCTCCCTTCTTTCCCAATTCTTGGGGAGAGGTCAGATCAGAGTCAACCAAGTGTTGATGCAGTTGCTGGTTTTGACAGTTATTTAAAATCTGTTCTCTCATCATCAAATTGTACAATCCTGTATAATCAGATACCTTTCTTCCCAGCAACCAACCCTCCAAAGCCTTAGTGGCACATTCAATGTATTCAGACCAGTCCTGAGTCTGTGTCTTCTGGGTGTCTCTGAACATTAACCTGTACTGTTCAGTGTGAGAAGTTGGCCTGATGTATGATGTCACTAGTTCTAGTGTACACCTTATATCAGTCCAAATACCCTTATGGTGATTGGTTGTAAAGTCAACCTTATAGACCAGCTATCCTAGTGGTAGCATGGACAAGAGCAGTCTTAGGCTAAACTCTGAATGGCATGTGAAGCCAGCTGTGATACCATATATAATCCCTTGAATACCAAATGAAAGGACACCACAACAGATATATATATAAAATAAAGTGTATTTATTCTAGTCAAACCCTCAGCACTCTTTATGAGATTAGAGGTAAGTACAACACAGTCTTATTTAAGCATACATTAAGTCACACAGGTAAGTAATACAGTTAGGCCCTAGGGGCCACGCAAACCATATACTAAGTAAGTGGTATAAGGACCACTGTCACGGAAATAGGATAGGCCTAGGCCTAGGGAATCGCTGGGGCTACACTATACTACCAAAGGTTAGGAAGTGGGAGGCCCACGGGATTCAGGTGCAGAGTGGAAACACTCACGCGTAATGCGTAAAAGTCACTAGCAATAGTACAGTTTAGAAATAGACAGATTTAGGACACTTCCGGAGTAGCTAGGAAGTCGAGACTGGAAAACTAGACAGTAGGATAGTCACTATCCTGATGAGCACCGGAGTACCCAAGTTACCTAGCCCACAGGCTGCGGGTGCATAGGGGTGAAGTTGCGTCGGGTTTCGTCGTCGACTCCTATGGATGCCTGAAGAAAGATGCTGACAGGCAGTCAGTGAGGAGTGTCCGGTGGATCCCAAGGCTGGGATCAAGAAGAGAGGAGATCTACAAGCAGAAGGGACAGAGTCAAGGTCACTAGCCAGTGACCACGTGGAACCAGGAAGGAACCAGGTGATGTCGTGAAGATTGCAGGTGAAGGTGAAGCTTGTTGCTGCAGCCACGAGGACCAGGGAACGTCGGGGACGACCAGGACCAGGAGGCGAGCTGTCCCACGAAGGCTCTTGCTGCCGGCGGCGTCGAAGTTGGACTAGGACTCACCAAGCCTTGGCAAGCGGAACCCACGCAAAATGGAGGACTTGCTTCTGGTGCAAACCAGGAAGGTCTGGGGTGCTTCTTCTTTGCAGAGAAGCGGGAGCCAGTCTGGAGGAGCCAAACCAGCACAGAAGATTTCAGGATGCGTCGTCACAAAGGCCACTAGCCAGCGGGCAAACAACCGGACAGACGCGGCAAGCAGAAAAATGCAGAAGGGCCCCACGCAGGACTCGTGGAGTGTGGGGGGGCTGGTCTTCGGTGCAGATGGTGCTTGGGGTTGGAGCTTCTCAATCCCCGGTGCACAACTTCGAGGGTGCCTCAGAAGCTGCGCTTGAAGATACTAGCCACTTTTCCCAGGTAGCCGGTCCCACGTCTCTCGTCGCCTCCACGGATCTCAGCTCTGCTGTGGATGTGGATCAGGGTCGGAGAAGTCTGGAAGTCAAGGCTCTGGTCGGGCTCTGCAGTCGGTTCCTCGTAGAACTTGGGCAAAGCAAAGGGTAGTCTCTTGATGGTGCCTGTTTGCACAGGGTAGCCACTCCTTGGCCACAAGGGAGATTCTTCAGTCTTCTTCTTTCGTTGAATGTCGAAGGTCCAGAGTTTCTGTTCAAGTTTGCAGGTTCAGGATAATCTAAAGTCTTGAGGCCCAACTCCCACTCTTATACTAATCTGGGGGGCTGGGATACCTGCTAGGTCACGACTTATGGGTGGGACCTGGGAGGGGGTGGTTACACCCACTCCCCTTTGTCCAGTTTCGCGCCAGAGCTGGGGCTGGAGTGCCCCAGCACCGGTTTGAACTGGACTATGCAAGGAACACCTTGTGTGCCCCAGGCATGTCTCATTCCTTTCAGCCCACCCTGCCCCAATACACTAAAGGCTCTCTGGGGAGGTGCTAGCACCTCCCCAAGCAGGAAACCTATTGTCCAGGCCTCCCTGGCTGGGATCACTCCCAGCAGCAGGAGGTCAGACTTGTGTCGTGGCATCAGCATCCATTTTGTGATGCTGAGGCTTTGGTTAGAGGCTAACAGTGAAGTATGATTTTAACATGTCTTTCCCTCTAGAAGGGGGGAATAATATCCTCATGTCCAGAAATGGTATGGGGGTATTATTCCACAGTGTTAGACACCTTACACGACATGTTTCGATAAAGCCAAACCATAGTTACCATAACCGTTTAAGATTATAAGTCACTTTAAGAGTATATGGTAGGCTATATCATAGAACAGCTATAAGGACATGGTTCCGAAAGCTGCAGACAGGCTCAGCTCATGCTAGAGCACCATCTCACATGTTACCAAGCACTCTGCCTCCAGGATTGTTAAGGCCTGCCATAGGAGTGACTGATAGGTACACATGTGTCCATATGTAAGTTAGGTATAGGAATACTACACCTAAGCAAGGGGTGATTACACGACCTTGCCTCAGCTGAGTGATCATCCAGTTGTGTCAAAATGGAAGGCCAGGCCAGGGGTGGCATAATACATGCTGCAGCCCCTGGTAGGCCTAGGGTACACCTATGCCCTGGGTACCTAGGGTACACTGTACAGGGGCCAATAAGGTGATCCTATCCAAATGGGTTATGCACCTAAAGTACATAGTATCAATTTAGAGAGAGAACAGCAGGGCTGTGGGTCTGATTAGCAGGCCCACAGCCACATCTAAGTCGAAAACCAGTAAAGCAAAAGCAAAAAGTGGGGGTGAACATAGAAAGCAGACCCTACTCTCCTACATTCAGTGGTTAAGCCTAACCCATCAACTAGGACACTCTTCAGGGCTCTGTAATTTCTGACATCCTCCTCCCTAACAGTGAGGAGTCTGTCTCTGCCTCTTCCTTCAAAGGAGAGCCAGAGGATTGCTGCCCACTGGTCTTCAGGAACCTGCTGCACTTTGCAGGCTCTCTCAAGAACAGTCATCCATTTGTGGATGTCATCCCCACTTTTGTAGGGGGGCACAACCTTAGACAGGTTCCTATTATCAAAGACCCTATCTTTGTCCTTAGGGACAATGCTGCCACCAGTGGGTATAGACCCACTCTCTCTAGGTTGCCTAGCCTTGTTCAGTTTCTCTTCCATCAGGGCTACCTCTAGCTCCTGCTTCCTGATCCTCAGCTGGGCTTCCTGCATTCTGGCCTCATGCTCCCTCCTCTGAGGGGTGGTCATCCTTCTCCTGGAGTGACCTTGAGAGCCTCTAGAGGCATGAGAAGCATTAGATTCACCTGAGTGATTCCTTTGCCTCCCAGACCCCTGGTTAAGTCCACTGGGGAGATCCAATGGGATGATCCCATTGTCAGTCCCCAATAGCCTTAGTTTAGCTGGGCCAAGTATAACACTTGGCACTGGGCTAGTTCTCCCTTCATCCTCACTACTTTCTGTATCCTCCCCACTTTCCTCCTCTGTAGTATGATTCTCATCTAAGGGATGGCTATTGGAAAGGGGTACTTCAGTAGCATCTTCAGAAGGGGGGCCTCCTGTTCCTGTCCCTAAGGGGCCTAACTGGGAGGCTTTCCTGAGAGCTTTCTGATCTTCATCAGCCTGTAAAAGCTCTCTGAGTTCAGCAGAAGTAGGATTCTTGGGCTGTTTAAGGCCCCTGATATTTGCCAACTGCCTGAGCTCATTTTGATTAAGGGTAGCAAAGATGGATGGTGCCCTCTGGGGGTCACTCTCAACAGAGATGGGTACAGTGGACCCCTCTGCCCCAGCCATTGCTCTTAAGTGTGGGTGGATGTGTTGCAATCTACCTACACTTGGGTTTACCTACTAAACCTATCTAGTAGTTGTAGTCAGGGTGTGCTACTCCCTTTGCTCTACAACAACTAAGTTCAGTAGAACTTAAGTATATCTACTCTTGTTTTATATGTACCTAAAGGTACCTGTATGATCTTTCAATTGGTAACAAAGAGATTACAGAGGTAAAACACAGCAAGCTCAAATCCCACCGCTGCTCACCAATGTGAGAAGTTGGCCTGGTATATGATGTTCACTTGTTAAAGTGACCACCTTGTACCATGCCAAGCAACCCTTATGGTGTGGTTGTAAGTCAACCTTTTCGGACTAGCTGCCCTAGTGGTAGCGTAGGCTAAGCAGTCTTTGAGGCTAAACTCGTGAAGCGTGTTAAGCCAGCTGTTTTACCAAATGCAACCCCCTTTTATACCAATGAAAGGACACCACACAGATATATATTCAAAATATATATGTATTTATTTCTCAAAGTAACCCCTAGTCTCTTTATGAGCACAGGAGCACAAATCTTCAAACAAGATTACAGTAGGATACACAGAAGTTGCACTTTATATGGATAGGCCCTGGTGGCCGCTCAAACCATATACTAAAATAGTGGTATAAGTACCACGAACAGAGAAGGGAAAAGGCCTAGGGCCTCTAGAATCGCTGGGCCTACAAGGAGCTAACTTTAGTTAGTGACCAGGAGGTCCACGGGTTGCGTGTGCAGAGCGAATAGTCACACGCGGGCTCCCATAGGTTTTCAATGGGTGCGTAAAAGTTACAAAGTTACTGCAAAGAGGAGCTTCCGGATAGACTATGAACTCAAGATTGGAAACACAGACACTAGAGATGATACTCTACACTAGGCTTGTTTGCTTCGATCAAGTAGCCGACACCGCCGACAGCGAGAGCCTGCGTGGGACAGCT
Source organism: Triturus cristatus (assembly GCF_964204655.1). Taxonomy (NCBI): domain Eukaryota; kingdom Metazoa; phylum Chordata; class Amphibia; order Caudata; family Salamandridae; genus Triturus; species Triturus cristatus. The sequence goes on from NW_028187382.1 coordinate 717,257, forward strand.
CGTGAACCGACTCCTGGATGTCGTCAACCTCCAGGGACCACGTGGCTGCAGAGACAAGCTACACCTTTCTTCCTGTTTGCACCCGACATTGCCTGGTACCCACCTGGTGCCACGCTGGTCACTGGCTAGTGACTGTGAACACTGTCCCCTCTGCTTACAGGTCTTCAACATCTCCGATCCACTCTTGGATCCACTGCATCTCTCCCGGACCGACCGCCTGCAGCATCTTTGTCTTCAAGCTCCACGGAAGAGATAGAAGAAACCCGACGCACTTCGAGGCCTATGCACCCGCTTCCTGTGGGTGAGGTAAAGCTGGCACACCTGTGCCCAAGTGTAGTATTACATCTCTAGTGCCTGTGTTCCAAATCTTGAGTTCCTAGTCCATCCGGAAGATCCTCTTTGCAGTAACTTTGTACTTTTTACGCACCCATTGAAACCTATGGGAGCACGCGTGTGACTATTTGCTCTGCACACGCCACCCGTGGACCTCCTGGTCACTAACTGAAGTTAGCTCCTTGTAGGCCCAGCGATTCTAGAGGCCCTAGGCCTTTTCCCTTTTCTGTTCGTGGTACTTATACCACTATTTTAGTATATGGTTTGAGCGGCCACCAGGGCCTATCCATATAAAGTGCAACTTCTGTGTATTCTACTGTAATCTTGTTTGACGATTTGTGCTCCTGTGCTCATAAAGAGACTAGGGGTTACTTTGAGAAATAAATACATATATATTTTGAATATATATCTGTGTGGTGTCCTTTCATTGGTATAAAAGGGGGTTGCATTTGGTAAAACAGCTGGCTTAACACGCTTCACGAGTTTAGCCTCAAAGACTGCTTAGCCTACGCTACCACTAGGGCAGCTAGTCCGAAAAGGTTGACTTACAACCACACCATAAGGGTTGCTTGGCATGGTACAAGGTGATCACTTTAACTAGTGAGCATCATATACCAGGCCAACTTCTCACATTGGTGAGCAGCGGTTGGATTTGAGCTTGCTGTGTTTTACCATTGTAATCTCTTGGTTACCAATTGAAAGATCACATAGGTACCTGTAGGTACATATAAAACAAGATTAGATATACATAAGTTCTACTGAACTTAGTTGTTGTAGAGCAAAGGGAGTAGCACACCCTGACTACAACTACTAGATAGGTTTAGTAGGTAAACCCAAGTGTAGGTAGATTGCAACACATCCACCCACACTTAAGAGCAATGGCTGGGGCAGAGGGGTCCACTGTACCCATCTCTGTTGAGAGTGACCCCCAGAGGGCACCATCCATCTTTGCTACCCTTAATCAGAATGAGCTCAGGCATTTGGCAACTCTTAGAGGCCTTAAACAGCCCAAGAACCCTACCTCTGCTGAGCTCAGAGAACTCTTGCAAAATGATGAGAATCAGAGAGAGCTCAAGAAAGCTTCCCAGTTAGCCCCCTTAGGGTCAGGAACAGGAGGGCCCCCTTCTGAAGATGCTACAGAGGTACCCAGTTCCAATAGTCACCCCTTAGATGGCAATAATACCACAGAGGATGAGAGTGATAAAGGTGCTGATACAGAAAGTAGTGATGATGAAGGGAGAACTAGCCCAGTGCCAAGTGTTATACTTGGCCCAGCTAAACTAAGGCTATTGGGGACTGACAGTGGGTTTACCCCATTGGATCTCCCCAGTGGACTTAACACAGGGCTTGGGAGGCAAAGGAATCGCTCAGGTGACTCCAATGCTTCTCATGGCTCTAGAGGCTCTCAAGGTCACTCCAGGAAAAGGATGACCACACCTCAGAGGAGGGAACATGAGGCCAGAATGCAGGAAGCCCAGCTGAGGATCAGGAAGCAGGAGCTAGAAGTAGCCCTGATCGAAGAAAAACTGAGGAAGGCTAGGCAACCTAGAGAGAGTTGGTCTATACCCACTGCTGGCAGCATTGTCCCTAAGGACAAAGATAGGGTCTTTGATAATAGGAACCTGTCTAAGGTTGTGCCCCCCTACAAAAGTGGGGATGATATCCACAAATGGATAACTGCTCTTGAGAGAGCCTGCAAAGTACAGCAGGTTCCTGAAGACCAGTGGGCAGCAATCCTCTGGCTCTCCTTTGAAGGAAGAGGCAGAGACAGACTCCTCACTGTTAGGCAGGAGGATGTCAGAAATTACAGAGCCCTGAAGAGTGTCCTAGTTGATGGGTTAGGCTTAACCACTGAACAGTACAGGTTAATTTTCAGAGACACCCAGAAGACACCGACTCAGGACTGGTCTGAATATGTTGAATGTGCCACTAAGGCTTTGGAGGGTTGGTTGCTGGGAAGTAAGGTATCTGATTATACAGGATTGTACAATTTGATGATGAGAGAACAGATTTTAAGTAACTGTCAAAACCAGCTCCTCCATCAACACCTGGTAGACTCAGATTTGACCTCTCCCCAAGAATTGGGAAAGAGGGCAGATAAATAGGTCAGGACCAGGATCAGGCCTAAGAATCAGGGTGGTGACCAAAAGAAAGATACCACCAAACCTCAAGAGAAGGGAGGGGATAAGGCAAAAGAGAAATCTTCCTCAGGGCCCCAAAACTCCACACAGGGTGGTGGGTCCCAAGCTCCCTCCGCTACCACAGGTAAAAAGCCTTACTGCCATGAGTGTAAAACTCATGGGCATTGGAAAACTGACAGCAGTTACCCAAGGGCTACAAACAAAACTGTTCCTCCAATTACTCCTGTCACACCACCTATTACTGTCAGCAGTAATCCCCCAGGTGGTGTGAGTGCCCCCAAAAATTTGTGTGGGTTTACTTGGGGAACACAGGGGGACCCTGGCTTAGCCAATTCCCCTGCAGCAGATACTCTTGTCTGTGATGGTGGCATGGGGTTTGCCAACTTCACTGCCTGTCCCAACACTTTGGGTAGGTACAGACAGGAGCCCTACATCAATGGTACAAAAGCTGAGGCCTACAGAGACACTGGAGCTAGCATCACAATGGTGGCCCATTGGCTAGTTCCCTCTGAGCAGCTTTTGCCTGGTTTCTCCTACCAGGTGACCAACATTGATGGCAAACAGAACAGTCATCCCATGGCAGAGGTATGTCTCAGCTGGGGAGGTGTCACTGGCCCTAAAAGGGTGGCAGTGTCCCCAACCTTGCCTGTAGACTGCTTACTGGGGAATGACTTAGAACTCTCAGCTTGGGCTGGAGTTGAACAAGACACCCATTCTAAAATGGTAGGCCTGTCACAAAAGGGTAGTGGGGTTGTGCCATTCACAACCCCTGTCCAAATAGATTTCCTCCCTGGAAAGGTTGGAAGGGCAGTGGTAGCCACAGCCCAGGCACAGACAGACTTCCCTGTAGAGACTGGCAGAGCTGTGACAGTCACAGCTCAAACACAAACTGAGTGCCCCCCTGAAAAGGTTGGCAAGGCTGTAATGGTCTCAGCCTATACTCAAACTGACATAGGTGTAGTGAAGCCTGAAACTATGGATCACTCCACACAAACAGAGAGTAGTGGGGAGGAAGAAAAGTCTCCCTCTCCCCAGACATTAGGAAAAAGTCAGCCTCCTCAGGGAGCTGACCTCACCCCTTGTGAAGGAACTGCCCCAGAGGTAGCCAGGCCTGGCCTGGCAGAGCCTCTGATGTCAGTGGCCCCTTCCAAGGTGGGACCCAGTCTGGTGCAGGTAGCCTGCCTCTCTCTACCCTGCCTCAGTAAGCCCAGGGCTGCAGAGGTCAGGGAGGCCAGTGGACCCCAAGAGGGCCCCTGTCCACAAGAACCCCCCATCAAAAGAATGAGGATTGCCTGGCTAGTAGCCCTAGTCAGGTGATGGGTAAAAACATTCCTGAGGGATCTCCTTTACAGGTAGTTAGGGACCTCCCCCAGAGGGATTCTGTTGGGTACAGGCAAACATGGGACCTTAGGGCCCCAGACCTGACCTGTCCCTCCAGTAAGCCCACAAAAGGGACCCAGCCTCCAGCTTTAGGTAGCCAGAGGCTGACCCTGAGAGCACAGTGCAACTCAGTTAAGGAAAGAAAGGCATCCATGGTGGAGGGGGATTGGAGGAAGGTGAGGCCTCACTTTGAGGACACTCACTTCAGTACTCCATCTCAACACCAGCCTTTTACTTTGCCAAGACACACCAAAGGTAGAGATTCCCTATGGTGGAGACCCTCTGATACCCTTAGGGTGAGGGATTGCTTAGTGGACCATGAGACAGGGGGTAACCATGCCAGTGCTGGTTCCTCCTTATATGGCCACTTGGGCAATATAGGCTTACCTGGTCAAGGTCAGCCTTATCTCCCTTCGTTTGGGGGGGGTTGTGTAGGAAGGTGGATATCTGACTATGGTTACCCCAAAATTTTTGCCTAGTGTCTAGCTGGTTTTTCGACTTAGTTGGCCTGAGATCCTGCTATTCAGGATCTCAGCCTGGCTGTTCTCTCTTTAAAATGGACTCCATGTACCCTAGGTACATACCCAATTGGTTGGATCACCCTGTCAGCCCCTGTACCAGTGTACACTAGGTACCCAGGGCATTGGTGTACCCAAGGCCTGCCAGGGGCTAAAGCATGTATTATGCCACCCCAGGCTTGGCCTAACAATTTGACACAACTGGCTGATCACTCAGCTGGGGTACGTTGGTGTAATCACCTCTTACTTAGGTGTAGTATACCTATACCTAACCTTAAATGGGACACCTGGTAACCTATAAGTCACTCCTATGGCAGGCCTTAACAATCCTGAAGGCAGAGTGCTTGGTTCCATGTGAGATGGTGCTCTAGCATGAGCTGAGCCTGTCTGCAGTGGTCGGAACAACTTCCTTCTACTGTTTCCAGATATCGTCATACCATATACTCTTAAGTGCATTATGAACCTCGCGGTTAAATGCTATCTTTGGTTTGGCTTTATCAAAACATGTCGAGTAAGGTGTCATACGAATTGGAATACTAACCCCTCGCCAATTCTGGCGACGGGGTTAGCATTCCACCCTTCTAGAGGGACACGACATGTACAGTACCTGAAACTCGGGTAAAATCAGACTTAGCCTCAGCTCCTCAAAATGGATGCTGCCACCACAGACACAAGTCTGCCCTCCTGATGCTGGGAGTCCTTCCAGCTTGGGAGGTGTGGACAAAGGGTTTCCTGCCAGGGGAGGTGCATGCACCACCCCAGACAGGATTTTGTGTATTGGTCAAGTAGGGCTTGAAAGAAACCAGACACGCCTGTGGCTCACAAGGAGCCTCGGTGCATATGCCAGTTCAAACCGGTCCTGGGGCACACCAGTCCCGGGCCTGGGGTGAGCTGGACAAAGGATTGGGGGTGTAACCACCCCCCTTCCTGGTCCCACCCATAGGGAGGGACCTAGCAGGTAGTCCGGCCCCTAGAATCCGCTTAAAGGTAGGAGCTGTGTCCTAAGACTTCAGACATCCTGGAATTAACTTGAAACTAAGAAGAAGAAGGGAACTTCGACATTCTGCTGCACAGAAGACTGAAGGAAATCTCCCCTGTGGTCAGGGAGTGACCACCTTGCTAACGCAAGCACCATCCAGCAAATCAACATCCGCTTTGCCGCCGCCTCCCGCCGGAGCCCGAGTCCAGAGACTGACAAGACCTGGACCTCCAGACCTCTCACCGCCCGATCCACAGTCCCTGAAAAGAGGAGACCCGTGGAGGCACCGAGACACGTGGAGCCAGCCATCTTGAAACGACCACGACAAGCTGACAAGGGCAACAACCGAGGCTCCCTCCAAGTTGTGCTTTGGGATCTGAGAAGCCCAACCCTCGAGCAGCATCTGCACCAAAGGTGAGCCCTCCAGCATCTCCATGATCTGCGTGGGGCCCTTCTGCATTTTGCCACTCGACGCGCCTAACCGGTTGCTGGCCCGCTGGCTAGTAGCCATCTTGGCGACGAACTTTACAAAATACACCACTGGTCTGGTTGCTCCAGACTGGCCCTTGCTCCCCTCCAAAGGAGCAGTCCTTCTGACCTTGCTGGTCAGAACCATCAGCTTATTTCATCTCCTACATCAATTGCTTTTGCCAAGGCTTGTTTGCTTTGATCAAGTCGCTGACACCGCCGACAGCGAGATCCTATGTGGGACAGCTCGTGAACCGACTCCTGGACGTCGTCGACCTCCAGGGACCACGTGGCTGCAGAGACAAGCTACACCTTTCTTCCTTTTTGAACCCGACATTGCCTGGTACCCACCTGGTGCCACGCTGGTCACTGGCTAGTGACTGTGAACACTGTCCCCTCTGCTTACAGGTCTTCAACATTTCCGATCCACTCTTGGATCCACTGCATCTCTCCCGGACCGACCGCCTGCAGCATCTTTGTCTTCAAGCTCCACGGAACAGATAGAAGAAACCCGACGCACTTCGAGGCCTATGCACCCGCTTCCTGTGGGTGAGGTAAAGCTGGCACACCTGTGCCCAAGTGTAGTATTACATCTCTAGTGCCTGTGTTCCAAATCTTGAGTTCCTAGTCCATCCGGAAGATCCTCTTTGCAGTAACTTTGTACTTTTTACGCACCCATTGAAACCTATGGGAGCACGCGTGTGACTATTTGCTCTGCACACGCCACCCGTGGACCTCCTGGTCACTAACTGAAGTTAGCTCCTTGTAGGCCCAGCGATTCTAGAGGCCCTAGGCCTTTTCCCTTTTCTGTTCGTGGTACTTATACCACTATTTTAGTATATGGTTTGAGCGGCCACCAGGGCCTATCCATATAAAGTGCAACTTCTGTGTATTCTACTGTAATCTTGTTTGACGATTTGTGCTCCTGTGCTCATAAAGAGACTTTGGGTTACTTTGAGAAATAAATACATATATATTTTGAATATATATCTGTGTGGTGTCCTTTCATTGGTATAAAAGGGGGTTGCATTTGGTAAAACAGCTGGCTTAACACGCTTCACGAGTTTAGCCTCAAAGACTGCTTAGCCTACGCTACCACTAGGGCAGCTAGTCCGAAAAGGTTGACTTACAACCACACCATAAGGGTTGCTTGGCATGGTACAAGGTGATCACTTTAACTAGTGAGCATCATATACCATGCCAACTTCTCACAGTGATGATCAACCTTCCCAGGAAGCTGATCTAGAGGACCCTGAAGGAACTGTCCCTGAAGAGCTTGAACCTGATCAGGTTGAGTTTCTGGGGACAGGGGGACCTTCAAGGGCTGACTTGAGGCAGGCTCAGTTATCCTGTCCCTCTCTTGAACCCCTCAGACAGCTGGCTGCTGCTGAGGCTGCTGGGAATGCTCAAGGTACCCATAAAGTGTATTGGGATGAAGGGCTCCTTTATTCAGAGGCTAGAGACCCCAAGCCTGGTGCTACCAGGAGGTTGGTTATACCTCTGCAATTTAGGGGCTTCCTTCTTACCTTGGCCCATGATATTCCTTTAGCAGGACACTTAGGCCAGAATAAGACTTGGGACAGGCTTGTCCCTCACTTTCACTGGCCTCACATGAATGAAGATACCAAGGAGTTTTGTCGCTCCTGTGTGACCTACCAAGCCAGTGGCAAATCAGGTGGCACAACAAAGGCCCCCGTAATACCACTACCTGTGGTGGGGGTCCCCTTTGAAAGAGTGGGAATAGACATAGTGGGTCCCATGGATCCTCCCACTGCATCTGGGCACAGATTTATACTGGTGTAGTGGATCATGCCACCAGGTATCCAGAGGCAATTCCCCTTAGGACCACTACAGCACCTGTTGTGGCCAGGGCCCTGCTGGGAGTATTCTCCAGAGTGGGGTTTCCTAAGGAGGTAGGATCTGACAGAGGTACCAACTTTATGTCAGGATACTTGACAGCTATGTGGAAGGAATGTGGTGTCAACTACAAGTTCACCACCCCTTATCACCCACAATGCAATGGGCTTGTTGAGAGATTCAACAAGACCCTAAAGGGTATGATCAAAGGATTACCTGAAAAGCTCAGGCGAAGATGGGACATCCTTCTACCCTGCCTTCTGTTTGCTTACAGAGAGGTCCCACAAAAAGGAGTTGGCTACAGCCCCTTTGAATTGTTGTTTGGGCACCCTGTAAGAGGCCCACTGTGTTTGGTGAAGGAAGGATGGGAGTTACCTCTCAAAAAGCCTAAGCAAGACATAGTGGACTATGTACTTGGTCTCCGCTCCAGGATGGCTGAGTATATGGAGAAGGCATCCAAAAACCTTGAGGCAAGCCAGGCCTTACAGAAAGCTTGGCATGACCAAAAGGCTGTCTTGGTTGAGTTTCAGCCAGGACAGAAGGTATGGGTGTTGGAGCCAGTGGCCCCAGCAGCACTCCAAGACAAATGGTCTGGACCCCATACAATCCTGGAAAAGAAGAGAGAGGTCACCTACTTGGTAGACCTAGGAACTCCCAGGAGTCCCCACAGGGTACTCCATGTTAACAGGCTTAAAGCATATGTTGACAGGGCAGACATGGGCTTGCTCATGGCTACAGATGAGGGACAGGAGGAAGAGAGTGACCCTCTCCCAGACCTGTTGTCTCAGAACCCTGAAGATGGCTCAGTTGAAGGAGTGACCCTTGGAGGCAACCTCACTGCCCATCAGCAGACTGAATGTAGACAGGTTCTACAATCATTTTCACATATGTTTTCCTTGATACCTAGTCAAACTGACTGGTGTACCCATGTGGTGGACACTGGTGACAGTCTGCCTGTAAAGAACAAGCTTTACAGACAACCTGACCACGTCAGGGACTGTATAAAGGCTGAGGTACACAAAATGCTGGAATTAGGTGTCATTGAACCCTCAGAGAGCGCCTGGGCTAGCCCAGTGGTTCTGGTCCCCAAACCTCACACCAAAGATGGCAAGAGAGAGATGAGGTTTTGTGTGGATTACAGAGGACTCAATGCTGTCACCAGGACAGATGCACACCCTATTCCAAGGGCAGATGAGCTCATAGACAAACTAGCTTCTGCAAAGTTTTTGAGCACATTTGACTTAACAGCTGGCTATTGGCAAATCAGATTAGCTGAGGAGTCTAAGGCCAAAACAGCATTCTCAACCCCAGGTGGGCACTACCAGTTTGTGGTGATGCCCTTTGGTCTGAAGAATGCACCTGCCACCTTCCAAAGGCTGGTGAACCAAGTCCTTACTGGGTTGGATGACTTTTGCGCAGCATATCTTGATGACATTGCTGTCTTTAGCTCCACCTGGGAGGATCACCTGATCCACCTGACGAAGGCTCTTGAGGCTCTGCAAAGGGCAGGCCTCACTATCAAGGCTACTAAGTGCCAGATAGGGCAGAGTAAGGTTGTATATTTGGGCCACCTTGTAGGTGGAGGCCAAGTTCAACCACTGGAGAGTAAGATACAATCCATCAAGGACTGGTCTCCTCCAACCACCCAGACTCAAGTTCGAGCTTTCTTGGGCTTGACTGGGTACTACAGGAAGTTTGTTAAGAACTATGGGTCCATTGTGACTCCTCTTAATGATCTGACATCCAAGAAGATGCCCAAAAAGGTTCAGTGGACAGTAAGCTGTCAAAAGGCATTTGATGACCCGAAGGAGGCCATGTGCTCTGCACCTATCCTGAAAAGTCCTGACTACTCCAAAGAGTTTATTGTCCAAACAGATGCTTCTGAGTTGGGTGTGGGAGCTGTGCTGTCACAACTTAATGAAGATGGTCAAGACCAACCCATTGCTTTTATTAGCAGGAGGTCGACCCCCAGAGAGAAGAATTGGTCAGCTATTGAGAGGGAGGCCTTTGCTGTGGTGTGGGCCCTGAAGAAGCTGAGGCCATAATTGTTTGGCACTCACTTCAAGATTCAGACCGACCATAAGCCCCTCTTGTGGCTAAATCAGATGAAGGGTGAAAACCCCAAACTGCTTAGGTGGTCCATTTCCCTACAGGGGATGGACTTTACAGTGGAGCACCGGCCAGGTACTGACCATGGGAATGCAGATGGTCTCTCCAGGTACTTCCACTTAGGACATGAAGATGAGACTGGTCAAGGCTAGTTTAATGTCCCAGCGTTTGGGGGGGGGGGGGTTGTGTAGGAGAGTAGGGTCTGCTATCCTATGGTCACCCCAAATTTTTGCTTTTTGCTTCACTGGTTTTTGACATATTGAGGCTGTGGGCCTGCCAATCAGACCCCCAGCCTGCTGTTCTCTCTACTAAATTAAAACTATGCACCCTAGGTGCATAACCAATTGGAAGTGGATCACCCTGTCAGCCCCTGTACCAGTGTACACTAGGTACCCAGGGCATTGGTGTACCCAAGGTCTGCCAGGGGCTGAAGCATGTATTATGCCACCCCAGGCTTGGCCTAACAATCTGACACAACTGGCTGATCACTCAGCTGGGGTAAGTTGGTGTAATCACCTCTTACTTAGGTGTAGTATACCTATACCTAACCTTAAATGGGACACCTGGTAACCTATAAGTCACTCCTATGGCAGGCCTTAACAATCCTGAAGGCAGAGTGCTTGGTTCCATGTGAGATGGTGCTCTGGCATGATCTGAGCCTGTCTGCAGTGGTCGGAATAACTTCCTTCTACTGTTTCCAGATATCGTCATACCATATACTCTTAAGTGCATTATGAACCTCGCGGTTAAATGCTATCTTTGGTTTGGCTTTATCAAAACATGTCGAGTAAGGTGTCATACGAATTGGAATACTAACCCCTCGCCAATTCTGGCGACGGGGTTAGCATTCCACCCTTCTAGAGGGACACGACATGTACAGTACCTGAAACCCGGGTAAAATCAGACATAGCCTCAGCTCCACAAAATGGATGCTGCCACCACAGACACAAGTCTTCCCTCCTGCTGCTGGGAGTCCTTCCAGCTTGGGAGGTGTGGACAAAGGGTTTCCTGCCAGGGGAGGTGCATGCACCACCCCAGACAGGATTTTGTGTTTTGGTCAGGTAGGGCTTGAAAGAAACAAGACATGCCTGTGGCTCACAAGGAGCCTCGGTGCATATGCCAGTTCAAACCGGTCCTGGGGCACACCAGTCCCGGGCCTGGGGTGAGCTGGACAAAGGATTGGCGGTGTAACCACCCCCCTTCCTGGTCCCACCCATAGGGAGGGACCTAGCAGGTAGTCCGGCCCCTAGAATCCGCTTAAAGGTAGGAGCTGTGTCCTAAGACTTCAGACATCCTGGAATCAACTTGAAACTAAGAAGAAGACGGGAACTTCGACATTCTGCTGCACAGAAGACTGAAGGAAATCTCCCCTGTGGTCAGGGAGTGACCACCTTGCTAACGCAAGCACCATCCAGCGAATCAAAGTCTGCTTTGCTGCCGCCTCCCGCCGGAGCCCGAGCCCAGAGACTGACAAGACCTGGACCTCCAGACCTCTCACCGCCCGATCCACAGTCCCTGAAAAGAGGAGACCCGTGGAGGCACCGAGACACGTGGACCCAGCCATCTTGAAATGACCACGACAAGCTGACAAGTGCAACAACCGAGGCTCCCTCCAAGTTGTGCTTTGGGATCTGAGAAGCCCAACACCTGAGCAGCATCTGCACCAAAGGTGAGCCCTCCAGCATCTCCACGATCTGCGTGGGGCCCTTCTGAATTTTGCCACTTGATGCGCCTAACCGGTTGCTGGCCCGCTGGCTAGTAGCCATCTTGGCGACGAACTTTACAAAATACACCGCTGGTCTGGTTGCTCCAGACTGGCCCTTGCTCCCCTCCAAAGGAGCAGTCCCTCTGACCTTGCTGGTCAGAACCATCAGCTTATTTCATCTCCTACAACAATTGCTTTTGCCAAGGCTTGTTTGCTTCGATCAAGTCGCCGACACCGCCGACAGCGAGAGCCTGCGTGGGACAGGTCGTGAACCGACTCCTGGACGTCGTCAACCTCCAGGGACCACGTGGCTGCAGAGACAAGCTACACCTTTCTTCCTTTTTGAACCCGACATTGCCTGGTACCCACCTGGTGCCACGCTGGTCACTGGCTAGTGACTGTGAACACTGTCCCCTCTGCTTACAGGTCTTCAACATTTCCGATCCACTCTTGGATCCACTGCATCTCTCCCGGACAGACCGCCTGCAGCATCTTTGTCTTCAAGCTCCACGGAACAGATAGAAGAAACCCGACGCACTTCGAGGCCTATGCACCCGCTTCCTGTGGGTGAGGTAAAGCTGGCACACCTGTGCCCAAGTGCAGTATTACATCTCTAGTGCCTGTGTTCCAAATCTTGAGTTCCTAGTCCATCCGGAAGATCCTCTTTGCAGTAACTTTGTACTTTTTACGCACCCATTGAAACCTATGGGAGCACGCGTGTGACTATTTGCTCTGCACACGCCACCCGTGGGCCTCCTGGTCACTAACTGAAGTTAGCTCCTTGTAGGCCCAGCGATTCTAGAGGCCCTAGGCCTTTTCCCTTTTCTGTTCGTGGTACTTATACCACTATTTTAGTATATGGTTTGAGCGGCCACCAGGGCCTATCCATATAAAGTGCAACTTCTGTGTATTCTACTGTAATCTTGTTTGACGATTTGTGCTCCTGTGCTCATAAAGAGACTAGGGGTTACTTTGAGAAATAAATACATATATATTTTGAATATATATCTGTGTGGTGTCCTTTCATTGGTATAAAAGGGGGTTGCATTTGGTAAAACAGCTGGCTTAACACGCTTCACGAGTTTAGCCTCAAAGACTGCTTAGCCTACGCTACCACTAGGGCAGCTAGTCCGAAAAGGTTGACTTACAACCACACCATAAGGGTTGCTTGGCATGGTACAAGGTGATCACTTTAACTAGTGAGCATCATATACCAGGCCAACTTCTCACATATAGGTATACTACACCTAAGTAAGAGGTGGTTACACCAACTTACCCCAGCTGAGTGATCAGCCAGTTGTGTCAAATTTGTTAGGCCAAGCCTGGGGTGGCATACACTGGTACAGGGGCTCACAGGGTGATCCACTTCCAATTGGTTATGCACCTAGGGTGCATAGTGTCAATTTAGTTAGAGAGAACAGCAGGCTGGGGGTCTGATTAGCAGGCCCACAACCTCAATATGTCAAAAACCAGTGAAGCAAAAAGCAAAAATTTGGGGTGACCATAGGATTGCAGACCCTACTCTCCTACAGGAAACCTAGCAAACCTATATATTTTTGAAAACTAGACACCCAGGGGAATCCAGGATGGGGTGACTTGAGTGCCTCCCACTAGGGTCTGTTACCCAGAATCCCTTGCAAACCTAAAAAATTGACAAAAAAACACATTTTCCCCACATTTCTGTGATGAAAAGTTCTGGAATTTGTGTGGATCTACAAATTTCCACCCACCCCGTGTTCCCCAAACTCCTATTAGAAAAATAGTACCTCACTTGTGCGGGTCGGCCTAGTGCCCGCGACAGGAAACGGCGCAAAACGCAACGTGGTCACACCTCATTTTTGCAGTGAAAAATGACCCTTTTTTGGCAAAGTGACTAGCTGTAGTTTTTGAACCCTAGCTCTGCCGGCACCTAGGGAAACCTAGCATACCTATATATTTTTGTAAACTAGACACCCAGGGGAATCCAGGATGGGGTGACTTGAGTGCCTCCCACCAGGGTCAGTTACCCAGAATCCCTTGCACACCTAAAAATTGGACAAAAAAACACATTGTCCCCACATTTCTGTGAAGGAAAGTTCTGGAATCTGCGTGGATCCACAAATTTCCACCCACCCCGCGTTCCCCACAGTCCTACAAGAAAAATGGTACCTCACTTGTGCGGGTCGCCTGGTGCCCGCGACAGGAAACGGCGCAAAACGCACCGTGGTCACACCTCAAATTTGCAGTGAAAAATGACCCTTTTTTGGCAAAGTGCCTAGCTGTAGTTTTTGAACCCTAGCTCTGCCGGCACCTAGGGAAACCTAGCAAACCTATATATTTTTAAAAACTAGACACCCAGGGGAATCCAGGATGGGGTGACTTGAGTGCCTCCCACCAGGGTCTGTTACCCAGAATTCCTTGCAAACCTAAAAAATTGACCAAAAAAACACATTTTCCCCACATTTCTGTGATGTAAAGTTATGGAATCTGCGTGGATGCGCAAACTTCCACCCACCCCGCGTTGCCCAAAGTCCTACGAGAAAAATGGTACCCCACTTGTGCGGGGCAGCCTAGTGCCCGTGACAGGAAACGGCGCAAAACACAACGTTGTCACACCTCAATTTTTCAGTGAAAAATGACCCTTTTTTGGCAAAGTGACTAGCTGTAGTTTTTGAACCCCAGCTCTGTCGGCACCTAGGGAAACCTAGCAAACCTATATATTTTTGAAAACTAGACACCCAGGGGAATCCAGGATGGGGTGACTTGAGTGCCTCCCACCAGGGTCTGTTACCCAGAATCCCTTGCAAACCTAAAAAATTGACAAAAAAACACATTTTCCCCACATTTCTGTGATGGAAAGTTCTGGAATCTGTGTGGATCTACAAATTTCCACCCACCCCGCGTTCCCCAAAGTCCTATGAGAAAAATGGTACCTCGCTTGTGCGGGTCGGCCTAGTGCCCGCGACGGGAAACGGCGAAAACGCAACGTGGTCACACCTCAATTTTGCAGTGAAAAATGACCCTCTTTTGGCAAAGTGCCTAGCTGTAGTTTTTTAACCCTAGCTCTGCCGGCACCTAGGGAAACCTAGCAAACCTATATATTTTTGAAACCTAGACACCCAGGGGAATTCAGGATGGGGTGACTTGAGTTCCTCCCACCAGGGTCTGTTACCCAGAATTCCTTGCAAACCTAAAAAATTGACAAAAAAAACACATTTTCCCCACATTTCTGTGATGGAAAGTTCTGGAATCTGCGTGGATGCACAAATTTCCACCCACCCCGCATTCCCCAAAGTCCTACGAGAAAAATGGTACCTCATTGTGTGGGGCGGCCTAGTGCCCGCGATAGGAAACGGCGCAAAACGCAACATGGTCACACCTCAATTTTGAAGTGAAAAATTACCCTTTTTTGGCAAAGTGCCTAGCTGTAGTTTTTGAACCCTAGCTCTGCCAGCACCTATGGAAACCTAGCAAACCTATATATTTTTTAAAACTGAACACCCAGGGGAGTCCAGGAAGGGGTGACTTGAGTGCCTCCCACCAGGGTCTGTTACCCAGAATCCCTTGCAAACCAAAAAATTGACAAAAAACACATTTTCCCCACATTCCTGTGATGGAAAATTCTGGAATCTGCGTGGATCCACAAATTTCCACCCACCCCGCGTTCCCCAAAGTCCTATGAGAAAAATGGTACCTCACTTGTGTGGGTCGGCCTAGTGCCCGTGTGAGAAGTTGGCCTGGTATATGATGCTCACTAGTTAAAGTGATCACCTTGTACCATGCCAAGCAACTCTTATGGTGTGGTTGTAAGTCAACCTTTTCGGACTAGCTGCCCTAGTGGTAGCGTAGGCTAAGCAGTCTTTGAGGCTAAACTCGTGAAGCGTGTTAAGCCAGCTGTTTTACCAAATGTAACCCCCTTTTATACCAATGAAAGGACACCACACAGATATATATTCAAAATATATATGTATTTATTTCTCAAAGTAACCCCTAGTCTCTTTATGAGCACAGGAGCACAAATCGTCAAACAAGATTACAGTAGAATACACAGAAGTTGCACTTTATATGGATAGGCCCTGGTGGCCGCTCAAACCATATACTAAAATAGTGGTATAAGTACCACGAACAGAAAAGGGAAAAGGCCTAGGGCCTCTAGAATCGCTGGGCCTACAAGGAGCTAACGTCAGTTAGTGACCAGGAGGTCCACGGGTGGCGTGTGCAGAGCAAATAGTCACACGCGGGCTCCCATAGGTTTCAATGGGTGCGTAAAAAGTACAAAGTTACTGCAAAGAGGATCTTCCGGATGGACTAGGAACTCAAGATTTGGAACACAGGCACTAGAGATGTATTACTACACTTGGGCACAGGTGTGCCAGCTTTACCTCACCCACAGGAAGCGGGTGCATAGGCCTCGAAGTGCGTCGGGTTCCTTCTATCTGTTCCGTGGAGCCTGAAGACAAAGATGCTGCAGGCGGTCGGTCCGGGAGAGATGCAGTGGATCCAAGAGTGGATCGGAGATGTTGAAGACCTGTAAGCAGAGGGGACAGTGTTCACAGTCACTAGCCAGTGACCAGCGTGGCACCAGGTGGGTACCAGGCGATGTCGGGTGCAAACAGGAAGAAAGATGTAGCTTGTCTCTGCAGCCACGTGGTCCCTGGAGGTCGACGACGTCCAGGAGTCGGTTCACGAGCTGTCCCACGCAGGCTCTCGCTGTCGGCGGTGTCGGCGACTTGATTGAAGCAAACAAGCCTTGGCAAAAGCAATTGTTGTAGGAGATGAAATAAGCTGATGGTTCTGACCAGCAAGGTCAGAAGGACTGCTCCTTTGGAGGGGAGCAAGGGCCAGTCTGGAGCAACCAGACCAGCGGTGTATTTTGTAGAGTTCGTCGCCAAGATGGCTACTAGCCAGCGGGCCAGCAACCGGTTAGGCGCGTCGAGTGGCAAAATGCAGAAGGGCCCCACGCAGATCGTGGAGATGCTGGAGGGCTCACCTTTGGTGCAGATGCTGCTCGGGTGTTGGGCTTCTCAGATCCCAAAGCACAACTTGGAGGGAGCCTCGGTTGTTGCACTTGTCAGCTTGTCGTAGTCGTTCCAAGATGGCTGGCTCCACGTGTCTCGGTGCCTCCACGGGTCTCCTCTTTTCAGGGACTGTGGATCGGGCGGTGAGAGGTCTGGAGGTCCAGGTCTTGTCAGTCTCTGGGCTCGGGCTCCGGCGGGAGGCGGCGGCAAAGCAGACGTTGATTCGCTGGATGGTGCTTGCGTTAGCAAGGTGGTCACTCCCTGACCACAGGGGAGATTGGCTTCAGTCCTCTGTGCAGCAGAGCGTCGAAGTTCCCATCTTCTTCTTAGTGTTAAGTTGATTCCAGGATGTCTGAAGTCTTAGGACACAGCTCCTACCTTTAAGCGGATTCTAGGGGCCGGACTACCTGCTAGGTCCCTCCCTATGGGTGGGACCAGGAAGGGGGGTGGTTACACCCCCAATCCTTTGTCCAGCTCGCCCCAGGCCCGGGACTGGTGTGCCCCAGGACCGGTTTGAACTGGCATATGCACCGAGGCTCCTTGTGAGCCACAGGCATGTCTGGTTTCTTTCAAGCCCTACCTGACCAATACACAAAATCCTGTCTGGGGTGGTGCACGCACCTCCCCTGGCAGGAAACCCTTTGTCCACACCTCCCAAGCTGGAAGGACTCCCAGCAGCAGGAGGGCAGACTTGTGTCTGTGGTGGCAGCATCCATTTTGTGGAGCTGAGGCTATGTCTGATTTTACCCGGGTTTCAGGTACTGTACATGTCGTGTCCCTCTAGAAGGGTGGAATGCTAACCCCGTCGCCAGAATTGGCGAGGGGTTAGTATTCCAATTCGTATGACACCTTACTCGACATGTTTTGATAAAGCCAAACCAAAGATAGCATTTAACCGCGAGGTTCATAATGCACTTAAGAGTATATGGTATGACGATATCTGGAAACAGTAGAAGGAAGTGGTTCCGACCACTGCAGACAGGCTCAGCTCATGCCTGAGCACCATCTCACATGGAACCAAGCACTCTGCCTTCAGGATTGTTAAGGCCTGCCATAGGATTGACTTATAGGTTACCAGGTGTCCCATTTAAGGTTAGGTATAGGTATACTACACCTTAGTAAGAGGTGATTACACCAACTTACCCCAGCTGAGTGATCAGCCAGTTGTGTCAAATTGTTAGGCCAAACCTGGGGTGGCATAATACATGCTTCAGCCCCTGGCAGGCCTTGGGTACACCAATGCCCTGGGTACCTAGTGTACACTGGTACAGGGGCTGACAGGGTGATCCACTTCCAATTGGTTATGCACCTAGGGTGCATAGGTTTAATTTAGTAGAGAGAACAGCAGGCTGGGGGTCTGATTGGCAGGTCCACAGCCTCAATATGTCAAAAACCAGCGAAGCAAAAAGCAAAAATTTGGGGTGACCATAGGATAGCAGACCCTACTCTCCTACACAACCCCCCCCCAAACGCTGGGACATTAAACTAGCCTTGACCAGTCTCGTCTTCATGTCCTAAGTGGAAGTACCTGGAGAGACCATCTGCATTCCCATGGTCAGTACCTGGCCGGTGCTCCACTGTAAAGTCCATCCCCTGTAGGAAAATGGACCACCTAAGCAGTTTGGGGTTTTCACCCTTCATCTGATTTAGCCACAAGAGGGGCTTATGGTCGGTCTGAATCTTGAAGTGAGTGCCAAACAAGTATGGCCTCAGCTTCTTCAGGGCCCACACCACAGCAAAGGCCTCCCTCTCAATAGCTGACCAATTCTTCTCTCTGGGGGTCAACCTTCTGCTAATAAAAGCAATGGGTTGGTCTTGACCATCTACATTAAGTTGTGACAGCACAGCTCCCACACCCAACTCAGAAGCATCTGTTTGGACAATAAACTCTTTGGAGTAGTCAGGACTTTTCAGGATAGGTGCAGAGCACATGGCCTCCTTCAGGTCATCAAATGCCTTTTGACAGCTTACTGTCCACTGAACCTTTTTGGGCAACTTCTTGGATGTCAGATCATTAAGAGGAGTCACAATGGACCCATAGTTCTTAACAAACTTCCTGTAGTACCCAGTCAAGCCCAAGAAAGCTCGAACTTGAGTCTGGGTGGTTGGAGGGGACCAGTCCTTGATGGATTGTATCTTACTCTACAGTGGTTGAACTTGGCCTCCACCTACAAGGTGGCCCAAATATACAACCTTACTCTGCCCTATCTGGCACTTAGTAGCCTTGATAGTGAGGCCTGCCCTTTGCAGAGCCTCAAGAGCCTTCTTCAGGTGGATCAGGTGATCCTCCCAGGTGGAGCTAAAGACAGCAATGTCATCAAGATATGCTGCGCAAAAGTCATCCAACCCAGTAAGGACTTGGTTCACCAGCCTTTGGAAGGTGGCAGGTGCATTCTTCAGACCAAAGGGCATCACCACAAACTGGTAGTGCCCACCTGGGGTTGAGAATGCTGTTTTGGCCTTAGACTCCTCAGCTAATCTGATTTGCCAATAGCCAGCTGTTAAGTCAAATGTGCTCAAAAACTTTGCAGAAGCTAGTTTGTCTATGAGCTCATCTGCCCTTGGAATAGGGTGTGCATCTGTCCTGGTGACAGCATTGAGTCCTCTGTAGTCCACACAGAACCTCATCTCTCTCTTGCCATCTTTGGTGTGAGGTTTGGGGACCAGAACCACTGGGCTAGCCCAGGGGCTCTCTGAGGGTTCAATGACACCTAATTCCAGCATTTTATGTACCTCAGCCTTTATACAGTCCCTGACGTGGTCAGGTTGTCTGTAAAGTTTGTTCTTTACAGGCAGACTGTCACCAGTGTCCACAACATGGGTACACCAGTCAGTTTGACTAGGTATCAAGGAAAACATATGTGAAAATGATTGTAGAACCTGTCTACATTCAGTCTGCTGATGGGCAGTGAGGTTGCCTCCAAGGGTCACTCCTTCAACTGAGCCATCTTCAGGGTTCTGAGACAACAGGTCTGGGAGAGGGTCACTCTCTTCCTCCTGTCCCTCATCTGTAGCCATGAGCAAGCCCATGTCTGCCCTGTCAACATATGCTTTAAGCCTGTTAACATGGAGTACCCTGTGGGGACTCCTGGGAGTTCGTAGGTCGACCAAGTAGGTGACCTCTCCCTTCTTTTCCAGGATTGTATGGGGTCCAGACCATTTGTCTTGGAGTGCTGCTGGGGCCACTGGCTCCAACACCCATACCTTCTGTCCTGGCTGAAACTCAACCAAGACAGCCTTTTGGTCATGCCAAGCTTTCTGTAAGGCCTGGCTTGCCTCAAGGTTTTTGGATGCCTTCTCCATATACTCAGCCATCCTGGAGCGGAGACCAAGTACATAGTCCACTATGTCTAGCTTAGGCTTTTTGAGAGGTAACTCTCATCCTTCCTTCACCAAACACAGTGGGCCTCTTACAGGGTGCCCAAACAACAATTCAAAGGGGCTGTAGCCAACTCCTTTTTGTGGGACCTCTCTGTAAGCAAACAGAAGGCAGGGTAGAAGGATGTCCCATCTTCGCCTGAGCTTTTCAGGTAATCCTTTGATCATACCCTTTAGGGTCTTGTTGAATCTCTCAACAAGCCCACTGCATTGTGGGTGATAAGGGGTGGTGAACTTGTAGTTGACACCACATTCCTTCCACATAGCTGTCAAGTACCCTGACATAAAGTTGGTACCTCTGTCAGATACTACCTCCTTAGGAAACCCCACTCTGGAGAATACTCCCAGCAGGGCCCTGGCCACAACAGGAGCTGTAGTGGTCCTAAGGGGAATTGCCTCTGGATACCTGGTGGCATGATCCACTACCACCAGTATAAATCTGTGCCCAGATGCAGTGGGAGGATCCATGGGACCCACTATGTCTATTCCTACTCTTTCAAAGGGGACCCCCACCACAGGTAGTGGTATTAGGGGGGCCTTTGTTGTGCCACCTAATTTGCCACTGGCTTGGCAGGTCACACAGGAGCGACAAAACTCCTTTGTATCTTCATTCATATGAGGCCAGTGAAAGTGAGGGACAAGCCTGTCCCAAGTCTTGTTCTGGCCTAAGTGTCCTGCTAAAGGAATATCATGGGCCAAGGTAAGAAGGAAGCCCCTAAATTGCAGAGGTATAACCAACCTCCTGGTAGCACCAGGCTTGGGGTCTCTAGCCTCTGAATAAAGGAGCCCTTCATCCCAATACACTTTATGGGTACCTTGAGCATTCCCAGCAGCCTCAGCAGCAGCCAGCTGTCTGAGGGGTTCAAGAGAGGGACAGGATAACTGAGCCTGCCTCAAGTCAGCCCTTGAAGGTCCCCCTGTCCCCAGAAACTCAACCTGATCAGGTTCAAGCTCTTCAGGGACAGTTCCTTCAGGGTCCTCTAGATCAGCTTCCTGGGAAGGCTGATCATCACTCTGAGGCAGGGGGGAAGGCACAGCCTTGACCCTCCTGTTCTTCTTCTTGGTAGGTGCTTGGTCCATTGTTCCAGGATCCAAGACCTGAGGTTCAGTGAGGCACTTTTTGGCCTGTGACCTAGTCACAGCAAGGACATGTGATGATATACCTAACATCTCTGCATGAGTCCTGTACTCCACTTCTGACCATAGAGAACTCTCTAGGTCATTGCCCAACAAACATTCTACTGGGAGGTCTGCACTAACCACAACCCTTTTGAGGCCAGTTACCCCTCCCCATGAGAAGTTAACAACTGCCACACTATGTGAAGTAGTGGCATTGCTGGCATTGGTCACCAGGTAGTTCTCACCTGGTATGTACTGTCCAGGGTCCACAAAGCCTGGTGTCACCATAGTGACACTGGCACATGTGTCCCTGTAGGCTTGAGCCACTTTGTCATTAATTAAAGGAGTCTGTCTGTACTTGCCCAGGTTACTGGGGCTCACAGTCAGGGACAAATCAATGTCCCCATCACAGATCAAGACTGCCTGTGTCAGGGTTCTGTCTAAGTCAGAATCTCCTTCAGTTCTCATAGTGATTCCCACTACACCCTTTGTCTGGGGACCAACACTGCTAACAGTAGTACTGGGAGCAGGTGCCTTAGGGGCAACAGTGTTGGGGGCTCCACCCTTTTTGCAATCACTAGTCCAGTGAGTTGTATTCTTGCAATGATTGCACCAGGGTTTCTTTTGACCTTCTTTCTTCTTTTTGGACTGTTGTTGGGACCCACCCTCCTTAGCAGTAGTTTGGGGCCCTGTTGAAGACTTCTGGTCTTTAGATTTCTGATCTCCACCCTTTTGGTCTGTTTTCTTCTGATCACCCCCTTGGCCCTGGTTCTGGTTCTTTTGCTTAACCCTGGTTCTGACCCATTTGTCTGCCTTCTTTCCCAATTCTTGGGGAGAGGTCAGATCAGAGTCAACCAAGTGTTGATGCAGTTGCTGGTTTTGACAGTTATTTAAAATCTGTTCTCTCATCATCAAATTATACAATCCTGTAAAATCAGATACCTTACTTCCCAGCAACCAACCCTCCAAAGCCTTAGTGGCACATTCAACATATTCAGACCAGTCCTGAGTCTGTGTCTTTTGGGTGTCTCTGAACATTAACCTGTACTGTTCAGTGGTTAAGCCTAACCCATCTACCAGAACACTCTTCAGGACTCTGTAATTTCTGACATCCTCTTCTCTAACAGTGAGGAGTCTGTCTCTGCCTCTTCCTTCAAAGGAGAGCCAGAGGATTGCTGCCCACTGGTCTTCAGGAACCTGCTGTACTTTGCAGGCTCTCTCAAGAGCAGTTATCCATTTGTGGATGTCATCCCCACTTTTGTAGGGGGGCACAACCTTAGACAGGTTCCTATTATCAAAGACCCTATCTTTGTCCTTAGGGACAATGCTGCCACCAGTGGGTATAGACCCACTCTCTGTAGGTTGCCTAGCCTTGTTCAGTTTTTCTTCCATCAGGGCTACTTCTAGCTCCTGCTTCCTGATCCTCAGCTGGGCTTCCTGCATTCTGGCCTCATGTTCCCTCCTCTGAGGGGTGGTCATCCTTTTCCTGGAGTGACCTTGAGAGCCTCTAGAGCCATGGGAAGCATTGGAGTCACCTGAGCGATTCCTTTGCCTCCCAAGCCCTGTGTTAAGTCCACTGGGGAGATCCAATGGGGTAAACCCACTGTCAATCCCCAATAGCCTTAGTTTAGCTGGGCCAAGTATAACACTTGGCACTGGGCTAGTTCTCCCTTCATCATCACTACTTTCTGTATCCTCACCACTTTCCTCCCCTGTAGTATGATTCTCATCTAAGGGATGGCTATTGGAACTGGGTACCTCTGTAGCATCTTCAGAAGGGGGGCCTCCTGTTCCTGACCCTAAGGGGGCTAACTGGGAAGCTTTCCTGAGTTCTCTCTGATTCTCATCATTTTGTAAGAGTTCTCTGAGCTCAGCAGAGGTAGGGTTCTTGGGCTGTTTAAGGCCTCTAAGAGTTGCCAAATGCCTGAGCTCATTCTGGTTAAGGGTAGCAAAGCTGGATGGTGCCCTCTGGGGGTCACTCTCAACAGAGATGGGTACAGTGGACCCCTCTGCCCCGGCCATTGCTCTTAAGTGTCTAAGTAGTTGTAGTCAGGGTGTGCTACTCCCTTTGCTCTACAACAACTAAGTTCAGTAGAACTTATGTATATCTAATCTTGTTTTATATGTACCTACAGGTACCTATGTGATCTTTCAATTGGTAACCAAGAGATTACAATGGTAAAACACAGCAAGCTCAAATCCAACCGCTGCTCACCAATGTGAGAAGTTGGCCTGGTATATGATGCTCACTAGTTAAAGTGATCACCTTGTACCATGCCAAGCAACCCTTATGGTGTGGTTGTAAGTCAACCTTTTCGGACTAGCTGCCCTAGTGGTAGCGTAGGCTAAGCAGTCTTTGAGGCTAAACTCGTGAAGCGTGTTAAGCCAGCTGTTTTACCAAATGTAACCCCCTTTTATACCAATGAAATGACACCACACAGATATATATTCAAAATATATATGTATTTATTTCTCAAAGTAACCCCTAGTCTCTTTATGAGCACAGGAGCACAAATCGTCAAACAAGATTACAGTAGAATACACAGAAGTTGCACTTTATATGGATAGGCCCTGGTGGCCGCTCAAACCATATATTAAAATAGTGGTATAAGTACCACGAACAGAAAAGGGGAAAGGCCTAGGGCCTCTAGAATCGCTGGGCCTACAAGGAGCTAACGTCAGTTAGTGACCAGGAGGTCCACGGGTGGCGTGTGCAGAGCAAATAGTCACACGCGTGCTCCCATAGGTTTGAATGGGTACGTAAAAAGTACAAAGTTACTGCAAAGAGGATCTTCCGGATGGACTAGGAATTCAAGATTTGGAACACAGGCACTAGAGATGTAATACTACACTTGGGCACAGGTGTGCCAGCTTTACCTCACCCACAGGAAGCGGGTGCATAGGCCTCGAAGTGCGTCGGGTTCCTTCTATCTGTTCCGTGGAGCCTGAAGACAAAGATGCTGCAGGCGGTCGGTCCGGGAGAGATGCAGTGGATCCAAGAGTGGATCGGAGATGTTGAAGACCTGTAAGCAGAGGGGACAGTGTTCACAGTCACTAGCCAGTGACCAGCGTGGCACCAGGTGGGTACCAGGCGATGTCGGGTGCAAACAGGAAGAAAGATGTAGCTTGTCTCTGCAGCCACGTGGTCCCTGGAGGTTGACGACGTCCAGGAGTCGGTTCACGAGCTGTCCCACGCAGGCTCTCGCTGTCGGCGGTGTCGGCGACTTGATTGAAGCAAACAAGCCTTGGCAAAAGCAATTGTTGTAGGAGATGAAATAAGCTGATGGTTCTGACCAGCAAGGTCAGAAGGACTGCTCCTTTGGAGGGGAGCAAGGGCCAGTCTGGAGCAACCAGACCAGCGGTGTATTTCATAGAGTTCGTCGCCAAGATGGCTACTAGCCAGCGGGCCAGCAACCGGTTAGGTGCGTCGAGTGGCAAAATGCAGAAGGGCCCCACGCAGATCGTGGAGATGCTGGAGAGCTCACCTTTGGTGCAGATGCTGCTCGGGTATTGGGCTTCTCAGATCCCAAAGCACAACTTGGAGGGAGCCTCAGTTGTTGCACTTGTCAGCTTGTCGTAGTCGTTCCAAGATGGCTGGCTCCACGTGTCTCGGTGCCTCCACGGGTCTCCTCTTTTCAGAGACTGTGGATCGGGCGGTGAGAGGTCTGGAGGTCCAGGTCTTGTCAGTCTCTGGGCTCGGGCTCTGGCGGGAGGCGGCGGCAAAGCAGATGTTGATTCGCTGGATGGTGCTTGCGTTAGCAAGGTGGTCACTCCCTGACCACAGGGGAGATTGGCTTCAGTCCTCTGTGCAGCAGAGCGTCGAAGTTCCCGTCTTCTTCTTAGTGTTAAGTTGATTCCAGGATGTCTGAAGTCTTAGGACACAGCTCCTACCTTTAAGCGGATTCTAGGGGCCGGACTACCTGCTAGGTCCCTCCCTATGGGTGGGACCAGGAAGGGGGGTGGTTACACCCCCAATCCTTTGTCCAGCTCGCCCCAGGCCCGGGAGTGGTGTGCCCCAGGACCGGTTTGAACTGGCATATGCACCGAGGCTCCTTGTGAGCCACAGGCATGTCTGGTTTCTTTCAAGCCCTACCTGACCAATACACAAAATCCTGTCTGGGGTGGTGCACGCACCTCCCCTGGCAGGAAACCCTTTGTCCACACCTCCCAAGCTGGAAGGACTCCCAGCAGCAGGAGGGCAGACTTGTGTCTGTGGTGGCAGCATCCATTTTGTGGAGCTGAGGCTATGTCTGATTTTACCCGGGTTTCAGGTACTGTACATGTCGTGTCCCTCTAGAAGGGTGGAATGCTAACCCCGTCGCCAGAATTGGCGAGGGGTTAGTATTCCAATTCGTATGACACCTTACTCGACATGTTTTGATAAAGCCAAACCAAAGATAGCATTTAACCGCGAGGTTCATAATGCACTTAAGAGTATATGGTATGACGATATCTGGAAACAGTAGAAGGAAGTGGTTCCGACCACTGCAGACAGGCTCAGCTCATGCCAGAGCACCATCTCACATGGAACCAAGCACTCTGCCTTCAGGATTGTTAAGGCCTGCCATAGGAGTGACTTATAGGTCACCAGGTGTCCCATTTAAGGTTAGGTATAGGTATACTACACCTTAGTAAGAGGTGATTACACCAACTTACCCCAGCTGAGTGATCAGCCAGTTGTGTCAAATTGTTAGGCCAAGCCTGGGGTGGCATAATACATGCTTCAGCCCCTGGCAGGCCTTGGGTACACCAATGCCCTGGGTACCTAGTGTACACTGGTACAGTGGCTGACAGGGTGATCCACTTCCAATTGGTTATGCACCTAGGGTGCATAGGTTTAATTTAGTAGAGAGAACAGCAGGCTGGGGGTCTGATTGGCAGGCCCACAGCCTCAATATGTCAAAAACCAGTGAAGCAAAAAGCAAAAATTTGGGGTGACCATAGGATAGCAGACCCTACTCTCCTACAGCCCGCGACAGGAAACAGCGCAAAACGTAACGTGGTCACACCTCAATTTCGCAGTGAAAAATGACCCTTTTTTGGCAAAGTGACTAGCTGTAGTTTTTTAACCCTAGCTCTGCCGGCACCTAGGGAAATCGAGCAAACCTATATATTTTTGAAAACTAGACACCCAGGGGAATCCAGGATGGGGTGACTTGAGTGCCTCCCACTAGGGTCTGTTACCCAGAATCCCTTGCAAACCTAAAAAATTGACAAAAAAGCACATTTACCCCATATTTCTGTGATGGAAAATTCTGGAATCTGCGTGGATCCACAAATTTCCACCCACCCCGCGTTCCCCAAAGTCCTACAAGAAAAATGGTACCTCACTTGTGCGGGTCGCCTGGTGCCCGCGACAGGAAACGGCGCAAAACGCACCGTGGTCACACCTCAATTTTGCAGTGAAAAATGACCCTTTTTTGGCAAAGTGCCTAGCTGTAGTTTTTGAACCCTAGCTCTGCCGGCACCAAGAGAAACCTAGCAAACCTATATATTTTTGAAAATTAGACACCCAGGGGAATCCAGGATGGGGTGACTTGAGTGCCTCCCACCAGGGTCTGTTACCCAGAATCCCTTGCAAACGTAAAAAATGGACAAAAAAACCACATTTTACCCACATTTCTGTGATGGAATGTTCTGGAATCTGCGTGGATCCACAAATTTCCACCCACCCCGCGTTCCCCAAAGTCCTACGAGAAAAATGGTACCTCAGTTGTGCAGGTCGGCTTAGTGCCCGCGACAGGAAACGGCGCAAAACATAATGTGGTCACACCTCAATTTTGCAGTGAAAAATGACCCTTTTTTGGCAAAGTCACTAGCTGTAGTGTTTTAACCCTAGCTCTGCCGGCACCTAGGTAAATCTAGAAAACCTATATATTTTTGAAAACTAGACACCCAGGGGAAATCCAGGAAGGGGTGACTTGAGTGCCACCCACCAGGGTCTGTTACCCAGAATCCCTTGCAAACGTAAAAAATGGACAAAAAAACCACATTTTACCCACATTTCTGTGATGGAATGTTCTGGAATCTGCGTGGATCCACAAATTTCCACCCACCCCGCGTTCCCCAAAGGCCTACAAGAAAAATGGTACCTCACTTGTGCAGGTCGGCTTAGTGCCCGCGACAGGAAACGGCGCAAAACGCAACGTGGTCACACCTCAATTTTGCAGTGAAAAATGACCCTTTTTTGGCAAAGTCACTAGCTGTAGTTTTTTAACCCTAGATCTGCCGGCACCATGGGAAACCTAGCAAACCTATATATTTTTGAAAACTAGACACCCAGGGGAATCCAGGATGGGGTGACGTGAGTGCCTCCCACCAGGGTCTGTTACCCAGAATCCCTTGCACACCTAAAAAATTGACAAAAAAACACATTTGCCCCACATTTCTGTGATGGAAAGTTATGGAATCTGCGTGGATCCACAAATTTCCACCCACCCCGCGTTCCCCAAAGTCCTACAAAAAAAAAAGGTACCTCACTTGTGCGGGTCGCCTAGTGCCCGCGACAGGAAACGGCGCAAAACGCACCGTGGTCACACCTCAATTTTGCAGTGAAAAATGACCCTTTTTTGGCAAAGTGCCTAGCTGTAGTTTTTGAACCCTAGCTCTCCTGGCACCTAGGGAAACCTAGCAAACCTATATATTTTTAACAACTAGACACCCAGGGGAATCTAGGATGGGGTGACTTGAGTGCCTCCCACCAGGGTCTGTTACCCAGAATCCCTTGCAAACCTAATAAATTGACAAAAAAAACACTTTTTCCCCACATTTCTGTGATGGAAAGTTCTGGAATCTGCGTGGATGCACAAATTTCCACCCACCCCACGTTCCCCAAAGACCTAAGAGAAAAATGGTACCTCACTTGTGCGGGCTGCCTAGTGCCCGCGACAGGAAACGGCGCCAAACGCAAAGTGGTCACACCTCAATTTTGCAGTGAAAAATGACCCTTTATTGGAAAAATGCCTAGCTGTAGTGTTTTAACCCTAGCTCTGCCGGCACCTAGGCAAACCTAGAAAACCTATATATTTTTGAAAACTAGACACCCAGGGGAATCCAGGATGGGGTGACTTGAGGGCCTCCCACTAGGGTCTGTTACCCAGAATCCCTTGCAAACCTAAAAAACTGACAAAAAAACACATTTTCCCCAAATTTCTGTGATGGAAAGTTCTGGAATCTGCGTGGATGCACAAATTTCCAACCACCCCGCGTTCCCCAAAGTCCTATGAGAAAAATGGTACCTCACTTGTGCGGGGCGGCCTAGTGCCCGCCACAGGAAACGGCGCAAAACGCACCGTGGTCACACCTCAATTTTGCAGTGAAAAATGACCCTTTTTTGGCAAAGTGCCTAGCTGTAGTTTTTTAACCCTAGCTCTGCCGGCACCTAGGAAAACCTAGCAAACCTATATATTTTTGAAAACTAGATACCCAGAGGAATCCAGGATGTGGTGACTTAAGTGCCTCCCACCAGGGTCTGTTACCCAGAATCCCTTGCAAACCTAAAAAATTGACAAAAAAACACATTTTCCCCACATTCCTATGATGGAAAGTTCTGGAATCTGCGTGGATCTACACATTTCCACCCACCCCGCGTTCCCCGAAGTGCTATGAGAAAAATGGTACCTCACTTGTGCGGGTCGGCCTAGTGCCCGTGACAGGAAACAGCGCAAAACGCAACGTGGTCACACCTCAATTTTGCAGTGAAAAATGACCCTTTTTTGGCAAAGTCACTAGCTGTAGTTTTTTAACCCTAGCTCTGCCGGCACCTAGGGAAACCTAGCAAACCTATATATTTTTGAAAACTAGACACCCAGGGGAGTCCAGGATGGGGTGACTTGACTGCCTCCCACCAGGGTCTGTTACCCAGAATTCCTTGCAAACCTAAATAATTGACAAAAAAAACACATTTTCCCCACATTTCTGTGATGGAAAGTTCTGGAATCTGCGTGGATGCACAAATTTCCACCCACCCCGCGTCCCCCAAAGTCCTACGAGACAAATGGTACCTGTGAGAAGTTGGCCTGGTATATGATGCTCACTAGTTAAAGTGATCACCTTGTACCATGCCAAGCAACCCTTATGGTGTGGTTGTAAGTCAACCTTTTCGGACTAGCTGCCCTAGTGGTAGCGTAGGCTAAGCAGTCTTTGAGGCTAAACTCGTGAAGCGTGTTAAGCCAGCTGTTTTACCAAATGTAACCCCCTTTTATACCAATGAAAGGACACCACACAGATATATATTCAAAATATATATGTATTTATTTCTCAAAGTAACCCCTAGTCTCTTTATGAGCACAGGAGCACAAATCGTCAAACAAGATTACAGTAGAATACACAGAAGTTGCACTTTATATGGATAGGCCCTGGTGGCCGCTCAAACCATATACTAAAATAGTGGTATAAGTACCACGAACAGAAAAGGGAAAAGGCCTAGGGCCTCTAGAATCGCTGGGCCTACAAGCAGCTAACTTCAGTTAGTGACCAGGAGGTCCACGGATGGCGTGTGCAGAGCAAATAGTCACACGCGGGCTCCCATAGGTTTCAATGGGTGCGTAAAAAGTACAAAGTTACTGCAAAGAGGATCTTCCGGATGGACTAGGAACTCAAGATTTGGAACACAGGCACTAGAGATGTAATACTACACTTGGGCACAGGTGTGCCAGCTTTACCTCACCCACAGGAAGCGGGTGCATAGGCCTCGAAGTGCGTCGGGTTTCTTCTATCTGTTCCGTGGAGCCTGAAGACAAAGATGCTGCAGGCGGTCGGTCCGGGAGAGATGCAGTGGATCCAAGAGTGGATCGGAGATGTTGAAGACCTGTAAGCAGAGGGGACAGTGTTCACAGTCACTAGCCAGTGACCGGCGTGGCACCAGGTGGGTACCAGGCAATGTCGGGTGCAAACAGGAAGAAAGGTGTAGCTTGTCTCTGCAACCTTCAGAGAGAAAAGACCCCACTGTCTACACTAAACTGATATCGTTAAGCCCAAGGATGGGTCAAATCAAATAGAGTTAGGCCTCGGGCCGGAGCGAGTTCCAATGAATCAAAGGAGCAAAGAAAATAAAAGAAACATATTTTATTAAGATAACAATGATCTGATAATGATTTTAACCAAAGATATATACAATGGTGATAACTATAAAAACACAGTCCCACACAGAGACACAAACAAGCACACTATCATTCACACGACATATTCATATATGTGAAAAAACCAAAACAAATAGGTTCTTTATATATATAGTATTCTCCGCACATAAAACTTCCCATCCATATTGGAAACGGGCTGATCCAGTCCCGTTTGGTGGAAATAGTTAAAGTTCTTCCAATGGGCCCACAAGGGCAGGAGCCAACGCACGTTTCGGTGTAAACTACACCTTCATCAGGGCAACGACGATGTGCGGTGTGTGGGACAACACAGAACGGGTCTATAATAGAATCATACACAAAAGTGAACACCACAACAAAATGAAATGAAACATCATCAAAATTGATAGAATTATGCTAAAAATCAAGGAACATCATAATCCGTAAATTGATGTACAACAAAGACATACATATATACATATTGCTCTTTTTAACAATTAGATTCCAGAGAACGGCCCGAGGTTAAAATGATATTGGGGTAACAAAGAATCAAACAGGTAGGAGGCTTAAACATAAGGAAGAACAGAGTGCACCCTGCAAGATAGGGTCTATTCATATGAGGACAAGTTTGCAAACCAAGAACTAGGTGTACACCCAAAGTGTGGAATGGAACGGGATAAAAAGAGTGCAAAGGGAATCAGCCAATACAGTAAAACGAAAAATACAAGTGGAAAGAATCACAAAGATTGAATAAGTTTATTATTGTTATAACGTATAGATAAAAGGTCGGAGAAAGAGATATATAAATGATGCAATACCTTTCACAGAACTGTATGCAAATCGACTTTTCAAAACAATATGAAAACTACAAATGCTAAACGTCAAGGGTACAGAAGTGTTCTGTAGAAAAAAAGAATAAACAGGACTTCAGCAAGCGATAATCAGATCAAGCCTAAGGGTCAATAGGGACAGTGTAGGAAAACAGAGTATACAAGAATCCAAGTCATAAGTGGGGAACAAAACACAATATGGAAAAAGCTTACCACGGAGAAGATGAAATACACTATAATCCTAGTTCAAATTTAGGGTGCTGCAGTCAAAGGGCCAACCCCATTCGGCCTATCAGTGGTAGGTCCCCAGATTATGTAAGTCCAGCCCAGGGGGTATTTCTAAGGTGGAAGACAAGAAAGCAATAAATCCAAGAGAGGTCAGCTAAGGACCCGGAATACATGTTGTACCAAAAGCTAAGGAATAAGAGAACTGCATAAATCACCACCTTTGGCTGGTGGTCCAATCGAGTGGTACGCGAATAGTCCACAAGCAGATTCTTGGAGACTCAGCAATTGGGGGGGGTTGCGAGAAAAAACGAGATGAGGCAGATGTCCGGTTCGTCAATGGTGTGGATAATCTGAAAAAACGAAACGGACAATGTGCTTTAAAGTTTCTAAACATGCGAGTGCCTGGTAGGTAGCAAATCTCAGGAGCCAGTAACCTTCCAACACACTCAGGGGGTCAGTGAATAATGAATATCCAAAACGGAAAGAATATTCTTCAGAATAGCAACAACCCCTGCTACAACCCCTGCTACAATGGGACTAATACGAACCAAAAAGGCGGGGAAGGATTTAAATAGGTCCAATGACCTGCCATAGTATTCGAGACCGCAACAGGGCAAACTGAATGGAGACAACGGAGAGTCTTACCGTTGATAAACACGGTGCTCAAACGAAAGTCAATTCCAGCAGGATGAATGCGGTGGTATCAAGTCCGGATGGCAAAGATGACCAGGGCCAAACCGTCCGGTGTTTAAATAGGTCCCAACCTAATTGACAGCCGGAGAGGAATTTGTTCAATGGATTAATCTAGCTGATGACAACTTGACATTCACTGTTCACTCTAGTAGCAACAGGATTGAATTCCTCGATGTGTGGGTAGAGCACAAAAACAACCATCTTTTTGTCTCCCTATACACCAAGCCCACCGCTAGGAACACGTTGCTCCAGTTTGACAGCTACCACCCTCGCTGCCAAAGAGAGGGTATTCCTTTCAGCCAATTTCTCCGACTTCGGAGAAATTGTACTGAGATTAAGGATTTCCTTTACCAGGCTGACATCCTCAAAACTAAACTTTTGGATAGGGGTTACCCCCCTAGATTGGTGAAAAACTCCTTCAAGAGAGCCAGGTACTATAACCGTGACACCATGTTTCAGCATAAAGAGGAGAAGGTCACTGATCGATTGGTTTGTGTCACCCGGCATTCTAACATCAATCATAAAATCCGCCAGACTATCAATTCCCTCTGGTACCTCCTCAATATTGATGATAATGACCGATTATCCAAACCTCTCTTCGCATTTAGAAGGAACAAAAACCTCAGGAACCACCTTGTTCGTGGTAAACTACCTGAACTCCTTAGTCCTCTTCGCCAAATATCCATCACTGGCCTTCCTCCCGTCACGGGTAACCACCGCTGTGGATCCTGTCAAGCATGTCCCAATTCTTTGGTTAGACAAACTCTCAACATCAATAAACGAACCATTAAATTGACGGATATGACTAACTGTCGAACAGCTAATGTGGTTTATGCGATCTTCTGTCCCTGTGACCTTATCTATGTTGGAGAAACAGGCAGGGAATGCCGCCTAAGGATTGGTGAACACAAGTCCAACATCCGTCTGAAAAAAACAGGGGCTCCTCTAGTACCTCACTGGACTAGCTTAGGCCACTCAGAACTTGACCTCAAATGGGTCATTTTGGAAAAAATACATAGCCCGGCGGGTAAGGATCCCACTACCCTCAGAAAGAAGAGGGAGGTTTTTTGGATATACTACCTTGACTCTGTTGCCCAGGGCCTCAACGAACTTTGCCCTTGGGAAAATGCCATTACTTGAGCGTATATTCAATTACCCTCTACATGCTGATTTTCGATTCCTGGTTACTGGAAATTATTTACATATACTTTTTTTCTTTATTATTTTTTTGCAACTGCGCTGCTGACTTATTTATTTATTTTTTTTGCTGTATTTTGCCTGGGCACTTCCTCTGAAAGAGGCTCTCTCCTCTTTTTTTGACCCTTCCCATTTTTGTTTTCACTGCCCCTTTAGATACACTGTGTGACATTGACTTTTTATTGTACCGTGAGCGGGTGTATACAGTATTGTTCACCCGTGTCTGATCATTCCTTGGCTGGGCTTATTGGCAGGACTGGACTCGGCCCCCAGACCCATTCATGTCCGCTATACCGCAGTAATCTCTCCCCTTTCCAAGATGGCCGCCACTTCTATCGGCTTCCCTAGTACTGCTCCCGCGGTCCTTTGTTTATTTCTGCATTCCTGGGACTCCCGCGAGACGATTTCCTCTCCGGCTGTCAATTAGGTTGGGACCTATTTAAACACCGGACGGTTTGGCCCTGGTCATCTTTGCCATCCGGACTTGATACGACCGCATTCATCCTGCTGGAATTGACTTTCGTTTGAGCACCGTGTTTATCAACGGTAAGACTCTCCGTTGTCTCCATTCAGTTTGCCCTGTTGCGGTCTCGAATACTATGGCAGGTCATTGGACCTATTTAAATCCTTCCCCGCCTTTTTGGTTCGTATTAGTCCCATTGTAGCAGGGGTTGTAGCAGGGGTTGTTGCTATTCTGAAGAATATTCTTTCCGTTTTGGATATTCATTATTCACTGACCCCCTGAGTGTGTTGGAAGGTTACTGGCTCCTGAGATTTACTACCTACCAGGCACTCGCATGTTTAGAAACTTTAAAGCACATTGTCCGTTTCGTTTTTTCAGATTATCCACACCATTGACGAACCGGACATCTGCCTCATCTAGTTTTTTCTCGCAACCCCCCCCAATTGCTGAGTCTCCAAGAATCTGCTTGTGGACTATTCGCGTACCACTCGATTGGACCACCAGCCAAAGGTGGTGATTTATGCAGTTCTCTTATTCCTTAGCTTTTGGTACAACATGTATTCCGGGTCCTTAGCTGACCTCTCTTGGATTTATTGCTTTCTTGTCTTCCACCTTAGAAATACCCCCTGGGCTGGACTTACATAATCTGGGGACCTACCACTGATAGGCCGAATGGGGTTGGCCCTTTGACTGCAGCACCCTAAATTTGAACTAGGATTATAGTGTATTTCATCTTCTCCGTGGTAAGCTTTTTCCATATTGTGTTTTGTTCCCCACTTATGACTTGGATTCTTGTATACTCTGTTTTCCTACACTGTCCCTATTGACCCTTAGGCTTGATCTGATTATCGCTTGCTGAAGTCCTGTTTATTCTTTTTTTCTACAGAACACTTCTGTACCCTTGACGTTTAGCATTTGTAGTTTTCATATTGTTTTGAAAAGTCGATTTGCATACAGTTCTGTGAAAGGTATTGCATCATTTATATATCTCTTTCTCCGACCTTTTATCTATACGTTATAACAATAATAAACTTATTCAATCTTTGTGATTCTTTCCACTTGTATTTTTCGTTTTACTGTATTGGCTGATTCCCTTTGCACTCTTTTTATCCCGTTCCATTCCACACTTTGGGTGTACACCTAGTTCTTGGTTTGCAAACTTGTCCTCATATGAATAGACCCTATCTTGCAGGGTGCACTCTGTTCTTCCTTATGTTTAAGCCTCCTACCTGTTTGATTCTTTGTTACCCCAATATCATTTTAACCTCGGGCCGTTCTCTGGAATCTAATTGTTAAAAAGAGCAATATGTATATATGTATGTCTTTGTTGTACATCAATTTACGGATTATGATGTTCCTTGTTTTTTAGCATAATTCTATCAATTTTGATGATGTTTCATTTCATTTTGTTGTGGTGTTCACTTTTGTGTATGATTCTATTATAGACCCGTTCTGTGTTGTCCCACACACCGCACATCGTCGTTGCCCTGATGAAGGTGTAGTTTACACCGAAACGTGCGTTGGCTCCTGCCCTTGTGGGCCCATTGGAAGAACTTTAACTATTTCCACCAAACGGGACTGGATCAGCCCGTTTCCAATATGGATGGGAAGTTTTATGTGCGGAGAATACTATATATATATAAAGAACCTATTTGTTTTGGTTTTTTCACATATATGAATATGTCGTGTGAATGATAGTGTGCTTGTTTGTGTCTCTGTGTGGGACTGTGTTTTTATAGTTATCACCATTGTATATATCTTTGGTTAAAATCATTATCAGATCATTGTTATCTTAATAAAATATGTTTCTTTTATTTTCTTTGCTCCTTTGATTCCTTTGAACTCGCTCCGGCCCGAGGCCTAACTCTATTTGATTTGACCCATCCTTGGGCTTAACGATATCAGTTTAGTGTAGACAGTGGGGTCTTTTCTCTCTGAAGGTTTCCGTTGTTCCCTCTTCCCCTGTCTACCCATCCTATCTTTAGGGACCCCCCTTCTTATGAATAGCTTGTCTCTGCAGCCACGTGGTCCCTGGAGGTCGACGATGTCCAGGAGTCGGTTCACGAGCTGTCCCACGCAGGCTCTCGCTGTCGGCGGTGTCGGCGACTTGATCGAAGCAAACAAGCCTTGGCAAAAGCAATTGTTGTAGGAGATGAAATAAGCTGATGGTTCTGACCAGCAAGGTCAGAAGGACGGCTCCTTTGGAGGGGAGCAAGGGCCAGTCTGGAGCAACCAGACCAGCGGTGTATTTTGTAGAGTTCATCGCCAAGATGGCTACTAGCCAGCGGGCCAGCAACCGGTTAGGCGCGTCGAGTGGCAAAATGCAGAAGGGCCCCCCGCAGATCGTGGAGATGCTGGAGGGCTCACCTTTGGTGCAGATGCTGCTCGGGTGTTGGGCTTCTCAGATCCCAAAGCACAACTTGGAGGGAGCCTCGGTTGTTGCACTTGTCAGCTTGTCGTGGCCGTTTCAAGATGGCTGGCTCCACGTGTCTCGGTGCCTCCACGGGTCTCCTCTTTTCAGGGACTGTGGATCGGGCGGTGAGAGGTCTGGAGGTCCAGGTCTTGTCAGTCTCTGGGCTCGGGCTCCGGCGGGAGGCGGCGGCAAAGCAGACGTTGATTCGCTGGATGGTGCTTGCGTTAGCAAGGTGGTCACTCCCTGACCACAGGGGAGATTGGCTTCAGTCCTCTGGGCAGCAGAGCGTCGAAGTTCCCGTCTTCTTCTTAGTGTTAAGTTGATTCCAGGATGTCTGAAGTCTTAGGACACAGCTCCTACCTTTAAGCGGATTCTAGGGGCCGGACTACCTGCTAGGTCCCTCCCTATGGGTGGGACCAGGAAGGGGGGTGGTTACACCCCCAATCCTTTGTCCAGCTCGCCCCAGGCCCGGGACTGGTGTGCCCCAGGACCGGTTTGAACTGGCATATGCACCGAGGCTCCTTGTGAGCCACAGGCATGTCTGGTTTCTTTCAAGCCCTACCTGACCAATACACAAAATCCTGTCTGGGGTGGTGCATGCACCTCCCCTGGCAGGAAACCCTTTGTCCACACCTCCCAAGCTGGAAGGACTCCCAGCAGCAGGAGGGCAGACTTGTGTCTGTGGTGGCAGCATCCATTTTGTGGAGCTGAGGCCATGTCTGATTTTACCCGGGTTTCAGGTACTGTACATGTCGTGTCCCTCTAGAAGGGTGGAATGCTAACCCCGTCGCCAGAATTGGCGAGGGGTTAGTATTCCAATTCGTATGACACCTTACTCGACATGTTTTGATAAAGCCAAACCAAAGATAGCATTTAACCGCGAGGTTCATAATGCACTTAAGAGTATATGGTATGACGATATCTGGAAACAGTAGAAGGAAGTTGTTCCGACCACTGCAGACAGGCTCAGCTCATGCCAGAGCACCATCTCACATGGAACCAAGCACTCTGCCTTCAGGATTGTTAAGGCCTGCCATAGGAGTGACTTATAGGTTACCAGGTGTCCCATTTAAGGTTAGGTATAGGTATACTACACCTAAGTAAGAGGTGATTACACCAACTTACCCCAGCTGAGTGATCAGCCAGTTGTGTCAAATTGTTAGGCCAAGCCTGGGGTGGCATAATACATGCTGCAGCCCCTGGCAGGCCTTGGGTACACCAATGCCATGGGTACCTAGTGTACACTGGTACAGGGGCTGACAGGGTGATCCACTTCCAATTGGTTATGCACCTAGGGTGCATAGTTTTAATTTAGTAGAGAGAACAGCAGGCTGGGGGTCTGATTGGCAGGCCCACAGCCTCAATATGTCAAAAACCAGTGAAGCAAAAAGCAAAAATTTGGGGTGACCATAGGATAGCAGACCCTACTCTCCTACACAACCCCCCCCCCAAACGCTGGGACATTAAACTAGCCTTGACCAGTCTCGTCTTCATGTCCTAAGTGGAAGTACCTGGAGAGACCATCTGCATTCCCATGGTCAGTACCTGGCCGGTGCTCCACTGTAAAGTCCATCCCCTGTAGGGAAATGGACCACCTAAGCAGTTTGGGGTTTTCACCCTTCATCTGATTTAGCCACAAGAGGGGCTTATGGTCGGTCTGAATCTTGAAGTGAGTGCCAAACAAGTATGGCCTCAGCTTCTTCAGGGCCCATACCACAGCAAAGGCCTCCCTCTCAATAGCTGACCAATTCTTCTCTCTGGGGGTCAACCTTCTGCTAATGAAAGCAATGGGTTGGTCTTGACCATCTACATTAAGTTGTGACAGCACAGCTCCCACACCCAACTCAGAAGCATCTGTTTGGACAATAAACTCTTTGGAGTAGTCAGGACTTTTCAGGATAGGTGCAGAGCACATGGCCTCCTTCAGGTCATCAAATGCCTTTTGACAGCTTACTGTCCACTGAACCTTTTTGGGCATCTTCTTGGATGTCAGATCATTAAGAGGAGTCACAATGGACCCATAGTTCTTAACAAACTTCCTGTAGTACCCAGTCAAGCCCAAGAAAGCTCGAACTTGAGTCTGGGTGGTTGGAGGGGACCAGTCCTTGATGGATTGTATCTTACTCTCCAGTGGTTGAACTTGGCCTCCACCTACAAGGTGGCCCAAATACACAACCTTACTCTGCCCTATCTGGCACTTAGTAGCCTTGATAGTGAGGCCTGCCCTTTGCAGAGCCTCAAGAGCCTTCTTCAGGTGGATCAGGTGATCCTCCCAGGTGGAGCTAAAGACAGCAATGTCATCAAGATATGCTGCGCAAAAGTCATCCAACCCAGTAAGGACTTGGTTCACCAGCCTTTGGAAGGTGGCAGGTGCATTCTTCAGACCAAAGGGCATCACCACAAACTGGTAGTGCCCACCTGGGGTTGAGAATGCTGTTTTGGCCTTAGACTCCTCAGCTAATCTGATTTGCCAATAGCCAGCTGTTAAGTCAAATGTGCTCAAAAACTTTGCAGAAGCTAGTTTGTCTATGAGCTCATCTGCCCTTGGAATAGGGTGTGCATCTGTCCTGGTGACAGCATTGAGTCCTCTGTAATCCACACAGAACCTCATCTCTCTCTTGCCATCTTTGGTGTGAGGTTTGGGGACCAGAACCACTGGGCTAGCCCAGGGGCTCTCTGAGGGTTCAATGACACCTAATTCCAGCATTTTATGTACCTCAGCCTTTATACAGTCCCTGACGTGGTCAGGTTGTCTGTAAAGCTTGTTCTTTACAGGCAGACTGTCACCAGTGTTCACCACATGGGTACACCAGTCAGTTTGACTAGGTATCAAGGAAAACATATGTGAAAATGATTGTAGAACCTGTCTACATTCAGTCTGCTGATGGGCAGTGAGGTTGCCTCCAAGGGTCACTCCTTCAACTGAGCCATCTTCAGGGTTCTGAGACAACAGGTCTGGGAGAGGGTCACTCTCTTCCTCCTGTCTCTCATCTGTAGCCATGAGCAAGCCCATGTCTGCCCTGTCAACATATGCTTTAAGCCTGTTAACATGGAGTACCCTGTGGGGACTCCTGGGAGTTCCTAGGTCGACCAAGTAGGTGACCTCTCCCTTCTTTTCCAGGATTGTATGGGGTCCAGACCATTTGTCTTGGAGTGCTGCTGGGGCCACTGGCTCCAACACCCATACCTTCTGTCCTGGCTGAAACTCAACCAAGACAGCCTTTTGGTCATGCCAAGCTTTCTGTAAGGCCTGGCTTGCCTCAAGGTTTTTGGATGCCTTCTCCATATACTCAGCCATCCTGGAGCGGAGACCAAGTACATAGTCCACTATGTCTAGCTTAGGCTTTTTGAGAGGTAACTCCCATCCTTCCTTCACCAAACACAGTGGGCCTCTCACAGGGTGCCCAAACAACAATTCAAAGGGGCTGTAGCCAACTCCTTTTTGTGGGACCTCTCTGTAAGCAAACAGAAGGCAGGGTAGAAGGATGTCCCATCTTCGCCTGAGCTTTTCAGGTAATCCTTTGATCATACCCTTTAGGGTCTTGTTGAATCTCTCAACAAGCCCATTGCATTGTGGGTGATAAGGGGTGGTGAACTTGTAGTTGACACCACATTCCTTCCACATAGCTGTCAAGTATCCTGACATAAAGTTGGTACCTCTGTCAGATACTACCTCCTTAGGAAACCCCACTCTGGAGAATACTCCCAGCAGGGCCCTGGCCACAACAGGAGCTGTAGTGGTCCTAAGGGGAATTGCCTCTGGATACCTGGTGGCATGATCCACTACCACCAGTATAAATCTGTGCCCAGATGCAGTGGGAGGATCCATGGGACCCACTATATCTATTCCCACTCTTTCAAAGGGGACCCCCACCACAGGTAGTTGTATTAGGGGGGCCTTTGTTGTGCCACCTGATTTGCCACTGGCTTGGCAGGTCACACAGGAGCGACAAAACTCCTTTGTATCTTCATTCATATGAGGCCAGTGAAAGTGAGGGACAAGCCTGTCCCAAGTCTTGTTCTGGCCTAAGTGTCCTGCTAAAGGAATATCATAGGCCAAGGTGAGAAGCAAGCCCCTAAATTGCAGAGGTATAACCAACCTCCTGGTAGCACCAGGCTTGGGGTCCCTAGCCTCTGAATAAAGGAGCCCTTCATCCCAATACACTTTATGGGTACCTTGAGCATTCCCAGCAGCCTCAGCAGCAGCCAGCTGTCTGAGGGGTT
This sequence comes from Triturus cristatus, assembly GCF_964204655.1. Classification (NCBI taxonomy): domain Eukaryota; kingdom Metazoa; phylum Chordata; class Amphibia; order Caudata; family Salamandridae; genus Triturus; species Triturus cristatus. The sequence goes on from NW_028187382.1 coordinate 757,366, forward strand.
CAAGAGAGGGACAGGATAACTGAGCCTGCCTCAAGTCAGCCCTTGAAGGTCCCCCTGTCCCCAGAAACTCAACCTGATCAGGTTCAAGCTCTTCAGGGACAGTTCCTTCAGGGTCCTCTAAATCAGCTTCCTGGGAAGGCTGATCATCACTCTGAGGCAGGGGGGAAGGCACAGCCTTGACCCTCCTGTTCTTCTTCTTGGTAGGTGCTTGGTCCATTGTTCCAGGATCCAAGACCTGAGGTTCAGTGAGGCACTTTTTGGCCTGTGACCTGGTCACAGCAAGGACATGTGATGATATACCTAACATCTCTGCATGAGTCCTGTACTCCACTTCTGACCATAGAGAACTCTCTAGGTCATTGCCCAACAAACATTCTACTGGGAGGTCTGCACTAACCACAACTCTTTTGAGGCCAGTTACCCCTCCCCATGAGAAGTTAACAACTGCCACACTATGTGAAGTAGTGGCATTGCTGGCATTGGTCACCAGGTAGTTCTCACCTGTTATGTACTGTCCAGGGTCCACAAAGCCTGGTGTCACCATAGTGACACTGGCACATGTGTCCCTGTAGGCTTGAGCCACTTTTTCATTTATTAAAGGAGTCTGTCTGTACTTGCCCAGGTTACTGGGGCTCACAGTCAGGGACAAATCAATGTCCCTATCACAGATCAAGACTGCCTGTGTCAGGGTTCTGTCTAAGTCAGAATCTCCTTCAGTTCCCATAGTGATTCCCACTACACCCTTTGTCTGGGGACCAACACTGCTAACAGTAGTACTGGGAGCAGGTGCCTTAGGGGCAACAGTGTTGGGGGCTCCACCCTTTTTGCAATCACTAGTCCAGTGAGTTTTATTTTTGCAATGATTGCACCAGGGTTTCTTTTGACCTTCTTTCTTCTTTTTGGACTGTTGGGACCCACCCTCCTTAGCAGTAGTTTGGGGCCCTGTTGAAGACTTCTGGTCTTTAGGTTTCTGATCTCCACCCTTTTGGTCTGTTTTCTTCTGATCACCCCCTTGGCCCTGGTTCTGGTTCTTTTGCTTAACCCTGATTCTGACCCATTTGTCTGCCTTCTTTCCCAATTCTTGGGGAGAGGTCAGATCAGAGTCAACCAAGTGTTGATGCAGTTGCTGGTTTTGACAGTTATTTAAAATCTGTTCTCTCATCATCAAATTATACAATCCTGTAAAATCAGATACCTTACTTCCCAGCAACCAACCCTCCAAAGCCTTAGTGGCACATTCAACATATTCAGACCAGTCCTGAGTCTGTGTCTTTTGGGTGTCTCTGAACATTAACCTGTACTGTTCAGTGGTTAAGCCTAACCCATCTACCAGAACACTCTTCAGGACTCTGTAATTTCTGACATCCTCTTCTCTAACAGTGAGGAGTCTGTCTCTGCCTCTTCCTTCAAAGGAGAGCCAGAGGATTGCTGCCCACTGGTCTTCAGGAACCTGCTGTACTTTGCAGGCTCTCTCAAGAGCAGTTATCCATTTGTGGATGTCATCCCCACTTTTGTAGGGGGGCACAACCTTAGACAGGTTCCTATTATCAAAGACCCTATCTTTGTCCTTAGGGACAATGCTGCCACCAGTGGGTATAGACCCACTCTCTCTAGGTTTTCTAGCCTTGTTCAGTTTTTCTTCCATCAGGGCTACTTCTAGCTCCTGCTTCCTGATCCTCAGCTGGGCTTCCTGCATTCTGGCCTCATGTTCCCTCCTTTGAGGGGTGGTCATCCTTTTCCTGGAGTGACCTTGAGAGCCTCTAGAGCCATGGGAAGCATTGGAGTCACCTGAGCGATTCCTTTGCCTCCCAAGCCCTGTGTTAAGTCCACTGGGGAGATCCAATGGGGTAAACCCACTGTCAATCCCCAATAGCCTTAGTTTAGCTGGGCCAAGTATAACACTTGGCACTGGGCTAGTTCTCCCTTCATCATCACTACTTTCTGTATCCTCACCACTTTCCTCCCCTGTAGTATGATTCTCATCTAAGGGATGGCTATTGGAACTGGGTACCTCGGTAGCATCTTCAGAAGGGGGGCCTCCTGTTCCTGACCCTAAGGGGGCTAACTGGGAAGCTTTCCTGAGTTCTCTCTGATTCTCATCATTTTGCAAGAGTTCTCTGAGCTCAGCAGAGGTAGGGTTCTTGGGCTGTTTAAGGCCTCTAAGAGTTGCCAAATGCCTGAGCTCATTCTGGTTAAGGGTAGCAAAGCTGGATGGTGCCCTCTGGTGGTCACTCTCAACAGAGATGGGTACAGTGGACCCCTCTGCCCCGGCCATTGCTCTTAAGTGTGGCTGGATGTGTTGCAATCTACCTACACTTGGGTTTACCTACTAAACCTATCTAGTAGTTGTAGTCAGGGTGTGCTACTCCCTTTGCTCTACAACAACTAAGTTCAGTAGAACTTATGTATATCTAATCTTGTTTTATATGTACCTACAGGTACCTATGTGATCTTTCAATTGGTAACCAAGAGATTACAATGGTAAAACACAGCAAGCTCAAATCCCACCGCTGCTCACCAATGTGAGAAGTTGGCCTGGTATATGATGCTCACTAGTTAAAGTGATCACCTTGTACCATGCCAAGCAACCCTTATGGTGTAGTTGTAAGTCAACCTTTTCGGACTAGCTGCCCGAGTGGTAGCGTAGGCTAAGCAGTCTTTGAGGCTAAACTCGTGAAGCGTGTTAAGCCAGCTGTTTTACCAAATGCAACCCCCTTTTATACCAATGAAAGGACACCACACAGATATATATTCAAAATATATATGTATTTATTTCTCAAAGTAACCCCTAGTCTCTTTATGAGCACAGGAGCACAAATCGTCAAACAAGATTACAGTAGAATACACAGAAGTTGCACTTTATATGGATAGGCCCTGGTGGCCGCTCGAACCATATACTAAAATAGTGGTATAAGTACCACGAACAGAAAAGGGAAAAGGCCTAGGGCCTCTAGAATCGCTGGGCCTACAAGGAGCTAACTTCAGTTAGTGACCAGCAGGTCCACGGGTGGCGTGTGCAGAGCAAATAGTCACACGCGTGCTCCCATAGGTTTCAATGGGTGCGTAAAAAGTACAAAGTTACTGCAAAAAGGATCTTCCGGATGGACTAGGAACTCAAGATTTTGAACCCAGGCACTAGAGATGTATTACTACACTTGGGCACAGGTGTGCCAGCTTTACCTCACCCACAGGAAGCGGGTGCATAGGCCTCGAAGTGCGCCGGGTTTCTTCTATCTGTTCCGTGGAGCCTGAAGACAAAGATGCTGCAGGCGGTCGGTCCGGGAGAGATGCAGTGGATCCAAGAGTGGATCGGAGATGTTGAAGACCTGTAAGCAGAGGGGACAGTGTTCACAGTCACTAGCCAGTGACCGGCGTGGCACCAGGTGGGTACCAGGCAATGTCGGGTGCAAACAGGAAGAAAGGTGTAGCTTGTCTCTGCAGCCACGTGGTCCCTGGAGGTCGACGACGTCCAGGAGTCGGTTCACGAGCTGTCTCACGCAGGCTCTCGCTGTCGGCGGTGTCGGCGACTTGATCGAAGCAAACAAGCCTTGGCAAAAGCAATTGTTGTAGGAGATGAAATAAGCTGATGGTTCTGACCAGCAAGGTCAGAAGGACTGCTCCTTTGGAGGGTAGCAAGGGCCAGTCTGGAGCAACCAGACCAGCGGTGTATTTCGTAGAGTTCGTCACCAAGATGGCTACTAGCCAGCGGGCCAGCAACCGGTTAGGCGCGTCGAGTGGCAAAATGCAGAAGGGCCCCCCGCAGATCGTGGAGATGCTGGAGGGCTCACCTTTGGTGCAGATGCTGCTAGGGTGTTGGGCTTCTCAGATCCCAAAGCACAACTTGGAGGGAGCCTCGGTTGTTGCACTTGTCAGCTTGTCGTGGTCGTTTCAAGATGGCTGGCTCCACATGTCTCGGTGCCTCCACGGGTCTCCTCTTTTCAGGGACTGTGGATCGGGCGGTGAGAGGTCTGCAGGTCCAGGTCTTGTCAGTCTCTGGGCTCGGGCTCCGGCGGGAGGCGGCGGCAAAGCAGACGTTGATTCGCTGGATGGTGCTTGCGTTAGCAAGGTGGTCACTCCCTGACCACAGGGGAGATTGGCTTCAGTCCTCTGGGCAGCAGAGCGTCGAAGTTCCCGTCTTCTTCTTAGTGTTAAGTTGATTCCAGGATGTCTGAAGTCTTAGGACACAGCTCCTACCTTTAAGCGGATTCTAGGGGCCGGACTACCTGCTAGGTCCCTCCCTATGGGTGGGACCAGGAAGGGGGGTGGTTACACCCCCAATCCTTTGTCCAGCTCGCCCCAGGCCCGGGACTGGTGTGCCCCAGGACCGGTTTGAACTGGCATATGCACCGAGGCTCCTTGTGAGCCACAGGCATGTCTGGTTTCTTTCAAGCCCTACCTGACCAATACACAAAATCCTGTCTGGGGTGGTGCATGCACCTCCCCTGGCAGGAAACCCTTTGTCCACACCTCCCAAGCTGGAAGGACTCCCAGCAGCAGGAGGGCAGACTTGTGTCTGTGGTGGCAGCATCCATGTTGTGGAGCTGAGGCTATGTCTGATTTTACCCGGGTTTCAGGTACTGTACATGTCGTGTCCCTCTAGAAGGGTGGAATGCTAACCCCGTAGCCAGAATTGGCGAGGGGTTAGTATTCCAATTCGTATGACACCTTACTCGACATGTTTTGATAAAGCCAAACCAAAGATAGCATTTAACCGCGAGGTTCATAATGCACTTAAGAGTATATGGTATGACGATATCTGGAAACAGTAGAAGGAAGTTGTTCCGACCACTGCAGACAGGCTCAGCTCATGCCAGAGCACCATCTCACATGGAACCAAGCACTCTGCCTTCAGGATTGTTAAGGCCTGCCATAGGAGTGACTTATAGGTTACCAGGTGTCCCATTTAAGGTTAGGTATAGGTATACTACACCTAAGTAAGAGGTGATTACACCAACTTACCCCAGCTGAGTGATCAGCCAGTTGTGTCAAATTGTTAGGCCAAGCCTGGGGTGGCATAATACATGCTGCAGCCCCTGGCAGGCCTTGGGTACACCAATGCCCTGGGTACCTAGTGTACACTGGTACAGGGGCTGACAGGGTGATCCACTTCCAATTGGTTATGCACCTAGGGTGCATAGTTTTAATTTAGTAGAGAGAACAGCAGGCTGGGGGTCTGATTGGCAGGCCCACAGCCTCAATATGTCAAAAACCAGTGAAGCAAAAAGCAAAAATTTGGGGTGACCATAGGATAGCAGACCCTACTCTCCTACACAACCCCCCCCCCCAAACGCTGGGACATTAAACTAGCCTTGACCAGTCTCGTCTTCATGTCCTAAGTGGAAGTACCTGGAGAGACCATCTGCATTCCCATGGTCAGTACCTGGCCGGTGCTCCACTGTAAAGTCCATCCCCTGTAGGGAAATGGACCACCTAAGCAGTTTGGGGTTTTCACCCTTCATCTGATTTAGCCACAAGAGGGGCTTATGGTCGGTCTGAATCTTGAAGTGAGTGCCAAACAAGTATGGCCTCAGCTTCTTCAGGGCCCACACCACAGCAAAGGCCTCCCTCTCAATAGCTGACCAATTCTTCTCTCTGGGGGTCAACCTTCTGCTAATAAAAGCAATGGGTTGGTCTTGACCATCTACATTAAGTTGTGACAGCACAGCTCCCACACCCAACTCAGAAGCATCTGTTTGGACAATAAACTCTTTGGAGTAGTCTGGACTTTTCAGGATAGGTGCAGAGCACATGGCCTCCTTCAGGTCATCAAATGCCTTTTGACAGCTTACTGTCCACTGAACCTTTTTGGGCATCTTCTTGGATGTCAGATCATTAAGAGGAGTCACAATGGACCCATAGTTCTTAACAAACTTCCTGTAGTACCCTGGCAAGCCCAAGAAAGCTCGAACTTGAGTCTGGGTGGTTGGAGGGGACCAGTCCTTGATGGATTGTATCTTACTCTCCAGTGGTTGAACTTGGCCTCCACCTACAAGGTGGCCCAAATATACAACCTTACTCTGCCCTATCTGGCACTTAGTAGCCTTGATAGTGAGGCCTGCCCTTTGCAGAGCCTCAAGAGCCTTCTTCAGGTGGATCAGGTGATCCTCCCAGGTGGAGCTAAAGACAGCAATGTCATCCAGATATGCTGCGCAAAAGTCATCCAACCCAGTAAGGACTTGGTTCACCAGCCTTTGGAAGGTGGCAGGTGCATTCTTCAGACCAAAGGGCATCACCACAAACTGGTAGTGCCCACCTGGGGTTGAGAATGCTGTTTTGGCCTTAGACTCCTCAGCTAATCTGATTTGCCAATAGCCAGCTGTTAAGTCAAATGTGCTCAAAAACTTTGCAGAAGCTAGTTTGTCTATGAGCTCATCTGCCCTTGGAATAGGGTGTGCATCTGTCCTGGTGACAGCATTGAGTCCTCTGTAATCCACACAGAACCTCATCTCTCTCTTGCCATCTTTGGTGTGAGGTTTGGGGACCAGAACCACTGGGCTAGCCCAGGGGCTCTCTGAGGGTTCAATGACACCTAATTCCATCATTTTATGTACCTCAGCCTTTATACAGTCCCTGACGTGGTCAGGTTGTCTATAAAGCTTGTTCTTTACAGGCAGACTGTCACCAGTGTCCACCACATGGGTACACCAGTCAGTTTGACTAGGTATCAAGGAAAACATATGTGAAAATGATTGTAGAACCTGTCTACATTCAGTCTGCTGATGGGCAGTGAGGTTGCCTCCAAGGGTCACTCCTTCAACTGAGCCATCTTCAGGGTTCTGAGACAACAGGTCTGGGAGAGGGTCACTCTCTTCCTCCTGTCCCTCATCTGTAGCCATGAGCAAGCCCATGTCTGCCCTGTCAACATATGCTTTAAGCCTGTTAACATGGAGTACCCTGTGGGGACTCCTGGGAGTTCCTAGGTCGACCAAGTAGGTGACTTCTCCCTTCTTTTCCAGGATTGTATGGGGTCCAGACCATTTGTCTTGGAGTGCTGCTGGGGCCACTGGCTCCAACACCCATACCTTCTGTCCTGGCTGAAACTCAACCAAGACAGCCTTTTGGTCATGCCAAGCTTTCTGTAAGGCCTGGCTTGCCTCAAGGTTTTTGGATGCCTTCTCCATATACTCAGCCATCCTGGAGCGGAGACCAAGTACATAGTCCACTATGTCTAGCTTAGGCTTTTTGAGAGGTAACTCCCATCCTTCCTTCACCAAACACAGTGGGCCTCTCACAGGGTGCCCAAACAACAATTCAAAGGGGCTGTAGCCAACTCCTTTTTGTGGGACCTCTCTGTAAGCAAACAGAAGGCAGGGTAGAAGGATGTCCCATCTTGGCCTGAGCTTTTCAGGTAATCCTTTGATCATACCCTTTAGGGTCTTGTTGAATCTCTCAACAAGCCCATTGCATTGTGGGTGATAAGGGGTGGTGAACTTGTAGTTGACACCACATTCCTTCCACATAGCTGTCAAGTATCCTGACATAAAGTTGGTACCTCTGTCAGATACTACCTCCTTAGGAAACCCCACTCTGGAGAATACTCCCAGCAGGGCCCTGGCCACAACAGGAGCTGTAGTGGTCCTAAGGGGAATTGCCTCTGGATACCTGGTGGCATGATCCACTACCACCAGTATAAATCTGTGCCCAGATGCAGTGGGAGGATCCATGGGACCCACTATGTCTATTCCCACTCTTTCAAAGGGGACCCCCACCACAGGTAGTGGTATTAGGGGGGCCTTTGTTGTGCCACCTGATTTGCCACTGGCTTGGCAGGTAACACAGGAGCGACAAAACTCCTTTGTATCTTCATTCATGTGAGGCCAGTGAAAGTGAGGGACAAGTCTGTCCCAAGTCTTGTTCTGGCCTAAGTGTCCTTCTAAAGGAATGTCATGGGCCAAGGTAAGAAGGAAGCCCCTAAATTGCAGAGGTATAACCAACCTCCTGGTTGCACCAGGCTTGGGGTCTCTAGCCTCTGAATAAAGGAGCCCTTCATCCCAATACACTTTATGGGTACCTTGAGCATTCCCAGCAGCCTCAGCAGCAGCCAGCTGTCTGAGGGGTTCAAGAGAGGGACAGGATAACTGAGCCTGCCTCAAGTCAGCCCTTGAAGGTCCCCCTGTCCCCAGAAACTCAACCTGATCAGGTTCAAGCTCTTCAGGGACAGTTCCTTCAGGGTCCTCTAGATCAGCTTCCTGGGAAGGCTGATCATCACTCTGAGGCAGGGGGGAAGGCACAGCCTTGACCCTCCTGTTCTTCTTCTTGGTAGGTGCTTGGTCCATTGTTCCAGGATCCAAGACCTGAGGTTCAGTGAGGCACTTTTTGGCCTGTGACCTGGTCACAGCAAGGACATGTGATGATATACCTAACATCTCTGCATGAGTCCTGTACTCCACTTCTGACCATAGAGAACTCTCTAGGTCATTGCCCAACAAACATTCTACTGGGAGGTCTGCACTAACCACAACCCTTTTAAGGCCAGTTACCCCTCCCCATGAGAAGTTAACAACTGCCACACTGTGTGAAGTAGTGGCATTGCTGGCATTGGTCACCAGGTAGTTCTCACCTGGTATGTACTGTCCAGGGTCCACAAAGCCTGGTGTCACCATAGTGACACTGGCACATGTGTCCCTGTAGGCTTGAGCCACTTTGTCATTAATTAAAGTAGTCTGTCTGTACTTGCCCAGGTTACTGGGGCTCACAGTCAGGGACAAATCAATGTCCCCATCACAGATCAAGACTGCCTGTGTCAGGGTTCTGTCTAAGTCAGAATCTCCTTCAGTTCCCATAGTGATTCCCACTACACCCTTTGTCTGGGGACCAACACTGCTAACAGTAGTACTGGGAGCAGGTGCCTTAGGGGCAACAGTGTTGGGGGCTCCACCCTTTTTGCAATCACTAGTCCAGTGAGTTGTATTTTTGCAATGATTGCACCAGGGTTTCTTTTGACCTTCTTTCTTCTTTTTGGACTGTTGTTGGGACCCACCCTCCTTAGCAGTAGTTTGGGGCCCTGTTGAAGACTTCTGGTCTTTAGGTTTCTGATCTCCACCCTTTTGGTCTGTTTTCTTCTGATCACCCCCTTGGCCCTGGTTCTGGTTCTTTTGCTTAACCCTGGTTCTGACCCATTTGTCTGCCTTCTTTCCCAATTCTTGGGGAGAGGTCAGATCAGAGTCAACCAAGTGTTGATGCAGTTGCTGGTTTTGACAGTTATTTAAAATCTGTTCTCTCATCATCAAATTATACAATCCTGTAAAATCAGATACCTTACTTCCCAGCAACCAACCCTCCAAAGCCTTAGTGGCACATTCAACATATTCAGACCAGTCCTGAGTCTGTGTCTTTTGGGTGTCTCTGAACATTAACCTGTACTGTTCAGTGGTTAAGCCTAACCCATCCACCAGAACACTCTTCAGGACTCTGTAGTTTCTGACATCCTCTTCTCTAACAGTGAGGAGTCTGTCTCTGCCTCTTCCTTCAAAGGAGAGCCAGAGGATTGCTGCCCACTGGTCTTCAGGAACCTGCTGTACTTTGCAGGCTCTCTCAAGAGCAGTTATCCATTTGTGGATGTCATCCCCACTTTTGTAGGGGGGCACAACCTTAGACAGGTTCCTATTATCAAAGACCCTATCTTTGTCCTTAGGGACAATGCTGCCACCAGTGGGTATAGACCCACTCTCTCTAGGTTGCCTAGCCTTGTTCAGTTTTTCTTCCATCAGGGCTACTTCTAGCTCCTGCTTCCTGATCCTCAGCTGGGCTTCCTGCATTCTGGCCTCATGCTCCCTCCTCTGAGGGGTGGTCAGTCTCCTTCTGGAGTGACCTTGAGAGCCTCTAGAGCCATGGGAAGCATTGGAGTCACCTGAGCGATTCCTTTGCGTTCCAAGCCCTGTGTTAAGTCCACTGGGGAGATCCAATGGGGTGAACCCACTGTCAGTCCCCAATAGCCTTAGTTTAGCTGGGCCAAGTATAACACTTGGCACTGGGCTAGATCTCCCTTCATCCCCACTCACATCTGTATCCCCATCACTTTCTTCCTCTGTGGTAGGCATCCCATCTAAGGGGTGACTATTGGAAGGGGGTACCTCTGTGGCATCTTCAGAAGGGGGGCCTCCTGTTCCTGACCCTAAGGGGGCTAACTGGGAAGCTTTCTTGAGTTCTCTCTGATTCTCATCATTCTGTAAGAGTTCTCTGAGCTCAGCAGAGGTAGGGTTCTTGGGCTGTTTAAGGCCTCTAAGAGTTGCCAAATGCCTGAGCTCATTCTGATTAAGGGTAGCAAAGCTGGATGGTGCCCTCTGGGGGTCACTCTCAACAGAGATGGGTACAGTGGACCCCTCTGCCCCGGCCATTGCTCTTAAGTGTGGGTGGATGTGTTGCAATCTACCTACACTTGGGTTTACCTACTAAACCTATCTAGTAGTTGTAGTCAGGGTGTGCTACTCCCTTTGCTCTACAACAACTAAGTTCAGTAGAACTTATGTATATCTAATCTTGTTTTATATGTACCTACAGGTACCTATGTGATCTTTCAATTGATAACCAAGAGATTACAATGGTAAAATACAGCAAGCTCAAATCCAACCGCTGCTCACCAATGTGAGAAGTTGGCCTGGTATATGATGCTCACTAGTTAAAGTGATCACCTTGTACCATGCCAAGCAACCCTTATGGTGTGGTTGTAAGTCAACCTTTTCGGACTAGCTGCCCTAGTGGTAGCGTAGGCTAAGCAGTCTTTGAGGCTAAACTCGTGAAGCGTGTTAAGCCAGCTGTTTTACCAAATGCAACCCCCTTTTATACCAATGAAAGGACAGCACACAGATATACATTCAAAATATATATGTATTTATTTCTCAAAGTAACCCCTAGTCTCTTTATGAGCACAGGAGCACAAATCGTCAAACAAGATTATCACAGAATACACAGAAGTTGCACGTTATATGGATAGGCCCTGGTGGCCACTCGAACCATATACTAAAATAGTGGTATAAGTACCACGAACAGAAAAGGGAAAAGGCCTAGGGCCTCTAGAAGCGCTGGGCCTACAAGGAGCTAACGTCAGTTAGTGACCAGGAGGTCCACGGGTGGCGTGTGCAGAGCAAATAGTCACACGCGTGCTACCATAGGTTTCAATGGGTGCGTAAAAAGTACAAAGTTACTGCAAAGAGGATCTTCCGGATGGACTAGGAACTCAAGATTTGGAACACAGGCACTAGAGATGTAATACTACACTTGGACACAGATGTGCCAGCTTTACCTCACCCACAGGAAGCGGGTGCATAGGCCTCGAAGTGCGTCGGGTTTCTTCTATCTGTTCCGTGGAGCTTGAAGACAAAGATGCTGCAGGCGGTCGGTCCGGGAGAGATGCAGTGGATCCAAGAGTGGATCGGAGATGTTGAAGACCTGTAAGCAGAGGGGACAGTGTTCACAGTCACTAGCCAGTGACCAGCGTGGCACCAGGTGGGTACCAGGCAATGTCGGGTGCAAACAGGAAGAAAGGTGTAGCTTGTCTCTGCAGCCACATGGTCCCTGGAGGTCGACGACGTCCAGGAGTCGAGTCACGAGCTGTCCCACGCAGGCTCTCGCTGTCGGCAGTGTCGGCGACTTGATCGAAGCAAACAAGCCTTGGCAAAAGCAATTGTTGTAGGAAAAGGAAATAAGCTGATGGTTCTGACCAGCAAGGTCAGAAGGACTGCTCCTTTGGAGGGGAGCAAGGGCTAGTCTGGAGCAACCAGACCAGCGGTGTATTTCTTGAAGTACGTCGCCAAGATGGCTACTAGCCAGCGGGCCAGCAACCGGTTAGGCGCGTCGAGTGGCAAAATGCAGAAGGGCCCCACGCAGATCGTGGAGATGCTGGAGGGCTCACCTTTGGTGCAGATGCTGCTCGGGGGTGGGGCTTCTCAGATCCCAAAGCACAACTTGGAGGGAGCCTCTGTTGTTGCACTTGTCAGCTTGTCGTAGTCGTTCCAAGATGGCTGGCTCCACGTGTCTCGGTGCCTCCACGGGTCTCCTCTTTTCAGGGACTGTGGATCGGGCGGTGAGAGGTCTGGAGGTCCAGGTCTTGTCAGTCTCTGGGCTCAGGCTCCGGCGGGAGGCGGCGGCAAAGCAGACGTTGATTCGCTGGATGGTGCTTGCGTTAGCAAGGTGGTCACTCCCTGACCACAGGGGAGATTGGCTTCAGTCCTCTGTGCAGCAGAGCGTCGAAGTTCCCGTCTTCTTCTTAGTTTTAAGTTGATTCCAGGATGTCTGAAGTCTTAGGACACAGCTCCTACCTTTAAGCGGATTCTAGGGGCCGGACTACCTGCTAGGTCCCTCCCTATGGGTGGGACCAGGAAGGGGGGTGGTTACACCCCCAATCCTTTGTCCAGCTCGCCCCAGGCCCGGGACTGGTGTGCCCCAGGACCGGTTTGAACTGGCATATGCACCGAGGCTCCTTGTGAGCCACAGGCATGTCTGGTTTCTTTCAAGCCCTACCTGACCAATACACAAAATCCTGTCTGGGGTGGTGCACGCACCTCCCCTGGCAGGAAACCCTTTGTCCACACCTCCCAAGCTGGAAGGACTCCCAGCAGCAGGAGGGCAGACTTGTGTCTGTGGTGGCAGCATCCATTTTGTGGAGCTGAGGCTATGTCTGATTTTACCCGGGTTTCAGGCACTGTACATGTCGTGTCCCTCTAGAAGGGTGGAATGCTAACCCCGTCGCCAGAATTGGCGAGGGGTTAGTATTCCAATTCGTATGACACCTTACTCGACATGTTTTGATAAAGCCAAACCAAAGATAGCATTTAACCGCGAGGTTCATAATGCACTTAAGAGTATATGGTATGACGATATCGGGAAACAGTAGAAGGAAGTTGTTCCGACCACTGCAGACAGGCTCAGCTCATGCCAGAGCACCATCTCACATGGAACCACGCACTCTGCCTTCAGGATTGTTAAGGCCTGCCATAGGAGTGACTTATAGGTTACCAGGTGTCCCATTTAAGGTTAGGTATAGGTATACTACACCTAAGTAAGAGGTGATTACACCAAATTACCCCAGCTGAGTGATCAGCCAGTTGTGTCAAATTGTTAGGCCAAGCCTGGGGTGGCATAATACATGCTGCAGCCCCTGGCAGGCCTTGGGTACACCAATGCCCTGGGTACCTAGTGTACACTGGTACAGGGGCTGACAGGGTGATCCACTTCCAATTGGTTATGCACCTAGGGTGCATAGTTTTAATTTAGTAGAGAGAACAGCAGGCTGGGGGTCTGATTGGCAGGCCCACAGCCTCAATATGTCAAAAACCAGTGAAGCAAAAAGCAAAAATTTGGGGTGACCATAGGATAGCAGACCCTACTCTCCTACAGGAAACCTAGAAAACCTATATATTTTTGAAAACTAGACACCCAGGGGAATCCAGGATGGGGTGACTTGAGTGCCTCCCACCAGGGTCTGTTACCCAGAATCCCTTGAAAACCTAAAATATTGACAAAAAAAACACATTTTCCCCACATTCCTGTGATGGAAAGTTCTGGAATCTGCGTGGATGCACAAATTTCCACCCACCCCACGTTCCCCAAAGTCCTACAAGAAAAATGGTACCTCACTTGTGCGGGGCAGCCTAGTGCCCGTGACAGGAAACGCCGCAAAACGCAACGTGGTCACACTTCAATTTTGCAGTGAAAAATGACCCTTTTTTGGCAAAGTGACTAGCTGTAGTTTTGTAACCCTAGCTCTGCCGGCACCTAGGGAAACCTAGCAAACCTGTATATTTTTGAAAACTAGAAACACAGAAGAATCCAGGATGGGGTGACTTCAGTGCCTTCCACCAGGGTCTGTTACCCAGAATCCCTTGCAAACCTAAAAAATTGACAAAAAAACACATTTTCCCCACATTTCTGCGATGGTAAGTTCTGGAATCTGCGTGGATCTACAAATTTCCACCCACCCCGCGTTCCCCAAAGTCCTATGAGAAAAATGGTACCTCACTTGTGTGGGTCGCCTAGTGCCCGTGACAGGAAACAGCGTGAAACGCAACATGCTCACACCTCAATTTTGCAGTGAAAAATGACACTTTTTTGGCAAAGTGCCTAGCTGTAGTTTTAGAACGCTAGCTCTGCCAGCACCTAGGGAAACCTAGCAAACCTATATATTTTTGAAAGCTAGACACCCAGGGGAATCCAGGATGTGGTGAGTTGAGTGCCTCCCACCAGGGTCTGTTACCCAGAATCCCTTGCAAACCTAAAAAATTGACCAAGAAAAACACATTTTCCCCACATTTCTTAGATGGAAAGTTCTGGAATCTGCGTGGATGCACAAATTTCCACCCACCCCGCGTTCCCCAAAGTCCTACAAGAAAAATGGTACCTCACTTGTGTGGGGCAGCCTAGTGCCCGTGACAGCAAACGGGGCAAAACGCAACGTGGTCACACTTCAATTTTGCAGTGAAAAATGACCCTTTTTTGGCAAAGTGACTAGCTGTAGTTTTTTAACCCTAGCTCTGCCGGCACCTAGGGAAACCTAGCAAACCTATATATTTTTGAAAACTAGACACCCAGGGGAATCCAGGATGGGGTGACTTGAGTGCCTCCCACCAGGGTCTGTTACCCAGAATCCCTTGCAAACCTAAAAAATTGACAAAAAAACACATTTACCCCACATTTCTGTGATGGAAAGTTCTGGAATCTGCGTGGATCTACAATTTCCACCCACCCCGCGTTCCCCAAAGTCCTATGAGAAAAATGGTACCTCACTTGTGCGGGTCGGCCTAGTGCCCACGACAGGAAACGGCGCAAAACGCAACGTGGTCACACCTCAATTTTACAGTGAAAAATGACCCTTTTTTGGCAAAGTGACTAGCTGTAGTTTTTTAACCCTAGCTCTGCCGGCACCTAGGGAAACCTAGCAAACCTATATATTTTTGTAAACTAGACACCCAGGGGAATCCAGGATGGGGTGACTTGAGTGCCTCCCACCAGGGTCTGTTACCCAGAATCCCTTGCAAACATAAAAAATGGACAAAAAAACACATTTTCCCCACATTTCTGTGATGGAAAATTCTGGAACCTGCGTGGATCCACAAATATCCACAAACCCCGCGTTCCCCAAAGTCCTACAAAAAAAATGGTACCTCACTTTTGCGGGTCGCCTGGTGCCCGCGACAGGAAACGGCGCAAAACACACCGTGGTCACACCTCAATTTTGAAGTGAAAAATGACCCTTTTTTGGCAAAGTGCCTAGCTGTAGTTTTTGAACCCTAGCTCTGCCGGCACCTAGGGAAACCTAGCAAACCTATATATTTTTGAAAACTAGACACCCAGGGGAATCCAGGATGGGGTGACTTGAGTGCCTCCCACCAAGGTCTGTTACCCAGAATTCCTTGCAAACCTAAAAAATTGACAAAAAAAACACATTTTCCCCACATTTCTGTGATGGAAAGTTCTGGAATCTGCGTGGATGCACAAATTTCCACCCACCCCGCGTTCCCCAAAGTCCTACGAAAAAAATGGTACCTCACTTGTGCGGGGCGGCCTATTGCCCGCGACAGGAAACGGCGCAAAACGCAACGTGGTCACACCTCAATTTTGCAGTGAAAAATGACCCTTTTTTGGCAAAGTGCCTAGCTGTAGTTTTTGAACCCTAGCTCTGCCGGCACCTAGGGAAACCTAGCGAACCTATATAGTTTTGAAAACTAGACACCCAGGGGAATCCAGGATGTGGTGAGTTGAGTGCCTCCCACCAGGGTCTGTTACCCAGAATCCCTTGCAAACCTAAAAAATTGACAAAAAAAAAACACATTTTCCCCACATTTCTGTGATGGAAAGTTTTGGAATCTGCGTGGATGCACAAATTTCCACCCACCCCATGTTCCCCAAAGTCCTACAAGAAAAATGGTACCTCACTTGTGCGGGGCAGCCTAGTGCCCGTGACAGGAAACGCCGCAAAACGCAACGTGGTCACACCTCAATATGCAGTGAAAAATGACCCTTTTTTGGCAAAGTGCCTAGCTGTAGTTTTTGAACCCTAGCTCTGCCGGCACCTAGGGAAACCTAGCAAACCTATATATTTTTTAAAACTAGACACCCAGGGGAATCTAGGATGGGGTGACTTGAGGGCCTCCCACTAGGGTCTGTTACCCAGAATCCCTTGCAAACCTAATAAATTGACAAAAAAACACTTTTACCCCACATTTCTGTGATGGAAAGTTCTGGAATCTGCATGGATGCACAAATTTCCACCCACCCCGCCTTCCCCAAAGACCTACGAGAAAAATGGTACCTCACTTGTTCGGGTCGCCTAGTGCCCGCGACAGGAAACGGCGCAAAATGCACCGTGGTCACACCTCAATTTTGCAGTGAAAAATGACCCTTTTTTGGCAAAGTGACTAGCTGTAGTTTTTTAATCCTAGCTCTGCCGGCATCTAAGGAAACCTAGCAAACCTATATATTTTTGTAAACTAGACACCCAGGGGAATCCAGGATGGGGTGACTTGAGTGCATCCCACCAGGTTCTGTTACCCAGAATCCCTTGCACACCAAATAAATTTACAAAAAAAACACATTTGCCCCACATTTCTGTGATGGAAAGTTCTGGAATCTGCGTGGATGCACAAATTTCCACCCACCCCGCGTTCCCCAAAGTCCTACGAGAAAAATGGTACCTCACTTGTGCGGGGCGGCCTAGTGCCTGCGACAGGAAACGGCGCAAAACGCAACGTGGTCACACCTCAATTTTGCAGTGAAAAATGACCCTTTTTTGGCAAAGTGACTAGCTGTAGATTTTGAACCCTAGCTCTGACGGCACCTAGGGAAACCTAGCAAAACTATATATTTATGAAAACTAGACACCCAGGGGAATCCAGGATGGGGTGACTTGAGTGCCTCCCACTAGGGTCTGTTACCCAGAATCCCTTGCAAACGTAAACAATGGACAAAAAAAACAAATTTTCCCCACATTTCTGTGTTGGAAAGTTCTGGAATCTGCGTGGATCCACAAATTTCCACCCACCCCGCGTTCCCCAAAGTCCTACGAGAAAAATGGTACCTCACTTGTGTGGGTCGCCTAGTGCCCGCGACAGGAAACGGCGTGAAACGCAACATGCTCACACCTCAATTTTGCAGTGAAAAATGACACTTTTTTAGCAAAGTGCCTAGCTGTAGTTTTTGAACGCTAGCTCTGCCAGCACCTAGGGAAACCTATCAAACCTATATATTTTTGAAAGCTAGACACCAAGGGGAATCCAGGATGTGGTGAGTTGAGTGCCTCCCACCAGGGTCTGTTACCCAGAATCCCTTGCAAACCTAAAAAATTGACCAAGAAAAACACATTTTCCCCACATTTCTGTGATGGAAAGTTCTGGAATCTGCGTGGATGCACAAATTTCCACCCACCCCGCGTTCCCCAAAGTCCTACAAGAAAAATGGTACCTCACTTGTGTGGGGCAGCCTAGTGCCCGTGACAGGAAACGGGGCAAAACGCAACGTGGTCACACTTCAATTTTGCAGTGAAAAATGACCCTTTTTTGGCAAAGTGACTAGCTGTAGTTTTTTAACCCTAGCTCTGCCGGCACCTAGGGAAACCTAGCAAACCTGTATATTTTTGAAAACTAGACACCCAGGGGAATCCAGGATGGGGTGACTTGAGTGCCTCCCACCAGGGTCTGTTACCCAGAATCCCTTGCAAACCTAAAAAATTGACAAAAAAACACATTTTTCCCACATTTCTGTGATGGAAAGTTCTGGAATCTGCGTGGATCCACAAATTTCCACCCACCCCGCGTTCCCCAAAGTCCTATGAGAAAAATGGTACCTCACTTGTGCGGGTCGGCCTAGTGCCCGCGACAGGAAACGGCGCAAAACGCAACGTGGTCACACTTCAATTTTGCAGTGAAAAATGACCCTTTTTTGGCAAAGTGACTAGCTGTAGTTTTTTAATCCTAGCTCTGCCGGCACCTAGGGAAACCTAGCAAACCTGTATATTTTTGAAAACTAAACACCCAGGGGAATCCAGGCTGGGGTGACTTGAGTGCCTCCCACCAGGGTCTGTTACCCAGAATCCCTTGCAAACCTAAAAAATTGACAAAAAAACACATTTTCCCCACATTTCTGTGATGGAAAGTTCTGGAATCTGCGTGGATCCACAAATTTCCACCCCCCCCGCGTTTCCCAAAGTCCTACGAGAGAAATGGTACCTCACTTGAGCGGGTCGCCTAGTGCCCGCGACAGGAAACGGTGCAAAATGCACCGTGGTCACACCTCAATATGCAGTGAAAAATGACCCTTTTTTGGCAAAGTGCCTAGCTGTAGTTTTTGAACCCTAGCTCTGCCGGCACCTAAGTAAACCTAGCAAACCTATATATTTTTGAAAACTAGACACCCAGGGGAATCTAGGATGGGGTGACTTGAGGGCTTCCCACCAGGGTCTGTTACCCAGAATCCCTTGCAAACCTAATAAATTGACAAAAAAAACACTTTTTCCCCACATTTCTGTGATGGAAAGTTCTGAAATCTGCGTGGATGCACAAATTTCCACCCACCCCGCGTTCCCCAAAGTCCTACGAGAAAAATGGTACCTCACTTGTGTGGGGCGGCCTAGTGCCTGCGACAGGAAACGGCGCAAAACGCAACGTGGTCACACCTCAATTTTGCAGTGAAAAATGACCCTTTTTTGGCAAAGTGACTAGCTGTAGATTTTGAACCCTAGCTCTGACGGCACCTAGGGAAACCTAGCAAAACTATATATTTATGAAAACTAGACACCCAGGGGAATCCAGGATGGGGTGACTTGAGTGCCTCCCACTAGGGTCTGTTACCCAGAATCCCTTGCAAACGTAAACAATGGACAAAAAAAACAAATTTTCCCCACATTTCTGTGATGGAAAGTTCTGGAATCTGCGTGGATCCACAAATTTCCACCCACCCCGCGTTCCCCAAAGTCCTACGAGAAAAATGGTACCTCACTTGTGTGGGTCGCCTAGTGCCCGCGACAGGAAACGGCGTGAAACGCAACATGCTCACACCTCAATTTTGCAGTGAAAAATGACACTTTTTTGGCAAAGTGCCTAGCTGTAGTTTTAGAACGCTAGCTCTGCCAGCACCTAGGGAAACCTAGCAAACCTATATATTTTTGAAAGCTAGACACCCAGGGGAATCCAGGATGTGGTGAGTTGAGTGCCTTCCACCAGGGTCTGTTACCCAGAATCCCTTGCAAACCTAAAAAATTGACCAAGAAAAACACATTTTCCCCACATTTCTGTGATGGAAAGTTCTGGAATCTGCGTGGATGCACAAATTTCCACCCACCCCGCGTTCCCCAAAGTCCTACAAGAAAAATGGTACCTCACTTGTGTGGGGCAGCCTAGTGCCCGTGACAGCAAACGGGGCAAAACGCAACGTGGTCACACTTCAATTTTGCAGTGAAAAATGACCCTTTTTTGGCAAAGTGACTAGCTGTAGTTTTTTAACCCTAGCTCTGCCGGCACCTAGGGAAACCTAGCAAACCTATATATTTTTGAAAACTAGACACCCAGGGGAATCCAGGATGGGGTGACTTGAGTGCCTCCCACTAGGGTCTGTTACCCAGAATCCCTTGCAAACCTAAAAAAGTGACAAAAAAACACATTTACCCCACATTTCTGTGATGGAAAGTTCTGGAATCTGCGTGGATCTACAATTTCCACCCACCCCGCGTTCCCCAAAGTCCTATGAGAAAAATGATACCTCACTTTTGCGGGTCGGCCTAGTGCCCACGACAGGAAACGGCGCAAAACGCAACGTGGTCACACCTCAATTTTGCAGTGAAAAATGACCCTTTTTTGGCAAAGTGACTAGCTGTAGTTTTTTAACCCTAGCTCTGCCGGCACCTAGGGAAACCTAGCAAACCTGTATATTTTTGTAAACTAGACACCCAGGGGAATCCAGGATGGGGTGACTTGAGTGCCTCCCACCAGGGTCTGTTACCCAGAATCCCTTGCAAACATAAAAAATGGACAAAAAAACACATTTTCCCCACATTTCTGTGATGGAAAATTCTGGAATCTGCGTGGATCCACAAATATCCACAAACCCCGCGTTCCCCAAAGTCCTACAAGAAAAATGGTACCTCACTTTTGCGGGTCGCCTGGTGCCCGCGACAGGAAACGGCGCAAAACACACCGTGGTCACACCTCAATTTTGATGTGAAAAATGACCCTTTTTTGGCAAAGTGCCTAGCTGTAGTTTTTGAACGCTAGCTCTGCCAGCACCTAGGGAAACCTATCAAACCTATATATTTTTGAAAGCTAGATACCAAGGGGAATCCAGGATGTGGTGAGTTGAGTGCCTCCCACCAGGGTCTGTTACCCAGAATCCCTTGCAAACCTAAAAAATTGACCAAGAAAAACACATTTTCCCCACATTTCTGTGATGGAAAGTTCTGGAATCTGCGTGGATGCACAAATTTCCACCCACCCCGCGTTCCCCAAAGTCCTACAAGAAAAATGGTACCTCACTTGTGTGGGGCAGCCTAGTGCCCGTGACAGGAAACGGGGCAAAACGCAACGTGGTCACACTTCAATTTTGCAGTGAAAAATGACCCTTTTTTGGCAAAGTGACTAGCTGTAGTTTTTTAACCCTAGCTCTGCCGGCACCTAGGGAAACCTAGCAAACCTGTATATTTTTGAAAACTAGACACCCAGGGGAATCCAGGATGGGGTGACTTGAGTGCCTCCCACCAGGGTCTGTTACCCAGAATCCCTTGCAAACCTAAAAAATTGACAAAAAAACACATTTTCCCCACATTTCTGTGATGGAAAGTTCTGGAATCTGCGTGGATCCACAAATTTCCACCCACCCAGCGTTCCCCAAAGTCCTATGAGAAAAATGGTACCTCACTTGTGCGGGTCGGCCTAGTGCCCGCGACAGGAAACGGCGCAAAACGCAACGTGGTCACACTTCAATTTTGCAGTGAAAAATGACCCTTTATTGGCAAAGTGCCTAGCTGTAGTTTTTTAACCCAGCTCTGCCGGCACCTAGGGAAACCTAGAAAACCTATATATTTTTGAAAACTAGACACCCAGGGGAATTCAGGATGGGGTGACTTGAGTGCCTCCCACCAGGGTCTGTTACCCAGAATCCCTTGCAAACCTAAAAATTGACCAAAAAAACACATTTTCCCCACATTTCTGTGATGGAAAGTTCTGGAATCTGCGTGGATGCACAAATTTCCACCCACCCCGCGTTCCCCAAAGTCCTACGAGAAAAATGGTACCTCACTTGTGCGGGGCGGCCTAGTGCCTGCGACAGGAAACGGCGCAAAACGCAACGTGGTCGCACCTCAATTTTGCAGTGAAAAATGACCCTTTTTTGGCAAAGTGACTAGCTGTAGATTTTGAACCCTAGCTCTGATGGCACCTAGGGAAATGTTGGACTTGGCCCTTCTGGCAGGTTCACCTCTGAACTTTTTTGCTTTTTATTGGTGACTTGGTGTGGTAATTGTTTGGTCTCTGTGCACTTTCCCTGTGTCCCAGGGTAAAGTCCGTGCGTGCTCTGAGTGCATGTGGTGAGATAGGCCTGCCCTCCCATAGGAATGCATGGGGAATGTATGTGTCCCTAGTAGTTCCTGATGCGTGGGGTGTGCAGGCCCGAGTTTGGTATGTGCGGACTCGTGGGAGTGAATGCTGCGCGATGATGTGTGCGGCGTGCATGTACCTAGTGTGGAAGTGCCACTTCTAGAAGTGGGCACTTCTGTGTGCAGTGTGTCTGTCGCGTGATTGGCTGGTCATGTCATGTGACGGGCTAGGGATTCCCCAGAGTCAGGATGAGTCACCCAGTGGTGAATGGGGAGATCAGCAGCTAGATGGGTGGGAGGAGTACACCTGGGTCCTGAATAGGACAGGGTTTTCCACACACAATGCTGGCCCCGCCCCCTGTGGTGCGACTGACGACCCTAGCCCTGCCAATGAATAGAGTGAGGGGCTGAGCACATCAACGGTGCTCCCCAACCAGCTGCGACTGGTTTTCCCCCTCACCCTGAACCCAGAACAAAGGGGTTTTGCTGTATAAAAATGGGGCAGTGTCCCCACAGAAACTGTTCTCTTCCAGGATCCTATCTGAGGGGGGCTGCTGCTGCTGGAGGCCAGGAGGAACCGCCACTTAGGACTGCCTTCCTGCCTGGAGGGCCCAGTGAGCTGGCCCCTGGCCCAGCCTTGCCCCCCTGCCTACCTTCCTAAAACTTTGCCAGGACCTTTGGTTGCTGGACTTGCTCTAAGCGCCTGGAAGCGCTTTTATTTCACTTATAGCGCTAGGAGCGCTTTATTTGTGCCCCCCTGCATCTAAGGACTGCGCCTGAAACTTGCCTTCATCGCCTGGGAAGCGCTGTATCTTTAATGGCTGGTGAGCGCTTCTGATTTCGGTGGCAGCACGGAGCTGCGATCCTTTCAACAAGGGAATCCCCAGCATGAGGATTCCCTCGCAACACTAATCATTTACGGCGCGGGAGCCTACCCCGCTTTATTAGGGGATTAATATCCCTAGCGGGTGCCCACCCCGCCAGGGACCTTGCCGTTGTTCTTGTGCGACCCTCGCGGGTGCCTACCCCGCTTATTTCATTGTTTTTATAGCGGGAGCCCACCCCGCATACTGGTGCTGTCGCGGGTGCCCACCCCACGTATTACCTTGAAGAAAATCACCGCTGCGGCCGAGGGAGAACCGGAAGCCAGGCAGCCCACGCTAAGACCTGGGCGGGGCTTGGCCCAGCGCGAGGAAGTTCCGGCCGGGAAGCGGGAGAAACCAGCCAAGTACAGCGGAGCTCCCCTGAGTGAGGAGAGCCCCGCGTCGCCCAGAGGAAGCCAGCGTGATCCAGGGAGTGGTGCTGGCGTTCGGAGGATTCCTGAGTCCCAGAGCGGGACTCCACCGTAGCGCTGCCGGTGCCCAGGACCGGCGCCTTCACCCCGGTGAGTTGGGCTCAGCTGTTGGGTGGCTGGGGGTGTGACAGGGCACGTTTCTCGGTGCCGCCCCCCCTTAGCAGCGTCCGGGCACTGCGGGCGCCGTGCTCGGTCCTCCTTCCCGCTGCCCCGCCTGACAGTGGGCAGTGGCAGCGTGTGAGGGGAGAGACATTTGTCCTAGAGCCCGAGCGAGGCTCCAACGCTACGGGGCCAATATTAGCTCAGAGCCACAAGGGCTCCCACATTGTTTAGAGGGGCATTTGCCTTGTAATACGAGCGGCCCCGGAAGGCAGCGGGCCGCTCCAACGTTGGCCCCCACATTTGCTTAGAGTCCAGAGGGACTCCAACGACGGTGGCACATTATTCTTTAGGAGCCTAGAAGGCTCCCAGGGGGCATTTCTTTTGGCGATTTCGAGTCCCCCGAGCGGGACTCCAACGACGGCACATTGCTCGGAGTCCAGAGGGACTCCAACGTCGGGGGCATTATTTCTCGAGCCTAGAGGGCTCCAAGTGCGACAGATTGGGTTTAAGGGCACAGTGGTGCCCCAGCATTTCACCAGTTGCCCAGCACTTAGTGGGCAACTGCTACGTGTAGGTTGTGCTTTGTGCGCCCTGGTCTGCGCAGCCTGCGCAGTCGCGCCCTGACTTTGCTGGGACATAGGGCGTCCTAGCCCCGACAAGGCCAGTTGGCCTAGGGACTGCCACAGGTGGTGGCGAATGTGAGTTTTGCGCCATTGTTCCTTTCCTGCACCTCTGAATGTGTTTATGCGTCATGTGCTTTGCTTTACACCGCTGAATGTAGTTTATGCATCATGTGTTTCCCTTGTTCTACACCTCTGAATGTGATGCATCATGTGTAAAGTGCGTTTACCCCTACTGGTATTGTGATACTTAGGTGGTGGTTTTCTCCCTAGTACAGGTGGTGCTAGTGAGGTCCTGATTCCCTGCGCAATATTTTCCTAAGGTGGTTAGGGTTGCGTAGGTGGTACTTACCTGATACCAGCAGTTACTGGTTGTGTGCTACATATGTTATTTTGTACTACAGTATTATTCCTATGTTCTAAAGAGTGCTAATTCCTGACAGTGGTCCAGGTGGCCCTGTCCCCTGTATATATAATCCCTTGTAAATTCTGCCCGTGCCTGTTGGCACATTGTAGAGTGTGTGTTTTTATCTAATGTGTTGTGTATAATACAAAGGCTATTTTTATAGAATACCTTGTGTGGAGTTTCCTTTGTGGTGGGCCTTGGGTGTTGTTGCTGGGTGCGCGCGCAAACGCTTTACACATCGCCTCAGGGATAAGCCTGACTGCTCGTGCCAAGCTACCAAGGGGGTGAGCAGGGGTTATCTTTGGCGTGTAACTCCCCAGCCCTGACTAGAGTGGTGGTTTCTGTCTGGCTTTGGCGCAAGCCCTAGCCAACCAGAAATCCCATTTCTAACATTGGTGATCAGCGGTGGGATTTGGACTTGCGTTTGCGCTGTACCGCAGCAGCAACTGGCCGCACTACAAAACTCTGCATTTAGATAAATCACATGGTATAGGGATTATTGTTCTAAGTTTGTTTTTAATTGTCATTTCTTTGGAAATGTGGTTTTGTGCACTGTGAGTTAGGTGTCCCTAGCTCGGGAGGGTAGATCATCCCCCTTAGTGCATTGTTTCTGGATTCATCAGAGGGTGGGATCCAGTGGTGGCAGCGTAATAGTGTCCAGTACATTTGTCCCCCGCCCTGCGCCCAGAGTTGGTACCTGTGTCACGTGGTGGTCAGGTTGAGGAATCAGGGGTGGTAGAAACTGCCTTACCAGTCCGAGGGGAGGGTTGGGTGTGGATGAGTGGTGTGTGGCACTAGGCAAGTGAGTGTGAGTTCTCTGGGATAGAGAGCTTGCTGAATCTTTTTGTGAATTGTGTGCTCCTGTTAAACGCAGACCCCTAGGTTCCCTGTGTGATCTTTTCTCAAGAACGTCCGCCAAAATGGAGTCAGCTTTTGATTTCTGTGATCTTTTTGGGTACAGTATGTTGGAGTTGGTAAGGTTCTGTGAAGAGAGAGACATAGGGGTGGATGAGTCAGACTCTCAGTCCGAACTTAGAAGCAGCCTGATCCTATGGCAAAAGGGTCAATGGGGTCTTGAGCGCAGTAGGATAAGGGCCCGGGCCTCACACCAGGAGGGTGGTGGGTCTGTAGGGAGCCCTGAAGATTTAGAAGAGGAGGAAGAAAGTAACCTGACAGGGACGCCAGTAGATAGTGGAGACCCCACAGATAGGGAGTCCCTTGCTGGGTCCAGTGTCAGGAGCAGCACCCCATCCCTTTCCCTGTCCCCAGAGGAGTGGGTAGATAGGAGGGAAGAAACGGAGCATCAGCTGGCCATGGAGAAGCTCAGGATAGAGCATGCCAAGCTGGAGACCGAGAGGGTCTTAGCTCAGAAACAGATGGAGGAGGCTGAGCGGGCCTTTGCCACAGAGAAATTAGCTCTGGAGGGTAAGTTGTCCCCTGAGCGCAGTTGTAGTTGTCTGGGCTCCCCAGGGAGGGTTGAGTCCAGTGGTGACAGCGAGATAAAGTCCAGTGCAGGAAGTCCCATTCCCAGTTTACCCAGTCTGGTACCTGTTTCCCAAGAAGAGGAGTATAGGTTGAAATTCAGGGGCAGTAGGAAGCTGTCTCACCAGTCTTGGGACACGTTTGTGGGTGAATGCGAGGATGCACTGGATGATTGGGTAAGAGTAAACACGAAACGGGATTTTGAAGGACTGTATGCTCTGGTTATCAAAGAGCAGCTACTCAGTAGTTTTTACCCCGGGTTGCGCCAACACCTGTTGGGATATTACGATTTGGATGCTTGGGACCTTGCAAAAAGAGCAGACCGATGGGAAGGGGTCCCAAGTTCTGATGAGGAATGGGAGAGTGATTCCAACAGTAGTGGTTCAGAGATCCTCCAGCCCAGCCTGGTGGAGGAGGCTCAGTGTAGCCCAGCTAGGTCCCCGGATAGCGAGGAGGGTGTAGGGGCTTACGGCCTGGCTCAGTGGAGCGGGAGTAAGTGGGTGACCGAGGGTCCCCAGACGCACGAAACCCTGCCTCCTGACTTGGATGGTTTCATGAGGGAACACCAAGTCTGGGACCTAGGCTGTCCTGTTAGTCCATTTGAGGAGGATCACCTAGTGTATGGAGGACCTGGAGCGTCTGTAAATAAAGCTCTAGTGGTTCTGATGTCTGGCAGTACCGCTCCAGTAGGGAGGGTACAGAAGTCCAGCGAGAGGAGTGGCATGGGGCGGTGTTCCCCGGTGGAGGAGCCAGTGGGTCAGGGACCAGCCGGGAGGGCTGAGTCTCCTCGAGGTGACCATGGTGACCACACGTCTGTCCTGGGGGATCTTCACGCACTGTCAGGTGGACAGGGGACGGGAGATCTGCGCCAGGCAGACTGTCATGCAACATATGAGGCATATGTTCCTCTTGGGGGGATGGTGTGTAAGTCCCCCGAAGTCCTGGAGTGCCAGGCAAGTATTCCACCAAAGGTTCTAGACCCGAGGTTGGGAGGCCAGGTTCAGGATCAGCCTGACCTGAAGGGTAGGACGACTGTAACCAGTGTCCTGACCGGTTCTTCTTCCAGAGGTACCGCCCCAGTTGGTAGGGAGCAGGACTCTGGAAGGGGGTGCAGAGGGTGGGAGAGCCCACCTCTGACCCCAGTGCAACCTGAGGGGTTAAACCCTAGGTTGGGAGACCAGTTCTCAGGGAGGGGTCCTGAGCTGGTAGGTGAATTGCGTTACGGGGTCGCCTCTCAGAGGAAGAGAGGGCGGAACCCCATAAGAAGAGGTAGGGGGAGGAGAGCCTCACCCGTGACTTTTGGTCAGCTTGAGGGTACAGACCCTAGGCTGGAGGATCAGTGGCAGTTTAGAACTGCCCTGATGAGGGGTAGAGTGGAGAATGGCCGCTATGTGCCAGGGGTTACTACCCCCCACTCTATGGTTAGGCGAAGACCGGTGGCACCTGGGTGGCCTAGGGCCTGGTCTTGGCCGCGGACAGCTTGGGAGTACCAGTGGGGTAGCCCAGTTGGTCCAGACAGTGGTGTTAAAAAGAATTCCATGGGTTCACCGTGGCGTAGAACCGGAGGGTGTCCATGCAGTTGCGGGCCCGCATCCGTGTTCTATCGCCCCAAGCAGGGAAGTCCATCACGGTGGTGATTGGTCTGCCCTGCGTTTTGGCTGGAAGGGGGTTGTGTTGGACTTGGCCCTTCTGGCAGGTTCACCCCTGAACTTTTTTGCTTTTTATTGGTGACTTGGTGTGGTAATTGTTTGGTCTCTGCGCACTTTCCCTGTGTCCCAGGGTAAAGTGCGTGCGTGCTCTGAGTGCATGTGGTGAGATAGGCCTGCCCTCCCATAGGAATGCATGGGGAATGTATGTGTCCCTAGTAGTTCCTGATGCGTGGGGTGTGCAGGCCCGAGTTTGGTATGTGCGGACTCGTGGGAGTGAATGCTGCGCGATGATGTGTACGGCGTGCATGTACCTAGTGTGGAAGTGTTACTTCTAGAAGTGGGCACTTCTGTGTGCAGTGTGTCTGTCGCGTGATTGGCTGGTCATGTCATGTGACGGGCTAGGGATTCCCCAGAGTCAGGATGAGTCACCCAGTGGTGAATGGGGAGATCAGCAGCTAGATGGGTGGGAGGAGTACACCTGGGTCCTGAATAGGACAGGGTTTTCCACACACAATGCTGGCCCCGCCCCCTGTGGTGCGACTGACGACCCTAGCCCTGCCAATGAATAGAGTGAGGGGCTGAGCACATCAAGGGTGCTCCCCAACCAGCTGCGACTGGTTTTCCCCCTCACCCTGAACCCAGAACAAAGGGGTTTTGCTGTATAAAAATGGGGCAGTGTCCCCACAGAAACTGTTCTCTTCCAGGAACCTATCTGAGGGGGGCTGCTGCTGCTGGAGGCCAGGAGGAACCGCCACTTAGGACTGCCTTCCTGCCTGGAGGGCCCAGTGAGCTGGCCCCTGGCCCAGCCTTGCCCCCCTGCCTACCTTCCTAAAACTTTGCCAGGACCTTTGGTTGCTGGACTTGCTCTAAGCGCCTGGAAGCGCTTTTATTTCACTTATAGCGCTAGGAGCGCTTTATTTGTGCCCCCCTGCATCTAAGGACTGCGCCTGAAACTTGCCTTCATCGCCTGGGAAGCGCTGTATCTTTAATGGCTGGTGAGCGCTTCTGATTTCGGTGGCAGCACGGAGCTGCGATCCTTTCAACAAGGGAATCCCCAGCATGAGGATTCCCTCGCAACACTAATCATTTACGGCGCGGGAGCCTACCCCGCTTTATTAGGGGATTAATATCCCTAGCGGGTGCCCACCCCGCCAGGGACCTTGCCGTTGTTCTTGTGCGACCCTCGCGGGTGCCTACCCCGCTTATTTCATTGTTTTTATAGCGGGAGCCCACCCCGCATACTGGTGCTGTCGCGGGTGCCCACCCCACGTATTACCTTGAAGAAAATCACCGCTGCGGCCGAGGGAGAACCGGAAGCCAGGCAGCCCACGCTAAGACCTGGGCGGGGCTTGGCCCAGCGCGAGGAAGTTCCGGCCGGGAAGCGGGAGAAACTAGCCAAGTACAGCGGAGCTCCCCTGAGTGAGGAGAGCCCCGCGTCGCCCAGAGGAAGCCAGCGTGATCCAGGGAGTGGTGCTGGCGTTCGGAGGATTCCTGAGTCCCAGAGCGGGACTCCACCGTAGCGCTGCCGGTGCCCAGGACCGGCGCCTTCACCCCGGTGAGTTGGGCTCAGCTGTTGGGTGGCTGGGGGTGTGACAGGGCACGTTTCTCGGTGCCGCCCCCCCTTAGCAGCGTCCGGGCACTGCGGGCGCCGTGCTCGGTCCTCCTTCCCGCTGCCCCGCCTGACAGTGGGCAGTGGCAGCGTGTGAGGGGAGAGACATTTGTCCTAGAGCCCGAGCGAGGCTCCAACGCTACGGGGCCAATATTAGCTCAGAGCCACAAGGGCTCCCACGTTGTTTAGAGGGGCATTTGCCTTGTAATACGAGCGGCCCCGGAAGGCAGCGGGCCGCTCCAACGTTGGCCCCCACATTTGCTTAGAGTCCAGAGGGACTCCAACGACGGTGGCACATTATTCTTTAGGAGCCTAGAAGGCTCCCAGGGGGCATTTCTTTTGGCGATTTCGAGTCCCCTGAGCGGGACTCCAACGACGGCACATTGCTCGGAGTCCAGAGGGACTCCAACGTCGGGGGCATTATTTCTCGAGCCTAGAGGGCTCCAAGTGCGACAGATTGGGTTTAAGGGCACAGTGGTGCCCCAGCATTTCACCAGTTGCCCAGCACTTAGTGGGCAACTGCTACGTGTAGGTTGTGCTTTGTGCGCCCTGGTCTGCGCAGCCTGTGCAGTCGCGCCCTGACTTTGCTGGGACATAGGGCGTCCTAGCCCCGACAAGGCCAGTTGGCCTAGGGACTGCCACAGGTGGTGGCGAATGTGAGTTTTGCGCTATTGCTCCTTTCATGCACCTCTGAATGTGTTTATGCGTCATGTGCTTTGCTTTACACCGCTGAATGTAGTTTATGCATCATGTGTTTCCCTTGTTCTACACCTCTGAATGTGATGCATCATGTGTAAAGTGCGTTTACCCCTACTGGTATTGTGATACTTAGGTGGTGGTTTTCTCCCTAGTACAGGTGGTGCTAGTGAGGTCCTGATTCCCTGCGCAATATTTTCCTAAGGTGGTTAGGGTTGTGTAGGTGGTACTTACCTGATACCAGCAGTTACTGGTTGTGTGCTACATATGTTATTTTGTACTACAGTATTATTCCTATGTTCTAAAGAGTGCTAATTCCTGACAGTGGTCCAGGTGACCCTGTCCCCTGTATATATAATCCCTTGTAAATTCTGCCCGTGC
Organism: Triturus cristatus; assembly: GCF_964204655.1. Lineage (NCBI taxonomy): Eukaryota > Metazoa > Chordata > Amphibia > Caudata > Salamandridae > Triturus > Triturus cristatus. The sequence goes on from NW_028187382.1 coordinate 787,119, forward strand.
CTGTTGGCACATTGTAGAGTGTGTGTTTTTATCTAATGTGTTGTGTATAATACAAAGGCTATTTTTATAGAATACCTTGTGTGGAGTTTCCTTTGTGGTGGGCCTTGGGTGTTGTTGCTGGGTGCGCGCGCAAACGCTTTACACATCGCCTCAGGGATAAGCCTGACTGCTCGTGCCAAGCTACCAAGGGGGTGAGCAGGGGTTATCTTTGGCGTGTAACTCCCCAGCCCTGACTAGAGTGGTGGTTTCTGTCTGGCTTTGGCGCAAGCCCTAGCCAACCAGAAATCCCATTTCTAACAGGAAACCTAGCAAAACTATATATTTATGAAAACTAGACACCCAGGGGAATCCAGGATGGGGTGACTTGAGTGCCTCCCACTAGGGTCTGTTACCCAGAATCCCTTGCAAACGTAAACAATGGACAAAAAAAACAAATTTTCCCCATATTTCTGTGTTGGAAAGTTCTGGAATCTGCGTGGATGCACAAATTTCCACCCACCCCGCGTTCCCCAAAGTCCTACAAGAAAAATGATACCTCACTTGTGTGGGGCAGCCTAGTGCCCGTGACAGTAAACGGGGCAAAACGCAACGTGGTCACACTTCAATTTTGCAGTGAAAAATGACCCTTTTTTGGCAAAGTGACTAGCTGTAGTTTTTTAACCCTAGCTCTGCCGGCACCTAGGGAAACCTAGCAAACCTGTATATTTTTGAAAACTAGACACCCAGGGGAATCCAGGATGGGGTGACTTGAGTGCCTCCCACCAGGGTCTGTTACCCAGAATCCCTTGCAAACCTAAAAAATTGACAAAAAAACACATTTTCCCCACATTTCTGTGATGGAAAGTTCTGGAATCTGGGTGGATCCACAAATTTCCACCCACCCCGCGTTCCCCAAAGTCCTATGAGAAAAATGGTACCTCACTTGTGCGGGTCGGCCTAGTGCCCGCGACAGGAAACGGCGCAAAACGCAACGTGGTCACACTTCAATTTTGCAGTGAAAAATGACCCTTTTTTGGCAAAGTGACTAGCTGTAGTTTTTTAATCCTAGCTCTGCCGGCACCTAGGGAAACCTAGCAAACCTGTATATTTTTGAAAACTAGACACCCAGGGCAATCCAGGATGGGGTGACTTGAGTGCCTCCCACCAGGGTCTGTTACCCAGAATCCCTTGCAAACCTAAAAAATTGACAAAAAAACACATTTTCCCCACATTTCTGTGATGGAAAGTTCTGGAATCTGCGTGGATCCACAAATTTCCACCCCCCCCGCATTTCCCAAAGTCCTACGAGAGAAATGGTACCTCACTTGTGCGGGTCGCCTAGTGCCCGCGACAGGAAACGGGGCAAAACGCAACGTGGTCACACTTCAATTTTGCAGTGAAAAATGACCCTTTTTTGGCAAAGTGACTAGCTGTAGTTTTTTAATCCTAGCTCTGCCGGCACCTAGGGAAACCTAGAAAACCTGTATATTTTTGAAAACTAGACACCCAGGGGAATCCAGGATGGGGTGACTTGAGTGCCTCCCACCAGGGTCTGTTACCCAGAATCCCTTGCAAACCTAAATAAGTGACAAAAAAACACATTTTCCCCACATTTCTGTGATGGAAAGTTCTGGAATCTGCGTGGATCCACAAATTTCCACCCCCCCCGCGTTTCCCAAAGTCCTACGAGAGAAATGGTACCTCACTTGTGCGGGTCGCCTAGTGCCCGCGACAGGAAACGGCGCAAAACGCACCGTGGTCACACCTCAATATGCAGTGAAAAATGACCCTTTTTTGGCAAAGTGCCTAGCTGTAGTTTTTGAACCCTAGCTCTGCCGGCACCTAAGGAAACCTAGCTAACCTATATATTTTTGAAAACTAGACACCCAGGGGAATCTAGGATGGGGTGACTTGAGGGCCTCCCACCAGGGTCTGTTACCCAGAATCCCTTGCAAACCTAATAAATTGACAAAAAAAACACTTTTTCCCCACATTTCTGTGATGGAAAGTTCTGGAATCTGCGTGGATGCACAAATTTCCACCCACCCCGCGTTCCCCAAAGACCTACGAGAAAAATGGTACCTCACTTGTGCGGGGCGGCCTAGTGCCCACGACAGGATACGGCGCAAAACGCAACGTGGTCACACCTCAATTTTGCAGTGAAAAATGACCCGTTATTGGCAAAGTGCCTAGCTGTAGTTTTTTAACCCAGCTCTGCCGGCACCTAGGGAAACCTAGAAAACCTATATATTTTTGAAAACTAGACACCCAGGGGAATCCAGGATGGGGTGACTTGAGTGCCTCCCACCAGGGTCTGTTACCCAGAATCCCTTGCAAACCTAAAAATTGACCAAAAAAACACATTTTCCCCACATTTCTGTGATGGAAAGTTCTGGAATCTGCGTGGATGCACAAATTTCCACCCACCCCGCGTTCCCCAAAGTCCTACGAGAGAAATGGTACCTCACTTGTGCGGGTCGCCTAGTGCCTGCGACAGGAAACGGGGCAAAACGCAACGTGGTCACACTTCAATTTTGCAGTGAAAAATGACCCTTTTTTGGCAAAGTGACTAGCTGTAGTTTTTTAACCCTAGCTCTGCCGGCACCTAGGGAAACCTAGCAAACCTGTATATTTTTGAAAACTAGACACCCAGGGGAATCCAGGATGGGGTGACTTGAGTGCCTCCCACCAGGGTCTGTTACCCAGAATCCCTTGCAAACCTAAAAAATTGACAAAAAAACACATTTTCCCCACATTTCTGTGATGGAAAGTTCTGGAATCTGCGTGGATCCACAAATTTCCACCCACCCCGCGTTCCCCAAAGTCCTATGAGAAAAATGGTACCTCACTTGTGCGGGTCGGCCTAGTGCCCGCGACAGGAAACGGCGCAAAACGCAACGTGGTCACACTTCAATTTTGCAGTGAAAAATGACCCTTTTTTGGCAAAGTGCCTAGCTGTAGTTTTTGAACCCTAGCTCTGCCGGCACCTAAGGAAACCTAGCTAACCTATATATTTTTGAAAACTAGACACCCAGGGGAATCTAGGATGGGGTGACTTGAGGGCCTCCCACCAGGGTCTGTTACCCAGAATCCCTTGCAAACCTAATAAATTGACAAAAAAAACACTTTTTCCCCACATTTCTGTGATGGAAAGTTCTGGAATCTGCGTGGATGCACAAATTTCCACCCACCCCGCGTTCCCCAAAGACCTACGAGAAAAATGGTACCTCACTTGTGCGGGGCGGCCTAGTGCCCACGACAGGATACGGCGCAAAACGCAACGTGGTCACACCTCAATTTTGCAGTGAAAAATGACCCGTTATTGGCAAAGTGCCTAGCTGTAGTTTTTTAACCCAGCTCTGCCGGCACCTAGGGAAACCTAGAAAACCTATATATTTTTGAAAACTAGACACCCAGGGGAATCCAGGATGGGGTGACTTGAGTGCCTCCCACCAGGGTCTGTTACCCAGAATCCCTTGCAAACCTAAAAATTGACCAAAAAAACACATTTTTCCCACATTTCTGTGATGGAAAGTTCTGGAATCTGCGTGGATGCACAAATTTCCACCCACCCCGCGTTCCCCAAAGTCCTACGAGAAAAATGGTACCTCACTTGTGCTTGGCGGCCTAGTGCCTGCGACAGGAAACGGCGCAAAACGCAACGTGGTCACACCTCAATTTTGCAGTGAAAAATGACCCTTTTTTGGCAAAGTGACTAGATGTAGATTTTGAACCCTAGCTCTGACGGCACCTAGGGAAACCTAGCAAAACTATATATTTATGAAAACTAGACACCCAGGGGAATCCAGGATGGGGTGACTTGAGTGCCTCCCACTAGGGTCTGTTACCCAGAATCCCTTGCAAACGTAAACAATGGACAAAAAAAACAAATTTTCCCCACATTTCTGTGATGGAAAGTTCTGGAATCTGCGTGGATCCACAAATTTCCACCCACCCCGCGTTCCCCAAAGTCCTACGAGAAAAATGGTACCTCACTTGTGTGGGTCGCCTAGTGCCCGCGACAGGAAACGGCGTGAAACGCAACATGCTCACACCTCAATTTTGCAGTGAAAAATGACACTTTTTTGGCAAAGTGCCTAGCTGTAGTTTTAGAACGCTAGCTCTGCCAGCACCTAGGGAAACCTAGCAAACCTATATATTTTTGAAAGCTAGACACCCAGGGGAATCCAGGATGTGGTGAGTTGAGTGCCTCCCACCAGGGTCTGTTACCCAGAATCCCTTGCAAACCTAAAAAATTGACCAAGAAAAACACATTTTCCCCACATTTCTGTGATGGAAAGTTCTGGAATCTGCGTGGATGCACAAATTTCCACCCACCCCGCTTTCCCCAAAGTCCTACAAGAAAAATGGTACCTCACTTGTGTGGGGCAGCCTAGTGCCCGTGACAGCAAACGGGGCAAAACGCAACGTGGTCACACTTCAATTTTGCAGTGAAAAATGACCCTTTTTTAGCAAAGTGACTAGCTGTAGTTTTTTAACCCTAGCTCTGCCTACACCTAGCGAAACCTAGCAAACCTGTATATTTTTGAAAGCTAGACACCCAGGGGAATCCAGGATGGGGTGACTTGAGTGCCTCCCACCAGGGTCTGTTACCCTGAATCCCTTGCAAACCTAAACAATTGACAAAAAAACACATTTTCCCCACATTTCTGTGATGGAAAGTTCTGGAATCTGCGTGGATCCACAAATTTCCACCCACCCCGCGTTCCCCAAAGTCCTATGAGAAAAATGGTACCTCACTTGTGCGGGTCGGCCTAGTGCCCGCGACAGGAAACGGCGCAAAACGCAACGTGGTCACACCTCAATTTTGCAGTGAAAAATGACCCTTTTTTGGCAAAGTGACTAGCTGTAGTTTTTTAACCCTAGCTCTGCCGGCACCTAGGGAAACCTAGCAAACCTATATATTTTTGTAAACTAGACACCCAGGGGAATCCAGGATGGGGTGACTTGAGTGCCTCCCACCAGGGTCTGTTACCCAGAATCCCTTGCAAACGTAAAAAATGGACAAAAAAACACATTTTCCCCACATTTCTGTGATGGAAAATTCTGGAATCTGCGTGGATCCACAAATATCCACAAACCCCGCGTTCCCCAAAGTCCTACAAGAAAAATGGTACCTCACTTTTGCGGGTCGCCTGGTGCCCGCGACAGGAAACGGCGCAAAACGCACCGTGGTCACACCTCAATTTTGAAGTGAAAAATGACCCTTTTTTGGCAAAGTGCCTAGCTGTAGTTTTTGAACCCTAGCTCTGCCGGCACCTAGGGAAACCTAGCAAACCTATATATTTTTGAAAACTAGACACCCAGGGGAATCCAGGATGGGGTGACTTGAGTGCCTCCCACCAAGGTCTGTTACCCAGAATTCCTTGCAAACCTAAAAAATTGACAAAAAAAGCACATTTTCCCCACATTTCTGTGATGGAAAGTTCTGGAATCTGCGTGGATGCACAAATTTCCACCCACCCCGCGTTCCCCAAAGTCCTACGAGAAAAATGGTACCTCACTTGTGTGGGGCGGCCTATTGCCCGCGACAGGAAATGGCGCAAAACGCACCGTGGTCACACCTCAATTTTGCAGTGAAAAATGACCCTTTTTTTGCAAAGTGCCTAGCTGTAGTTTTTGAACCCTAGCTCTGCCGGCACCTAGGAAAACCTAGCAAACCTATATAGTTTTGAAAACTAGACACCCAGGGGAATCCAGGATGTGGTGAGTTGAGTGCCTCCCACCAGGGTCTGTTACCCAGAATCCCTTGCAAACCTAAAAAATTGACCAAAAAAAACACATTTTCCCCACATTTCTGTGATGGAAAGTTCTGGAATCTGCGTGGATGCACAAATTTCCACCCACCCCACGTTCCCCAAAGTCCTACAAGAAAAATGGTACCTCACTTGTGCGGGGCAGCCTAGTGCCCGTGACAGGAAACGCCGCAAAACGCAACGTGGTCACACTTCAATTTTGCAGTGAAAAATGACACTTTTTTGGCAAAGTGACTAGCTGTAGTTTTGTAACCCTAGCTCTGCCGGCACCTAGGGAAACCTAGCAAACCTGTATATTTTTGAAAACTAAATACCCAGGGGAATCCAGGATGGGGTGACTTGAGTGCCTTCCACCAGGGTCTGTTACCCAGAATCCCTTGCAAACCTAAAAAATTGACAAAAAAACACATTTTCCCCACATTTCTGCAATGGTAAGTTCTGGAATCTGCGTGGATCTACAAATTTCCACCCACCCCGCGTTCCCCAAAGTCCTATGAGAAAAATGGTACCTCACTTGTGCGGGTCGGCCTAGTGCCCGCGACAGGCAACGGCGCAAAACGCAACGTGGTCACACCTCAATTTTGCAGTGAAAAATGACCCTTTTTTGGCAAAGTGACTAGCTGTAGTTTTTTAATCCTAGCTCTGCCGGCATCTAAGGAAACCTAGCAAACCTATATATTTTTGTAAACTAGACACCCAGGGGAATCCAGGATGGGGTGACTTGAGTGCATCCCACCAGGGTCTGTTACCCAGAATCCCTTGCACACCTAATAAATTTACAAAAAAAACACATTTGCCCCACATTTCTGTGATGGAAAGTTATGGAATCTGCGTGGATCCACAAATTTCCACCCACCCCGCGTTCCCCAAAGTCCTACAAGAAAAATGGTACCTCACTTGTGCGGGTCGCCTAGTGCCCACGACAGGATACGGCGCAAAACGCAACGTGGTCACACCTCAATTTTGCAGTGAAAAATGACCCGTTATTGGCAAAGTGCCTAGCTGTAGTTTTTTAACCCAGCTCTGCCGGCACCTAGGGAAACCTAGAAAACCTATATATTTTTGAAAACTAGACACCCAGGGGAATCCAGGATGGGGTGACTTGAGTGCCTCCCACCAGGGTCTGTTACCCAGAATCCCTTGCAAACCTAAAAATTGACCAAAAAAACACATTTTCCCCACATTTCTGTGATGGAAAGTTCTGGAATCTGCGTGGATGCACAAATTTCCACCCACCCCGCGTTCCCCAAAGTCCTACGAGAAAAATGGTACCTCACTTGTGCGTGGCGGCCTAGTGCCTGCGACAGGAAACGGCGCAAAACGCAACGTGGTCACACCTCAATTTTGCAGTGAAAAATGACCCTTTTTTGGCAAAGTGACTAGCTGTAGATTTTGAACGCTAGCTCTGACGGCACCTAGGGAAACCTAGCAAAACTATATATTTATGAAAACAAGACACCCAGGGGAATCCAGGATGGGGTGACTTGAGGGCCTCCCACTAGGGTCTGTTACCCAGAATCCCTTGCAAACGTAAACAATGGACAAAAAAAACAAATTTTCCCCACATTTCTGTGATGGAAAGTTCTGGAATCTGCGTGGATCCACAAATTTCCACCCACCCCGCGTTCCCCAAAGTCCTACGAGAAAAATGGTACCTCACTTGTGTGGGTCGCCTAGTGCCCGCGACAGGAAACGGCGTGAAACGCAACATGCTCACACCTCAATTTTGCAGTGAAAAATGACACTTTTTTGGCAAAGTGCCTAGCTGTAGTTTTAGAACGCTAGCTCTGCCAGCACCTAGGGAAACCTAGCAAACCTATGTATTTTTGAAAGCTAGACACCCAGGGGAATCCAGGATGTGGTGAGTTGAGTGCCTCCCACCAGGGTCTGTTACCCAGAATCCCTTGCAAACCTAAAAAATTGACCAAGAAAAACACATTTTCCCCACATATCTGTGATGGAAAGTTCTGGAATCTGCGTGGATGCACAAATTTCCACCCACCCCGCGTTCCCCAAAGTCCTACAAGAAAAATGGTACCTCACTTGTGTGGGGCAGCCTAGTGCCCGTGACAGCAAACGGGGCAAAACGCAACGTGGTCACACTTCAATTTTGCAGTGAAAAATGACCCTTTTTTGGCAAAGTGACTAGCTGTAGTTTTTTAACCCTAGCTCTGCCGGCACCTAGGGAAACCTAGCAAACCTATATATTTTTGAAAACTAGACACCCAGGGGAATCCAGGATGGGGTGACTTGAGTGCCTCCCACCAGGGTCTGTTACCCAGAATCCCTTGCAAACCTAAAAAATTGACAAAAAAACACATTTACCCCACATTTCTGTGATGGAAAGTTCTGGAATCTGCGTGGATCTACAAATTTCCACCCACCCCGCGTTCCCCAAAGTCCTATGAGAAAAATGGTACCTCACTTTTGCGGGTCGCCTGGTGCCCGCGACAGGAATCGGCGCAAAACGCACCGTAGTCACACCTCAATTTTGAAGTGAAAAATGACCCTTTTTTGGCAAAGTGCCTAGCTGTAGTTTTTGAACCCTAGCTCTGCCGGCACCTAGGGAAACCTAGCAAACCTATATATTTTTGAAAACTAGACACCCAGGGGAATCCAGGATGGGGTGACTTGAGTGCCTCCCACCAAGGTCTGTTACCCAGAATTCCTTGCAAACCTAAAATATTGACAAAAAAAACACATTTTCCCCACATTTCTGTGATGGAAAGTTCTGGAATCTGCGTGGATCCACAAATTTCCACCCACCCCGCGTTCCCCAAAGTCCTACGAGAAAAATGGTACCTCACTTGTGTGGGTCGCCTAGTGCCCGCGACAGGAAACGGCGTGAAACGCAACATGCTCACACCTCAATTTTGCAGTGAAAAATGACACTTTTTTGGCAAAGTGCCTAGCTGTAGTTTTAGAACGCTAGCTCTGCCAGCACCTAGGGAAACCTAGCAAACCTATATATTTTTGAAAGCTAGACACCCAGGGGAATCCAGGATGTGGTGAGTTGAGTGCCTCCCACCAGGGTCTGTTACCCAGAATCCCTTGCAAACCTAAAAAATTGACCAAGAAAAACACATTTTCCCCACATATCTGTGATGGAAAGTTCTGGAATCTGCGTGGATGCACAAATTTCCACCCACCCCGCGTTCCCCAAAGTCCTACAAGAAAAATGGTACCTCACTTGTGTGGGGCAGCCTAGTGCCCGTGACAGCAAACGGGGCAAAACGCAACGTGGTCACACTTCAATTTTGCAGTGAAAAATGACCCTTTTTTGGCAAAGTGACTAGCTGTAGTTTTTTAACCCTAGCTCTGCCGGCACCTAGGGAAACGTAGCAAACCTATATATTTTTGAAAACTAGACACCCAGGGGAATCCAGGATGGGGTGACTTGAGTGCCTCCCACCAGGGTCTGTTACCCAGAATCCCTTGCAAACCTAAAAAATTGACAAAAAAACACATTTACCCCACATTTCTGTGATGGAAAGTTCTGGAATCTGCGTGGATCTACAAATTTCCACCCACCCCGCGTTCCCCAAAGTCCTATGAGAAAAATGGTACCTCACTTTTGCGGGTCGCCTGGTGCCCGCGACAGGAAACGGCGCAAAACGCACTGTGGTCACACCTCAATTTTGAAGTGAAAAATGACCCTTTTTTGGCAAAGTGCCTAGCTGTAGTTTTTGAACCCTAGCTCTGCCGGCACCTAGGGAAACCTAGCAAACCTATATATTTTTGAAAACTAGACACCCAGGGGAATCCAGGATGGGGTGACTTGAGTGCCTCCCACCAAGGTCTGTTACCCAGAATTCCTTGCAAACCTAAAAAATTGACAAAAAAAACACATTTTCCCCACATTTCTGTGATGGAAAGTTCTGGAATCTGCGTGGATGCACAAATTTCCACCCACCCCGCGTTCCCCAAAGTCCTACGAGAAAAATGGTACCTCACTTGTGTGGGGCGGCCTATTGCCCGCGACAGGAAACGGCGCAAAACGCACCATGGTCACACCTCAATTTTGCAGTGAAAAATGACCCTTTTTTGGCAAAGTGCCTAGCTGTAGTTTTTGAACCCTAGCTCTGCCGGCACCTAGGAAAACCTAGCAAACCTATATAGTTTTGAAAACTAGACACCCAGGGGAATCCAGGATGTGGTGAGTTGAGTGCCTCCCACCAGGGTCTGTTACCCAGAATCCCTTGCAAACCTAAAAAATTGACAAAATAAAACACATTTTCCCCACATTTCTGTGATGGAAAGTTCTGGAATCTGCGTGGATGCACAAATTTCCACCCACCCCACGTTCCCCAAAGTCCTACAAGAAAAATGGTACCTCACTTGTGCGGGGCAGCCTAGTGCCCGTGACAGGAAACGCCGCAAAACGCAACGTGGTCACACTTCAATTTTGCAGTGAAAAATGACACTTTTTTGGCAAAGTGACTAGCTGTAGTTTTGTAACCCTAGCTCTGCCGGCACCTAGGGAAACCTAGCAAACCTGTATATTTTTGAAAACTATATACCCAGGGGAATCCAGGATGGGGTGACTTGAGTGCCTTCCACCAGGGTCTGCTACCCAGAATCCCTTGCAAACCTAAAAAATTGACAAAAAAAACACATTTTCCCCACATTTCTGTGATGGAAAGTTCTGGAATCTGCGTGGATTCACAAATTTCCACCCACCCCGCGTTCCCCAAAGTCCTACAAGAAAAATGGTACCTCACTTGTGCGGGTCGCCTAGTGCCCACGACAGGATACGGCGCAAAACGCAACGTGGTCACACCTCAATTTTGCAGTGAAAAATGACCCGTTATTGGCAAAGTGCCTAGCTGTAGTTTTTTAACCCAGCTCTGCCGGCACCTAGGGAAACCTAGAAAACCTATATATTTTTGAAAACTAGACACCCAGGGGAATCCAGCATGGGGTGACTTGAGTGCCTCCCACCAGGGTCTGTTACCCAGAATCCCTTGCAAACCTAAAAATTGACCAAAAAAACACATTTCCCCACATTTCTGTGATGGAAAGTTCTGGAATCTGCGTGGATGCACAAATTTCCACCCACCCCGCGTTCCCCAAAGTCCTACGAGAAAAATGGTACCTCACTTGTGCGTGGCGGCCTAGTGCCTGCGACAGGAAACGGCGCAAAACGCAACGTGGTCACACCTCAATTTTGAAGTGAAAAATGACCCTTTTTTGGCAAAGTGACTAGCTGTAGATTTTGAACCCTAGCTCTGACGGCACCTAGGGAAACCTAGCAAAACTATATATTTATGAAAACTAGACACCCAGGGGAATCCAGGATGGGGTGACTTGAGTGCCTCCCACTAGGGTCTGTTACCCAGAATCCCTTGCAAACGTAAACAATGGACAAAAAAAACAAATTTTCCCCACATTTCTGTGATGGAAAGTTCTGGAATCTGCGTGGATCCACAAATTTCCACCCACCCCGCGTTCCCCAAAGTCCTACGAGAAAAATGGTACCTCACTTGTGTTTGTCGCCTAGTGCCCGCGACAGGAAACGGCGTGAAACGCAACATGCTCACACCTCAATTTTGCAGTGAAAAATGACACTTTTTTGGCAAAGTGCCTAGCTGTAGTTTTAGAACGCTAACTCTGCCAGCACCTAGGGAAACCTAGCAAACCTATATATTTTTAAAACCTAGACACCCAGGGGAATCCAGGATGTGGTGAGTTGAGTGCCTCCCACCAGGGTCTGTTACCCAGAATCCCTTGCAAACCTAAAAAATTGACCAAGAAAAACACATTTTCCCCACATATCTGTGATGGAAAGTTCTGGAATCTGCGTGGATGCACAAATTTCCACCCACCCCGCGTTCCCCAAAGTCCTACAAGAAAAATGGTACCTCACTTGTGTGGGGCAGCCTAGTGCCCGTGACAGCAAACGGGGCAAAACGCAACGTGGTCACACTTCAATTTTGCAGTGAAAAATGACCCTTTTTTGGCAAAGTGACTAGCTGTAGTTTTTTAACCCTAGCTCTGCCGGCACCTAGGGAAACCTAGCAAACCTATATATTTTTGAAAACTAGGCACCCAGGGGAATCCAGGATGGGGTGACTTGAGTGCCTCCCACCAGGGTCTGTTACCCAGAATCCCTTGCAAACCTAAAAAATTGACAAAAAAACACATTTACCCCACATTTCTGTGATGGAAAGTTCTGGAATCTGCGTGGATCTACAAATTTCCACCCACCCCGCGTTCCCCAAAGTCCTATGAGAAAAATGGTACCTCACTTGTGCGGGTCGGCCTAGTGCCCGCGACAGGAAACGGCGCAAAACGCAACGTGGTCACACCTCAATTTTGCAGTGAAAAATGACCCTTTTTTGGCAAAGTGACTAGCTGTAGTTTTTTAACCCTAGCTCTGCCGGCACCTAGGGAAACCTAGCAAACCTATATATTTTTGTAAACTAGACACCCAGGGGAATCCAGGATAGGGTGACTTGAGTGCCTCCCACCAGGGTCTGTTACCCAGAATCCCTTGCAAACGTAAAAAATGGACAAAAAAACACATTTTCCCCACATTTCTGTGATGGAAAATTCTGGAATCTGCGTAGATCCACAAATATCCACAAACCCCGCGTTCCCCAAAGTCCTACAAGAAAAATGGTACCTCACTTTTGCGGGTCGCCTGGTGCCCGCGACAGGAAACGGCGCAAAACCCACCGTGGTCACATCTCAATTTTGAAGTGAAAAATGACCCTTTTTTGGCAAAGTGCCTAGCTGTAGTTTTTGAACCCTAGCTCTGCCGGCACCTAGGGAAACCTAGCAAACCTATATATTTTTGAAAACTAGACACCCAGGGGAATCCAGGATGGGGTGACTTGAGTGCCTCCCACCAAGGTCTGTTACCCAGAATTCCTTGCAAATCTAAAAAATTGACAAAAAAAACACATTTTCCCCACATTTCTGTGATGGAAAGTTCTGGAATCTGCGTGGATGCACAAATTTCCACCCACCCCGCGTTCCCCAAAGTCCTACGAGAAAAATGGTACCTCACTTGTGCGGGGCGGCCTATTTCCCGCGTCAGGAAACGGCGCAAAACGCAACGTGGTCACACCTCAATTTTGCAGTGAAAAATGACCCTTTTTTGGCAAAGTGCCTAGCTGTAGTTTTTGAACCCTAGCTCTGCCGGCACCTAGGGAAACATAGCAAACCTGTATATTTTTGAAAACTAGATACCCAGGCGAATCCAGGATGGGGTGACTTGAGTGCCTTCCACCAGGGTCTGTTACCCAGAATCCCTTGCAAACCTAAAAAATTGACAAAAAAACACATTTTCCCCACATTTCTGCAATGGTAAGTTCTGGAATCTGCGTGGATCTACAAATTTCCACCCACCCCGCGTTCCCCAAAGTCCTATGAGAAAAATGGTACCTCACTTGTGCGGGTCGGCCTAGTGCCCGCGACAGGAAACGGCGCAAAACGCAACGTGGTCACACCTCAATTTTGCAGTGAAAAATGACCCTTTTTTGGCAAAGTGACTAGCTGTAGTTTTTTAATCCTAGCTCTGCCGGCATCTAAGGAAACCTAGCAAACCTATATATTTTTGTAAACTAGACACCCAGGGGAATCCAGGATGGGGTGACTTGAGTGCCTCCCACCAGGGTCTGTTACCCAGAATCCCTTGCACACCTAATAAATTTACAAAAAAACCACATTTGCCCCACATTTCTGTGATGGAAAGTTATGGAATCTGCGTGGATCCACAAATTTCCACCCACCCCGCGTTCCCCAAAGTCCTACATGAAAATTGGTACCTCACTTGTGCGGGTCGCCTAGTGCCCGCGACAGGAAACGGCGCAAAACGCACCGTGGTCACACCTCAATTTTGCAGTGAAAAATGACCCCTTTTTGGCAAAGTGCCTAGCTGTAGTTTTTGAACCCTAGCTCTGCCGGCACCTAGGAAAACCTAGCAAACCTATATAGTTTTGAAAACTAGACACCCAGGGGAATCTAGGATGTGGTGAGTTGAGTGCCTCCCACCAGGGTCTGTTACCCAGAATCCCTTGCAAACCTAAAAAATTGACAAAAAAAACAAATTTTCCCCACATTTCTGTGATGGAAAGTTCTGGAATCTGCGTGGATGCACAAATTTCCACCCACCCCGCGTTCCCCAAAGTCCTACAAGAAAAATGGTACCTCACTTGTGCGGGGCAGCCTAGTGCCCGTGACAGGAAACGGCGCAAAACGCAACGTGGTCACACTTCAATTTGCAGTGAAAAATTACCCTTTTTTGGCAAAGTGACTAGCTGTAGTTTTTTAACCCTAGCTCTGCCGGCACCTGGGAAACCTAGCAAACCTGTATATTTTTGAAAACTAGACACCCAGGGGAATCTAGGATGGGGTGACTTGAGGGCCTCCCACCAGGGTCTGTTACCCAGAATCCCTTGCAAACCTAATAAATTGACAAAAAAAACACTTTTTCCCCACATTTCTGTGATGGAAAGTTCTGGAATCTGCGTGGATGCACTAATTTCCACCCACCCCGCCTTCCCCAAAGACCTACGAGAAAAATGGTACCTCACTTGTGCGTGTCGCCTAGTGCCCGCGACAGGAAACGGCGCAAAATGCACCGTGGTCACACCTCAATATGCAGTGAAAAATGACCCTTTTTTTGGCAAAGTGCCTAGCTGTAGTTTTTGAACCCTAGCTCTGCCGGCACCTAAGGAAACCTAGCAAACCTATATATTTTTGAAAACTAGACACCCAGGGGAATCTAGGATGGGGTGACTTGATGGCCTCCCACCAGGGTCTGTTACCCAGAATCCCTTGCAAACCTAATAAATTGACAAAAAAAACACTTTTTTCCCACATTTCTGTGATGGAAAGTTCTGGAATCTGCGTGGATGCACAAATTTCCACCCACCCCGCCTTCCCCAAAGACCTACGAGAAAAATGGTACCTCACTTGTGCGGGGCGGCCTAGTGCCCACGACAGGATACGGCGCAAAACGCAACGTGGTCACACCTCAATTTTGCAGTGAAAAATGACCCTTTATTGCCAAAGTGCCTAGCTGTAGTTTTTTAACCCAGCTCTGCCGGCACCTAGGGAAACCTAGAAAACCTATATATTTTTTAAAACTAGACACCCAGGGGAATCCAGGATGGGGTGACTTGAGTGCCTCCCACCAGGGTCTGTTACCCAGAATCCCTTGCAAACCTAAAAATTGACCAAAAAAACCCATTTTCCCCACATTTCTGTGATGGAAAGTTCTGGAATCTGCGTGGATGCACAAATTTCCACCCACCCCGCGTTCCCCAAAGTCCTACGAGAAAAATGGTACCTCACTTGTGCGGGGCGGCCTAGTGCCTGCGACAGGAAACGGCGCAAAACGCAACGTGGTCACACCTCAATTTTGCAGTGAAAAATGACCCTTTTTTGGCAAAGTGACTAGCTGTAGATTTTGAACCCTAGCTCTGACGGCACCTAGGGAAACCTAGCAAAACTATATATTTATGAAAACTAGACACCCAGGGGAATCCAGGATGGGGTGACTTGAGTGCCTCCCACTAGGGTCTGTTACCCAGAATCCCTTGCAAACGTAAACAATGGACAAAAAAAACAAATTTTCCCCACATTTCTGTGATGGAAAGTTCTGGAATCTGCGTGGATCCATAAATTTCCACCCACCCCGCGTTCCCCAAAGTCCTACGGGAAAAATGGTACCTCACTTGTGTGGGTCGCTGTAGGAGAGTAGGGTCTGCTATCCTATGGTCACCCCAAATTTTTGCTTTTTGCTTCACTGGTTTTTGACATATTGAGGCTGTGGGCCTGCCAATCAGACCCCCAGCCTGCTGTTCTCTCTACTAAATTAGAACTATGCACCCTAGGTGCATAACCAATTGGAAGTGGATCACCCTGTCAGCCCCTGTACCAGTGTACACTAGGTACCCAGGGCATTGGTGTACCCAAGGCCTGCCAAGGGCTGAAGCATGTATTATGCCACCCCAGGCTTGGCCTAACAATTTGACACAACTGGCTGATCACTCAGCTGGGGTAAGTTGGTGTAATCACCTCTTACTTAGGTATAGTATACCTATACCTAACCTTAAATGGGACACCTGGTAACCTATAAGTCACTCCTATGGCAGGCCTTAACAATCCTGAAGGCAGAGTGCTTGGTTCCATGTGAGATGGTGCTCTGGCATGAGCTGAGCCTGTCTGCAGTGGTCGGAACAACTTCCTTCTACTGTTTCCAGATATCGTCATACCATATACTCTTAAGTGCATTATGAACCTCGCGGTTAAATGCTATCTTTGGTTTGGCTTTATCAAAACATGTCGAGTAAGGTGTCATACGAATTGGAATACTAACCCCTCGCCAATTCTGGCGACGGGGTTAGCATTCCACCCTTCTAGAGGGACACGACATGTACAGTACCTGAAACCCGGGTAAAATCAGACATAGCCTCAGCTCCACAAAATGGATGCTGCCACCACAGACACAAGTCTGCCCTCCTGCTGCTGGGAGTCCTTCCAGCTTGGGAGGTGTGGACAAAGGGTTTCCTGCCAGGGGAGGTGCATGCACCACCCCAGACAGGATTTTGTGTATTGGTCAGGTAGGGCTTGAAAGAAACCAGACATGCCTGTGGCTCACAAGGAGCCTCGGTGCATATGCCAGTTCAAACCGGTCCTGGGGCACACCAGTCCCGGGCCTGGGGCGAGCTGGACAAAGGATTGGGGGTGTAACCACCCCCCTTCCTGGTCCCACCCTTAGGGAGGGACCTAGCAGGTAGTCCGGCCCCTAGAATCCGCTTAAAGGTAGGAGCTGTGTCCTAAGACTTCAGACATCCTGGAATCAACTTAACACTAAGAAGAAGACGGGAACTTCGACGCTCTGCTGCACAGAGGACTGAAGCCAATCTCCCCTGTGGTCAGGGAGTTACCACCTTGCTAACGCAAGCACCATCCAGCGAATCAACGTCTGCTTTGCCGCCGCCTCCCGCCGGAGCCCGAGCCCAGAGACTGACAAGACCTGGACCTCCAGACCTCTCACCGCCCGATCCACAGTCCCTGAAAAGAGGAGACCCGTGGAGGCACCGAGACACGTGGAGCCAGCCATCTTGGAACGACTACGACAAGCTGACAAGTGCAACAACCGAGGCTCCCTCCAAGTTGTGCTTTGGGATCTGAGAAGCCCAACACCCGAGCAGCATCTGCACCAAAGGTGAGCCCTCCAGCATCTCCACGATCTGCGTGGGGCCCTTCTGCATTTTTGCCACTCGACGCGCCTAACCGGTTGCTGGCCCGCTGGCTAGTAGCCATCTTGGCGACGAACTTCAAGAAATACACCGCTGGTCTGGTTGCTCCAGACTGGCCCTTGCTCCCCTCCAAAGGAGCAGTCCTTCTGACCTTGCTGGTCAGAACCATCAGCTTATTTCATCTCCTACAACAATTGCTTTTGCCAAGGCTTGTTTGCTTCGATCAAGTCGCCGACACCGCCGACAGCGAGAGCCTGCGTGGGACAGCTCGTGAACCGACTCCTGGACGTCGTCGACCTCCAGGGACCACGTGGCTGCAGAGACAAGCTACACCTTTCTTCCTGTTTGCACCCGACATTGCCTGGTACCCACCTGGTGCCACGCCGGTCACTGGCTAGTGACTGTGAACACTGTCCCCTCTGCTTACAGGTCTTCAACATCTCCGATCCACTCTTGGATCCACTGCATCTCCCCCGGACCGACCGCCTGCAGCATCTTTGTCTTCAGGCTCCACGGAACAGATAGAAGAAACCCGACGCACTTCGAGGCCTATGCACCCGCTTCCTGTGGGTGAGGTAAAGCTGGCACACCTGTGCCCAAGTGTAGTATTACATCTCTAGTGCTTGTGTTCCAAATCTTGAGTTCCTAGTCCATCCGGAAGATCCTCTTTGCAGTAACTTTGTACTTTTTACGCACCCATTGAAACCTATGGGAGCACGCGTGTGACTATTTGCTCTGCACACGCCACCCGTGGACCTCCTGGTCACTAACTGACGTTAGCTCCTTGTAGGCCCAGCAATTCTAGAGGCCCTAGGCCTTTTCCCTTTTCTGTTCGTGGTACTTATACCACTATTTTAGTATATGGTTTGAGTGGCCACCAGGGCCTATCCATATAAAGTGCAACTTCTGTGTATTCCACTGTAATCTTGTTTGACGATTTGTGCTCCTGTGCTCATAAAGAGACTAGGGGTTACTTTGAGAAATAAATACATATATATTTTGAATATATATCTGTGTGGTGTCCTTTCATTGGTATAAAAGGGGGTTACATTTGGTAAAACAGCTGGCTTAACACGCTTCACGAGTTTAGCCTCAAAGACTGCTTAGCCTACGCTACCACTAGGGCAGCTAGTCCGAAAAGGTTGACTTACAACCACACCATAAGGGTTGCTTGGCATGGTACAAGGTGATCACTTTAACTAGTGAGCATCATATACCAGGCCAACTTCTCACAGTCGCCTAGTGCCCGCGACAGGAAACGGCGTGAAACGCAACATGCTCACACCTCAATTTTGCAGTGAAAAATTACACTTTTTTGGCAAAGTGCCTAGCTGTAGTTTTTGAACGCTAGCTCTGCCAGCACCTAGGGAAACCTAGCAAACCTATATATTTTTGAAAGCTAAACACCCAGGGGAATCCAGGATGTGGTGAGTTGAGTGCCTCCCACCAGGGTCTGTTACCCAGAATCCCTTGCAAACCTAAAAAATTGACCAAGAAAAACACATTTTCCCCACATTTCTGTGATGGAAAGTTCTGGAATCTGCGTGGATGCACAAATTTCCACCCACCCCGCGTTCCCCAAAGTCCTAGAAGAAAAATGGTACCTCACTTGTGTGGGGCAGCCTAGTGCCCGTGACAGGAAACGGGGCAAAACGCAACGTGGTCACACTTCAATTTTGCAGTGAAAAATGACCCTTTTTTGGCAAAGTGACTAGCTGTAGTTTTTTAACCCTAGCTCTGCCGGCACCTAGGGAAACCTAGCAAACCTGTATATTTTTGAAAACTAGACACCCAGGGGAATCCAGGATGGGGTGACTTGAGTGCCTCCCACCAGGGTCTGTTACCCAGAATCCCTTGCAAACCTAAAAAATTGACAAAAAAACAAATTTTCCCCACATTTCTGTGATGGAAAGTTCTGGAATCTGCGTGGATCCACAAATTTCCACCCACCCCGCGTTCCCAAAAGTCCTATGAGAAAAATGGTACCTCACTTGTGCGGGTCGGCCTAGTGCCCGCGACAGGAAACGGCACAATACGCAACGTGGTCACACTTCAATTTTGCAGTGAAAAATGACCCTTTTTTGGCAAAGTGACTAGCTGTAGTTTTTTAACCCTAGCTCGGCCGGCACCTAGGCAAACCTAGCAAACCTGTATATTTTTGAAAACTAGACACCCAGGGGAATCTAGGATGGGGTGACTTGAGTGCCTCCCACCAGGGTCTGTTACCCAGAATCCCTTGCAAACCTAAAAAATTGACAAAAAAACACATTTTCCCCACATTTCTGTGTTGGAAAGTTCTGGAATCTGCGTGGATCCACAAATTTCCACCCCGCCCCACGTTTCCCAAAGTCCTACGAGAGAAATGGTACCTCACTTGTGCGGGTCGCCTAGTGCCCGCGACAGGAAACGGCGCAAAATGCACCGTGGTCACACCTCAATATGCAGTGAAAAATGACCCTTTTTTGGCAAAGTGCCTAGCTGTAGTTTTTTAACCCTAGCTCTGCCGGCACCTAGGGAAACCTAGAAAACCTATATATTTTTGAAAACTTGACACCCAGGGAAATCCAGGATGGGGTGACTTTAGTGCCTCCCACCAGGGTCTGTTACCCAGAATCCCTTGCAAACCTAAAAATTGACCAAAAAAACACATTTTCCCCACATTTCTGTGATGGAAAGTTCTGGAATCTGCGTGGATGCACAAATTTCCACCCACCTCGCGTTCCCCAAAGTCCTACGAGAAAAATGGTACCTCACTTGTGCGGGGCGGCCTAGTGCCTGCGACAGGAAACGGCGCAAAACGCAACGTGGTCACACCTCAATTTTGCAGTGAAAAATGACCCTTTTTTGGCAAAGTGACTAGCTGTAGATTTTGAACCCTAGCTCTGACGGCACCCAGGGAAACCTAGCAAAACTATATATTTATGAAAACTAGACACCCAGGGGAATCCAGGATGGGGTGACTTGAGTGCCTCCCACTAGGGTCTGTTACCCAGAATTCCTTGCAAACCTAAAAAATTGACAAAAAAAACACATTTTCCCCCCATTTCTGTGATGGAAAGTTCTGGAATCTGCGTGGATGCACAAATTTCCACCCACCCCGCGTTCCCCAAAGTCCTACGAGAAAAATGGTACCTCACTTGTGCGGGGCGGCCTATTGCCCGCGACAGGAAACGGCGCAAAACGCAACGTGGTCACACCCCAATTTTGCAGTGAAAAATGACCCTTTTTTGGCAAAGTGCCTAGCTGTAGTTTTTGAACCCTAGCTCTGCCGGCACCTAGGGAAATGTAGGAGAGTAGGGTCTGCTATCCTATGGTCACCCCAAATTTTTGCTTTTTGCTTCACTGGTTTTTGACATATTGAGGCTGTGGGCCTGCCAATCAGACCCCCAGCCTGCTGTTCTCTCTACTAAATTAAAACTATGCACCCTAGGTGCATAACCAATTGGAAGTGGATCACCCTGTCAGCCCCTGTACCAGTGTACACTAGGTACCCAGGGCATTGGTGTACCCAAGGCCTGCCAAGGGCTGAAGCATGCATTATGCCACCCCAGGCTTGGCCTAACAATTTGACACAACTGGCTGATCACTCAGCTGGGGTAAGTTGGTGTAATCACCTCTTACTTAGGTGTAGTATACCTATACCTAACCTTAAATGGGACACCTGGTAACCTATAAGTCACTCCTATGGCAGGCCTTAACAATCCTGAAGGCAGAGTGCGTGGTTCCATGTGAGATGGTGCTCTGGCATGAGCTGAGCCTGTCTGCAGTGGTCGGAACAACTTCCTTCTACTGTTTCCAGATATCGTCATACCATATACTCTTAAGTGCATTATGAACCTCGCGGTTAAATGCTATCTTTGGTTTGGCTTTATCAAAACATGTCGAGTAAGGTGTCATACGAATTGGAATACTAACCCCTCGCCAATTCTGGCGACGGGGTTAGCATTCCACCCTTCTAGAGGGACACGACATGTACAGTGCCTGAAACCCGGGTAAAATCAGACATAGCCTCAGCTCCACAAAATGGATGCTGCCACCACAGACACAAGTCTGCCCTCCTGCTGCTGGGAGTCCTTCCAGCTTGGGAGGTGTGGACAAAGGGTTTCCTGCCAGGGGAGGTGCGTGCACCACCCCAGACAGGATTTTGTGTATTGGTCAGGTAGGGCTTGAAAGAAACCAGACATGCCTGTGGCTCACAAGGAGCCTCGGTGCATATGCCAGTTCAAACCGGTCATGGGGCACACCAGTCCCAGGCCTGGGGCGAGCTGGACAAAGGATTGGGGGTGTAACCACCCCCCTTCCTGGTCCCACCCATAGGGAGGGACCTAGCAGGTAGTCCGGCCCCTAGAATCCGCTTAAAGGTAGGAGCTGTGTCCTAAGACTTCAGACATCCTGGAATCAACTTAACACTAAGAAGAAGACGGGAACTTCGACGCTCTGCTGCACAGAGGACTGAAGCCAATCTCCCCTGTGGTCAGGGAGTGACCACCTTGCTAACGCAAGCACCATCCAGCGAATCAACGTCTGCTTTGCCGCCGCCTCCCGCCGGAGCCCGAGCCCAGAGACTGACAAGACCTGGACCTCCAGACCTCTCACTGCCCGATCCACAGTCCCTGAAAAGAGGAGACCCGTGGAGGCACCGAGACACGTGGAGCCAGCCATCTTGGAACGACTACGACAAGCTGACAAGTGCAACAACCGAGGCTCCCTCCAAGTTGTGCTTTGGGATCTGAGAAGCCCAACACCCGAGCAGCATCTGCACCAAAGGTGAGCCCTCCAGCATCTCCACGATCTGCGTGGGGCCCTTCTGCATTTTGCCACTCGACGCGCCTAACCGGTTGCTGGCCAGCTGGCTAGTAGCCATCTTGGCAACGAACTTCAAGAAATACACTGCTGGTCTGGTTGCTCCAGACTAGCCCTTGCTCCCCTCCAAAGGAGCAGTCCTTCTGACCTTGCTGGTCAGAACCATCAGCTTATTTCCTTTTCCTACAACAATTGCTTTTGCCAAGGCTTGTTTGCTTCGATCAAGTCGCCGACACCGCCGACAGCGAGAGCCTGCGTGGGACAGCTCGTGACTTGACTCCCGGACGTCGTCGACCTCCAGGGACCACGTGGCTGCAGAGACAAGCTACACCTTTCTCCCTGTTTGCACCCGACATTGCTTGGTACCCACCTGGTGCCACGCCGGTCACTGGCTAGTGACTGTGAACACTGTCCCCTCTGCTTACAGGTCTTCAACATCTCCGATCCACTCTTGGATCCACTGCATCTCTCCCGGACCGACCGCCTGCAACATCTTTGTCTTCAGGCTCCACGGAACAGATAGAAGAAACCCGACGCACTTCGAGGCCTATGCACCCGCTTCCTGTGGGTGAGGTAAAGCTGGCACACCTGTGCCCAAGTGTAGTATTACATCTCTAGTGCCTGTGTTCCAAATCTTGAGTTCCTAGTCCATCCGGAAGATCCTCTTTGCAGTAACTTTGTACTTTTTACGCACCCATTGAAACCTATGGGAGCACGCGTGTGACTATTTGCTCTGCACACGCCACCCGTGGACCTCCTGGTCACTAACTGACGTTAGCTCCTTGTAGGCCCAGCGATTCTAGAGGCCCTAGGCCTTTTCCCTTTTCTGTTCGTGGTACTTATACCACTATTTTAGTATATGGTTTGAGTGGCCACCAGGGCCTATCCATATAAAGTGCAACTTCTGTGTATTCTACTGTAATCTTGTTTGACGATTTGTGCTCCTGTGCTCATAAAGAGACTAGGGGTTACTTTGAGAAATAAATACATATATATTTTGAATATATATCTGTGTGGTGTCCTTTCATTGGTATAAAAGGGGGTTGCATTTGGTAAAACAGCTGGCTTAACACGCTTCACGAGTTTAGCCTCAAAGACTGCTTAGCCTACGCTACCACTAGGGCAGCTAGTCCGAAAAGGTTGACTTACAACTGTCGTACTTTAATATTCGGGACCGCGTAGGGGACAGGGCCCTACCCCTGTCTATGTGGTATTAGCGAACCGCAAATGGTAAATGCGGCATGTACGAGTGCTTTACTCGTCGTTCTAGCCCTGAATGCACTGTGTACACGTTATTCTGCTTCACTACGCGGGTTCCATTTTGGAAGCAGTGGCCATCTTGTCATTGCCCTCACATAGGCTATAATGGAGCAAATACGGACCTCTCAGTACATGTGCTTTCCCGTGACTTCTCGGTGACCTGGGCAGCTGGCTCTGCTGCCCCGGGTCAAACCGGTCTCACGAGCTCCCCTTCCTCCGTCCACCTGTGATTAGCATCAGGGCTCGACCCATCATAAAACCCTTCTCATCCTACACAAACCCCCGGCTAATCTCTTCCACACCTGCTTGTTCCTGCTTTATGACTTGTTTCCCAAAACAGGAGATGCTCATGTTTATTGGGGGGTCTACTGACATCTAACGTGGGATCGCAACCTTATTGTGTAAATCATTGTGAGTTGGCCGAACTGGAATGTGGGATGGTCATCATGACTCTGCCTTTTCTTTGTAATGTACACTGTTATATTGCCGTTTCATAAAACTCAGGAATGTATGCTTGAGGCCGAAAAAGGCCTATTTAAGATGTAGTCCGTTCCTATGATTTGCAGCAGTCTCCTGAGAACATACACGCTGTTGTACTTCTAGGATACCTGTCATTGGTCTGCAGCCAATAAACGATTCTTTGACTTCACCCAGAAGACTCTGTGTTTCTGTAGGTCCGGAACAGGGTGAAACCCCGAAGTCATAGGGTGTGTGCCCCTGCACCGCTGGGTCTAAAATACCCAGTACTTCAGTTTGGCGCCCAACTCGGGCCGATTTCAGCGGTACCAGTCCAAGCCAGAGGTTCGTGAGGAGCTTCGTGTGGAAATTCCGGAGGAAGGCCGCCACTTCATCGACCCCTGCATGTCGACGTGGTCCGAAAGTCTTTTCTGCGAGGTTCTCCGCGTCCCGACGGCTACGAAGGACTGCTGCCCTGATTAATCGACCTGTTTTGGACCCTTGACGAGTTTGAGAAAGCGAAACAATCGAGAGAGTCTTCTGGTGACGTCATCGATCAGCAATATTCAGTTAAGTATAAGTGGAGCGTCTCCCATTTGTTTTGGTATCCCTCGGGATCGTTTGGTTTGATTTGGTAATTGGTGATTTGGTGTTTGCAAACCCCAAAGCCAGAGGATTCGTGTATTCACGAGACTATCGTAATCGATAATCCTTTGACGTTTGGATCTAGACTAGTGAGCGAAGATGCCTGGTTCTAGAATATTTGGTAGACTATTCTGTTTGGGTTGTGGAAAAGATTTCCAGCTGGAAGAATCATGTCCGGTTCCTCCGGTTGGAACTCCAACTTATGAGCTCTATGTAAAACATGGCGTAGGCCCCATTGCATATAACGAAGTGTGGATCCACTACACCAGGAAGGACGGTGTTTTAAAATGGTCCCAAAATGGTAGTTTCGATACCGATATTCTAGATAATTTGGAAATTAAATTGTTTAAGAAGAAAGCCCGGCCGGCGATGTTTGACTCTTTCCGCTTATGGCGGAAGGAAGCCAAACAGAAGGAAATTAAGCTAGCGAAAAAGAATAAAAGAGAGAAAGGTATGTCAGTAATGCAAGCAGCTGTACAATTTAGAGACAATGAGGAGGAGCAGATGAACGAGCAATTGCACAGGCAGCGTAAGTTAGGGATTGACAAATGTTACCCGGCTTTACCGCACTCTAAGCAAAATGAGTCCGAAGACAAGGAGAAAGATCCCCTAATGTCACACTTGTTGAGTTCGCCACCCCCATATGCGCAAAATGCTACGGCGCCTCCTCAGCTTGTGAATATGCCACCTCCAGTTAATGTATTGCAGGCTTTGCCGCAACCACCAGCTGCCGCACAACCGGCTCTTATTAATGTAACGCAGCCCCCTCAAGGGCCGCCAGTTGTGCTTCCAACTGCCCCCGCGCTTCCTGTAACCTTGCCTAATTCACCAGCGGCCTCTCCCAACACTTTTCCTTGTACCACTTCGGTACCTGTTTCTACGTCCTCTTTTCTTCCCTCTGTATTCCCTCCCGTTTCTGCCTCAGCTTCTCCTTCAGCGCGACAGCGTTTAGCTAATGTGGTTACTTCATTAATGTCGCCTCTCTTTGAGTTGTCTGGTGCGACTCCTGGTTTGCAGCGTAAGCAATTGCGTAGTCAGTTGCCTACCTCTGACGAGAAGAACGTAATAGACAGCATGGCGCGCAGATGGATTGTTTTCCCTTCATTGTATAATGTGGAATCAATTGTTAATGTCTTCCATCAGTGGGATGCCCCGAAGCAGAGATATGTGTTTGAGAAGATGTGCGAAATTCTCTGTGAGGAATTGGAGGATAATGGTAGAAATCCGAGGCCACGAGAATTGTGTAGAGTAAGGTCCGATTTTGGAGCTGGTATGATTGTGGACCGCGATATAGATAAAGCAGTTGCGGTTGTACTGTCCTTCAGGAATGATGAATGTCAACAGTCATTGTTCGAACAGGATGTCCCTGTGGGGAGAAAGGAGAAAGTGCGACAATACCCCATGAGAGAAGTTCCCCCGGTATGGAAGGAAGCGGTTGCAGCTGTCGGTGCTAACCCCGCTGTGGCAGCGCATTTCCAGCGTGTTTGGGTGCATGTTCCATGGAAGCGCTCTGAGGTGTTAGCGCTTAAACAGTCCTTACCTGATCCCCGTAAAAATCCGGCAGGTTATTATAAAGAATTGTCACAAACGGCAGGATCATGTATTATGAATCTGGCCGACATAGACATGTTGTTTGGTAATGTTGTTCCACAGCCCCTATGGGGGTCAATCCGTAATGCGGATCATGACCAAGAGCTAGGGGATAAATGGGCTAACATTATTGCTGCCGATGCAAGACAAACTGGTGGCGCGAAACCTGAGCCTTTAGTGGCTGAACTCCCTGGTAGAATCATCACGTATATGAAGACACTAATGCCAGCAATGCGCGTAAATTGGGACAAGTTATCTGCATGCAAGCAGAAAAAGGATGAGACAGTGTCAGACTTCTTTACTAGGTTTGAGGAAACGTTCATTGACCACAGTGGGCAAGATATGAGTACTGAGGGTGGCCAACGGCTGTTTGTGGATAAGTTTGTGCAGAATTTACTCCCTGACCTGTGTAAAAAGTTGAAAGATTCAGAGAGTTCTTGGGCCGTTTCCTCTTCAGCGCAAATACTGGCTACCGCACAGTATTATGAAAATAGAGATAAAGACGAGAAAGATAGAACAGAGAAGAAAACGAAGGAATTAAAGACAAAGGTCCTTTTGCAGCAGGCCTATCCGCCACGTGGAGGTCAAAATAATTATAGGCAACCCCAAGGTGTCTATCACCAACCCCAACAATTTCAGAACAATCAGCAAATGAATGGGTATTATCAACCACGTGTCCCTGTAGGTCCCAACCAATGTTCATACTGCAAAGAGGAAGGTCATTTTAAATATAGTTGCCCTAAATTAATGCAGCGGAATGGTAATATGTATGGCACAAGAGGTAGAGGTGGTCAGCAAGCTCCTAGAGGTAGAGGGCGTGGAAGTGTTCCCCAAAATGTGCGTCCTCTGCCGCCTCAGAATACCATTAATAGCTTTGATCAGCAAGCTAACGCGATTGGTAATACGGCACAGTATTATAATAATGATTATTATGCAGAAGATGGTGATGCAGAAAATAATGATTACTAGGACAGCCGTAGACAGAGAGAGGGAGTTGTTTCAGTGCCAGTGGATCAGAGTGGACCGTATGTTGAGGTGACTACAGCAAATGTAACGGAGCCTTTTCTGATAGACACTGGTGCTGCAAAGAGTTCAATTATGCATTCCAAACTCCCTGGCGCACCTTTGTCTGGCGATATAAATGTTTCGGTAGATTTTTCTGGCGCCCCAGTTAGGAACCCGATTTCTAGTCCCGTGTCACTTTCTGTTGGACCTTGTGAGCTGAAAGCACCTCTGATTCTGACGACAGGTTGTGGTGAGAATTTGCTGGGACTGGATTTGTTGAAAAGATTGCATGCCACGTTGTATTGTTCTCCTTCGGGAGTACAACTTACATTAGGCAAGAAAGTAATTTCCCCAATGTACTTGTCCAAAAGTACAATGCCGCCTGAACTGTCATCCCTTCCGGATGCCCTTTGGGCTACTGGTCCCAATGATGTGGGCCTCTTGGAGATACCGCCATACGTGGTGACTTTAAAGGCTAATGTCAGACTGCCACGTATTCCCCAGTACAAGATCTCTAATGAAGGCCAGAAAGCATTGTTAGACATTGTCCACGACTTTATTGATAAGGGTGTGATTGAAGAAACAAGAGGCAACGTTTGCAATAGCCCGATTTTACCTGTCTTAAAACGAACGGATCCTTCACAGCCACCTGTTTACAGATTTGTGATTGATCTTAGAGAGGTTAATAAGATTGTTGTGCCACAGTTTCCAGTTGTCCCTGATATAACTGCTTTGTTAACGATGATTCCAGCCTCTGCTGAATGGTTTTCAGTGATCGATTTAAAGAATGCTTTCTTTAGCATTCCAATTGCAGAAGAGAGTAGAGACATTTTCGGGTTCAGTCTGGGAGGCCGAAGCTTCCGCTTCAAACGCGCTCCCCAGGGCTACTGTGAGAGTCCATCTATATACAGTCAAGCTTTGAAAGCACAGCTTGATGCACTTGTTTTACCTAGTGGCGCTATCCTGATTCAGTACGTAGACGATTTACTGATCGCTGCGGATACTGAAAAGATCTGTAAAGAAGCCACATTGTCATTGTTGCACCATTTATCCGTTTTTCATCACAAGGTGTCCTTATCTAAGCTGCAATATTGTCGACAAGAAGTGACCTACTTAGGTCATCTCTTATCGAAGGAGGGAAGGAGACTGACCCCAGAGAGAATTCAAGCCATTGCACAGTTGAGTGTGCCAAAGACACAGAGAGAAGTACGTGCTTTCTTGGGCATTACCTCATACTGTAGGCATTGGATCCCGAGTTTCTCCTTGCTGGCAAAACCTTTGTTAGCCTTAATATGCAAAGACACACCGAATCCTATCCCATGGTCTGAAGAGTGCCAGAAAAGTTTTGTGGAATTGCGTAATGCATTATGTTCAGCACCTGTGTTGGGTACTCCCGACTACAGTAAACCTTTTACATTGTATGTGCACGAGAAAGATGGATGTGCGTTGTCAGTGTTAACACAGCCTTTTGGCGACAGACCGCGCCCATGCGCGTATTTTTCATCCACTTTGGACCCTGTAGCGAGGGCATTGCCAAGGTGTCTGAGAGCGACAGCTGCTGCAGCGATGTCTATCCGACAATCTGCTGGTCTGGTAATGGACAACACATTGATCGTTATGGTTCCACATGCTGTAGACACATTATTGAATAGAACCAAGACACAACACTTGACTAGTGCACGCCTATCGGGTTACGAACTTACACTGTTAGCGAATCACATACACATAAAACGATGCAATACGCTGAATCCAGCTACATTGTTGCCGATTCCAGCAGACTCAGATGAGATTGAGCAACATGACTGTCTGTTCAGAACAGAAGAAGAGACGAAAGGGAGAGTAGATCTAAAAGATACTCCCCTGACTGAGTGTGATGGCACTTTATGGGTAGATGGGTCATGTTTCAAGCTCCCTAATGGTGACACGACTGCTGCATATGCTATCACGACTTTACATACGGTTGTGGAAACTGCACGAGTGCCACATAATTCGGCCCAAGCAGCAGAATTAATCGCCCTCACGAGAGCATGTGTGTTATCTGAAGGAATGAGAGTGAATATATATACAGATAGCCAGTACGCCTTTGGCGTGGCTCACAATTTTGGACGTTTGTGGAAGGAGCGTGGGTTCCTGACGTCACATGGAGCTAAAATTCAGAATGGCAAGTTGGTGAATGATCTCCTTGAGTCACTGACCCTACCGTTGCAAGTTGCGATCATGAAATGCAGTGCGCACAGGAAAGTCACAGACGATGTTGGTCGTGGGAATGCGTTTGCTGATGAGACCGCGAGAGAAACAGCACAGAATGTGAAGACTAGAATGTATGTTGCAGGCCCCGCAAGATGGGTTAATGATGTAGGAATGTGTGAGAACACAATAGAGAGTGTGAAGTTGCTTCAAGCTGAAGCCACAGAGGAAGAGTTAAGCAAGTGGAGAGAGAGTATGGGTAAGTTGGATGAGAATGGTTGCTGGACTGATCTGACAGAACATAGGCGATGGTTGTTGCCTGACGCGTATGTGCTTCCAGTAGTTACTATGGCGCATGGAATGGCACACATCAGTACGAAAGGTATATGCAAGTTGTTGGCTCCAGTATGGCAGAATGCTGGGATTCCCAAGTGTGCAGAGAACGTGGTCAAGAATTGTATGGTATGCTTGAAGTACAACCCTGGTAGGGGAACCCCAACTCCGGCCGGTCACTTTGCGCCCCCATCATGTCCATTCGAAGTTTTGCAGCTGGACTTTATTCACATGGAAAGATGCAACAACCTGAAATATGTACTAGTGGTTGTTTGTGCTTTCTCAAAATGGATTGAGGCTTATCCTCTAAAAGATAACACTGCCCTATCCACAGCCAAAGCCCTTGTGAAGGAGTTTTTCCCCAGGTTTGGAATGCCGAGAGTGGTCTGGTGTGATAATGGGAGTGAGTTCGTGGGTAAAGTGATGAAGAATGTATGTGAAGGTTTAGGCATCCAGCAGAAGTTCCACGCTGCAAATCACCCCCAATCAGCTGGATTGGTAGAGCGCTACAATGGAGCCTTAAAGCTCAAGTTGGCTAAAATTCAGGCTAGCACTGGTCTTAAATGGCCTGATGCCCTGCCTCTAGCACTCCTGTCCACCAGAATGACAATACACTCACGAGTGGGACTTAGCCCCTACGAGGTGGTCTTTGGCCGCCCGGCTAATGTATGGGGTGTGCCAAGGCCCACGAAATTCAGTGAGATAGAGCATCCAGTGCTGCTTGATTACCTGTATGATTTGACTGTTAAACTGCGTGTTTTGCACCAACAGGTACATGATACTCTTCCCCAAGCCTCTGAACCTCCTGGACACCCTATCAACCTTTGTACGTGGGTGCTAGTGCGGAACTTCCAGCGCAAGAGCAACGACGAGCCCCGCTGGCTTGGCCCTCATCTTGTTCTACTATCGACAAGGTCAGCGGTGCGAGTGAAAGGGAAGAAGCACTGGGTTCATGGTACCCACTGCAAGGTAGTCCCCTTGCCTTTGCCATATGACCGGTGGGTCAAAGAGGGTATCACCGACTCTGAGACAGACACTGTACTCCGTTTCACACCATTCAGTGATGCACGCCTAAGAGGCACAGTTTCAGACCAAGAGAGTGACGATATTCTGCAGGAAGCTGTGCCACCATCGAATCGATTGGACACCACTGAGCCTGAACTTTTGTTTCGAGACCAAACGGCACCTGGCCGTCTACGTTATAATTTGAGACCTAGGCCCTTGGACAAATAAAGATTTCCTCACTATTTCCTTTTTGACATTTTTTACTCTCCTATCTGAAAGACTTTCTTGATTTTTTGTTTTTCGAACCACCATCCGGGTTCTGCCGCAGGGTCGCGGTGTCAAGACTTTGGGGTACAGGCCGAAGACGTTAGGTCGACGGTTCTGGTTGGTCTAGGGCGTTTCCCTGGACTGGCAGGCGTACTCCTCAGCAGAAGAAACTCACCCGCCGCGAGCGGCCCGAGTAGAGGATGGAGTTTTTTAAGATGGAGAGACCGATCGAGGAAATGAGCTCTAAAACCAGGATGTGTGGAATTGTAAAAAGTAAATGTTTTGTCTTTTTGTGCCTTTTTATACTGTGTAGTATTATGATGTTTATTGTAGGACTTGTGTTCCTCTCCGCTCAAAAGCCTATTGCACCCACTCAACAGCCTATATTCCTTTCTACTGCCTCCTCTCACTCTTTTCACCCCCTGCCTGAGCACGAACAGACCAGACGATCGGAATTCGTAAATAACTCGTTTATCCAGCTCTTGCACCAGCACCAGCTAGTAGTGAATACGACCAATTGCTGGGTCTGTGGGTTAATGCCACATACCATTAACAAGGGTATTCCCTATCTGGTGTTGCCGTATAGTTCAAATGGATCATCATGGGCATTCCAGACCATGTTTCTCTATGCTCTGGAGACGTACTCCCCTCGCCAACCGCGTTCCATCAGACCCATCACCAATAATAAGGCTTTGATGAAAGGAGTTGCCGATATGAGTAGGGATATCAATGCATACTCGTCCATTCCCAAAGAAGAGTTGAGACCTTATGTAGGATGGAACGCGACAGGGTATAGTATTAGTCTGGGTGAAAGACAGCGACAAATCTCATCCCCAATCTGGGTCGTACCCCACATGGGTCGGTTCTGCTTACAGGGTAATGGTCAGAACCCTAGGGCTCAACTGGGTAGAAGTGACTGTACCGAAACGTACACTTTCCCGTCACAGTTTTCCCCAGCGTTTCTAGCTGCCCAGAGTACCTATTTCATCTGTAATAACCGAGCATATACATGGTTGCCCCCTGATTTCTCGGGCACATGTTATATTGCGAATCTGCTACCGCCTACCTTCACTGCTGCCTCTGATTATCACAAGACCAGAGTTGTGAGAGGTGTAATTAGTAAGGAGGACACTGCCGGTCAGGAAGCAGGAGACTTCTTCTTGGGTTTCCTGCCGTTTTGGGGACCTATGGTCAATAGTAGGAACCTGAGACAGCTGACGCGTGTGGTTGAATCCACTATCAATGTAACGGCTGGTGCCCTTAGTAATCTGACAGCTGAGCTCCAAGCGGACCGCCTTATGACTCTACAGAACCGCATGGTCCTAGACGTTATTCTTGCAGACCGCGGTGGGGTATGCAAGGTCATCCAATCCAGTTGCTGCATTTTCATTCCAGACAATGCTCCAACGGTGTATCAAGCCATCTCCAAACTCCATAAAATATCTGAAGCCATACACGTGGATAAGGGAGATTGGTCATTGATGGGATGGTTCTGGGAACTGATATCTGCCTGGGGTTGGAAAGTTCTGATGGTCATTGGAATGATCTTAGCCATTCTTTTCCTGCTCTGCCTGTGTATACAGTGTGCTCCTGCGATATGTGGTCTCTGTGCTACCTTATGTGTAAGGAAACCTGTATCGAGAGACGAGCTAAGTAATAGGATGATGCTACAGCAATATCTCCATGACTTTGCGAACATTGACCTGGACTCGGATTAAGATGAGTATAGGGATTGCCTATGTAAGGGCAAAAGGTGGGTCTGTCGTACTTTAATATTCGGGACCGCGTAGGGGACAGGGCCCTACCCCTGTCTATGTGGTATTAGCGAACCGCAAATGGTAAATGCGGCATGTACGAGTGCTTTACTCGTCGTTCTAGCCCTGAATGCACTGTGTACACGTTATTCTGCTTCACTACGCGGGTTCCATTTTGGAAGCAGTGGCCATCTTGTCATTGCCCTCACATAGGCTATAATGGAGCAAATACGGACCTCTCAGTACATGTGCTTTCCCGTGACTTCTCGGTGACCTGGGCAGCTGGCTCTGCTGCCCCGGGTCAAACCGGTCTCACGAGCTCCCCTTCCTCCGTCCACCTGTGATTAGCATCAGGGCTCGACGCATCATAAAACCCTTCTCATCCTACACAAACCCCCGGCTAATCTCTTCCACACCTGCTTGTTCCTGCTTTATGACTTGTTTCCCAAAACAGGAGATGCTCATGTTTATTGGGGGGTCTACTGACATCTAACGTGGGATCGCAACCTTATTGTGTAAATCATTGTGAGTTGGCCGAACTGGAATGTGGGATGGTCATCATGACTCTGCCTTTTCTTTGTAATGTACACTGTTATATTGCCGTTTCATAAAACTCAGGAATGTATGCTTGAGGCCGAAAAAGGCCTATTTAAGATGTAGTCCGTTCCTATGATTTGCAGCAGTCTCCTGAGAACATACACGCTGTTGTACTTCTAGGATACCTGTCATTGGTCTGCAGCCAATAAACGATTCTTTGACTTCACCCAGAAGACTCTGTGTTTCTGTAGGTCCGGAACAGGGTGAAACCCCGAAGTCATAGGGTGTGTGCCCCTGCACCGCTGGGTCTAAAATACCCAGTACTTCACAACCACACCATAAGGGTTGCTTGGCATGGTACAAGGTGATCACTTTAACTAGTGAGCATCATATACCAGGCCAACTTCTCACATTGGTGAGCAGCGGTTGGATTTGAGCTTGCTGTGTTTTACCATTGTAATCTCTTGGTTACCAATTGAAAGATCACATAGGTACCTGTAGGTACATATAAAACAAGATTAGATATACATAAGTTCTACTGAACTTAGTTGTTGTAGAGCAAAGGGAGTAGCACACCCTGACTACAACTACTAGATAGGTTTAGTAGGTAAACCCAAGTGTAGGTAGATTGCAACACATCCACCCACACTTAAGAGCAATGGCCGGGGCAGAGGGGTCCACTGTACCCATCTCTGTTGAGAGTGACCCCCAGAGGGCACCATCCAGCTTTGCTACCCTTAATCAGAATGAGCTCAGGCATTTGGCAACTCTTAGAGGCCTTAAACAGCCCAAGAACCCTACCTCTGCTGAGCTCAGAGAACTCTTACAGAATGATGAGAATCAGAGAGAACTCAAGAAAGCTTCCCAGTTAGCCCCCTTAGGGTCAGGAACAGGAGGCCCCCCTTCTGAAGATGCTACAGAGGTACCCAGTACCAATAGCCATCCCTTAGATGAGAATCATACTACAGGGGAGGAAAGTGGTGAGGATACAGAAAGTAGTGATGATGAAGGGAGAACTAGCCCAGTGCCAAGTATTATACTTGGCCCAGCTAAACTAAGGCTATTGGGGACTGACAATGGGTTTACCCCATTGGATCTCCCCAGTGGACTTAACACAGGGCTTGGGAGGCAAAGGAATCGCTCAGGTGACTCCAATGCTTCTCATGGCTCTAGAGGCTCTCAAGGTCACTCCAGGAAAAGGATGACCACCCCTCAGAGGAGGGAACATGAGGCCAGAATGCAGGAAGCCCAGCTGAGGATCAGGAAGCAGGAGCTAGAAGTAGCCCTGATGGAAGAAAAACTGAACAAGGCTAGGCAACCTAGAGAGAGTGGGTCTATACCCACTGGTGGCAGCATTGTCCCTAAGGACAAAGATAGGGTCTTTGATAATAGGAACCTGTCTAAGGTTGTGCCCCCCTACAAAAGTGGGGATGACATCCACAAATGGATAACTGCTCTTGAGAGAGCCTGCAAAGTACAGCAGGTTCCTGAAGACCAGTGGGCAGCAATCCTCTGGCTCTCCTTTGAAGGAAGAGGCAGAGACAGACTCCTCACTGTTAGAGAAGAGGATGTCAGAAACTACAGAGTCCTGAAGAGTGTTCTGGTAGATGGGTTAGGCTTAACCACTGAACAGTACAGGTTAATGTTCAGAGACACCCAAAAGACACAGACTCAGGACTGGTCTGAATATGTTGAATGTGCCACTAAGGCTTTGGAGGGTTGGTTGCTGGGAAGTAAGGTATCTGATTTTACAGGATTGTATAATTTGATGATGAGAGAACAGATTTTAAATAACTGTCAAAACCAGCAACTGCATCAACACTTGGTTGACTCTGATCTGACCTCTCCCCAAGAATTGGGAAAGAAGGCAGACAAATGGGTCAGAACCAGGGTTAAGCAAAAGAACCAGAACCAGGGCCAAGGGGGTGATCAGAAGAAAACAGACCAAAAGGGTGGAGATCAGAAATCTAAAGACCAGAAGTCTTCAACAGGGCCCCAAACTACTGCTAAGGAGGGTGGGTCCCAACAACAGTCCAAAAAGAAGAAAGAAGGTCAAAAGAAACCCTGGTGCAATCATTGCAAAAATACAACTCACTGGACTAGTGATTGCAAAAAGGGTGGAGCCCCCAACACTGTTGCCCCTAAGGCACCTGCTCCCAGTACTACTGTTAGCAGTGTTGGTCCCCAGACGAAGGGTGTAGTGGGAATCACTATGGGAACTGAAGGAGATTCTGACTTAGACAGAACCCTGACACAGGCAGTCTTGATCTGTGATGGGGACATTGATTTGTCCCTGACTGTGAGCCCCAGTAACCTGGGCAAGTACAGACAGACTCCTTTAATTAATGACAAAGTGGCTCAAGCCTACAGGGACACATGTGCCAGTGTCACTATGGTGACACCAGGCTTTGTGGACCCTGGACAGTACATACCAGGTGAGAACTACCTGGTGACCAATGCCAGCAATGCCACTACTTCACACAGTGTGGCAGTTGTTAACTTCTCATGGGGAGGGGTAACTGGCCTCAAAAGGGTTGTGGTTAGTGCAGACCTCCCAGTAGAATGTTTGTTGGGCAATGACCTAGAGAGTTCTCTATGGTCAGAAGTGGAGTACAGGACTCATGCAGAGATGTTAGGTATATCATCACATGTCCTTGCTGTGACCAGGTCACAGGCCAAAAAGTGCCTCACTGAACCTCAGGTCTTGGATCCTGGAACAATGGACCAAGCACCTACCAAGAAGAAGAACAGGAGGGTCAAGGCTGTGCCTTCCCCCCTGCCTCAGAGTGATGATCAGCCTTCCCAGGAAGCTGATCTAGAGGACCCTGAAGGAACTGTCCCTGAAGAGCTTGAACCTGATCAGGTTGAGTTTCTGGGGACAGGGGGACCTTCAAGGGCTGACTTGAGGCAGGCTCAGTTATCCTGTCCCTCTCTTGAACCCCTCAGACAGCTGGCTGCTGCTGAGGCTGCTGGGAATGCTCAAGGTACCCATAAAGTGTATTGGGATGAAGGGCTCCTTTATTCAGAAGCTAGAGACCCCAAGCCTGGTGCTACCAGGAGGTTGGTTATACCTCTGCAATTTAGGGGCTTCCTTCTTACCTTGGCCCATGACATTCCTTTAGCAGGACACTTAGGCCAGAACAAGACTTGGGACAGACTTGTCCCTCACTTTCACTGGCCTCACATGAATGAAGATACAAAGGAGTTTTGTCGCTCCTGTGTTACCTGCCAAGCCAGTGGCAAATCAGGTGGCACAACAAAGGCCCCCCTAATACCACTACCTGTGGTGGGGGTCCCCTTTGAAATAGTGGGAATAGACATAGTGGGTCCCATGGATCCTCCCACTGCATCTGGGCACAGATTTATACTGGTGGTAGTGGATCATGCCACCAGGTATCCAGAGGCAATTCCCCTTAGGACCACTACAGCTCCTGTTGTGGCCAGGGCCCTGCTGGGAGTATTCTCCAGAGTGGGGTTTCCTAAGGAGGTAGTATCTGACAGAGGTACCAACTTTATGTCAGGATACTTGACAGCTATGTGGAAGGAATGTGGTGTCAACTACAAGTTCACCACCCCTTATCACCCACAATGCAATGGGCTTGTTGAGAGATTCAACAAGACCCTAAAGGGTATGATCAAAGGATTACCTGAAAAGCTCAGGCGAAGATGGGACATCCTTCTACCCTGCCTTCTGTTTGCTTACAGAGAGGTCCCACAAAAAGGAGTTGGCTACAGCCCCTTTGAATTGTTGTTTGGGCACCCTGTGAGAGGCCCACTGTGTTTGGTGAAGGAAGGATGGGAGTTACCTCTCAAAAAGCCTAAGCTAGACATAGTGGACTATGTACTTGGTCTCCGCTCCAGGATGGCTGAGTATATGGAGAAGGCATCCAAAAACCTTGAGGCAAGCCAGGCCTTACAGAAAGCTTGGCATGACCAAAAGGCTGTCTTGGTTGAGTTTCAGCCAGGACAGAAGGTATGGGTGTTGGAGCCAGTGGCCCCAGCAGCACTCCAAGACAAATGGTCTGGACCCCATACAATCCTGGAAAAGAAGGGAGAGGTCACCTACTTGGTCGACCTAGGAACTCCCAGGAGTCCCCACAGGGTACTCCATGTTAACAGGCTTAAAGCATATGTTGACAGGGCAGACATGGGCTTGCTCATGGCTACAGATGAGGGACAGGAGGAAGAGAGTGACCCTCTCCCAGACCTGTTGTCTCAGAACCCTGAAGATGGCTCAGTTGTGTGGTAAATAATTTAATTACCGGGACTTAATTTGATACAGAAACATAATAAAATAGCTCAGTAAATAAGAGGCAGAATCCGTGGTATTAGAGGTTCGGAATGGGCTTTATTCCAATGGTCGATTATAATCGGTTGCTCCAAGTTCCATCACCTCGAAGGTTCAGGAAGTGAAGTACATACGTTATTGACAATCAATTACTTTTATACAATAGGCATTACAGTGAGGCCAATGCAAGAGGCGTAACAATTGATAGCAAAGATAACATTTCGCATGCGTAGCTGAAGGAGGCGTAATTGGGTGTAACAAGGAAAACGTCATTGGTTATGATGTCACATATGGGTGGACCTATGAAATAATTTCGCAATGTCAGCAGAAATACTTGGCAGAGATGCGCGCACAGCAGCATGACGTGTGATTGACGTGCAACTAGGGGGTGAAGGGGACTTGACATTTAGCTCTACATGTGGCGACAGAAGTCTGGAGGGTCAATTCAACCTAATCCACAAATCATATCTAACATCCTATGTTTAAAGAACCATGTTATCCACAAGAGAGGTCTCTTAGAGTAGAATCTTATTCTATACTGACTGTTAGTGCGTGTACAAGCGTCTAAGTGTCTACACTAGATGCGAGGGCAGGAATCTTCCATAGTAACAGGGCTATGAATTACTTGCATGAAGACAGAGAAGCCGGGCCTTTGCTCGGTAGCTGGCAGAATGTTTACTTAAACTACTAGACAGGAATGCATTGGGCAGGGATCGGAGCAGATAATTTCGAAGGTGAAATACAGTTCTTGGCAGGCAGCAAGCTGATGTCAGGCATCGTGAGCCGCGCAGGGAATGAGACAAAGTTCATGGTCACAGATGCAGGCTCAGACTGGAGCTTCAGAGACAGAAAGAAGGAAAAGCTTGATGACAGAATCAGGGCCTACTTGCCTGGACTGAAAAATAGCATAAGTGAACCATATAAAGGCGGTGGCCTTTTGTACTTAGGAATGGAATATCCGGCCCATTCATGGCGGATCTGAAAGAGGACATGTTAACGGTGGACGCACATGTATTTGCGTCTTCATAACTGGAACTGGAGGGAACATACATGTACTTGTAACATGCACATAGAACCGTTGGGGTCCAAGATAGGGGACATAACTGACCAGAAAAATCCATATTTCCACATTCCCTCCTTGTCCCCTACTTGCCCGTCAAGAGATATCAATCTTCATTAATCCATTGATCTGTTCATATAGCATCATTTGTTCTTCTTTCTTCTTCCGGGATTTTGAACGAAAATCTTGATGTGGAATGCACGATGTGGCACACAGACCACAAATCGCTGGTCCACATTGCAGGCATAAGCAGCAACTGAATAGTATGAGAAGGCCAATACCTAGGAAGGATAGAACTCTCCATCCCCAGGCTGATAACACGCTCCAAAACCAACCGGACCAAGTCCAGGTGCCTGGATTCTGGTGTATCTGGCTTACAATCTTATGAAGGCGGGTTATGGCTTTATATACAGATGGCGAATTTTCTGGTATGAATACACAGCAGCTTGATCCGATGACCCTACAAGCTCCGCCCCTGTCGGCCAGGATGACGTCAAGGACAAGACGATTTTGAAGCACAACAATCCGCATAGCAGACTGCTCTTCTGTTAAATTGCCTAAGGCGGAAATAGTTTCGTTCACTACTGCTTCAAGGGTTCTAGTTAATCTACGTATCAGTTTACTATTAGTAACGGTACCTATATAGGGAAAGAGACCTTTATTGAAATCTGTGTATTTTTCCCATGCTGTTTCAGTGTAATCGACTATTGGGAGATCTCTCCTTTCTCTATTGTGTACTAAATGAGTATTTCTGTGATAATCAGGAGGAGCTAGGAAAACAGGTGGCAAAAGGAATCCAATGTAGCAGGTACCATCCCAATCTAGAGGCAAACGTACATATGCCGTCTGACCACATATGAAATAGGAATGGCGGGAAGCTCTAAATGTAGACTTGCCTTGATCACTAAATTCTACTACAGTGGTGCATCTACTATGGCCCATATGTATGGAACCATTCTTTCTTACACATAATTCACCTTTTACTGGAAATACTGACATGGCGGGCAAACTTGGAGTGACTTCGGATTCGACATTCAAGATCAAGAGATTAAGCGTAAAATTACCTAATCCATATACTTCGTTTTCTAGATCAGTTCCTGTTCTTTTGGGAAGTCCCTCCTTGTTGGGGTGGCAGACTTTAAGTAAAACTAAGTTCAGATTTCCCCATACCCAGTTGTCTTGATAAACTGCAGAATTTGAATCTAAGGAATTAATTAAGCTAAACCATGCTCCACAGGAGCCGTTGTGTGTGAACGGGTATGGAAAGAGAGGTAGAATTCCTTTATAATTCTGATAGGGAGGGAGTCGGCCACATATCCAACAATTTGTAGCATTGCTAACCTGATGGGAATGATGTAACATATTAATAAACGTGTTATTGCGCAGCGCAAATCTATAAGACAACTCAAACGGAGGTAATTCACTAAAAGAATGTTCAGCAGTAACATTGTAAACATGTCTAGAAATAGGATAATATATGTGCAACAATATACTTGCAGTAATTATAAAAAGACTTAAGAAAAACAAAATTAATAACGTCACTATGCAATGACTCCGCAGTGATTTACAGTACGCCTGTTGTTTCAACATTTTTCGGGTGCTTTCTCTATTCAGGTCCAAGGGATACATGTCAGAGACAATTCAACCGCTTCACCTTGGAGAGGACTTAAACAATCAAATTGCTTGACTGATTGGGCCTGAGTTTTAGTTTATAATGTTCGGAATTACTCCTTTCAACAAAAGGAAGTTTTGAGTCAATGGGTGAAGACACACGAGGTGTGGTATTCACATCTGATTGTAGTCCATGAAATTTCTTGATATGACTTGAGTGAATCCAGCCTTTTCTGCCCTCGATCTTCACGGCTGTCCTTGTCGTTAATAACACGAGCTGAGGCGACCTCCACCTAGGATCCAGCTGAGTCTTTCGATCAAAGTTCCTCACTAAAACGAGATCCCCCGGAATTACGTCATGGGGTTTCACCTCAGTGTTGTCAGGAAAAGCTGCAGCTACCTGTGAACGACAAGATTGTAGTGCAGACATCAAGGAAGCCAAATAATCTGTCAGCATATTACAGTCAATATCAGTTATTTTGCGTGGTATAGGTGTCCCCCACATATTTGGTGGTCTGCCGAAGATCACTTCATACGGGGATAGCCCTGTTCGAGAGTGAGCTACCATTCTTGTGTAAAAGAGTGCAACTGGTAATGCTACTACCCAGTCGACACCTTTCTCCCTGCATATTTTGGACAATCTGATTTTCAAAGTTTGATTATGTCGTTCCACGAGACCTGCTGCCTCGGGGTGTCGGACACAATGAAACTTCCACTGATAGCCTAACAAAAGTGAAACGTGTTTCATTAATTCGGATGAGAACGGCTGGCCGTTATCTGAGTAGACAGCACGTGGTAAACCGTACCGTGGGAAGAATTCTCGAACTAACTGTTTGGCAGTAGTCGGGGCAGTGTAATCTGATACTGGGTACGCCTCTGTCCAACGGGAAAGAGCACAAACAACTACGAGAACATATTTGAATCCTCGACATCGTTCCATCTGGATATAATCCATCTGGAGGACTTCAAAAGGATGATCAGGAGGCTGAAATCCACCCTGTTCTACGGGAACGCTTTTTCCTGGGTTGAACTGGCAACAGATCATACAGGTACGAACTTTTTGTTTCGCTGCTGCTCGTAAATGTTTATTAAACCAAATGTATTGAATGCTATCTAGCATAGCTTTTTCTCCTAGATGTGCTGGACTATGTACAGTGTTAATTATAACCTGGACCATTGAATCAGGAAGGAACCACACAGACTTTTCCTTCATCAACCATCCTTGATCCGTTTGGATCCCTCCTAATTCAGTCCATTTCTTTATTTCTTCTGGTGTAGCATGTGTCTGTATATCAATTACGTCAAGAGTAGGATCTTTAACCGTCATACAATGTGTTGGCGTCGGGACTATTGTCTTTGTCATGTCGGATGTTTGAGTTTGAGCAGTCTGTTTAGCTGTTCTGTCAGCTAAATCATTGCCTTGAGAAATGATATCAGTAACTTTCGTATGAGCTTTACATTTCATAATTGATATTGCAGTGGGTAGATGTATTGCATCTAATAAAGCATGAATGAGGGGTCCGTGCTGAATGTGGGCACCGTGAGAAGTTAAATAACCTCTCTCTCGCCACAGCACGCCGAAGTCATGTACAACTCCGAATGCATAACGTGAATCAGTGTATATGTTGACTTTTTTATTTGTGGCTTGAATACAGGCTTGTGTCAGAGCGACGAGCTCTGCTGCTTGAGCGGACAAGGTATTTATACACTTGGTTTCAATAATTTCGGTGTCTGTTGTGACTGCATAAGCGGCCACTAACTCTCCTGTACTTGTTCTCATACATGAACCATCTACATACAACGTCAGGTCTGGGTCAAGTCTTGTCTGGGTTTCGTCGTGATTGTAATAACATCAATGCAGTCATGGGCTAGTGGGTCTGTTCCAATTACGGGTAAAAGTGTGGCAGGATTCAATGTGTTACAACGTCTGATTTCTATATGTGGCTGAAACAGTGTTAGTTCGTACCCTGTAAGTCTTGCTATAGTCAAATGTTGTGTTTGCGTTCGATTCACAAGAACCTCCACTGCATGTGGTACTTGTACTGTCAATGGATGTCCTAACACTATGGCATCGCTTTGTCTGATTGCTAAAGCTGTCGCTGCCACTGATTTCAGGCACGCAGGCAGAGCCTGAGCTACGGGATCTAATGTACTAGAAAAATAAGCACACGGTTTGTGTGATCCTGCTTGTTCCTGTGTGAGTACTGACAAAGCAGTACCTTCTCGTTCTGTAACAAAGAGTGTAAAATGTTTTCTGTAACATGGTGTTGCTAAAACAGGTGCCTGACATAAGGCTGTCTTTAAGCTTTCAAAAGCTTGTGTATGTTCCTGAGTCCAAGAGAGAACAGTCGATGTGGCTGCCTCCTGTGTTGTCAACTGAATGAGTGGTTTTGCTAGAAATGCATTCTGAGGGATCCACTGTCTACAATATGAAGTGAGGCCTATGAAAGCCCGCACCTCCTTTTGTGTCTTGGGTATTGGCATGTTAGCTATTAACTGAATGCGGTCGGGTGTAAGCTGCCTTCCCTCCTTGGACAGCGAGTGTCCAAGATAAACAACTCGCTGGACACAGAATTGCAGCTTAGAAGGGGACACCTTGTGCCCCTTTTCGGCTAGAAATCGTAAAACTGTCAGTGATGCTTTCTCACATTCGGGTTCGCTTCTCGCGGTGATCAGCAGATCATCGACATATTGAAGCAAAGCAGTGTTAACTGGCATGTGGATACTGTCGAGTTCTCGTTTCAGTGCTTGGCTATAGATGCTGGGGCTTTCTGCAAATCCTTGAGGTGCGCGTGAGAATTTAAAGCTACGTCCATTTAAACTAAATCCGAACAAATATTGGCTTTCCGGATCTATTGGGACGCTGAAAAAAGCATTCTTGAGATCAATTACAGTAAAGAATGTTGCTTCGGAATCAATAGCTGTCAGTAATGATGAGATATCTGGGACCACAGGGAATTGTGGCACAATGCATTTGTTTAATTCGCGCAGATCAATAACCAATCGATATACTGGCGGGGCCTTCGGATCTGTTCGTTTAAGAATCGGAATTATCGGTGAATTACATACATTGGAGTCTGTTTCTACAACCACTCCTTGGGCAATGAGCTCGTCAATGATTTGTAGTAAAGCCACTACAGCATCTGGTGGTAACTTGTATTGTCGCATTCGTGGTAGTACCACTCCTGCCTTCAGTGTAACTCGATATGGTGTAATATTCATGCAACCAACATCAGTAGGGCCTTGTGCCCATAGATGTGTAGGTAAAGTCTGCAGTCGGGGATCCATGTCTCTAGACACATAGTGACCTTTGAAATCACGTAAAAACAATCTTACTCCTTCCGGAGAACAACATATTATAGCTCCTAGAGCTTTCAGTGTTTTTATACCTAACAAGTTTTCTGGACAGGATTTAGTGAGCAATAAATCTGTAGTTCGGGTCAAAGGTCCTATCGTAAGTGGAAGAGGCTGTGATACTTCATTAACAATAGGTTTTCCTGAAAAACCAAGGGAAATATTCTGTGAGCCTGAGAGGGGTGCCCCTGGAACTTCACTACGTTTTATGGTTGTTCGACTTGCCCCTGTATCGAGTAAAAATTTTCTGTCTTGACCTAATAATTCACTATGTACATAAGGTCCTTCTTGGTCTACAGGGACCTCGATAAGGGGTAAGTCAACTTCCCTCTCTAGGCTGGTTCATGCGTATCGTTGATAATCAGGGTAGTCATACTGTGCGGTCTGGTACAGCTGTCGTGTCGTGGTTTGTGTGGCAGCAGCAGGCAACGCTGGTGCGGCTGGCACAAACTGTATAGATTGTTGTGGAGCTGGCATGGCCTGTGCATGCTGCGGTGCTCCTTGTTCATTCTGATCCTGTCTAAGTGGCCGTGGTCTTTCTTTTGTAATACCTGTGGCGATATTACGCTTCAGGACTGGACAATCGTGTACATAATGACCTGGTTGTTTACAATAGTTGCATGTCCCTTTTACAGGTCCTGCTGAATCACCGGAATGTGTCGTACCCTTTTTATGTCCTTCAGCTGGAACTGTCTGGGAGACTAGCATTTTCATTTTCGTGTCTTTCATGCGTCTTTGTTCATGATCTTGTTCCTCTCTAATTCTATTGTGATGATACTGTAACATTTGTAACATTTGTGATGGGGTGTTACCTTGCCAGGTACTCTCGAATTTTAATACTCTATTCTTCACTTGGGGCAAGGAATTTTCAACTAATTTTGTCACAAACAGATGTGGGTATGATTCGCTACTTGCTTTTATACCACTATTTATACCAAAACATTTTTCGAATCGGGCATAGAAATCACTAGTGTCTTCATCTTGCTTTTGTTTACAGGCTGAGATTGCACCCCAGTCTTCCTTTTTCGTGGTTAATAAACGTGGCAGTACCTGTACTAGTAAACCTGGTAGTGCTTTAGTTTTGTCCCCAAGCCCCGCTCCTGCAGTTCGGGCCTTTTCTTCTGCTTCTAATGCTGACCATTCTATCTTTTGGTCTCCCACTTTCCACTCTTTTTCCTTGAGTTTTTCATAAATGCCAGCAGGCATCAATACCTTTAATATTGTCATAATGTCGGGATAGGTATACTCTCCCATGAGTAACATGTCTTTAATTTCTCGGTGAAAACCCGCTGGGTCTTTGTCATGACTGGGTACCACTTTCTTCATTTCTAACAATTCTATTTTCGATATGGGCGT
Source organism: Triturus cristatus (assembly GCF_964204655.1). Taxonomy (NCBI): domain Eukaryota; kingdom Metazoa; phylum Chordata; class Amphibia; order Caudata; family Salamandridae; genus Triturus; species Triturus cristatus. The sequence goes on from NW_028187382.1 coordinate 831,602, forward strand.
ATATACAAATACACGTTTAAACTCATTGTCCTCGCCTTTTATTGGGTGTACTTCTCGTAAGGGATTCTGTCTGTCCATGTAATACGTGGTTCTTTCCTTAATGGGCAGTGAGACATGTTCTGGGCATATAAAAAGAATGTACTGCTTTCTTGATTCTAGTATTTCTTTAATTAGCTTAGTACCTGAACCTCTCCATCTATTCGTGAGTAATTCAGTCAATATATCAGGTAAGGGACCAGGATCTGAATGTTGGCTTTTATATAGTATAAGAAGTTGTTGAATCATATAAATCCCAGCTAAACGCTGTTCATCTGGGGTGAGATTCAAAAATGTGCGTGCTACTGTATCATCACTATACTTTCCGGGACTGTCGACCCAATGGACGGCTGACCTGGCTAATTCTTGTTCATCCTTAGAATCAAGAAAATGATAACCCCTTCGTTCTCGCAGTAATTTGTCAGCGGCTTGGAACGAATGCTCGGGGGACCTCATATTTATTATAGGTGTTTGGAAATTCCTGTTATTATCTGGACATATCGGACGTATCGGGTCAGTAAAGTATCTAGTACTATTACAAGATCTTCCTCTACCTACATAGGCTATGGTTTCTGACTGTCCTGTGGACAGTCCTGATCCTTCCTCCTCCTCATTTTGTTCAAACTGGTCTACCGCTAATCTCTCTTCGTGTAGGCGTTCTATTTCTTTACGGATCTTTCTGCACATGGCTATTATACATTTTTGCCTGTCATGTCTCCCTTCTGATATGTTCTGGCTCCATCTGGTAAGAGTTTCCATTGTTTCCGGGTCTACCCCCGGTCGGTCTTGATTTCTGATCACACAATTTATGAGGAAACGTAACAGTTCCCCCTGTATTTCCACTTTCTGGTATTCCATAGCTCTGTTAATACATTCAGAATCTCGCCCTGTTTGGACAAAATGATATATATTATCTAGATGCATAGTCATTCCTGGTAACTTCCCTAAATACACCGCGGCTCGTCTGATACGTAATGATGCCAGGATCATTTCGTCCTCTTTATCTACAATCTATAAGAAGTTCCTTAAGTGTGCGGGCATTTATGAGTTTGGGGGTACGTGAATGTGCAGATTCTTGAAAAATAAGTTTATTTATTCTGGGTGGCGTAGAAAAAATGTTGGTAGCACCTCCCGTAGCCCCATCTGGGGTATCGGGCGTGAAAGGATTCGTTGAACGCGATACAGCAACTATAGGTGTGGACACAGCTATGGAAGTAGCTGTAGGAACAGATGTAGAACCAGATGTGCTTGCCGGAACTTGTGTCGGAATTTGTTGCTGTAGAGATACAGATACTGGATCTCGGTGTTGAACCTCTCTGGCAGGTGGTCTATGTGGGGCGGAATTAGCGTACTCGGGAGCTGCGTCATCTAAATATGAGGAAAGAAAAACATCTTCTGCGGTTCTAGGATGCCCCTTAGGATGTACTTTTATTGGAAATAATGGGGGTGGCAAGTCTTTTGGTATCCCCGCAGTAGCCTTAGGTAATCCCTCGGCCAGAAGGGGATACATACCCTTCATAAGGGCATGTCTTTGTCTGTCTACTTGTTCTGCTTTCACTCGTGCACCTTCTTCAATTAATAGATTTTCTCGGACTTCATTTGAATTTTCTTTACTCTTCTCTTCCTGTCTACGTGCTTTTTCTGTACGTCTATACGATTCTTTACGCCATAATTCAATGGCGTCTTTCTGTGATTGTCTAGCTTTCTTTTTCCATAATTCTTCCTCTACTTTCACGATGCACTCTGCATCCCAGGTCCCAGCTGCGGGCCACCTTTGACTTTCTGGTAATTCCTTAGTGTAGTCTACCCATAAATCAAGAAATAATATAGCGTCTAAGCCGTGTTTATGATACATGAAGTACCCTGGAGTGTCCCTAGGAGGAATAGGAACAGCTTCTTCGAGTACCCCTTTTCTAGTTGTGATCTGTCTTAATTTCGAAAAGAGCGGCATATTGAGAACTGATCTGATACTTGATCTTGAACAAACTTAATACAGTAATCACAATAATGAACAGTCATTCATACCACAATATGCAGAACGTACTAAAAACATTTAACATTTAACATTTAACTGAGCAACAATGATGATGACGATCTAAGGAAAACTTAAACACTAAACATAATACTCGACTTGAACTGAATTATTCTGAATTTATATACTTGATATACTAGATATACTGCTGAACAGTACAGATACACTGCTGAAACAGTGCAGACCGGATTTGTGTACCCAAACCCGTCTGGACCGGCACAACTTATGTGCACGCCAGAACGCCTCCCCAGTAATGGTACTCACCGGGTAGCTCGGAACGGAAGGCCTCGGAAACTGAACTGAACTTGAACCGGACTGGACTCGACTCGAACACTTCGGAAACTGGACTCGACTCGGGACTTCGGAAACTGGTGGGCCTCTGTATACCTCGGATCGTGCTCTCTCAGCTAGGCTCTGGTCGGGATACTTCGCACTTCTCACCGCCTCGTCTGGGTGTTGATCGCAGCCTCAGTCGCCCCCGCTTGACCGGAGGGAGATACAGGAAATCCTGCTGGTACGCGTTATTGTCCGTCCAGCTGTGGCAGGAGACCGGGCCTGCAACGCACCGCCGGCGCGTGAGATGAGAAAGTGTCCCTGTTCGGGCGCCATTTATGTGGTAAATAATTTAATTACCGGGACTTAATTTGATACAGAAACATAATAAAATAGCTCAGTAAATAAGAGGCAGAATCCGTGGTATTAGAGGTTCGGAATGGGCTTTATTCCAATGGTCGATTATAATCGGTTGCTCCAAGTTCCATCACCTCGAAGGTTCAGGAAGTGAAGTACATACGTTATTGACAATCAATTACTTTTATACAATAGGCATTACAGTGAGGCCAATGCAAGAGGCGTAACAATTGATAGCAAAGATAACATTTCGCATGCGTAGCTGAAGGAGGCGTAATTGGGTGTAACAAGGAAAACGTCATTGGTTATGATGTCACATATGGGTGGACCTATGAAATAATTTCGCAATGTCAGCAGAAATACTTGGCAGAGATGCGCGCACAGCAGCATGACGTGTGATTGACGTGCAACTAGGGGGTGAAGGGGACTTGACATTTAGCTCTACATGTGGCGACAGAAGTCTGGAGGGTCAAGTCAACCTAATCCACAAATCATATCTAACATCCTATGTTTAAAGAACCATGTTATCCACAAGAGAGGTCTCTTAGAGTAGAATCTTATTCTATACTGACTATACTGACTGTTAGTGCGTGTACAAGCGTCTAAGTGTCTACACTAGATGCGAGGGCAGGAATCTTCCATAGTAACAGGGCTATGAATTACTTGCATGAAGACAGAGAAGCCGGGCCTTTGCTCGGTAGCTGGCAGAATGTTTACTTAAACTACTAGACAGGAATGCATTGGGCAGGGATCGGAGCAGATAATTTCGAAGGTGAAATACAGTTCTTGGCAGGCAGCAAGCTGATGTCAGGCATCGTGAGCCGCGCAGGGAATGAGACAAAGTTCATGGTCACAGATGCAGGCTCAGACTGGAGCTTCAGAGACAGAAAGAAGGAAAAGCTTGATGACAGAATCAGGGCCTACTTGCCTGGACTGAAAAATAGCATAAGTGAACCATATAAAGGCGGTGGCCTTTTGTACTTAGGAATGGAATATCCGGCCCATTCATGGCGGATCTGAAAGAGGACATGTTAACGGTGGACGCACATGTATTTGCGTCTTCATAACTGGAACTGGAGGGAACATACATGTACTTGTAACATGCACATAGAACCGTTGGGGTCCAAGATAGGGGACATAACTGACCAGAAAAATCCATATTTCCACAGTTGAAGGAGTGACCCTTGGAGGCAACCTCACTGTCCATCAGCAGACTGAATGTAGACAGGTTCTATAATCATTTTCACATATGTTTTCCTTGATACCTAGTCAAACTGACTGGTGTACCCATGTGGTGGACACTGGTGACAGTCTGCCTGTAAAGAACAAGATTTACAGACAACCTGACCACGTCAGGGACTGTATAAAGGCTGAGATACATAAAATGCTGGAATTAGGTGTCATTGAACCCTCAGAGAGCCCCTGGGCTAGCCCAGTGGTTCTGGTCCCCAAACCTCACACCAAAGATGGCAAGAGAGAGATGAGGTTCTGTGTGGATTACAGAGGACTCAATGCTGTCACCAGGACAGATGCACACCCTATTCCAAGGGCAGATGAGCTCATAGACAAACTAGCTTCTCCAAAGTTTTTGAGCACATTTGACTTAACAGCTGGCTATTGGCAAATCAGATTAGCTGAGGAGTCTAAGGCCAAAACAGCATTCTCAACCCCAGGTGGGCACTACCAGTTTGTGGTGATGCCCTTTGGTCTGAAGAATGCACCTGCCACCTTCCAAAGGCTGGTGAACCAAGTCCTTACTGGGTTGGATGACTTTTGCGCAGCATATCTGGATGACATTGCTGTCTTTAGCTCCACCTGGGAGGATCACCTGATCCACCTGAAGAAGGCTCTTGAGGCTCTGCAAAGGGCAGGCCTCACTATCAAGGCTACAAAGTGCCAGATAGGGCAGAGTAAGGTTGTATATTTGGGCCACCTTGTAGGTGGAGGCCAAGTTCAACCACTGGAGAGTAAGATACAATCCATCAAGGACTGGTCCCCTCCAACCACCCAGACTCAAGTTCGAGCTTTCTTGGGCTTGACTGGGTACTACAGGAAGTTTGTTAAGAACTATGGGTCCATTGTGACTCCTCTTAATGATCTGACATCCAAGAAGATGCCCAAAAAGGTTCAGTGGACAGTAAGCTGTCAAAAGGCATTTGATGACCTGAAGGAGGCCATGTGCTCTGCACCTATCCTGAAAAGTCCTGACTACTCCAAAGAGTTTATTGTCCAAACAGATGCTTCTGAGTTGGGTGTGGGAGCTGTGCTGTCACAACTTAATGTAGATGGTCAAGACCAACCCATTGCTTTTATTAGCAGAAGGTTGACCCCCAGAGAGAAGAATTGGTCAGCTATTGAGAGGGAGGCCTTTGCTGTGGTGTGGGCCCTGAAGAAGCTGAGGCCATACTTGTTTGGCACTCACTTCAAGATTCAGACCGACCATAAGCCCCTTTTGTGGCTAAATCAGATGAAGGGTGAAAACCCCAAACTGCTTAGGTGGTCCATTTCCCTACAGGGGATGGACTTTACAGTGGAGCACCGGCCAGGTACTGACCATGGGAATGCAGATGGTCTCTCCAGGTACTTCCACTTAGGACATGAAGACGAGACTGGTCAAGGCTAGTTTAATGTCCCAGCGTTTGGGGGGGGTTGTGTAGGAGAGTAGGGTCTGCTATCCTATGGTCACCCCAAATTTTTGCTTTTTGCTTCACTGGTTTTTGACATATTGAGGCTGTGGGCCTGCCAATCAGACCCCCAGCCTGCTGTTCTCTCTACTAAATTAAAACTATGCACCCTAGGTGCATAACCAATTGGAAGTGGATCACCCTGTCAGCCCCTGTACCAGTGTACACTAGGTACCCAGGGCATTGGTGTACCCAAGGCCTGCCAAGGGCTGAAGCATGCATTATGCCACCCCAGGCTTGGCCTAACAATTTGACACAACTGGCTGATCACTCAGCTGGGGTAAGTTGGTGTAATCACCTCTTACTTAGGTGTAGTATACCTATACCTAACCTTAAATGGGACACCTGGTAACCTATAAGTCACTCCTATGGCAGGCCTTAACAATCCTGAAGGCAGAGTGCGTGGTTCCATGTGAGATGGTGCTCTGCATGAGCTGAGCCTGTCTGCAGTGGTCGGAACAACTTCCTTCTACTGTTTCCAGATATCGTCATACCATATACTCTTAAGTGCATTATGAACCTCGCGGTTAAATGCTATCTTTGGTTTGGCTTTATCAAAACATGTCGAGTAAGGTGTCATACGAATTGGAATACTAACCCCTCGCCAATTCTGGCGACGGGGTTAGCATTCCACCCTTCTAGAGGGACACGACATGTACAGTGCCTGAAACCCGGGTAAAATCAGACATAGCCTCAGCTCCACAAAATGGATGCTGCCACCACAGACACAAGTCTGCCCTCCTGCTGCTGGGAGTCCTTCCAGCTTGGGAGGTGTGGACAAAGGGTTTCCTGCCAGGGGAGGTGCGTGCACCACCCCAGACAGGATTTTGTGTATTGGTCAGGTAGGGCTTGAAAGAAACCAGACATGCCTGTGGCTCACAAGGAGCCTCGGTGCATATGCCAGTTCAAACCGGTCCTGGGGCACACCAGTCCCGGGCCTGGGGCGAGCTGGACAAAGGATTGGGGGTGTAACCACCCCCCTTCCTGGTCCCACCCATAGGGAGGGACCTAGCAGGTAGTCCGGCCCCTAGAATCCGCTTAAAGGTAGGAGCTGTGTCCTAAGACTTCAGACATCCTGGAATCAACTTAACACTAAGAAGAAGACTGGAACTTCGACGCTCTGCTGCACAGAGGACTGAAGCCAATCTCCCCTGTGGTCAGGGAGTGACCACCTTGCTAACGCAAGCACCATCCAGCGAATCAACGTCTGCTTTGCCACCGCTTCCCGCCGGAGCCCGAGCCCAGAGACTGACAAGACCTGGACCTCCAGACCTCTCACCGCCCGATCCACAGTCCCTGAAAAGAGGAGACCCGTGGAGGCACCGAGACACGTGGAGCCAGCCATCTTGGAACGACTACGACAAGCTGACAAGTGCAACAACCGAGGCTCCCTCCAAGTTGTGCTTTGGGATCTGAGAAGCCCAACACCCGAGCAGCATCTGCACCAAAGGTGAGCCCTCCAGCATCTCCACGATTTGCGTGGGGCCCTTCTGCATTTTGCCACTCGATGCACCTAACCGGTTGCTGGCCCGCTGGCTAGTAGCCATCTTGGCGACGAACTTCAAGAAATACACTGCTGATCTGGTTGCTCCAGACTAGCCCTTGCTCCCCTCCAAAGGAGCAGTCCTTCTGACCTTGCTGGTCAGAACCATCAGCTTATTTCCTTTTCCTACAACAATTGCTTTTGCCAAGGCTTGTTTGCTTCGATCAAGTCGCCGACACCGCCGACAGCGAGAGCCTGCGTGGGACAGCTCGTGACTCAACTCCCGGACGTCGTCGACCTCCAGGGACCACGTGGCTGCAGAGACAAGCTACACCTTTCTCCCTGTTTGCACCCGACATTGCTTGGTACCCACCTGGTGCCACGCCGGTCACTGGCTAGTGACTGTGAACACTGTCCCCTCTGCTTACAGGTCTTCAACATCTCCGATCCACTCTTGGATCCACTGCATCTCTCCCGGACCGACCGCCTGCAACATCTTTGTCTTCAGGCTCCACGGAACAGATAGAAGAAACCCGACGCACTTCGAGGCCTATGCACCCGCTTCCTGTGGGTGAGGTAAAGCTGGCACACCTGTGCCCAAGTGTAGTATTACATCTCAAGTGCCTGTGTTCCAAATCTTGAGTTCCTAGTCCATCCGGAAGATCCTCTTTGCAGTAACTTTGTACTTTTTACGCACCCATTGAAACCTATGGGAGCACGCGTGTGACTATTTGCTCTGCACACGCCACCCGTGGACCTCCTGGTCACTAACTGACGTTAGCTCCTTGTAGGCCCAGCGATTCTAGAGGCCCTAGGCCTTTTCCCTTTTCTGTTCGTGGTACTTATACCACTATTTTAGTATATGGTTTGAGTGGCCACCAGGGCCTATCCATATAAAGTGCAACTTCTGTGTATTCTACTGTAATCTTGTTTGACGATTTGTGCTCCTGTGCTCATAAAGAGACTAGGGGTTACTTTGAGAAATAAATACATATATATTTTGAATATATATCTGTGTGGTGTCCTTTCATTGGTATAAAAGGGGGTTGCATTTGGTAAAACAGCTGGCTTAACACGCTTCACGAGTTTAGCCTCAAAGACTGCTTAGCCTACGCTACCACTAGGGCAGCTAGTCCGAAAAGGTTGACTTACAACCACACCATAAGGGTTGCTTGGCATGGTACAAGGTGATCACTTTAACTAGTGAGCATCATATACCAGGCCAACTTCTCACAGGAAACCTAGCAAACCTATATATTTCTGAAAACTAGACACCCAGGGGAATCCAGGATGGGGTGACTTGAGTGCCTCCCACCAGGGTCTGTTACCCAGAATCCCTTGCAAACCTAAAAAATTTACAAAAAAAACACATTTTCCCCACATTTCTGTGATGGAAAGTTCTGGAATCTGCGTGGATGCACACATTTCCACCCACCCCGCGTTCCCCAAAGTCCTACGAGAAAAATGATACCTCACTTGTGCGGGGCGGCCTATTGCCCGCGACAGGAAACGGTGCAAAACGCAACGTGGTCACACCTCAATTTTGCAGTGAAAAATGACCCTTTTTTGGCAAAGTGCCTAGCTGTAGTTTTTGAACCCTAGCTCTGCCGGCACCTAGGAAAACCTAGCAAACCTATATAGTTTTGAAAACTAGACACCCAGGGGAATCTAGGATGTGGTGAGTTGAGTGCCTCCCACCAGGGTCTGTTACCCAGAATCCCTTGCAAACCTAAAAAATTGACAAAAAAAAACACATTTTCCCCACATTTCTGTGATGGAAAGTTCTGGAATCTGCGTGGATGCACAAATTTCCACCCACCCCGCGTTCCCCAAAGTCCTACAAGAAAAATGGTACCTCACTTGTGCGGGGCAGCCTAGTGCCCGTGACAGGAAACGGCGCAAAACGCAACGTGGTCACACTTCAATTTTGCAGTGAAAAATTACCCTTTTTTGGCAAAGTGACTAGCTGTAGTTTTTTAACCCTAGCTCTGCCGGCACCTAGGGAAACCTAGCAAACCTGTATATTTTTGAAAACTAGACACCCAGGGGAATCTAGGATGGGGTGACTTGAGGGCCTCCCACCAGGGTCTGTTACCCAGAATCCCTTGCAAACCTAATAAATTGACAAAAAAAACACTTTTTCCCCACATTTCTGTGATGGAAAGTTCTGGAATCTGCGTGGATGCACAAATTTCCACCCACCGCGCCTTCCTCAAAGACCTACGAGAAAAAAGGTACCTCACTTGTGCGGGTCGCCTAGTGCCCGCGACAGGAAACAGCGCAAAATGCACCGTGGTCACACCTCAATATGCAGTGAAAAATGACCCTTTTTTGGCAAAGTGCCTAGCTGTAGTTTTTGAACCCTAGCTCTGCCGGCACCTAAGGAAACCTAGCAAACCTATATATTTTTGAAACCTAGACACCCAGGGGAATCTAGGATGGGGTGACTTGAGGGCCTCCCACCAGGGTCTGTTACCCAGAATCCCTTGCAAACCTGATAAATTGACAAAAAAAACACTTTTTTCCCACATTTCTGTGATGGAAAGTTCTGGAATCTGCGTGGATGCACAAATTTCCACCCACCCCGCCTTCCCCAAAGACCTACGAGAAAAATGGTACCTCACTTGTGCGGGGCGGCCTAGTGCCCACGACAGGATACGGCGCAAAACGCAACGTGGTCACACCTCAATTTTGCAGTGAAAAATGACCCTTTATTGGCAAAGTGCCTAGCTGTAGTTTTTTAACCCAGCTCTGCCGGCACCTAGGGAAATGTGAGAAGTTGGCCTGGTATATGCTGTTCACTAGTTCTAGTGACCACCTTGTACCATGCCAAGCAACCCTTATGGTGTGGTTGTAAGTCAACCTTTTCGGACTAGCTGCCCTAGTGGTAGCGTAGGCTAAGCAGTCTTTGAGGCTAAACTCGTGATGCGTGTTAAGCAGGCTGTTTTACCAATAGTAACCCCCTTTTATACCAATGAAAGGACACCACACAGATATATATTCAAAATATATATGTATTTATTTCTCAAAGTAACCCCTAGTCTCTTTATGAGCACAGGAGCACAAATCGTCAAACAAGATTATCACAGAATACACAGAAGTTGCACTTTATATGGATAGGCCCTGGTGGCCACTCGAACCATATACTAAAATAGTGGTATAAGTACCACGAACAGAAAAGGGAAAAGGCCTAGGGCCTCTAGAATCGCTGGGCCTACAAGGAGCTAACGTCAGTTAGTGACCAGGAGGTCCACGGGTGGCGTGTGCAGAGCAAATAGTCACACGTGTGCTCCCATAGGTTTCAATGGGTGCGTAAAAAGTACAAAGTTACTGCAAAAGGAATCTTCCGGATGACCTAGGAACTTAAGATTTGGAACACAGGCACTAGAGATGTAATACTACACTTGGGCACAGGTGTGCCAGCTTTACCTCACCCACAGGAAGCGGGTGCATAGGCCTCGAAGTGCGTCGGGTTTCTTCTATCTGTTCCGTGGAGCCTGTAGACAAAAGTGCTGCAGGCGGTCGGTCGGGAAGAGATGCAGTGGATCCAAGAGTGGATCGGAGATGTTGAAGACCTGAAAGCAGAGGGGACAGTGTTCACAGTCACTAGCCAGTGACCAGCGTGGCACCAGGTGGGTACCAGGCGATGTCGGGTGCAAACAGGAAGGAAGGTGTAGCTTGACTCTGCAGCCACGTGGTCCCTGAAGGTCGACGACGTCCAGGAGTCGAGTCACGAGCTGTCCCACGCAGGCTCTCGCTGTCGGCGGTGTCGGCGACTTGATCGAAGCAAACAAGCCTTGGCAAAAGCAATTGTTGTAGGCAAGGAGTTTAAGCTGATGGTTCTGACCAGCAAGGTCAGAGGAACTGCTCCTTTGGAGGGGAGCAAGGGCCAGTCTGGAGCAACCAGACCAGCGGTGTTTGTCGTAGATTTCGTCGCCAAGATGGCCACTAGCCAGCGGGCCAGCAACCGGTTAGGCGCGTCGAGTGGCAAAATGCAGAAGGGCCCCACGCAGATCGTGGAGATGCTGGAGGGCTCACCTTTGGTGCAGATGCTGCTCGAGGGTTGGGCTTCTCAGGACCCAAAGCACAATTTGGAGGGAGCCTCGGTTGTTGCACTGGTCAGCTTGTCGTAGTCGTTTCAAGATGGCTGGCTCCACGTGTCTCGGTGCCTCCACGGGTCTCCTCTTTGCAGGGACTGTGGATCGGGCGGTGAGAGGTCTGGAGGTCCAGGTCTTGTCAGTCTCTGGGCTCGGGCTCCGGCGGGAGGCGGCGGCAAAGCAGACGTTGATTCGCTGGATGGTGCTTGCGTTAGCAAGGTGGTCACTCCCTGACCACAGGGGAGATTGGCTTCAGTCCTCTGTGCAGCAGAGCGTCGAAGTTCCCGTCTTCTTCTTAGTTTTAAGTTGATTCCAGGATGTCTGAAGTCTTAGGACACAGCTCCTACCTTTATTCGGATTCTAGGGGCCGGACTACCTGCTAGGTCCCTCCCTATGGGTGGGACCAGGAAGGGGGGTGGTTACACCCCCAATCCTTTGTCCAGCTCGCCCCAGGCCCGGGACTGGTGTGCCCCAGGACCGGTTTGAACTGGCATATGCACCGAGGCTCCTTGTGAGCCACAGGCATGTCTGGTTTCTTTCAAGCCCTACCTGACCAATACACAAAATCCTGTCTGGGGTGGTGCACGCACCTCCCCTGGCAGGAAACCCTTTGTCCACACCTCCCAAGCTGAAAGGACTCCCAGCAGCAGGAGGGCAGACTTGTGTCTGTGGTGGCAGCATCCATTTTGTGGAGCTGAGGCTATGTCTGATTTTACCCGGGTTTCAGGCACTGTACATGTCGTGTCCCTCTAGAAGGGTGGAATGCTAACCCCGTCGCCAGAATTGGCGAGGGGTTAGTATTCCAATTCGTATGACACCTTACTCGACATGTTTTGATAAAGCCAAACCAAAGATAGCATTTAACCGCGAGGTTCATAATGCACTTAAGAGTATATGGTATGACGATATCTGGAAACAGTAGAAGGAAGTTGTTCCGACCACTGCAGACAGGCTCAGCTCATGCCAGAGCACCATCTCACATGGAACCAAGCACTCTGCCTTCAGGATTGTTAAGGCCTGCCATAGGAGTGACTTATAGGTTACCAGGTGTCCCATTTAAGGTTAGGTATAGGTATACTACACCTAAGTAAGAGGTGATTACACCAACTTACCCCAGCTGAGTGATCAGCCAGTTGTGTCAAATTGTTAGGCCAAGCCTGGGGTGGCATAATACATGCTGCAGCCCTTGGCAGGCCTTGGGTACACCAATGCCCTGGGTACCTAGTGTACACTGGTACAGGGGCTGACAGGGTGATCCAACCAATTGGGTATGTACCTAGGGTACATGGAGTCCATTTTAAAGAGAGAACAGCCAGGCTGAGATCCTGAATAGCAGGATCTCAGGCCAACTAAGTCGAAAAACCAGCTAGACACTAGGCAAAAATTTGGGGGTAACCATAGTCAGATATCCACCTTCCTACACAACCCCCCCCCAAACGAAGGGAGATAAGGCTGACCTTGACCAGGTAAGCCTATATTGCCCAAGTGGCCATATAAGGAGGAACCAGCACTGGCATGGTTACCCCCTGTCTCATGGTCCACTAAGCAATCCCTCACCCTAAGGGTATCAGAGGGTCTCCACCATAGGGAATCTCTACCTTTGGTGTGTCTTGGCAAAGTAAAAGGCTGGTGTTGAGATGGAGTACTGAAGTGAGTGTCCTCAAAGTGAGGCCTCAGCTTCCTCCAATCCCCCTCCACCATGGATGCCTTTCTTTCCTTAACTGAGTTGCACTGTGCTCTCAGGGTCAGCCTCTGGCTACCTAAAGCTGGAGGCTGGGTCCCTTTTGTGGGCTTACTGGAGGGACAGGTCAGGTTTGGGGCCCTAAGGTCCCAGGTTTGCCTGTGCCCAACAGAATCCCTCTGGGGGAGGTCCCTAACTACCTGTAAAGGAGATCCCTCAGGAATGTTTTTACCCATCACCTGACTAGGGCTACTAGCCAGGCAATCCTCATTCTTTTGATGGGGGGGTTCTTGTGGACAGGGGCCCTCTGGGGGTCCACTGGCCTCCCTGACCTCTGCAGCCCTGGGCTGACTGAGGCAGGGTAGAGAGAGGCAGGCTACCTGCACCAGACTGGGTCCCACCTTGGAAGGGGCCACTGACATCAGAGGCTCTGCCAGGCCAGGCCTGGCTACCTCTGGGGCAGTTCCTTCACAAGGGGTGAGGTCAGATCCCTGAGGAGGCTGACCTTTTCCTAATGTCTGGGGAGAGGGAGACTTTTCTTCCTCCCCACTACTCTCAGTTTGTGTGGAGTGATCCCTTGTTTCAGGCTTCACTACACCTATGTCAGTCTGAGTATAGGCTGAGACCATTACAGCCTTGCCAACCTTTTCAGGGGGGCACTCAGTTTGTGTTTGAGCTGTGACTGTCACAGCTCTGCCAGTCTCTACAGGGAAGTCTGTCTGTGCCTGGGCTGTAGCTACCACTGCCCTTCCAACCTTTTCAGGGAGGAAATCTATTTGGACAGGGGTTGTGAATGGCACAACCCCCCTACCCTTTTGTGACAGGCCTACCATTTTAGAATGGGTGTCTTGTTCAACTCCAGCCCAAGCTGAGAGTTCTAAGTCATTCCCCAGTAAGCAGTCTACAGGCAAGGTTGGGGACACTGCCACCCTTTTAGGGCCAGTGACACCTCCCCAGCTGAGACATACCTCTGCCATGGGATGACTGTTCTGTTTGCCATCAATGTTGGTCACCTGGTAGGAGAAACCAGGCAAAAGCTGCTCAGAGGGAACTAGCCAATGGGCCACCATTGTGATGCTAGCTCCAGTGTCTCTGTAGGCCTCAGCTTTTGTACCATTGATGTAGGGCTCCTGTCTGTACCTACCCAAAGTGTTGGGACAGGCAGTGAAGTTGGCAAACCCCATGCCACCATCACAGACAAGAGTATCTGCTGCAGGGGAATTGGCTAAGCCAGGGTCCCCCTGTGTTCCCCAAGTAAACCCACCCAGATTTCTGGGGGCACTCCCACCACCTGGGGGATTACTGCTGACAGTAATAGGTGGTGTGACAGGAGTAATTGGAGGAACAGTTTTGTTTTTAGCCCTTGAGCAACCGCTGTCAGTTTTCCAATGCCCAGGAGTTTTACACTCATGGCAGTAGGGCTTTTTGGCTGTGGTAGAGGAGGGAGCTTGGGACCCACCACCCTGTGTGGAGTTTTGGGGCCCTGAGGAAGGTTTCTCTTTTTCTTTATCCCCACCCTTCTCTTGAGGCTTGGTGGTATCTTTCTTTTGGTCACCACCCTGGTTTTTAGGCCTGATCCTGGTCCTGACCCATTTATCTGCCCTCTTTCCCAATTCTTGGGGAGAGGTCAAATCTGAGTCTACCAGGTGTTGATGGAGAAGCTGGTTTTGACAATTACTTAAAATCTGCTCTCTCATCATCAAATTGTACAATCCTGTATAATCAGACACCTTACTTCCCAGCAACCAACCCTCCAAAGCCTTAGTGGCACATTCCACATATTCAGACCAGTCCTGAGTCTGTGTCTTCTGGGTGTCTCTGAACATTAACCTGTACTGTTCAGTGGTTAAGCCTAACCCATCAACTAGGACACTCTTCAGGACTCTGTAATTTCTGACATCCTCTTCTCTAACAGTGAGGAGTCTATCTCTGCCTCTCCCCTCAAAGGAGAGCCATAAGATTGCTGCCCACTGGTCTTCAGGAACCTGCTGCACTTTGCAGGCTCTCTCAAGAGCAGTCATCCATTTGTGGATGTCATCCCCACTTTTGTAGGGGGGCACAATCTTGGACAGGTTCCTATTGTCAAAGACCCTATCTTTGTCCCTAGGGACATTGCTGCCACCAGTGGGTATAGACCCACTCTCTCTATGCTGCCTAGCCTTGCTCAGTTTTTCTTCCATCAGTGCTACTTCTAGCTCCTGCTTCCTGATCCTCAGCTGGGCTTCTTGCATCTTGGCCTCATGTTCCCTCCTCTGAGGGGTGGTCATCCTTCTCCTGGAGTGACCTTGAGAGCCTCTAGAGCCATGGGAAGCATTGGAGTCACCTGAGCGATTCCTTTGCCTTCCAAGCCCTGTGTTAAGTCCACTGGGGAGATCCAGTGGGGTGAACCCACTGTCAGTCCCCAATAGCCTTAGTTTAGCTGGGCCAAGTATAACACTTGGCACTGGGCTAGTTCTCCCTTCATCCTCACTACTGTCAGTATCCTTTTCACTCTCATCCTCTGTGGTAGGCATCCCATCTAAGGGGTGACTATTGGAAAGGGGTACCTCAGTGGCATCTTCAGAAGGGGGGCCTCCTGTTCCTGTCCCTAAGGGGGCTAACTGGGAAGCTTTCCTGAGCTCTTTTTGATTTTCATCTTCTTGCAAGAGCTCTCTGAGCAAAGCAGAGGTAGGGTTCTTGGGCTGTTTAAGGCCTCTAAGAGTTGCCAGCTGCCTGAGCTCATTTTGATTAAGGGTAGCATAGATGGATGGTGCCCTCGGGGGGTCACTCTCAACAGAGATGGGTACAGTGGACCCCTCTGCCCCAGCCATTGCTCTTAAGTGTGGGTGGATGTGTTGCAATCTACCTACACTTGGGTTTACCTACTAAACCTATCTAGTAGTTGTAGTCAGGGTGTGCTACTCCCTTTGCTCTACCACAACTAAGTTCAGTAGAACTTAAGTATATCTAATCTTGTTTTATATGTACCTACAGGTACCTATGTGATCTTTCAATTGGTAACCAAGAGATTACAATGGTAAAACACAGCAAGCTCAAATCCAACCGCTGCTCACCAATGTGAGAAGTTGGCCTGGTATATGCTGTTCACTAGTTCTAGTGACCACCTTGTACCATGCCAAGCAACCCTTATGGTGTGGTTGTAAGTCAACCTTTTCGGACTAGCTGCCCTAGTGGTAGCGTAGGCTAAGCAGTCTTTGAGGCTAAACTCGTGATGCGTGTTAAGCAGGCTGTTTTACCAATAGTAACCCCCTTTTATACCAATGAAAGGACACCACACAGATATATATTCAAAATATATATGTATTTATTTCTCAAAGTAACCCCTAGTCTCTTTATGAGCACAGGAGCACAAATCGTCAAACAAGATTATCACAGAATACACAGAAGTTGCACTTTATATGGATAGGCCCTGGTGGCCACTCGAACCATATACTAAAATAGTGGTATAAGTACCACGAACAGAAAAGGGAAAAGGCCTAGGGCCTCTAGAATCGCTGGGCCTACAAGGAGCTAACGTCAGTTAGTGACCAGGAGGTCCAC
Source organism: Triturus cristatus (assembly GCF_964204655.1). Taxonomy (NCBI): domain Eukaryota; kingdom Metazoa; phylum Chordata; class Amphibia; order Caudata; family Salamandridae; genus Triturus; species Triturus cristatus. Next base: position 847,785 of record NW_028187382.1, read on the forward strand.
GGGTGGCGTGTGCAGAGCAAATAGTCACACGCGTGCTCCCATAGGTTTCAATGGGTGCGTAAAAAGTACAAAGTTACTGCAAAAGGAATCTTCCGGATGACCTAGGAACTTAAGATTTGGAACACAGGCACTAGAGATGTAATACTACACTTGGGCACAGGTGTGCCAGCTTTACCTCACCCACAGGAAGCGGGTGCATAGGCCTCGAAGTGCGTCGGGTTTCTTCTATCTGTTCCGTGGGGCCTGTAGACAAAAGTGCTGCAGGCGGTCGGTCGGGAAGAGATGCAGTGGATCCAAGAGTGGATCGGAGATGTTGAAGACCTGAAAGCAGAGGGGACAGTGTTCACAGTCACTAGCCAGTGACCAGCGTGGCACCAGGTGGGTACCAGGCGATGTCGGGTGCAAACAGGAAAGAAGGTGTAGCTTGACTCTGCAGCCACGTGGTCCCTGAAGGTCGACGACGTCCAGGAGTCGAGTCACGAGCTGTCCCACGCAGGCTCTCGCTGTCGGCGGTGTCGGCGACTTGATCGAAGCAAACAAGCCTTGGCAAAAGCAATTGTTGTAGGCAAGGAGTTTAAGCTGATGGTTCTGACCAGCAAGGTCAGAGGAACTGCTCCTTTGGAGGGGAGCAAGGGCCAGTCTGGAGCAACCAGACCAGCGGTGTTTGTCGTAGATTTCGTTGCCAAGATGGCCACTAGCCAGCGGGCCAGCAACCGGTTAGGCGCGTCGAGTGGCAAAATGCAGAAGGGCCCCACGCAGATCGTGGAGATGCTGGAGGGCTCACCTTTGGTGCAGATGCTGCTCGAGGGTTGGGCTTCTCAGGACCCAAAGCACAACTTGGAGGGAGCCTCGGTTGTTGCACTGGTCAGCTTGTCGTAGTCGTTTCAAGATGGCTGGCTCCACGTGTCTCGGTGCCTCCACGGGTCTCCTCTTTGCAGGGACTGTGGATCGGGCGGTGAGAGGTCTGGAGGTCCAGGTCTTGTCAGTCTCTGGGCTCGGGCTCCGGCAGGAGGCGGCGGCAAAGCAGACGTTGATTCGCTGGATGGTGCTTGCGTTAGCAAGGTGGTCACTCCCTGACCACAGGGGAGATTGGCTTCAGTCCTCTGTGCAGCAGAGCGTCGAAGTTCCCGTCTTCTTCTTAGTTTTAAGTTGATTCCAGGATGTCTGAAGTCTTAGGACACAGCTCCTACCTTTATTCGGATTCTAGGGGCCGGACTACCTGCTAGGTCCCTCCCTATGGGTGGGACCAGGAAGGGGGGTGGTTACACCCCCAATCCTTTGTCCAGCTCGCCCCAGGCCCGGGACTGGTGTGCCCCAGGACCGGTTTGAACTGGCATATGCACCGAGGCTCCTTGTGAGCCACAGGCATGTCTGGTTTCTTTCAAGCCCTACCTGACCAATACACAAAATCCTGTCTGGGGTGGTGCACGCACCTCCCCTGGCAGGAAACCCTTTGTCCACACCTCCCAAGCTGAAAGGACTCCCAGCAGCAGGAGGGCAGACTTGTGTCTGTGGTGGCAGCATCCATTTTGTGGAGCTGAGGCTATGTCTGATTTTACCCGGGTTTCAGGCACTGTACATGTCGTGTCCCTCTAGAAGGGTGGAATGCTAACCCCGTCGCCAGAATTGGCGAGGGGTTAGTATTCCAATTCGTATGACACCTTACTCGACATGTTTTGATAAAGCCAAACCAAAGATAGCATTTAACCGCGAGGTTCATAATGCACTTAAGAGTATATGGTATGACGATATCTGGAAACAGTAGAAGGAAGTTGTTCCGACCACTGCAGACAGGCTCAGCTCATGCCAGAGCACCATCTCACATGGAACCAAGCACTCTGCCTTCAGGATTGTTAAGGCCTGCCATAGGAGTGACTTATAGGTTACCAGGTGTCCCATTTAAGGTTAGGTATAGGTATACTACACCTAAGTAAGAGGTGATTACACCAACTTACCCCAGCTGAGTGATCAGCCAGTTGTGTCAAATTGTTAGGCCAAGCCTGGGGTGGCATAATACATGCTGCAGCCCTTGGCAGGCCTTGGGTACACCAATGCCCTGGGTACCTAGTGTACACTGGTACAGGGGCTGACAGGGTGATCCAACCAATTGGGTATGTACCTAGGGTACATGGAGTCCATTTTAAAGAGAGAACAGCCAGGCTGAGATCCTGAATAGCAGGATCTCAGGCCAACTAAGTCGAAAAACCAGCTAGACACTAGGCAAAAATTTGGGGGTAACCATAGTCAGATATCCACCTTCCTACAGGAAACCTAGAAAACCTATATATTTTTTAAAACTAGACACCCAGGGGAATCCAGGATGGGGTGACTTGAGTGCCTCCCACCAGGGTCTGTTACCCAGAATCCCTTGCAAACCTAAAAATTGACCAAAAAAACACATTTTCCCCACATTTCTGTGATGGAAAGTTCTGGAATCTGCGTGGATGCACAAATTTCCACCCACCCCGCGTTCCCCAAAGTCCTACGAGAAAAATGGTACCTCACTTGTGTGGGGCGGCCTAGTGCCTGCGACAGGAAACGGCGCAAAACGCAACGTGGTCACACCTCAATTTTGCAGTGAAAAATGACCCTTTTTTGGCAAAGTGACTAGCTGTAGATTTTGAACCCTAGCTCTGACGGCACCTAGGGAAACCTAGCAAAACTATATATTTATGAAAACTAGACACCCAGGGGAATCCAGGATGGGGTGACTTGAGTGCCTCCCACTAGGGTCTGTTACGCAGAATCCCTTGCAAACTTAAACAATGGACAAAAAAAAAAAATTTGCCCCACATTTCTGTGATGGAAAGTTCTGGAATCTGCGTGGATCCACAAATTTCCACCCACCCCGCGTTCCCCAAATCCTACGAGAAAAATGGTACCTCACTTGTGTGGGTCGCCTAGTGTCCGCGACAGAAAACGGCGTGAAACGCAACATGCTCACACCTCAATTTTGCAGTGAAAAATGACACTTTTTTGGCAAAGTGCCTAGCTGTAGTTTTTGAACGCTAGCTCTGCCAGCACCTAGGGAAACCTAGCAAACCTATATATTTTTGAAAGCTAGACACCCAGGGGAATCCAGGATGTGGTGAGTTGAGTGCCTCCCACCAGGGTCTGTTACCCAGAATCCCTTGCAAACCTAAAAAATTGACCAAGAAAAACACATTTTCCCCACATTTCTGTGATGGAAAGTTCTGGAATCTGCGTGGATGCACAAATTTCCACCCACCCCGCGTTCCCCAAAGTCCTACAAGAAAAATGTTACCTCACTTGTGTGGGGCAGCCTAGTGCCCGTGACAGGAAACGGGGCAAAACGCAACGTGGTCACACCTCAATTTTGCAGTGAAAAATGACCCTTTTTTGGCAAAGTGCCTAGCTGTAGTTTTTTAACCCTAGCTCTGCCGGCACCTAGGGAAACCTAGCAAACCTATATATTTCTGAAAACTAGACACCCAGGGGAATCCAGGATGGGGTGACTTGAGTGCCTCCCACCAGGGTCTGTTACCCAGAATCCCTTGCAAACCTAAAAAATTTACAAAAAAAACACATTTTCCCCACATTTCTGTGATGGAAAGTTCTGGAATCTGCGTGGATGCACACATTTCCACCCACCCCGCGTTCCCCAAAGTCCTACGAGAAAAATGATACCTCACTTGTGCGGGGCGGCCTATTGCCCGCGACAGGAAACGGCGCAAAACGCAACGTGGTCACACCTCAATTTTGCAGTGAAAAATGACCCTTTTTTGGCAAAGTGCCTAGCTGTAGTTTTTGAACCCTAGCTCTGCCGGCACCTAGGAAAACCTAGCAAACCTATATAGTTTTGAAAACTAGACACCCAGGGGAATCTAGGATGTGGTGAGTTGAGTGCCTCCCACCAGGGTCTGTTACCCAGAATCCCTTGCAAACCTAAAAAATTGACAAAAAAAAACACATTTTCCCCACATTTCTGTGATGGAAAGTTCTGGAATCTGCGTGGATGCACAAATTTCCACCCACCCCGCGTTCCCCAAAGTCCTACAAGAAAAATGGTACCTCACTTGTGCGGGGCAGCCTAGTGCCCGTGACAGGAAACGGCGCAAAACGCAACGTGGTCACACTTCAATTTTGCAGTGAAAAATTACCCTTTTTTGGCAAAGTGACTAGCTGTAGTTTTTTAACCCTAGCTCTGCCGGCACCTAGGGAAACCTAGCAAACCTGTATATTTTTGAAAACTAGACACCCAGGGGAATCTAGGATGGGGTGACTTGAGGGCCTCCACCAGGGTCTGTTACCCAGAATCCCTTGCAAACCTAATAAATTGACAAAAAAAACACTTTTTCCCCACATTTCTGTGATGGAAAGTTCTGGAATCTGCGTGGATGCACAAATTTCCACCCACCCCACCTTCCTCAAAGACCTACGAGAAAAATGGTACCTCACTTGTGCGGGTCGCCTAGTGCCCGCGACAGGAAACGGCGCAAAATGCACCGTGGTCACACCTCAATATGCAGTGAAAAATGACCCTTTTTTGGCAAAGTGCCTAGCTGTAGTTTTTGAACCCTAGCTCTGCCGGCACCTAAGGAAACCTAGCAAACCTATATATTTTTGAAACCTAGACACCCAGGGGAATCTAGGATGGGGTGACTTGAGGGCCTCCCACCAGGTTCTGTTACCCAGAATCCCTTGCAAACCTGATAAATTGACAAAAAAAACACTTTTTTCCCACATTTCTGTGATGGAAAGTTCTGGAATCTGCGTGGATGCACAAATTTCCACCCACCCCGCCTTCCCCAAAGACCTACGCGAAAAATGGTACCTCACTTGTGCGGGGCGGCCTAGTGCCCACGACAGGATACGGCGCAAAACGCAACGTGGTCACACCTCAATTTTGCAGTGAAAAATGACCCTTTATTGGCAAAGTGCCTAGCTGTAGTTTTTTAACCCAGCTCTGCCGGCACCTAGGGAAACCTAGAAAACCTATATATTTTTTAAAACTAGACACCCAGGGGAATCCAGGATGGGGTGACTTGAGTGCCTCCCACCAGGGTCTGTTACCCAGAATCCCTTGCAAACCTAAAAATTGACCAAAAAAACACATTTTCCCCACATTTCTGTGATGGAAAGTTCTGGAATCTGCGTGGATGCACAAATTTCCACCCACCCCGCGTTCCCCAAAGTCCTACGAGAAAAATGGTACCTCACTTGTGCGGGGCGGCCTAGTGCCTGCGACAGGAAACGGCGCAAAACGCAACGTGGTCACACCTCAATTTTGCAGTGAAAAATGACCCTTTTTTGGCAAAGTGACTAGCTGTAGATTTTGAACCCTAGCTCTGACGGCACCTAGGGAAACCTAGCGAAACTATATATTTATGAAAACTAGACACCCAGGGGAATCCAGGATGGGGTGACTTGAGTGCCTCCCACTAGGGTCTGTTACCCAGAATCCCTTGCAAACGTAAACAATGGACAAAAAAAAAAAATTTGCCCCACATTTCTGTGATGGAAAGTTCTGGAATCTGCGTGGATCCACAAATTTCCACCCACCCCGCGTTCCCCAAAGTCCTACGAGAAAAATGGTACCTCACTTGTGTGGGTCGCCTAGTGCCCGCGACAGGAAACGGCGTGAAACGCAACATGCTCACACCTCAATTTTGCAGTGAAAAATGACACTTTTTTGGCAAAGTGCCTAGCTGTAGTTTTTGAACGCTAGCTCTGCCAGCACCTAGGGAAACCTAGCAAACCTATATATTTTTGAAAGCTAGACACCCAGGGGAATCCAGGATGTGGTGAGTTGAGTGCCTCCCACCAGGGTCTGTTACCCAGAATCCCTTGCAAACCTAAAAAATTGACCAAGAAAAACACATTTTCCCCACATTTCTGTGATGGAAAGTTCTGGAATCTGCGTGGATGCACAAATTTCCACCCACCCCGCGTTCCCCAAAGTCCTACAAGAAAAATGTTACCTCACTTGTGTGGGGCAGCCTAGTGCCCGTGACAGGAAACGGGGCAAAACGCAACGTGGTCACACTTCAATTTTGCTGTGAAAAATGACCCTTTTTTGGCAAAGTGCCTAGCTGTAGTTTTTTAACCCTAGCTCTGCCGGCACCTAGGGAAACCTAGCAAACCTATATATTTCTGAAAACTAGACACCCAGGGGAATCCAGGATGGGGTGACTTGAGTGCCTCCCACCAGGGTCTGTTACCCAGAATCCCTTGCAAACCTAAAAGATTTACAAAAAAAACACATTTTCCCCACATTTCTGTGATGGAAAGTTCTGGAATCTGCGTGGATGCACACATTTCCACCCACCCCGCGTTCCCCAAAGTCCTACGAGAAAAATGATACCTCACTTGTGCGGGGCGGCCTATTGCCCGCGACAGGAAACGGCGCAAAACGCAACGTGGTCACACCTCAATTTTGCAGTGAAAAATGACCCTTTATTGGCAAAGTGCCTAGCTGTAGTTTTTTAACCCAGCTCTGCCGGCACCTAGGGAAACCTAGAAAACCTATATATTTTTTAAAACTAGACACCCAGGGGAATCCAGGATGGGGTGACTTGAGTGCCTCCCACCAGGGTCTGTTACCCAGAATCCCTTGCAAACCTAAAAATTGACCAAAAAAACACATTTTCCCCACATTTCTGTGATGGAAAGTTCTGGAATCTGCGTGGATGCACAAATTTCCACCCACCCCGCGTTCCCCAAAGTCCTACGAGAAAAATGGTACCTCACTTGTGCGGGGCGGCCTAGTGCCTGCGACAGGAAACGGCGCAAAACGCAACGTGGTCACACCTCAATTTTGCAGTGAAAAATGACCCTTTTTTGGCAAAGTGACTAGCTGTAGATTTTGAACCCTAGCTCTGACGGCACCTAGGGAAACCTAGCAAAACTATATATATTTATGAAAACTAGACACCCAGGGGAATCCAGGATGGGGTGACTTGAGTGCCTCCCACTAGGGTCTGTTACCCAGAATCCCTTGCAAACGTAAACAATGGACAAAAAAAAAAAATTTGCCCCACATTTCTGTGATGGAAAGTTCTGGAATCTGCGTGGATCCACAAATTTCCACCCACCCAGCATTCCCCAAAGTCCTACGAGAAAAACGGTACCTCACTTGTGTGGGTCGCCTAGTGCCCGCGACAGGAAACGGCGTGAAACGCAACATGCTCACACCTCAATTTTGCAGTGAAAAATGACACTTTTTTGGCAAAGTGCCTAGCTGTAGTTTTTGAACGCTAGCTCTGCCAGCACCTAGGGAAACCTAGCAAACCTATATATTTTTGAAAGCTAGACACCCAGGGGAATCCAGGATGTGGTGAGTTGAGTGCCTCCCACCAGGGTCTGTTACCCAGAATCCCTTGCAAACCTAAAAAATTAACCAAGAAAAACACATTTTCCCCACATTTCTGTGATGGAAAGTTCTGGAATCTGCGTGGATGCACAAATTTCCACCCACCCCGCGTTCCCCAAAGTCCTACAAGAAAAATGTTACCTCACTTGTGTGGGGCAGCCTAGTGCCCGTGACAGGAAACGGGGCAAAACGCAACGTGGTCACACTTCAATTTTGCAGTGAAAAATGACCCTTTTTTGGCAAAGTGACTAGCTGTAGTTTTTTAACCCTAGCTCTGCCGGCACCGAGGGAAACCTAGCAAACCTGTATATTTTTGAAAACTAGACACCCAGGGGAATCCAGGATGGGGTGACTTGAGTGCCTCCCACCAGGGTCTGTTACCCAGAATCCCTTGCAAACCTAAAAAATTGACAAAAAAACAAATTTTCCCCACATTTCTGTGATGGAAAGTTCTGGAATCTGCGTGGATCCACAAATTTCCACCCACCCCGCGTTCCCAAAAGTCCTATGAGAAAAATGGTACCTCACTTGTGCGGGTCGGCCTAGTGCCCGCGACAGGAAACGGCACAAAACGCAACGTGGTCACACTTCAATTTTGCAGTGAAAAATGACCCTTTTTTGGCAAAGTGACTAGCTGTAGTTTTTTAACCCTAGCTCTGCCGGCACCTAGGGAAACCTAGCAAACCTGTATATTTTTGAAAACTAGACACCCAGGGGAATCCAGGATGGGGTGACTTGAGTGCCTCCCACCAGGGTCTGTTACCCAGAATCCCTTGCAAACCTAAAAAAGTGACAAAAAAACACATTTTCCCCACATTTCTGTGTTGGAAAGTTCTGGAATCTGCGTGGATCCACAAATTTCCACCCCCCGCGTTTCCCAAAGTCCTACGAGAGAAATGGTACCTCACTTGTGCGGGTCGCCTAGTGCCCGCGACAGGAAACGGCGCAAAATGCACCGTGGTCACACCTCAATATGCAGTGAAAAATGACCCTTTTTTGGCAAAGTGCCTAGCTGTAGTTTTTGAACCCTAGCTCTGCCGGCACCTAAGGAAACCTAGCAAACCTATATATTTTTGAAAACTAGACACCCAGGGGAATCTAGGATGGGGTGACTTGAGGGCCTCCCACCAGGGTCTGTTACCCAGAATCCCTTGCAAACCTAATAAATTGACAAAAAAAACACCTTTTCCCCACATTTCTGTGATGGAAAGTTCTGGAATCTGCGTGGATGCACAAATTTCCACCCACCCCGCGTTCCCCAAAGACCTACGAGAAAAAATGGTACCTCACTTGTGCGGGGCGGCCTAGTGCCCACGACAGGATACGGCGCAAAACGCAACGTGGTCACACCTCAATTTTGCAGTGAAAAATGACCCTTTATCGGCAAAGTGCCTAGCTGTAGTTTTTTAACCCAGTTCTGCCGGCACCTAGGGAAACCTAGAAAACCTATATATTTTTGAAAACTAGACACCCAGGGAAATCCAGGATGGGTTGACTTGAGTGCCTCCCACCAGGGTCTGTTACCCAGAATCCCTTGCAAACCTAAAAATTGACTAAAAAAACACATTTTCCCCAAATTTCTGTGATGGAAAGTTCTGGAATCTGCGTGGATGCACAAATTTCCACCCACCTCGCGTTCCCCAAAGTCCTACGAGAAAAATGGTACCTCACTTGTGCGGGGCGGCCTAGTGCCTGCGACAGGAAACGGCGCAAAACGCAACGTGGTCACACCTCAATTTTGCAGTGAAAAATGACCCTTTTTTGGCAAAGTGACTAGCTGTAGATTTTGAACCCTAGCTCTGACGGCACCTAGGGAAACCTAGCAAAACTATATATTTATGAAAACTAGACACCCAGGGGAATCCAGGATGGGGTGACTTGAGTGCCTCCCACTAGGGTCTGTTACCCAGAATCCCTTGCAAACGTAAACAATGGCCAAAAAAAAAAATTTGCCCCACATTTCTGTGATGGAAAGTTCTGGAATCTGCGTGGATCCACAAATTTCCACCCACCCCGCGTTCCCCAAAGTCCTACGAGAAAAATGGTACCTCACTTGTGTGGGTCGCCTAGTGCCCGCGACAGGAAACGGCGTGAAACGCAACATGCTCACACCTCAATTTTGCAGTGAAAAATGACACTTTTTTGGCAAAGTGCCTAGCTGTAGTTTTTGAACGCTAGCTCTGCCAGCACCTAGGGAAACCTAGCAAACCTATATATTTTTGAAAGCTAGACACCCAGGGGAATCCAGGATGTGGTGAGTTGAGTGCCTCCCACCAGGGTCTGTTACCCAGAATCCCTTGCAAACCTAAAAAATTGACCAAGAAAAACACATTTTCCCCACATTTCTGTGATGGAAAGTTCTGGAATCTGCGTGGATGCACAAATTTCCACCCACCCCGCGTTCCCCAAAGTCCTACAAGAAAAATGTTACCTCACTTGTGTGGGGCAGCCTAGTGCCCGTGACAGGAAACGGGGCAAAACGCAACGTGGTCACACTTCAATTTTGCTGTGAAAAATGACCCTTTTTTGGCAAAGTGCCTAGCTGTCGTTTTTTAACCCTAGCTCTGCCGGCACCTAGGGAAACCTAGCAAACCTATATATTTCTAAAAACTAGACACCCAGGGGAATCCAGGATGGGGTGACTTGAGTGCCTCCCACCAGGGTCTGTTACCCAGAATCCCTTGCAAACCTAAAACATTTTTAAAAAAAACACATTTTCCCCACATTTCTGTGATGGAAAGTTCTGGAATCTGCGTGGATGCACACATTTCCACCCACCCCGCGTTCCCCAAAGTCCTACGAGAAAAATGATACCTCACTTGTGCGGGGCGGCCTATTGCCCGCGTCAGGAAACGGCGCAAAACGCAACGTGGTCACACCTCAATTTTGCAGTGAAAAATGACCCTTTTTTGGCAAAGTGCCTAGCTGTAGTTTTTGAACCCTAGCTCTGCCGGCACCTAGGAAAACCTAGCAAACCTATATAGTTTTGAAAGCTAGACACCCAGGGGAATCTAGGATGTGGTGAGTTGAGTGCCTCCCACCAGGGTCTGTTACCCAGAATCCCTTGCAAACCTAAAAAATTGACAAAAAAAAACACATTTTCCCCACATTTCTGTGATGGAAAGTTCTGGAATCTGCGTGGATGCACAAATTTCCACCCACCCCGCGTTCCCCAAAGTCCTACAAAAAAAATGGTACCTCACTTGTGCGGGGCAGCCTAGTGCCCGTGACAGGAAACGGCGCAAAACGCAACGTGGTCACACTTCAATTTTGCAGTGAAAAATTACCCTTTTTTGGCAAAGTGACTAGCTGTAGTTTTTTAACCCTAGCTCTGCCGGCACCTAGGGAAACCTAGCAAACCTGTATATTTTTGAAAACTAGACACCCAGGGGAATCTAGGATGGGGTGACTTGAGGGCCTCCCACCAGGGTCTGTTACCCAGAATCCCTTGCAAACCTAATAAATTGACAAAAAAAACACATTTTCCCCACATTTCTGTGATGGAAAGTTCTGGAATCTGCGTGGATGCACAAATTTCCACCCACCCCGCCTTTCTCAAAGACCTACGAGAAAAATGGTACCTCACTTGTGCGGGTCGCCTAGTGCCCGCGACAGGAAACGGCGCAAAATGCACCGTGGTCACACCTCAATATGCAGTGAAAAATGACCCTTTTTTGGCAAAGTGCCTAGCTGTAGTTTTTGAACCCTAGCTCTGCCGGCACCTAAGGAAACCTAGCAAACCTATATATTTTTGAAACCTAGACACCCAGGGGAATCTAGGATGGGGTGACTTGAGGGCCTCTCACCAGGGTCTGTTACCCAGAATCCCTTGCAAACCTAATAAATTGACAAAAAAAACACTTTTTTCCCACATTTCTGTGATGGAAAGTTCTGGAATCTGCGTGGATGCACAAATTTCCACCCACCCCGCCTTCCCCAAAGACCTACGAGAAAAATGGTACCTCACTTGTGCGGGGCGGCCTAGTGCCCACGACAGGATACGGCGCAAAACGCAACGTGGTCACACCTCAATTTTGCTGTGAAAAATGACCCTTTATTGGCAAAGTGCCTAGCTGTAGTTTTTTAACCCAGCTCTGCCGGCACCTAGGGAAACCTAGAAAACCTATATATTTTTTAAAACTAGACACCCAGGGGAATCCAGGATGGGGTGACTTGAGTGCCTCCCACCAGGGTCTGTTACCCAGAATCCCTTGCAAACCTAAAAATTGACCAAAAAAACACATTTTCCCCACATTTCTGTGATGGAAAGTTCTGGAATCTGCGTGGATGCACAAATTTCCACCCACCCCGCGTTCCCCAAAGTCCTACGAGAAAAATGGTACCTCACTTGTGCGGGGCGGCCTAGTGCCTGCGACAGGAAACGGCGCAAAACGCAACGTGGTCACACCTCAATTTTGCAGTGAAAAATGACCCTTTTTTGCCAAAGTGACTAGCTGTAGATTTTGAACCCTAGCTCTGACGGCACCTAGGGAAACCTAGCAAAACTATATATTTATGAAAACTAGACACCCAGGGGAATCCAGGATGGGGTGACTTGAGTGCCTCCCACTAGGGTCTGTTACCCAGAATCCCTTGCAAACGTAAAGAATGGACAAAAAAAAAAAATTTGCCCCACATTTCTGTGATGGAAAGTTCTGGAATCTGCGTGGATCCACAAATTTCCACCCATCCCGCGTTCCCCAAAGTCCTACGAGAAAAATGGTACCTCACTTGTGTGGGTCGCCTAGTGCCCGCGACAGGAAACGGCGTGAAACTCAACATGCTCACACCTCAATTTTGCAGTGAAAAATGACACTTTTTTGGCAAAGTGCCTAGCTGTAGTTTTTGAAGGCTAGCTCTGCCAGCACCTAGGGAAACCTAGCAAACCTATATATTTTTGAAAGCTAGACACCCAGGGGAATCCAGGATGTGGTGAGTTGAGTGCCTCCCACCAGGGTCTGTTACCCAGAATCCCTTGCAAACCTAAAAAATTGACCAAGAAAAACACATTTTCCCCACATTTCTGTGATGGAAAGTTCTGGAATCTGCGTGGATGCACAAATTTCCACCCACCCCGCGTTCCCCAAAGTCCTACAAGAAAAATGTTACCTCACTTGTGTGGGGCAGCCTAGTGCCCGTGACAGGAAACGGGGCAAAACGCAACGTGGTCACACTTCAATTTTGCAGTGAAAAATGACCCTTTTTTGGCAAAGTGACTAGCTGTAGTTTTTTAACCCTAGCTCTGCCGGCACCTAGGGAAACCTAGCAAACCTGTATATTTTTGAAAACTAGACACCCAGGGGAATCCAGGATGGGGTGACTTGAGTGCCTCCCACCAGGGTCTGTTCCCCAGAATCCCTTGCAAACCTAAACAATTGACAAAAAAACAAATTTTCCCCACATTTCTGTGATGGAAAGTTCTGGAATCTGCGTGGATCCACAAATTTCCACCCACCCCGCGTTCCCAAAAGTCCTATGAGAAAAATGGTACCTCACTTGTGCGGGTCGGCCTAGTGCCCGCGACAGGAAACGGCACAAAACGCAACGTGGTCACACTTCAATTTTGCAGTGAAAAATGACCCTTTTTTGGCAAAGTGACTAGCTGTAGTTTTTTAACCCTAGCTCTGCCGGCACCTAGGGAAACCTAGCAAACCTGTATATTTTTGAAAACTAGACACCCAGGGGAATCCAGGATGGGGTGACTTGAGTGCCTCCCACCAGGGTCTGTTACCCAGAATCCCTTGCAAACCTAAAAAATTGACAAAAAAACACATTTTCCCCACATTTCTGTGTTGGAAAGTTCTGGAATCTGCGTGGATCCACAAATTTCCACCCCCCGCGTTTCCCAAAGTCCTACGAGAGAAATGGTACCTCACTTGTGCGGGTCGCCTAGTGCCCGCGACAGGAAACGGCGCAAAATGCACCGTGGTCACACCTCAATATGCAGTGAAAAATGACCCTCTTTTGGCAAAGTGCCTAGCTGTAGTTTTTGAACCCTAGCTCTGCCGGCACCTAAGGAAACCTAGCAAACCTATATATTTTTGAAAACTAGACACCCAGGGGAATCTAGGATGGGGTGACTTGAGGGCCTCCCACCAGGGTCTGTTACCCAGAATCCCTTGCAAACCTAATAAATTGACAAAAAAAACACCTTTTCCCCACATTTCTGTGATGGAAAGTTCTGGAATCTGCGTGGATGCACAAATTTCCACCCACCCCGCGTTCCCCAAAGACCTACGAGAAAAATGGTACCTCACTTGTGCGGGGCGGCCTAGTGCCCACGACAGGATACGGCGCAAAACGCAACGTGGTCACACCTCAATTTTGCAGTGAAAAATGACCCTTTATCGGCAAAGTGCCTAGCTGTAGTTTTTTAACCCAGTTCTGCCGGCACCTAGGGAAACCTAGAAAACCTATATATTTTTGAAAACTAGACACCCAGGGAAATCCAGGATGGGGTGACTTGAGTGCCTCCCACCAGGGTCTGTTACCCAGAATCCCTTGCAAACCTAAAAATTGACTAAAAAAACACATTTTCCCCAAATTTCTGTGATGGAAAGTTCTGGAATCTGCGTGGATGCACAAATTTCCACCCACCTCGCGTTCCCCAAAGTCCTACGAGAAAAATGGTGCCTCACTTGTGCGGGGTGGCCTAGTGCCTGCGACAGGAAACGGCGCAAAACGCAACGTGGTCACACCTCAATTTTGCAGTGAAAAATGACCCTTTTTTGGCAAAGTGACTAGCTGTAGATTTTGAACCCTAGCTCTGACGGCACCTAGGGAAACCTAGCAAAACTATATATTTATGAAAACTAGACACCCAGGGGAATCCAGGATGGGGTGACTTGAGTGCCTCCCACTAGGGTCTGTTACCCAGAATTCCTTGCAAACCTAAAAAATTGACAAAAAAACACATTTTCCCCACATTTCTGTGATGGAAAGTTCTGGAATCTGCGTGGATGCACAAATTTCCACCCACCCCGCGTTCCCCAAAGTCCTACGAGAAAAATGGTACCTCACTTGTGCGGGGCGGCCAATTGCCCGCGACAGGAAACGGCGCAAATCGCAACGTGGTCACACCTCAATTTTGCAGTGAAAAATGACCCTTTTTTGGCAAAGTGCCTAGCTGTAGTTTTTGAACCCTAGCTCTGCCGGCACCTAGGGAAACCTAGCAAACCTATATATTTCTGAAAACTAGACACCCAGGGGAATCCAGGATGGGGTGACTTGAGTACCTCCCACCAGGGTGTGTTACCCAGAATCCCTTGCAAACCTAAAACATTTACAAAAAAAACACATTTTCCCCACATTTCTGTGATGGAAAGTTCTGGAATCTGCGTGGATGCACACATTTCCACCCACCCCGCGTTCCCCAAAGTCCTACGAGAAAAATGGTACCTCACTTGTGCGGGTCGGCCTAGTGCCCGCGACAGGAAACGGCGCAAAACGCACCGTGGTCACACCTCAATTTTGCAGTGAAAAATGACCCTTTTTTGGCAAAGTGCCTAGCTGTAGTTTTTGAACCCTAGCTCTGCCGGCACCTAGGAAAACCTAGCAAACCTATATAGTTTTGAAAACTAGACACCCAGGGGAATCCAGGATGTGGTGAGTTGAGTGCCTCCCACCAGGGTCTGTGACCCAGAATCCCTTGCAAACCTAAAAAATTGGGAAAAAAAAACACATTTTCCCCACATTTCTGTGATGGAAAGTTCTGGAATCTGCGTGGATGCACAAATTTCCACCCACCCCACGTTCCCCAAAGTCCTACAAGAAAAATGGTACATCATTTGTGCGGGGCAGCCTAGTGCCCGTGACAGGAAACGCCGCAAAACGCAACGTGGTCACACTTCAATTTTGCAGTGAAAAATGACCCTTTTTTGGCAAAGTGACTAGCTGTAGTTTTGTAACCCTAGCTCTGCCGGCACCTAGGGAAACCTAGCAAACCTGTATATTTTTGAAAACTAGACACCCAGGGGAATCCAGGATGGGGTGACTTGAGTGCCTTCCACCAGGGTCTGTTACCCAGAATCCCTTGCAAACCTAAAAAATTGACAAAAAAACAAATTTTCCCCACATTTCTGCGATGGTAAGTTCTGGAATCTGCGTGGATCTACAAATTTCCACCCACCCCGCGTCCCCCAAAGTCCTATGAGAAAAATGGTACCTCACTTGTGCGGGTCGGCCTAGTGCCCGCGACAGGAAACGGCGCAAAACGCAACGTGGTCACACCTCAATTTTGCAGTGAAAAATGACCCTTTTTTGGCAAAGTGACTAGCTGTAGTTTTTTAACCCTAGCTCTGCCGGCATCTAGGGAAATGTGAGAAGTTGGCCTGGTATATGATGTTCACTAGTTAAAGTGACCACCTTGTACCATGTCAAGCAACCCTTATGGTGTGGTTGTAAGTCAACCTTTTCGGACTAGCTGCCCTAGTGGTAGCGTAGGCTAAGCAGTCTTTGAGGCTAAACTCGTGAAGCGTGTTAAGCCAGCTGTTTTACCAAATGTAAGGTGTAAAAAAAATTGGAATACTAACCCCTCGCCAATTCTGGCGACGGGGTTAGCATTCCACCCTTCTAGAGGGACACGACATGTACAGTACCTGAAACCCGGGTAAAATCAGACATAGCCTCAGCTCCACAAAATGGATGCTGCCACCACAGACACAAGTCTGCCCTCCTGCTGCTGGGAGTCCTTCCAGCTTGGGAGGTGTGGACAAAGGGTTTCCTGCCAGGGGAGGTGCGTGCACCACCCCAGACAGGATTTTGTGTATAGTTCAGGTAGGGCTTGAAAGAAACCAGACATGCCTGTGGCTCACAAGGAGCCTCGGTGCATATGCCAGTTCAAACCGGTCCTGGGGCACACCAGTCCCGGGCCTGGGGCGAGCTGGACAAAGGATTGGGGGTGTAACCACCCCCCTTCCTGGTCCCACCCATAGGGAGGGACCTAGCAGGTAGTCCGGCCCCTAGAATCCGCTTAAAGGTAGGAGCTGTGTCCTAAGACTTCTTTTATCCTGGAATCAACTTAACACTAATAAGAAGACGGGAACTTCGACGCTCTGCTGCACAGAGGACTGAAGCCAATCTCCCCTGTGGTCAGGGAGTGACCACCTTGCTAACGCAAGCACCATCCAGCGAATCAACGTCTGCTTTGCCGCCGCCTCCCGCCGGAGCCCGAGCCCAGAGACTGACAAGACATGGACCTCCAGACCTCTCACCGCCCGATCCACAGTCCCTGAAAAGAGGAGACCCGTGGAGGCACCGAGACACGTGGAGCCAGCCATCTTGAAACGACCACGACAAGCTGACAAGTGCAACAACCAAGGCTCCCTCCAAGTTGTGCTTTGGGATCTGAGAAGCCCAACACCCGAGCAGCATCTGCACCAAAGGTGAGCCCTCCAGCATCTCCACGATCTGCGTGGGGCCCTTCTGCATTTTGCCACTCGACGCGCCTAACCGGTTGCTGGCCCGCTGGCTAGTAGCCATCTTGGCGACGAACTCTACGAAATACACCGCTGGTCTGGTTGCTCCAGACTGGCCCTTGCTCCCCTCCAAAGGAGCAGTCCTTCTGACCTTGCTGGTCAGAACCATCAGCTTATTTCATCTCCTACAACAATTGCTTTTGCCAAGGCTTGTTTGCTTCGATCAAGTCGCCGACACCGCCGACAGCGAGAGCCTGCGTCGGACAGCTCGTGAACCGACTCCTGGACGTCGTCGATCTCCAGGGACCACGTGGCTGCAGAGACAAGCTACACCTTTCTTCCTGTTTGCACCCGACATTGCCTGGTACCCACCTGGTGCCACGCCGGTCACTGGCTAGTGGCTGTGAACACTGTCCCCTCTGCTTACAGGTCTTCAACATCTCCGATCCACTCTTGGATCCACTGCATCTCTCCCGGACCGACCGCCTGCAGCATCTTTGTCTTCAAGCTCCACGGAACAGATAGAAGAAACCCGACGCACTTCGAGGCCTATGCACCCGCTTCCTGTGGGTGAGGTAAAGCTGGCACACCTGTGCCCAAGTGTAGTAATACATCTCCAGTGCCTGTGTTCCAAATCTTGAGTTCCTAGTCCATCCGGAAGATCCTCTTTGCAGTAACTTTGTACTTTTTACGCACCCATTGAAACCTATGGGAGCACGCGTGTGACTATTTGCTCTGCACACGCCACCCGTGGACCTCCTGGTCACTAACTGAAGTTAGCTCCTTGTAGGCCCAGCGATTCTAGAGGCCCTCGGCCTTTTCCCTTTTCTGTTCGTGGTACTTATACCACTATTTTAGTATATGGTTTGAGCGGCCACCAGGGCCTATCCATATAAAGTGCAACTTCTGTGTATTCTACTGTAATCTTGTTTGACGATTTGTGCTCCTGTGCTCATAAAGAGACTAGGGGTTACTTTGAGAAATAAATACATATATATTTTGAATATATATCTGTGTGGTGTCCTTTCATTGGTATAAAAGGGGGTTGCATTTGGTAAAACAGCTGGCTTAACACGCTTCACGAGTTTAGCCTCAAAGACTGCTTAGCCTACGCTACCACTAGGGCAGCTAGTCCGAAAAGGTTGACTTACAACCACACCAAAAGGGTTGCTTGGCATGGTACAAGGTGATCACTTTAACTAGTGAGCATCATATACCAGGCCAACTTCTCACATTGGTGAGCAGCGGTTGGATTTGAGCTTGCTGTGTTTTACCATTGTAATCTCTTGGTTACCAATTGAAAGATCACATAGGTACCTGTAGGTACATATAAAACAAGATTAGATATACATAAGTTCTACTGAACTTAGTTGTTGTAGAGTAAAGGGAGTAGCACACCCTGACTACAACTACTAGATAGGTTTAGTAGGCAAACCCAAGTGTAGGTAGATTGCAACACATCCACCCACACTTAAGAGCAATGGCCGGGGCAGAGGGGTCCACTGTACCCATCTCTGTTGAGAGTGACCCCCAGAGGGCACCATCCAGCTTTGCTACCCTTAATCAGAATGAGCTCAGGCATTTGGCAACTCTTAGAGGCCTTAAACAGCCCAAGAACCCTACCTCTGCTGAGCTCAGAGAACTCTTACAGAATGATGAGAATCAGAGAGAACTCAAGAAAGCTTCCCAGTTAGCCCCCTTAGGGTCAGGAACAGGAGGCCCCCCTTCTGAAGATGCTACAGAGGTACCCAGTTCCAATAGCCATCCCTTAGATGAGAATCATACTACAGGGGAGGAAAGTGGTGAGGATACAGAAAGTAGTGATGATGAAGGGAGAACTAGCCCAGTGCCAAGTGTTATACTTGGCCCAGCTAAACTAAGGCTATTGGGGATTGACAGTGGGTTTACCCCATTGGATCTCCCCAGTGGACTTAACACAGGGCTTGGGAGGCAAAGGAATCGCTCAGGTGACTCCAATGCTTCTCATGGCTCTAGAGGCTCTCAAGGTCACTCCAGGAAAAGGATGACCACCCCTCAGAGGAGGGAACATGAGGCCAGAATGCAGGAAGCCCAGCTGAGGATCAGGAAGCAGGAGCTAGAAGTAGCCCTGATGGAAGAAAAACTGAACAAGGCTAGGCAACCTAGAGAGAGTGGGTCTATACCCACTGGTGGCAGCATTGTCCCTAAGGACAAAGATAGGGTCTTTGATAATAGGAACCTGTCTAAGGTTGTGCCCCCCTACAAAAGTGGGGATGACATCCACAAATGGATAACTGCTCTTGAGAGAGCCTGCAAAGTACAGCAGGTTCCTGAAGACCAGTGGGCAGCAATCCTCTGGCTCTCCTTTGAAGGAAGAGGCAGAGACAGACTCCTCACTGTTAGAGAAGAGGATGTCAGAAACTACAGAGTCCTGAAGAGTGTTCTGGTAGATGGGTTAGGCTTAACCACTGAACAGTACAGGTTAATGTTCAGAGACACCCAAAAGACACAGACTCAGGACTGGTCTGAATATGTTGAATGTGCCGCTAAGGCTTTGGAGGGTTGGTTGCTGGGAAGTAAGGTATCTGATTTTACAGGATTGTATAATTTGATGATGAGATAACAGATTTTAAATAACTGTCAAAACCAGCAACTGCATCAACACTTGGTTGACTCTGATCTGACCTCTGCCCAAGAATTGGGAAAGAAGGCAGACAAATGGGTCAGAACCAGGGTTAAGCAAAAGAACCAGAACCAGGGCCAAGGGGGTGATCAGAAGAAAACAGACCAAAAGGGTGGAGATCAGAAATCTAAAGACCAGAAGTCTTCAACAGGGCCCCAAACTACTGCTAAGGAGGGTGGGTCCCAACAACAGTCCAAAAAGAAGAAAGAAGGTCAAAAGAAACCCTGGTGCAATCATTGCAAAAATACAACTCACTGGACTAGTGATTGCAAAAAGGGTGGAGCCCCCAACACTGTTGCCCCTAAGGCACCTGCTCCCAGTACTACTGTTAGCAGTGTTGGTCCCCAGACAAAGGGTGTAGTGGGAATCACTATGGGAACTGAAGGAGATTCTGACTTAGACAGAACCCTGACACAGGCAGTCTTGATCTGTGATGGGGACATTGATTTGTCCCTGACTGTGAGCCCCAGTAACCTGGGCAAGTACAGACAGACTCCTTTAATTAATGACAAAGTGGCTCAAGCCTACAGGGACACATGTGCCAGTGTCACTATGGTGACACCAGGCTTTGTGGACCCTGGACAGTACATACCAGGTGAGAACTACCTGGTGACCAATGCCAGCAATGCCACTACTTCACACAGTGTGGCAGTTGTTAACTTCTCATGGGGAGGGGTAACTGGCCTCAAAAGGGTTGTGGTTAGTGCAGACCTCCCAGTAGAATGTTTGTTGGGCAATGACCTAGAGAGTTCTCTATGGTCAGAAGTGGAGTACAGGACTCATGCAGAGATGTTAGGTATATCATCACATGTCCTTGCTGTGACCAGGTCACAGGCCAAAAAGTGCCTCACTGAACCTCAGGTCTTGGATCCTGGAACAATGGACCAAGCACCTACCAAGAAGAAGAACAGGAGGGTCAAGGCTGTGCCTTCCCCCCTGCCTCAGAGTGATGATCAGCCTTCCCAGGAAGCTGATCTAGAGGACCCTGAAGGAACTGTCCCTGAAGAGCTTGAACCTGATCAGGTTGAGTTTCTGGGGACAGGGGGACCTTCAAGGGCTGACTTGAGGCAGTCTCAGTTATCCTGTCCCTCTCTTGAACCCCTCAGACAGCTGGCTGCTGCTGAGGCTGCTGGGAATGCTCAAGGTACCCATAAAGTGTATTGGGATGAAGGGCTCCTTTATTCAGAGGCTAGAGACCCCAAGCCTGGTGCTACCAGGAGGTTGGTTATACCTCTGCAATTTAGGGGCTTCCTTCTTACCTTGGCCCATGACATTCCTTTAGCAGGACACTTAGGCCAGAACAAGACTTGGGACAGACTTGTCCCTCACTTTCACTGGCCTCATATGAATGAAGATACAAAGGAGTTTTGTCGCTCCTGTGTGACCTGCCAAGCCAGTGGCAAATCAGGTGGCACAACAAAGGCCCCCCTAATACCACTACCTGTGGTGGGGGTCCCCTTTGAAAGAGTGGGAATAGACATAGTGGGTCCCATGGATCCTCCCACTGCATCTGGGCACAGATTTATACTGGTGGTAGTGGATCATGCCACCAGGTATCCAGAGGCAATTCCCCTTAGGACCACTACAGCTCCTGTTGTGGCCAGGGCCCTGCTAGGAGTATTCTCCAGAGTGGGGTTTCCTAAGGAGGTAGTATCTGACAGAGGTACCAACTTTATGTCAGGATACTTGACAGCTATGTGGAAGGAATGTGGTGTCAACTACAAGTTCACCACCCCTTATCACCCACAATGCAATGGGCTTGTTGAGAGATTCAACAAGACCCTAAAGGGTATGATCAAAGGATTACCTGAAAAGCTCAGGCGAAGATGGGACATCCTTCTACCCTGCCTTCTGTTTGCTTACAGAGAGGTCCCACAAAAAGGAGTTGGCTACAGCCCCTTTGAATTGTTGTTTGGGCACCCTGTGAGAGGCCCACTGTGTTTGGTGAAGGAAGGATGGGAGTTACCTCTCAAAAAGCCTAAGCTAGACATAGTGGACTATGTACTTGGTCTCCGCTCCAGGATGGCTGAGTATATGGAGAAGGCATCCAAAAACCTTGAGGCAAGCCAGGCCTTACAGAAAGCTTGGCATGACCAAAAGGCTGTCTTGGTTGAGTTTCAGCCAGGACAGAAGGTATGGGTGTTGGAGCCAGTGGCCCCAGCAGCACTCCAAGACAAATGGTCTGGACCCCATACAATCCTGGAAAAGAAGGGAGAGGTCACCTACTTGGTCGACCTAGGAACTCCCAGGAGTCCCCACAGGGTACTCCATGTTAACAGGCTTAAAGCATATGTTGACAGGGCAGACATGGGCTTGCTCATGGCTACAGATGAGGGACAGGAGGAAGAGAGTGACCCTCTCCCAGACCTGTTGTCTCAGAACCCTGAAGATGGCTCAGTGGAAGGAGTGACCCTTGGAGGCAACCTCACTGCCCATCAGCAGACTGAATGTAGACAGGTTCTACAATCATTTTCACATATGTTTTCCTTGATACCTAGTCAAACTGACTGGTGTACCCATGTGGTGGACACTGGTGACAGTCTGCCTGTAAAGAACAAGCTTTACAGACAACCTGACCACGTCAGGGACTGTATAAAGGCTGAGGTACATAAAATGCTGGAATTAGGTGTCATTGAACCCTCAGAGAGCCCCTGGGCTAGCCCAGTGGTTCTGGTCCCCAAACCTCACACCAAAGATGGCAAGAGAGAGATGAGGTTCTGTGTGGACTACAGGGGTCTCAATGCTGTCACCAGGACAGATGCACACCCTATTCCAAGGGCAGATGAGCTCATAGACAAACTAGCTTCTGCAAAGTTTTTGAGCACATTTGACTTAACAGCTGGCTATTGGCAAATCAGATTAGCTGAGGAGTCTAAGGCCAAAACAGCATTCTCAACCCCAGGTGGGCACTACCAGTTTGTGGTGATGCCCTTTGGTCTGAAGAATGCACCTGCCACCTTCCAAAGGCTGGTGAACCAAGTCCTTACTGGGTTGGATGACTTTTGCGCAGCATATCTGGATGACATTGCTGTCTTTAGCTCCACCTGGGAGGATCACCTGATCCACCTGAAGAAGGCTCTTGAGGCTCTGCAAAGGGCAGGCCTCACTATCAAGGCTACAAAGTGCCAGATAGGGCAGAGTAAGGTTGTATATTTGGGCCACCTTGTAGGTGGAGGCCAAGTTCAACCACTGGAGAGTAAGATACAATCCATCAAGGACTGGTCCCCTCCAACCACCCAGACTCAAGTTCGAGCTTTCTTGGGCTTGACTGGGTACTACAGGAAGTTTGTTAAGAACTATGGGTCCATTGTGACTCCTCTTAATGATCTGACATCCAAGAAGATGCCCAAAAAAGTTCAGTGGACAGTAAGCTGTCAAAAGGCATTTGATGACCTGAAGGAGGCCATGTGCTCTGCACCTATCCTGAAAAGTCCTGACTACTCCAAAGAGTTTATTGTCCAAACAGATGCTTCTGAGTTGGGTGTGGGAGCTGTGCTGTCACAACTTAATGTAGATGGTCAAGACCAACCCATTGCTTTTATTAGCAGAAGGTTGACCCCCAGAGAGAAGAATTGGTCAGCTATTGAGAGGGAGGCCTTTGCTGTGGTGTGGGCCCTGAAGAAGCTGAGGCCATACTTGTTTGGCACTCACTTCAAGATTCAGACCGACCATAAGCCCCTCTTGTGGCTAAATCAGATGAAGGGTGAAAACCCCAAACTGCTTAGGTGGTCCATTTCCCTACAGGGGATGGACTTTACAGTGGAGCACCGGCCAGGTACTGACCATGGGAATGCAGATGGTCTCTCCAGGTACTTCCACTTAGGACATGAAGACGAGACTGGTCAAGGCTAGTTTAATGTCCCAGCGTTTGGGGGGGGGTTGTGTAGGAGAGTAGGGTCTGCTATCCTATGGTCACCCCAAATTTTTGCTTTTTGCTTCACTGGTTTTTGACATAATGAGGCTGTGGGCCTGCCAATCAGACCCCCAGCCTGCTGTTCTCTCTACTAAATTAAAACTATGCACCCTAGGTGCATAACCAATTGGAAGTGGATCACCCTGTCAGCCCCTGTACCAGTGTACACTAGGTACCCAGGGCATTGGTGTACCCAAGGCCTGCCAGGGGCTTAAGCATGTATTATGCCACCCCAGGCTTGGCCTAACAATTTGACACAACTGGCTGATCACTCAGCTGGGGTAAGTTGGTGTAATCACCTCTTACTTAGGCGTAGTATACCTATACCTAACCTTAAATGGGACACCTGGTAACCTATAAGTCACTCCTATGGCAGGCCTTAACAATCCTGAAGGCAGAGTGCGTGGTTCCATGTGAGATGGTGCTCTGGCATGAGCTGAGCCTGTCTGCAGTGGTCGGAACAACTTCCTTCTACTGTTTCCAGATATCGTCATACCATATACTCTTAAGTGCATTATGAACCTCGCGGTTAAATGCTATCTTTGGTTTGGCTTTATCAAAACATGTCGAGTAAGGTGTCATACAAATTGGAATACTAACCCCTCGCCAATTCTGGCGACGGGGTTAGCATTCCACCCTTCTAGAGGGACACGACATGTACAGTACCTGAAACCCGGGTAAAATCAGACATAGCCTCAGCTCCACAAAATGGATGCTGCCACCACAGACACAAGTCTGCCCTCCTGCTGCTGGGAGTCCTTCCAGCTTGGGAGGTGTGGACAAAGGGTTTCCTGCCAGGGGAGGTGCGTGCACCACCCCAGACAGGATTTTGTGTATTGGTCAGGTAGGGCTTGAAAGAAACCAGACATGCCTGTGGCTCACAAGGAGCCTCGGTGCATATGCCAGTTCAAACCGGTCCTGGGGCACACCAGTCCCGGGCCTGGGGCGAGCTGGACAAAGGATTGGGGGTGTAACCACCCCCCTTCCTGGTCCCACCCATAGGGAGGGACCTAGCAGGTAGTCCGGCCCCTAGAATCCGCTTAAAGGTAGGAGCTGTGTCCTAAGACTTCAGACATCCTGGAATCAACTTAACACTAAGAAGAAGACGGGAACTTCGACGCTCTGCTGCACAGAGGACTGAAGCCAATCTCCCCTGTGGTCAGGGAGTGACCACCTTGCTAACGCAAGCACCATCCAGCGAATCAACGTCTGCTTTGCCGCCGCCTCCCGCCGGAGCCCGAGCCCAGAGACTGACAAGACCTAGACCTCCAGACCTCTCACTGCCCGATCCAAAGTCCCTGAAAAGAGGAGACCCGTGGAGGCACCGAGACACTTGGAGCCAGCCATCTTGAAACGACCACGACAAGCTGACAAGTGCAACAACCGAGGCTCCCTCCAAGTTGTGCTTTGGGATCTGAGAAGCCCAACACCCGAGCAGCATCTGCACCAAAGGTGAGCCCTCCAGCATCTCCACGATCTGCGTGGGGCCCTTCTGCATTTTGCCACTCGACGCGCCTAACCGGTTGCTGGCCCGCTGGCTAGTAGCCATCTTGGCGATGAACTCTATGAAATACACCGCTGGTCTGGTTGCTCCAGACTGGCCCTTGCTCCCCTCCAAAGGAGCAGTCCTTCTGACCTTGCTGGTCAGAACCATCAGCCTATTTCATCTCCTACAACAATTGCTTTTGCCAAGGCTTGTTTGCTTCGATCAAGTCGCCGACACCGCCGACAGCGAGAGCCTGCGTGGGACAGCTCGTGAACCGACTCCTGGACGTCGTTGATCTCCAGGGACCACGTGGCTGCAGAGACAAGCTACACCTTTCTTCCTGTTTGCACCCGACATTGCCTGGTACCCACCTGGTGCCACGCCGGTCACTGGCTAGTGGCTGTGAACACTGTCCCCTCTGCTTACAAGTCTTCAACATCTCCGATCCACTCTTGGATCCACTGCATCTCTCCCGGACCGACCGCCTGCAGCATCTTTGTCTTCAAGCTCCACGGAACAGATAGAAGAAACCCGACGCACTTCGAGGCCTATGCACCCGCTTCCTGTGGGTGAGGTAAAGCTGGCACACCTGTGCCCAAGTGTAGTAATACATCTCTAGTGCCTGTGTTCCAAATCTTGAGTTCCTAGTCCATCCGGACGATCCTCTTTGCAGTAACTTTGTACTTTTTACGCACCCATTGAAACCTATGGGAGCACGCGTGTGACTATTTGCTCTGCACACGCCACCCGTGGACCTCCTGGTCACTAACTGAAGTTAGCTCCTTGTAGGCCCAGCGATTCTAGAGGCCCTAGGCCTTTTCCCTTTTCTGTTCGTGGTACTTATACCACTATTTTAGTATATGGTTTGAGCGGCCACCAGGGCCTATCCATATAAAGTGCAACTTCTGTGTATTCTACTGTAATCTTGTTTGACGATTTGTGCTCCTGTGCTCATAAAGAGACTAGGGGTTACTTTGAGAAATAAATACATATATATTTTGAATATATATCTGTGTGGTGTCCTTTCATTGGTATAAAAGGGGGTTGCATTTGGTAAAACAGCTGGCTTAAAACGCTTCACGAGTTTAGCCTCAAAGACTGCTTAGCCTACGCTACCACTAGGGCAGCTAGTCCGAAAAGGTTGACTTACAACCACACCAAAAGGGTTGCTTGGCATGGTACAAGGTGATCACTTTAACTAGTGAGCATCATATACCAGGCCAACTTCTCACACAAACCAAAGATAGCATTTAACCGCGAGGTTCATAATGCACTTAAGAGTATATGGTATGACGATATCTGGAAACAGTAGAAGGAAGTTGTTCCGACCACTGCAGACAGGCTCAGCTCATGCCAGAGCACCATCTCACATGGAACCAAGCACTCTGCCTTCAGGATTGTCAAGGCCTGCCATAGGAGTGACTTATAGGTTAACATGTGTCCCATTTAAGGTTAGGTATAGGTATACTACACCTAAGTAAGAGGTGGTTACACCAACTTACCCCAGCTGAGTGATCAGCCAGTTGTGTCAATTTTTTTAGGCCAGGCCAGGGGTCGCACAATACATGCTTCAGCCCCTGGTAGGCCTTAGATACACCAATGCCCTGGGTACCTAGTGTACACTGGTACAGGGGCTCACAGGGTGATCTAGTTCCAATTGGTTATGCACCTAGAGTGCATAGTGTAAATTTAGTAGAGAGAACAGCAGGCTGGGGGTCTGATTGGCAGGCCCACAGCCTCAATATGTCAAAAACCAGTGAAGCAAAAAGCAAAAATTTGGGGTGACCATAGGATAGCAGACCCTACTCTCCTACACAACCCCCCCCCAAACGCAGGGACATTAAACTAGCCTTGACCAGTCTCGTCTTCATGTCCTAAGTGGAAGTACCTGGAGAGACCATCTGCATTCCCATGGTCAGTACCTGGCCGGTGCTCCACTGTAAAGTCCATCCCCTGTAGGGAAATGGACCACCTAAGCAGTTTGGGGTTTTCACCCTTCATCTGATTTAGCCACAAGAGGGGCTTATGGTCGGTCTGAATCTTGAAGTGAGTGCCAAACAAGTATGTCCTCAGCTTCTTCAGGGCCCACACCACAGCAAAGGCCTCCCTCTCAATAGCTGACCAATTCTTCTCTCTGGGGGTCAACCTTCTGCTAATAAAAGCAATGGGTTGGTCTTGACCATCTACATTAAGTTGTGACAGCACAGCTCCCACACCCAACTCAGAAGCATCTGTTTGGACAATAAACTCTTTGGAGTAGTCAGGACTTTTCAGGATAGGTGCAGAGCACATGGCCTCCTTCAGGTCATCAAATGCCTTTTGACAGCTTACTGTCCACTGAACCTTTTTGGGCATCTTCTTGGATGTCAGATCATTAAGAGGAGTCACAATGGACCCATAGTTCTTAACAAACTTCCTGTAGTACCCAGTCAAGCCCAAGAAAGCTCGAACTTGAGTCTGGGTGGTTGGAGGAGACCAGTCCTTGATGGATTGTATCTTACTCTCCAGTGGTTGAACTTGGCCTCCACCTACAAGGTGGCCCAAATACACAACCTTACTCTGCCCTATCTGGCACTTAGTGGCCTTGATAGTGAGGCCTGCCCTTTGCAGAGGCTCAAGAGCCTTCTTCAGGTGGATCAGGTGATCCTCCCAGGTGGAGCTAAAGACAGCAATGTCATCAAGATATGCTGCGCAAAAGTCATCCAACCCAGTAAGGACTTGATTCACCAACCTTTGGAAGGTGGCAGGTGCATTCTTCAGACCAAAGGGCATCACCACAAATTGGTAGTGCCCACCTGGGGTTGAGAATGCTGTTTTGGCCTTAGACTCCTCAGCTAATCTGATTTGCCAATAGCCAGCTGTCAAGTCAAATGTGCTCAAAAACTTAGCAGAAGCTAGTTTGTCTATGAGCTCATCTGCCCTTGGAATAGGGTGTGCATCTGTCCTGGTGACAGCATTGAGTCCTCTGTAATCCACACAGAACCTCATCTCTCTCTTGCCATCTTTGGTGTGAGGTTTGGGGACCAGAACCACTGGGCTAGCCCAGGGGCTCGCTGAGGGTTCAATGACACCTAATTCCAGCATTTTATGTACCTCAGCCTTTATACAGTCCCTGACGTGGTCAGGTTGTCTGTAAAGCTTGTTCTTTACAGGCAGACTGTCACCAGTGTCCACCATATGGGTACACCAGTCAGTTTGGCTTGGTATTAGGGAAAACAGATGTTGAAATGATTGTGGAACTTGTCTACATTCAGTCTGTTGATGATCAGTGAGGTTGCCTCCAAGGGTCACTCCTTCAACTGAGCCATCCTCAGGGTTCTGAGACAACAGGTCTGGGAGAGGGTCACTCTCTTCCTCCTGTCCCTCATCTGTAGCCATGAGCAAGCCCATGTCTGCCCTGTCAACATATGATTTTAACCTGTTAACATGGAGTACCCTATGGGGACTCCTGGGAGTTCCTAGGTCCACCAAGTAGGTAACCTCTCCCTTCTTTTCCAGGATTGTATGGGGTCCAGACCATTTGTCTTGGAGTGCTGCTGGGGCCACTGGCTCCAACACCCATACCTTCTGTCCTGGCTGAAACTCAACCAAGACAGCCTTTTGGTCATGCCAAGCTTTCTGTAAGGCCTGGCTTGCCTCAAGGTTTTTGGATGCCTTCTCCATATACTCAGCCATCCTGGAGCGGAGACCAAGTACATAGTCCACTATGTCTTGTTTAGGCTTTTTGAGAGGTAACTCCCATCCTTCCTTCATTAAACACAGTGGGCCTCTCACAGGGTGCCCAAACAACAATTCAAAGGGGCTGTAACCAACTCCTTTTTGTGGGACCTCTCTGTAAGCAAACAGAAGGCAGGGTAGAAGGATGTCCCATCTTCGCCTGAGCTTTTCAGGTAATCCTTTGATCATACCCTTTAGGGTCTTGTTGAATCTTTCAACAAGCCCATTGCATTGTGGGTGATAAGGGGTGGTGAACTTGTAGTTGACACCACATTCCTTCCACATAGCTGTCAAGTATCCTGACATGAAGTTGGTACCTCTGTCAGAAACCACCTCCTTAGGAAACCCCACTCTGGAGAATACTCCCAGCAGGGCCCTGGCCACAACAGGAGCTGTAGTGATCCTAAGGGGAATTGCCTCTGGATACCTGGTGGCATGATCCACTACCACCAGTATAAATCTGTGCCCAGATGCAGTGGGGGATCCATGGGACCCACTATATCTATTCCCACTCTTTCAAAGGGGACCCCCACCACAAGTAGTGGTATTAGGGGGGCCTTTGTTGTGCCACCTGATTTGCCACTGGCTTGGCAGGTCACACAGGAGCGACAAAACTCCTTGGTATCTTCATTCATGTGAGGCCAGTGAAAGTGAGGGACAAGCCTGTCCCAAGTCTTGTTCTGGCCTAAGTGTCCTGCTAAAGGAATATCATGGTCCAAGGTAAGAAGGAAGCCCCTAAATTGCAGAGGTATAACTAACCTCCTGGTTGCACCAGGCTTGGGGTCTCTAGCCTCTGAATAAAGGAGCCCTTCATCCCAATACACTTTATGGGTACCTTGAGCATTCCCAGCAGCCTCAGCAGCAGCCAGCTGTCTGAGGGGTTCAAGAGAGGGACAGGATAACTGAGCCTGCCTCAAGTCAGCCCTTGAAGGTCCCCCTGTCCCCAGAAACTCAACCTGATCAGGTTCAAGCTCTTCAGGGACAGTTCCTTCAGGGTCCTCTAGATCAGCTTCCTGGGAAGGTTGATCATCACTCTGAGGCAGGGGGGAAGGCACAGCCTTGACCCTCCTGTTCTTCTTCTTGGTAGGTGCTTGGTCCATTGTTCCAGGATCCAAGACCTGAGGTTCAGTAAGGCACTTTTTGGCCTGTGACCTGGTCACAGCAAGGACATGTGGTGATATACCTAACATCTCTGCATGTGTCCTGTACTCCACTTCCGACCATAGAGAACTCTCTAGGTCATTGCCCAACAAACATTCTACTGGGAGGTCTGCACTAACCACAACCCTTTTGAGGCCAGTTACCCCTCCCCATGAGAAGTTAACAACTGCCACACTGTGTGAAGTAGTGGCATTGCTGGCATTGGTCACCAGGTAATTCTCACCTGGTATATACTGTCCAGGGTCCACAAAGCCTGGTGTCACCATAGTGACACTGGCACATGTGTCCCTGTAGGCTTGAGCCACTTTTTCATTAATTAAAGGAGTCTGTCTGTACTTGCCCAGGTTACTGGGGCTCACAGTCAGGGACAAATCAATGTCCCCATCACAGATCAAGACTGCCTGTGTCAGGGTTCTGTCTAAGTCAGAATCTCCTTCAGTTCCCATAGTGATTCCCACTACACCCTTTGTCTGGGGACCAACACTGCTAACAGTAGTACTGGGAGCAGGTGCCTTAGGGGCAAAAGTGTTGGGGGCTCCACCCTCCTTACAATCACTAGTCCAGTGAGTTGTATTCTTGCAATGATTGCACCAGGGTTTCTTTTGACCTTCTTTCTTCTTTCCCTTGGATTGTTGTTGGGAACCACCCTTCTTAGCAGTAGTTTGGGGCCCTGTTGAAGACTTCTGGTCTTTAGATTTCTGATCTCCACCCTTTTGGTCTGTTTTCTTCTGATCACCCCCTTGGCCCTGGTTCTGGTTCTTTTGCTTAACCCTGGTTCTGACCCATTTGTCTGCCTTCTTTCCCAATTCTTGGGGAGAGGTCAGATCAGAGTCAACCAAGTGTTGATGCAGTTGCTGGTTTTGACAGTTATTTAAAATCTGTTCTCTCATCATCAAATTGTACAATCCTGTATAATCAGATACCTTACTTCCCAGCAACCAACCCTCCAAAGCCTTAGTGGCACATTCAATGTTTTCAGACCAGTCCTGAGTCTGTGTCTTCTGGGTGTCTCTGAACATTAACCTGTACTGTTCAGTGGTTAAGCCTAACCCATCAACTAGAACACTCTTCAGGGCTCTGTAATTTCTGACATCCTCCTCCCTAACAGTGAGGAGTCTGTCTCTGCCTCTTCCTCCAAAGGAGAGCCAGAGGATTGCTGCCCACTGGTCTTCAGGAACCTGCTGCACTTTGCAGGCTCTCTCAAGAGCAGTCATCCATTTGTGGATGTCATCCCCACTTTTGTAGGGGGGCACAACCTTAGACAGTTTCCTATTATCAAAGACCCTATCTTTGTCCTTAGGGACAATGCTGCTACCAGTGGGTATAGACCCACTCTCTTTAGGTCGCCTAGCCTTACTCATTTTTTCTTCCATCAAAGCTACTTCTAGCTCTTGTTTCCTGATTCTCAGCTGAGCTTCCTGCATTCTGGCCTCATGTTCCCTCCTCTGAGGGGTGGTCATCCTTCTCCTGGAGTGACCTTGAGAGCCTCTAGAGGCATGAGAAGCATTGGATTCACCTGAGTGATTCCTTTGCCTCCCAGACCCCTGATTAAGTCCACTGGGGAGATCCAATGGGATGATCCCATTGTCAGTCCCCAATAGCCTTAGTTTAGCTGGGCCAAGTATAACACTTGGCACTGGGCTAGTTCTCCCTTCATCCTCACTACTTTCTGTATCCTCCCCACTTTCCTCCTCTGTAGTATGATTCTCATCTAAGGGATGGCTATTGGAAAGGGGCACTTCAGTAGCATCTTCAGAAGGGGGGCCTCCTGTTCCTGTCCCTAAGGGGCCTAACTTGGAGGCTTTCCTGAGAGCTTTCTGATCTTCATCAGCCTGTAAAAGCTCTCTGAGTTCAGCAGAAGTAGGATTATTGGGCTGTTTAAGGCCCCTGATATTTGCCAACTGCCTGAGCTCATTTTGATTAAGGGTAGCAAAGATGGATAGTGCCCTCTGGGGGTCACTCTCAACAGAGATGGGTACATTGGACCCCTCTGCCCCAGCGATTGCTCTTAAGTGTGGGTGGATGTGTTGCAATCTACCTACACTTGGGTTTACCTACTAAACCTATCTAGTAGTTGTAGTCAGGGTGTGCTACTCCCTTTGCTCTACAACACTAAGTTCAGTAGAACTTAAGTATATCTAATCTTGTTTTATATGTACCTACAGGTACCTATGTGATCTTTCAATTGGTAACCAAGAGATTACAATGGTAAAACACAGCAAGCTCAAATCCAACCGCTGCTCACCAATGTGAGAAGTTGGCCTGGTATATGATGTTCACTAGTTAAAGTGACCACCTTGTATCATGCCAAGCAACCCTTATGGTGTGGTTGTAAGTAACCCTGGGCGTAGTTCGCGTAGTCGCGCTTCGCGAAGCTTCGCGAAGATGTCATTGCACTACGCGACCTTCGCGAAGCTTCGCGAGCTTGCGTAGTTGCTTGTGGCAACCTGTTCGCGATGGCTTTTTCTTGTTCGCGAGCGCGGTAAGCATGTTCGGGGAACTGTTTGCATGCTCGGGGGATATATCTCGCGATCTTACCCATGCGGTCGCCAATGGGCGCGGCCATCTTGTTTTTCTATAGTCCCGCCCGCGATGCCTTATTTCCTGTTCCGGGTCGCGGATAGCGTGTTCGCGATGTGCATTGACGTGTTCGGGAGCGCATTTTACTTGTTCGCGATAAATTGTACATGTTCGCGAGAAATATCGCGCGAACTTACCCACGCGGTCGCGAATGGGCGCGGCCATCTTGTTTTTCACTCTATGTCATGTTTCTGGGCCTACTTTTGTATCCTCCCTTTATCACAGCAATCCTTTGTCTTTAAAGCCTTTTTCCTGACTTTTTTTAGTTATTATCTATCTCTCTGTTTGCCTCAGTTTATATTTTGCATTTTATTTCTACTTTTACTGTGTTTTTGTTACTTTTATAAAGTTCTTTCTATCTTCTTCCCCCTAACTTTTTTTCCCCTTCGGACTTTTCTTTTCCACCTCCCACCCACCCCAGAACCATGGCCAAGGGCACACCAAGTCCCAAGGGCAAGGGACCTGCAGGCGCAGAGAAGCGCCGCCTGCCTTGCGGCAGAATGCGTCCTGCAGGGGTGCAGGCCCGGCAACTGTTTGGGGAGGAGGAGGTGGCGGCTCTTGTTTTTTTCATCCAGCGCCTCCTCCCCTTGACCTTGGCAGCAGGCGGCAGGCCCGGCTCCGGGTACGCTACCCAGGAGCGGCACCGTCGGTGGGCGAAGGTGCGCCGGGCCGTGTTCCGGTGCACTGGGATCCGGCGCACCCACAACCAGCTAGCTCACCGGTGGTCCGACATCCTGGACCGGGAGCAGGACCTGTTGGACCTGCTAGGTGTCGAGGTCATCGGGCTTGGTGAGTAACTGATTGTGTATATTAAATTAGATGAACAACAAGATTACTGCTGCGTGCCAAGCGTTGCTGGTATTACGTTCCAAAAAGCAAAATGTTCTTTGATTTAAGGACCCAGGTGCACGGTGGTACTCTTACTTGTTTGCAACGTAGTTTGCGCTAGCTTGTGCTGATGCTGATTATGTAAGAGTTTACTTTACAGAACTGAAGTTAGGTAATGCGATTTGCTAGAGAGACTCTAGTCCTTCCATTGTCCTACTGTGAAATAGTGGTGGATGGATATTGGATACTAGGTTTAGTTTAATAGTAGTAGTTACTAATTGTTTTATGCGGTCTGCGTGACGCATCCTCTGTCACTGAGTGCTGCTTACCCCAGTCCTCCGTCGAACCTTTTGTACTTTGTTTAGTGAGTGGTAGGCTTAGCATGGTCAGTCAGTAGCAGAACTAGATCAGCATTATGCAACCAACCCACAATTTGTTGTATGTATGCACTAATGTATGCAACTATGCATGTGTCCTCCATCTCATCATCTATGCATTTGATGGCTGAAAAAAATTGAAGTGCAGACTTAGTGAACAATTGGCCCGTCTGGAATAGGTGGTGTAGGTCAGGTGGTACTTACTAGGCTTTGTTAGTATTTGGAATCAGAATGATCAAGGAACACTGGAGTGTTCATAAATAAGTAGACGATCCGTAAATGCACTAGGAAGCAGCCAGTAGTCGATCCATCTGATTAGATAGGTCAATTTTATTGCACTTGTTGTTTCCTAAAATGTTCTTTGACTTATTGTTTTTCCAAATGATTTATTATTTTTCTCACAGCACTCCTTAATGTTGGTCTCTTTCTTTATTATATTTTACATGATCATCAGCACCACCCAGGGGCAAGAAGACGGGGTCGGAGTCGGCGGGGGAACCCCAGGACCTCTCCTCTACTGAGGCTCCTACAGCTGGCCCCAGTAAGTCCTCCATTGGTTAGATTGACATTTATATTTCCCTAAATGTTATGTTACTGCATCTTTTTTTTCCCAAACTCTAAATTATGGTTCCACTTTCTGAATCTCTTTTTTACAAAAGCTTACTTCTTTGACCTTGACTATCTGTTTACTAATTCTGTTTATCCCTGCCTCGAAGTTGCTTCTAACTCCCTCTGCTATGACTCTCTGTGCTACTAATACTACTACTACTATTACTATTATTACTCTGTGTGTAGCGAAGCTTGCACAGTTGCCCACTCTTTAATAGAAGGTTTTCTTTGCAACAATAAAACTCTGATTGACCAATAGCTCTAGCCACTGGGTCCTGTCCTTTGGGTTGTCCTCTTCAAGTCTTCTCAATGTTGAGGCTTTGACAATTACCACAAACAAAATGCCCAACCAGATATTTGACTAGTATTTTTGATCGGATAGTACATGATACTACTATTGTCTAGGATTCTGCAGAGCCACATACAGAACTATGCACAACAAAATAGGATGGTGCTGATGGGAGGTTGGATCTTACTGATCACACCTCAGTCCGAAGAACCCAGGATCCCCTAACAGACTAGCTATAGTGTCTCACATTAGGGTCCCACTCCCGACCCCCCCACGAAGACGATACACAATGTTGATGATGACGGAGACAGAGACAATCCAGAACATAATAACAAACACCATTTTGCTCACACACTTGTGTAAGTCCACTCCACCACACCAAATACCATAGAGTCTATGTGTAAGTTCAAAAGGTTTATTTGAAACAAGTATCAAACTCTGTACATCGTTAATATGAAATTTAATTTACGACAGCCATAGTCAATAAGCCAGCAAAAAGCCTAATATTAAAACAGTAAACATTTACAAGTGCATGATTGACAACAAGAACAAGAGCCAAGATCTTTATAATTCTGGAAGATCCCTCACCGTAGAACGTAGAAATACTGGTTACATCATCTTGCATCCACTATGCTCTGTAAATCTCTGGTTTGTAGAAGGGAATCTTCCGCCTATGATATATGAGAAAAACGCTGCGAGTTAGCCGTTAGATAGTATACTGGTGAATGATGCTAGCATTTTGCAGTCATGCCAAAAAGTGTAACATGTATGTGTGATGGCTAAGCAATATAAACTAAACAAAGTCAATATGTTGTTTTTTTTTCGACCTCTTCACTTGTACGCAACAGTCAAGCGGCCTTAAAGGCATCTACTGCACATGTCAATACGCTGGCAGGTATAATATGCACCAAAAGAGTAGTAGTCGACATGATGAATCTAAAAGGGTTACTCATGGCTCAGGCTAACTTTCAAAAGAGTAGAGTAGGACTAGATGACCCTAGGAAGTGGAACCATATCCTACTAGTGTCTGTCTACTGACTGTACTTACTGTCTAGTGCTGATGTATGTTGCATCGCATTAACTTTTTGTTCAATGTTCCAAGTGAACACTTAAAATAGGGGGAGGTTTACAGGCATCTAAAAAATTTTTGATGCTTTTTTCTAGGCACACTACCATCCACCAGTGCCGTCGGGGCCAGCGATGCGGCCATTCCGGAGGGGGCAGGCGAACTGGCGGCACCTGCAGGAGACACAGGGCCCAGGGGGGATCCAGCAGCAGTGGCCGGCGGCGGTAAGTTATAATCATTACTTCTTGACATTACAGCTAGATGGAACTGTGTTCACTATTTCACTGTACTGTGCGACATTATACAACGGTTGAAGAAGACACCCTTTACGTAGCTTTACCAGCGTGAGTAGAGTAACCAATGGCCTCTTCTATTTGACTCCAAAATCAGCTGTGAATGTTTTATGGAGAAGACAAACTCAGATCAGATGACCTTCATGGATGTGTTGAACATAGAGGGAAAGCACTAAGGGTGGAAGGACGGGCGAGATAAACAATATTACTGACCGGCAGAGAAGGATATGTTGTTGGAAGCATGTATAGGAGTCTGATAGTAATAAGATCAGATGCATGGGTTGTTGAAGGATGGGTGGAAGGTGAAAGAATGCCTGCCTGGGTGGGCGACACAGTATGGGTGGATAGTACTAGATAGCAAGAATCAGCGGTGTTTTTGGTTCAAACTCAAAGCCAAGGCAAGGAAGGAAGGAGCAGAAGCATGGGTGTTTGTTGGTGAAACCAACTAAGGTTTGTTAAGAGATATATACAAAAGGATAGACGTTTACTTTAATGGATGTATGCCTGGATGTACTATCACCAAGAGACAGTATAGGTGGAAAGTGTCACTGGAGATTCTTACTTTGAAGAAAATGTAACAGAAACTGCGCGACAGTAGCAAAGCCTAGAGGAATCAAGGTAGTATTATGAGCATACAGTACACTTGCAGTAGTTTGCAAGCACGTCATATATTATCAAGCGGAAACCCCTTCCTCCCACTCTGGGGACCACTCCCTACCTATTATTATTAATGTATTTTCGATTGGGGCAGCCAGCCTGCAAAGGGTGGCCTATCTGTTGTTTAATGTTTATGTATATTGGTTACACAAGCAATGAAAGCAAAGTACCCTCTGCAGTAGCGGTTGGTGGTGGGATTGTTGGCGGGCGGCGACATGGGGAGGGGACGTGTGGGTGGCACTGGCGAGTAAACTGTGTATTACTGTTACGGCCAAATACAGGTAATCAACATAAAAATAAATAAAACTATTTTCAAGGTGCGCACTGCACCGCCGAATGCGATGCAGTGTGTGCTACTGTGTGCAGCAATGGTTTTTTTTTATGTATTCTTTAATTACCTGTGAATGTCCTTAATCCATCGTTTACTATCCCCACCCTGCACCTTCCCACGTCACCGACCGGCAGCACTCCCACCACCGACCGCTACCGACCTGATGTCGTATATCGTATTAGCACTAGCAGCATCTATAATATGAATATAAGCAATGATCGTTGGATCCGATAAATAAATAATCAGCCTTTTTGTAGTACCCATGGCAGGGTGTAAGTGAAATTGTGCATGCCATTTGCCCTCATGTAACAGAGTATGACCAGTGCCAACGGCCGTAAGGCGTCAGACAAAAAGATGAGCTTCCCCACCTGCAGACAGTAGTAGTAAATAAAAGTAACGTGAGTCTGCATCATCATGTGGCTCATATCTGTTTCTCTTGGGTGCAAGCTTAGCTGATGGACCTGGCATGCCGCCTACAACAAGGTTATGTAATTGGGCTAAACTACAGATAAGAACAGCACGACTGGTGTACCGCAGTACATACATAGTACGATTATATTTATAAATAATGTCTGAAACGGTCACAAATGTTAGAGTCCAAGGAAGTAGGATTAGAGATACTTACCCCAGCACCAAATCCCAAATGTTATGAACTGTGCTTGCTAGTGATACTGTGACACTATGTGTTGAATGATTTTAGTGTTCCTGTTTTGCTAAGAGTATTGGCTCCAACATGTTCTTTTTCTTTTTTGATATAGATGATACTCCTTCCAATAAACCATCAAGGAAGGAGTTGGCCGCTAGGGCCCGGCGCCGGAAACTGGAGGCCATCTGCGAGCATTATCGCCGGCTGGTGGCTCAGGAGGAGGAGGAGGAGGAGGCGGCTGAAGCTGCAGCCTCCTCCAATGCCCCGGGCCCCAGTCAGGCCCGGCCTCCACTTTCACGGCGCCGTGGTCCGGCATTCGCCCGCCGCCGCGCCTCGATTTCCAGCACTGCTGCCCCCCACCCTGGAAGCAACTTTAGGGCATTTCGCCGCCAGCTGCTCCGCCGGATGGCCCGCTGGGAGGAGAACATGGAGGAGCGGGTCAAGATCCTGGTGGACAAACACCTTAAGGCCCGCCGACAATAGAGGACCTCGTCGTTTGCCCCTTTTTTAATTCCTTTTGTTGGTGGGTGGGTTTGTGGGCGTTGGGGATTTCAACGGACATTGGGACTTTGGACTTTCGTTTCGTTGGGGTTAGGGAGGGGGGTGGGTTAGGTCAGAGCGGGATAGTTTATTTTTGTTAGGGGATATTAAAAATATACTTACTATTTATTTATATGATGTTAATGTTTTTTGTGGTGGGTTACAGTTTTCCGAATTCAATGTAAGTTACATGGTTGTTTACTTTGTTTCCGTGCTGCTGCATGCCCACAGCCAGTGTTTGATTTAAAAGATCTGCCGATTTTGTAACACACAAACCGATAGATGCAGTACCCCTCACTGAGTTATTTTTAATTGTCATAGTACTGTCAGTCTCTCCTCGTAGTCCATACCTCCCACCAAACTTATCTTACCTGTTATTGATGATGAAGTTCGGCACACTGATGGCTGCATGGTTGGTTTCCCAAATTGACGGAGTAGATGCCATTATAGTGGTGGTAGTAGTAGACACTGGCAATAGCGTTTGAAAAAAGAAAGAGAAAGTCACTTGACTGAGACTCAGGGAGGAGGAGTGGACCAGAACACAAAGTAAACTACAGCATGGGTGGTCAAGCAGAAGAAGATCCTTGCCCTGCCTTAGTTGAAATTCAATTAGTGTTGCTTTCACCACATCTGCCCCAGCAAGCGTGTGATCAATTGGTGTACATAGTCATCACATCACACCTCAATATAAATCACACAGCCCGGGGGAAGAGGGTTAGGGATTGATGATTGGATGGGAAGTGGGGTTTTGGGAAAGGTTTGAGAAAGAAAAACAGACAATATGCATGGACACAACAAAAGTAAAACACAATCTTGTAAGACGACCATGATCCATTATCAAAGAAATCAAAGTATGAAGTGAGAGAAAGCAAATGCATGCATGCTGAGGAGGATAACTTGATGGTTAATGAGATAATGAGTTGTACTATAACTACTATGACCCAATGAGACAGTACAGTCAGGGACGAAATTGAAATTTGCCTTGCCTGTCTGACGCCCTCAGAGCTCAGACCGAACCCAATTACATGCTCTACCGGGCTTACTTTCATTTTTCAAGCTAGCTACGGAAACTAAAAAAAAGTTGGATCAATTAACAAACAAACCACAACACACAGTCGTAATGATTAAAGAGAAAAAAGCAAGCAAATAAATGTAAAGACGAATGATGATACTAAAGTTACTGTATTATCCTGGTCCAAATGAGGAGTTGCATCATTCTCGTCATTCTTCTTGGTCCTCCCTTCCATGGACACTCCGCACATCAATCTTGGGTATCACTGCCTGCCTGATGCGTATTGGTAAGGTACGTGTGAGTCGTTTCTCCCACTGTAGCACATGGTAAAGGGCCGGCCGGCCTGTAAGTGTAGATGGAAAAACAAACGGGGTATTGAAAAATTACAGCCTTTACAACAATAAACTCAATTACAGTGGAGTGCAAGACAACACTCTGGAGAGAACACTTTCAGACTGAGGCAGCTTGGATAGGCTACATAGTGTGTCTACTCTACAGCAAGCATCAAGGTACAACAACAACAGGACAGGATTCAGGAGCCAGCACAGCTACAGAACAGGAGAACCGCGGCACAGGCCAGGCACACTACCCCTTACTTACATTTTGACCGAGCCAGAGAAATGTCAAATGCACTGCAGCAACCTAGAATTTTCCCAATGAAGTGACTAAATCAATGCGCCACTGTCCGTCATACCACTACACTCTACTCCAGTCCACACCACTACACGGACATCTAGCCTAGGTCTGCTGTGGTTCTTGTTCAAACTTTTTACCTTTTATGTCAGCCCATGAAACGCCTGATGCGTATTGGTAAGGTACGTGTGAGTCGTTTCTCCCACTGTAGCACAGGGTAAAGGCCGGCCTGTAAGTGTAGATGGAAAAACAAACGGGGTATTGAAAAATTACAGCCTTTACAACAATAAACTCAATTACAGTGGAGTGCAAGACAACACTCTGGAGAGAACACTTTCAGACTGAGGCAGCTTGGATAGGCTACATAGTGTGTCTACTCTACAGCAAGCATTAAGGTACAACAACAACAGGACAGGATTCAGGAGCCAGCACAGCCACAGAACAGGAGAACCGCGGCACAGGCCAGGCACCCTACCCCTTACTTACATTTTGACCGAGCCAGAGAAATGTCAAATGCACTTCAGCAACCTAGAATTTTCCCAATGAAGTGACTAAATCAATGCGCCACTGTCCGTCATACCACTACACTCTACTCCAGTCCACACCACTACACGGACATCTAGCCTAGGTCTGCTGTGGTTCTTGTTCAAAATTTTTACCTTTTATGTCAGCCCATGAAACGCCGTTATTCCATAAATTTTCTCCAATCCAACTGACTGTGTGCAAAGATAGTATGCTCAGCATCCTCAATGATGGTGACCGTGTGGTACGTATTCTCCAACACCAACTCAGTCTGTAGTGACTGATTAAGTTTATAATATATTCCATATTACCAAATTGCAACGGATATTGGCCGGCACCTGCAGTGGTAGGAGTACAATGTGGTCATTATTAAACAACAAGGAAACATTAACTGTCACCACACCTGAGTCACTTGTACTTTGTCGATAAACTAGTATAGTTCTACTTCATGGCATGCACAATTCTTCGTAGTCAGCCAGCATCCAATGCAATGCATGCCACCATCATTCACAATAATCACTCATTACCTGTCTTGGTGTTCTCTTTGGCTGTCTGATCTGATGCCTGTCTAGCCTTCTGCCAGTCAGTGATGAGTTTCTTTCGGATTGGAAACAAAATGGAATATAGGTGGAGTCACGTTTCACTTCTTATGGAGGGACTGTTAGAGGCAACATGTATTGTACTATTCTCCATCTCCATCCAATGTCTGACTTGCTTGAAATGTACTTAGGGAGAGTAAGGAACATGGAGCAGGACCCTGAGGAGTGGAATGGACAGTTATGCACAGGCGTGCAACTCCAATAGGGAAATAAAAAAAGGAGACTGTTGATGGCTTTGTTGTGAATGTAGATTTTGAACCAGAAAAACAGATACACACAGTCACACACAAATAAAGGAAGGGAGAACAATTTGAAAGCCTAGTTGTCAGGGAAGAGGAGCTCGTCCTCAAACTCTGGTGGTTCGGACAGCAGTACGTCTAACAATCCACTACTTATGTCATCAAAGTCACTCTCCTCTTCCTCCTGTGATTCACGTATTTTGTACTCCGGTGGTATAAAGTGTTGATTCATTTTGATCATGGTTAACCTCTCAACACTTTTGGGCGAGAGACTAGTCCTTTTGACAGTAACAATGGCACCAGCAGCACTGAAAACACGCTCTGAAGAGACACTTGCAACAGGGCAAGCCACATACTTTATCGCCAGCCTGCTGAGCACTGGCCATTGGCTTCTTTTCCCATACCAATACACCAATGGGCTTTGCTCCATGTAGACCTCTGTTGTGTCATCTAGATAGGCCTGAACCATCCGCTCAATGTTCAGGGGTGCTCCGATTTCCTGGGCCTCTTTTGCCTTTGCATCAGTCATTGATGTGCAATACCCTTTCCGTAGAAACCAATCACCTGCCGTTTTTGTAAATGTGCCTGATGATCCTGTTGGTGCTGTTGATGTTATTGCTGCTGGCAGTGTTGACTGCTGGGAGGCAAACGCACTGCTCTTGGCTTCTGAAGTAGAACTTCGTTCTGGGTGCCCTGCAGTACTTTTTCTGCCCTGGAGGGGCGGGGCTTTAATGAAGATCCTTTCGTTTTCAAACTCAGTAGCTTCCTCAGCTATCAAAGTTTTGTACTGGGCAACATTCACTTCTGAAAAAGGAATGACTTCATTACTGCGCAGCAATAATTTGTAACGTGGATCCAAAATTGAGGCAGTAATGTAATGTGGATCTGACAGAATGTTATTTTGAATCCTTGTATTGTGAGATAAGCGAGCGGATAAGGTGTCTGCCAAAGAATGTGCGTCTACTTTGTCATCCACATCTGCGTACATTTCTGCCACCTCCTTCAGCTGTTGCTCTAGCATGTACAACAATGGGATAGCTTGGCCCATAGTACAGTCCTCCCGGCTCACTTCACGGGTGAAGACCTCAAAAGGAAGTAGCATCTCTGTCAGGCTTTTGACAAGGTCCCATTGGGCCATCTCAACTCTCATGCCTTTCACTGTAGGATCCCCTGACCTTTTCATGACATAAGCATTAAGTGGTATGTACTGCTCAAACAGACGCTCAAGCATGTAATACGTTGAGTTCCAACGTGTTGGCACCTCTTGGATGAGTGCTTTGACTGGCATTTTATGCTCACGTTGAATCACCCTCAGCTCCTTCCGGGCTTTAAAAGAATGGTTGAAATGTGTGCATATTCTTCTGCAGGTGGTCAGTAAGCTGCTGACTTTGCTTTCATTTTTCAGAAAGTCTTGCACAACAATGTTAATGCAGTGTGCCAAACATGGCACCCTGAAATACCCACCATCTTTCATGGCCCGAACTACATTACTGCCATTGTCCGTGGCAACAAAACCAATGGTAAGACCTCTTGGTCGCAGCCACTCAAACACCTTGCTGTTAAACTCATCCAAAATGTTAGCAGCAGTATGAGATTTCTCCATTGCAAACATGGCTACAGTTGCATGTTTGCGAGTGTCTTTAAAAATCTCAGCGGTGTCAACAACGCCGTCAGATATCTTATCTTTAACACCCGAAAAAGAGACCCAGTGTGCAGTGATGCACATGTAATCAGTGGCTTGGCAACTGGTCCACATGTCTGTTGTCAGGTGTATACTCTGAACAGCACTCTTTTTTAAGGCTTTTCCAAGCAATTCCAGCACGTCGTGATGTAGTGCTGGAACAGCAACTCTTGCAAAATAGTAGCGGCTGGGAACTTTCCATTTTGGGCAGATGGTGGTCACAAACTCAAGAAAACCCACCCCTTCAACAAAAGAAAAAGGGAGAAGGTCCAGTGCTAACATTTTTGCCAGCTTAGCATTGTACAAACGTGCTATTGGGTGATTGCGTTCGTACTGCCCCTCCGGCCTACTAAACATGCTAAGAATGGTAGGCTGCATGGTATTCCTTCCTGTGGTCGACGTCGCACTTTTTGGCCCAGCAGTACTCCTTGGTGTCTCAGGCTGGCTCTTACTCTTGTGCCAATGAGATGTGGCTGAGGATGTGGGCGTTACCACTGCAGTGCTGGGGACAGGGC
The DNA here is from genome assembly GCF_964204655.1 of Triturus cristatus. Lineage (NCBI taxonomy): Eukaryota > Metazoa > Chordata > Amphibia > Caudata > Salamandridae > Triturus > Triturus cristatus. The sequence continues at coordinate 890,890 of NW_028187382.1, forward strand.
TACTTTGTGCACCACTAGCACAGAGAATGTCTCCCTCTTCTTCCTATTCCACCGTGAGCAGACTTTCTACTCGTTTATGCCCAACAGCAATGGTTCCAGTTTTGATGAGCCTAAGGTGCTCCTCCCACTGGATTGCGTGGTGTTTTTTCAGATGGGTCATTTGGCCTCCGGTACCATAGTTTGTACCAAGCTTTCCACGGCTAACAGAGGAATGACAAACGGAGCATACAGCAATGTTCTCCTCCTTTGGGCTAACCGTAAAGTAGTCCCACACTGGGGAGCTTAACTTTTGTCTCCTGCTGGAGGTGCCACTCCCACTTCCAATGCCGGATGAACTGGAGGGTGTGTGTTGAATTTGACTCTGTGCAGGACCACTACCTACTTCTGCTGAGGTGGTGCTTGTTGTGCTGGATGTAGGACGCTGCCGGCCCTTTGCTAATGTAAATATGGAAGCTGGAGGTCGTGTTGGTGTTACCTGTGTTGGAGGTATGCGTGCTACAAACCCTCGCATCCATTTTGGATAATGTAAAAATGTTGCTCTCCATCTCCTCAGGCCCGGGAGTGATGTTTGTGATGACTGGCTCATCATCATCATCATCATCATCAACCTGCTCTTCTACATCAACATCCATAAGTGTAAGGCTTTCTGGAACCTTCCTTTTGCCATGCCTGCTCTTGTGATGTGTTTCCCTCTCAGACTCAGTTTGTGGTTTCCAAGTGACATCTAGATCATCAGAAGGGGGGCTTGGTGAAGAACTTGATGTACTAACCCTCATTTTCCTTGCTGGGGATTTAAAAGCCAATGCAACTTCTAAAGGAGTGGCTTCCTCTTCTTCCTCTGCATGAGGCTCAATTTCCTGAACTGCCCCTACTTCAGGAGGAACAGCTACTATTGCGGGCGGTAGCTGCGGCTGTTGACCACTTATCTGCTGTGTTGATGATGTTCCCTCCTGCGTTGATTGTGTACTACTTTGAGATAGCGATAAGTTTAGTTCAGGCTCAGCATCACTGCTTTCTACCATAAGGCTGGCTACCTCTTCCACACTCATCTGCTTGGGCATGGGTTGGTGGGTTGGGCCCACTGATGTGGAGGTGCTGCCCCCAGCTTGCCCCCCCGACACCGCTGCTGCAGGCCTCATTTTTGGTGAACCAAAAAAGGTTTTGGGAGGCACACCAGACTTAAGTGACACTTCCTTCTTCTTCTGTTCCTTCTTCTCCATGGCAACTTTCTTGGTACCGGAGGACCTGCTACCTGCTTTCTTTGGGGGCATCTTCAACAGATGTCAAAACAGCACTCAGTTGCACAAGTTGCAGAGATGCCTGGTCAGGTCACTGACACGTCACGTTGTGTACACTACAGCAGCAGGACGTCGGTCTGGCACCACAACAGTGGATGATGATGACACACCTCTGTCTTTTGTGCACCTAAAAGCAAAAAAGCCAGAAGAACATCAGTCAAAAGATCCATAATATAATATATAACTTATTAGTGTCTCGTGGGTGGTCATCACAATTATTAAATTTCATGAAGTCAGTGAACAACATCAACAGTATAGCCAGCCATTAAGAGACTGACAAGGCCAGGGATCCTGTTGTATTTGTACTGTGTAGTGTACACTTAGAAAGAAGAATAGCAAGGAAAAAAAACCCGCCGTGATGATTGCTGAGTTGTACCCCTGGGCCTACTGTACGACTAGGCCACAAGTTTGGACGCCTATGGCAAAGGCCCAATGCATGCCTTCCTAAAATGGCCGCCACACACATGCCCAGCCCACCCACCACAATAACACAAAAAAAGTGATTGCAAAGGACAGGAAGAGGAAGTTGTAGTGTCTGTGGAACTTAATCCCTCTCATAAAAATGTTTTCCAGACAAATAACAGCTTCTCCCTGCTCCAAATCTACAGCTCAATGACAGCCTGAGGAGTTTTTTGTGTAGAAATGCACAAAAAAGCGTTTTCGAGAAGGGTCTATGTTGCTCGCGAGATATTGTTTGCCAGATTGCAAAAGCTGCGTGTTCGGGATCGCGAACTGTACAAAAAGGCTTTCTCGCGTGCGCGAACACGCATATTGCGAGCGCAAAAATGACGAAAACTGTAAGTCCGCGTTGTCGCGCTGTGCAGAGTTACTGAAAGTTCGTGAGCTGAATCCCTTGCCTTACATGCAGGCCAAAATAGCCCAATTTGTTTAGCACATACCCAAAAAATGCTATTGCACCCCAAACACACCTTTTGCAATAAAATCCAAAGCCATCCATGGAGTAAAGGAAAATCACCAGACAACACCAACTGTACATGTAAAATCACGCACCACAGCTTGGAGGCTGACTACCTCTGGGCCTAGTGGAAGACTACTAGGCCACAAGCTTGGAACCGGATGGCAAAAGCAAGCACACTGCTTGGATGGCTTCACAAAATGGCCGCCACACACCCACAACAACCACAAGAAATGGGAGACAGTCAATGGACGCCTATGGCAAAGGCACAATGCATGCCTTCCTAAAATGGCCGTTCGCGAGCTGAATCCCTTGCCTTACATGCAGGCCAAAATAGCCCAATTTGTTTAGCACACACCCAAAAAATGCTATTGCACCCCAAACACACCTTTTGCAACAAAATCCAAAGCCATCCATGGAGTAAAGGAAAATCACCAGACAACACCACTGTACATTTAAATCACGCACCACAGGTTGGAGGCTGACTACCTCTGGGCCTAGTGGAAGACTACTAGGCCACAAGCTTGGAACCGGATGGCAAAAGCAAGCACACTGCTTGGATGGCTTCACAAAATGGCCGCCACACACCCACAACAACCACAAGAAATGGGAGACAGTCAATGGACGCCTATGGCAAAGGCACAATGCATGCCTTCCTAAAATGGCCGCCACACACATGCTCAGCCCACCCACCACAATAACACACAAAAAGTGATTGGAAAGGACAGGAAGAGGAAGTTGTAGTGTCTGTGGAACTTAATCCCTCTCATAAAAATGTTTTCCAGACAAATAACAGCTTCTCCCTGCTCCAAACCTACAGCTCAATGACAGCCTGAGGAGTTTTTTGTGCAGAAATGCACAAAAAAGCGTTTTCGAGAAGGGTCTATGTTGCTCGCGAGATATTGTTTGCCAGATTGCAAAAGCTGCGTGTTCGGGATCGCGAACTGTACAAAAAGGCTTTCTCGCGTGCGCGAACACGCATATTGCGAGCGCAAAAATGACGAAAACTGTAAGTCCGCGTTGTCGCGCTGTGCAGAGTTACCGAAAGTTCGCGAGCTGAATCCCTTGCCTTACATGGAGGCCAAAATAGCCCAATTTGTTTAGCACACACCCAAAAAATGCTATTGCACCCCAAACACACCTTTTGCAATAAAATCCAAAGCCATCCATGGAGTAAAGGAAAATCACCAGACAACACCAACTGTACATTTAAATCACGCACCACAGCTTGGAGGCTGACTACCTCTGGGCCTAGTGGAAGACTACTAGGCCACAAGCTTGGAACCGGATGAAAAAAGCAAGCACACTGCTTGGATGGCTTCACAAAATGGCCGCCACACACCCACAACAACCACAAGAAATGGGAGACAGTCAATGGACGCCTATGGCAAAGGCACAATGCATGCCTTCCTAAAATGGCCGCAACACACATGCTCAGCCCACCCACCACAATAACACACAAAAAGTGATTGGAAAGGACAGGAAGAGGAAGTTGTAGTGTCTGTGGAACTTAATCCCTCTCATAAAAATGTTTTCCAGACAAATAACAGCTTCTCCCTGCTCCAAACCTACAGCTCAATGACAGCCTGAGGAGTTTTTTGTGCAGAAATGCACAAAAAAGCGTTTTCGAGAAGGGTCTATGTTGCTCGCGAGATATTGTTTGCCAGATTGCAAAAGCTGCGTGTTCGGGATCGCGAACTGTACAAAAAGGCTTTCTCGCGTGCGCGAACACGCATATTGCGAGCGCAAAAATGACGAAAACTGTAAGTCCGCGTTGTCGCGCTGTGCAGAGTTACTGAAAGTTCGCGAGCTGAATCCCTTGCCTTACATGCAGGCCAAAATAGCCCAATTTGTTTAGCACATACCCAAAAAATGCTATTGCACCCCAAACACACCTTTTGCAATAAAATCCAAAGCCATCCATGGAGTAAAGGAAAATCACCAGACAACACCAACTGTACATGTAAAATCACGCACCACAGCTTGGAGGCTGACTACCTCTGGGCCTAGTGGAAGACTACTAGGCCACAAGCTTGGAACCGGATGGCAAAAGCAAGCACACTGCTTGGATGGCTTCACAAAATGGCTGCCACACACCCACAACAACCACAAGAAATGGGAGACAGTCAATGGACGCCTATGGCAAAGGCACAATGCATGCCTTCCTAAAATGGCCGTTCGCGAGCTGAATCCCTTGCCTTACATGCAGGCCAAAATAGCCCAATTTGTTTAGCACACACCCAAAAAATGCTATTGCACCCCAAACACACCTTTTGCAACAAAATCCAAAGCCATCCATGGAGTAAAGGAAAATCACCAGACAACACCAACTGTACATGTAAAATCACGCACCACAGCTTGGAGGCTGACTACCTCTGGGCCTAGTGGAAGACTACTAGGCCACAAGCTTGGAACCGGATGGCAAAAGCAAGCACACTGCTTGGATGGCTTCACAAAACGGCCGCCATACACCCACAACAACCACAAGAAATGGGAGACAGTCAATGGACGCCTATGGCAAAGGCACAATGCATGCCTTCCTAAAATGGCCGCCACACACATGCTCAGCCCACCCACCACAATAACACACAAAAAGTGATTGGAAAGGACAGGAAGAGGAAGTTGTAGTGTCTGTGGAACTTAATCCCTCTCATAAAAATGTTTTCCAGACAAATAACAGCTTCTCCCTGCTCCAAACCTACAGCTCAATGACAGCCTGAGGAGTTTTTTGTGCAGAAATGCACAAAAAAGCGTTTTCGAGAAGGGTCTATGTTGCTCGCGAGATATTGTTTGCCAGATTGCAAAAGCTGCGTGTTCGGGATCGCGAACTGTACAAAAAGGCTTTCTCGCGTGCGCGAACACGCATATTGCGAGCACAAAAATGACGAAAACTGTAAGTCCGCGTTGTCGCGCTGTGCAGAGTTACTGAAAGTTCGCGAGCTGAATCCCTTGCCTTACATGCAGGCCAAAATAGCCCAATTTGTTTAGCACATACCCAAAAAATGCTATTGCACCCCAAACACACCTTTTGCAATAAAATCCAAAGCCATCCATGGAGTAAAGGAAAATCACCAGACAACACCAACTGTACATGTAAAATCACGCACCACAGCTTGGAGGCTGACTACCTCTGGGCCTAGTGGAAGACTACTAGGCCACAAGCTTGGAACCGGATGGCAAAAGCAAGCACACTGCTTGGATGGCTTCACAAAATGGCCGCCACACACCCACAACAACCACAAGAAATGGGAGACAGTCAATGGACGCCTATGGCAAAGGCACAATGCATGCCTTCCTAAAATGGCCGTTCGCGAGCTGAATCCCTTGCCTTACATGCAGGCCAAAATAGCCCAATTTGTTTAGCACACACCCAAAAAATGCTATTGCACCCCAAACACACCTTTTGCAACAAAATCCAAAGCCATCCATGGAGTAAAGGAAAATCACCAGACAACACCAACTGTACATGTAAAATCACGCACCACAGCTTGGAGGCTGACTACCTCTGGGCCTAGTGGAAGACTACTAGGCCACAAGCTTGGAACCGGATGGCAAAAGCAAGCACACTGCTTGGATGGCTTCACAAAATGGCCGCCACACACCCACAACAACCACAAGAAATGGGAGACAGTCAATGGACGCCTATGGCAAAGGCACAATGCATGCCTTCCTAAAATGGCCGCCACACACATGCTCAGCCCACCCACCACAATAACACACAAAAAGTGATTGGAAAGGACAGGAAGAGGAAGTTGTAGTGTCTGTGGAACTTAATCCCTCTCATAAAAATGTTTTCCAGACAAATAACAGCTTCTCCCTGCTCCAAACCTACAGCTCAATGACAGCCTGAGGAGTTTTTTGTGCAGAAATGCACAAAAAAGCGTTTTCGAGAAGGGTCTATGTTGCTCGCGAGATATTGTTTGCCAGATTGCAAAAGCTGCGTGTTCGGGATCGCGAACTGTACAAAAAGGCTTTCTCGCGTGCGCGAACACGCATATTGCGAGCGCAAAAATGACGAAAACTGTAAGTCCGCGTTGTCGCGCTGTGCAGAGTTACCGAAAGTTCGCGAGCTGAATCCCTTGCCTTACATGCAGGCCAAAATAGCCCAATTTGTTTAGAACACACCCAAAAAATGCTATTGCACCCCAAACACACCTTTTGCAATAAAATCCAAAGCCATCCATGGAGTAAAGGAAAATCACCAGACAACACCAACTGTACATTTAAAATCACGCACGACAGCTTGGAGGCTGACTACCTCTGGGCCTAGTGGAAGACTACTAGGCCACAAGCACACACATCCAACAAAGGTAAATCACACACACACACCAACAGTGAAATACACCACAGCCACGTTTTGCATTTCAATCCTATGCCATCCATGCCCTACACAAAACATGGACCCATGGGTACCCTACTGGCTGAAATTGCAGAGAAAAACAACTAGGCCCATATTGAAAGTAGTACAGGCCACCCACCACAACAATAATTTTTAAAAACAATAAAAATCCCAGAAAAATGTAGGTACAAACAAGCCCCAATGAAACAAACACACCAATTCTCCAACTTACTTGTCGTAAATTAAATCTCAAATCAAAAATTCCTCAAATAAATCCAAAAAAATGGTATGATGCAGCAGACAGACACAAAAAGTGATCCTTCCAGCTCCAAATCCAAATGAAAGTGAACAACACATGCACAAAGCACGTGGGAGGAGCCTGCTGGACAGGAACAGGAAGTTGTAGTGTCAGGGGCACTTCCTTCCTCTTGAAAAAAAAGTGTTAAAAAAATTAAAGGACTCTTTCTTACACAAAGACTACAGCAAGATCACAATCTGAGGAGTTTTCTGAGCAAAATGATCATTTTAGAGAAGGTTTTATGAAGCTCGCGAGATATTCTTTGCCAGATTGCAGTTTTTCCATGTTCGGGATCGCGATCTTACCAAAACAGCCGCCGGAAGTCAGCTCGCGCGCACCAATGACGTGTTCGGGGTCGCACACTCTCGCGGGCTTGGGCAGCCATAGTACAAATCTCGTGGCGCTCGCAAACAGACAGAAAAGCAAGTTGGCGATCGCAGAATCAAGGTAAGACGTTACCGCGCGCGTGAGAATGAATATTGAGCGCGCGAGGAAGCAAATTTACTACGCTACGCGCTAGATTGCGTAGCAATCTGCAACTTCGCGCTCTACGCGAAGCGCAAAGTTACCAAAACTTCGCAAGCTCCGCGTACGGAGCGTAGTTCAACGCCCAGGCTTAGTTGTAAGTCAACCTTTTCGGACTAGCTGCCCTAGTGGTAGCGTAGGCTAAGCAGTCTTTGAGGCTAAACTCGTGAAGCGTGTTAAGCCAGCTGTTTTACCAAATGCAACCCCCTTTTATACCCATGAAAGGACACCACACAGATATATATTCAAAATATATATGTATTTATTTCTCAAAGTAACCCCTAGTCTCTTTATGAGCACAGGAGCACAAATCGTCAAACAAGATTACAGTAGGATACACAGAAGTTGCACTTTATATGGATAGGCCCTGGTGCCGCTCAAACCATATACTAAAATAGTGGTATAAGTACCACGAACAGAAAAGGGAAAAGGCCTAGGGCCTCTAGAATTGCTGGGCCTACAAGGAGCTAACTTCAGTTAGTGACCAGGAGGTCCACGGGTTGCGTGTGCAGAGCAAATAGTCACACGCGTGCTCCCATAGGTTTTCAATGGGTGCGTAAAAAGTACAAAGTTACTGCAAAAAGGATCTTCCGGATGGATTATGAACTCAGGATTGGAAACACAGACACTAGAGATGTTACTCTACACTTGGGCACCGGAGTGCCAGCTTTACCTCACCCACAGGAAGCGGGTGCATAGGTGTCGAAGTGCGTCGGGTTTCTTCTATCTGTTCAATGGAGCCTGTGGACAAAGATGCTGCAGGCGGTCCGTCCGGAAGGGATGCGGTGGATCCAAGGGTGGATCGGAGTTGTAGAAGACCTGTAAGCAGAGGGGACAGTGTTCACAGTCACTAGCCAGTGACCAGCGTGGCACCAGGTGGGTACCAGGTGATGTCGGGTGCAAACAGGAAGAAAGGTGCAGCTTGTCTCTGCAGCCACGTGGTCCCTGAAGGTCGACGATGTCCAGGTGTCGGTTCACAAGCTGTCCCACGCAGGCTCTCGCTGTCGGCGGTGTCGGCGACTTGATCGAAGCAAACAAGCCTTGGCAAAAGCAATTGTTGTGGAAAACCAAATAAGCTGATGGTTCTGACCAGCAAGGTCAGAGGGATTGCTCCTTTGGAGGGGAGCAAGGACCAGTCTGGAGCAACCAGACCAGCGGTGTATTTCTTGAAGTTAGTCGCTGTGAGAAGTTGGCCTGGTATATGATGCTCACTAGTTAAAGTGATCACCTTGTACCATGCCAAGCAACCCTTCTGGTGTGGTTGTAAGTCAACCTTTTCGGACTAGCTGCCCTAGTGGTAGCGTAGGCTAAGCAGTCTTTGAGGCTAAACTCATGAAGCGTGTTAAGCCAGCTGTTTTACCAAATGTAACCCCCTTTTATACCAATGAAAGGACACCACACAGATATATATTCAAAATATATATGTATTTATTTCTCAAAGTAACCCCTAGTCTCTTTATGAGCACAGGAGCACAAATCGTCAAACAAGATTACAGTAGAATACACAGAAGTTGCACTTTATATGGATAGGCCCTGGTGGCCGCTCAAACCATATACTAAAATAGTGGTATAAGTACCACAAACAGAAAAGGGAAAAGGCCTAGGGCCTCTAGAATCGCTGGGCCTACAAGGAGCTAACTTCAGTTAGTGACCAGGAGGTCCACGGGTGGCGTGTGCAGAGCAAATAGTCACACGCGTGCTCCCATAGGTTTCAATGGGTGCGTAAAAAGTACAAAGTTACTGCAAAAAGGATCTTCCGGATGGACTAGGAACTCAAGATTTGGAACACAGGCACTAGAGATGGAATACTACACTTGGGCACAGGTGTGCCAGCTTTACCGCACCCACAGGAAGCGGGTGCATAGGCCTCGAAGTGCGTCGGGTTTCTTCTATCTGTTCCGTGGAGCTTGAAGACAAAGATGCTGCAGGCGGTCGGTCCGGGAGAGATGCAGTGGATCCAAGAGTGGATCGGAGATGTTGAAGACCTGTAAGCAGAGGGGACAGTGTTCATAGTCACTAGCCAGTGACCAGCGTGGCACCAGGTGGGTACCAGGCAATGTCGGGTGCAAACAGGAAGAAAGGTGTAGCTTGTCTCTGCAGCCACGTGGTCCCTGGAGATCGACGATGTCCAGGAGTCGGTTCACGAGCTGTCCCACGCAGGCTCTCGCTGTCGGCGGTGTCGGCGACTTGATCGAAGCAAATAAGCCTTGGCAAAAGCAATTGTTGTAGGAGATGAAATAAGCTGTTGGTTCTGACCAGCAAGGTCAGAAGGACTGCTCCTTTGGAGGGGAGCAAGGGCCAGTCTGGAGCAACCAGACCAGCGGTGAATTTTGTAAAGTTCGTCGCCAAGATGGCTACTAGCCAGCGGGCCAGCAACCGGTTAGGCGTGTCGAGTGGCAAAATGCAGAAGGGCCCCACGCAGATCGTGGAGATGCTGGAGGGCTCACCTTCGATGCAGATGCTGCTCGAGGGTGGGGCTTCTCAGATCCCAAAGCACAACTTGGAGGGAGCCTCGGTTGTTGCACTTGTCAGCTTGTCGTGGTCGTTTCAAGAGGGCTGGCTCCACGTGTCTCGGTGCCTCCACGGGTCTCCTCTTTTCAGGGACTGTGGATCGGGCGATGAGAGGTCTGGAGGTCCAGGTCTTGTCAGTCTCTGGGCTCGGGCTCTGGCGGGAGGCGGAGGCAAAGCAGACGTTGATTCGCTAGATGGTGCTTGCGTTAGCAAGGTGGTCACTCCCTGACCACAGGGGAGATTTCCTTCAGTCTTCTGTGCAGCAGAATGTCGAAGTTCCCGTCTTCTTCTTAGTTTCAAGTTGATTCCAGGATGTCTGAAGTCTTAGGACACAGCTCCTTCCTTTAAGCGGATTCTAGGGGCCGGACTACCTGCTAGGTCCCTCCCTATGGGTGGGACCAGGAAGGGGGGTGGTTACACCCCCAATCCTTTGTCCAGCTCGCCCCAGGCCCGGGACTGGTGTGCCCCAGGACCGGTTTCAACTGGCATATGCACCGAGGCTCCTTGTGAGCCACAGGCATGTCTGGTTTCTTTCAAGCCCTACCTGACCAATACACAAAATCCTGTCTGGGGTGGTGCACGCACCTCCCCTGGCAGGAAACCCTTTGTCCACACCTCCCAAGCTGGAAGGACTCCCAGCAGCAGGAGGGCAGACTTGTGTCTGTGGTGGCAGCATCCATTTTGTGGAGCTGAGGCTATGTCTGATTTTACCCGGGTTTCAGGTACTGTACATGTCGTGTCCCTCTAGAAGGGTGGAATGCTAACCCCGTCGCCAGAATTGGCGAGGGGTTAGTATTCCAATTCGTATGACACCTTACTCGACATGTTTTGATAAAGCCAAACCAAAGATAGCATTTAACCGCGAGGTTCATAATGCACTTAAGAGTATATGGTATGACGATATCTGGAAACAGTAAAAGGAAGTTGTTCCGACCACTGCAGACAGGCTCAGCTCATGCCAGAGCACCATCTCACATGGAACCAAGCACTCTGCCTTCAGGATTGTTAAGGCCTGCCATAGGAGTGACTTATAGGTTACCAGGTGTCCCATTTAAGGTTAGGTATACGTATACTACACCTTAGTAAGAGGTGATTACACCAACTTACCCCAGCTGAGTGATCAGCCAGTTGTGTCAAATTGTTAGGCCAAGCCTGGGGTGGCATAATACATGCTTCAGCCCCTGGCAGGCCTTGGGTACACCAATGCCCTGGGTACCTAGTGTACACTGGTACAGGGGCTGACAGGGTGATCCAACCAATTGGGTATGTACCTAGGGTACATGGAGTCCATTTTAAAGAGAGAACAGCCAGGCTGAGATCCTAAATAGCAGGATCTCAGGCCAACTAAGTCGAAAAACCAGCTAGACACTAGGCACAAATTTGGGGGTAACCATAGTCAGATATCCACCTTCCTACACAACCCCCCCCCCCAAACGAAGGGAGATAAGGCTGACCTTGACCAGGTAAGCCTATATTTCCCAAGTGGCCATATAAGGAGGAACCAGCACTGGCATGGTTACCCCCTGTCTCATGGTCCACTAAGCAATCCCTCACCCTAAGGGTATCAGAGGGTCTCCACCATAGGGAATCTCTACCTTTGGTGTGTCTTGGCAAAGTAAAAGGCTGGTGTTGAGATGGAGTACTGAAGTGAGTGTCCTCAAAGTGAGGCCTCACCTTCCTCCAATCCCCCTCCACCATGAATGCCTTTCTTTCCTTAACTGAGTTGCACTGTGCTCTCAGGGTCAGCCTCTGGCTACCTAAAGCTGGAGGCTGGGTCCCTTTTGTGGGCTTACTGGAGGGACAGGTCAGGTCTGGGGCCCTAAGGTCCCATGTTTGCCTGTACCCAACAGAATCCCTCTGGGGGAGGTCCCTAACTACCTGTAAAGGAGATCCCTCAGGAATGTTTTTACCCATCACCTGACTAGGGCTACTAGCCAGGCAATCCTCATTCTTTTGATGGGGGGGGTTCTTGTGGACAGGGGCCCTCTTGGGGTCCACTGGCCTCCCTGACCTCTGCAGCCCTGGGCTGACTGAGGCAGGGTAGAGAGAGGCAGGCTACCTGCACCAGACTGGGTCCCACCTTGGAAGGGGCCACTGACATCAGAGGCTCTGCCAGGCCAGGCCTGGCTACCTCTGGGGCAGTTCCTTCACAAGGGGTGAGGTCAGCTCCCTGAGGAGGCTGACTTTTTCCTAATGTCTGGGGAGAGGGAGACTTTTCTTCCTCCCTACTACTCTCTGTTTGTGTGGAGTGATCCATAGTTTCAGGCTTCACTACACCTATGTCAGTCTGAGTATAGGCTGAGACCATTACAGCCTTGCCAACCTTTTCAGGGGGGCACTCAGTTTGTGTTTGAGCTGTGACTGTCACAGCTCTGCCAGTCTCTACAGGGAAGTCTGTCTGTGCCTGGGCTGTGGCTACCACTGCCCTTCCAACCTTTCCAGGGAGGAAATCTATTTGGACAGGGGTTGTGAATGGCACAACCCCACTACCCTTTTGTGAAAGGCCTACCATTTTAGAATGGGTGTCTTGTTCAACTCCAGCCCAAGCTGAGAGTTCTAAGTCATTCCCCAGTAAGCAGTCTACAGGCAAGGTTGGGGACACTGCCACCCTTTTAGGGCCAGTGACACCTCCCCAGCTTAGACATACCTCTGCCATGGGATGACTGTTCTGTTTGCCATCAATGTTGGTCACCGGGTAGGAGAAACCAGGTAAAAGCTGCTCAGAGGGAACTAGCCAATGGGCCACCATTGTGATGCTAGCTCCAGTGTCTCTGTAGGCCTCAGCTTTTGTACCATTGATGTAGGGCTCCTGTCTGTACCTACCCAAAGTGTTGGGACAGGCAGTGAAGTTGGCAAACCCCATGCCACCATCACAGACAAGAGTATCTGCTGCAGGGGAATTGGCTAAGCCAGGGTCCCCCTGTGTTCCCCAAGTAAACCCACCCAAATTTATGGGGGCACTCCCACCACCTGGGGGATTACTGCTGACAGTAATAGGTGGTGTGACAGGAGTAATTGGAGGAACAGTTTTGTTTGTAGCCCTTGGGCAACTGCTGTCAGTTTTCCAATGCCCAGGAGTTTTACACTCATGGCAGTAAGGCTTTTTACCTGTGGTAGAGGAGGGAGCTTGGGACCCACCACCCTGTGTGGAGTTTTGGGGCCCTGAGGAAGATTTCTCTTTTGCCTTATCCCCTCCCTTCTCTTGAGGTTTGGTGGTATCTTTCTTTTGGTCACCACCCTGATTCTTAGGCCTGATCCTGGTCCTGACCCATTTATCTGCCCTCTTTCCCAATTCTTGGGGAGAGGTCAAATCTGAGTCTACCAGGTGTTGATGGAGGAGCTGGTTTTGACAGTTACTTAAAATCTGTTCTCTCATCATCAAATTGTACAATCCTGTATAATCAGATACCTTACTTCCCAGCAACCAACCCTCCAAAGCCTTAGTGGCACATTCAACATATTCAGACCAGTCCTGAGTCTGTGTCTTTTGGGTGTCTCTGAACATTAACCTGTACTGTTCAGTGGTTAAGCCTAACCCATCAACCAGAACACTCTTCAGGACTCTGTAGTTTCTGACATCCTCTTCTCTAACAGTGAGGAGTCTGTCTCTGCCTCTTCCTTCAAAGGAGAGCCAGAGGATTGCTGCCCACTGGTCTTCAGGAACCTGCTGTACTTTGCAGGCTCTCTCAAGAGCAGTTATCCATTTGTGGATGTCATCCCCACTTTTGTAGGGGGGCACAACCTTAGACAGGTTCCTATTATCAAAGAACCTATCTTTGTCCTTAGGGACAATGCTGCCACCAGTGGGTATAGACCCACTCTCTCTAGGTTGCCTAGCCTTCCTCAGTTTTTCTTCCATCAGGGCTACTTCTAGCTCTTGCTTCCTGATCCTCAGCTGGGATTCCTGCATTCTGGCCTCGTGTTCCCTCCTCTGAGGGGTGGTCATCCTTTTCCTGGAGTGACCTTGAGAGCCTCTAGAGCCATGGGAAGCATTGGAGTCACCTGAGCGATTCCTTTGCCTCCCAAGCCCTGTGTTAAGTCCACTGGGGAGATCCAATGGGGTAAACCCACTGTCAATCCCCAATAGCCTTAGTTTAGCTGGGCCAAGTATAACACTTGGCACTGGGCTAGTTCTCCCTTCATCATCACTACTTTCTGTATCCTCACCACTTTCCTCCCCTGTAGTATGATTCTCATCTAAGGGATGGCTATTGGAACTGGGTACCTCGGTAGCATCTTCAGAAGGGGGGCCTCCTGTTCCTGACCCTAAGGGGGCTAACTGGGAAGCTTTCCTGAGTTCTCTCTGATTCTCATCATTTTGCAAGAGTTCTCTGAGCTCAGCAGAGGTAGGATTCTTGGGCTGTTTAAGGCCTCTAAGAGTTGCCAAATGCCTGAGCTCATTCTGGTTAAGGGTAGCAACGCTGGATGGTGCCCTCTGGGGGTCACTCTCAACAGAGATGGGTACAGTGGACCCCTCTGCCCCGGCCATTGCTTTTAAGTGTGGGTGGATGTGTTGCAATCTACCTACACTTGGGTTTACCTACTAAACCTATCTAGTAGTTGTAGTCAGGGTGTGCTACTCCCTTTGCTCTACAACAACTAAGTTCAGTAGAACTTATGTATATCTAATCTTGTTTTATATGTACCTACAGGTACCTATGTGATCTTTCAATTGGTAACCAAGAGATTACAATGGTAAAACACAGCAAGCTCAAATCCAACCGCTGCTCACCAATGTGAGAAGTTGGCCTGGTATATGATGCTCACTAGTTAAAGTGATCACCTTGTACCATGCCAAGCAACCCTTATGGTGTGGTTGTAAGTCAACCTTTTCGGACTAGCTGCCCTAGTGGTAGCGTAGGCTAAGCAGTCTTTGAGGCTAAACTCGTGAAGCGTGTTAAGCCAGCTGTTTTACCAAATGCAACCCCCTTTTATACCAATGAAAGGACACCACACAGATATATATTCAAAATATATATGTATTTATTTCTCAAAGTAACCCCTAGTCTCTTTATGAGCACAGGAGCACAAATCGTCAAACAAGATTACAGTAGAATACACAGAAGTTGCACTTTATATGGATAGGCCCTGGTGGCCGCTCAAACCATATACTAAAATAGTGGTATAAGTACCACGAACAGAAAAGGGAAAAGGCCTAGGGCCTCTAGAATCGCTGGGCCTACAAGGAGCTAACGTCAGTTAGTGACCAGGAGGTCCACGGGTGGCGTGTGCAGAGCAAATAGTCACACGCGTGCTCCCATAGGTTTCAATGGGTGCGTAAAAAGTACAAAGTTACTGCAAAGAGGATCTTCCGGATGGACTAGGAACTCAAGATTTGGAACACAGGCACTAGAGATGTAATACTACACTTGGGCACAGGTGTGCCAGCTTTACCTCACCCACAGGAAGCGGGTGCATAGGCCTCGAAGTGCGTCGGGTTTCTTCTATCTGTTCCGTGGAGCCTGAAGACAAAGATGCTGCAGGCGGTCGGTCCGGGAGAGATGCAGTGGATCCAAGAGTGGATCGGAGATGTTGAAGACCTGTAAGCAGAGGGGACAGTGTTCACAGTCACTAGCCAGTGACCAGCGTGGCACCAGGTGGGTACCAGGCAATGTCGGGTGCAAACTGGAAGAAAGGTGTAGCTTGTCTCTGCAGCCACGTGGTCCCTGGAGGTCGACGACGTCCAGGAGTCGGTTCACGAGCTGTCCCACGCAGGCTCTCGCTGTCGGCGGTGTCGGCGACTTGATCGAAGCAAACAAGCCTTGGCAAAAGCAATTGTTGTAGGAGATGAAATAAGCTGATGGTTCTGACCAGCAAGGTCAGAAGGACTGCTCCTTTGGAGGGGAGCAAGGGCCAGTCTGGAGCAACCAGACCAGTGGTGTATTTCGTAGAGTTCGTCGCCAAGATGGCTACTAGCCAGCGGGCCAACAACCGGTTAGGCGCGTCGAGTGGCAAAATGCAGAAGGGCCCCACGCAGATCGTGGAGATGCTGGAGGGCTCACCTTTGGTGCAGATGCTGCTCGGGTGTTGGGCTTCTCAGATCCCAAAGCACAACTTGGAGGGAGCCTCGGTTGTTGCACTTGTCAGCTTGCCGTGGTCGTTTCAAGATGGCTGGCTCCACGTGTCTCGGTGCCTCCACGGGTCTCCTCTTTTCAGGGACTGTGGATCGGGCGGTGAGAGGTCTGGAGGTCCAGGTCTTGTCAGTCTCTGGGCTCGGGCTCCGGCGGGAGGCGGCGGCAAAGCAGACGTTGATTCGCTGGATGGTGCTTGCGTTAGCAAGGTGGTCACTCCCTGACCGCAGGGGAGATTGGCTTCAGTCCTCTGTGCAGCAGAGCGTCGAAGTTCCCGTCTTCTTCTTAGTGTTAAGTTGATTCCAGGATGTCTGAAGTCTTAGGACACAGCTCCTACCTTTAAGCGGATTCTAGGGGCCGGACTACCTGCTAGGTCCCTCCCTAGGGGTAGGACCAGGAAGGGGGGTGGTTACACCCCCAATCCTTTGTCCAGCTCGCCCCAGGCCCGGGACTGGTGTGCCCCAGGACCGGTTTGAACTGGCATATGCACCGAGGCTCCTTGTGAGCCACAGGCATGTCTGGTTTCTTTCAAGCCCTACCTGACCAATACACAAAATCCTGTCTGGGGTGGTGCACGCACCTCCCCTGGCAGGAAACCCTTTGTCCACACCTCCCAAGCTGGAAGGACTCCCAGCAGCAGGAGGGCAGACTTGTGTCTGTGGTGGCAGCATCCATTTTGTGGAGCTGAGGCTATGTCTGATTTTACCCGGGTTTCAGGTACTGTACATGCCGTGTCCCTCTAGAAGGGTGGAATGCTAACCCCGTCGCCAGAATTGGCGAAGGGTTAGTATTCCAATTCGTATGACACCTTACTCGACATGTTTTGATAAAGCCAAACCAAAGATAGCATTTAACCGCGAGGTTCATAATGCACTTAAGAGTATATGGTATGACGATATCTGGAAACAGTAGAAGGAAGTTGTTCCGACCACTGCAGACAGGCTCAGCTCATGCCAGAGCACCATCTCACATGGAACCAAGCACTCTGCCTTCAGGATTGTTAAGGCCTGCCATAGGAGTGACTTATAGGTTACCAGGTGTCCCATTTAAGGTTAGGTATAGGTATACTACACCTAAGTAAGAGGTGATTACACCAACTTACCCCAGCTGAGTGATCAGCCAGTTGTGTCAAATTGTTAGGCCAAGCCTGGGGTGGCATAATACATGCTTCAGCCCCTGGCAGGCCTTGGGTACACCAATGCCCTGGGTACCTAGTGTACACTGGTACAGGGGCTGACAGGGTGATCCAACCAATTGGGTATGTACCTAGGGTACATGGAGTCCATTTTAAAGAGAGAACAGCCAGGCTGAGATCCTGAATAGCAGGATCTCAGGCCAACTAAGTCGAAAAAACAGCTAGACACTAGGCAAAAATTTGGGGGTAACCATAGTCAGATATCCACCTTCCTACAGGTGGTGCATGCACCTCCCCTGGCAGGAAACCCTTTGTCCACACCTCCCAAGCTGGAAGGACTCCCAGCAGCAGGAGGGCAGACTTGTGTCTGTGGTGGCAGCATCCATTTTGTGGAGCTGAGGCTATGTCTGATTTTACCCGGGTTTCAGGTACTGTACATGTCGTGTCCCTCTAGAAGGGTGGAATGCTAACCCCGTCGCCAGAATTGGCGAGGGGTTAGTATTCCAATTCGTATGACACCTTACTCAACATGTTTTGATAAAGCCAAACCAAAGATAGCATTTAACCGCGAGGTTCATAATGCACTTAAGAGTATATGGTATGACGATATCTGGAAACAGTAGAAGGAAGTTGTTCCGACCACTGCAGACAGGCTCAGCTCATGCCAGAGCACCATCTCACATGGAACCAAGCACTCTGCCTTCAGGATTGTCAAGGCCTGCCATAGGAGTGTGTAGGAGAGTAGGGTCTGCTATCCTATGGTCACCCCAAATTTTTGCTTTTTGCTTCACTGGTTTTTGACATATTGAGGCTGTGGGCCTGCCAATCAGACCCCCAGCCTGCTGTTCTCTCTACTAAATTAAACCTATGCACCCTAGGTGCATAACCAATTGGAAGTGGATCACCCTGTCAGCCCCTGTACCAGTGTACACTAGGTACCCAGGGCATTGGTGTACCCAAGGCCTGCCAGGGGCTGAAGCATGTATTATGCCACCCCAGGTTTGGCCTAACAATTTGACACAACTGGCTGATCACTCAGCTGGGGTAAGTTGGTGTAACCACCTCTTACTTAGGTGTAGTATACCTATACCTAACCTTAAATGGGACACCTGGTAACCTATAAGTCACTCCTATGGCAGGCCTTAACAATCCTGAAGGCAGAGTGCTTGGTTCCATGTGAGATGGTGCTCTGGCATGAGCTGAGCCTGTCTGCAGTGGTCGGAACAACTTCCTTCTACTGTTTCCAGATATCGTCATACCATATACTCTTAAGTGCATTGTGAACCTCGCGGTTAAATGCTATCTTTGGTTTGGCTTTATCAAAACATGTAGAGTAAGGTGTCATACGAATTGGGATACTAACCCCTCGCCAATCCTGGCGACGGGGTTAGCATTCCACCCTTCTAGAGGGACACGACATGTACAGTACCTGAAACCCGGGTAAAATCAGACATAGCCTCAGCTCCACAAAATGGATGCTGCCACCACAGACACAAGTCTGCCCTCCTGCTGCTGGGAGTCCTTCCAGCTTGGGAGGTGTGGACAAAGGGTTTCCTGCCAGGGGAGGTGCGTGCACCACCCCAGACAGGATTTTGTGTATTGGTCAGGTGGGGCTTGAAAGAAACCAGACATGCCTGTGGCTCACAAGGAGCCTCGGTGCATATGCCAGTTCAAACCGGTCCTGGGGCACACCAGTCCCGGGCCTGGGGCGAGCTAGACAAAGGATTGGGGGTGTAACCACCCCCCTTCCTGGTCCCACCCATAGGGAGGGACCTAGCAGGTAGTCCGGCCCCTAGAATCCGCTTAAAGGTAGGAGCTGTGTCCTAAGACTTCAGACATCCTGGAATCAACTTAACACTAAGAAGAAGACGGGAACTTCGACGCTCTGCTGCACAGAGGACTGAAGCCAATCTCCCCTGTGGTCAGGGAGTGACCACCTTGCTAACGCAAGCACCATCCAGCGAATCAATGTCTGCTTTGCCGCCGCCTCCCGCCAGAGCCCGAGCCCAGAGACTGACAAGACCTGGACCTCCAGACCTCTCACCGCCCGATCCACAGTCCCTGAAAAGAGGAGACCCGTGGAGGCACCGAGACACGTGGAGCCAGCCATCTTGGAACGACTACGACAAGCTGACAAGTGCAACAACCGAGGCTCCCTCCAAGTTGTGCTTTGGGATCTGAGAAGCCCAACACCCGAGCAGCATCTGCACCAAAGGTGAGCCCTCCAGCATCTCCACGATCTGCGTGGGGCCCTTCTGCATTTTGCCACTCGACGCGCCTAACCGGTTGCTGGCCCGCTGGCTAGTAGCCATCTTGGCGACGAACTCTACGAAATACACCACTGGTCTGGTTGCTCCAGACTGGCCCTTGCTCCCCTCCAAAGGAGCAGTCCTTCTGACCTTGCTGGTCAGAACCATCAGCTTATTTCATCTCCTACAACAATTGCTTTTGCCAAGGCTTGTTTGATTCAATCAAGTCGCCGACACCGCCGACAGCGAGAGCCTGCGTGGGACAGCTCGTGAACCGACTCCTGGACGTCGTCGACCTCCAGGGACCACGTGGCTGCAGAGACAAGCTACATCTTTCTTCCTGTTTGCACCCGACATCGCCTGGTACCCACCTGGTGCCACGCTGGTCACTGGCTAGTGACTGTGAACACTGTCCCCTCTGCTTACAGGTCTTCAACATCTCCGATCCACTCTTGGATCCACTGCATCTCTCCCGGACCGACCGCCTGCAGCATCTTTGTCTTCAGGCTCCACGGAACAGATAGAAGAAACCCGACGCACTTCGAGGCCTATGCACCCGCTTCCTGTGGGTGAGGTAAAGCTGGCACACCTGTGCCCAAGTGTAGTATTACATCTCTAGTGCCTGTGTTCCAAATCTTGTGTTCCTAGTCCATCCGGAAGATCCTCTTTGCAGTAACTTTGTACTTTTTACGCACCCATTGAAACCTATGGGAGCACGCGTGTGACTATTTGCTCTGCACACGCCACCCGTGGACCTCCTGGTCACTAACTGACGTTAGCTCCTTGTAGGCCCAGCGATTCTAGAGGCCCTAGGCCTTTTCCCTTTTCTGTCGTGGTACTTATACCACTATTTTAGTATATGGTTTGAGCGGCCACCAGGGCCTATCCATATAAAGTGCAACTTCTGTGTATTCTACTGTAATCTTGTTTGACGATTTGTGCTCCTGTGCTCATAAAGAGACTAGGGGTTACTTTGAGAAATAAATACATATATATTTTGAATATATATCTGTGTGGTGTCCTTTCATTGGTATAAAAGGGGGTTACATTTGGTAAAACAGCTGGCTTAACACGCTTCACGAGTTTAGCCTCAAAGACTGCTTAGCCTAAGCTACCACTAGGGCAGCTAGTCCGAAAAGGTTGACTTACAACCACACCATAAGGGTTGCTTGGCATGGTACAAGGTGATCACTTTAACTAGTGAGCATCATATACCAGGCCAACTTCTCACATTGGTGAGCAGCGGTTGGATTTGAGCTTGCTGTGTTTTACCATTGTAATCTCTTGGTTACCAATTGAAAGATCACATAGGTACCTGTAGGTACATATAAAACAAGATTAGATATACATAAGTTCTACTGAACTTAGTTGTTGTAGAGCAAAGGGAGTAGCACACCCTGACTACAACTACTAGATAGGTTTAGTAGGTAAACCCAAGTGTAGGTAGATTGCAACACATCCACCCACACTTAAGAGCAATGGCCGGGGCAGAGGGGTCCACTGTACCCATCTCTGTTGAGAGTGACCCCCAGAGGGCTCCATCCAGCTTTGCTACCCTTAACCAGAATGAGCTCAGGCATTTGGCAACTCTTAGAGGCCTTAAACAGCCCAAGAACCCTACCTCTGCTGAGCTCAGAGAACTCTTACAAAATGATGAGAATCAGAGAGAACTCAGGAAAGCTTCCCAGTTAGCCCCCTTAGGGTCAGGAACAGGAGGCCCCCCTTCTGAAGATGCTACAGAGGTACCCAGTTCCAATAGCCATCCCTTAGATGAGAATCATACTACAGGGGAGGAAAGTGGTGAGGATACAGAAAGTAGTGATGATGAAGGGAGAACTAGCCCAGTGCCAAGTGTTATACTTGGCCCAGCTAAACTAAGGCTATTGGGGATTGACAGTGGGTTTACCCCATTGGATCTCCCCAGTGGACTTAACACAGGGCTTGGGAGGCAAAGGAATCGCTCAGGTGACTCCAATGCTTCCCATGGCTCTAGAGGCTCTCAAGGTCACTCCAGGAAAAGGATGACCACCCCTCAGAGGAGGGAACATGAGGCCAGAATGCAGGAAGCCCAGCTGAGGATCAGGAAGCAGGAGCTAGAAGTAGCCCTGATGGAAGAAAAACTGAACAAGGCTAGGCAACCTAGAGAGAGTGGGTCTATACCCACTGGTGGCAGCATTGTCCCTAAGGACAAAGATAGGGTCTTTGATAATAGGAACCTGTCTAAGGTTGTGCCCCCCTACAAAAGTGGGGATGACATCCACAAATGGATAACTGCTCTTGAGAGAGCCTGCAAAGTACAGCAGGTTCCTGAAGACCAGTGGGCAGCAATCCTCTGGCTCTCCTTTGAAGGAAGAGGCAGAGACAGACTCCTCACTGTTAGAGAAGAGGATGTCAGAAATTACAGAGTCCTGAAGAGTGTTCTGGTAGATGGGTTAGGCTTAACCACTGATCAGTACAGGTTAATGTTCAGAGACACCCAAAAGACACAGACTCAGGACTGGTCTGAATATGTTGAATGTGCCACTAAGGCTTTGGAGGGTTGGTTGCTGGGAAGTAAGGTATCTGATTTTACAGGATTGTATAATTTGATGATGAGAGAACAGATTTTAAATAACTGTCAAAACCAGCAACTGCATCAACACTTGGTTGACTCTGATCTGACCTCTCCCCAAGAATTGGGAAAGAAGGCAGACAAATGGGTCAGAACCAGGGTTAAGCAAAAGAACCAGAACCAGGGCCAAGGGGGTGATCAGAAGAAAACAGACCAAAAGGGTGTAGATCAGAAATCTAAAGACCAGAAGTCTTCAACAGGGCCCCAAACTACTGCTAAGGAGGGTGGGTCCCAACAACAGTCCAAAAAGAAGAAAGAAGGTCAAAAGAAACCCTGGTGCAATCATTGCAAGAATACAACTCACTGGACTAGTGATTGCAAAAAGGGTGGAGCCCCCAACACTGTTGCCCCTAAGGCACCTGCTCCCAGTACTACTGTTAGCAGTGTTGGTCCCCAGACAAAGGGTGTAGTGGGAATCACTATGGGAACTGAAGGAGATTCTGACTTAGACAGAACCCTGACACAGGCAGTCTTGATCTGTGATGGGGACATTGATTTGTCCCTGACTGTGAGCCCCAGTAACCTGGGCAAGTACAGACAGACTCCTTTAATTAATGACAAAGTGGCTCAAGCCTACAGGGACACATGTGCCAGTGTCACTATGGTGACACCAGGCTTTGTGGACCCTGGACAGTACATACCAGGTGAGAACTACCTGGTGACCAATGCCAGCAATGCCACTACTTCACATAGTGTGGCAGTTGTTAACTTCTCATGGGGAGGGGTAACTGGCCTCAAAAGGGTTGTGGTTAGTGCAGACCTCCCAGTAGAATGTTTGTTGGGCAATGACCTAGAGAGTTCTCTATGGTCAGAAGTGGAGTACAGGACTCATGCAGAGATGTTAGGTATATCATCACATGTCCTTGCTGTGACTAGGTCACAGGCCAAAAAGTGCCTCACTGAACCTCAGGTCTTGGATCCTGGAACAATGGACCAAGCACCTACCAAGAAGAAGAACAGGAGGGTCAAGGCTGTGCCTTCCCCCCTGCCTCAGAGTGATGATCAGCCTTCCCAGGAAGCTGATCTAGAGGACCCTGAAGGAACTGTCCCCGAAGAGCTTGAACCTGATCAGGTTGAGTTTCTGGGGACAGGGGGACCTTCAAGGGCTGACTTGAGTCAGGCTCAGTTATCCTGTCCCTCTCTTGAACCCCTCAGACAGCTGGCTGCTGCTGAGGCTGCTGGGAATGCTCAAGGTACCCATAAAGTGTATTGGGATGAAGGGCTCCTTTATTCAGAGGCTAGAGACCCCAAGCCTGGTGCTACCAGGAGGTTGGTTATACCTCTGCAATTTAGGGGCTTCCTTCTTACCTTGGCCCATGATATTCCTTTAGCAGGACACTTAGGCCAGAACAAGACTTGGGACAGGCTTGTCCCTCACTTTCACTGGCCTCATATGAATGAAGATACAAAGGAGTTTTGTCGCTCCTGTGTGACCTGCCAAGCCAGTGGCAAATCAGGTGGCACAGCAAAGGCCCCCCTAATACCACTACCTGTGGTGGGGGTCCCCTTTGAAAGAGTGGGAATAGACATAGTGGGTCCCATGGATCCTCCCACTGCATCTGGGCACAGATTTATACTGGTGGTAGTGGATCATGCCACCAGGTATCCAGAGGCAATTCCCCTTAGGACCACTACAGCTCCTGTTGTGGCCAGGGCCCTGCTGGGAGTATTCTCCAGAGTGGGGTTTCCTAAGGAGGTAGTATCTGACAGAGGTACCAACTTTATGTCAGGGTACCTGACAGCTATGTGGAAGGAATGTGGTGTCAACTACAAGTTCACCACCCCTTATCACCCACAATGCAATGGGCTTGTTGAGAGATTCAACAAGACCCTAAAGGGTATGATCAAAGGATTACCTGAAAAGCTCAGGCGAAGATGGGACATCCTTCTACCCTGCCTTCTGTTTGCTTACAGAGAGGTCCCACAAAAAGGAGTTGGCTACAGCCCCTTTGAATTGTTGTTTGGGCACCCTGTAAGAGGCCCACTGTGTTTGGTGAAGGAAGGATGGGAGTTACCTCTCAAAAAGCCTAAGCTAGACATAGTGGACTATGTACTTGGTCTCCGCTCCAGGATGGCTGAGTATATGGAGAAGGCATCCAAAAACCTTGAGGCAAGCCAGGCCTTACAGAAAGCTTGGCATGACCAAAAGGCTGTCTTGGTTGAGTTTCAGCCAGGACAGAAGGTATGGGTGTTGGAGCCAGTGGCCCCAGCAGCACTCCAAGACAAATGGTCTGGACCCCATACAATCCTGGAAAAGAAGGGAGAGGTCACCTACTTGGTCGACCTAGGAACTCCCAGGAGTCCCCACAGGGTACTCCATGTTAACAGGCTTAAAGCATATGTTGACAGGGCAGACATGGGCTTGCTCATGGCTACAGATGAGGGACAGGAGGAAGAGAATGACCCTCTCCCAGACCTGTTGTCTCAGAACCCTGAAGATGGCTCAGTTGAAGGAGTGACCCTTGGAGGCAACCTCACTGCCCATCAGCAGACTGAATGTAGACAGGTTCTACAATCATTTTCACATATGTTTTCCTTGATACCTAGTCAAACTGACTGGTGTACCCATGTGGTGGACACTGGTGACAGTCTGCCTGTAAAGAACAAGCTTTACAGACAACCTGACCACGTCAGGGACTGTATAAAGGCTGAGGTACATAAAATGCTGGAATTAGGTGTCATTGAACCCTCAGAGAGCCCCTGGGCTAGCCCAGTGGTTCTGGTCCCCAAACCTCACACCAAAGATGGCAAGAGAGAGATGAGGTTCTGTGTGGACTACAGAGGACTCAATGCTGTCACCAGGACAGATGCACACCCTATTCCAAGGGCAGATGAGCTCATAGACAAACTAGCTTCTGCAAAGTTTTTGAGCACATTTGACTTAACAGCTGGCTATTGGCAAATCAGATTAGCTGAGGAGTCTAAGGCCAAAACAGCATTCTCAACCCCAGGTGGGCACTACCAGTTTGTGGTGATGCCCTTTGGTCTGAAGAATGCACCTGCCACCTTCCAAAGGCTGGTGAACCAAGTCCTTACTGGGTTGGATGACTTTTGCGCAGCATATCTTGATGACATTGCTGTCTTTAGCTCCACCTGGGAGGATCACCTGATCCACCTGAAGAAGGCTCTTGAGGCTCTGCAAAGGGCAGGCCTCACTATCAAGGCTACTAAGTGCCAGATAGGGCAGAGTAAGGTTGTATATTTGGGCCACCTTGTAGGTGGAGGCCAAGTTCAACCACTGGAGAGTAAGATACAATCCATCAAGGACTGGTCCCCTCCAACCACCCAGACTCAAGTTCGAGCTTTCTTGGGCTTGACTGGGTACTACAGGAAGTTTGTTAAGAACTATGGGTCTATTGTGACTCCTCTTAATGATCTGACATCCAAGAAGATGCCCAAAAAGGTTCAGTGGGCAGTAAGCTGTCAAAAGGCATTTGATGACCTGAAGGAGGCCATGTGCTCTGCACCTATCCTGAAAAGTCCTGACTACTCCAAAGAGTTTATTGTCCAAACAGATGCTTCTGAGTTGGGTGTGGGAGCTGTGCTGTCACAACTTAATGTAGATGGTCAAGACCAACCCATTGCTTTTATTAGCAGAAGGTTGACCCCCAGAGAGAAGAATTGGTCAGCTATTGAGAGGGAGGCCTTTGCTGTGGTGTGGGCCCTGAAGAAGCTGAGGCCATACTTGTTTGGCACTCACTTCAAGATTCAGACCGACCATAAGCCCCTCGTGTGGCTAAATCAGATGAAGGGTGAAAACCCCAAACTGCTTAGGTGGTCCATTTCCCTACAGGGGATGGACTTTACAGTGGAGCACCGGCCAGGTACTGACCATGGGAATGCAGATGGTCTCTCCAGGTACTTCCACTTAGGACATGAAGACGAGACTGGTCAAGGCTAGTTTAATGTCCCAGCGTTTGGGGGGGGTTGTGTAGGAGAGTAGGGTCTGCTATCCTATGGTCACCCCAAATTTTTGCTTTTTGCTTCACTGGTTTTGACATATTGAGGCTGTGGGCCTGCCAATCAGACCCCCAGCCTGCTGTTCTCTCTACTAAATTAAACCTATGCACCCTAGGTGCATAACCAATTGGAAGTGGATCACCCTGTCAGCCCCTGTACCAGTGTACACTAGGTACCCAGGGCATTGGTGTACCCAAGGCCTGCCAGGGGCTGAAGCATGTATTATGCCACCCCAGGTTTGGCCTAACAATTTGACACAACTGGCTGATCACTCAGCTGGGGTAAGTTGGTGTAATCACCTCTTACTTAGGTGTAGTATACCTATACCTAACCTTAAATGGGACACCTGGTAACCTATAAGTTACTCCTATGGCAGGCCTTAACAATCCTGAAGGCAGAGTGCTTGGTTCCATGTGAGATGGTGCTCTGGCATGAGCTGAGCCTGTCTGCAGTGGTCGGAACAACTTCCTTCTACTGTTTCCAGATATCGTCATACCATATACTCTTAAGTGCATTGTGAACCTCGCGGTTAAATGCTATCTTTGGTTTGGCTTTATCAAAACATGTCGAGTAAGGTGTCATATGAATTGGGATACTATTCCCTCGCCAATTCTGGCGACGGGGTTAGCATTCCACCCTTCTAGAGGGACACGACATGTACAGTACCTGAAACCCGGGTAAAATCAGACATAGCCTCAGCTCCACAAAATGGATGCTGCCACCACAGACACAAGTCTGCCCTCCTGCTGCTGGGAGTCCTTCCAGCTTGGGAGGTGTGGACAAAGGGTTTCCTGCCAGGGGAGGTGCGTGCACCACCCCAGACAGGATTTTGTGTATTGGTCAGGTAGGGCTTGAAAGAAACCAGACATGCCTGTGGCTCACAAGGAGCCTCGGTGCATATGCCAGTTCAAACCGGTCCTGGGGCACACCAGTCCCGGGCCTGGGGCGAGCTAGACAAAGGATTGGGGGTGTAACCACCCCCCTTCCTGGTCCCACCCATAGGGAGGGACCTAGCAGGTAGTCCGGCCCCTAGAATCCGCTTAAAGGTAGGAGCTGTGTCCTAAGACTTCAGACATCCTGGAATCAACTTAACACTAAGAAGAAGACGGGAACTTCGACGCTCTGCTGCACAGAGGACTGAAGCCAATCTCCCCTGTGGTCAGGAGTGACCACCTTGCTAACGCAAGCACCATCCAGCGAATCAACGTCTGCTTTGCCGCCGCCTCCCGCCGGAGCCCGAGCCCAGAGACTGACAAGACCTGGACCTCCAGACCTCTCACCGCCCGATCCACAGTCCCTGAAAAGAGGAGACCCGTGGAGGCACCGAGACACGTGGAGCCAGCCATCTTGGAACGACTACGACAAGCTGACAAGTGCAACAACCGAGGCTCCCTCCAAGTTGTGCTTTGGGATCTGAGAAGCCCAACACCCGAGCAGCATCTGCACCAAAGGTGAGCCCTCCAGCATCTCCACGATCTGCGTGGGGCCCTTCTGCATTTTGCCACTCGACGCGCCTAACCGGTTGCTGGCCCGCTGGCTAGTAGCCATCTTGGCGACGAACTCTATGAAATACACCGCTGGTCTGGTTGCTCCCGACTGGCCCTTGCTCCCCTCCAAAGGAGCAGTCCTTCTGACCTTGCTGGTCAGAACCATCAGCTTATTTCATCTCCTACAACAATTGCTTTTGCCAAGGCTTGTTTGCTTCAATCAAGTCGCCGACACCGCCGACAGCGAGAGCCTGCGTGGGACAGCTTGTGAACCGACTCCTGGACGTCGTCGACCTCCAGGGACCACGTGGCTGCAGAGACAAGCTACATCTTTCTTCCTGTTTGCACCCGACATCGCCTGGTACCCACCTGGTGCCACTGGCTAGTGACTGTGAACACTGTCCCCTCTGCTTACAGGTCTTCAACATCTCCGATCCACTCTTGGATCCACTGCATCTCTCCCGGACCGACCGCCTGCAGCATCTTTTTCTTCAGGCTCCACGGAACAGATAGAAGAAACCCGACGCACTTCGAGGCCTATGCACCCGCTTCCTGTGGGTGAGGTAAAGCTGGCACACCTGTGCCCAAGTGTAGTATTACATCTCTAGTGCCTGTGTTCCAAATCTTGAGTTCCTAGTCCATCCGGAAGATCCTCTTTGCAGTAACTTTGTACTTTTTACGCACCCATTGAAACCTATGGGAGCACGCGTGTGACTATTTGCTCTGCACACGCCACCCGTGGACCTCCTGGTCACTAACTGACGTTAGCTCCTTGTAGGCCCAGCGATTCTAGAGGCCCTAGGCCTTTTCCCTTTTCTGTTCGTGGTACTTATACCACTATTTTAGTATATGGTTTGAGCGGCCACCAGGGCCTATCCATATAAAGTGCAACTTCTGTGTATTCTACTGTAATCTTGTTTGACGATTTGTGCTCCTGTGCTCATAAAGAGACTAGGGGTTACTTTGAGAAATAAATACATATATATTTTGAATATATATCTGTGTGGTGTCCTTTCATTGGTATAAAAGGGAGTTACATTTGGTAAAACAGCTGGTTTAACACGCTTCACGAGTTTAGCCTCAAAGACTGCTTAGCCTACGCTACCACTAGGGCAGCTAGTCCGAAAAGGTTGACTTACAACCACACCATAAGGGTTGCTTGGCATGGTACAAGGTGATCACTTTAACTAGTGAGCATCATATACCAGGCCAACTTCTCACAGAGTGACTTATAGGTTAACATGTGTCCCATTTAAGGTTAGGTATAGGTATACTACACCTAAGTAAGAGGTGGTTTCACCAACTTACCCCAGCTGAGTGATCAGCCAGTTGTGTCAAATTTGTTAGGCCAGGCCAGGGGTGGCACAATACATGCTTCAGCCCCTGGTAGGCCTTAGATACACCAATGCCCTGGGTACCTAGTGTACACTGGTACAGGGGCTCACAGGGTGATCTAGTTCCAATTGGTTATGCACCTAGAGTGCATGGTGTAAATTTAGTAGAGAGAACAGCAGGCTGGGGGTCTGATTGGCAGGCCCACAGCCTCAATATGTCAAAAACCAGTGAAGCAAAAAGGAAAAATTTGGGGTGACCATAGGATAGCAGACCCTACTCTCCTACAGGAAACCTAGCAAACCTGTATATTTTTGAAAACTAGACACCCAGGGGAATCTAGGATGGGGTGACTTGAGGGCCTCCCACCAGGGTCTGTTCCCCAAAGACCTACGAGAAAAATGGTACCTCACTTGTGCGGGTCGCCTAGTGCCCGCGACAGGAAACGGCGCAAAATGCACCGTGGTCACACCTCAATATGCAGTGAAAAATGACCCTTTTTTGGCAAAGTGCCTAGCTGCAGTTTTTGAACCCTAGCTCTGCCGGCACCTAAGGAAACCTAGCAAACCTATATATTTTTGAAAACTAGACACCCAGGGGAATCTAGGATGGGGTGACTTGAGGGCCTCCCACTAGGGTCTGTTACCCAGAATCCCTTGCAAACATAATAAATTGACAAAAAAAACCCTTTTTTCCCACATTTCTGTGATGGAAAGTTCTGGAATCTGCGTGGATGCACAAATTTCCACCCACCCCGCCTTCCCCAAAGACCTACGAGAAAAATGGTACCTCACTTGTGCGGGGCGGCCTAGTGCCCACGACAGGATACGGCGCAAAACGCAACGTGGTCACACCTCAATTTTGCAGTGAAAAATGACCCTTTATTGGCAAAGTGCCTAGCTGTAGTTTTTTAACCCAGCTCTGCCGGCACCTAGGGAAACCTAGAAAAACTATATATTTTTGAAATCTAGACACCCAGGGGAATCCAGGATGGGGTGACTTGAGTGCCTCCCACCAGGGTCTGTTACCCAGAATCCCTTGCAAACCTAAAAATTGACCAAAAAAACACATTTTCCCCACATTTCTGTGATGGAAAGTTCTGGAATCTGCGTGGATGCACAAATTTCCACCCACCCCGCGTTCCCCAAAGTCCTACGAGAAAAATGGTACCTCACTTGTGCGGGGCGGCCTAGTGCCTGCGACAGGAAACGGCGCAAAACGCAACGTGGCCACACCTCAATTTTGCAGTGAAAAATGACCCTTTTTTGGCAAAGTGACTAGCTGTAGATTTTGAACCCTAGCTCTGACGGCACCTAGGGAAACCTAGCAAAACTATATATTTATGAAAACTAGACACCCAGGGGAATCCAGGATGGGGTGACTTGAGTGCCTCCCACTAGGGTCTGTTACCCAGAATCCCTTGCAAACGTAAACAATGGACAAAAAAAACAAATTTTCCCCACATTTCTGTGATGTAAAGTTCTGAATCTGCGTGGATGCACAAATTTCCACCCACCCCGCATTCCCCAAAGACCTACGAGAAAAATGGTACCTCACTTGTGCGGGGCGGCCTAGTACCCACGACAGGATACGGCGCAAAACGCAACGTGGTCACACCTCAATTTTGCAGTGAAAAATGAACCTTTATTGGCAAAGTGCCTAGCTGTAGTTTTTTAACCCTAGCTCTGCCGGCACCTAGGGAAAACTAGAAAACCTATATATTTTTGAAAACTAGACACCCAGGGGAATCCAGGATGGGGTGACTTGAGTGCCTCCCACCAGGGTCTGTTACCCAGAATCCCTTGCAAACTTAAAAAATTGACAAAAAACCCACATTTTCCCCACATTTCTGTGATGGAAAGTTCTGGAATCTGCGTGGATGCACAAATTTCCAACCACCCCACGTTCCCCAAAGTCCTACGAGAAAAATGGTACCTCACTTGTGCGGGGCGGCCTAGTGCCTGCGACAGGAAATGGCGCAAAACGCAACGTGGTCACACCTCAATTTTGCAGTAAAAAATGTCCCTTTTTGCCAAAGTGACTAGCTGTAGATTTTGAACCCTAGCTCTGATGGCACCTAGGGAAACCTAGCAAACCTATATATTTTTGAAAACTAGATCCCCAGGGGAATCCAGGATGGGGTGACTTGAGTGCCTCCCACCAGGGTCTGTTACCGAGAATCCCTTGCAAACGTAAACAATGGACAAAAAAAACAAATTTTCCCCACATTTCTGTGATGGAAAGTTCTGGAATCTGCGTGGATCCACAAATTTCCACCCACCCCGCGTTCCCCAAAGTCCTACGAAAAAAATTGTACCTCACTTGTGCGGGTCGCCTAGTGCCCGCGACAGGAAACGGCGTGAAACGCAACATGCTCACACCTCAATTTTGCAGTGAAAAATGACACTTTTTTGGCAAAGTGCCTAGCTGTAGTTTTTGAACGCTAGCTCTGCTGGCACCTAGGGAAA
This sequence comes from Triturus cristatus, assembly GCF_964204655.1. Lineage (NCBI taxonomy): Eukaryota > Metazoa > Chordata > Amphibia > Caudata > Salamandridae > Triturus > Triturus cristatus. Next base: position 922,090 of record NW_028187382.1, read on the forward strand.
CCTAGCAAACCTATATATTTTTGAAAGCTAGACACCCAGGGGAATCCAGGATGTGGTGAGTTGAGTGCCTCCCACCAGGGTCTGTTACCCAGAATCCCTTGCAAACCTAAAAAATTGACTAAGAAAAACACATTTTACCCACATTTCTGTGATGGAAAGTTCTGGAATCTGCGTGGATGCACAAATTTCCACCCACCCCGCTTTCCCCAAAGTCCTACAAGAAAAATGGTACCTCACTTGTGTGGGGCAGCCTAGTGCCCGTGACAGGAAACGGGGCAAAACGCAACCTGGTCACACTTCAATTTTGCAGTGAAAAATGACCCTTTTTTGGCAAAGTGACTAGCTGTAGTTTTTTAACCCTAGCTCTGCCGGCACCAAGGGAAACCTAGGAAACCTATATATTTTTGAAAACTAGACACCCAGGGGAATCCAGGATGGGGTGACTTGAGTGCATCCCACCAGGGTTTGTTACCCAGAATCCCTTGCAAACCTAAGAAATTGACAAAAAAACTAATTTTCCCCACATTCCTGTGATGGAAAGTTCTGGAATCTGCGTGGATCCACAAATTTCCACCCTCCCCGCGTTCCCCAAAGTCCTATGAGAACAATGGTACCTCACTTGTGCGGGTCGGCCTAGTGCCCGCGACAGAAAACAGCGCAAAACGCAACGTGGTCACACCTCAACTTTGCAGTGAAAAATGACCCTTTTTTGGCAAAGTGACAAGCTGTAGTTTTTTAACCCTAGCTCTGCCGGCACCTAGGGAAACCTAGAAAACCTATATATTTTTGAAAACTAGACACCCAGGGGAATCCAGGATGGGGTGACTTGCGTGCCTCGCACCAGGGTCTGTTACCCAGAATCCCTTGCAAACCTAAAAAATTGACAAAAAAACACATTTACCCCACATTTCTGTGATGGAAAGTACTGGAATCTGCGTGGATCTACAAATTTCCACCCACCCCACGTTCCCCAAAGTCCTATGAGAAAATTGGTACCTCACTTGTGCGGGTCGGCCTAGTGCCCGCGACAGGAAACGGTGCAAAACGCAAACGTGGTCACACCTCAATTTTGCAGTGAAAAATGACCCTTTTTTGGCAAAGGGACTAGCTGTAGTTTTTTAACCCTAGCTCTGCCGGCACCTAGGGAAACCTAGCAAACCTATATATTTTTGTAAACTAGACACCCAGGGGAATCCAGGATGGGGTGACTTGAGTGCCTCCCACCAGGGTCTGTTACCCAGAATCCCTTACACACATAAAAAATTGACAAAAAAACACATTTGCCCCACATTTCTGTGATGGAAAGTTATGGAATCTGCGTGGATGCACAAATTTCCACCCACCCCGCGTTCCCCAAAGACCTACGAGAAAAATGGTACCTCACTTGTGCGGGGCGGCCTAGTGCCCGTGAAAGGAAACGGCGCAAAACGCAACGTGATCACACCTCAATTTTGCAGTGAAAAATGACCCTTTATTGGCAAAGTGCCTAGCTGTAGTTTTTTAACCCTAGCTCTGCCGGCACCTAGGGAAACCTAGAAAACCTATATATTTTTGAAAACTAGACACCCAGGGGAATCCAGGATGGGGTGACTTGAGTGCCTCCCAACAGGGTCTGTTACCCAGAATCCCTTGCAAACCTAAACAATTGACAAAAAAACATATTTTCCCCACATTTCTGTGATGGAAACTTCTGGAATCTGCGTGGATACACAAATTTCCACCCACCCCGCGTTCCCCAAAGTCCTACGAGAAAAATGGTACCTCGCTTGTGCGGAGCGGCCTAGTGCCCGCGACAGGGAACGGTGCAAAACGCAACGTGGTCACACCTCAATTTTGCAGTGAAAAATGACCCTTTTTTGGCGAAGTGCCTAGCTGTAGTTTTTGAACCCTAGCTCTGCCGGCACATAGGAAAACCTAGCAAACCTATATATTTTTTAAAACTAGACACCCAGGGGAATCCAGGATGGGGTGACGTGAGTGCCTCCCACCAGAGTCTGTTACCCAGAATCCCTTGCAAACCTAAACAATTGACAAAAAAACACATTTTCCCCACATTTCTGTGATGGAAAGTTCTGGAATCTGCGTGGATCCACAAATTTCCACCCACCCCGCGTTCCCCAAAGTCCTATGAGAAAAATGGTACCTCACTTGTGCGGGTCGGCCTAGTGCCCGCGACAGGAAACAGCGCAAAACGCAACGTGGTCACACCTCAATTTTGCGGTCAAAAATGACCCTTTTTTGGCAAAGTGACTACTTTTAGTTTTTTAACCCTAGCTCTGCCGGCACCCAGGGAAACCTAGCAAACCTATATATTTTTGAAAACTAGACACCGAGGGGAATCCAGGATGGGGTGGCTTGAGTGCCTCCCACCAGGGTCTGTTACCCAGAATCCCTTGCAAACCTCAAAAATTGACAAAAAAACACATTTTCCCCACATTTCTGTGATGGAAAGTTCTGGAATCTGCGTGGCTCTACAAATTTCCACCCACCCCGCGTTCCCCAAAGTCCTATGAGAAAAATGGTACCTCACTTGTGCGGGTCGGCCTAGTGCCCGCTAAAGGAAACGGCGCAAAACGCAACGTGGTCACACCTCAATTTTGCAGTGAAAAATGACAATTTTTTGGCAAAGTGACTAGCTGTAGTTTTTTAACCCTAGCTCTTCCGGCATCTAGGGAAACCTAGCAAAACTATATATTTTTGAAAACTAGACACCCAGAGGAATCCAGTATGGTGTGACTTGAGTGCCTCCCTCCAGGGTCTGTTACCCAGAATCCCTTGCAAACCTAAAAAATTGAAAAAAAACCCACATTTTCCCCACATTTCTGTGATGGAAAGTTCTGGAATCTGTGTGGATGCACAAATTTCCACCGACCCCGCATTCCCCAAAGACCTACGAGAAAAATGGTACCTCACTTGTGCGGGGCGGCCTAGTGCTCGCGAAAGGAAACGGCGCAAAACGCAACGTGGTCACACCTCAATTTTGCAGTGAAAAATGACCCTTTTTTGGCAAAGTGCCTAGCTGTAGTTTTTTAACCCTAGCTCTGCCGGCACCTAGGGAAACCTAGAAAACCTATATATTTTTGAAAACTAGACACCCAGGGGAATCCAGGATGGGAGGACTTGAGTGCCTCCCACCAGGGTCTGTTACCCAGAATCCCCTGCAAACCTAAAAAATTGACAAAAAAAACACATTTTCCCCACATTTCTGTGATGGAAAGTTCTGGAATCTGTGTGGATGCACAAATTTCCACCCACCCTGCGTTCCCCAAAGTCCTACAAGAAAAATGGTACCTCACTTGTGCGGGTCGCCTAGTGCCCGCGACAGGAAACGGCACAAAACGCAACGTGGTCACACCTCAATTTTGCAGTGAAAAATGAACCTTTTTTGGCAAAGTGCCTAGCTGTAGTTTTTGAACCCTAGCTCTGCCGGCACCTAGGGAAACCTAGCAAACCTATATATTTTTGAAAACTAGACATCCAGGGGAATCCAGGATGGGGTGACGTGAGTGCCTCCCACCAGAGTCTGTTACCCAGAATCCCTTGCAAACCTAAACAATTGACAAAAAAACAAATTTTCCCCACATTTCTGTGATGGAAAGTTCTGGAATCTGCGTGGATCCACAAATTTCCACGCACCCCGCGTTCCCCAAAGTCCTATGAGAAAAATGGTACCTCACTTGTGCGGGTCGGCCTAGTGCCCGCGACAGGAAACAGCGCAAAACGCAACGTGGTCACACCTCAATTTTGCAGTGAAAAATGACCCTTTTTTGGCAAAGTGCCTAGCTGTAGTTTTTGAACCCTAGCTCTGCCGGCACCTAGGGAAATGTAGGAGAGTAGGGTCTGCTATCCTATGGTCACCCCAAATTTTTGCTTTTTGCTTCACTGGTTTTTGACATATTGAGGCTGTGGGCCTGCCAATCAGACCCCCAGCCTGCTGTTCTCTCTACTAAATTAAAACTATGCACCCTAGGTGCATAACCAATTGGAAGTGGATCACCCTGTCAGCCCCTGTACCAGTGTACACTAGGTACCCAGGGCATTGGTGTACCCAAGGCCTGCCAAGGGCTGCAGCATGTATTATGCCACCCCAGGCTTGGCCTAACAATTTGACACAACTGGCTGATCACTCAGCTGGGGTAAGTTGGTGTAATCACCTCTTACTTAGGTGTAGTATACCTATACCTAACCTTAAATGGGACACCTGGTAACCTATAAGTCACTCCTATGGCAGGCCTTAACAATCCTGAAGGCAGAGTGCTTGGTTCCATGTGAGATGGTGCTCTGGCATGAGCTGAGCCTGTCTGCAGTGGTCGGAACAACTTCCTTCTACTGTTTCCAGATATCGTCATACCATATACTCTTAAGTGCATTATGAACCTCGCGGTTAAATGCTATCTTTGGTTTGGCTTTATCAAAACATGTCGAGTAAGGTGTCATACGAATTGGAATACTAACCCCTCGCCAATTCTGGCGACGGGGTTAGCATTCCACCCTTCTAGAGGGACACGACATGTACAGTACCTGAAACCCGGGTAAAATCAGACATAGCCTCAGCTCCACAAAATGGATGCTGCCACCACAGACACAAGTCTGCCCTCCTGCTGCTGGGAGTCCTTCCAGCTTGGGAGGTGTGGACAAAGGGTTTCCTGCCAGGGGAGGTGCGTGCACCACCCCAGACAGGATTTTGTGTATTGGTCAGGTAGGGCTTGAAAGAAACCAGACATGCCTGTGGCTCACAAGGAGCCTCGGTGCATATGCCAGTTCAAACCGGTCCTGGGGCACACCAGTCCCGGGCCTGGGGCGAGCTGGACAAAGGATTGGGGGTGTAACCACCCCCCTTCCTGGTCCCACCCATAGGGAGGGACCTAGCAGGTAGTCCGGCCCCTAGAATCCGAATAAAGGTAGGAGCTGTGTCCTAAGACTTCAGACATCCTGGAATCAACTTAAAACTAAGAAGAAGACGGGAACTTCGACATTCTGCTGCACAGAAGACTGAAGAAAATCTCCCCTGTGGTCAGGGAGTGACCACCTTGCTAACGCAAGCACCATCCAGCGAATCAACGTCTGCTTTGCCGCCGCCTCCCGCCGGAGCCCGAGCCCAGAGACTGACAAGACCTGGACCTCCAGACCTCTCACCGCCCGATCCACAGTCCCTGCAAAGAGGAGACCCGTGGAGGCACAGAGACACGTGGAGCCAGCCATCTTGAAACGACTACGACAAGCTGACCAGTGCAACAACCGAGGCTCCCTCCAAGTTGTGCTTTGGGTCCTGAGAAGCCCAACCCTCGAGCAGCATCTGCACCAAAGGTGAGCCCTCCAGCATCTCCACGATCTGCGTGGGGCCCTTCTGCATTTTGCCACTCGACGCGCCTAACCGGTTGCTGGCCCGCTGGCTAGTGGCCATCTTGGCGACGAAATCTACGACAAACACCGCTGGTCTGGTTACTCCAGACTGGCCCTTGCTCCCCTCCAAAGGAGCAGTTCCTCTGACCTTGCTGGTCAGAACCATCAGCTTAAACTCCTTGCCTACAACAATTACTTTTGCCAAGGCTTGTTTGCTTCGATCAAGTCGCCGACACCGCCGACAGCGAGAGCCTGCGTGGGACAGCTCGTGACTCAACTCCTGGACGTCGTCGACCTTCAGGGACCACGTGGCTGCAGAGTCAAGCTACACCTTCCTTCCTGTTTGCACCCGACATCGCCTGGTACCCACCTGGTGCCACGCTGGTCACTGGCTAGTGACTGTGAACACTGTCCCCTCTGCTTACAGGTCTTCAACATCTCCGATCCACTCTTGGATCCACTGCATCTCTCCCGGACCGACCGCCTGCAGCATCTTTGTCTTCAAGCTCCACGGAACAGATAGAAGAAACCCGACGCACTTCGAGGCCTATGCACCCGCTTCCTGTGGGTGAGGTAAAGCTGGCACACCTGTGCCCAAGTGTAGTATTACATCTCTAGTGCCTGTGTTCCAAATCTTAAGTTCCTAGTCAACCCGGAAGATCTCCTTTGCAGTAACTTTGTACTTTTTACGCACCCATTGAAACCTATGGGAGCACGCGTGTGACTATTTGCTCTGCACACGCCACCCGTGGACCTCCTGGTCACTAACTGACGTTAGCTCCTTGTAGGCCCAGCGATTCTAGAGGCCCTAGGCCTTTTTCCTTTCCTGTTCGTGGTACTTATACCACTATTTTAGTATATGGTTTGAGTGGCCACCAGGGCCTATCCATATAACGTGCAACTTCTGTGTATTCTGTGATAATCTTGTTTGACGATTTGTGCTCCTGTGCTCATAAAGAGACTAGGGGTTACTTTGAGAAATAAATACATATATATTTTGAATATATATCTGTGTGGTGTCCTTTCATTGGTATAAAAGGGGGTTACTATTGGTAAAACAGCTTGCTTAACACGCATCACGAGTTTAGCCTCAAAGACTGCTTAGCCTACGCTACCACTAGGGCAGCTAGTCCAAAAAGGTTGACTTACAACCACACCATAAGGGTTGCTTGGCATGGTACAAGGTGGTCACTAGAACTAGTGAACAGCATATACCAGGCCAACTTCTCACATTGGTGAGCAGCGGTTGGATTTGAGCTTGCTGTGTTTTACCATTGTAATCTCTTGGTTACCAATTGAAAGATCACATAGGTACCTGTAGGTACATATAAAACAAGATTAGATATACTTAAGTTCTACTGAACTTAGTTGTTGTAGAGCAAAGGGAGTAGCACACCCTGACTACAACTACTAGATAGGTTTAGTAGGTAAACCCAAGTGTAGGTAGATTGCAACACATCCACCCACACTTAAGAGCAATGGCTGGGGCAGAGGGGTCCACTGTACCCATCTCTGTTGAGAGTGACCCCCCGAGGGCACCATCCATCTTTGCTACCCTTAATCAGAATGAGCTCAGGCAGTTGGCAACTCTTAGAGGCCTTAAACAGCCCAAGAACCCTACCTCTGCTGTGCTCAGAGCACTCTTGCAAGAAGATGAGAATCAAAGAGAGCTCAAGAGAGCTTCCCAGTTAGCCCCCTTAGGGACAGGAACAGGAGGCCCCCCTTCTGAAGATGCCACTGAGGTACCCCTTTCCAATAGCCATCCCTTAGATGAAAACCATACTACAGAGGAGGAAAGTGAGGGGGATACAGACAGTGGTGAGGATGAAGGGAGAACTAGCCCAGTGCCAAGTGTTATACTTGGCCCAGCTAAACCAAGGCTATTGGGGACTGACAGTGGGTTCACCCCACTGGATCTCCCCAGTGGACTTAACACAGGGCTTGGAAGGCAAAGGAATCGCTCAGGTGACTCCAATGCTTCCCATGGCTCTAGAGGCTCTCAAGGTCACTCCAGGAGAAGGATGACCACCCCTCAGAGGAGGGAACATGAGGCCAAGATGCAAGAAGCCCAGCTGAGGATCAGGAAGCAGGAGCTAGAAGTAGCCCTGATGGAAGAGAAACTGAGCAAGGCTAGACAGCATAAAGAGAGTGGGTCTATACCCACTGGTGGCAGCATTGTCCCTAAGGACAAAGATAGGGTTTTCGATAATAGAAACCTGTCTAAGGTTGTGCCCCCCTACAAAAGTGGGGATGACATCCACAAGTGGATAACTGCTCTTGAGAGAGCCTGCAAAGTACAGCAGGTTCCTGAAGACCAGTGGGCAGCAATCCTCTGGCTCTCCTTTGAGGGAAGAGGCAGAGACAGACTCCTCACTGTTAGAGAAGAGGATGTCAGAAACTACAGAGTCCTGAAGAGTGTTCTAGTTGATGGGTTAGGCTTAACCACTGAGCAGTACAGGTTAATGTTCAGAGACACCCAAAAGACACAGACTCAGGACTGGTCTGAATACATTGAATGTGCCACTAAGGCTTTGGAGGGTTGGTTGCTGGGAAGTAAGGTATCTGATTTTACAGGATTGTATAATTTGATGATGAGAGAACAGATTTTAAATAACTGTCAAAACCAGCAACTGCATCAACACTTGGTTGACTCTGATCTGACCTCTCCCCAAGAATTGGGAAAGAAGGCAGACAAATGGGTCAGAACCAGGGTTAAGCAAAAGAACCAGAACCAGGGCCAAGGGGGTGATCAGAAGAAAACAGACCAAAAGGGTGGAGATCAGAAATCTAAAGACCAGAAGTCTTCAACAGGGCCCCAAACTACTGCTAAGGAGGGTGGGTCCCAACAACAGTCCAAAAAGAAGAAAGAAGGTCAAAAGAAACCCTGGTGCAATCATTGCAAAAATACAACTCACTGGACTAGTGATTGCAAAAAGGGTGGAGCCCCCAACACTGTTGCCCCTAAGGCACCTGCTCCCAGTACTACTGTTAGCAGTGTTGGTCCCCAGACAAAGGGTGTAGTGGGAATCACTATGGGAACTGAAGGAGATTCTGACTTAGACAGAACCCTGACACAGGCAGTCTTGATCTGTGATGGGGACATTGATTTGTCCCTGACTGTGAGCCCCAGTAACCTGGGCAAGTACAGACAGACTCCTTTAATTAATGACAAAGTGGCTCAAGCCTACAGGGACACATGTGCCAGTGTCACTATGGTGACACCAGGCTTTGTGGACCCTGGACAGTACATACCAGGTGAGAACTACCTGGTGACCAATGCCAGCAATGCCACTACTTCACATAGTGTGGCAGTTGTTAACTTCTCATGGGGAGGGGTAACTGGCCTCAAAAGGGTTGTGGTTAGTGCAGACCTCCCAGTAGAATGTTTGTTGGGCAATGACCTAGAGAGTTCTCTATGGTCAGAAGTGGAGTACAGGACTCATGCAGAGATGTTAGGTATATCATCACATGTCCTTGCTGTGACCAGGTCACAGGCCAAAAAGTGCCTCACTGAACCACAGGTCTTGGATCCTGGAACAATGGACCAAGCACCTACCAAGAAGAAGAACAGGAGGGTCAAGGCTGTGCCTTCCCCCCTGCCTCAGAGTGATGATCAGCCTTCCCAGGAAGCTGATCTAGAGGACCCTGAAGGAACTGTCCCTGAAGAGCTTGAACCTGACCAGGTTGAGTTTCTGGGGACAGGGGGACCTTCAAGGGCTGACTTGAGGCAGGCTCAGTTATCCTGTCCCTCTCTTGAACCCCTCAGACAGCTGGCTGCTGCTGAGGCTGCTGGGAATGCTCAAGGTACCCATAAAGTGTATTGGGATGAAGGGCTCCTTTATTCAGAGGCTAGAGACCCCAAGCCTGGTGCAACCAGGAGGTTGGTTATACCTCTGCAATTTAGGGGCTTCCTTCTTACCTTGGCCCATGATATTCCTTTAGCAGGACACCTAGGCCAGAACAAGACCTGGGACAGACTTGTCCCTCACTTTCACTGGCCTCATATGAATGAAGATACAAAGGAGTTTTGTCGCTCCTGTGTTACCTGCCAAGCCAGTGGCAAATCAGGTGGCACAACAAAGGCCCCCCTGATACCACTACCTGTGGTGGGGGTTCCCTTTGAAAGAGTGGGAATAGACATAGTGGGTCCCATGGATCCTCCCACTGCATCTGGGCACAGATTTATACTGGTGGTAGTGGATCATGCCACCAGGTATCCAGAGGCAATTCCCCTTAGGACCACTACAGCTCCTGTTGTGGCCAGGGCCCTGCTGGGAGTATTCTCCAGAGTGGGGTTTCCTAAGGAGGTAGTATCTGACAGAGGTACCAACTTTATGTCAGGATACTTAACAGCTATGTGGAAGGAATGTGGTGTCAACTACAAGTTCACCACCCCTTATCACCCACAATGCAATGGGCTTGTTGAGAGATTCAACAAGACCCTAAAGGGTATGATCAAAGGATTACCTGAAAAGCTCAGGCGAAGATGGGACATCCTTCTACCCTGCCTTCTGTTTGCTTACAGAGAGGTCCCACAAAAAGGAGTTGGCTACAGCCCCTTTGAATTGTTGTTTGGGCACCCTGTGAGAGGCCCACTGTGTTTGGTGAAGGAAGGCTGGGAGTTACCTCTCAAAAAGCCTAAGCTAGACATTGTGGACTATGTACTTGGTCTCCGCTCCAGGATGGCTGAGTATATGGAGAAGGCATCCAAAAACCTTGAGGCAAGCCAGGCCTTACAGAAAGCTTGGCATGACCAAAAGGCTGTCTTGGTTGAGTTTCAGCCAGGACAGAAGGTATGGGTGTTGGAGCCAGTGGCCCCAGCAGCACTCCAAGACAAATGGTCTGGACCCCATACAATCCTGGAAAAGAAGGGAGAGGTCACCTACTTGGTCGACCTAGGAACTCCCAGGAGTCCCCACAGGGTACTCCATGTTAACAGGCTTAAAGCATATGTTGACAGGGCAGACATGGGCTTGCTCATGGCTACAGATGAGGGACAGGAGGAAGAGAGTGACCCTCTCCCAGACCTGTTGTCTCAGAACCCTGAAGATGGCTCAGTTGAAGGAGTGACCCTTGGAGGCAACCTCACTGCCCATCAGCAGACTGAATGTAGACAGGTTCTACAATCATTTTCACATATGTTTTCCTTGATACCTAGCCAAACTGACTGGTGTACCCATGTTGTGGACACTGGTGACAGTCTGCCTGTAAAGAACAAACTTTACAGACAACCTGACCACGTCAGGGACTGTATAAAGGCTGAGGTACATAAAATGCTGGAATTAGGTGTCATTGAACCCTCAGAGAGCCCCTGGGCTAGCCCAGTGGTTCTGGTCCCCAAACCTCACACCAAAGATGGCAAGAAAGAGATGAGGTTCTGTGTGGATTACAGAGGACTCAATGCTGTCACCAGGACAGATGCACACCCTATTCCAAGGGCAGATGAGCTCATAGACAAACTAGCTTCTGCAAAGTTTTTGAGCACATTTGACTTAACAGCTGGCTATTGGCAAATCAGATTAGCTGAGGAGTCTAAGGCCAAAACAGCATTCTCAACCCCAGGTGGGCACTACCAGTTTGTGGTGATGCCCTTTGGTCTGAAGAATGCACCTGCCACCTTCCAAAGGCTGGTGAACCAAGTCCTTACTGGGTTGGATGACTTTTGCGCAGCATATCTTGATGACATTGCTGTCTTTAGCTCCACCTGGGAGGATCACCTGATCCACCTGAAGAAGGCTCTTGAGGCTCTGCAGAGGGCAGGCCTCACTATCAAGGCTACTAAGTGCCAGATAGGGCAGAGTAAGGTTGTATATTTGGGCCATCTTGTAGGTGGAGGCCAAGTTCAACCACTGGAGAGTAAGATACAATCCATCAAGGACTGGTCCCCTCCAACCACCCAGACTCAAGTTCGAGCTTTCTTGGGCTTGACTGGGTACTACAGGAAGTTTGTTAAGAACTATGGGTCCATTGTGACTCCTCTTAATGATCTGACATCCAAGAAGATGCCCAAAAAGGTTCAGTGGACAGTAAGCTGTCAAAAGGCATTTGATGACCTGAAGGAGGCCATGTGCTCTGCACCTATCCTGAAAAGTCCTGACTACTCCAAAGAGTTTATTGTCCAAACAGATGCTTCTGAGTTGGGTGTGGGAGCTGTGCTGTCACAACTTAATGTAGATGGTCAAGACCAACCCATTGCTTTTATTAGCAGAAGGTTGACCCCCAGAGAGAAGAATTGGTCAGCTATTGAGAGGGAGGCCTTTGCTGTGGTGTGGGCCCTGAAGAAGCTGAGGCCATACTTGTTTGGCACTCACTTCAAGATTCAGACCGACCATAAGCCCCTCTTGTGGCTAAATCAGATGAAGGGTGAAAACCCCAAACTGCTTAGGTGGTCCATTTCCCTACAGGGGATGGACTTTACAGTGGAGCACCGGCCAGGTACTGACCATGGGAATGCAGATGGTCTCTCCAGGTACTTCCACTTAGGACATGAAGACGAGACTGGTCAAGGCTAGTTTAATGTCCCAGCGTTTGGGGGGGGGTTGTGTAGGAGAGTAGGGTCTGCTATCCTATGGTCACCCCAAATTTTTGCTTTTTGCTTCACTGGTTTTTGACATATTGAGGCTGTGGGCCTGCCAATCAGACCCCCAGCCTGCTGTTCTCTCTACTAAATTAAAACTATGCACCCTAGGTGCATAACCAATTGGAAGTGGATCACCCTGTCAGCCCCTGTACCAGTGTACACTAGGTACCCAGGGCATTGGTGTACCCAAGGCCTGCCAAGGGCTGCAGCATGTATTATGCCACCCCAGGCTTGGCCTAACAATTTGACACAACTGGCTGATCACTCAGCTGGGGTAAGTTGGTGTAATCACCTCTTACTTAGGTGTAGTATACCTATACCTAACCTTAAATGGGACACCTGGTAACCTATAAGTCACTCCTATGGCAGGCCTTAACAATCCTGAAGGCAGAGTGCTTGGTTCCATGTGAGATGGTGCTCTGGCATGAGCTGAGCCTGTCTGCAGTGGTCGGAACAACTTCCTTCTACTGTTTCCAGATATCGTCATACCATATACTCTTAAGTGCATTATGAACCTCGCGGTTAAATGCTATCTTTGGTTTGGCTTTATCAAAACATGTCGAGTAAGGTGTCATACGAATTGGAATACTAACCCCTCGCCAATTCTGGCGACGGGGTTAGCATTCCACCCTTCTAGAGGGACACGACATGTACAGTACCTGAAACCCGGGTAAAATCAGACATAGCCTCAGCTCCACAAAATGGATGCTGCCACCACAGACACAAGTCTGCCCTCCTGCTGCTGGGAGTCCTTCCAGCTTGGGAGGTGTGGACAAAGGGTTTCCTGCCAGGGGAGGTGCGTGCACCACCCCAGACAGGATTTTGTGTATTGGTCAGGTAGGGCTTGAAAGAAACCAGACATGCCTGTGGCTCACAAGGAGCCTCGGTGCATATGCCAGTTCAAACCGGTCCTGGGGCACACCAGTCCCGGGCCTGGGGCGAGCTGGACAAAGGATTGGGGGTGTAACCACCCCCCTTCCTGGTCCCACCCATAGGGAGGGACCTAGCAGGTAGTCCGGCCCCTAGAATCCGAATAAAGGTAGGAGCTGTGTCCTAAGACTTCAGACATCCTGGAATCAACTTAAAACTAAGAAGAAGACAGGAACTTCGACATTCTGCTGCACAGAAGACTGAAGAAAATCTCCCCTGTGGTCAGGGAGTGACCACCTTGCTAACGCAAGCACCATCCAGCGAATCAACGTCTGCTTTGCCGCCGCCTCCCGCCGGAGCCCGAGCCCAGAGACTGACAAGACCTGGACCTCCAGACCTCTCACCGCCCGATCCACAGTCCCTGCAAAGAGGAGACCCGTGGAGGCACCGAGACACGTGGAGCCAGCCATCTTGAAACGACTACGACAAGCTGACCAGTGCAACAACCGAGGCTCCCTCCAAGTTGTGCTTTGGGTCCTGAGAAGCCCAACCCTCGAGCAGCATCTGCACCAAAGGTGAGCCCTCCAGCATCTCCACGATCTGCGTGGGGCCCTTCTGCATTTTGCCACTCGACGCGCCTAACCGGTTGCTGGCCCGCTGGCTAGTGGCCATCTTGGCGACGAAATCTACGACAAACACCGCTGGTCTGGTTGCTCCAGACTGGCCCTTGCTCCCCTCCAAAGGAGCAGTTCCTCTGACCTTGCTGGTCAGAACCATCAGCTTAAACTCCTTGCCTACAACAATTGCTTTTGCCAAGGCTTGTTTGCTTCGATCAAGTCGCCGACACCGCCGACAGCGAGAGCCTGCGTGGGACAGCTCGTGACTCGACTCCTGGACGTCGTCGACCTTCAGGGACCACGTGGCTGCAGAGTCAAGCTACACCTTCCTTCCTGTTTGCACCCGACATCGCCTGGTACCCACCTGGTGCCACGCTGGTCACTGGCTAGTGACTGTGAACACTGTCCCCTCTGCTTACAGGTCTTCAACATCTCCGATCCACTCTTGGATCCACTGCATCTCTCCCGGACCGACCGCCTGCAGCATCTTTGTCTTCAAGCTCCACGGAACAGATAGAAGAAACCCGACGCACTTCGAGGCCTATGCACCCGCTTCCTGTGGGTGAGGTAAAGCTGGCACACCTGTGCCCAAGTGTAGTATTACATCTCTAGTGCCTGTGTTCCAAATCTTAAGTTCCTAGTCAACCCGGAAGATCTCCTTTGCAGTAACTTTGTACTTTTTACGCACCCATTGAAACCTATGGGAGCACGCGTGTGACTATTTGCTCTGCACACGCCACCCGTGGACCTCCTGGTCACTAACTGACGTTAGCTCCTTGTAGGCCCAGCGATTCTAGAGGCCCTAGGCCTTTTTCCTTTCCTGTTCGTGGTACTTATACCACTATTTTAGTATATGGTTTGAGTGGCCACCAGGGCCTATCCATATAACGTGCAACTTCTGTGTATTCTGTGATAATCTTGTTTGACGATTTGTGCTCCTGTGCTCATAAAGAGACTAGGGGTTACTTTGAGAAATAAATACATATATATTTTGAATATATATCTGTGTGGTGTCCTTTCATTGGTATAAAAGGGGGTTACTATTGGTAAAACAGCTTGCTTAACACGCATCACGAGTTTAGCCTCAAAGACTGCTTAGCCTACGCTACCACTAGGGCAGCTAGTCCAAAAAGGTTGACTTACAACCACACCATAAGGGTTGCTTGGCATGGTACAAGGTGGTCACTAGAACTAGTGAACAGCATATACCAGGCCAACTTCTCACAGGAAACCTAGCAAACCTATATATTTTTAAAAACTAGACACCCAGGGGAATCTAGGATGGGGTGACTTGAGTGCCTCCCACCAGGGTCTGTTACCCAGAATCCCTTGCAAACCTAATAAATTGACAAAAACAACACTTTTTCCCCACATTTCTGTGATGGAAAGTTCTGGAATCTGCGTGGATGCACAAATTTCCACCCACCCCGCGTTCCCCAAAGACCTACGAGAAAAATGGTACCTCACTTGTGCGGGGCGGCCTAGTGCCCGCGACAGGATACGGCGCAAAACGCAACGTGGTCACACCTCAATTTTGCAGTGAAAAATGACCCTTAATTGGCAAAGTGCCTAGCTGTAGTTTTTTAACCCTAGCTCTGCCGGCCCCTAGGGAAAACTAGAAAACCTATATATTTTTGAAAACTAGACACCCAGGGGAATCCAGGATGGGGTGACTTGAGTGCCTCCCACCAGGGTCTGTTACCCAGAATCCCTTGCAAACCTAAAAAATTGACAAAAAACCCACATTTTCCCCACATTTCTGTGATGGAAAGTTCTGGAATCTGCGTAGATGCACAAATTTCCAACCACCCCACGTTCCTCAAAGTCCTACTAGAAAAATGGTACCTCACTTGTGCGGGGCGGCCTAGTGCCTGCGACAGGAAACGGCGCAAAACACAACGTGATCACACCTCAATTTTGCAGTGAAAAATGACCCTTTTTGCCAAAGTGACTAGCTGTAGATTTTGAACCCTAGCTCTGACGGCACCTAGGGAAATGTGAGAAGTTGGCCTGGTATATGATGCTCACTAGTTAAAGTGATCACCTTGTACCATGCCAAGCAACCCTTATGGTGTGGTTGTAAGTCAACCTTTTTGGACTAGCTGCCCTAGTGGTAGCGTAGGCTAAGCAGTCTTTAAGGCTAAACTCGTGAAGCGTGTTAAGCCAGCTGTTTTACCAAATGCAACCCCCTCTTATACCAATGAAAGGACACCACACAGATATATATTCAAAATATATATGTATTTATTTCTCAAAGTAACCCCTAGTCTCTTTATGAGCACAGGAGCACAAATCGTCAAACAAGATTACAGTAGAATACACAGAAGTTGCACTTTATATGGATAGGCCCTGGTGGCCGCTCGAACCATATACTAAAATAGTGGTATAAGTACCACGAACAGAAAAGGGAAAAGGCCTAGGGCCTCTAGAATCGCTGGGCCTACAAGGAGCTAACTTCAGTTAGTGACCAGGAGGTCCACGGGTTGCGTGTGCAGAGCAAATAGTCACACGCGTGCTCCCATAGGTTTCAATGGGTGCGTAAAAAGTACAAAGTTACTCCAAAGAGGATCTTCCGGATGGACTAGGAACTCAAGATTTGGAACACAGGCACTAGAGATGTAATACTACACTTGGGCACAGGAGTGCCAGCTTTACCTCACCCACAGGAAGCGGGTGCATTGGCGTCGAAGTGCGTCGGGTTTCTTCTATCTGTTCCGTGGAGCCTGAAGACAAAGATGCTGCAGGCGGTCGGTCCGGGAGAGATGCGGTGGATCCAAGAGTGGATCGGAGATGTTGAAGACCTGTAAGCAGAGGGGACAGTGTTCACAGTCACTAGCCAGTGACCAGCGTGGCACCAGGTTGGTACCAGGCAATGTCGGGTGCAAACAGGAAGAAAGGTGTAGCTTGTCTCTGCAGCCACGTGGTCCCTGGAGGTCAACGACGTCCAGGAGTCGGTTCACGAGCTGTCGCATGCAGGCTCTCGCTGTCGGCGGTGTCGGCGACTTGATCGAAGCAAACAAGCCTTGGCAAAAGCAATTGTTGTAGGAGATGAAATAAGCTGATGGTTCTGACCAGCAAGGTCAGAAGGACTGCTCCTTTGGAGGGGAGCAAGGGCCAGTCTGGAGCAACCAGACCAGCAGTGTATTTCGTAAAGTTCATCGCCAAGATGGCTACTAGCCAGCGGGCCAGCAACCGGTTAGGCGCGTCGAGTGGCAAAATGCAGAAGGGCCCCACGCAGATCGTGGAGATGCTGGAGGGCTCACCTTTGGTGCAGAGGCTGCTCGAGGGTTGGGCTTCTCAGATCCCAAAGCACAACTTGGAGGGAGCCTCGGTTGTTGCACTTGTCAGCTTGTCGTGGTCGTTTCAAGATGGCTGGCTCCACGTGTCTCGGTGCCTCCACGGGTCTCCTCTTTTCAGGGACTGTGGATCGGGCGGTGAGAGGTCTGGAGGTCCAGGTCTTGTCAGTCTCTGGGCTCGGGCTCCGGCGGGAGGCGGCGGCAAAGCAGATGTTGATTCACTGGATGGTGCTTGCGTTAGCAAGGTGGTCACTCCCTGACCACAGGGGAGATTTCCTTCAGTCTTCTGTGCAGCAGAATGTCGAAGTTCCCGTCTTCTTCTTAGTTTCAAGTTGATTCCAGGATGTCTGAAGTCTTAGGACACAGCTCCTACCTTTAAGCGGATTCTAGGGGCCGGACTACCTGCTAGGTCCCTCCCTATGGGTGGGACCAGGAAGGGGGGTGGTTACACCCCCAATCCTTTGTCCAGCTTGCCCCAGGCCCGGGACTGGTGTGCCCCAGGACCGGTTTGAACTGGCATATGCACCGAGGCTCCTTGTGAGCCACAGGCATGTCTGGTTTCTTTCAAGCCCTACCTGACCAATACACAAAATCCTGTCTGGGGTGGTGCATGCACCTCCCCTGGCAGGAAACCCTTTGTCCACACCTCCCAAGCTGGAAGGACTCCCAGCAGCAGGAGGGCAGACTTGTGTCTGTGGTGGCAGCATCCATTTTGTGGAGCTGAGGCTATGTCTGATTTTACCCGGGTTTCAGGTACTGTACATGTCGTGTCCCTCTAGAAGGGTGGAATGCTAACCCCGTCGCCAGAATTGGTGAGGGGTTAGTATTCCAATTGGTATGACACCTTACTCGACATGTTTTGATAAAGCCAAACCAAAGATAGCATTTAACCGCGAGGTTCATAATGCACTTAAGAGTATATGGTATGACGATATCTGGAAACAGTAGAAGGAAGTTGTTCCGACCACTGCAGACAGGCTCAGCTCATGCCAGAGCACCATCTCACATGGAACCAAGCACTCTGCCTTCAGGATTGTTAAGGCCTGCCATAGGAGTGACATATAGGTTACCAGGTGTCCCATTTAAGGTTAGGTATATGTATACTACACCTAAGTAAGAGGTGATTACACCAACTTACCCCAGCTGAGTGATCAGCCAGTTGTGTCAAATTGTTAGGCCAAGCCTGGGGTGGCATAATACATGCTTCAGCCCCTGGCAGGCCTTGGGTACACCAATGCCCTGGGTACCTAGTGTACACTGGTAGAGGGGCTGACAGGGTGATCCACTTCCAATTGGTTATGCACCTAGGGTGCATAGTTTAAATTTAGTAGAGAGAACAGCAGGCTGGGGGTCTGATTGGCAGGCCCACAGCCTCAATATGTCAAAAACCAGTGAAGCAAAAAGCAAAAATTTGGGGTGACCATAGGATAGCAGACCCTACTCTCCTACACAACCCCCCCCCCCAAACGCTGGGACATTAAACTAGCCTTGACCAGTCTCGTCTTCATGTCCTAAGTGGAAGTACCTGGAGAGACCATCTGCATTCCCATGGTCAGTACCTGGCCGGTGCTCCACTGTAAAGTCCATCCCCTGTAGGGAAATGGACCACCTAAGCAGTTTGGGGTTTTCACCCTTCATCTGATTTAGCCACAAGAGGGGCTTATGGTCGGTCTGAATCTTGAAGTGAGTGCCAAACAAGTATGGCCTCAGCTTCTTCAGGGCCCACACCACAGCAAAGGCCTCCCTCTCAATAGCTGACCAATTCTTCTCTCTGGGGGTCAACCTTCTGCTAATAAAAGCAATGGGTTGGTCTTGACCATCTACATTAAGTTGTGACAGCACAGCTCCCACACCCAACTCTGAAGCATCTGTTTGGACAATAAACTCTTTGGAGTAGTCAGGACTTTTCAGGATAGGTGCAGAGCACATGGCCTCCTTCAGGTCATCAAATGCCTTTTGACAGCTTACTGTCCACTGAACCTGTTTGGGCATCTTCTTGGATGTCAGATCATTAAGAGGAGTCACAATGGACCCATAGTTCTTAACAAACTTCCTGTAGTACCCAGTCAAGCCCAAGAAAGCTCGAACTTGAGTCTGGGTGGTTGGAGGAGACCAGTCCTTGATGGATTGTATCTTACTCTCCAGTGGTTGAACTTGGCCTCCACCTACAAGGTGGCCCAAATATACAACCTTACTCTGCCCTATCTGGCACTTAGTAGCCTTGATAGTGAGGCCTGCCCTTTGCAGAGCCTCAAGAATCTTCTTCAGGTGGATCAGGTGATCCTCCCAGGTGGAGCTAAAGACAGCAATGTCATCAAGATATGCTGCGCAAAAGTCATCCAACCCAGTAAGGACTTGGTTCACCAGCCTTTGGAAGGTGGCAGGTGCATTCTTCAGACCAAAGGGCATCACCACAAACTGGTAGTGCCCACCTGGGGTTGAGAATGCTGTTTTGGCCTTAGACTCCTCAGCTAATCTGATTTGCCAATAGCCAGCTGTTAAGTCAAATGTGCTCAAAAACTTTGCAGAAGCTAGTTTGTCTATGAGCTCATCTGCCCTTGGAATAGGGTGTGCATCTGTCCTGGTGACAGCATTGAGACCTCTGTAATCCACACAGAACCTCATCTCTCTCTTGCCATCTTTGGTGTGTGGTTTGGGGACCAGAACCACTGGGCTAGCCCAGGGGCTCTCTGAGGGTTCAATGACACCTAATTCCAGCATTTTATGTACCTCAGCCTTTATACAGTCCCTGACGTGGTCAGGTTGTCTGTAAAGCTAGTTCTTTACAGGCAGACTGTCACCAGTGTCCACCACATGGGGGCACCAGTCAGTTTGACTAGGTATCATGGAAAACATATGTGAAAATGATTGTAGAACCTGTCTATATTCAGTCTGCTGATGGGCAGTGAGGTTGCCTCCAAGGGTCACTCCTTCAACTGAGCCATCTTCAGGGTTCTGAGACAACAGGTCTGGGAGAGGGTCACTCTCTTCTTCCTGTCCCTCATCTGTAGCCATGAGCAAGCCCATGTCTGCCCTGTCAACATATGCTTCAAGCCTGTTAACATGGAGTACCCTGTGGGGACTCCTGGGAGTTCCTAGGTCTACCAAGTAGGTGACCTCTCCCTTCTTTTCCAGGATTGTATGGGGCCCAGACCATTTGTCTTGGAGTGCTGCTGGGGCCACTGGCTCCAACACCCATACCTTCTGTCCTGGCTGAAACTCAACCAAGACAGCCTTTTGGTCATGCCAAGCTTTCTGTAAGGCCTGGCTTGCCTCAAGGTTTTTGGATGCCTTCTCCATATACTCAGCCATCCTGGAGCGGAGACCAAGTACATAGTCCACTATATCTTGTTTAGGCTTTTTGAGAGGTAACTCCCATCCTTCCTTCACTAAACACAGTGGGCCTCTTACAGGGTGCCCAAACAACAATTCAAAGGGGCTGTAGCCAACTCCTTTTTGTGGGACCTCTCTGTAAGCAAACAGAAGGCAGGGTAGAAGGATGTCCCATCTTCGCCTGAGCTTTTCAGGTAATCCTTTGATCATACCCTTTAGGGTCTTGTTGAATCTCTCAACAAGCCCATTGCATTGTGGGTGATAAGGGGTGGTGAACTTGTAGTTGACACCACATTCCTTCCACATAGCTGTCAAGTATCCTGACATAAAGTTGGTACCTCTGTCAGATACTACCTCCTTAGGAAACCCCACTCTGGAGAATACTCCCAGCAGGGCCCTGGCCACAACAGGAGCTGTAGTGGTCCTAAGGGGAATTGCCTCTGGATACCTGGTGGCATGATCCTCTACCACCAGTATAAATCTGTGCCCAGATGCAGTGGGAGGATCCATGGGACCCACTATATCTATTCCCACTCTTTCAAAGGGGACCCCCACCACAGGTAGTGGTATCAGGGGGGCCTTTGTTGTGCCACCTGATTTGCCACTGGCTTGGCAGGTCACACAGGAGCGACAAAACTCCTGTGTATCTTCATTCATATGAGGCCAGTGAAAGTGAGGGACAAGCCTGTCCCAAGTCTTGTTCTGGCCTAAGTGTCCTGCTAAAGGAATATCATGGGCCAAGGTAAGAAGGAAGCCCCTAAATTGCAGAGGTATAACCAACCTCCTGGTAGCACCAGGCTTGGGGTCTCTAGCCTCTGAATAAAGGAGCCCTTCATCCCAATACACTTTATGGGTACCTTGAGCATTCCCAGCAGCCTCAGCAGCAGCCAGCTGTCTGAGGGTTTCAAGAGAGGGACAGGATAACTGAGCCTGCCTCAAGTCAGCCCTTGAAGGTCCCCCTGTCCCCAGAAACTCAACCTGATCAGGTTCAAGCTCTTCAGGGACAGTTCCTTCAGGGTCCTCTAGATCAGCTTCCTGTGAAGGCTGATCATCACTCTGAGGCAGGGGGGAAGGCACAGCCTTGACCCTCCTGTTCTTCTTCTTGGTAGGTGCTTGGTCCATTGTTCCAGGATCCAAGACCTGAGGTTCAGTGAGGCACTTTTTGGCCTGTGACCTGGTCACAGCAAGGACATGTGTTGATATACCTAACATCTCTGCATGAGTCCTGTACTCCACTTCTGACCATAGAGAACTCTCTAGGTCATTGCCCAACAAACATTCCACTGGGAGGTCTGCACTAACCACAACCCTTTTGAGGCCAGTTACCCCTCCCCATGAGAAGTTAACAACTGCCACACTATGTGAAGTAGTGGCATTGCTGGCATTGGTCACCAGGTAGTTCTCACCTGGTATGTACTGTCCAGGGTCCACAAAGCCTGGTGTCACCATAGTGACACTGGCACATGTGTCCCTGTAGGCTTGAGCCACTTTTTCGTTAATTAAAGGAGTCTGTCGGTACTTGCCCAGGTTACTGGGGCTCACAGTCAGGGACAAATCAATGTCCCCATCACAGATCAAGACTGCCTGTGTCAGGGTTCTGTCTAAGTCAGAATCTCCTTCAGTTCCCATAGTGATTCCCACTACACCCTTTGTCTGGGGACCAACACTGCTAACAGTAGTACTGGGAGCAGGTGCCTTAGGGGCAACAGTGTTGGGGGCTCCACCCTTCTTACAATCACTAGTCCAGTGAGTTGTATTCTTGCAATGATTGCACCAGGGTTTCTTTTGACCTTCTTTCTTCTTTCCCTTGGATTGTTGTTGGGACCCACCCTCCTTAGCAGTAGTTTGGGGCCCTGTTGAAGACTTCTGGTCTTTAGATTTCTGATCTCCACCCTTTTGGTCTGTTTTCTTCTGATCACCCCCTTGGCCCTGGTTCTGGTTCTTTTGCTTAACCCTGGCTCTGACCCATTTGTCTGCCTTCTTTCCCAATTCTTGGGGAGAGGTCAGATCAGAGTCAACCAAGTGTTGATGCAGTTGCTGGTTTTGACAGTTATTTAAAATCTGTTCTCTCATCATCAAATTATACAATCCTGTAAAATCAGATACCTTACTTCCCAGCAACCAACCCTCCAAAGCCTTAGTGGCACATTCAACATATTCAGACCAGTCCTGAGTCTGTGTCTTTTGGGTGTCTCTGAACATTAACCTGTACTGTTCAGTGGTTAAGCCTAACCCATCAACTAGAACACCCTTCAGGACTCTGTAATTTCTGACATCCTCTTCTCTAACAGTGAGGAGTCTGTCTCTGCCTCTTCCTTCAAAGGAGAGCCAGAGGATTGCTGCCCACTGGTCTTCAGGAACCTGCTGTACTTTGCAGGCTCTCTCAAGAGCAGTTATCCATTTGTGGATGTCATCCCCACTTTTGTAGGGGGGCACAACCTTAGACAGGTTCCTATTATCAAAGACCCTATCTTTGTCCTTAGGGACAATGCTGCCACCAGTGGGTATAGACCCACTCTCTCTAGGTTGCCTAGCCTTGTTCAGTTTCTCTTCCATCAGGGCTACCTCTAGCTCCTGCTTCCTGATCCTCAGCTGGGCTTCCTACATTCTGGCCTCATGTTCCCTCCTCTGAGGGGTGGTCATCCTTTTCCTGGAGTGACCTTGAGAGCCTCTAGAGGCATGAGAAGCATTAGAGTCACCTGAGCGATTCCTTTGCCTCCCAAGCCCCTGGTTAAGTCCACTGGGGAGATCCAATGGGATGATCCCATTGTCAGTCCCCAATAGCCTTAGTTTAGCTGGGCCAAGTAAAACACTTGGCACTGGGCTAGTTCTCCCTTCATCATCACTACTTTCTGTATCCTCCCCACTTTCCTCCTCTGTAGTATGGTTCTCATCTAAGGGATGGCTATTGGAAAGGGGTACTTCTGTAGCATCTTCAGAAGGGGGGCCTCCTGTTCCTGACCCTAAGGGGGCTAACTGGGAAGCTTTCTTGAGCTCTCTCTGATTTTCATCATTTTGCAAGAGTTCTCTGAGCTCAGCAGAGGTAGGGTTCTTGGGCTGTTTAAGGCCTCTAAGAGTTGCCTGAGCTCATTCTGATTAAGGGTAGCAAAGATGGATGGTGCCCTCTGGGGGTCACTCTCAACAGAGATAGGTACATTGGACCCCTCTGCCCCAGCCATTGCTCTTAAGTGTGGGTGGATGTGTTGCAATCTACCTACACTTGGGTTTACCTACTAAACCTATCTAGTAGTTGTAGTCAGGGTGTGCTACTCCCTTTGCTCTACAACAACTAAGTTCAGTAGAACTTATGTATATCTAATCTTGTTTTATATGTACCTTCAGGTACCTATGTGATCTTTCAATTGGTAACCAAGAGATTACAATGGTAAAACACAGCAAGCTCAAATCCAACCGCTGCTCACCAATGTGAGAAGTTGGCCTGGTATATGATGCTCACTAGTTAAAGTGATCACCTTGTACCATGCCAAGCAACCCTTATGGTGTGGTTGTAAGTCAACCTTTTCGGACTAGCTGCCCTAGTGGTTGCGTAGGCTAAGCAGTCTTTGAGGCTAAACTCGTGAAGCGTGTTAAGCCAGCTGTTTTACCAAATGCAACCCCCTCTTATACCAATGAAAGGACACCACACAGATATATATTCAAAATATATATGTATTTATTTCTCAAAGTAACCCCTAGTCTCTTTATGAGCACAGGAGCACAAATCGTC
The DNA here is from genome assembly GCF_964204655.1 of Triturus cristatus. Classification (NCBI taxonomy): domain Eukaryota; kingdom Metazoa; phylum Chordata; class Amphibia; order Caudata; family Salamandridae; genus Triturus; species Triturus cristatus. The sequence continues at coordinate 945,856 of NW_028187382.1, forward strand.
AAACAAGATTACAGTAGAATACACAGAAGTTGCACTTTATATGGATAGGCCCTGGTGGCCGCTCGAACCATATACTAAAATAGTGGTATAAGTACCACGAACAGAAAAGGGAAAAGGCCTAGGGCCTCTAGAATCGCTGGGCCTACATGGAGCTAACTTCAGTTAGTGACCAGGAGGTCCACGGGTGGCGTGTGCAGAGCAAATAGTCACACGCGTGCTCCCATAGGTTTCAATGGGTGCGTAAAAAGTACAAAGTTACTGCAAAGAGGATCTTCCGGATGGACTAGGAACTCAAGATTTGGAACACAGGCACTAGAGATGTAATACTACACTTGGGCACAGGAGTGCCAGCTTTACCTCACCCACAGGAAGCGGGTGCATAGGCCTCGAAGTGCGTCGGGTTTCTTCTATCTGTTCCGTGGAGCCTGAAGACAAAGATGCTGCAGGCGGTCGGTCCGGGAGAGATGCGGTGGATCCAAGAGTGGATCGGAGATGTTGAAGACCTGTAAGCAGAGGGGACAGTGTTCACAGTCACTAGCCAGTGACCAGCGTGGCACCAGGTGGGTACCAGGCGATGTCGGGTGCAAACAGGAAGAAAGGTGTAGCTTGTCTCTGCAGCCACGTGGTCCCTGGAGGTTGACGACGTCCAGGAGTCGGTTCACGAGCTGTTCCACGCAGGCTCTCGCTGACGGCGGTGACGGCGACTTGATCAAAGCAAACAAGCCTTGGCAAAAGCAATTGTTGTAGGAGATTAAATAAGCTGATGGTTCTGACCAGCAAGGTCAGAGGGACTGCTCCTTTGGAGGGGAGCAAGGGCCAGTCTGGAGCAACCAGACCAGTGGTGTATTTTGTAAAGTTCGTCGCCAAGATGGCTACTAGCCAGCGGGCCAGCAACCGGTTAGGCGCATCGAGTGGCAAAATGCAGAAGGGCCCCACGCAGATCGTGGAGATGCTGGAGGGCTCACCTTTGGTGCAGATGCTGCTCGAGGGTTGGGCTTCTCAGATCCCAAAGCACAACTTGGAGGGAGCCTCGGTTGTTGCACTTGTCAGCTTGTCGTGGTCGTTTCAAGATGGCTGGCTCCACGTGTCTCGGTGCCTCCACGGGTCTCCTCTTTTCAGGGACTGTGGATCGGGCGGTGAGAGGTCTGGAGGTCCAGGTCTTGTCAGTCTCTGGGCTCGGGCTCCGGCGGGAGGTGGTGGCAAAGCAGACGTTGATTTGCTGGATGGTGCTTGCGTTAGCAAGGTGGTCACTCCCTGACCACAGGGGAGATTTCCTTCAGTCTTCTGTGCAGCAGAATGTCGAAGTTCCCGTCTTCTTCTTAGTTTCAAGTTGATTCCAGGATGTCTGAAGTCTTAGGACACAGCTCCTACCTTTAAGCGGATTCTAGGGGCCGGACTACCTGCTAGGTCCCTCCCTATGGGTGGGACCAGGAAGGGGGGGTGGTTACACCCCCAATCCTTTGTCCAGCTCGCCCCAGGCCCGGGACTGGTGTGCCCCAGGACCGGTGTGAACTGGCATATGCACCGAGGCTCCTTGTGAGCCACAGGCATGTCTGGTTTCTTTCAAGCCCTACCTGACCAATACACAAAATCCTGTCTGGGGTGGTGCATGCACCTCCCCTGGCAGGAAACCCTTTGTCCACACCTCCCAAGCTGGAAGGACTCCCAGCAGCAGGAGGGCAGACTTGTGTCTGTGGTGGCAGCATCCATTTTGTGGAGCTGAGGCTATGTCTGATTTTACCCGGGTTTCAGGTACTGTACATGTCGTCTCCCTCTAGAAGGGTGGAATGCTAACCCCGTCGCCAGAATTGGCGAGGGGTTAGTATTCCAATTCGTATGACACCTTACTCGACATGTTTTGATAAAGCCAAACCAAAGATAGCATTTAACCGCGAGGTTCATAATGCACTTAAGAGTATATGGTATGACGATATCTGGAAACAGTAGAAGGAAGTTGTTCCGACCACTGCAGACAGGCTGAGCTCATGCCAGAGCACCATCTCACATGGAACCAAGCACTCTGCCTTCAGGATTGTTAAGGCCTGCTGTAGGAAGGTGGATACCTGACTATGGTTACCCCCAAATTTTTGCCTAGTGTCTAGCTGGTTTTTCGACTTAGTTGGCCTGAGATCCTGCTATTCAGGATCTCAGCCTGGCTGTTCTCTCTTTAAAATGGACTCCATGTACCCTAGGTACATACCCAATTGGTTGGATCACCCTGTCAGCCCCTGTACCAGTGTACACTAGGTACCCAGGGCATTGGTGTACCCAAGGCCTGCCAAGGGCTGAAGCATGTATTATGCCACCCCAGGCTTGGCCTAACAATCTGACACAACTGGCTGATCACTCAGCTGGGGTAAGTTGGTGTAATCACCTCTTACTTAGGTGTAGTATACCTATACCTAACCTTAAATGGGACACCTGGAAACCTATAAGTCACTCCTATGGCAGGCCTTAACAATCCTGAAGGCAGAGTGCTTGGTTCCATGTGAGATGGTGCTCTGGCATGAGCTGAGCCTGTCTGCAGTGGTCGGAACAACTTCCTTCTACTGTTTCCAGATATCGTCATACCATATACTCTTAAGTGCATTATGAACCTCGCGGTTAAATGCTATCTTTGGTTTGGCTTTATCAAAACATGTCGAGTAAGGTGTCATACGAATTGGAATACTAACCCCTCGCCAATTCTGGCGACGGGGTTAGCATTCCACCCTTCTAGAGGGACACGACATGTACAGTACCTGAAACCCGGGTAAAATCAGACATAGCCTCAGCTCCACAAAATGGATGCTGCCACCACAGACACAAGTCTGCCCTCCTGCTGCTGGGAGTCCTTCCAGCTTGGGAGGTGTGGACAAAGGGTTTCCTGCCAGGGGAGGTGCGTGCACCACCCCAGACAGGATTTTGTGTATTGGTCAGGTAGGGCTTGAAAGAAACCAGACATGCCTGTGGCTCACAAGGAGCCTCGGTGCATATGCCAGTTCAAACCGGTCCTGGGGCACACCAGTCCCGGGCCTGGGGCGAGCTGGACAAAGGATTGGGGGTGTAACCACCCCCCTTCCTGGTCCCACCCTTAGGGAGGGACCTAGCAGGTAGTCCGGCCCCTAGAATCCGCTTAAAGGTAGGAGCTGTGTCCTAAGACTTCAGACATCCTGGAATCAACTTGAAACTAAGAAGAAGACGGGAACTTCGACATTCTGCTGCACAGAAGACTGAAGAAAATCTCCCCTGTGGTCAGGGAGTGACCACCTTGCTAACGCAAGCACCATCCAGCGAATCACCGTCTGCTTTGCCGCCGCCTCCCGCCGGAGCCCGAGCCCAGAGACTGACAAGACCTGGACCTCCAGACCTCTCACCGCCCGATCCACAGTCCCTGAAAAGAGGAGACCCGTGGAGGCACCGAGACACGTGGAGCCAGCCATCTTGGAACGACTACGACAAGCTGACAAGTGCAACAACCGAGGCTCCCTCCAAGTTGTGCTTTAGGTCCTAAGAAGCCCAACCCTCGAGCAGCATCTGCACCAAAGGTGAGCCCTCCAGCATCTCCACGATCTGCGTGGGGCCCTTCTGCATTTTGCCACTCGACGCGCCTAACCGGTTGCTGGCCCGCTGGCTAGTGGCCATCTTGGTGACGAAATCTACGACAAACACCGCTGGTCTGGTTGCTCCAGACTGGCCCTTGCTCCCCTCCAAAGGAGCAATCCCTCTGACCTTGCTGGTCAGAACCAACAGCTGATTTCCGAATCCTCCTACAATTGCTTTTGCCAAGGCTTGTTTGCTTCGATCAAGTCGCCGACACCGCCGACAGCGAGAGCCTGCGTGGGACAGCTCGTGAGCCGACTCCTGGACGTCGTCGACCTTCAGGGACCACGTGGCTGCGGAGACAAGCTACCCCTCATCACCTGTTTGCACCCGACATCGCCTGGTACCCACCTGGTGCCACGCTGGTCACTGGCTAGTGCCTGTGAACACTGTCCCCTCTGCTTACAGGTCTTCAACATCTCCGATCCACTCTTGGATCCCCTGCATCTCTCCCGGACCGACCGCCTGCAGCATCTTTGTCTTCAAGCTCCACGGAACAGATAGAAGAAACCCGACGCACTTTGAGGCCTATGCACCCGCTTCCTGTGGGTGAGGTAAAGCTGGTACTCCGGTGCCCATGTGTAGTAATACATCTCTAGTGCCTGTGTTTCAAATCTTAAGTTCCTAGTCAACCCGGAAGATCTCCTTTGCAGTAACTTTGTACTTTTTACGCACCCATTGAAACCTATGGGAGCACGCGTGTGACTATTTGCTCTGCACACGCCACCCGTGGACCTCCTGGTCACTAACTGACGTTAGCTCCTTGTAGGCCCAGCGAGTCTAGAGGCCCTAGGCCTTTTCCCTTTTCTGTTCGTGGTACTTATACCACTATTTTAGTATATGGTTTGAGTGGCCACCAGGGCCTATCCATATAACGTGCAACTTCTGTGTATTCTGTGATAATCTTGTTTGACGATTTGTGCTCCTGTGCTCATAAAGAGACTAGGGGTTACTTTGAGAAATAAATACATATATATTTTGAATATATATCTGTGTGGTGTCCTTTCATTGGTATAAAAGGGGGTTGCATTTGGTAAAACAGCTGGCTTAACACGCTTCACGAGTTTAGCCTCAAAGACTGCTTAGCCTACGCTACCACTAGGGCAGCTAGTCCGAAAAGGTTGACTTACAACCACACCATAAGGGTTGCTTGGCATGGTACAAGGTGATCACTTTAACTAGTGAGCATCATATACCAGGCCAACTTCTCACATTGGTGAGCAGCGGTTGGATTTGAGCTTGCTGTGTTTTACCATTGTAATCTCTTGGTTACCAATTGAAAGATCACATAGGTACCTGTAGGTACATATAAAACAAGATTAGATATTCATAAGTTCTACTGAACTTAGTTGTTGTAGAGCAAAGGGAGTAGCACACCCTGACTACAACTACTAGATAGGTTTAGTAGGTAAACACAAGTGTAGGTAGATTGCAACACATCCACCCACACTTAAGAGCAATGGCTGGGGCAGAGGGGTCCACTGTACCCATCTCTGTTGAGAGTGACCCCCAGAGGGCAACATCCAGCTTTGCTACCCTTAATCAGAATGAGCTCAGGCATTTGGCAACTCTTAGAGGCCTTAAACAGCCCAAGAACCCAAACTCTGCTGAGCTCAGAGAGCTCTTACAGAATGATGAGAATCAGAGAGCACTCAAGAAAGCTTCCCAGTTAGCCCCCTTAGGGTCAGGAACAGGAGGCCCCCCTTCTGAAGATACTACAGAGGTACCCAGTTCCAATAGCCATCCCTTAGATGAGAACCATACTACAGGGGAGGAAAATGGTGAGGATACAGAAAGTAGTGATGATGAAGGGAGAACTAGCCCAGTGCCAAGTATTATACTTGGCCCAGCTAAACTAAGGCTATTGGGGACTGACAATGGGTTCACCCCATTGGATCTCCCCAGTGGACTTAACACAGGGCTTGGGAGGCAAAGGAATCACTCAGGTGACTCCAATGCTTCTCATGGCTCTAGAGGCTCTCAAGGTCACTCCAGGAAAAGGATGACCACCCCTCAGAGGAGGGAACATGAGGCCAGAATGCAGGAAGCCCAGCTGAGGATCAGGAAGCAGGAGCTAGAAGTAGCCCTGATGGAAGAAAAACTGAACAAGGCTAGGCAACCTAGAGAGAGTGGGTCTATACCCACTGGTGGCAGCATTGTACCTAAGGACAAAGATAGGGTCTTTGATAATAGGAACCTGTCTAAGGTTGTGCCCCCCTACAAAAGTGGGGATGATATCCACAAATGGATAACTGCTCTTGAGAGAGCCTGCAAAGTACAGCAGGTTCCTGAAGACCAGTGGGCAGCAATCCTCTGGCTCTCCTTTGAAGGAAGAGGCAGAGACAGACTCCTCACTGTTAGGGAGGAGGATGTCAGAAACTACAGAGTCCTGAAGAGTGTCCTAGTTGATGGGTTAGGCTTAACCATACTGTCAGCAGTAATCCCCCAGGTGGTGGGAGTGCCCCCAAAAATTTGGGTGGGTTTACTTGGGGAACACAGGGGGACCCTGGCTTAGCCAATTCCCCTGCAGCAGATACTCTTGTCTATGATGGTGGCATGGGGTTTGCCAACTTCACTGCCTGTCCCAACACTTTGGGTAGGTACAGACAGGAGCCCTACATCAATGGTACAAAAGCTGAGGCCTACAGAGACACTGGAGCTAGCATCACAATGGTGGCCCATTGGCTAGTTCCCTCTGAGCAGCTTTTGCCTGGTTTCTCCTACCAGGTGACCGACATTGATGGCAAACAGAACAGTCATCCCATGGCAGAGGTATGTCTCAGCTGGGGAGGTGTCACTGGCCCTAAAAGGGTGGCAGTGTCCCCAACCTTGCCTGTAGACTGCTTACTGGGGAATGACTTAGAACTCTCAGCTTGGGCTGGAGTTGAACAAGACACCCATTCTAAAATGGTAGGCCTTTCACAAAAGGGTAGTGGGGTTGTGCCATTCACAACCCCTGTCCAAATAGATTTCCTCCCTGGAAAGGTTGGAAGGGCAGTGGTAGCCACAGCCCAGGCACAGACAGACTTCCCTGTAGAGACTGGCAGAGCTGTGACAGTCACAGCTCAAACACAAACTGAGTGCCCCCCTGAAAAGGTTGGCAAGGCTGTAATGGTCTCAGCCTATACTCAGACTGACATAGGTGTAGTGAAGCCTGAAACTATGGATCACTCCACACAAACAGAGAGTAGTGGGGAGGAAGAAAAGTCTCCCTCTCCCCAGACATTAGGAAAAAGTCAGCCTCCTCAGGGAGCTGACCTCACCCCTTGTGAAGGAACTGCCCCAGAGGTAGCCAGGCCTGGCCTGGCAGAGCCTCTGATGTCAGTGGCCCCTTCCAAGGTGGGACCCAGTCTGGTGCAGGTAGCCTGCCTCTCTCTACCCTGCCTCAGTCAGCCCAGGGCTGCAGAGGTCAGGGAGGCCAGTGGACCCCAAGAGGGCCCCTGTCCACAAGAACCCCCCCATCAAAAGAATGAGGATTGCCTGGCTAGTAGCCCTAGTCAGGTGATGGGTAAAAACATTCCTGAGGGATCTCCTTTACAGGTAGTTAGGGACCTCCCCCAGAGGGATTCTGTTGGGTACAGGCAAACATGGGACCTTAGGGCCCCAGACCTGACCTGTCCCTCCAGTAAGCCCACAAAAGGGACCCAGCCTCCAGCTTTAGGTAGCCAGAGGCTGACCCTGAGAGCACAGTGCAACTCAGTTAAGGAAAGAAAGGCATCCATGGTGGAGGGGGATTGGAGGAAGGTGAGGCCTCACTTTGAGGACACTCACTTCAGTACTCCATCTCAACACCAGCCTTTTACTTTGCCAAGACACACCAAAGGTAGAGATTCCCTATGGTGGAGACCCTCTGATACCCTTAGGGTGAGGGATTGCTTAGTGGACCATGAGACAGGGGGTAACCATGCCAGTGCTGGTTCCTCCTTATATGGCCACTTGGGCAATATAGGCTTACCTGGTCAAGGTCAGCCTTATCTCCCTTCGTTTGGGGGGGGGTTGTGTAGGAAGGTGGATACCTGACTATGGTTACCCCCAAATTTTTGCCTAGTGTCTAGCTGGTTTTTCGACTTAGTTGGCCTGAGATCCTGCTATTCAGGATCTCAGCCTGGCTGTTCTCTCTTTAAAATGGACTCCATGTACCCTAGGTACATACCCAATTGGTTGGATCACCCTGTCAGCCCCTGTACCAGTGTACACTAGGTACCCAGGGCATTGGTGTACCCAAGGCCTGCCAAGGGCTGAAGCATGTATTATGCCACCCCAGGCTTGGCCTAACAATCTGACACAACTGGCTGATCACTCAGCTGGGGTAAGTTGGTGTAATCACCTCTTACTTAGGTGTAGTATACCTATACCTAACCTTAAATGGGACACCTGGAAACCTATAAGTCACTCCTATGGCAGGCCTTAACAATCCTGAAGGCAGAGTGCTTGGTTCCATGTGAGATGGTGCTCTGGCATGAGCTGAGCCTGTCTGCAGTGGTCGGAACAACTTCCTTCTACTGTTTCCAGATATCGTCATACCATATACTCTTAAGTGCATTATGAACCTCGCGGTTAAATGCTATCTTTGGTTTGGCTTTATCAAAACATGTCGAGTAAGGTGTCATACGAATTGGAATACTAACCCCTCGCCAATTCTGGCGACGGGGTTAGCATTCCACCCTTCTAGAGGGACACGACATGTACAGTACCTGAAACCCGGGTAAAATCAGACATAGCCTCAGCTCCACAAAATGGATGCTGCCACCACAGACACAAGTCTGCCCTCCTGCTGCTGGGAGTCCTTCCAGCTTGGGAGGTGTGGACAAAGGGTTTCCTGCCAGGGGAGGTGCGTGCACCACCCCAGACAGGATTTTGTGTATTGGTCAGGTAGGGCTTGAAAGAAACCAGACATGCCTGTGGCTCACAAGGAGCCTCGGTGCATATGCCAGTTCAAACCGGTCCTGGGGCACACCAGTCCCGGGCCTGGGGCGAGCTGGACAAAGGATTGGGGGTGTAACCACCCCCCTTCCTGGTCCCACCCTTAGGGAGGGACCTAGCAGGTAGTCCGGCCCCTAGAATCCGCTTAAAGGTAGGAGCTGTGTCCTAAGACTTCAGACATCCTGGAATCAACTTGAAACTAAGAAGAAGACGGGAACTTCGACATTCTGCTGCACAGAAGACTGAAGAAAATCTCCCCTGTGGTCAGGGAGTGACCACCTTGCTAACGCAAGCACCATCCAGCGAATCACCGTCTGCTTTGCCGCCGCCTCCCGCCGGAGCCCGAGCCCAGAGACTGACAAGACCTGGACCTCCAGACCTCTCACCGCCCGATCCACAGTCCCTGAAAAGAGGAGACCCGTGGAGGCACCGAGACACGTGGAGCCAGCCATCTTGGAACGACTACGACAAGCTGACAAGTGCAACAACCGAGGCTCCCTCCAAGTTGTGCTTTGGGTCCTAAGAAGCCCAACCCTCGAGCAGCATCTGCACCAAAGGTGAGCCCTCCAGCATCTCCACGATCTGCGTGGGGCCCTTCTGCATTTTGCCACTCGACGCGCCTAACCGGTTGCTGGCCCGCTGGCTAGTGGCCATCTTGGTGACGAAATCTACGACAAACACCGCTGGTCTGGTTGCTCCAGACTGGCCCTTGCTCCCCTCCAAAGGAGCAATCCCTCTGACCTTGCTGGCCAGAACCAACAGCTGATTTCTGAATCCTCCTACAATTGCTTTTGCCAAGGCTTGTTTGCTTCGATCAAGTCGCCGACACCGCCGACAGCGAGAGCCTGCGTGGAACAGCTCGTGAGCCGACTCCTGGACGTCGTCGACCTTCAGGGACCACGTGGCTGCGGAGACAAGCTACCCCTCATCACCTGTTTGCACCCGACATCGCCTGGTACCCACCTGGTGCCACGCTGGTCACTGGCTAGTGCCTGTGAACACTGTCCCCTCTGCTTACAGGTCTTCAACATCTCCGATCCACTCTTGGATCCCCTGCATCTCTCCCGGACCGACCGCCTGCAGCATCTTTGTCTTCAAGCTCCACGGAACAGATAGAAGAAACCCGACGCACTTTGAGGCCTATGCACCCGCTTCCTGTGGGTGAGGTAAAGCTGGTACTCCGGTGCCCATGTGTATTAATACATCTCTAGTGCCTGTGTTTCAAATCTTAAGTTCCTAGTCAACCCGGAAGATCTCCTTTGCAGTAACTTTGTACTTTTTACGCACCCATTGAAACCTATGGGAGCACGCGTGTGACTATTTGCTCTGCACACGCCACCCGTGGACCTCCTGGTCACTAACTGACGTTAGCTCCTTGTAGGCCCAGCGATTCTAGAGGCCCTAGGCCTTTTCCCTTTTCTGTTCGTGGTACTTATACCACTATTTTAGTATATGGTTTGAGTGGCCACCAGGGCCTATCCATATAACGTGCAACTTCTGTGTATTCTGTGATAATCTTGTTTGACGATTTGTGCTCCTGTGCTCATAAAGAGACTAGGGGTTACTTTGAGAAATAAATACATATATATTTTGAATATATATCTGTGTGGTGTCCTTTCATTGGTATAAAAGGGGGTTGCATTTGGTAAAACAGCTGGCTTAACACGCTTCACGAGTTTAGCCTCAAAGACTGCTTAGCCTACGCTACCACTAGGGCAGCTAGTCCGAAAAGGTTGACTTACAACCACACCATAAGGGTTGCTTGGCATGGTACAAGGTGATCACTTTAACTAGTGAGCATCATATACCAGGCCAACTTCTCACACCTGCCATAGGAGTGACTTATAGGTTACCAGGTGTCCCATTTAATGTTAGGTATAGGTATACTACACCTAAGTAAGAGGTGATGACACCAACTTACCCCAGCTGAGTGATCAGCCAGTTGTGTCAAATTGTTAGGCCAAGCCTGGGGTGGCATAATACATGCTTCAGCCCCTGGCAGGCCTTGGGTACACCAATGCCCTGGGTACCTAGTGTACACTGGTACAGGGGCTGACAGGGTGATCCACTTCCAATTGGTTATGCACCTAGGGTGCATAGTTTAAATTTAGTAGAGAGAACAGCAGGCTGGGGGTCTGATTGGCAGGCCCACAGCCTCAATATGTCAAAACCCAGTGAAGCAAAAAGCAAAAATTTGGGGTGACCATAGGATAGCAGACCCTACTCTCCTACAGCTAGGGTTCAAAATCTACAGCTAGTCACTTTGGCAAAAAGGGTCATTTTTCACTGCAAAATTGAGGTGTGACCATGTTGTGTTTTGCGCCGTTTCCTGTCGCAGGCACTAGGCCGCCCCGCACAAGTGAGGTACCATTTTTCTCGTAGGACTTTGGGGAACGTGGGGTGGTTGGAAATTTGTGCATCCACGCAGATTCCAGAACTTTCCATCACAGAAATGTGGGGAAAATGTGGGTTTTTTGTCAATTTTTTAGGTTTGCAAGGGATTCTGGGTAACAGACCCTGGTGGGAGGCACTCAAGTCACCCCATCCTGGATTCCCCTGGGTGTCTAGTTTTCAAAAATATATAGGTTTTCTAGTTTTCCCTAGGGGCCGGCAGAGCTAGGGTTAAAAAACTACAGCTAGGCACTTTGCCAATAAAGGGTCATTTTTCACTGCAAAATTGAGGTGTGACCACGTTGCGTTTTGCGCCGTATCCTGTCGCGGGCACTAGGCCGCCCCGCACAAGTGAGGTACCATTTTTCTCGTAGGTCTTTGGGGAACGCGGGGTGGGTGGAAATTTGTGCATCCACGCAGATTCCAGAACTTTCCATCACAGAAATGTGGGGAAAAAGCGTTGTTTTTGTCAATTTATTAGGTTTGCAAGGGATTCTGGGTAACAGACCCTGGTGGGAGGCACTCAAGTCACCCCATCCTAGATTCCCCTGGGTGTCTAGTTTTCAAAAATATATAGGTTTGCTAGGTTTCCCTAGGTGCCGGCAGAGCTAGGGTTCAAAAACTACAGCTAGGCACTTTGCCAAAAAAGGGTCATTTTTCACTGCAATATTGAGGTGTGACCACGGTGCATTTTGCGCCGTTTCCTGTCGCGGGCACTAGGCGACCCGCACAAGTGAGGTACCATTTCTCTCGTAGGACTTTGGGAAACGCGGGGTGGGTGGAAATTTGTGCATCCACGCAGATTCCAGAACTTTCCATCACAGAAATATGGGGAAAAAGTGTTTTTTTTGTCAATTTTTTAGGTTTGCAAGGGATTCTGGGTAACAGACCCTGGTGGGAGGCACTCAAGTCACCCCATCCTAGATTCCCCTGGGTGTCTAGTTTTAAAAAATATATAGGTTTGCTAGGTTTCCCTAGGTGCCGGCAGAGCTAGGGTTCAAAAACTACAGCTAGGCACTTTGCCAAAAAAGGGTCATTTTTCACTGCAAAATTGAGGTGTGACCACGTTGCGTTTTGCGCCGTTTCCTTTCGCGAGCACTAGGCCGCCCCGCACAAGTGAGGTACCATTTTTCTCATAGGACTTTGGGGAACGCGGGGTGCGTGGAAATTTGTGGATCCACGCAGATTCCAGAACTTTCCATCACAGAAATGTGGGGAAAATGTGTTTTTTTTGTCAATTTTTTAGGTTTGCAGGGGATTCTGGGTAACAGACCCTGGTGGGAGGCACTCAAGTCCTCCCATCCTGGATTCCCCTGGGTGTCTAGTTTTCAAAAATATATAGGTTTTCTAGGTTTCCCTAGGTGCCGGCAGAGCTAGGGTTAAAAAACTACAGCTAGGCACTTTGCCAAAAAAGGGTCATTTTTCACTGCAAAATTGAGGTGTGACCACGTTGCGTTTTGCGCCGTTTCCTTTCGCGAGCACTAGGCCGCCCCGCACAAGTGAGGTACCATTTTTCTTGTAGGTCTTTGGGGAATGCGGGGTGGGTAGAAATTTGTGCATCCACACAGATTCCAGAACTTTCCGTCACAGAAATGTGGGGAAAATGTTTTTTTTTTTTCAATTTTTTAGGTTTGCAAGGGATTCTGGGTAACAGACCCTGGAGGGAGGCACTCAAGTCACCCCATCCTGGATTCCCCTGGGTGTCTAGTTTTCAAAAATATATAGGTTTGCTAGGTTTCCCTAGATGCCGGAAGAGCTAGGGTTAAAAAACTACAGCTAGTCACTTTGCCAAAAAATGGTCATTTTTCACTGCAAAATTGAGGTGTGACCACGTTGCGTTTTGCGCCGTTTCCTGTAGCGGGCACTAGGCCGACCCACACAAGTGAGGTACCATTTTTCTCATAGGACTTTGGGGAACGCGGGGTGTGTGGAAATTTGTAGAGCCACTGTAGGAAGGTGGATATCTGACTATGGTTACCCCCAAATTTTTGCCTAGTGTCTAGCTGGTTTTTCGACTTAGTTGGCCTGAGATCCTGCTATTCAGGATCTCAGCCTGGCTGTTCTCTCTTTAAAATGGACTCCATGTACCCTAGGTACATACCCAATTGGTTGGATCACCCTGTCAGCCCCTGTACCAGTGTACACTAGGTACCCAGGGCATTGGTGTACCCAAGGCCTGCCAGGGGCTGAAGCATGTATTATGCCACCCCAGGCTTGGCCTAACAATTTGACACAACTGGCTGATCACTCAGCTGGGGTAAGTTGGTGTAATCACCTCTTACTTAGGTGTAGTATACCTATACCTAACCTTAAATGGGACACCTGGTAACCTATAAGTCACTCCTATGGCAGGCCTTAACAATCCTGAAGGCAGAGTGCTTGGTTCCATGTGAGATGGTGCTCTGGCATGAGCTGAGCCTGTCTGCAGTGGTCGGAACAACTTCCTTCTACTGTTTCCAGATATCGTCATACCATATACTCTTAAGTGCATTATGAACCTCGCGGTTAAATGCTATCTTTGGTTTGGCTTTATCAAAACATGTCGAGTAAGGTGTCATACGAATTGGAATACTAACCCCTCGCCAATTCTGGCGACGGGGTTAGCATTCCACCCTTCTAGAGGGACACGACATGTACAGTACCTGAAACCCGGGTAAAATCAGACATAGCCTCAGCTCCACAAAATGGATGCTGCCACCACAGACACAAGTCTGCCCTCCTGCTGCTGGGAGTCCTTCCAGCTTGGGAGGTGTGGACAAAGGGTTTCCTGCCAGGGGACGTGCATGCACCACCCCAGACAGGATTTTGTGTATTGGTCAGGTAGGGCTTGAAAGAAACCAGACATGCCTGTGGCTCACAAGGAGCCTCGGTGCATATGCCAGTTCAAACCGGTCCTGGGGCACACCAGTCCCGGGCCTGGGGCGAGCTGGACAAAGGATTGGGGGTGTAACCACCCCCCTTCCTGGTCCCACCCATAGGGAGGGACCTAGCAGGTAGTCCGGCCCCTAGAATCCGTTTAAAGGTAGGAGCTGTGTCCTAAGACTTCAGACATCCTGGAATCAACTTGAAACTAAGAAGAAGACGGGAACTTCGACATTCTGCTGCACAGAAGACTGAAGGAAATCTCCCCTGTGGTCAGGGAGTGACCACCTTGCTAACGCAAGCACCATCTAGTGAATCAACGTCTGCTTTGCCGCCGCCTCCCGCCGGAGCCCTAGCCCAGAGACTGACAAGACCTGGACCTCCAGACCTCTCACTGCCCGATCCACAGTCCCTGAAAAGAGGAGACCCGTGGAGGCACCGAGACACGTGGAGCCAGCCATCTTGAAACGACCACGACAAGCTGACAAGTGCAACAACCGAGGCACCCTCCAAGTTGTGCTTTGGGATCTGAGAAGCCCAACCCTCGAGCAGCATCTGCACCAAAGGTGAGCCCTCCAGCATCTCCACGATCTGCGTGGGGCCCTTCTGCATTTTGCTACTCGACGCGCCTAACCGGTTGCTGGCCCGCTGGCTAGTAGCCATCTTGGCGACGAATTTTACAAAATACACCGCTGGTCTGGTTGCTCCAGACTGGCCCTTGCTCCCCTCCAAAGGAGCAGTCCTTCTGACCTTGCTGGTCAGAACCATCAGCTTATTTCATCTCCTACAACAATTGCTTTTGCCAAGGCTTGTTTGCTTCGATCAAGTCGCTGACACCGCCGACAGCGAGAGCCTGTGTGAAACAGCTCGTGAACCGACTCCTGGACGTCGTCGACCTCCAGGGACCACGTGGCTGCAGAGACAAGCTACACCTTTCTTCCTGTTTGCACCCGACATTGCCTGGTACCCACCTGGTGGCACGCTGGTCACTGGCTAGTCACTGTGAACACTGTCCCCTCTGCTTACAGGTCTTCAACATCTCCGATCCACTCTTGGATCCACTGCATCTCTCCCGGACCGACCGCCTGCAGCATCTTTGCCTTCAAGCTCCACGGAACAGATAGAAGAAACCCGACGCACTTCGAGGCCTATGCACCCGCTTCCTGTGGGTGAGGTAACGCTGGCACACCTGTGCCCAAGTGTAGTATTACATCTCTAGTGCCTGTGTTCCAAATCTTGAGTTCCTAGTCCATCCGGAAGATCCTTTTTGCAGTAACTTTGTACTTTTTACGCACCCATTGAAACCTATGGGAGCACGCGTGTGACTATTTGCTCTGCACACGCCACCCGTGGACCTCCTGGTCACTAACTGACGTTAGCTCCTTGTAGGCCCAGCGATTCTAGAGGCCCTAGGCCTTTTCCCTTTTCTGTTCGTGGTACTTATACCACTATTTTAGTATATGGTTCGAGCGGCCACCAGGGCCTATCCATATAAAGTGCAACTTCTGTGTATTCTACTGTAATCTTGTTTGACGATTTGTGCTCCTGTGCTCATAAAGAGACTAGGGGTTACTTTGAGAAATAAATACATATATATTTTGAATATATATCTGTGTGGTGTCCTTTCATTGGTATAAAAGGGGGTTGCATTTGGTAAAACAGCTGGCTTAACACGCTTCACGAGTTTAGCCTCAAAGACTGCTTAGCCTACGCTACCACTAGGGCAGCTAGTCCGAAAAGGTTGACTTACAACCACACCATAAGGGTTGCTTGGCATGGTACAAGGTGATCACTTTAACTAGTGAGCATCATATACCAGGCCAACTTCTCACATTGGTGAGCAGCGGTTGGATTTGAGCTTGCTGTGTTTTACCATTGTAATCTCTTGGTTACCAATTGAAAGATAACATAGGTACCTGTAGGTACATATAAAACAAGATTAGATATACATAAGTTCTACTGAACTTAGTTGTTGTAGAGCAAAGGGAGTAGCACACCCTGACTACAACTACTAGATAGGTTTAGTAGGAAAACCCAAGTGTAGGTAGATTACAACACATCCACCCACACTTAAGAGCAATGGCTGGGGCAGAGGGGTCCACTGTACCCATCTCTGTTGAGAGTGACCCCCAGAGGGCACCATCCATCTTGGCTACCCTTAATCAGAATGAGCTCAGGCATTTGGCAACTCTTAGAGGCCTTAAACAGCCCAAGAACCCTACCTCTGCTGAGCTCAGAGAACTCTTGCAAAATGATGAAAATCAGAGAGAGCTCAAGAAAGCTTCCCAGTTAGCCCCCTTAGGGTCAGGAACAGGAGGCCCCCCTTCTGAAGATGCTACAGAGGTACCCAGTTCCAATAGTCACCCCTTAGATGGCAATAATACCACAGAGGATGAGAGTGATAAAGGTGCTGATACAGAAAGTAGTGATGATGAAGGGAGAACTAGCCCAGTGCCAAGTGTTATACTTGGCCCAGCTAAACTAAGGCTATTGGGGACTGACAATGGGTTTACCCCATTGGATCTCCCCAGTGGACTTAACACAGGGCTTGGGAGGCAAAGGAATCGCTCAGGTGACTCCAATGCTTCTCATGGCTCTAGAGGCTCTCAAGGTCACTCCAGGAAAAGGATGACCACCCCTCAGAGGAGGGAACACGAGGCCAGAATGCAGGAAGCCCAGCTGAGGATCAGGAAGCAGGAGCTAGAAGTAGCCCTGATGGAAGAAAAACTGAGGAAGGCTAGGCAACCTAGAGAGAGTGGGTCTATACCCACTGATGGCAGCATTGTCCCTAAGGACAAAGATAGGGTCTTTGATAATAGGAACCTGTCTAAGGTTGTGCCCCCCTACAAAAGTGGGGATGACATCCACAAATGGATAACTGCTCTTGAGAGAGCCTGCAAAGTACAGCAGGTTCCTGAAGACCAGTGGGCAGCAATCCTCTGGCTCTCCTTTGAAGGAAGAGGCAGAGACAGACTCCTCACTGTTATAGAAGAGGATGTCAGAAACTACAGAGTCCTGAAGAGTGTTCTGGTTGATGGGTTAGGCTTAACCACTGAACAGTACAGGTTAATGTTCAGAGACACCCAAAAGACACAGACTCAGGACTGGTCTGAATATGTTGAATGTGCCACTAAGGCTTTGGAGGGTTGGTTGCTGGGAAGTAAGGTATCTGATTATACAGGATTGTACAATTTGATGATGAGAGAACAGATTTTAAGTAACTGTCAAAACCAGCTCCTCCATCAACACCTGGTAGACTCAGATTTGACCTCTCCCCAAGAATTGGGAAAGAGGGCAGATAAATGGGTCAGGACCAGGATCAGGCCTAAGAATCAGGGTGGTGACCAAAAGAAAGATACCACCAAACCTCAAGAGAAGGGAGGGGATAAGGCAAAAGAGAAATCTTCCTCAGGGCCCCAAAACTCCACACAGGGTGGTGGGTCCCAAGCTCCCTCCTCTACCACAGGTAAAAAGCCTTACTGCCATGAGTGTAAAACTCCTGGGCATTGGAAAACTGACAGCAGTTGCCCAAGGGCTACAAACAAAACTGTTCCTCCAATTACTCCTGTCACACCACCTATTACTGTCAGCAGTAATCCCCCAGGTGGTGGGAGTGCCCCCAAAAATTTGGGTGGGTTTACTTGGGGAACACAGGGGGACCCTGGCTTAGCCAATTCCCCTGCAGCAGATACTCTTGTCTGTGATGGTGGCATGGGGTTTGCCAACTTCACTGCCTGTCCCAACACTTTGGGTAGGTACAGACAGGAGCCCTACATCAATGGTACAAAAGCTGAGGCCTACAGAGACACTGGAGCTAGCATCACAATGGTGGCCCATTGGCTAGTTCCCTCTGAGCAGCTTTTGCCTGGTTTCTCCTACCAGGTGACCAACATTGATGGCAAACAGAACAGTCATCCCATGGCAGAGGTATGTCTCAGCTGGGGAGGTGTCACTGGCCCTAAAAGGGTGGCAGTGTCCCCAACCTTGCCTGTAGACTGCTTACTGGGGAATGACTTAGAACTCTCAGCTTGGGCTGGAGTTGAACAAGACACCCATTCTAAAATGGTAGGCCTTTCACAAAAGGGTAGTGGGGTTGTGCCATTCACAACCCCTGTCCAAATAGATTTCCTCTTTGGAAAGGTTGGAAGGGCAGTGGTAGCCACAGCCCAGGCACAGACAGACTTCCCTGTAGAGACTGGCAGAGCTGTGACAGTCACAGCTCAAACACAAACTGAGTTCCCCCCTGAAAGGGTTGGTAAGGCTGTAATGGTCTCAGCCTATACTCAGACTGACATAGGTGTAGTGAAGCCTGAAACTATGGATCACTCCACACAAACAGAGAGTAGTGGGGAGGAAGAAAAGTCTCCCTCTCCCCAGACATTAGGAAAAAGTCAGCCTCCTCAGGGAGCTGACCTCACCCCTTGTGAAGGAACTGCCCCAGAGGTAGCCAGGCCTGGCCTGGCAGAGCCTCTGATGTCAGTGGCCCCTTCCAAGGTGGGACCCAGTCTGGTGCAGGTAGCCTGCCTCTCTCTACCCTGCCTCAGTCAGCCCAGGGCTGCAGAGGTCAGGGAGGCCAGTGGACCCCAAGAGGGCCCCTGTCCACAAGAACCCCCCCATCAAAAGAATGAGGATTGCCTGGCTAGTAGCCCTAGTCAGGTGATGGGTAAAAACATTCCTGAGGGATCTCCTTTACAGGTAGTTAGGGACCTCCCCCAGAGGGATTCTGTTGGGTACAGGCAAACATGGGACCTTAGGGCCCCAGACCTGACCTGTCCCTCCAGTAAGCCCACAAAAGGGACCCAGCCTCCAGCTTTAGGTAGCCAGAGGCTGACCCTGAGAGCACAGTGCAACTCAGTTAAGGAAAGAAAGGCATCCATGGTGGAGGGGGATTGGAGGAAGGTGAGGCCTCACTTTGAGGACACTCACTTCAGTACTCCATCTCAACACCAGCCTTTTACTTTGCCAAGACACACCAAAGGTAGAGATTCCCTATGGTGGAGACCCTCTGATACCCTTAGGGTGATGGATTGCTTAGTGGACCATGAGACAGGGGGTAACCATGCCAGTGCTGGTTCCTCCTTATATGGCCACTTGGGCAATATAGGCTTACCTGGTCAAGGTCAGCCTTATCTCCCTTCGTTTGGGGGGGTTTGTGTATGAAGGTGGATATCTGACTATAGTTATCCCCAAATTTTTGCCTAGTGTCTAGCTGGTTTTTTGACTTAGTTGGCCTGAGATCCTGCTATTCAGGATCTCAGCCTGGCTGTTCTCTCTTTAAAATGGACTCCATGTACCCTAGGTACATACCCAATTGGTTGGATCACCCTGTCAGCCCCTGTACCAGTGTACACTAGGTACCCAGGGCATTGGTGTACCCAAGGCCTGCCAGGGGCTGAAGCATGTATTATGCCACCCCAGGCTTGGCCTAACAATTTGACACAACTGGCTGATCACTCAGCTGGGGTAAGTTGGTGTAATCACCTCTTACTTAGGTGTAGTATACCTATACCTAACCTTAAATGGGACACCTGGTAACCTATAAGTCACTCCTATGGCAGGCCTTAACAATCCTGAAGGCAGAGTGCTTGGTTCCATGTGAGATGGTGCTCTGGCATGAGCTGAGCCTGTCTGCAGTGGTCGGAACAACTTCCTTCTACTGTTTCCAGATATCGTCATACCATATACTCTTAAGTGCATTATGAACCTCGCGGTTAAATGCTATCTTTGGTTTGGCTTTATCAAAACATGTCGAGTAAGGTGTCATATGAATTGGAATACTAACCCCTCGCCAATTCTGGCGACGGGGTTAGCATTCCACCCTTCTAGAGGGACACGACATGTACAGTACCTGAAACCCGGGTAAAATCAGACATAGCCTCAGCTCCACAAAATGGATGCTGCCACCACAGACACAAGTCTGCCCTCCTGCTGCTGGGAGTCCTTCCAGCTTGGGAGGTGTGGACAAAGGGTTTCCTGCCAGGGGAGGTGCATGCACCACCCCAGACAGGATTTTGTGTATTGGTCAGGTAGGGCTTGAAAGAAACCAGACATGCCTGTGGCTCACAAGGAGCCTCGGTGCATATGCCAGTTCAAACCAGTCCTGGGGCACACCAGTCCCGGGCCTGGGGCGAGCTGGACAAAGGATTGGGGGTGTAACCACCCCCCTTCCTGGTCCCACCCATAGGGAGGGACCTAGCAGGTAGTCCGGCCCCTAGAATCCGCTTAAAGGTATGAGCTGTGTCCTAAGACTTCAGACATCCTGGAATCAACTTGAAACTAAGAAGAAGACGGGAACTTCGACATTCTGCTGCACAGAAGACTGAAGGAAATCTCCCCTGTGGTCAGGGAGTGACCACCTTGCTAACGCAAGCACCATCCAGCGAATCAACGTCTGCTTTGCCGCCACCTCCCGCCGGAGCCCGAGCCCAGAGACTGACAAGACCTGGACCTCCAGACCTCTCACGGCCCGATCCACAGTTCCTGAAAAGAGGAGACCCGTGGAGGCACCGAGACACGTGGAGCCAGCCATCTTGGAACGACCACGACAAGCTGACAAGTGCAACAACCGAGGCTTCCTCCAAGTTGTGCTTTGGGATCTGAGAAGCCCAACCCTCGAGCAGCATCTGCACCAAAGGTGAGCCCTCCAGCATCTCCACGATCTGCGTGGGGCCCTTCTGCATTTTGCCACTCGACGCGCCTAACCGGTTGCTGGCCCGCTGGCTAGTAGCCATCTTGGCGACGAATTTTACAAAATACACCGCTGTTCTGGTTGCTCCAGACTGGCCCTTGCTCCCCTCCAAAGGAGCAGTCCTTCTGACCTTGCTGGTCAGAACCATCAGCTTATTTCATCTCCTACAACAATTGCTTTTGCCAAGGCTTGTTTGCTTCGATCAAGTCGCCGACATCGCCGACAGCGAGAGCCTGCGTGGGACAGCTCGTGAACCGACTCCTGGATGTTGTCGACCTCCAGGGACCACGTGGCTGCAGAGACAAGCTACACCTTTCTTCCTGTTTGCACCCGACATTGCCTGGTACCCACCTGGTGCCACGCTGGTCACTGGCTAGTGACTATGAACACTGTCCCCTCTGCTTACAGGTCTTCAACATCTCCGATCCACTCTTGGATCCACTGCATCTCTCCCGGACCGACCGCCTGCAGCATCTTTGCCTTCAAGCTCCACGGAACAGATAGAAGAAACCCGACGCACTTCGAGGCCTATGCACCCGCTTCCTGTGGGTGAGGTAAAGCTGGCACACCTGTGCCCAAGTGTAGTATTACATCTCTAGTGCCTGTGTTCCAAATCTTGAGTTCCTAGTCCATCCGGAAGATCCTTTTTGCAGTAACTTTGTACTTTTTACGCACCCATTGAAACCTATGGGAGCACACGTGTGACTATTTGCTCTGCACACGCCACCCGTGGACCTCCTGGTCACTAACTGACGTTAGCTCCTTGTAGGCCCAGCGATTCTAGAGGCCCTAGGCCTTTTCCCTTTTCTTTTCATGGTACTTATACCACTATTTTAGTATATGGTTCGAGCGGCCACCAGGGCCTATCCATATAAAGTGCAACTTCTGTGTATTCTACTGTAATCTTGTTTGACGATTTGTGCTCCTGTGCTCATAAAGAGACTAGGGGTTACTTTGAGAAATAAATACATATATATTTTGAATATATATCTGTGTGGTGTCCTTTCATTGGTATAAAAGGGGGTTGCATTTGGTAAAACAGCTGGCTTAACACGCTTCACGAGTTTAGCCTCAAAGACTGCTTAGCCTACGCTACCACTAGGGCAGCTAGTCCGAAAAGGTTGACTTACAACCACACCATAAGGGTTGCTTGGCATGGTACAAGGTGATCACTTTAACTAGTGAGCATCAAATACCAGGCCAACTTCTCACAGCCACGCAGATTCCAGAACTTTCCATCACAGAAATGTGGGGAAAATGTGTTTTTTTGTCAATTTTTGAGGTTTGCAAGGGATTCTGGGTAACAGACCCTGGTGGGAGGCACTCAAGTCACCCCATCCTGGATTCCCCTGGGTGTCTAGTTTTCAAAAATATATAGGTTTCCTAGGTTTCCCTAGGTGCCGGCAGAGCTAGGGTTAAAAAACTACAGCTAGTCACTTTGCCAAAAAAGGGTCATTTTTCACTGCAAAATTGAAGTGTGACCACGTTGCGTTTTGCCCCGTTTCCTGTCACGGGCACTAGGCTGCCCCACACAAGTGAGGTACCATTTTTCTTGTAGGACTTTGGGGAACGCAGGGTGGGTGGAAATTTGTGCATCCACGCAGATTCCAGAACTTTCCATCACAGAAATGTGGGGAAAATGTGTTTTTCTTGGTCAATTTTTTAGGTTTGCAAGGGATTCTGGGTAACAGACCCTGGTGGGAGGCACTCAACTCACCACATCCTGGATTCCCCTGGGTGTCTAGCTTTCAAAAATATATAGGTTTGCTAGGTTTCCCTAGGTGCCGGCAGAGCTAGCGTTCAAAAACTACAGCTAGGCACTTTGCCAAAATAGTGTCATTTTTCACTGCAAAATTGAGGTGTGAGCATGTTGCGTTTCACGCCGTTTCCTGTCGCGGGCACTTGGCGAACCGCACAAGTGAGGTACCATTTTTTTCGTAGGACTTTGGGGAACGCGGGGTGGGTGGAAATTTGTGGATCCACGCAGATTCCAGAACTTTCCATCACAGAAATGTGGGGAAAATTTGTTTTTTTTGTCCATTGTTTACGTTTGCAAGGGATTCTGGGTAACAGACCCTAGTGGGAGGCACTCCAGTCACCCCATCCTGGATTCCCCTGGGTGTCTAGTTTTCATAAATATATAGTTTTGCTAGGTTTCCTGTAGGAGAGTAGGGTGTGCTATCCTATGGACACCCCAAATATTTGCTTTTTGCTTCACTGGTTTTTGACATATTGAGGCTGTGGGCCTGCCAATCAGACCCCCAGCCTGCTGTTCTCTCTACTAAATGTAAACTATGCACCCTAGGTGCATATCCAATTGGAAGTGGATCACCCTGTCAGCCCCTGTACCAGTGTACACTAGGTACCCAGGGCATTGGTGTACCCAAGGCCTGCCAGGGGCTGAAGCATGTATTATGCCACCCCAGGCTTGGCCTAACAATTTGACACAACTGGCTGATCACTCAGCTGGGGTAAGTTGGTGTAATCACCTCTTACTTAGGTGTAGTATACCTATACCTAACCTTAAATGGGACACCTGGTAACCTATAAGTCACTCCTATGGCAGGCCTTAACAATCCTGAAGGCAGAGTGCTTGGTTCCATGTGAGATGGTGCTCTGGCATGAGCTGAGCCTGTCTGCAGTGGTCGGAACAACTTCCTTCTACTGTTTCCAGATATCGTCATACCATATACTCTTAAGTGCATTATGAACCTCGCGGTTAAATGCTATCTTTGGTTTGGCTTTATCAAAACATGTCGAGTAAGGTGTCATACGAATTGGAATACTAACCCCTCGCCAATTCTGGCGACGGGGTTAGCATTCCACCCTTCTAGAGGGACACGACATGTACAGTACCTGAAACCCGGGTAAAATCAGACATAGCCTCAGCTCCACAAAATGGATGCTGCCACCACAGACACAAGTCTGCCCTCCTGCTGCTGGGAGTCCTTCCAGCTTGGGAGGTGTGGACAAAGGGTTTCCTGCCAGGGGAGGTGCATGCACCACCCCAGACAGGATTTTGTGTATTGGTCAGGTAGGGCTTGAAAGAAACCAGACATGCCTGTGGCTCACAAGGAGCCTCGGTGCATATGCCAGTTCAAACCAGTCCTGGGGCACACCAGTCCCGGGCCTGGGGCGAGCTGGACAAAGGATTGGGGGTGTAACCACCCCCCTTCCTGGTCCCACCCATAGGGAGGGACCTAGCAGGTAGTCCGGCCCCTAGAATCCGCTTAAAGGTAGGAGCTGTGTCCTAAGACTTCAGACATCCTGGAATCAACTTGAAACTAAGAAGAAGACGGGAACTTCGACATTCTGCTGCACAGAAGACTGAAGGAAATCTTCCCTGTGGTCAGGGAGTGACCACCTTGCTAACGCAAGCACCATCCAGCGAATCAACGTCTGCTTTGCCGCCGCCTCCCGCCGGAGCCCGAGCCCAGAGACTGACAAGACCTGGACCTCCAGACCTCTCACCGCCCGATCCACAGTCCCTGAAAAGAGGAGACCCGTGGAGGCACCGAGACACGTGGAGCCAGCCATCTTGAAACGACCACGACAAGCTGACAAGTGCAACAACCGAGGCTCCCTCCAAGTTGTGCTTTGGGATCTGAGAAGCCCAACCTTCGAGCAGCATCTGCTCCAGAGGTGAGCCCTCCAGCATCTCCACGATCTGCGTGGGGCCCTTCTGCATTTTGCCACTCGACGCGCCTAACCGATTGCTGGCCCGCTGGCTAGTAGCCATCTTGGCGACGAACTTTACAAAATACACTGCTGGTCTGGTTGCTCCAGACTGGCCCTTGCTCCCCTCCAAAAGGGCAGTCCCTCTGATCTTGCTGGTCAGAACCATCAGCTTATTTCATCTCCTACAACAATTGCTTTTGCCAAGGCTTGTTTGCTTCTATCAAGTCGCCGACACCGCCGACAGCGAGAGCCTGCGTGGAACAGCTCGTGAACCGACTCCTGGACGTCGTCAACCTCCAGGGACCACGTGGCTGCAGAGACAAGCTACACCTTTCTTCCTGTTTGCACCCGACATTGCCTGGTACCCACCTGGTGCCACGCTGGTCACTGGCTAGTGACTGTGAACACTGTCCCCTCTGCTTACAGGTCTTCAACATCTCCGATCCACTCTTGGATCCACCGCATCTCTCCCGGACCGACCGCCTGCAGCATCTTTGTCTTCAGGCTCCACGGAACAAATAGAAGAAACCCGACGCACTTCGAGGCCTATGCACCCGCTTCCTGTGGGTGAGGTAAAGCTGGCACTCCTGTGCCCAAGTGTAGTATTACATCTCTAGTGCCTGTGTTCCAAATCTTGAGTTCCTAGTCCATCCGGAAGATCCTCTTTGCAGTAACTTTGTACTTTTTACGCACCCATTGAAACCTATGGGAGCACGCGTGTGACTATTTGCTCTGCACACGCAACCCGTGGACCTCCTGGTCACTAACTGAAGTTAGCTCCTTGTAGGCCCAGCGATTCTAGAGGCCCTAGGCCTTTTCCCTTTTCTGTTCGTGGTACTTATACCACTATTTTAATATATGGTTCGAGCGGTCACCAGGGCCTATCCATATAAAGTGCAACTTCTGTGTATTCTACTGTAATCTTGTTTGACGATTTGTGCTCCTGTGCTCATAAAGAGACTAGGGGTTACTTTGAGAAATAAATACATATATATTTTGAATATATATCTGTGTGGTGTCCTTTCATTGGTATAAGAGCGGGTTGCATTTGGTATAACAGCTGGCTTAACACGCTTCACGAGTTTAGCCTCAAAGACTGCTTAGCCTACGCTACCACTAGGGCAGCTAGTCCGAAAAGGTTGACTTACAACCACACCATAAGGGTTGCTTGGCATGGTACAAGGTGATAACTAGTGAGCATCATATACCAGGCCAACTTCTCACACTAGCTCTGACGGCACCTAGGGAAACCTAGCAAAACTATATATTTATGAAAACTAGACACCCAGGGGAATCCAGGATGGGGTGACTGGAGTGCCTCCCACTAGGGTCTGTTACCCAGAATCCCTTGCAAACGTAAACAATGGACAAAAAAAAAATTTTCTGTGATGGAAAGTTCTGGAATCTGCGTGGATCCACAAATTTCCACCCACCCCGCGTTCCCCAAAGTCCTACGAAAAAAATGGTACCTCACTTGTGCGGGTCGCCTAGTGCCCGCGACAGCAAACGGCGTGAAACGCAACATGCTCACACCTCAATTTTGCAGTGAAAAATGACACTTTTTTGGCAAAGTGACTAGCTGTAGTTTTTTAACCCTAGCTCTGCCGGCACCTGGGGAAACCTAGGAAACCTATATATTTTTGAAAACTAGACACCGAGGGGAATCCAGGATGGGGTGACTTGAGTGCCTCCCACCAGGGTCTGTTACCCAGAATCCCTTGCAAACCTAAGAAATTGACAAAAAAACAAATTTTCCCTACATTCCTGTGATGGAAAGTTCTGGAATCTGCGTGGATCCACAAATTTCCACCCTCGCCGCGTTCCCCAAAGTCCTATGAGAAAAATGGTACCTCACTTGTGCGGGTCGGCCTAGTGCCCGCGACAGAAAACAGCGCAAAACGCAACGTGGTCACACCTCAATTTTGCAGTGAAAAATGACCCTTTTTTGGCAAAGTGACTAGCTGTTGTTTTTTAACCCTAGCTCTGCCGGCACCTAGAGAAACCTAGCAAACCTATATATTTTTGAAAACTAGACACCCAGGGGAATCCAGGATGGGGTGACTTGAGTGCCTCGCACCAGGGTCTGTTACCCAGAATCCCTTGCAAACCTAAAAAATTGACAAAAAAACACATTTACCCCACATTTCTGTGATGGAAAGTACTGGAATCTGCGTGGATCTACACATTTCCACCCACCCCACGTTCCCCAAAGTCCTATGAGAAAAATGGTACCTCACTTGTGCGGGTCGGCCTAGTGCCCGCAACAGGAAACGGTGCAAAACGCAACGTGGTCACACCTCAATTTTGCTGTGAAAAATGACCCTTTTTTGGCAAAGGGACTAGATGTAGTTTTTTAACCCTAGCTCTGCCGGCACCTAGGGAAACCTAGCAAACCTATATATTTTTGTAAACTAGACACCCAGGGGAATCCAGGATGGGGTGACTTGAGTGCCTCCCACCAGGGTCTGTTACCCAGAATCCCTTGCACACATAAACATTTTACCAAAAAAACACATTTGCCCCACATTTCTGTGATGGTAAGTTATGGTATCTGCGTGGATGCAAAAATTTCCACCCACACCGCGTTCCCCAAAGACCTACGAGAAAAATGGTACCTCACTTGTGCGGGGCGGCCTAGTGCCCGTGAAAGGAAACGGCGCAAAACGCAACGTGATCACACCTCAATTTTGCAGTTAAAAATGACCCTTTATTGGCAAAGTGCCTAGCTGTAGTTTTTTAACCCTAGCTCTACCGGCACCTAGAGAAAACTAGAAAACCTATATATTTTTGAAAACTAGACACCCAGGGGAATCCAGGATGGGGTGACTTGAGTGCCTCGCACCAGGGTCTGTTACCCAGAATCCCTTGCAAACCTAAAAAATTGACAAAAAAAACACATTTACCCCACATTTCTGTGATGGAAACTTCTGGAATCTGCGTGGATGCACAAATTTCCACCCACCCCGCGTTCCCCAAAGTCCTACGAGAAAAATGGTACCTCACTTGTGCGGGGCGGCCTAGTGCCCGCGACAGGGAACGGTGCAAAACGCAACGTGGTCACACCTCAATTTTGCAGTGAAAAATGACCCTTTTTTGGCGAAGTGACTAGCTGTAGTTTTTTAACCCTAGCTCTGCCGGCACATAGGGAAACCTAGCAAACCTATATATTTTTTAAAACTAGACACCCAGGGGAATCCAGGATGGGGTGACTTGAGTGCCTCCCACCAGGGTCTGTTTCCCAGAATCCCTTGCAAACCTCAAAAATTGACAAACACAACACATTTTCCCCACATTTCTGTGAAGGAAAGTTCTGGAATCTGCGTGGATGCACAAATTTCCACCCACCCGGCGTTCCCCAAAGTCCTACCAGAAAAATGGTACCTCACTTGTGTGGGGCGGCCTAGTGCCCACGACAGGAAACGGCGCAAAACGCAACGTGGTCACACCTCAAGTTTGCAGTGAAAAATGACCCTTTTTTGGCACAGTGACTAGCTGTAGTTTTTTAACCCTAGCTCTGCTGGCACCTAGGGAAACCTAGCAAACCTATATATTTTTAAAAACTAGACATCCAGGGGAATCCAGGATGGGGTGACGTGAGTGCCTCCCACCAGAGTCTGTTACCCAGAATCCCTCGCAAACCTAAACAATTGACAAAAAAACACATTTTCCCCACATTTCTGTGATGGAATGTTCTGGAATCTGCGTGGATCCACAAATTTCCACCCACCCTGCGTTCCCCAAAGTCCTATGAGAAAAATGGTACTTCACTTGTGCGGGTCGGCCTAGTGCCCGCGACAGGAAACAGCGCAAAATGCAACGAGGTCACAACTCAATTTTGCAGTCAAAAATGACCCTTTTTTTGCAAAGTGACTAGTTGTAGTTTTTTAACCCTAGCTCTGCCGGCACCTAGGGAAACCTAGAAAACCTATATATTTTTGAAAACTAGACACCGAGGGGAATCCAGGATGGGGTGACTTGAGTGCCTCCCACCAGGGTCTGTTACCCAGAATCCCTTGCAAACCTAAAAAATTGAAAAAAAAACCACATTTTCCCCACATTTCTGTGACGGAAAGTTCTGGAATCTGTGTGGATGCACAAATTTCCACCCACCCCGCATTCCCCAAAGACCTACGAGAAAAATGGTACCTCACTTGTGCGGGGCGGCCTAGTGCTCGCGAAAGGAAACGGCGCAAAACGCAACGTGGTCACACCTCAATTTTGCAGTGAAAAATGACCCTTTTTTGGCAAAGTGCCTAGCTGTAGTTTTTTAACCCTAGCTCTACCGGCACCTAGAGAAAACTAGAAAACCTATATATTTTTGAAAACTAGACACCCAGGGGAATCCAGGATGGGGTGACTTGAGTGCCTCGCACCAGGGTCTGTTACCCAGAATCCCTTGCAAACCTAAAAAATTGACAAAAAAACCACATTTACCCCACATTTCTGTGATGGAAACTTCTGGAATCTGCGTGGATGCACAAATTTCCACCCACCCCGCGTTCCCCAAAGTCCTACGAGAAAAATGGTACCTCACTTGTGCGGGGCGGCCTAGTGCCCGCGACAGGGAACGGTGCAAAACGCAACGTGGTCACACCTCAATTTTGCAGTGAAAAATGACCCTTTTTTGGCGAAGTGACTAGCTGTAGTTTTTTAACCCTAGCTCTGCCGGCACATAGGGAAACCTAGCAAACCTATATATTTTTTAAAACTAGACATCCAGGGGAATCCAGGATGGGGTGACTTGAGTGCCTCCCACCAGGGTCTGTTTCCCAGAATCCCTTGCAAACCTCAAAAATTGACAAACACAACACATTTTCCCCACATTTCTGTGAAGGAAAGTTCTGGAATCTGCGTGGATGCACAAATTTCCACCCACCCGGCGTTCCCCAAAGTCCTACCAGAAAAATGGTACCTCACTTGTGTGGGGCGGCCTAGTGCCCACGACAGGAAACGGCGCAAAACGCAACGTGGTCACACCTCAAGTTTGCAGTGAAAAATGACCCTTTTTTGGCACAGTGACTAGCTGTAGTTTTTTAACCCTAGCTCTGCTGGCACCTAGGGAAACCTAGCAAACCTATATATTTTTAAAAACTAGACATTCAGGGGAATCCAGGATGGGGTGACGTGAGTGCCTCCCACCAGAGTCTGTTACCCAGAATCCCTTGCAAACCTAAACAATTGACAAAAAAACACATTTTCCCCACATTTCTGTGATGGAATGTTCTGGAATCTGCGTGGATCCACAAATTTCCACCCACCCTGCGTTCCCCAAAGTCCTATGAGAAAAATGGTACTTCACTTGTGCGGGTCGGCCTAGTGCCCGCGACAGGAAACAGCGCAAAATGCAACGAGGTCACAACTCAATTTTGCAGTCAAAAATGACCCTTTTTTTGCAAAGTGACTAGTTGTAGTTTTTTAACCCTAGCTCTGTCGGCACCTAGGGAAACCTAGAAAACCTATATATTTTTGAAAACTAGACACCGAGGGGAATCCAGGATGGGGTGACTTGAGTGCCTCCCACCAGGGTCTGTTACCCAGAATCCCTTGCAAACCTAAAAAATTGAAAAAAAACCCACATTTTCCCCACATTTCTGTGACGGAAAGTTCTGGAATCTGTGTGGATGCACAAATTTCCACCCACCCCGCATTCCCCAAAGACCTACGAGAAAAATGGTACCTCACTTGTGCGGGGCGGCCTAGTGCTCGCGAAAGGAAACGGCGCAAAACGCAACGTGGTCACACCTCAATTTTGCAGTGAAAAATGACCCTTTTTTGGCAAAGTGCCTAGCTGTAGTTTTTTAACCCTAGCTCTGCCGGCACCTAGGGAAACCTAGAAAACCTATATATTTTTGAAAACTAGACACCCAGGGGAATCCAGGATGGGGTGACTTGAGTGCCTCCCACCAGGGTCTGTTACCCAGAATCCCCTGCAAACCTAAAAAATTGACAAAAAAAACACATTTTCCCCACATTTCTGTGATGGAAAGTTCTGGAATCTGTGTGGATGCACAAATTTCCACCCACCCTGCGTCCCCCAAAGTCCTACAAGAAAAATGGTACCTCACTTGTGCGGGTCGCCTAGTGCCCGTGACAGGAAACGGCACAAAACGCAACGTGGTCACACCTCAATTTTGCAGTGAAAAAT
Source organism: Triturus cristatus (assembly GCF_964204655.1). Lineage (NCBI taxonomy): Eukaryota > Metazoa > Chordata > Amphibia > Caudata > Salamandridae > Triturus > Triturus cristatus. The sequence goes on from NW_028187382.1 coordinate 976,125, forward strand.
GACCCTTTTTTGGCAAAGTGCCTAGCTGTAGTTTTTGAACCCTAGCTCTGCCGGCACCTAGGGAAACCTAGCAAACCTATATATTTTTGAAAACTAGACATCCAGGGGAATCCAGGATGGGGTGACTTGAGTGCCTCCCACCAGAGTCTGTTACCCAGAATCCCTTGCAAACCTAAACAATTGACAAAAAAACACATTTTCCCCACATTTCTGTGATGGAAAGTTCTGGAATCTGCGTGGATCCACAAATTTCCACGCACCCCGCGTTCCCCAAAGTCCTATGAGAAAAATGGTACCTCACTTGTGCGGGTCGGCCTAGTGCCCGCGACAGCAAACAGCGCAAAACGCAACGTGGTCACACCTCAATTTTTCAGTGAAAAATTACCCTTTTTTTGGCAAAGTGACTAGTTGTAGTTTTTTAACCCTAGCTCTGCCAGCATCTAGGGAAACCTAGCAAACCTATATATTTTGAAAACTAGACACCGAGGGGAATCCAGGATGGGGTGACTTGAGGGCGTCCCACCAGGGTCTGTTACCCAGAATCCCTTGCAAACCTCAAAAATTGACAAAAAAACACATTTTCCCCACATTTCTGTGATGGAAAGTTCTGGAATCTGCGTGGCTCTACAAATTTCCACCCACCCCGCGTTCCCCAAAGCCCTATGAGAAAAATGGTACCTCACTTGTGCGGGTCGGCCTAGTGCCCGCTACAGGAAACGGCGCAAAACGCAACGTGGTTACACCTCAATTTTGCAGTGAAAAATGACCCTTTTTTGGCAAAGTGACTAGCTGTAGTTTTTGAACCCTAGCTCTTCCGGCATCTAGGGAAACCTAGCAAACCTATATATTTTTGAAAACTAGACACCCCGGGGAATCCAGGATGGGGTGACTTGAGTGCCTCCCTCCAGGGTCTGTTACCCAGAATCCCTTGCAAACCTAAAAAATTGAAAAAAAACCCACATTTTCCCCACATTTCTGTGATGGAAAGTTCTGGAATCTGCGTGGATCCATATATTTCCACCCACCCCGCGTTCTCCAATGTCCTACAAGAAAAATGGTACCTCACTTGTGCGGGTCGCCTAGTGCCTGCGACAGGAAACGGCGCAAAACGCACCGTGGTCACACCTCACTTTTGCAGTGAAAAATGACCCTTTTTTGGCAAAGTGCCTAGATGTAGTTTTTGAACCCTAGCTCTGCCGGCACCTAGGGAAACCTAGCAAACCTATATATTTTTGAAAACTAGATCCCCAGGGGAATCCAGGATGGGGTGACTTGAGTGCCTCCCACCAGGGTCTGTTACCGAGAATCCCTTGCACACGTAAAAAATTGACAAAAAAAACACTTTTTCCCCATATTTCTGTGACGGAAAGTTCTGGAATCTGCGTGGATGCACAAATTTCCACCCACCCCGCATTCCCCAAAGTCCTACGAGAAAAATGGTACCTCACTTGTGCGGGGCGGCCTAGTGCCTGCGACAGGAAACGGCGCAAAACACAACGTGGTCACACCTCAATTTTGCAGTGAAAAATGACCCTTTTTGCCAAAGTGACTAGCTGTAGATTTTGAACCCTAGCTCTGACGGCACCTAGGGAAACCTAGCAAAACTATATATTTATGAAAACTAGACACCCAGGGGAATCCAGGATGGGGTGACTGGAGTGCCTCCCACTAGGGTCTGTTACCCAGAATACCTTGCAAACGTAAACAATGGACAAAAAAAACAAATTTTCCCCACATTTCTGTGATGGAAAGTTCTGGAATCTGCGTGGATGCACAAATTTCCACCCACCCTGCGTTCCCCAAAGTCCTACAAGAAAAATGGTACCTCACGTGTGTGGGGCAGCCTAGTGCCCGTGACAGGAAACGGGGCAAAACGCAACGTGGTCACACTTCAATTTTGCAGTGAAAAATAACCCTTTTTTGGCAAAGTGACTAGCTGTAGTTTTTTAACCCTAGCTCTGCCGGCACCTAGGGAAACATAGGAAACCTATATATTTTTGAAAACTAGACACCCAGGGGAATCCAGGATGGGGTGACTTGAGTGCCCCCCACCAGGGTCTGTTACCCAGAATCCCTTGCAAACCTAAGAAATTGACAAAAAAACAAATTTTCCCCACATTCCTGTGATGGAAAGTTCTGGAATCTGCGTGGATCCACAAATTTCCACCCTCCCCGCGTTCCCCAAAGTCCTATGAGAAGAATGGTACCTCACTTGTGCGGGTCGGCCTAGTGCCCGCGACAGAAAACAGCGCAAAACGCAACGTGGTCACACCTCAATTTTGCAGTGAAAAATGACCCTTTTTTGGCAAAGTGCCTAGCTGTAGTTTTTGAACCCTAGCTCTGCCGGCACCTAGGGAAACCTAGCAAACCTATATATTTTTGTAAACTAGACACCCAGGGGAATCCAGGATGGGGTGACTTGAGTGCCTCCCACCAGGGTCTGTTACCCAGAATCCCTTGCACACATAAAGATTTTACAAAAAAAACACATTTGCCCCACATTTCTGTGATGGAAAGTTATGGAATCTGCGTGGATGCACAAATTTCCACCCACCCCGCGTTCCCCAACGACCTACGAGAAAAATGGTACCTCACTTGTGCGGGGCGGCCTAGTGCCCGTGAAAGGAAACGGCGCAAAACGCAACGTGAACACACCTCAATTTTGCAGTGAAAAATGACCCTTTTTTGGCAAAGTGACTAGCTGTAGTTTTTTAACCCTAGCTCTGCCGGCACCTAGGGAAACCTAGCAAACCTATATATTTTTGAAAACTAGACACCCAGGGGAATCCAGGATGGGGTGACTTGAGTGCCTCGCACCAGGGTCTGTTACCCAGAATCCCTTGCAAACCTAAAAAATTGACAAAAAAACACATTTACCCCACATTTCTGTGATGGAAAGTACTGGAATCTGCGTGGATCTGCAAATTTCCACCCTCCCCACGTTCCCCAAAGTCCTATGAGAAAAATGGTACCTCACTTGTGCGGGTCGGCCTAGTGCCCGCGACAGGAAACGGTGCAAAACGCAACGTGGTCACACCTCAATTTTGCAGTGAAAAATGACCCTTTTTTGGCAAAGGGACTAGCTGTAGTTTTTTAACCCTAGCTCTGCCGGCACCTAAGGAAACCTAGCAAACCTATATATTTTTGTAAACTAGACACCCAGGGGAATCCAGGATGGGGTGACTTGAGTGCCTCCCACCAGGGTCTGTTACCCAGAATCCCTTGCACACATAAACATTTTACAAAAAAAACACATTTGCCCCACATTTCTGTGATGGAAAGTTATGGAATCTGCGTGGATGCACAAATTTCCACCCACCCCGCGTTCCCCAAAGACCTACGAGAAAAATGGTACCTCACTTGTGTGGGGCGGCCTAGTGCCCGTGAAAGGAAACGGCGCAAAACGCAACGTGATCACACCTCAATTTTGCAGTGAAAAATGACCCTTTATTGGCAAAGTGCCTAGCTGTAGTTTTTTAACCCTAGCTCTGCCGGCACCTAGGGAAACCTAGAAAACCTATATATTTTTGAAAACTAGACACCCAGGGGAATCCAGGATGGGGTGACTTGAGTGCCTCCCACCAGGGTCTGTTACCCAGAATCCCTTGCAAACCTAAAAAATTGACAAAAAAAACATATTTTCCCCACATTTCTGTGATGGAAACTTCTGGAATCTGCGTGGATGCACAAATTTCCACCCACCCCGCGTTCCCCAAAGTCCTACGAGAAAAATGGTACCTCACTTGTGCGGGGCGGCCTAGTGCCCGCGACAGGGAACGGTGCAAAACGCAACATGGTCACACCTCAATTTTGCAGTGAAAAATGACCCTTTTTTGGCGAAGTGCCTAGCTGTAGTTTTTTAACCCTAGCTCTGCCGGCACATACGGAAACCTAGCAAACCTATATATTTTTTAAAACTAGACACCCAGGGGAATCCAGGATGGGGTGACTTGAGTGCCTCCCACCAGGGTCTGTTTCCCAGAATCCCTTGCAAACCTAAAAAATTGACAAACAAAACACATTTTCCCCACATTTCTGTGAAGGAAAGTTCTGGAATCAGCGTGGATGCACAAATTTCCACCCACCCGGCGTTCCCCAAAGTCCTACCAGAAAAATGGTACCTCACTTGTGTGGGGCGGCCTAGTGCTCGCGAAAGGAAACGGCGCAAAACGCAACGTGGTCACACCTCAATTTTGCAGTGAAAAATGACCCTTTTTTGGCAAAGTGCCTAGCTGTAGTTTTTTAACCCTAGCTCTGCCGGCACCTAGGGAAACCTAGAAAACCTATATATTTTTGAAAACTAGACACCCAGGGGAATCTAGGATGGGGTGACTTGAGTGCCTCCCACCAGGGTCTGTTACCCAGAATCCCCTGCAAACCTAAAAAATTGACCAAAAAAACCCACATTTTCCCCACATTTCTGTGACGGAAAGTTCTGGAATCTGTGTGGATGCACAAATTTCCACCCACCCCGCATTCCCCAAAGACCTACGAGAAAAATGGTACCTCACTTGTGCGGGGCGGCCTAGTGCTCGCGAAAGGAAACGGCGCAAAACGCAACGTGGTCACACCTCAATTTTGCAGTGAAAAATGACCCTTTTTTGGCAAAGTGCCTAGCTGTAGTTTTTTAACCCTAGCTCTGCCGGCACCTAGGGAAACCTAGAAAACCTATATATTTTTGAAAACTAGACACCCAGGGGAATCCAGGATGGGGTGACTTGAGTGCCTCCCACCAGGGTCTGTTACCCAGAATCCCCTGCAAACCTAAAAAATTGACAAAAAAAACACATTTTCCCCACATTTCTGTGATGGAAAGTTCTGGAATCTGTGTGGATGCACAAATTTCCACCCACCCTGCGTTCCCCAAAGTCCTACAAGAAAAATGGTACCTCACTTGTGCGGGTCGCCTAGTGCCCGTGACAGGAAACGGCACAAAACGCAACGTGGTCACACCTCAATTTTGCAGTGAAAAATGACCCTTTTTTGGCAAAGTGCCTAGCTGTAGTTTTTGAACCCTAGCTCTGCCGGCACCTAGGGAAACCTAGCAAACCTATATATTTTTGAAAACTAGACATCCAGGGGAATCCAGGATGGGGTGACTTGAGTGCCTCCCACCAGAGTCTGTTACCCAGAATCCCTTGCAAACCTAAACAATTGACAAAAAAACACATTTTCCCCACATTTCTGTGATGGAAAGTTCTGGAATCTGCGTGGATCCACAAATTTCCACACACCCCGCGTTCCCCAAAGTCCTATGAGAAAAATGGTACCTCACTTGTGCGGGTCGGCCTAGTGCCCGCGACAGCAAACAGCGCAAAACGCAACGTGGTTACACCTCAATTTTGCAGTGAAAAATGACCCTTTTTTGGCAAAGTGACTAGCTGTAGTTTTTGAACCCTAGCTCTTCCGGCATCTAGGGAAACCTAGCAAACCTATATATTTTTGAAAACTAGACACCCCGGGGAATCCAGGATGGGGTGACTTGAGTGCCTCCCTCCAGGGTCTGTTACCCAGAATCCCTTGCAAACCTAAAAAATTGAAAAAAAACCCACATTTTCCCCACATTTCTGTGATGGAAAGTTCTGGAATCTGCGTGGGTCCATATATTTCCACCCACCCCGCGTTCTCCAATGTCCTACAAGAAAAATGGTACCTCACTTGTGCGGGTCGCCTAGTGCCTGCGACAGGAAACGGCGCAAAACGCACCGTGGTCACACCTCAATTTTACAGTGAAAAATGACCCTTTTTTGGCAAAGTGCCTAGATGTAGTTTTTGAACCCTAGCTCTGCCGGCACCTAGGGAAACCTAGCAAACCTATATATTTTTGAAAACTAGATCCCCAGGGGAATCCAGGATGGGGTGACTTGAGTGCCTCCCACCAGGGTCTGTTACCGAGAATCCCTTGCACACGTAAAAAATTGACAAAAAAAACACTTTTTCCCCATATTTCTGTGACGGAAAGTTCTGGAATCTGCGTGGATGCACAAATTTCCACCCACCCCGCATTCCCCAAAGTCCTACGAGAAAAATGGTACCTCACTTGTGCGGGGCGGCCTAGTGCCTGCGACAGGAAACGGCGCAAAACACAACGTGGTCACACCTCAATTTTGCAGTGAAAAATGACCCTTTTTGCCAAAGTGACTAGCTGTAGATTTTGAACCCTAGCTCTGACGGCACCTAGGGAAACCTAGCAAAACTATATATTTATGAAAACTAGACACCCAGGGGAATCCAGGATGGGGTGACTGGAGTGCCTCCCACTAGGGTCTGTTACCCAGAATACCTTGCAAACGTAAACAATGGACAAAAAAAACAAATTTTCCCCACATTTCTGTGATGGAAAGTTCTGGAATCTGCGTGGATGCACAAATTTCCACCCACCCTGCGTTCCCCAAAGTCCTACAAGAAAAATGGTACCTCACGTGTGTGGGGCAGCCTAGTGCCCGTGACAGGAAACGGGGCAAAACGCAACGTGGTCACACTTCAATTTTGCAGTGAAAAATGACCCTTTTTTGGCAAAGTGACTAGCTGTAGTTTTTTAACCCTAGCTCTGCCGGCACCTAGGGAAACCTAGGAAACCTATATATTTTTGAAAACTAGACACCCAGGGGAATCCAGGATGGGGTGACTTGAGTGCCCCCCACCAGGGTCTGTTACCCAGAATCCCTTGCAAACCTAAGAAATTGACAAAAAAACAAATTTTCCCCACATTCCTGTGATGGAAAGTTCTGGAATCTGCGTGGATCCACAAATTTCCACCCTCCCCGCGTTCCCCAAAGTCCTATGAGAAGAATGGTACCTCACTTGTGCGGGTCGGCCTAGTGCCCGCGACAGAAAACAGCGCAAAACGCAACGTGGTCACACCTCAATTTTGCAGTGAAAAATGACCCTTTTTTGGCAAAGTGCCTAGCTGTAGTTTTTGAACCCTAGCTCTGCCGGCACCTAGGGAAACCTAGCAAACCTATATATTTTTGTAAACTAGACACCCAGGGGAATCCAGGATGGGGTGACTTGAGTGCCTCCCACCAGGGTCTGTTACCCAGAATCCCTTGCACACATAAAGATTTTACAAAAAAAACACATTTGCCCCACATTTCTGTGATGGAAAGTTATGGAATCTGCGTGGATGCACAAATTTCCACCCACCCCGCGTTCCCCAACGACCTACGAGAAAAATGGTACCTCACTTGTGCGGGGCGGCCTAGTGCCCGTGAAAGGAAACGGCGCAAAACGCAACGTGAACACACCTCAATTTTGCAGTGAAAAAGGACCCTTTTTTGGCAAAGTGACTAGCTGTAGTTTTTTAACCCTAGCTCTGCCGGCACCTAGGGAAACCTAGCAAACCTATATATTTTTGAAAACTAGACACCCAGGGGAATCCAGGATGGGGTGACTTGAGTGCCTCGCACCAGGGTCTCTTACCCAGAATCCCTTGCAAACCTAAAAAATTGACAAAAAAACACATTTACCCCACATTTCTGTGATGGAAAGTACTGGAATCTGCGTGGATCTGCAAATTTCCACCCTCCCCACGTTCCCCAAAGTCCTATGAGAAAAATGGTACCTCACTTGTGCGGGTCGGCCTAGTGCCCGCGACAGGAAACGGTGCAAAACGCAACGTGGTCACACCTCAATTTTGCAGTGAAAAATGACCCTTTTTTGGCAAAGGGACTAGCTGTAGTTTTTTAACCCTAGCTCTGCCGGCACCTAAGGAAACCTAGCAAACCTATATATTTTTGTAAACTAGACACCCAGGGGAATCCAGGATGGGGTGACTTGAGTGCCTCCCACCAGGGTCTGTTACCCAGAATCCCTTGCACACATAAACATTTTACAAAAAAAACACATTTGCCCCACATTTCTGTGATGGAAAGTTATGGAATCTGCGTGGATGCACAAATTTCCACCCACCCCGCATTCCCCAAAGACCTACGAGAAAAATGGTACCTCACTTGCGTGGGGCGGCCTAGTGCCCGTGAAAGGAAACGGCGCAAAACGCAACGTGATCACACCTCAATTTTGCAGTGAAAAATGACCCTTTATTGGCAAAGTGCCTAGCTGTAGTTTTTTAACCCTAGCTCTGCCGGCACCTAGGGAAACCTAGAAAACCTATATATTTTTGAAAACTAGACACCCAGGGGAATCCAGGATGGGGTGACTTGAGAGCCTCCCACCAGGGTCTGTTACCCAGAATCCCTTGCAAACCTAAAAAATTGACAAAAAAAACATATTTTCCCCACATTTCTGTGATGGAAACTTCTGGAATCTGCGTGGATGCACAAATTTCCACCCACCCCGCGTTCCCCAAAGTCCTACGAGAAAAATGGTACCTCACTTGTGCGGGGCGGCCTAGTGCCCGCGACAGGGAACGGTGCAAAACGCAACATGGTCACACCTCAATTTTGCAGTGAAAAATGACCCTTTTTTGGCGAAGTGCCTAGCTGTAGTTTTTTAACCCTAGCTCTGCCGGCACATACGGAAACCTAGCAAACCTATATATTTTTTAAAACTAGACACCCAGGGGAATCCAGGATGGGGTGACTTGAGTGCCTCCCACCAGGGTCTGTTTCCCAGAATCCCTTGCAAACCGAAAAAATTGACAAACAAAACACATTTTCCCCACATTTCTGTGAAGGAAAGTTCTGGAATCAGCGTGGATGCACAAATTTCCACCCACCCGGCGTTCCCCAAAGTCCTACCAGAAAAATGGTACCTCACTTGTGTGGGGCGGCCTAGTGCTCGCGAAAGGAAACGGCGCAAAACGCAACGTGGTCACACCTCAATTTTGCAGTGAAAAATGACCCTTTTTTGGCAAAGTGCCTAGCTGTAGTTTTTTAACCCTAGCTCTGCCGGCACCTAGGGAAACCTAGAAAACCTATATATTTTTGAAAACTAGACACCCAGGGGAATCTAGGATGGGGTGACTTGAGTGCCTCCCACCAGGGTCTGTTACCCAGAATCCCCTGCAAACCTAAAAAATTGACCAAAAAAACACATTTTCCCCACATTTCTGTGATGGAAAGTTCTGGAATCTGCGTGGATCCACAAATTTCCAGGCACCCCGCGTTCCCCAAAGTCCTATGAGAAAAATGGTACCTCACTTGTGTGGGTCGGCCTAGTGCCCGTGACAGGAAACAGCGCAAAACGCAACGTGGTCACACCTCAATTTTGCAGTGAAAAATGACCCTTTTTTGGCAAAGTGACTAGTTGTAGTTTTTTAACCCTAGCTCTGCCAGCATCTAGGGAAACCTAGCAAACCTATATATTTTGAAAACTAGACACCGAGGGGAATCCAGGATGGGGTGACTTGAGGGCCTCCCACCAGGGTCTGTTACCCAGAATCCCTTGCAAACCTCAAAAATTGACAAAAAAGCACATTTTCCCCACATTTCTGTGATGGAAAGTTCTGGAATCTGCGTGGCTCTACAAATTTCCACCCACCCCGCGTTCCCCAATGTCCTACAAGAAAAATGGTACCTCACTTGTGCGGGTCGCCTAGTGCCTGCGACAGGAAACGGCGCAAAACGCACCGTGGTCACACCTCAATTTTGCAGTGAAAAATGACCCTTTTTTGGCAAAGTGCCTAGATGTAGTTTTTGAACCCTAGCTCTGCCGGCACCTAGGGAAACCTAGCAAACCTATATATTTTTTAAAACTAGATCCCCAGGGGAATCCAGGATGGGGTGACTTGAGTGCCTCCCACCAGGGTCTGTTACCGAGAATCCCTTGCACACGTAAAAAATTGACAAAAAAAACACTTTTTCCCCACATTTTTGTGATGGAAAGTTCTGGAATCTGCGTGGATGCACAAATGTCCACCCACCCCGCGTTCCCCAAAGACCTACGAGAAAAATGGTACCTCACTTGTGCGGGGCAGCCTAGTGCTCGCGAAAGGAAACGGCGCAAAACGCAACGTGGTCACACCTCAATTTTGCAGTGAAAAATGACCCTTTATTGGCAAAGTGCTTAGCTGTAGTTTTTTAACCCTAGCTCTGCCGGCACCTAGGGAAACCTAGCAAACCTATATATTTTTGAAAACTAGACACCCAGGGGAATCCAGGATAGGGTGACTTGAGTGCCTCCCACCAGGGTCTGTTACCCAGAATCGCCTGCAAACCTAAAAAATTGACAAAAAAAACACACTTTCCCCACATTTCTGTGATGGAAAGTTCTGGAATCTGTGTGGATGCACAAATTTCCACCCACCCCGCGTTCCCCAAAGTCCTATGAGAAAAATGGTACCTCACTTGTGCGGGTCGGCCTAGTGCCCGCGACATGAAACAGCGCAAAACGCAACGTGGTCACACCTCAATTTTGCAGTGAAAAATGACCCTTTTTTGGCAAAGTGACTAGCTGTAGTTTTTGAACCCTAGCTCTGCCGGCACCTAGGGAAACCTAGCAAACCTATATATTTTTGATAACTAGACATCCAGGGGAATCCAGGATGGGGTGATGTGAGTGCCTCCCACCAGAGTCTGTTACCCAGAATCCCTTGCAAACCTAAACAATTGACAAAAAAACACATTTTCCCCACATTTCTGTGATGGAAAGTTCTGGAATCTGCATGGCTCTACAAATTTCCACCCACCCCGCGTTCCCCAAAGTCCTATGAGAAAAATGGTACCTCACTTGTGCGGGTCGGCCTAGTGCCCGCTACAAGAAACGGCGCAAAACGCAACGTGGTCACACCTCAATTTTGCAGTGAAAAATGACACTTTTTTGGCAAAGTGACTAGCTGTAGATTTTGAACCCTAGCTCTGCCGGCACCTAGGGAAACCTAGCAAACCTATATATTTTTGAAAACTAGACACCCAGGGGAATCCAGGATGGGGTGACTTGAGTACCTCCCACCAGGGTCTGTTACCCAGAATTCCTTGCAAACCTAAAAAATTGACAAAAAAAACACATTTTCCCCACATTTCTGTAATGGAAAGTTCTGGAATCTGCGTGGATGCACAAATTTCCACCCACCCCGCGTTCCCCAAAGTCCTACGAGAAAAATGGTACCTCACTTGTGCGGGTCGCCTAGTGCCCGCGACAGGAAACGGCGCAAAATGCACCGTGGTCACACCTCAATTTTGCAGTGAAAAATGACCCTTTTTTGGCAAAGTGCCTAGCTGTAGTTTTTGAACCCTAGCTCTGCTGGCACCTAGGGAAACCTATATATTTTTTAAAACTAGACTCCCCGGGGAATCCAGGATGGGGTGACTTGAGAGCCTCCCACCAGGTTCTGTTACCCAGAATCCCTTGCAAACCTAAAAAATTGACAAAAAAACATATTTTCCCCACATTTCTGTGATGGAAACTTCTGGAATCTGTGTGGATGCACAAATTTCCACCCACCCCGCGTTTCCCAAAGTCCTACGAGAAAAATGGTACCTCACTTGTGTGGGGCGGCCTAGTGCCCACGACAGGAAACGGCGCAAAACGCAACGTGGTCACACATCAAGTTTGCAGTGAAAAATGACCCTTTTTTGGCAAAGTGACTAGCTGTAGTTTTTTAACCCTAGCTCTGCCGGCACCTTGGGAAACCTAGCAAACCTATATATTTTTGAAAACTAGACATCCAGTGGAATCCAGGATGGGGTGACGTGAGTGCCTCCCACCAGAGTCTGTTACCCAGAATCCCTTGCAAACCTAAACAATTGACAAAAAAACACATTTTCCCCACAATTCTGTGATGGAAAGTTCTGGAATCTTCGTGGATGCACAAATTTCCACCCACCCCGCGTTCCCCAAAGTCCTACGAGAAAAATGGTACCTCACTTGTGCGGGTCGCCTAGTGCCCGCGACAGGAAACGGCGCAAAATGCACCGTGGTCACACCTCAATTTTGCAGTGAAAAATGACCCTTTTTTGGCAAAGTGCCTAGCTGTAGTTTTTGAACCCTAGCTCTGCTGGCACCTAGGGAAACCTATATATTTTTTAAAACTAGACTCCCCGGGGAATCCAGGATGGGGTGACTTGAGAGCCTCCCACCAGGTTCTGTTACCCAGAATCCCTTGCAAACCTAAAAAATTGACAAAAAAACATATTTTCCCCACATTTCTGTGATGGAAACTTCTGGAATCTGTGTGGATGCACAAATTTCCACCCACCCCGCGTTTCCCAAAGTCCTACGAGAAAAATGGTACCTCACTTGTGTGGGGCGGCCTAGTGCCCACGACAGGAAACGGCGCAAAACGCAACGTGGTCACACATCAAGTTTGCAGTGAAAAATGACCCTTTTTTGGCAAAGTGACTAGCTGTAGTTTTTTAACCCTAGCTCTGCCGGCACCTTGGGAAACCTAGCAAACCTATATATTTTTGAAAACTAGACATCCAGTGGAATCCAGGATGGGGTGACGTGAGTGCCTCCCACCAGAGTCTGTTACCCAGAATCCCTTGCAAACCTAAACAATTGACAAAAAAACACATTTTCCCCACAATTCTGTGATGGAAAGTTCTGGAATCTTCGTGGATCCACAAATTTCCACCCACCCCGCGTTCCCCAAAGTCCTATGAGAAAAATGGTACCTCACTTGTGCGGGTCGGCCTAGTGCCCGCGACAGGAAACAGCGCAAAACGCAACGTGGTCACACCTCAATTTTGCAGTGAAAAATGACGCTTTTCTGGCAAAGTGACTAGCTGTAGATTTTGAACCCTAGCTCTGCCGGCACCTAGGGAAACCAAGCAAACCTATATATTTTTGAAAACTAGACACCCAGGGGAATCCAGGATGGGGTGACTTGAGTGCCTCCCACCAGGGTCTGTTACCCAGAATCCCTTGCACACCTAAATAATTTACAAAAAAAACACATTTGCCCCACATTTCTGTGATGGAAAGTTATGGAATCTGCGTGGATGCACAAATTTCCACCCACCCCGCGTTTCCCAAAGTCCTACGAGAGCAATGGTACCTCACTTGTGCGGGTCGGCCTAGTGCCCGCGACAGGAAACGGCGCAAAACGCAACGTGGTCACACCTCAATATTGCAGTGATAAATGACCCTTTTTTGGCAAAGTGACTAGCTGTAGATTTTTAACCCTAGCTCTGCCGGCACCTAGGGAAACCTAGCAAACCTATATATTTTTGAAAACTAGACATCCAGGGGAATCCAGGATGGGGTGACGTGAGTGCCTCCCACCAGAGTCTGTTACCCAGAATCCCTTGCAAACCTAAACAATTGACAAAAAAACACATTTTCCCCACATTTCTGTGATGGAAAGTTCTGGAATCTGCGTGGATCCACAAATTTCCACCCACCCCGCGTTCCCCAAAGTCCTATGAGAAAAATGGTACCTCACTTGTGCGGGTCAGCCTAGTGCCCGCGACAGGAAACAGCGCAAAACGCAACGTGGTCACACCTCAATTTTGCAGTGAAAAATGACCCTTTTTTGGCAAAGTGACTAGTTGTAGTTTTTTAACCCTAGCTCTGCCGGCACCTAGGGAAACCTAGCAAACCTATATATTTTGAAAACTAGACACCGAGGGGAATCCAGGATGGGGTGACTTGAGGGCCTCCCACCAGGGTCTGTTACACAGAATCCCTTGCAAACCTCAAAAATTGACAAATAAACACATTTTCCCCACATTTCTGGGATGGAAAGTTCTGGAATCTGCGTGGCTCTACAAATTTCCACCCACCCCGCGTTCCCCAAAGTCCTATGAGAAAAATGGTACCTCACTTGTGCGGGTCGGCCTAGTGCCCGCGACAGGAAACGGCGCAAAACGCAACGTGGTCACACCTCAATTTTGCAGTGAAAAATGACCCTTTTTTGGCAAAGTGACTAGCTGTAGTTTTTTAACCCTAGCTCTGCCGGCACCTAGGAAAATCTAGCAAACCTATATATTTTTGTAAACTAGACACCCAGGGGAATCCAGGATGGGGTGACTTGAGTGCCTCCCACCAGGGTCTGTTACCCAGAATCCCTTGCATACCTAAAAAATGTACAAAAAAACACATTTGCCCCACATTTCTGTGTTGGAAAGTTATGGAATCTGCGTGGATCCACAAATTTCCACCCACCCCGCGTTCCCCAATGTCCTACAAGAAAAATGGTACCTCACTTGTGCAGGTCGCCTAGTGCCCGCGACAGGAAACGGCGCAAAACGCACCGTGGTCACACCTCAATTTTGCAGTGAAAAATGACCCTTTTTTGGCAAAGTGCCTAGCTGTAGTTTTTGAACCCTAGCTCTGCCGGCACCTAGGGAAACCTAGCAAACCTATATATTTTTGAAAACTAGACACCCAGGGGAATCCAGGATGTGGTGAGTTGAGTGCCTCCCACCAGGGTCTGTTACCCAGAATCCCTTGCAAACCTAAAAAATTGACCAAGAAAAACACATTTTCCCCACATTTCTGTGATGGAAAGTTCTGGAATCTGCGTGGATGCACAAATTTCCACCCACCCCGCGTTCCCCAAAGTCCTACAAGAAAAATGGTACCTCACTTGTGTGGGGCAGCCTAGTGCCCGTGACAGGAAACGGGGCAAAACGCAACGTGGTCACACTTCAATTTTGCAGTGAAAAATGACCCTTTTTTGGCAAAGTGACTAGCTGTAGTTTTTTAACCCTAGCTCTGCCGGCACCTAGGGAAACCTAGGAAACCTATATATTTTTGAAAACTAGACACCCAGGGGAATCCAGGATGGGGTGACTTGAGTGCCTCCCACCAGGGCCTGTTACCCAGAATCCCTTGCAAACCTAAAAAATTGACAAAAACACATTTTTCCCACAGTACTGTGAGTGAAAGTTCTGGAATCTGCGTGGATCCACAAATTTTCACGCACCCCGCGTTTCCCAAAGTCCTACGAGAAAAATGGTACCTCACTTGTGCGGGTCGCCTAGTGCCCGCGACAGAAAACGGCGCAAAATGCACCGTGGTCACACCTCAATTTTGCAGTGAAAAATGACCCTTTTTTGGCAAAGTGCCTAGCTGTAGTTTTTGAACCCTAGCTCTGCCGGTGTGAGAAGTTGGCCTGGTATATGATGTTAACTAGTTAAAGTGACCACCTTGTACCATGCCAAGCAACCCTTATGGTGTGTTTGTAAGTCAACCTTTTCGGACTAGCTGCCCTAGTGGTAGCGTAGGCTAAGCAGTCTTTGAGGCTAAACTCGTGAAAGCGTGTTAAGCAGGCTGTTTAACCAAATGTAACCCCCCTTTATACCAATGAAAGGACACCACACAGATATATATTGAAAATATATATGTATTTATTTCTCAAAGTATCCCCTAGACTCTTTATGAGCACAGGAGCACAAATCGTTAAACAAGAATACGTTAGAATACACAGAAGTTGCACTTTATATGGATAGGCCATGGTGGCCACTCGAACCATATACTAAAATAGTGGTATAAGTACCACGAACAGAAAAGGGAAAAGGCCTAGGGCCTCTAGAATCGCTGGGCCTACAAGGAGCTAACTTTAGTTAGTGACCAGGAGGTCCACGGGTTGCGTGTGCAGAGCAAATAGTCACACGCGGGCTCCCACAGGTTTTCAATGGGTGCGTAAAAGTTACAAAGTTACTGCAAAAAGGATCTTCCGGATGGACTATGAACTTAAGATTCAAAACACAGACACTACAGATGATACTCTACACTTGGGCACCGGAGTGCCAGCTTTACCTCACCCACAGGAAGGGGGTGCATAGGTCTTGAAGTGCGTCGGGTTTCTTCTATCTGTTCAATGGAGCCTGTAGTCAAAGATGCTGCAGGCGATCGGTCCGGAAGAGATGCGGTGGATCCAAGAGTGGATCGGAGTTGTAGAAGACCTGTAAGCAGAGGGGACAGTGTTCACAGTCACTAGCCAGTGACCAGCGTGGCACCAGGTGGGTACCAGGCGATGTCGGGTGCAAACAGGAGGAAAGGTGTAGCTTGTCTCTGCAGCCACGTGGTCCCTGAAGGTCGACGACATCCAGGAGTCGGTTCACGAGCTGTCCCACGCAGGCTCTCGCTGTCGGCAGTGTCGGCGACTTGATCGAAGCAAACAAGCCTTGGCAAAAGCAATTGTTGTGGAAAACAAAAATAAGCTGATGGCTCTGACCAGCAAGGTCAGAGGGACTGCTCCTTTGGAGGGGAGCAAGGGCCAGTCTGGAGCAACCAGACCAGCAGTGTAGTTCTTGAAGTTCGTCGCCAAGATGGCCACTAGCCAACGGGCCAGCAACCGGTTAGGCGCGTCGAGTGGCAAAATGCAGAGGGGCCCCACGCAGATCGTGGAGATGCTGGAGGGCTCACCTTTGGTGCAGATGCTGCTCGGGTGTTGGGCTTCTCAGATCCCCAAAGCACAACTTGGAGGGAGCCTCGGTTGTTGCGCTTGCAGCTTGTCGTGGTCCTTTCAACATGGCTGGCTCCACGTGTCTCGGTGCCTCCACGGGTCTCCTCTTTTCAGGGACTGTGGATCGGGCGGTGAGAGGTCTGGAGGTCCAGGTCTTGTCAGTCTCTGGGCTCGGGCTCCGGCGGGAGGCAGTGGCAAAGCAGATGGTGATTCGCTGGATGGTGCTTGCATTAGCAAGGTGGTCACTCCCTGACCACAGGGGAGATTGGCTTCAGTCCTCTGTGCGGCATAGCGTCGAAGTTCCCGTCTTCTTCTTGTAGTTAAGTTGATTCCAGGATGTCTGAAGTCTTAGGACACAGCCCCTACCTTTATTCGGATTCTAGGGGCCGGACTACCTGCTAGGTCCCTCCCTAAGGGTGGGACCAGGAAGGGGGGTGGTTACACCCCCAATCCTTTGTCCAGCTCGCCCCAGGTCCAGGGCTGGTGTGCCCCAGGACCGGTTTGAACTGGCATATGCACCGAGGCTCCTTGTGAGCCTCAGGCATGTCTGGTTTCTTTCAAGCCCTACCTGACCAATACACAAAATCCTGTCTGGGGTGGTGCACGCACCTCCCCTGGCAGGAAACCCTTTGTCCACACCTCCCAAGCTGGAAGGACTCCCAGCAGCAGGAGGGCAGACTTGTGTCTGTGGTGGCAGCATCCATTTTGTGGAGCTGAGGCTATGTCTGATTTTACCCGGGTTTCAGGTACTGTACATGTCGTGTCCCTCTAGAAGGGTGGAATGCTAACCCCGTTGCCAGAATTGGCGAGGGGTTAGTATTCCAATTCGTATGACACCTTACTCGACATGTTTTGATAAAGCCAAACCAAAGATAGCATTTAACCGCGAGGTTCATAATGCACTTAAGAGTATATGGTATGACGATATCTGGAAACAGTAGAAGGAAGTTGTTCCGACCACTGCAGACAGGCTCAGCTCATGCCAGAGCACCATCTCACATGGAACCAAGCACTCTGCCTTCAGGATTGTTAAGGCCTGCCATAGGAGTGACTTATAGGTTAACATGTGTCCCATTTAAGGTTAGGTATAGGTATACTACACCTACGTAAGAGGTGGTTACACCAACTTACCCCAGCTGAGTGATCAGCCAGTTGTGTCAAATTTGTTAGGCCAGGCCTGGGGTGGCATAATACATGCTTCAGCCCCTGGTAGGCCTTAGATACACCAATGCCCTGGGTACCTAGTGTACACTGGTACAAGGGGCTCACAGGGTGATCTAGTTCCAATTGGTTATGCACCTAGAGTGCATAGTGTTAATTTAGTAGAGAGAACAGCAGGCTGGGGGTCTGATTGGCAGGCCCACAGCCTCAATATGTAAAAACCAGTGAAGCAAACAGCAAAAATTTGGGGTGACCATAGGATAGCAGACCCTACTCTCCTACAGCCGGCACCTAGGGAAACCTAGCAAACCTATATATTTTTGAAAACTAGACACCCAGGGGAATCTATGATGGGGTGACTTGAGTGCCTCCCACCAGGGTCTGTTACCCAGAATCCCTTGCAAACCTAAAAAATTGACAAAAAAAACACTTTTTCCCCACATTTCTGTCATGGAAAGTTCTGGAATCTGCGTGGATGCACAAATTTCCACCCACCACGCGTTTCCCAAAGTCCTACGAGAGAAATGGTACCTCATTTGTGCGGGTCGCCTAGTGCCCGCGACAGGAAACGGCGCAAAATGCACCGTGGTCACACCTCAATATTGCAGTGAAAAATGACCCTTTTTTGGCAAAGTGACTAGCTGTAGTTTTTTAACCCTAGCTCTGCCGGCACCTAGGGAAACCTAGCAAACCTATATATTTTTGAAAACTAGACACCCAGGGGAATCTAGTATGGGGTTACTTGAGTGCCTCCCACCAGGGTCTGGTACCCAGAATCCCTTGCAAACATAAACAATGGACAAAAAAAACAAATTTTCCCCACATTTCTGGATGGAAAGTTCTGGAATCTGCGTGGATCCACAAATTTCCACCCACCCCGCGTTCCCCAAAGTCCTACGAGAAAAATGGTACCTCACTTGTGCGGGTCGCCTAGTGCCCGCGACAGGAAACGGCGTGAAACGCAACATGCTCACACCTCAATTTTGCAGTGAAAAATGACACTTTTTTGGCAAAGTGCCTAGCTGTAGTTTTTGAACGCTAGCTCTGCCGGCACCTAGGGAAACCTAGCAAACCTATATATTTTTGAAAGCTAGACACCCAGGGGAATCCAGGATGTGGTGCGTTGAGTGCCTCCCACCAGGGTCTGTTACCCAGAATCCCTTGCAAACCTAAAAAATTGACCAAGAAAAACACATTTTCCCCACATTTCTGTGATGGAAAGTTCTGGAATCTGCGTGGATGCACAAATTTCCACCCACCCCGCGCTCCCCAAAGTCCTACAAGAAAAATGGTACCTCACTTGTGTGGGGCAGCCTAGTGCCCGTGACAGGAAACGGCGTGAAACGCAACATGCTCACCCCTCAATTTTGCAGTGAAAAATGACACTTTTTTGGCAAAGTGACTAGCTGTAGTTTTTTAACCCTAGCTCTGCCGGCACCTAGGGAAACCTAGCAAACCTATATATTTTTGAAAACTAGACATCCAGTGGAATCTAGGATGGGGTGACGTGAGTGCCTCCCACCAGAGTCTGTTACCCAGAATCCCTTGCAAACCTAAACAATTGACAAAAAAACACATTTTCCCCACAATTCTGTGATGGAAAGTTCTGGAATCTGCGTGGATCCACAAATTTCTACCCACCCTGTGTTCCCCAAAGTCCTATGAGAAAAATGGTACCTCACTTGTGCGGGTCGGCCTAGTGCCCGTGACAGGAAACAGCGCAAAATGCAACGTGGTCACACCTCAATTTTGCAGTGAAAAATGACCCTTTTTTGGCAATGTGACTAGTTGTAGTTTTTTAACCCTAGCTCTGCCGGCACCTAGGGAAACCTAGCAAACCTATACATTTTTGAAAACTAGACAAACAGGGGAATCCAGGATGGGGTGACTTGAGTGCCTCCCTCCAGTGTCTGTTACCCAGAATCCCTTGCAAACCTAAAAAATTGAAAAAAAAAACACATTTTCCCCACATTTCTGTGATGGAAAGTTCTGGAATCTGCGTGGATCCACAAATTTCCACCCACCCCGCGTTCCCCAAAGTCCTATGAGAAAAATGGTACCTCACTTGTGCGGGTCGCCTAGTGCCCGCGACAGGAAACGGCGCAAAACGCAATGTGGTCACACCTCAATTTTGCAGTGAAAAATGACGCTTTTTTGGCAAAGTGACTAGCTGTAGATTTTGAACTCTAGCTCTGCCGGCACCTAGGGAAACCAAGCAAACCTATATATTTTTGAAAACAAGACACCCAGGGGAATCCAGGATGGGGTGACTTGAGTGCCTCCCACCAGGGTCTGTTACCCAGAATCCCTTGCAAACCTAAAAAATTGACAAAAAAACACATTTACCCCACATTTCTGTGATGGAAAGTTCTGGAATCTGCGTGGATCTACACATTTCCAACCACCCCGCGTTCCCCAAAGTCCTATGAGAAAAATGGTACCTCACTTGTGCGGTTCGGCCTAGTGCCCGTGACAGGAAACGGCGCAAAACGCAACGTGGTCACACCTCAATTTTGCAGTGAAAAATGACCCTTTTTTGGCAAAGTGACTAGCTGTAGTTTTTTAACCCTAGCTCTGCCGGCACCTAGGGAAACCTAGCAAACCTATATATTTTTGAAAACAAGACACCTAGGGGAATCCAGGATGGGGTGACTTGAGTGCCTCCCACCAGGGTCTGTTACCCAGAATCCCTTGCAAACCTAAGAAATTGACAAAAAAACAAATTTTCCCCACATTCCTGTGATGGAAAGTTCTGGAATCTGTGTGGATGCACAAATTTCCACCCACCCCGCATTCCCCAAAGTCCTACGAGAAAAATGGTACCTCAATTGTGCGGGTCGCTTATTGCCCGCGACAGGAAACGGCGTGAAACGCAACATGCTCACACCTCAATTTTGCAGTGAAAAATGACACTTTTTTGGCAAAGTGCCTAGCTGTAGTTTTTGAACGCTAGCTCTGCCGGCACCTAGGGAAACCTAGCAAACCTATATATTTTTGAAAGCTAGACACCCAGGGGAATCCAGGATGTGGTGAGTTGAGTGCCTCCCACCAGGGTCTGTTACCCAGAATCCCTTGCAAACCTAAAAAATTGACCAAGAAAAACACATTTCCCCACATTTCTGTGATGGAAAGTTCTGGAATCTGCGTGGATGCACAAATTTCCACCCACCCCGCGTTCCCCAAAGTCCTACAAGAAAAATGGTACCTCACTTGTGTGGGGCAGCCTAGTGCCCGTGACAGGAAACGGGGCAAAACGCAACGTGGTCACACTTAAATTTTGCAGTGAAAAAGACCCTTTTTTGGCAAAGTGACTAGCTGTAGTTTTTTAACCCTAGCTCTGCCGGCACCTAGGGAAACCTAGGAAACCTATATATTTTTGAAAACTAGACACCCAGGGGAATCCAGGATGGGGTGACTTGAGTGCCTCCCACCAGGGTCTGTTACCCAGAATCCCTTGCAAACCTAAGAAATTGACAAAAAAACTAATGTTCCCCACATTCCTGTGATGGAAAGTTCTGGAATCTGCGTGGATCCACAAATTTCCACCCACCCCGCGTTCCCCAAAGTCCTACGAGAAAAATGGTACCTCACTTGTGCGGGTCACCTAGTGCCCGCGACAGGAAACGGCGCAAAACGCAACGTGGTCACACCTCAATTTCGCAGTGAAAAATGACGCTTTTTTGGCAAAGGGACTAGCTGTAGATTTTGAACCCTAGATCTGCCGGCACCTAGGGAAACCTAGCAAACCTATATATTTTTGAAAACTAGACACCCAGGGGAATCCAGGATGGGGTGACTTGAGTGCCTCCCACCAGGGTCTGTTACCCAGAATCCCTTGCAAACCTGAAAAATTGACAAAAAAACACATTTACCCCACATTTCTGTGATGGAATGTTCTGGAATATGCGTGGATCTACACATTTCCACACACCCCGCGTTCCCCAAAGTCCTATGAGAAAAATGGTACCTCACTTGTGCGGGTCGGCCTAGTGCCCGCGACAGGAAACGGCGCAAAACGCAACGTGGTCACACCTCAATTTTGCAGTGAAAAATGACCCTTTTTTGGCAAAGTGACTAGCTGTAGTTTTTTAACCCTAGCTCTGCCGGCACCTAGGGAAACCTAGCAAACCTATATATTTTTGTAAACTAGACACCCAGGGGAATCCAGGATGGGGTGAGTTGAGTGCTTCCCACCATGGTCTGTTACCCAAAATCCCTTGCAAACCTAAAAAATTGACCAAAAAAAACACATTTTCCCCACATTTCTGTGATGGAAAGTTCTGGAATCTGCGTGGATGCACAAATTTCCACGCACCCCACGTTCCCCAAAGTCCTACAAGAAAAATGGTACCTCACTTGTGTGGGGCAGCCTAGTGCCCGTGACAGGAAACGGCGCAAAATGCAATGTGGTCACACTTCAATTTTGAAGTGAAAAATGACCCTTTTTTGGCAAAGTGACTAGCTGTTCTTTTTTAACCATAGCTCTGCCTGCAACTAGGGAAACCTAGCAAACCTGTATATTTTTGAAAACTAGACACCCAGGGGAATCCAGGATGGGGTGACTTGAGTGCCTCCCACCAGGGTCTGTTACCCAGAATCCCTTGCAAACCTAAAAAATTGACAAAAAAACACATTTACCCCACATTTCTGTGATGGAAAGTTCTGGAATCTGCGTGGATCTACACATTTCCAACCACCCCGCGTTCCCCAAAGTCCTATGAGAAAAATGATACCTCACTTGTGCGGTTCGGCCTAGTGCCCGCGACAGGAAACGGCGCAAAACGCAACGTGGTCACACCTCAATTTTGCAGTGAAAAATGACCCTTTTTTGGCAAAGTGACTAGCTGTAGTTTTTTAACCCTAGCTCTGCCGGCACCTAGGGAAACCTAGCAAACCTATATATTTTTGTAAACTAGACACGCAGGGGAATCCAGTATGGGGTGACTTGAGTGCCTCCCACCAGGGTCTGTTACCCAGAATCCCTTGCACACCTAAAAAATTTACAAAAAAACACATTTGCCCCACATTTCTGTGATGGAAAGTTATGGAATCTGCGTGGATCCACAAATTTCCACCCACCCCGCGTTCCCCAATGTCCTACAAGAAAAATGGTACCTCACTTGTGCGGGTCGGCCTAGTGCCCACGACAGGAAACGGCGCAAAACGCACCGTGGTCACACCTCAATTTTGCAGTGAAAAATGACCCTTTTTTGGCAAAGTTCCTAGCTGTAGTTTTTGAACCCTAGCTCTGCCGGCACCTAGGGAAACCTAGCAAACCTATATATTTTTGAAAACTAGACTCCCAGGGGAATCTAGTATGGGGTGACTTGAGTGCCTCCCACCAGGGTCTGTTACCCAGAATCCCTTGCAAATGTAAACAATGGACAAAAAAAAAAAATTTCCCCACATTTCTGTGAAGGAAAGTTCTGGAATCTGCGTGGATCCACAAATTTCCACCCTCCCCGCATTCCCCAAAGTCCTACGAGAAAAATGGTACCTCACTTGTGCGGTTCGCTTAGTGCCCGCGACAGGAAACGGCGTGAAACACAACATGCTCACACCTCAATTTTGCAGTGAAAAATGACACTTTTTTGGCAAAGTGCCTAGCTGTAGTTTTTGAACTCTAGCCCTGCCGGCACCTAGGGAAACCTAGCAAACCTATATATTTTTGAAAGCTAGACACCCAGGGGAATCCAGGATGTGGTGAGTTGAGTGCCTCCCACCAGGGTCTGTTTCCCAGAATCCCTTGCAAACCTAAAAAATTGACCAAGAAAAACACATTTTCCCCACATTTCTGTGATGGAAAGTTCTGGAATCTGCGTGGATGCACAAATTTCCACCCACCCCGCGTTCCCCAAAGTCCTACAAGAAAAATGGTACCTCACTTGTGTGGGGCAGCCTAGTGCCCGTGACAGGAAACGGGGCAAAACGCAACGTGGTCACACTTCAATTTTGCAGTGAAAAATGACCCTTTTTTGGCAAAGTGACTAGCTGTAGTTTTTTAACCCTAGCTCTGCCGGCACCTAGGGAAACCTATATATTTTTGAAAACTAGACACCCAGGGGAATCCAGGATGGGGTGACTTGAGTGCCTCCCACCAGGGTCTGTTACCCAGAATCCCTTGCAAACCTAAGAAATTGACAAAAAAACAAATGTTCCCCACATTCCTGTGATGGAAAGTTCTGGAATCTGCGTGGATCCACAAATTTCCACCCACCCCGCGTTCCCCAAAGTCCTACGAGAAAAATGGTACCTCACTTGTGCGGGTCGCCTAGTGCCCGCGACAGGAAACGGCGCAAAACGCAACGTGGTCACACCTCAATTTCGCAGTGAAAAATGACGCTTTTTTGGCAAAGTGACTAGCTGTAGTTTTTTAACCCTAGCTCTGCCGGCACCTAGGAAAACCTAGCAAACCTATATATTTTTGTAAACTAAACACCCAGGGGAATCCAGGATGGGGTGACTTGAGTGCCTCCCACCAGGGTCTGTTACCCAGAATCCCTTGCACACCTAAAAAATTTACAAAAAAAACACATTTGCCCCACATTTCTGTGATGGAAAGTTATGGAATCTGCGTGGATCCACAAATTTCCACCCACCCCGCGTTCCCCAATGTCCTACAAGAAAAATGGTACCTCACTTGTGCGGGTCGGCCTAGTGCCCGCGACAGGAAACGGGGCAAAACGCAACGTGGTCACACTTCAATTTTGCAGTGAAAAATGACCCTTTTTTGGCAAAGTGACTAGCTGTAGTTTTTTAACCCTAGCTCTGCCGGCACCTAGGGAAACCTATATATTTTTGAAAACTAGACACCCAGGGGAATCCAGGATGGGGTGACTTGAGTGCCTCCCACCAGGGTCTGTTACCCAGAATCCCTTGCAAACCTAAGAAATTGACAAAAAAACAAATGTTCCCCACATTCCTGTGATGGAAAGTTCTGGAATCTGCGTGGATCCACAAATTTCCACCCACCCCGCGTTCCCCAAAGTCCTACAAGAAAAATGGTACCTCACTTGTGTGGGGCAGCCTAGTGCCCGTGACAGGAAACGGGGCAAAACGCAACGTGGTCACACTTCAATTTTGCAGTGAAAAATGACCCTTTTTTGGCAAAGTGACTAGCTGTAGTTTTTTAACCCTAGCTCTGCCGGCACCTAGGGAAACCTAGGAAACCTATATATTTTTGAAAACTAGACACCCAGGGGAATCCAGGATGGGGTGACTTGAGTGCCTCCCACCAGGGCCTGTTACCCAGAATCCCTTGCAAACCTAAAAAATTGACAAAAACACATTTTCCCCACAGTACTGTGAGTGAAAGTTCTGGAATCTGCGTGGATCCACAAATTTTCACGCACCCCGCGTTTCCCAAAGTCCTACGAGAAAAATGGTACCTCACTTGTGCGGGTCGCCTAGTGCCCGCGACAGAAAACGGCTCAAAATGCACCGTGGTCACACCTCAATTTTGCAGTGAAAAATGACCCTTTTTTGGCAAAGTGCCTAGCTGTAGTTTTTGAACCCTAGCTCTGCCGGTGTGAGAAGTTGGCCTGGTATATGATGTTCACTAGTTAAAGTGACCACCTTGTACCATGCCAAGCAACCCTTATGGTGTGGTTGTAAGTCAACCTTTTCGGACTAGCTGCCCTAGTGGTAGCGTAGGCTAAGCAGTCTTTGAGGCTAAACTCGTGAAAGCGTGTTAAGCAGGCTGTTTTACCAAATGTAACCCCCCTTTATACCAATGAAAGGACACCACACAGATATATATTGAAAATATATATGTATTTATTTCTCAAAGTATCCCCTAGACTCTTTATGAGCACAGGAGCACAAATCGTTAAACAAGAATACGTTAGAATACACAGAAGTTGCACTTTATATGGATAGGCCATGGTGGCCACTCGAACCATATACTAAAATAGTGGTATAAGTACCACGAACAGAAAAGGGAAAAGGCCTAGGGCCTCTAGAATCGCTGGGCCTACAAGGAGCTAACTTTAGTTAGTGACCAGGAGGTCCACGGGTTGCGTGTGCAGAGCAAATAGTCACACGCGGGCTCCCACAGGTTTTCAATGGGTGCGTAAAAGTTACAAAGTTACTGCAAAAAGGATCTTCCGGATGGACTATGAACTTAAGATTCAAAACACAGACACTAGAGATGATACTCTACACTTGGGCACCGGAGTGCCAGCTTTACCTCACCCAAAGGAAGCGGGTGCATAGGTCTTGAAGTGCGTCGGGTTTCTTCTATCTGTTCAATGGAGCCTGTAGTCAAAGATGCTGCAGGCGATCGGTCCGGAAGAGATGCGGTGGATCCAAGAGTGGATCGGAGTTGTAGAAGACCTGTAAGCAGAGGGGACAGTGTTCACAGTCACTAGCCAGTGACCAGCGTGGCACCAGGTGGGTACCAGGCGATGTCGGGTGCAAACAGGAGGAAAGGTGTAGCTTGTCTCTGCAGCCACGTGGTCCCTGAAGGTCGACGACATCCAGGAGTCGGTTCACGAGCTGTCCCATGCAGGCTCTCGCTGTCGGCAGTGTCGGCAACTTGATCGAAGCAAACAAGCCTTGGCAAAAGCAATTGTTGTGGAAAACAAAAATAAGCTGATGGCTCTGACCAGCAAGGTCAGAGGGACTGCTCCTTTGGAGGGGAGCAAGGGCCAGTCTGGAGCAACCAGACCAGCAGTGTAGTTCTTGAAGTTCGTCGCCAAGATGGCCACTAGCCAACGGGCCAGCAACCGGTTAGGCGCGTCGAGTGGCAAAATGCAGAGGGGCCCCACGCAGATCGTGGAGATGCTGGAGGGCTCACCTTTGGTGCAGATGCTGCTCGGGTGTTGGGCTTCTCAGATCCCCAAAGCACAACTTGGAGGGAGCCTCGGTTGTTGCGCTTGCAGCTTGTCGTGGTCCTTTCAAGATGGCTGGCTCCACGTGTCTCGGTGCCTCCACGGGTCTCCTCTTTTCAGGGACTGTGGATCGGGCGGTGAGAGGTCTGGAGGTCCAGGTCTTGTCAGTCTCTGGGCTCGGGCTCCGGCGGGAGGCGGCGGCAAAGCAGATGGTGATTCGCTGGATGGTGCTTGCGTTAGCAAGGTGGTCACTCCCTGACCACAGGGGAGATTGGCTTCAGTCCTCTGTGCGGCATAGCGTCGAAGTTCCCGTCTTCTTCTTGTAGTTAAGTTGATTCCAGGATGTCTGAAGTCTTAGGACACAGCCCCTACCTTTATTCAGATTCTAGGGGCCGGACTACCTGCTAGGTCCCTCCCTAAGGGTGGGACCAGGAAGGGGGGTGGTTACACCCCCAATCCTTTATCCAGCTCGCCCCAGGTCCAGGGCTGGTGTGCCCCAGGACCGGTTTGAACTGGCATATGCACCGAGGCTCCTTGTGAGCCTCAGGCATGTCTGGTTTCTTTCAAGCCCTACCTGACCAATACACAAAATCCTATCTGGGGTGGTGCACGCACCTCCCCTGGCAGGAAACCCTTTGTCCACACCTCCCAAGCTGGAAGGACTCCCAGCAGCAGGAGGGCAGACTTGTGTCTGTGGTGGCAGCATCCATTTTGTGGAGCTGAGGCTATGTCTGATTTTACCCGGGTTTCAGGTACTGTACATGTCGTGTCCCTCTAGAAGGGTGGAATGCTAACCCCGTCGCCAGAATTGGCGAGGGGTTAGTATTCCAATTCGTATGACACCTTACTCGACATGTTTTGATAAAGCCAAACCAAAGATAGCATTTAACCGCGAGGTTCATAATGCACTTAAGAGTATATGGTATGACGATATCTGGAAACAGTAGAAGGAAGTTGTTCCGACCACTGCAGACAGGCTCAGCTCATGCCAGAGCACCATCTCACATGGAACCAAGCACTCTGCCTTCAGGGTTGTTAAGGCCTGCCATAGGAGTGACTTATAGGTTAATATGTGTCCCATTTAAGGTTAGGTATAGGTATACTACACCTACGTAAGAGGTGGTTACACCAACTTACCCCAGCTGAGTGATCAGCCAGTTGTGTCAAATTTGTTAGGCCAAGCCTGGGGTGGCATAATACATGCTTCAGCCCCTGGTAGGCCTTAGATACACCAATGCCCTGGGTACCTAGTGTACACTGGTACAAGGGGCTCACAGGGTGATCTAGTTCCAATTGGTTATGCACCTAGAGTGCATAGTGTTAATTTAGTAGAGAGAACAGCAGGCTGGGGGTCTGATTGGCAGGCCCACAGCCTCAATATGTCAAAAACCAGTGAAGCAAACAGCAAAAATTTGGGGTGACCATAGGATAGCAGACCCTACTCTCCTACAGCCGGCACCTAGGGAAACCTAGCAAACCTATATATTTTTGAAAACTAGACACCCAGGGGAATCTATGATGGGGTGACTTGAGTGCCTCCCACCAGGGTCTGTTACCCAGAATCCCTTGCAAACCTAAAAAATTGACAAAAAAAACACTTTTTCCCCACATTTCTGTCATGGAAAGTTCTGGAATCTGCGTGGATGCACAAATTTCCACCCACCACGCGTTTCCCAAAGTCCTACGAGAGAAATGGTACCTCATTTGTGCGGGTCGCCTAGTGCCCGCGACAGGAAACGGCGCAAAATGCACCGTGGTCACACCTCAATATTGCAGTGAAAAATGACCCTTTTTTGGCAAAGTGACTAGCTGTAGTTTTTTAACCCTAGCTCTGCCGGCACCTAGGGAAACCTAGCAAACCTATATATTTTTGAAAACTAGACACCCAGGGGAATCTAGTATGGGGTTACTTGAGTGCCTCCCACCAGGGTCTGGTACCCAGAATCCCTTGCAAACATAAACAATGGACAAAAAAAACAAATTTTCCCCACATTTCTGGATGGAAAGTTCTGGAATCTGCGTGGATCCACAAATTTCCACCCACCCCGCGTTCCCCAAAGTCCTACGAGAAAAATGGTACCTCACTTGTGCGGGTCGCCTAGTGCCCGCGACAGGAAACGGCGTGAAACGCAACATGCTCACACCTCAATTTTGCAGTGAAAAATGACACTTTTTTGGCAAAGTGCCTAGCTGTAGTTTTTGAACGCTAGCTCTGCCGGCACCTAGGGAAACCTAGCAAACCTATATATTTTTGAAAGCTAGACACCCAGGGGAATCCAGGATGTGGTGCGTTGAGTGCCTCCCACCAGGGTCTGTTACCCAGAATCCCTTGCAAACCTAAAAAATTTACCAAGAAAAACACATTTTCCCCACATTTCTGTGATGGAAAGTTCTGGAATCTGCGTGGATGCACAAATTTCCACCCACCCCGCGTTCCCCAAAGTCCTACAAGAAAAATGGTACCTCACTTGTGTGGGGCAGCCTAGTGCCCGTAACAGGAAACGGCGTGAAACGCAACATGCTCACCCCTCAATTTTGCAGTGAAAAATGACACTTTTTTGGCAAAGTGACTAGCTGTAGTTTTTTAACCCTAGCTCTGCCGGCACCTAGGGAAACCTAGCAAACCTATATATTTTTGAAAACTAGACATCCAGTGGAATCCAGGATGGGGTGACGTGAGTGCCTCCCACCAGAGTCTGTTACCCAGAATCCCTTGCAAACCTAAACAATTGACAAAAAAACACTTTTTCCCCACAATTCTGTGATGGAAAGTTCTGGAATCTGCGTGGATCCACAAATTTCCACCCACCCTGTGTTCCCCAAAGTCCTATGAGAAAAATGGTACCTCACTTGTGCGGGTCGGCCTAGTGCCCGTGACAGGAAACAGCGCAAAATGCAACGTGGTCACACCTCAATTTTGCAGTGAAAAATGACCCTTTTTTGGCAATGTGACTAGTTGTAGTTTTTTAACCCTAGCTCTGCCGGCACCTAGGGAAAACTAGCAAACCTATACATTTTTGAAAACTAGACAAACAGGGGAATCCAGGATGGGGTGACTTGAGTGCCTCCCTCCAGGGTCTGTTACCCAGAATCCCTTGCAAACCTAAAACATTGACAAAAAAACACATTTACCCCACATTTCTGTGATGAAAAGTTCTGGAATCTGCGTGGATCTACACATTTCCAACCACCCCGCGTTCCCCAAAGTCCTATGAGAAAAATGGTACCTCACTTGTGCGGTTCGGCCTAGTGCCCGCGACAGGAAACGGCGCAAAACGCAACGTGGTCACACCTCAATTTTGCAGTGAAAAATGACCCTTTTTTGGCAAAGTGACTAGCTGTAGTTTTTTAACCCTAGCTCTGCCGGCACCTAGGAAAATCTAGCAAACCTATATATTTTTGTAAACTAGACACCCAGGGGAATCCAGGATGGGGTGACTTGAGTGCCTCCCACCAGGGTCTGTTACCCAGAATCCCTTGCATACCTAAAAAATGTACAAAAAAACACATTTGCCCCACATTTCTGTGTTGGAAAGTTATGGAATCTGCGTGGATCCACAAATTTCCACCCACCCCGCGTTCCCCAATGTCCTACAAGAAAAATGGTACCTCACTTGTGCGGGTCGCCTAGTGCCCGCGACAGGAAACGGCGCAAAACGCACCGTGGTCACACCTCAATTTTGCAGTGAAAAATGACCCTTTTTTGGCAAAGTGCCTAGCTGTAGTTTTTGAACCCTAGCTCTGCCGGCACCTAGGGAAACCTAGCAAACCTATATAGTTTTGTAAACTAGACACCCAGGGGAATCCAGGATGTAGTGAGTTGAGTGCCTCCCACCAGGGTCTGTTACCCAGAATCCCTTGCAAACCTAAAAAATTGACACAAAAAAACACATTTTCCCCACATTTCTGTGATGGAAAGTTCTGGAATCTGCGTGGATGCACAAATTTCCACCCACCCCGCGTTTCCCAAAGTCCTACGAGAGCAATGGTACCTCACTTGTGCGGGTCGGCCTAGTGCCCGCGACAGGAAACGGCGCAAAACGCAACGTGGTCACACCTCAATATTGCAGTGATAAATGACCCTTTTTTGGCAAAGTGACTAGCTGTAGATTTTTAACCCTAGCTCTGCCGGCACCTAGGGAAACCTAGCAAACCTATATATTTTTGAAAACTAGACATCCAGGGGAATCCAGGATGGGGTGACGTGAGTGCCTCCCACCAGAGTCTGTTACCCAGAATCCCTTGCAAACCTAAACAATTGACAAAAAAACACATTTTCCCCACATTTCTGTGATGGAAAGTTCTGGAATCTGCGTGGATCCACAAATTTCCACCCACCCCGCGTTCCCCAAAGTCCTATGAGAAAAATGGTACCTCACTTGTGCGGGTCAGCCTAGTGCCCGCGACAGGAAACAGCGCAAAACGCAACGTGGTCACACCTCAATTTTGCAGTGAAAAATGACCCTTTTTTGGCAAAGTGACTAGTTGTAGTTTTTTAACCCTAGCTCTGCCGGCACCTAGGGAAACCTAGCAAACCTATATATTTTGAAAACTAGACACCGAGGGGAATCCAGGATGGGGTGACTTGAGGGCCTCCCACCAGGGTCTGTTACACAGAATCCCTTGCAAACCTCAAAAATTGACAAATAAACACATTTTCCCCACATTTCTGGGATGGAAAGTTCTGGAATCTGCGTGGCTCTACAAATTTCCACCCACCCCGCGTTCCCCAAAGTCCTATGAGAAAAATGGTACCTCACTTGTGCGGGTCGGCCTAGTGCCCGCGACAGGAAACGGCGCAAAACGCAACGTGGTCACACCTCAATTTTGCAGTGAAAAATGACCCTTTTTTGGCAAAGTGACTAGCTGTAGTTTTTTAACCCTAGCTCTGCCGGCACCTAGGAAAATCTAGCAAACCTATATATTTTTGTAAACTAGACACCCAGGGGAATCCAGGATGGGGTGACTTGAGTGCCTCCCACCAGGGTCTGTTACCCAGAATCCCTTGCATACCTAAAAAATGTACAAAAAAACACATTTGCCCCACATTTCTGTGTTGGAAAGTTATGGAATCTGCGTGGATCCACAAATTTCCACCCACCCCGCGTTCCCCAATGTCCTACAAGAAAAATGGTACCTCACTTGTGCAGGTCGCCTAGTGCCCGCGACAGGAAACGGCGCAAAACGCACCGTGGTCACACCTCAATTTTGCAGTGAAAAATGACCCTTTTTTGGCAAAGTGCCTAGCTGTAGTTTTTTAACCCTAGCTCTGCCGGCACCTAGGGAAACCTAGCAAACCTATATAGTTTTGTAAACTAGACACCCAGGGGAATCCAGGATGTAGTGAGTTGAGTGCCTCCCACCAGGGTCTGTTACCCAGAATCCCTTGCAAACCTAAAAAATTGACACAAAAAAACACATTTTCCCCACATTTCTGTGATGGAAAGTTCTGGAATCTGCGTGGATGCACAAATTTCCACCCACCCCGCGTTTCCCAAAGTCCTACGAGAGCAATGGTACCTCACTTGTGCGGGTCGGCCTAGTGCCCGCGACAGGAAACGGCGCAAAACGCAACGTGGTCACACCTCAATATTGCAGTGATAAATGACCCTTTTTTGGCAAAGTGACTAGCTGTAGATTTTTAACCCTAGCTCTGCCGGCACCTAGGGAAACCTAGCAAACCTATATATTTTTGAAAACTAGACATCCAGGGGAATCCAGGATGGGGTGACGTGAGTGCCTCCCACCAGAGTCTGTTACCCAGAATCCCTTGCAAACCTAAACAATTGACAAAAAAACACATTTTCCCCACATTTCTGTGATGGAAAGTTCTGGAATCTGCGTGGATCCACAAATTTCCACCCACCCCGCGTTCCCCAAAGTCCTATGAGAAAAATGGTACCTCACTTGTGCGGGTCAGCCTAGTGCCCGCGACAGGAAACAGCGCAAAACGCAACGTGGTCACACCTCAATTTTGCAGTGAAAAATGACCCTTTTTTGGCAAAGTGACTAGTTGTAGTTTTTTAACCCTAGCTCTGCCGGCACCTAGGGAAACCTAGCAAACCTATATATTTTGAAAACTAGACACCGAGGGGAATCCAGGATGGGGTGACTTGAGGGCCTCCCACCAGGGTCTGTTACACAGAATCCCTTGCAAACCTCAAAAATTGACAAATAAACACATTTTCCCCACATTTCTGGGATGGAAAGTTCTGGAATCTGCGTGGCTCTACAAATTTCCACCCACCCCGCGTTCCCCAAAGTCCTATGAGAAAAATGGTACCTCACTTGTGCGGGTCGGCCTAGTGCCCGCTACAGGAAACGGCGCAAAACGCACCGTGGTCACACCTCAATTTTGCAGTAAAAAATGACCCTTTTTTGGCAAAGTGCCTAGCTGTAGTTTTTTAACCCTAGCTCTTCTGGCACCTAGGGAAACCTAGAAAACCTATACATTTTTGAAAACTAGACACCCAGGGGAATCCAGGATGGGGTGACTTGAGTGCCTCCCACCAGGGTCTGTTACCCAGAATCCCCTGCAAACCTAAAAAATTGACAAAAAAAACACATTTTCCCCACATTTCTGTGATGGAAAGTTCTGGAATCTGTGTGGATGCACAAATTTCCACCCACCCCGCGTTCCCCAAAGTCCTACGAGAAAAATGGTACCTCACTTGTGCGGGTCGCCTAGTGCCCGTGACAGGAAACGGCACAAAA
Organism: Triturus cristatus; assembly: GCF_964204655.1. Taxonomy (NCBI): domain Eukaryota; kingdom Metazoa; phylum Chordata; class Amphibia; order Caudata; family Salamandridae; genus Triturus; species Triturus cristatus. The sequence goes on from NW_028187382.1 coordinate 1,009,086, forward strand.
CGCAACGTGGTCACACCTCAATTTTGCAGTGAAAAATGACCCTTTTTTGGCAAAGTGCCTAGCTGTAGTTTTTGAACCCTAGCTCTGCTGGCACCTAGGGAAACCAAGCAAACCTATATATTTTTGAAAACTAGACATCCAGGGGAATCCAGGATGGGGTAATGTGAGTGCCTCCCACCAGAGTCTGTTACCCAGAATCGCTTGCAAACCTAAACAATTGACAAAAAAACACATTTTCCCCACATTTCTGTGATGGAAAGTTCTGGAATGTGCGTGGATCCACAAATTTCCACCCACCCCGCGTTCCCCAAAGTCCTATGAGAAAAATGGTACCTCACTTGTGTGGTTCGGCCTAGTGCCCGCGACAGGAAATGGCGCAAAACGCAACGTGGTCACACCTCAATTTTGCAGTGAAAAATGACCCTTTTTTGGCAAAGTGCCTAGCTGTAGTTTTTTAACCCTAGCTCTGCCGGCACCTAGGGAAACCTAGCAAACCTATATATTTTGGTAAACTAGACACCGAGGGGAATCCAGGATGGGGTGATGTGAGTGCCCCCCACCAGACTCTGTTACCCAGAATCCCTTGCAAACCTAAACAATTGACAAAAAAACAAATTTTCCCCACATTTCTGTCATGGAAAGTTCTGGAATCTGCGTGGATCCACAAATTTCCACCCACCCCGCGTTCCCCAAAGTCCTATGAGAAAAATGGTACCTCACTTGTGCGGGTCGGCCTAGTGCCCGCGACAGGAAACGGCGCAAAACGCAACGTGGTCACACCTCAATTTTGCAGTGAAAAATGACCTTTTTTTGGCAAAGTGACTAGCTGTAGATTTTTAACCCTAGCTCTGCCGGCACCTAGGGAAACCTAGCAATCCTATACATTTTTGAAAACTAGACATCCAGGGGAATCCAGGATTGGGTGACGTTAGTGCCTCCCACCAGAGTCTGTTACCCAGAATCCCTTGCAAACCTAAACAATTGACAAAAAAACACATTTTCCCCACATTTCTGTGATGGAAAGTTCTGGAATCTGCATGGATAAACAAATTTCCACCCACCCCGCGTTCCCCAAAGTCCTACGAGAAAAATGGTACCTCACTTGTGCGGGTCGCCTAGTGCCCGCGACAGGAAACGGCGTGAAACGCAACATGCTCACACCTCAATTTTGCAGTGAAAAATGACACTTTTTTGGCAAAGTGCCTAGCTGTAGTTTTTGAACGCTAGCTCTGCCGGCACCTAGGGAAACCTAGGAAACCTATATATTTTTGAAAGCTAGACACCCAGGGGAATCCAGGATGTGGTGCGTTGAGTGCCTCCCACCAGGGTCTGTTACCCAGAATCCCTTGCAAACCTAAAAAATTGACCAAGAAAAACACATTTTCCCCACATTTCTGTGATGGAAAGTTCTGGAATCTGCGTGGATGCACAAATTTCCACCCACCCCGCGTTCCCCAAAGTCCTACAAGAAAAATGGTACCTCACTTGTGTGGGGCAGCCTAGTGCCCGTGACAGGAAACGGCGTGAAACGCAACATGCTCACCCCTCAATTTTGCAGTGAAAAATGACACTTTTTTGGCAAAGTGACTAGCTGTAGTTTTTTAACCCTAGCTCTGCCGGCACCTAGGGAAACCTAGCAAACCTATATATTTTTGAAAACTAGACATCCAGTGGAATCCAGGATGGGGTGACGTGAGTGCCTCCCACCAGAGTCTGTTACCCAGAATCCCTTGCAAACCTAAACAATTGACAAAAAAACACATTTTCCCCACAATTCTGTGATGGAAAGTTCTGGAATCTGCGTGGATCCACAAATTTCCACCCACCCTGTGTTCCCCAAAGTCCTATGAGAAAAATGGTACCTCACTTGTGCGGGTCGGCCTAGTGCCCGTGACAGGAAACAGCGCAAAATGCAACGTGGTCACACCTCAATTTTGCAGTGAAAAATGACCCTTTTTTGGCAATGTGACTAGTTGTAGTTTTTTAACCCTAGCTCTGCCGGCACCTAGGGAAACCTAGCAAACCTATACATTTTTGAAAACTAGACAAACAGGGGAATCCAGGATGGGGTGACTTGAGTGCCTCCCTCCAGGGTCTGTTACCCAGAATCCCTTGCAAACCTAAAAAATTGACAAAAAAACACATTTACCCCACATTTCTGTGATGAAGAGTTCTGGAATCTGCGTGGATCTACACATTTCCAACCACCCCGCGTTCCCCAAAGTCCTATGAGAAAAATGGTACCTCACTTGTGCGGTTCGGCCTAGTGCCCGCGACAGGAAACGGCGCAAAACGCAACGTGGTCACACCTCAATTTTGCAGTGAAAAATGACCCTTTTTTGGCAAAGTGACTAGCTGTAGTTTTTTAACCCTAGCTCTGCCGGCACCTAGGAAAATCTAGCAAACCTATATATTTTTGTAAACTAGACACCCAGGGGAATCCAGGATGGGGTGACTTGAGTGCCTCCCACCAGGGTCTGTTACCCAGAATCCCTTGCATACCTAAAAAATGTACAAAAAAACACATTTGCCCCACATTTCTGTGTTGGAAAGTTATGGAATCTGCGTGGATCCACAAATTTCCACCCACCCCGCGTTCCCCAATGTCCTACAAGAAAAATGGTACCTCACTTGTGCGGGTCGCCTAGTGCCCGCGACAGGAAACGGCGCAAAACGCACCGTGGTCACACCTCAATTTTGCAGTGAAAAATGACCCTTTTTTGGCAAAGTGCCTAGCTGTAGTTTTTGAACCCTAGCTCTGCCGGCACCTAGGGAAACCTAGCAAACCTATATAGTTTTGTAAACTAGACACCGAGGGGAATCCAGGATGTAGTGAGTTAGGTGCCTCCCACCAGGGTCTGTTACCCAGAATCCCTTGCAAACCTAAAAAATTGACACAAAAAAACACATTTTCCCCACATTTCTGTGATGGAAAGTTCTGGAATCTGCGTGGATGCACAAATTTCCACCCACCCCGCGTTTCCCAAAGTCCTACGAGAGCAATGGTACCTCACTTGTGCGGGTCGGCCTAATGCCCGCGACAGGAAACGGCGCAAAACGCAACGTGGTCACACCTCAATATTGCAGTGATAAATGACCCTTTTTTGGCAAAGTGACTAGCTGTAGATTTTTAACCCTAGCTCTGCCGGCATTTAGGGAAACCTAGCAAACCTATATATTTTTGAAAACTAGACATCCAGGGGAATCCAGGATGGGGTGACGTGAGAGCCTCCCACCAGAGTCTGTTACCCAGAATCCCTTGCAAACCTAAACAATTGACAAAAAACACATTTTCCCCACATTTCTGTGATGGAAAGTTCTGGAATCTGCGTGGATCCACAAATTTCCACCCACCCCGCGTTCCCCAAAGTCCTATGAGAAAAATGGTACCTCACTTGTGCGGGTCAGCCTAGTGCCCGCGACAGGAAACAGCGCAAAACGCAACGTGGTCACACCTCAATTTTGCAGTGAAAAATGACCCTTTTTTGGCAAAGTGACTAGTTGTAGTTTTTTAACCCTAGCTCTGCCGGCACCTAGGGAAACCTAGAAAACCTATATATTTTGAAAACTAGACACCGAGGGGAATCCAGGATGGGGTGACTTGAGGGCCTCCCACCAGGGTCTGTTACACAGAATCCCTTGCAAACCTCAAAAATTGACAAATAAACACATTTTCCCCACATTTCTGGGATGGAAAGTTCTGGAATCTGCGTGGCTCTACAAATTTCCACCCACCCCGCGTTCCCCAAAGTCCTATGAGAAAAATGGTACCTCACTTGTGCGGGTCGGCCTAGTGCCCGCGACAGGAAACGGCGCAAAACGCAACGTGGTCACACCTCAATTTTGCAGTGAAAAATGACCCTTTTTTGGCAAAGTGACTAGCTGTAGTTTTTTAACCCTAGCTCTGCCGGCACCTAGGAAAATCTAGCAAACCTATATATTTTTGTAAACTAGACACCCAGGGGAATCCAGGATGGGGTGACTTGAGTGCCTCCCACCAGGGTCTGTTACCCAGAATCCCTTGCATACCTAAAAAATGTACAAAAAAACACATTTGCCCCACATTTCTGTGTTGGAAAGTTATGGAATCTGCGTGGATCCACAAATTTCCACCCACCCCGCGTTCCCCAATGTCCTACAAGAAAAATGGTACCTCACTTGTGCGGGTCGCCTAGTGCCCGCGACAGGAAACGGCGCAAAACGCACCGTGGTCACACCTCAATTTTGCAGTGAAAAATGACCCTTTTTTGGCAAAGTGCCTAGCTGTAGTTTTTGAACCCTAGCTCTGCCGGCACCTAGGGAAACCTAGCAAACCTATATAGTTTTGTAAACTAGACACCCAGGGGAATCCAGGATGTAGTGAGTTGAGTGCCTCCCACCAGGGTCTGTTACCCAGAATCCCTTGCAAACCTAAAAAATTGACACAAAAAAACACATTTTCCCCACATTTCTGTGATGGAAAGTTCTGGAATCTGCGTGGATGCACAAATTTCCACCCACCCCGCGTTTCCCAAAGTCCTACGAGAGCAATGGTACCTCACTTGTGCGGGTCGGCCTAGTGCCCGCGACAGGAAACGGCGCAAAACGCAACGTGGTCACACCTCAATATTGCAGTGATAAATGACCCTTTTTTGGCAAAGTGACTAGCTGTAGATTTTTAACCCTAGCTCTGCCGGCACCTAGGGAAACCTAGCAAACCTATATATTTTTGAAAACTAGACATCCAGGGGAATCCAGGATGGGGTGACGTGAGTGCCTCCCACCAGAGTCTGTTACCCAGAATCCCTTGCAAACCTAAACAATTGACAAAAAAACACATTTTCCCCACATTTCTGTGATGGAAAGTTCTGGAATCTGCGTGGATCCACAAATTTCCACCCACCCCGCGTTCCCCAAAGTCCTATGAGAAAAATGGTACCTCACTTGTGCGGGTCAGCCTAGTGCCCGCGACAGGAAACAGCGCAAAACGCAACGTGGTCACACCTCAATTTTGCAGTGAAAAATGACCCTTTTTTGGCAAAGTGACTAGTTGTAGTTTTTTAACCCTAGCTCTGCCGGCACCTAGGGAAACCTAGCAAACCTATATATTTTGAAAACTAGACACCGAGGGGAATCCAGGATGGGGTGACTTGAGGGCCTCCCACCAGGGTCTGTTACACAGAATCCCTTGCAAACCTCAAAAATTGACAAATAAACACATTTTCCCCACATTTCTGGGATGGAAAGTTCTGGAATCTGCGTGGCTCTACAAATTTCCACCCACCCCGCGTTCCCCAAAGTCCTATGAGAAAAATGGTACCTCACTTGTGCGGGTCGGCCTAGTGCCCGCTACAGGAAACGGCGCAAAACGCACCGTGGTCACACCTCAATTTTGCAGTAAAAAATGACCCTTTTTTGGCAAAGTGCCTAGCTGTAGTTTTTTAACCCTAGCTCTTCTGGCACCTAGGGAAACCTAGAAAACCTATATATTTTTGAAAACTAGACACCCAGGGGAATCCAGGATGGGGTGACTTGAGTGCCTCCCACCAGGGTCTGTTACCCAGAATCCCCTGCAAACCTAAAAAATTGACAAAAAAAACACATTTTCCCCACATTTCTGTGATGGAAAGTTCTGGAATCTGTGTGGATGCACAAATTTCCACCCACCCCGCGTTCCCCAAAGTCCTACGAGAAAAATGGTACCTCACTTGTGCGGGTCGCCTAGTGCCCGTGACAGGAAACGGCACAAAACGCAACGTGGTCACACCTCAATTTTGCAGTGAAAAATGACCCTTTTTTGGCAAAGTGCCTAGCTGTAGTTTTTGAACCCTAGCTCTGCTGGCACCTAGGGAAACCAAGCAAACCTATATATTTTTGAAAACTAGACATCCAGGGGAATCCAGGATGGGGTAATGTGAGTGCCTCCCACCAGAGTCTGTTACCCAGAATCCCTTGCAAACCTAAACAATTGACAAAAAAACACATTTTCCCCACATTTCTGTGATGGAAAGTTCTGGAATGTGCGTGGATCCACAAATTTCCACCCACCCCGCGTTCCCCAAAGTCCTATGAGAAAAATGGTACCTCACTTGTGTGGTTCGGCCTAGTGCCCGCGACAGGAAATGGCGCAAAACGCAACGTGGTCACACCTCAATTTTGCAGTGAAAAATGACCCTTTTTTGGCAAAGTGCCTAGCTGTAGTTTTTTAACCCTAGCTCTGCCGGCACCTAGGGAAACCTAGCAAACCTATATATTTTGGTAAACTAGACACCGAGGGGAATCCAGGATGGGGTGATGTGAGTGCCCCCCACCAGACTCTGTTACCCAGAATCCCTTGCAAACCTAAACAATTGACAAAAAAACAAATTTTCCCCACATTTCTGTGATGGAAAGTTCTGGAATCTGCGTGGATCCACAAATTTCCACCCACCCCGCGTTCCCCAAAGTCCTATGAGAAAAATGGTACCTCACTTGTGCGGGTCGGCCTAGTGCCCGCGACAGGAAACGGCGCAAAACGCAACGTGGTCACACCTCAATTTTGCAGTGAAAAATGACCTTTTTTTGGCAAAGTGACTAGCTGTAGATTTTTAACCCTAGCTCTGCCGGCACCTAGGGAAACCTAGCAAACCTATATATTTTTGAAAACTAGACATCCAGGGGAATCCAGGATTGGGTGACGTTAGTGCCTCCCACCAGAGTCTGTTACCCAGAATCCCTTGCAAACCTAAACAATTGACAAAAAAACACATTTTCCCCACATTTCTGTGATGGAAAGTTCTGGAATCTGCATGGATAAACAAATTTCCACCCACCCCGCGTTCCCCAAAGTCCTATGAGAAAAATGGTACCTCACTTGTGCGGGTCGGCCTTGTGCCCGCGACAGGAAACAGCGTAAAACGCAACGTGGTCACACCTCAATTTTGCAGTGAAAAATGACCCTTTTTTGGCAAAGTGACTAGTTGTAGTTTTTTAACCCTAGCTCTGCCGGCACCTAGGGAAACCTAGCAAACCTATATATTTTGAAAACTAGACACCGAGGGGAATCCAGGATGGGGTGACTTGAGGGCCTCCCACCAGGGTCTGTTACACAGAATCCCTTGCAAACCTCAAAAATTGACAAAAAAACACATTTTCCCCACATTTCTGTGATGGAAAGTTCTGGAATCTGCATGGATAAACAAATTTCCACCCACCCCGCGTTCCCCAAAGTCCTATGAGAAAAATGGTACCTCACTTGTGCGGGTCGGCCTTGTGCCCGCGACAGGAAACAGCGTAAAACGCAACGTGGTCACACCTCAATTTTGCAGTGAAAAATGACCCTTTTTTGGCAAAGTGCCTAGCTGTAGTTTTTAAACCCTAGCTCTGCCGGCACCTAGGGAAACCAAGCAAACCTATATATTTTTGAAAACTAGACATCCAGGGGAATCCAGGATGGGGTGATGTGAGTGCCTCTCACCAGAGTCTGTTACCCAGAATCCCTTGCAAACCTAAACAATTGACAAAAAAACACATTTTCCCCACATTTCTGTGATGGAAAGTTCTGGAATCTGCGTGGATCCACAAATTTCCACCCACCCCGCGTTCCCCAAAGTCCTATGAGAAAAATGGTACCTCACTTGTGCGGGTCGGCCTAGTGCCCGCGACAGGAAACGGCGCAAAACGCAACGTGGTCACACCTCAATTTTGCAGTGAAAAATGACCATTTTTGGCAAAGTGACTAGCTGTAGTTTTTGAACCCTAGCTCTTCCGGCATCTAGGGAAATGTGAGAAGTTGGCCTGGTATATGATGCTCACTAGTTAAAGTGATCACCTTGTACCATGCCAAGCAACCCTTATGGTGTGGTTGTAAGTCAACCTTTTCGGACTAGCTGCCCTAGTGGTAGCGTAGGCTAAGCAGTCTTTGAGGCTAAACTCGTGAAGCGTGTTAAGCCAGCTGTTTTACCAAATGCAACCCCCTTTTAATACCAATGAAAGGACACCACACAGATATATATTCAAAATATATAGGTATTTATTTCTCAAAGTAACCCCTAGTCTCTTTATGAGCACAGGAGCACAAATCGTCAAACAAGATTACAGTAGAATACACAGAAGTTGCACTTTATATGGATAGGCCCTGGTGGCCGCTCGAACCATATACTAAAATAGTGGTATAAGTACCACAAACAGAAAAGGGAAAAGGCCTAGGGCCTCTAGAATCGCTGGGCCTACAAGGAGCTAACTTTAGTTAGTGACCAGGAGGTCCACGGGGGGCGTGTGCAGAGCAAATAGTCACACGCGTGCTCCCATAGGTTTCAATGGGTGCGTACAAAGTACAAAGTTACTGCAAAGAGGATCTTCCGGATGGACTAGGAACTCAAGATTTGGAACAAAGGCACTAGAGATGTAATACTACACTTGGGCACAGGAGTGCCAGCTTTACCTCACCCACAGGAAGAGGGTGCATAGGCCTCGAAGTGCGTCAGGTTTCTTCTATCTGTTCCGTGGAGCCTGAAGATAAAGATGCTGCAGGCAGTCGGTCCGGGAGAGATGCGGTGGATCCAAGAGTGGATCGGAGATGTTGAAGACCTGTAAGCAGAGGGAACAGTGTTCACAGTCACTAGCCAGTGACCAGCGTGGCACCAGGTGGGTACCAGGCAATGTCGGGTGCAAACAGGAAGAAAGGTGTAGCTTGTCTCTGCAGCCACGTGGTCCCTGGAGGTCGACGACGTCCAGGAGTCGGTTCACGAGCTGTCCCACGCAGGCTCTCGCTGACGGCGGTGTCGGCGACTTGATCGAATCAAACAAGCCTTGGCAAAAGCAATTGTTGTAGGAGATGAAATAAGCTGATGGTTCTGACCCGCAAGGTCAGAGGGACTGCTCCTTTGGAGGGGAGCAAGGGCCAGTCTGGAGCAACCAGACCAGTGGTGTATTTTGTGAAGTTCGTCGCCAAGATGGCTACTAGCCAGCGGGCCAGCAACCGGTTAGGCGCGTCGAGTGGCAAAATGCAGAAGGGCCCCACCCAGATCGTGGAGATGCTGGAGGGCTCACCTTTGGTGCAGATGCTGCTCGAGGGTTGGGCTTCTCAGATCCCAAAGCACAACTTGGAGGGAGCCTCGGTTGTTGCGCTTGCAGCTTGTCGTCATCATTCCAAGATGGCTGGCTCCACGTGTCTCGGTGCCTCCACGGGTCTCCTCTTTTCAGGGACTGTGGATCGGGCGGTGAGAGGTCTGGAGGTCCAGGTCTTGTCAGTCTCTGGGCTCGGGCTCCGGCGGGAGGCGGTGGCAAAGCAGACGTTGATTCGCTGGATGGTGCTTGCGTTAGCAAGGTGGTCACTCCCTGACCACAGGGGAGATTTCCTTCAGTCTTCTGTGCAGCAGAATGTTGAAGTTCCCGTCTTCTTCTTAGTTTCAAGTTGATTCCAGGATGTCTGAAGTCTTAGGACACAGCTCCTACCTTTAAGCGGATTCTAGGGGCCGGACTACCTGCTAGGTCCCTCCCTATGGGTGGGACCAGGAAGGGGGGTGGTTACACCCCCAATCCTTTGTCCAGCTCGCCCCAGGCCCGGGACTGGTGTGCCCCAGGACCGGTTTGAACTGGCATATGCACCGAGGCTCCTTGTGAGCCACAGGCATGTCTGGTTTCTTTCAAGCCCTACCTGACCAATACACAAAATCCTGTCTGGGGTGGTGCACGCACATCCCCTGGCAGGAAACCCTTTGTCCACACCTCCCAAGCTGGAAGGACTCCCAGCAGCAGGAGGGCAGACTTGTGTCTCTGGTGGCAGCATCCATTTTGTGGAGCTGAGGCTATGTCTGATTTTACCCGGGTTTCAGGTACTGTACATGTCGTGTCCCTCTAGAAGGGTGGAATGCTAACCCCGTCGCCAGAATTGGCGAGGGGTTAGTATTCCAATTCGTATGACACCTTACTCGACATGTTTTGATAAAGCCAAACCAAAGATAGCATTTAACCGCGAGGTTCATAATGCACTTAAGAGTATATGGTATGACGATATCTGGAAACAGTAGAAGGAAGTTGTTCCGACCACTGCAGACAGGCTCAGCTCATGCCAGAGCACCATCTCACATGGAACCAAGCACTCTGCCTTCAGGATTGTTAAGGCCTGCCATAGGAGTGACTTATAGGTTACCAGGTGTCCCATTTAAGGTTAGGTATAGGTATACTACACCTAAGTAAGAGGTGATTACACCAACTTACCCCAGCTGAGTGAACAGCCAGTTGTGTCAAATTGTTAGGCCAAGCCTGGGGTGGCATAATACATGCTTCAGCCCCTGGCAGGCCTTGGGTACACCAATGCCCTGGGTACCTAGTGTACACTGGTACAGGGGCTGACAGGGTGATCCACTTCCAATTGGTTATGCACCTAGGGTGCATAGTTTTAATTTAGTAGAGAGAACAGCAGGCTGGGGGTCTGATTGGCAGGCCCACAGCCTCAATATGTCAAAAACCAGTGAAGCAAAAAGCAAAAATTTGGGGTGACCATAGGATAGCAGACCCTACTCTCCTACACAACCCCCCCCAAACGCAGGGACATTAAACTAGCCTTGACCAGTCTCGTCTTCATGTCCTAAGTGGAAGTACCTGGAGAGACCATCTGCATTGCCATGGTCAGTACCTGGCCGGTGCTCCACTGTAAAGTCCATCCCCTGTAGGGAAATGGACCACCTAAGCAGTTTGGGGTTTTCACCCTTCATCTGATTTAGCCACAAGAGGGGCTTATGGTCGGTCTGAATCTTGAAGTGAGTGCCAAACAAGTATGGCCTCAGCTTCTTCAGGGCCCACACCACAGCAAAGGCCTCCCTCTCAATAGCTGACCAATTCTTCTCTCTGGGGGTCAACCTTCTGCTAATAAAAGCAATGGATTGGTCTTGACCATCTACATTAAGTTGTGACAGTACAGCTCCCACACCCAACTCAGAAGCATCTGTTTGGACAATAAACTCTTTGGAGTAGTCAGGACTTTTCAGGATAGGTGCAGAGCACATGGCCTCCTGCAGGTCATCAATTGCCTTTTGACAGCTTACTGTCCACTGAACCTTTTTGGGCATCTTCTTGGATGTCAGATCATTAAGAGGAGTCACAATGGACCCATAGTTCTTAACAAACTTCCTGTAGTACCCAGTCAAGCCCAAGAAAGCTCGAACTTGAGTCTGGGTGGTTGGAGGAGACCAGTCCTTGATGGATTGTATCTTACTCTCCAGTGGTTGAACTTGGCCTCCACCTACAAGGTGGCCCAAATATACAACCTTACTCTGCCCTATCTGGCACTTAGTAGCCTTGATAGTGAGGCCTGCCCTTTGCAGAGCCTCAAGAGCCTTCTTCAGGTGGATCAGGTGATCCTCCCAGGTGGAGCTAAAGACAGCAATGTCATCAAGATATGCTGCGCAAAAGTCATCCAACCCAGTAAGGACTTGGTTCACCAGCCTTTGGAAGGTGGCAGGTGCATTCTTCAGACCAAAGGGCATCACCACAAACTGGTAGTGCCCACCTGGGGTTGAGAATGCTGTTTTGGCCTTAGACTCCTCAGCTAATCTGATTTGCCAATAGCCAGCTCTCAAGTCAAATGTGCTCAAAAACTTTGCAGAAGCTAGTTTGTCTATGAGCTCATCTGCCCTTGGAATAGGGTGTGCATCTGTCCTGGTGACAGCATTGAGACCCCTGTAGTCCACACAGAACCTCATCTCTCTCTTGCCATCTTTGGTGTGAGGTTTGGGGACCAGAACCACTGGGCTAGCCCAGGGGCTCTCTGAGGGTTCAATGACACCTAATTCCAGCATTTTATGTACCTCAGCTTTTATACAGTCCCTGACGTGGTCAGGTTGCCTGTAAAGCTTGTTCTTTACAGGCAGACTGTCACCAGTGTCCACCACATGGGTACACCAGTCAGTTTGACTAGGTATCAAGGAAAACATATGTGAAAATGATTGTAGAACCTGTCTACATTCAGTCTGCTGATGGGCAGTGAGGTTGCCTCCAAGGGTCACTCCTTCAACTGAGCCGTCTTCAGGGTTCTGAGACAACAGGTCTGGGAGAGGGTCACTCTCTTCCTCCTGTCCCTCATCTGTAGCCATGAGCAAGCCCATGTCTGCCCTGTCAACATATGCTTTAAGCCTGTTAACATGGAGTACCCTGTGGGGACTCCTGGGAGTTCCTAGGTCCACCAAGTAGGTGACCTCTCCCTTCTTTTCCAGGATTGTATGGGGTCCAGACCATTTGTCTTGGAGTGCTGCTGGGGCCACTGGCTCCAACACCCATACCTTCTGTCCTGGCTGAAACTCAACCAAGACAGCCTTTTGGTCATGCCAAGCTTTCTGTAAGGCCTGGCTTGCCTCAAGGTTTTTGGATGCCTTCTCCATATACTCAGCCATCCTGGAGCGGAGACCAAGTACATAGTCCACTATGTCTTGTTTAGGCTTTTTGAGAGGTAACTCCCATCCTTCCTTCACCAAACACAGTGGGCCTCTTACAGGGTGCCCAAACAACAATTCAAAGGGGCTGTAGCCAACTCCTTTTTGTGGGACCTCTCTGTAAGCAAACAGAAGGCAGGGTAGAAGGATGTCCCATCTTCGCCTGAGCTTTTCAGGTAATCCTTTGATCATACCCTTTAGGGTCTTGTTGAATCTCTCAACAAGCCCATTGCATTGTGGGTGATAAGGAGTGGTGAACTTGTAGTTGACACCACATTCCTTCCACATAGCTGTCAAGTATCCTGGCATGAAGTTGGTACCTCTGTCAGAAACTACCTCCTTAGGAAACCCCACTCTGGAGAATACTCCCAGCAGGGCCCTGGCCACAACAGGTGCTGTAGTGGTCCTAAGGGGAATTGCCTCTGGATACCTGGTGGCATGATCCACTACCACCAGTATAAATCTGTGCCCGGATGCAGTGGGAGGATCCATGGGACCCACTATATCTATTCCCACTCTGTCAAAGGGGACCCCCACCACAGGTAGTGGTATTAGGGGGGCCTTTGTTGTGCCACCTGATTTGCCACTGGCTTGGCAGGTCACACAGGAGCGACAAAACTCCTTTGTATCTTCATTCATGTGAGGCCAGTGAAAGTGAGGGACAAGCCTGTCCCAAGTCTTATTCTAGCCTAAGTGTCCTGCTAAAGGAATATCATGGGCCAAGGTAAGAAGGAAGCCCCTAAATTGCAGAGGTATAACCAACCTCCTGGTGGCACCAGGCTTGGGGTCTCTAGCCTCTGAATAAAGGAGCCCTTCATCCCAATACACTTTATGGGTACCTTGAGCATTCCCAGCAGCCTCAGCAGCAGCCAGCTGTCTGAGGGGTTCAAGAGAGGGACAGGATAACTGAGCCTGCCTCAAGTCAGCCCTTGAAGGTCCCCCTGTCCCCAGAAACTCAACCTGATCAGGTTCAAGCTCTTCAGGGACAGTTCCTTCAGGGTCCTCTAGATCAGCTTCCTGGGAAGGCTGATCATCACTCTGAGGCAGGGGGGAAGGCACAGCCTTAACCCTCCTGTTCTTCTTCTTGGTAGGTGCTTGGTCCATTGTTCCAGGATCCAAGACCTGAGGTTCAGTGAGGCACTTTTTGGCCTGTGACCTGGTCACAGCAAGGACATGTGATGATATACCTAACATCTCTGCATGAGTCCTGTACTCCACTTCTGACCATAGAGAACTCTCTAGGTCATTGCCCAACAAACATTCTACTGGGAGGTCTGCACTAACCACAACCCTTTTGAGGCCAGTTACCCCTCCCCATGAGAAGTTAACAACTGCCACACTATGTGAAGTAGTGGCATTGCTGGCATTGGTCACCAGGTAATTCTCACCTGGTATGTACTGTCCAGGGTCCACAAAGCCTGGTGTCACCATAGTGACACTGGCACATGTGTCCCTGTAGGCTTGAGCCACTTTTTCGTTAATTAAAGGAGTCTGTCTGTACTTGCCCAGGTTACTGGGGCTCACAGTCAGGGACAAATCAATGTCCCCATCACAGATCAAGACTGCCTGTGTCAGGGTTCTGTCTAAGTCAGAATCTCCTTCAGTTCCCATAGTGATTCCCACTACACCCTTTGTCTGTGGACCAACACTGCTAACAGTAGTACTGGGAGCAGGTGCCTTAGGGGCAACAGCGTTGGTGGCTCCACCCTTCTTACAATCACTAGTCCAGTGAGTTGTATTCTTGCAATGATTGCACCAGGGTTTCTTTTGACCTTCTTTCTTCTTTCCCTTGGATTGTTGTTGGGACCCACCCTCCTTAGCAGTAGTTTGGGGCCCTGTTGAAGACTTCTGGTCTTTAGATTTCTGATCTCCACCCTTTTGGTCTGTTTTCTTCTGATCACCCCCTTGGCCCTGGTTCTGGTTCTTTTGCTTAACCCTGGTTCTGACCCATTTGTCTGCCTTCTTTCCCAATTCTTGGGGAGAGGTCAGATCAGAGTCAACCAAGTGTTGATGCAGTTGCTGGTTTTGACAGTTATTTAAAATCTGCTCTCTCATCATCAAATTATACAATCCTGTAAAATCAGATACTTTACTTCCCAGCAACCAACCCTCCAAAGCCTTAGTGGCACATTCAACATATTCAGACCAGTCCTGAGTCTGTGTCTTTTGGGTGTCTCTGAACATTAACCTGTACTGTTCAGTGGTTAAGCCTAACCCATCAACCAGAACACTCTTCAGGACTCTGTAATTTCTGACATCCTCTTCTCTAACAGTGAGGAGTCTGTCTCTGCCTCTTCCTTCAAAGGAGAGCCAGAGGATTGCTGCCCACTGGTCTTCAGGAACCTGCTGTACTTTGCAGGCTCTCTCAAGAGCAGTTATCCATTTGTGGATATCATCCCCACTTTTGTAGGGGGGCACAACCTTAGACAGGTTCCTATTATCAAAGACCCTATCTTTGTCCTTAGGGACAATGCTGCCACCAGTGGGTATAGACCCACTCTCTCTAGGTTGCCTAGCCTTGTTCACTTTTTCTTCCATCAGGGCTACTTCTAGCTCCTGCTTCCTGATCCTCAGCTGGGCTTCCTGCATTCTGGCCTCATGTTCCCTCCTCTGAGGGGTGGTCATCCTTTTCCTGGAGTGACCTTGAGAGCCTCTAGAGGTATGAGAAGCATTAGAGTCACCTGAGCGATTCCTTTGCCTCCCAAGCCCCTGGTTAAGTCCACTGGGGAGATCCAATGGGATGATCCCATTGTCAGTCCCCAATAGCCTTAGTTTAGCTGGGCCAAGTATAACACTTGGCACTGGGCTAGTTCTCCCTTCATCATCACTACTTTCTGTATCCTCCCCACTTTCCTCCTCTGTAGTATGATTCTCATCTAAGGGATGGCTATTGGAAAGGGGTACTTCTGTAGCATCTTCAGAAGGGGGGCCTCCTGTTCCTGACCCTAAGGGGGCTAACTGGGAAGCTTTCTTGAGCTCTCTCTGATTTTCATCATTTTGCAAGAGTTCTCTGAGCTCAGCAGAGGTAGGGTTCTTGGGCTGTTTAAGGCCTCTAAGAGTTGCCAAATGCCTGAGCTCATTCTGGTTAAGGGTAGCAAAGATGGATGGTGCCCTCTGGGGGTCACTCTCAACAGAGATGGGTACAGTGGACCCCTCTGCCCCAGCCATTGCTCTTAAGTGTGGGTGGATGTGTTGCAATCTACCTACACTTGGGTTACCTACTAAACCTATCTAGTAGTTGTAGTCAGGGTATGCTACTCCCTTTGCTCTACAACAACTACGTTCAGTAGAACTTATGTATATCTAATCTTGTTTTATATGTACCTACAGGTACCTATGTGATCTTTCAATTGGTAACCAAGAGATTACAATGGTAAAACACAGCAAGCTCAAATCCAACCGCTGCTCACCAATGTGAGAAGTTGGCCTGGTATATGATGCTCACTAGTTAAAGTGATCACCTTGTACCATGCCAAGCAACCCTTATGGTGTGGTTGTAAGTCAACCTTTTCGGACTAGCTGCCCTAGTGGTAGCGTAGGCTAAGCAGTCTTTGAGGCTAAACTCGTGAAGCGTGTTAAGCCAGCTGTTTTACCAAATGCAACCCCCTTTTATACCAATGAAAGGACACCACACAGATATATATTCAAAATATATAGGTATTTATTTCTCAAAGTAACCCCTAGTCTCTTTATGAGCACAGGAGCACAAATCGTCAAACAAGATTACAGTAGAATACACAGAAGTTGCACTTTATATGGATAGGCCCTGGTGGCCGCTCGAACCATATACTAAAATAGTGGTATAAGTACCACAAACAGAAAAGGGAAAAGGCCTAGGGCCTCTAGAATCGCTGGGCCTACAAGGAGCTAACTTTAGTTAGTGACCAGGAGGTCCACGGGGGGCGTGTGCAGAGCAAATAGTCACACGCGTGCTCCCATAGGTTTCAATGGGTGCGTACAAAGTACAAAGTTACTGCAAAGAGGATCTTCCGGATGGACTAGGAACTCAAGATTTGGAACAAAGGCACTAGAGATGTAATACTACACTTGGGCACAGGAGTGCCAGCTTTACCTCACCCACAGGAAGAGGGTGCATAGGCCTCGAAGTGCGTCAGGTTTCTTCTATCTGTTCCGTGGAGCCTGAAGATAAAGATGCTGCAGGCAGTCGGTCCGGGAGAGATGCGGTGGATCCAAGAGTGGATCGGAGATGTTGAAGACCTGTAAGCAGAGGGAACAGTGTTCACAGTCACTAGCCAGTGACCAGCGTGGCACCAGGTGGGTACCAGGCAATGTCGGGTGCAAACAGGAAGAAAGGTGTAGCTTGTCTCTGCAGCCACGTGGTCCCTGGAGGTCGACGACGTCCAGGAGTCGGTTCACGAGCTGTCCCACGCAGGCTCTCGCTGACGGCGGTGTCGGCGACTTGATCGAATCAAACAAGCCTTGGCAAAAGCAATTGTTGTAGGAGATGAAATAAGCTGATGGTTCTGACCCGCAAGGTCAGAGGGACTGCTCCTTTGGAGGGGAGCAAGGGCCAGTCTGGAGCAACCAGACCAGTGGTGTATTTTGTGAAGTTCGTCGCCAAGATGGCTACTAGCCAGCGGGCCAGCAACCGGTTAGGCGCGTCGAGTGGCAAAATGCAGAAGGGCCCCACCCAGATCGTGGAGATGCTGGAGGGCTCACCTTTGGTGCAGATGCTGCTCGAGGGTTGGGCTTCTCAGATCCCAAAGCACAACTTGGAGGGAGCCTCGGTTGTTGCGCTTGCAGCTTGTCGTCATCATTCCAAGATGGCTGGCTCCACGTGTTTCGGTGCCTCCACGGGTCTCCTCTTTTCAGGGACTGTGGATCGGGCGGTGAGAGGTCTGGAGGTCCAGGTCTTGTCAGTCTCTGGGCTCGGGCTCCGGCGGGAGGCGGTGGCAAAGCAGACGTTGATTCGCTGGATGGTGCTTGCGTTAGCAAGGTGGTCACTCCCTGACCACAGGGGAGATTTCCTTCAGTCTTCTGTGCAGCAGAATGTTGAAGTTCCCGTCTTCTTCTTAGTTTCAAGTTGATTCCAGGATGTCTGAAGTCTTAGGACACAGCTCCTACCTTTAAGCGGATTCTAGGGGCCGGACTACCTGCTAGGTCCCTCCCTATGGGTGGGACCAGGAAGGGGGGTGGTTACACCCCCAATCCTTTGTCCAGCTCGCCCCAGGCCCGGGACTGGTGTGCCCCAGGACCGGTTTGAACTGGCATATGCACCGAGGCTCCTTGTGAGCCACAGGCATGTCTGGTTTCTTTCAAGCCCTACCTGACCAATACACAAAATCCTGTCTGGGGTGGTGCACACACATCCCCTGGCAGGAAACCCTTTGTCCACACCTCCCAAGCTGGAAGGACTCCCAGCAGCAGGAGGGCAGACTTGTGTCTCTGGTGGCAGCATCCATTTTGTGGAGCTGAGGCTATGTCTGATTTTACCCGGGTTTCAGGTACTGTACATGTCGTGTCCCTCTAGAAGGGTGGAATGCTAACCCCGTCGCCAGAATTGGCGAGGGGTTAGTATTCCAATTCGTATGACACCTTACTCGACATGTTTTGATAAAGCCAAACCAAAGATAGAATTTAACCGCGAGGTTCATAATGCACTTAAGAGTATATGGTATGACGATATCTGGAAACAGTAGAAGGAAGTTGTTCCGACCACTGCAGACAGGCTCAGCTCATGCCAGAGCACCATCTCACATGGAACCAAGCACTCTGCCTTCAGGATTGTTAAGGCCTGCCATAGGAGTGACTTATAGGTTACCAGGTGTCCCATTTAAGGTTAGGTATAGGTATACTACACCTAAGTAAGAGGTGATTACACCAACTTACCCCAGCTGAGTGAACAGCCAGTTGTGTCAAATTGTTAGGCCAAGCCTGGGGTGGCATAATACATGCTTCAGCCCCTGGCAGGCCTTGGGTACACCAATGCCCTGGGTACCTAGTGTACACTGGTACAGGGGCTGACAGGGTGATCCACTTCCAATTGGTTATGCACCTAGGGTGCATAGTTTTAATTTAGTAGAGAGAACAGCAGGCTGGGGGTCTGATTGGCAGGCCCACAGCCTCAATATGTCAAAAACCAGTGAAGCAAAAAGCAAAAATTTGGGGTGACCATAGGATAGCAGACCCTACTCTCCTACACAACCCCCCCCAAACGCAGGGACATTAAACTAGCCTTGACCAGTCTCGTCTTCATGTCCTAAGTGGAAGTACCTGGAGAGACCATCTGCATTCCCATGGTCAGTACCTGGCCGGTGCTCCACTGTAAAGTCCATCCCCTGTAGGGAAATGGACCACCTAAGCAGTTTGGGGTTTTCACCCTTCATCTGATTTAGCCACAAGAGGGGCTTATGGTCGGTCTGAATCTTGAAGTGAGTGCCAAACAAGTATGGCCTCAGCTTCTTCAGGGCCCACACCACAGCAAAGGCCTCCCTCTCAATAGCTGACCAATTCTTCTCTCTGGGGGTCAACCTTCTGCTAATAAAAGCAATGGATTGGTCTTGACCATCTACATTAAGTTGTGACAGTACAGCTCCCACACCCAACTCAGAAGCATCTGTTTGGACAATAAACTCTTTGGAGTAGTCAGGACTTTTCAGGATAGGTGCAGAGCACATGGCCTCCTGCAGGTCATCAATTGCCTTTTGACAGCTTACTGTCCACTGAACCTTTTTGGGCATCTTCTTGGATGTCAGATCATTAAGAGGAGTCACAATGGACCCATAGTTCTTAACAAACTTCCTGTAGTACCCAGTCAAGCCCAAGAAAGCTCGAACTTGAGTCTGGGTGGTTGGAGGAGACCAGTCCTTGATGGATTGTATCTTACTCTCCAGTGGTTGAACTTGGCCTCCACCTACAAGGTGGCCCAAATATACAACCTTACTCTGCCCTATCTGGCACTTAGTAGCCTTGATAGTGAGGCCTGCCCTTTGCAGAGCCTCAAGAGCCTTCTTCAGGTGGATCAGGTGATCCTCCCAGGTGGAGCTAAAGACAGCAATGTCATCAAGATATGCTGCGCAAAAGTCATCCAACCCAGTAAGGACTTGGTTCACCAGCCTTTGGAAGGTGGCAGGTGCATTCTTCAGACCAAAGGGCATCACCACAAACTGGTAGTGCCCACCTGGGGTTGAGAATGCTGTTTTGGCCTTAGACTCCTCAGCTAATCTGATTTGCCAATAGCCAGCTCTCAAGTCAAATGTGCTCAAAAACTTTGCAGAAGCTAGTTTGTCTATGAGCTCATCTGCCCTTGGAATAGGGTGTGCATCTGTCCTGGTGACAGCATTGAGACCCCTGTAGTCCACACAGAACCTCATCTCTCTCTTGCCATCTTTGGTGTGAGGTTTGGGGACCAGAACCACTGGGCTAGCCCAGGGGCTCTCTGAGGGTTCAATGACACCTAATTCCAGCATTTTATGTACCTCAGCTTTTATACAGTCCCTGACGTGGTCAGGTTGCCTGTAAAGCTTGTTCTTTACAGGCAGACTGTCACCAGTGTCCACCACATGGGTACACCAGTCAGTTTGACTAGGTATCAAGGAAAACATATGTGAAAATGATTGTAGAACCTGTCTACATTCAGTCTGCTGATGGGCAGTGAGGTTGCCTCCAAGGGTCACTCCTTCAACTGAGCCGTCTTCAGGGTTCTGAGACAACAGGTCTGGGAGAGGGTCACTCTCTTCCTCCTGTCCCTCATCTGTAGCCATGAGCAAGCCCATGTCTGCCCTGTCAACATATGCTTTAAGCCTGTTAACATGGAGTACCCTGTGGGGACTCCTGGGAGTTCCTAGGTCCACCAAGTAGGTGACCTCTCCCTTCTTTTCCAGGATTGTATGGGGTCCAGACCATTTGTCTTGGAGTGCTGCTGGGGCCACTGGCTCCAACACCCATACCTTCTGTCCTGGCTGAAACTCAACCAAGACAGCCTTTTGGTCATGCCAAGCTTTCTGTAAGGCCTGGCTTGCCTCAAGGTTTTTGGATGCCTTCTCCATATACTCAGCCATCCTGGAGCGGAGACCAAGTACATAGTCCACTATGTCTTGTTTAGGCTTTTTGAGAGGTAACTCCCATCCTTCCTTCACCAAACACAGTGGGCCTCTTACAGGGTGCCCAAACAACAATTCAAAGGGGCTGTAGCCAACTCCTTTTTGTGGGACCTCTCTGTAAGCAAACAGAAGGCAGGGTAGAAGGATGTCCCATCTTCGCCTGAGCTTTTCAGGTAATCCTTTGATCATACCCTTTAGGGTCTTGTTGAATCTCTCAACAAGCCCATTGCATTGTGGGTGATAAGGAGTGGTGAACTTGTAGTTGACACCACATTCCTTCCACATAGCTGTCAAGTATCCTGGCATGAAGTTGGTACCTCTGTCAGAAACTACCTCCTTAGGAAACCCCACTCTGGAGAATACTCCCAGCAGGGCCCTGGCCACAACAGGTGCTGTAGTTGTCCTAAGGGGAATTGCCTCTGGATACCTGGTGGCATGATCCACTACCACCATAATAAATCTGTGCCCGGATGCAGTGGGAGGATCCATGGGACCCACTATATCTATTCCCACTCTGTCAAAGGGGACCCCCACCACAGGTAGTGGTATTAGGGGGGCCTTTGTTGTGCCACCTGATTTGCCACTGGCTTGGCAGGTCACACAGGAGCGACAAAACTCCTTTGTATCTTCATTCATGTGAGGCCAGTGAAAGTGAGGGACAAGCCTGTCCCAAGTCTTATTCTAGCCTAAGTGTCCTGCTAAAGGAATATCATGGGCCAAGGTAAGAAGGAAGCCCCTAAATTGCAGAGGTATAACCAACCTCCTGGTGGCACCAGGCTTGGGGTCTCTAGCCTCTGAATAAAGGAGCCCTTCATCCCAATACACTTTATGGGTACCTTGAGCATTCCCAGCAGCCTCAGCAGCAGCCAGCTGTCTGAGGGGTTCAAGAGAGGGACAGGATAACTGAGCCTGCCTCAAGTCAGCCCTTGAAGGTCCCCCTCTCCCCAGAAACTCAACCTGATCAGGTTCAAGCTCTTCAGGGACAGTTCCTTCAGGGTCCTCTAGATCAGCTTCCTGGGAAGGCTGATCATCACTCTGAGGCAGGGGGGAAGGCACAGCCTTAACCCTCCTGTTCTTCTTCTTGGTAGGTGCTTGGTCCATTGTTCCAGGATCCAAGACCTGAGGTTCAGTGAGGCACTTTTTGGCCTGTGACCTGGTCACAGCAAGGACATGTGATGATATACCTAACATCTCTGCATGAGTCCTGTACTCCACTTCTGACCATAGAGAACTCTCTAGGTCATTGCCCAACAAACATTCTACTGGGAGGTCTGCACTAACCACAACCCTTTTGAGGCCAGTTACCCCTCCCCATGAGAAGTTAACAACTGCCACACTATGTGAAGTAGTGGCATTGCTGGCATTGGTCACCAGGTAATTCTCACCTGGTATGTACTGTCCAGGGTCCACAAAGCCTGGTGTCACCATAGTGACACTGGCACATGTGTCCCTGTAGGCTTGAGCCACTTTTTCGTTATTAAAGGAGTCTGTCTGTACTTGCCCAGGTTACTGGGGCTCACAGTCAGGGACAAATCAATGTCCCCATCACAGATCAAGACTGCCTGTGTCAGGGTTCTGTCTAAGTCAGAATCTCCTTCAGTTCCCATAGTGATTCCCACTACACCCTTTGTCTGTGGACCAACACTGCTAACAGTAGTACTGGGAGCAGGTGCCTTAGGGGCAACAGCGTTGGTGGCTCCACCCTTCTTACAATCACTAGTCCAGTGAGTTGTATTCTTGCAATGATTGCACCAGGGTTTCTTTTGACCTTCTTTCTTCTTTCCCTTGGATTGTTGTTGGGACCCACCCTCCTTAGCAGTAGTTTGGGGCCCTGTTGAAGACTTCTGGTCTTTAGATTTCTGATCTCCACCCTTTTGGTCTGTTTTCTTCTGATCACCCCCTTGGCCCTGGTTCTGGTTCTTTTGCTTAACCCTGGTTCTGACCCATTTGTCTGCCTTCTTTCCCAATTCTTGGGGAGAGGTCAGATCAGAGTCAACCAAGTGTTGATGCAGTTGCTGGTTTTGACAGTTATTTAAAATCTGCTCTCTCATCATCAAATTATACAATCCTGTAAAATCAGATACTTTACTTCCCAGCAACCAACCCTCCAAAGCCTTAGTGGCACATTCAACATATTCAGACCAGTCCTGAGTCTGTGTCTTTTGGGTGTCTCTGAACATTAACCTGTACTGTTCAGTGGTTAAGCCTAACCCATCAACCAGAACACTCTTCAGGACTCTGTAATTTCTGACATCCTCTTCTCTAACAGTGAGGAGTCTGTCTCTGCCTCTTCCTTCAAAGGAGAGCCAGAGGATTGCTGCCCACTGGTCTTCAGGAACCTGCTGTACTTTGCAGGCTCTCTCAAGAGCAGTTATCCATTTGTGGATATCATCCCCACTTTTGTAGGGGGGCACAACCTTAGACAGGTTCCTATTATCAAAGACCCTATCTTTGTCCTTAGGGACAATGCTGCCACCAGTGGGTATAGACCCACTCTCTCTAGGTTGCCTAGCCTTGTTCACTTTTTCTTCCATCAGGGCTACTTCTAGCTCCTGCTTCCTGATCCTCAGCTGGGCTTCCTGCATTCTGGCCTCATGTTCCCTCCTCTGAGGGGTGGTCATCCTTTTCCTGGAGTGACCTTGAGAGCCTCTAGAGGTATGAGAAGCATTAGAGTCACCTGAGCGATTCCTTTGCCTCCCAAGCCCCTGGTTAAGTCCACTGGGGAGATCCAATGGGATGATCCCATTGTCAGTCCCCAATAGCCTTAGTTTAGCTGGGCCAAGTATAACACTTGGCACTGGGCTAGTTCTCCCTTCATCATCACTACTTTCTGTATCCTCCCCACTTTCCTCCTCTGTAGTATGATTCTCATCTAAGGGATGGCTATTGGAAAGGGGTACTTCTGTAGCATCTTCAGAAGGGGGGCCTCCTGTTCCTGACCCTAAGGGGGCTAACTGGGAAGCTTTCTTGAGCTCTCTCTGATTTTCATCATTTTGCAAGAGTTCTCTGAGCTCAGCAGAGGTAGGGTTCTTGGGCTGTTTAAGGCCTCTAAGAGTTGCCAAATGCCTGAGCTCATTCTGGTTAAGGGTAGCAAAGATGGATGGTGCCCTCTGGGGTCACTCTCAACAGAGATGGGTACAGTGGACCCCTCTGCCCCAGCCATTGCTCTTAAGTGTGGGTGGATGTGTTGCAATCTACCTACACTTGGGTTACCTACTAAACCTATCTAGTAGTTGTAGTCAGGTTGTGCTACTCCCTTTGCTCTACAACAACTACGTTCAGTAGAACTTATGTATATCTAATCTTGTTTTATATGTACCTACAGGTACCTATGTGATCTTTCAATTGGTAACCAAGAGATTACAATGGTAAAACACAGCAAGCTCAAATCCAACCGCTGCTCACCAATGTGAGAAGTTGGCCTGGTATATGATGCTCACTAGTTAAAGTGATCACCTTGTACCATGCCAAGCAACCCTTATGGTGTGGTTGTAAGTCAACCTTTTCGGACTAGCTGCCCTAGTGGTAGCGTAGGCTAAGCAGTCTTTGAGGCTAAACTCGTGAAGCGTGTTAAGCCAGCTGTTTTACCAAATGCAACCCCTTTTATACCAATGAAAGGACACCACACAGATATATATTCAAAATATATAGGTATTTATTTCTCAAAGTAACCCCTAGTCTCTTTATGAGCACAGGAGCACAAATCGTCAAACAAGATTACAGTAGAATACACAGAAGTTGCACTTTATATGGATAGGCCCTGGTGGCCGCTCGAACCATATACTAAAATAGTGGTATAAGTACCACGAACAGAAAAGGGAAAAGGCCTAGGGCCTCTAGAATCGCTGGGCCTACAAGGAGCTAACTTTAGTTAGTGACCAGGAGGTCCACGGGGGGCGTGTGCAGAGCAAATAGTCACACGCGTGCTCCCGTAGGTTTCAATGGGTGCGTAAAAAGTACAAAGTTACTGCAAAGAGGATCTTCCGGATGGACTAGGAACTCAAGATTTGGAACACAGGCACTAGAGATGTAATACTACACTAGGGCACAGGAGTGCCAGCTTTACCTCACCCACAGGAAGCGGGTGCATAGGCCTCGAAGTGCGTCGGGTTTCTTCTATCTGTTCCGTGGAGCCTGAAGATAAAGATGCTGCAGGCGGTCGGTCCGGGAGAGATGCGGTGGATCCAACAGTGGATCGGAGATGTTGAAGACCTGTAAGCAGAGGGGACAGTGTTCACAGTCACTAGCCAGTGACCAGCGTGGCACCAGGTGGGTACCAGGCAATGTTGGATGCAAACAGGAAGAAAGGTGTAGCTTGTCTCTGCAGCCACGTGGTCCCTGGAGGTCGACGACGTCCAGGAGTCGGTTCACTAGCTGTCCCACGAAGGCTCTCGCTGTCGTGGGTGTCGGCAACTTGATCGAAGCAAACAAGCCTTGGCAAAAGCAATTGTTGTAGGAGATTAAATAAGCTGATGGTTCTGACCCGCAAGGTCGGAGGGACTGCTCCTTTGGAGGGAAGCAAGTGCCAGTCTAGAGCAACCAGACCAGTGGTGTATTTTGTGAAGTTCGTCTCCAAGATGGCTACTAGCCAGCGGGCCAGCAACCGGTTAGGCGCGTCGAGTGGCAAAATGCAGAAGGGCCCCACGCAGATCGTGGAGATGCTGGAGGGCTCACCTTTGGTGCAGATGCTGCTCGAGGGTTGGGCTTCTCAGATCCTAAAGCACAACTTGGAGGGAGCCTCGGTTGTTGCGCTTGCAGCTTGTCGTCGTTGTTCCAAGATGGCTGGCTCCACGTGTCTCGGTGCCTCCACGGGTCTCCTCTTTTCAGGGACTGTGGATCGGGCGGTGAGAGGTCTGGAGGTCCAGGTCTTGTCAGTCTCTGGGCTCGGGCTCCGGCGGGAGGCAGCGGCAAAGCAGACGTTGATTCGCTGGATGGTGCTTGCGTTAGCAAGGTGGTCACTCCCTGACCACAGGGGAGATTCCCTTCAGTCTTCTGTGCAGCAGAATGTCGAAGTTCCCGTCTTCTTCTTAGTTTCAAGTTGATTCCAGGATGTCTGAAGTCTTAGGACACAGCTCCTACCTTTAAGCGGATTCTAGGGGCCGGACTACCTGCTAGGTCCCTCCCTATGGGTGGGACCAGGAAGGGGGGTGGTTACACCCCCAATCCTTTGTCCAGCTCGCCCCAGGCCCGGGACTGGTGTGCCCCAGGACCGGTTTGAACTGGCATATGCACCGCGGCTCCTTGTGAGCCACAGGCATGTCTGGTTTCTTTCAAGCCCTACCTGACCAATACACAAAATCCTGTCTGGGGTGGTGCACACACCTCCCCTGGCAAGAAACCCTTTGTCCACACCTCCCAAGCTGGAAGGACTCCCAGCAGCAGGAGGGAAGACTTGTGTCTGTGGTGGCAGCATCCATTTTGTGGAGCTGAGGCTATGTCTGATTTTACCCGGGTTTCAGGTACTGTACATGTCGTGTCCCTCTAGAAGGGTGGAATGCTAACCCCGTCGCCAGAATTGGCGAGGGGTTAGTATTCCAATTCGTATGACACCTTACTCGACATGTTTTGATAAAGCCAAACCAAAGATAGCATTTAACCGCAAGGTTCATAATGCACTTAAGAGTATATGGTATGACGATATCTGGAAACAGTAGAAGGAAGTTGTTCCGACCACTGCAGACAGGCTCAGCTCATGCCAGAGCACCATCTCACATGGGACCAAGCACTCTGCCTTCAGGATTGTTAAGGCCTGCCATAGGAGTGACTTATAGGTTACCAGGTGTCCCATTTAAGGTTAGGTATAGGTATACTACACCTAAGTAAGAGGTGATTACACCAACTTACCCCAGCTGAGTGAACAGCCAGTTGTGTCAAATGGTTAGGCCAAGCCTGGGGTGGCATAATACATGCTTCAGCCCCTGGCAGGCCTTGGGTACACCAATGCCCTGGGTACCTAGTGTACACTGGTACAGGGGCTGACAGGGTGATCCACTTCCAATTGGTTATGCACCTAGGGTGCATAGTTTTAATTTAGTAGAGAGAACAGCAGGCTGGGGGTCTGATTGGCAGGCCCACAGCCTCAATATGTCAAAAACCAGTGAAGCAAAAAGCAAAAATTTGGGGTGACCATAGGATAGCAGACCCTACTCTCCTACAGGAAACCTAGCAAACCTATGTATTTTTGAAAACTAGACATCCAGGGGAATCCAGGATGGGGTGATGTGAGTGCCTCCCACCAGAGTCTGTTACCCAGAATCCCTTGCAAACCTAAACAATTGACAAAAAAACACATTTTCCCCACATTTCTGTGATGGAAAGTTCTGGAATCTGCGTGGCTCTACAAATTTCCACCCACCCAGCGTTCCCCAAAGTCCTATGAGAAAAATGGTACCTCACTTGTGCGGGTCGGCCTAGTGCCCGCTACAGGAAACGGCGCAAAACGCAACGTGGTCACACCTCAATTTTGCAGTGAAAAATGAACCTTTTTTGGAAAAGTGACTAGCTGTAGTTTTTGAACCCTAGCTCTGCCGGCACCTAGGGAAACCTAGCAAACCTATATATTTTGAAAACTAGACACCGAGGGGAATCCAGGATGGGGTGACTTGAGGGCCTCCCACCAGGGTCTGTTACACAGAATCCCTTGCAAACCTCAAAAATTGACAAAAAAACACATTTTCCCCACATTTCTGTGATGGAAAGTTCTGGAATCTGCGTGGCTCTACAAATTTCCACCCACCCAGCGTTCCCCAAAGTCCTATGAGAAAAATGGTACCAAACTTGTGCGGGTCAGCCTAGTGCCCGCTACAGTAAACGGTGCAAAACGCAACGTGGTCACACCTCAATTTTGCAGTGAAAAATGACCCTTTTTTGGCAAAGTGACTAGCTGTAGTTTTTGAACCCTAGCTCTTCCGGCATCTAGGGAAACCTAGCAAACCTATATATTTTTGAAAACTAGACACCCAGGGGAATTCAGGATGGGGTGACTTGAGTGCCTCCCTCCAGGGTCTGTTACCCAGAATCCCTTGCAAACCTAAAAAATTGAAAAAAAACCCACATTTTCCCCACATTTCTGTGATGGAAAGTTCTGGAATCTGCGTGGATCCACATATTTCCACGCACCCCGCGTTCCCCAATTTCCTACAAGAAAAATGGTACCTCACTTGTGCGGGTCGCCCAGTGCCTGCGACAGGAAACGGCGCAAAACACAACATGCTCACACCTCAATTTTGCAGTGAAAAATGACCCTTTTTTGGCAAAATGCCTAGATGTAGTTTTTGAACCCTAGCTCTGCCGGCACCTAGGGAAACCTAGCAAACCTATATATTTTTGAAAACTAGACACCCAGGGGAATCCAGGATGGGGTGACTTGAGTGCCTCCCACCAGGCTCTGTTACCGAGAATCCCTTGCACACCTAAAAAATTGACAAAAAAAACACTTTTTCCCCACATTTCTCTGATGGAAAGTTCTGGAATCTGCGTGGATCCACAAATTTCCACCCACCCCGCGTTCCCCAAAGTCCTATGAGAAAAATGGTACCTCACTTGTGCGGGTCGGCCTAGTACCCGCGACAGGAAACAGCGCAAAACGCAACGTGGTCACATCTCAATTTTGCAGTGAAAAATAACCCTTTTTTGGCAAAGTGACTAGCTGTAGATTTTGAACCCTAGCTCTGCCGGCACCTAGGGAAACCTAGCAAACCTATATATTTTTGAAAACTAGACACCCAGGGGAATCCAGGATGGGGTGACTTGAGTACCTCCCACCAGGATCTGTTACCCAGAATTCCTTGCAAACCTAAAAAATTGACAAAAAAAATACATTTTCTCCACATTTCTGTGATGGAAAGTTCTGGAATCTGCGTGGATGCACAAATTTCCACCCACCCCGCGTTCCCCAAAGTCCTACGAGAAAAATGGTACCTCACTTGTGCGGGTCGCCTAGTGCCGCGACAGGAAACGGCGCAAAATGCACCGTGGTCACACCTCAATTTTGCAGTGAAAAATGACCCTTTTTTGGCAATGTGCCTAGCTCTAGTTTTTGAACCCTAGCTCTGCCGGCACCTAGGGAAACCTAGCAAACCTATATATTTGTGAATACTAGACACCCAGGGGAATCTAGGATGGGGTGACTTGAGTGCCTACCACCAGGGTCTGTTACCCAGAATCCCTTGGAAACCTAAAAAATTGACAAAAAAAACACTTGTTCCCCAAATTTCTGTGATGGAAAGTTCTGGAATCTGCGTGGATGCACAAATTTCCACCCACCCCGCGTTCCCCAAAGACCTACGAGAAAAATGGTACCTCACTTGTGCGGGGCGGCCTAGTGCCCGCGACAGGAAACGGCACAAAACGCAACGTGGTCACACCTCAATTTTGCAGTGAAAAATGACCCTTTATTGGCAAAGTGCCTAGCTGTAGTTTTTTAACCCTAGCTCTGCCGGCACCTAGGGAAACCTAAAAAACCTATATATTTTTGAAAACTAGACACCCGGGGGAATCCAGGATGGGCTGACTTGAGTGCCTACCACCAGAGTCTGTTACCCAGAATCCCTTGCAAACCAAAAAAATTGACAAAAAAAACAAATTTTCCCCACATTTCTGTGATGGAAAGTTCTGGAATCTGCGTGGATGCACAAATTTCCACCCACCCCGCGTTCCCCAAAGTCCTACGAGAAAAATGGCACCTCACTTGTGCGGGGCGGCCTAGTGCCCGCGACAGGAAACGGCGCAAAACGCAACGTGGTCACACCTCAATTTTGCAGTGAAAAATGACCCTTTTTTGGCGAAGTGCCTAGCTGTAGTTTTTGAACCCTAGCTCTGCCGGCACCTAGGGAAACCTAGGAAACCTATATAGTTTTTTAAAACTAGACTCCCCGGGGAATCCAGGATGGGGTGACTTGAGAGCCTCCCACCAGGTTCTGTTACCCAGAATCCCTTGCAAACCTAAAAAATTGACAAAAAAACACATTTTCCACACATTTCTGTGATGGAAAGTTCTGGAATCTGTGTGGATCTACAAATTTCCACCCACCCCGCGTTCCCCAAAGTCCTACGAGAAAAATGGTACCTCACTTGTACGGGTCGGCCTAGTGCCTGCGACAGGAAACGGCGCAAAACGCAACGTGGTCACACCTCAATTTTGCAGTGAAAAATGACCCTTTTTTGGCAAAGTGCCTAGCTGTAGTTTTTGAACCCTAGCTCTGCTGGCACCTAGGGTAACCTAGCAAACCTATATATTTTTTAAAACTAGACACCCAGGGGAATCCAGGATGGGGTCACTTGAGTGCCTCCCACCAGTGTCTGTTTCCCAGAATCCCTTGCAACCTAAATAATTGACAAAAAAAACACATTTTCCCCACATTTCTGTGAAGGAAAGTTCTGGAATCTGCATGGATGCACAAATTTCCACCCACCCCGCGTTCCCCAAAGTCCTACGAGAAAAATGGTACCTCACTTGTACGGGTCGGCCTAGTGCCTGCGACAGGAAACGGCGCAAAACGCAACGTGGTCACACCTCAATTTTGCAGTGAAAAATGACCCTTTTTTTGGCAAAGTGACTAGCTGTAGTTTTTTAACCCTAGCTCTGCCGGCACCTAGGGAAACCTAGCAAACCTATATATTTTTGAAAACTAGACATCCAGTGGAATCCAGGATGGGGTGACGTGAGTGCCTCCCACCAGAGTCTGTTACCCAGAATCCCTTGCAAACCTAAACAATTGACAAAAAAACACATTTTCCCCACAATTCTGTGATGGAAAGTTCTGGAATCTGCGTGGATCCACAAATGTCCACCCACCCCGCGTTCCCCAAAGTCCTATGAGAAAAATGGTACCTCACTTGTGCAGGTCGGCCTAGTGCCCACGACAGGAAACAGCGCAAAACGCAACTTGGTCACACCTCAATTTTGCAGTGAAAAATTACCCTTTTTTGGCAAAGTGACTAGTTGTAGTTTTTTAACCCTAGCTCTGCCGGCACCTAGGGAAACTTAGCAAACCTATATATTTTTAAAAACTAGACACCCAGGGGAATCCAGGATGGGGTGACTTGAGGTCCTCCCTCCAGGGTCTGTTACCCAGAATCCCTTGCAAACCTAAAAAATTGAAAAAAAACACATTTTCCCCACATTTCTGTGATGGAAAGTTCTGGAATCTGCGTGGATCCACATATTTCCACCCACCCCACGTTCCACAAAGTCCTACGAGAAAAATGGTACCTCACTTGTGCGGGTCGCCTAGTGCCTGCGACAGGAAATGGCGCAAAACGCAACGTGGTCACACCTCAATTTTGCAGTGAAAAATGACCCTTTTTTGGCAAAGTGACTAGCTGTAGATTTTGAACCCTAGCTCTGCCGGCACCTAGAGAAACCTAGCAAACCTATATATTTTTGAAAACTAGACACCCAGGGGAATCCAGGATGGGGTGACTTGAGTACCACCCTCCAGGGTCTGTTACCCAGAATTCCTTGCAAACCTAAACAATTGACAAAAAAAACACATTTTCCCCACATTTCTGTGATGGAAAGTTCTGGAATCTGCGTGGATGCACAAATTTCCACCCACCCCGCGTTCCCCAAAGTCCTACAAGAAAAATGGTACCTCACTTGTGCGGGGCGGCCTAGTGCCCGCGACAGGAAACGGCGCAAAACGCAATGTGGTCACACCTCAATTTTGCAGTGAAAAATGACCCTTTTTTGGCAAAGTGCCTAGCTGTAGTTTTTGAACCCTAGCTCTGCCGGCACCTAGGGAAACCTAGCAAACCTATATATTTTTGAAAACTAGACACCCAGGGGAATCCAGGATGGGGTGACTTGAGTGCCTCCCACCAGGGTCTGTTACCCAGCATCCCTTGCAAACCTAAAAAATTGACAAAAAAACACATTTTCCCCACATTCCTGTGATGGATAGTTCTGGAATCTGCGTGGATCCACAAATTTCCACCCACCCCGCGTTCCCCAAAGTCCTATGAGAAAAATGGTACCTCACTTGTGCGGGTCGGCCTAGTGCCCGCGACAGGAAACGGTGCAAAACGCAACATGGTCACACCTCAATTTTGCAGTGAAAAATGACCCTTTTTTGGCAAAGTGACTAGCTGTAGTTTTTTAACCCAAGCTCTGCCGGCACCTAGGGAAACCTAGCAAACCTATATATTTTTGAAAGCTAGACACCCAGGGGAATCCAGGATGGGGTGACTTGAGTGCCTCCCACCAGGGTCTGTTACCCAGAATCCCTTGCAAACCTAAAAAATTGACAAAAAAACACATTTTCCACACATTTCTGTGATGGAAAGTTCTGGAATCTGTGTGGATCTACAAATTTCCACCCACCCCGCGTTCCCCAAAGTCCTATGAGAAAAATGGTACCTCACTTGTGCGGGTCGGCCTTGTGAGAAGTTGGCCTGGTATATGATGTTCACTAATTAACGTGACCACCTTGTACCATGCCAAGCAACCCTTATGGTGTGGTTGTAAGTCAAACTTTTTGTACCAGCTGCCCTAGTGATAGCGTAGGCTAAGCAGTCTTTGAGGCTAAACTCGTTTAGGCATGTTAAGCAAGCTGTTTTACCATATGTAAACCCCCTTTATACCAGTGAAAGGACACCACACAGATATATATTCAAAATATATATGTATTTACTACTCAAAGTATCCCCTAGACTCTTTATGAGCACAGGAGCACAAATCGTTAAACAAGAAAGTATTACAATATACGAAAGTTGCACTTTATATGGCTAGGCCATGGTGGCTGCTCAAACCATATACTAAAATAGTGGTATAAGTACCACGAACAGGAAAGGGAGAAGGCCTAGGGCCTCTAGAATCGCTGGGCCTACAAGGAGCTAACTTTAGTTAGTGACCAGGAGGTCCAAGGGTCGCGTGTGCAGTGAGGAAAGTTACACGCGGGCGCCCATAGGTTTTCAATGGGTGCGTAATTGTTCAAAAGTTACTGCTAGAAGGGTCTTCTGGTTGGACTACGAATTCAAGACTTCAAACCAAGACATTAGAGCTGTTACTCTACACTTGTGTACCGGAGTGCCAGCTTTACCTCACCCACAGGAAGCGGGTGCATAGGGCTCGAAGTGCATCGGGTTTCGTCTATCTGTTCAATGGAGCCTGACGACAAAGATGCTGCAGCCGGTCGGTCCAGAAGAGATGCGGTGGATCCAAGGATGGATCGGAAGTGTAGAAGACCTGTAAGCAGAGGGGACAGTGTTCACAGTCACTAGCCAGTGACCGGCGTGGCACCAGGTAGGTACCAGGCGATGTCGGGTGCAAACAGGTGAAGAGGTGTAGCTTGTCTCTACAGCCACGTGGCCCCTGAAGGTCGACGACATCCAGGCGTCGGTCCACGAGCTGTCCCACACAGGCTCTCGCTGTCGGCGGTGTCGTCGACTCAGAAGAAGCAAACAAGCCTTGGCAAAAGCAGGAGTCGCAGGAAGTGAAGAAAGCTGTTAGCTCTGACCAGCAAGGTCAGAGGGGCTGCTCCTTTGGAGGGAAGCAGGGGCCAGTCTGGAGCAACCAGACCAGCTTCGTAGTTTTTCAAGATGGTCACCAAGATGGCCACTAGTCAACAGACCAGTAACCGGTTAGGCGCGTCGAGTCGCGAAGTGCAGAGGGGCCCCACGCAGATCGTGGAGATGCTGGAGGGCTCATCTTTAGTGCAGATGCTGCTCGGATGTTGGGATTCTCAGGACCCAAAGCACAACTTGGAGGGAGCCTCTGTTGTCGCGCTTTCAGCTAGTCGAGTGTCTTTCAAGATGGCTGGCTCCACGGGTCTCGTTGCCTCCACGGGTTCCTTCATTTCAGGGACTGTGGATCGGCCGGTGAGAGGTCTGGAGGTCCATTCCTTGTCGGTCTCTGGACTCGGACTCCGGCGGGAGGCGGCGGCAAAGCAGACGTCGATTCGCTGGATGGTGCTTGCGTTAGCAAGATGGTCACTCCCTGACCATAGGGGAGATTTCCTTCAGTCTTCTGTGCAGCAGAACGTCGAAGTTCCCGTCTTCTTCTTAGTTTCAAGTTGATTCCAGGATGTCTGAAGTCTTTGGACACAGCTCCTACCTTTAAGTGGATTCTAGGGGCCGGACTACCTGCTAGGTCCCTCCCTAAGGGTGGGACCAGGAAGGGGGGTGGTTACACCCCCAATCCTTTGTCCAGCTCGCCCCAGGTCTGGGGCTGGTGTGCCCCAGGACCGGATTGAACTGGCATATGCACCGAGGCTCCTTGTGAGCCTCAGGCATGTCTGTTTCCTTTCAAGCCCTACCTGACCAATACACAAAATCCTGTCTGGGGTGGTGCACGCACCTCCCCTGGCAGAAAACCCTTTGTCCACGTCTCCCAAGCTGGAAGGACTCCCAGCAGCAGGAGGGCAGACTTGTGTCTGTGGTGGCAGCATCCATTTTGTGGAGCTGAGGCTATGTCTGATTTTACCCGGGTTTCAGGTTCTGTACATGTCGTGTCCCCCTAGGAGGGTGGAATGCTAACCCCGTCGCCAGAATTGGCGAGGTGTTAGTATTCCAATTCGTATGACACCTTACTCGACATGTTTTGATAAAGCCAAACCAAAGATAGCATTTAACCGCGAGGTTCATAATGCACTTAAGAGTATATGGTATGGCTATATCTGGAAACGGTAGAAGGAAGTTGTTCCGACTACTGCAGACAGGCTCAGCTCATGCCAGAGCACCATCTCACATGAAACCAAGCACTCTGCCTTCAGGATTGTTAAGGCCTGCCATAGGAGTGACTTATAGGTTAACATGTGTCCCATTTAAGGTTAGGTATAGGCATACTACACCTAAGTAAGAGGTGGATACACCAACTTACCCCAGCTGAGTGATCAGCCAGTTGTGTCAAATTGCTAGGCCAGGCCAGGGGTGGCACAATACATGCTTCAGCCCCTGGTAGGCCTCAGATACACCAATGCCCTGAGTACCTAGGGTACACTAGTACAGGGGCTCACAGGGTGATGCAGTTCCAATGGGTCATGCACCTAAAGTGCATAGTGTCAATTTAGCAGAGAGGACAGCAGGCTGGGGGTCTGATTAGCAGGCCCACAGCCTCAATACGTCAAAAACCAGTGAAGCAAAAAGCAAAAATTTGGGGTGACCATAGGATAGCAGACCCTACTCTCCTACACACCCCCCCCCCCCCCCCAAACGCACGGACATTAAACTAGCCTGGACCAGTCGTGTCTTCATGTCCTAAGTGGAAGTACCTGGAGAGACCATCTGCATTCCCATGGTCTGTACCTGGCCGGTGCTCCACTGTAAAGTCCATCCCCTGTAGGGAAATGGACCACCTAAGCAGTTTGGGGTTTTCACCCTTCATCTGATTTAGCCACAAGAGGGGCTTATGGTCGGTCTGAATCTTGAAGTGAGTGCCAAACAAGTATGGCCTCAGCTTCTTCAGGGCCCACACCACAGCAAAGGCATCCCTCTCAATAGCTGACCAATTCTTCTCTCTGGGGGTCAACCTTCTGCTAATAAAAGCAATGGGTTGGTCTTGACCATCTACATTAAGTTGTGACAGCACAGCTCCCACACCCAACTCAGAAGCATCTGTTTGGACAATAAACTCTTTGGAGTAGTCAGGACTTTTCAGGATAGGTGCAGAGCACATGGCCTCCTTCAGGTCATCAAATGCCTTTTGACAGCTTACTGTCCACTGAACCTTTTTGGGCATCTTTTTGGATGTCAGATCATTAAGAGGAGTCACAATTGACCCATAGTCCTTAACAAACTTCCTGTAGTACCCAGTCAAGCCCAAGAAAGCTTGGACCTGAGTCTGGGTGGTGGGAGGAGACCAGTCCTTGATGGATTGTATCTCACTCTCCAGTGGTTGAACTTGGCCTCCACCTACAAGATGACCAAAGTACACAACCTTACTCTGCCCTATCTGGCACTTAGTAGCCTTGATAGTGAGGCCTGCCTTTTGCAGAGCCTCAAGTACCTTCTTCAGGTGGATCAGGTGATCCTCCCAGGTGGAGCTAAAGACAGCAATGTCATCAAGATATGCTGCACAAAAGTCATCCAACCCAGTAAGGACTTTATTCACCAACCTTTGGAAGGTGGCAGGTGCATTTTTCAGACCAAAGGGCATCACCACAAATTGGTAGTGCCCTCCTTGGGTTGAAAATGCTGTTTTGGCCTTAGACTCCTCAGCTAACCTGATTTGCCAATAGCCAGCTGTCAAATCAAATGTGCTCAAAAACTTAGCAGAATCTAGTTTATCTATGAGCTCATCTGCCCTTGGAATAGGATGAGCGTCTGTCCTAGTGACAGCATTGAGTCCTCTGTAATCCACACAGAACCTCATCTCTCTCTTGCCATCTTTGGTGTGAGGTTTGTGGACCAGAACCACTGGGCTAGCCCAGGGGCTCTCTGAGGGCTCAATGACACCCAACTCCAGCATCTTGTGTACCTCAGTCTTTATACAGTCCCTGACATGGTCAGGTTGCCTGTAAAGTTTGTTCTTCACAGGAAGACTGTCACCGGTGTCCACCACATGGGTACACCAGTCAGTTTGACTAGGTATCAGTGAGAACATGTGCTGAAATGATTGTAGAACTTGTCTACATTCAATTTGCTGATGCTCAGTGAGGTTGCCTCCCAGGGTCACTCCTTCAACTGAGCCATCTTCAGGGTTCTGAGAAAACAGGTCTGGGAGAGGGTCACTCTCCTCCTCCTGTCCCTCATCTGTAGCCATGAGCAAGCCCATGTCTGCCCTGTCAACATATGCTTTTAACCTGTTAACATGGAGTACCCTGTGGGAACTCCTGGGAGTGCCTAGGTCCACCAAGTAGGTA
This sequence comes from Triturus cristatus, assembly GCF_964204655.1. Classification (NCBI taxonomy): domain Eukaryota; kingdom Metazoa; phylum Chordata; class Amphibia; order Caudata; family Salamandridae; genus Triturus; species Triturus cristatus. The sequence goes on from NW_028187382.1 coordinate 1,045,338, forward strand.
ACCTCTCCCTTCTTTTCCAGGATTGTATGGGGTCCAGACCATTTGTCTTGGAGTGCTGCTGGGGCCACTGGCTCCAACACCCATACCTTCTGTCCTGGCTAAAACTCAACCAAGACAGCCTTTTGGTCATGCCAAGCTTTCTGTAAGGCCTGGCGTGCCTCAAGGTTTTTGGATGCCTTCTCCATGTACTCAGCCATCCTGGAGCGGAGACCAAGTACATAGTCCACTATATCTTGCTTAGGCTTTTTGAGAGGTAACTCCCATCCTTCCCTCACCAGACATAGGGGTCTTCTTACAGGGTGCCCAAATAACAATTCAAAGGGGCTGTAACCAACTCCTTTTTGTGGGACCTCTCTGTAAGCAAACAGAAGGCAGGGTAGAAGGATGTCCCATCTTCGCCTGAGCTTTTCAGGTAATCCTTTGATCATACCCTTTAGGGTATTGTTGAATCTCTCAACAAGCCCATTGCATTGTGGGTGATAAGGAGTGGTGAACTTGTAGTTGACACCACATTCCTTCCACATAGCTGTCAGGTATCCTGACATGAAGTTGGCACCTCTGTCAGAAACTACCTCCTTAGGAAACCCCACTCTGGAGAAGACTCCCAGTAAGGCCCTGGCCACAACAGGAGCTGTTGTGGTCCTAAGGGGAATTGCCTCTGGATACCTGGTGGCATGATCCACTACCACCAGTATAAATCTGTGCCCAGATGCAGTGGGGGGATCCATGGGACCCACAATAACAATCCCCACTCTCTCAAAGGGAACCCCCACCACAGGTAGTGGTATTAGGGGGGTCATTGTTGTGCCACCTGATTTGCCACTGGCTTGGCAGGTCACACAGGAGCGACAAAACTCCTTGGTTTCTTCATTCATGTGAGGCCAGTGAAAGTGAGGGACAAGCCTGTCCCAAGTCTTGTTCTGGCCTAAGTGTCCTGCTAGAGGAATATCATGGGCCAAGGTAAGAAGGAAGCCCCTAAATTGCAGAGGTATAACCAACCTCCTGGTTGCACCAGGTTTTGGGTCTCTAGCCTCTGAATAAAGGAGCCCATCATCCCAATATACTTTATGGGTACCTTGAGCATTCCCAGCAGCCTCAGCAGCAGCCAGCTGTCTGAGGGGTTCAAGAGATGGACAGGATAACTGAGCCTGTCCCAAGTCAGCACTACAAGGTCCCCCTGTCCCCAGAAACTCAACCTGGTCAGGTTCAAGCTCTTCAGGGACAGTTCCTTCAAGGTTCTTGAGATCATCCTCCTGGGAAGACTGATAATCACTTGGAGGCAGGGGGAAGGCACAGCCTTAACCCTCCTGTTCTTCTTCTTGGAAGGTGCTTGGTCCATGGTTCCAGGATCCAAGACATGAGATTCAGTAAGGCACTTTTTGGCCTGTGACCTGGTCACAGCAAGGACATGTGGTGATATACCTAACACCTCTGCATGTGTACTGTACTCCACTTCTGACCATAGAGAACTCTCTAGGTCATTGCCCAACAAACATTCTACTGGGAGGTCTGCACTAACCGCAACCCTTTTGAGGCCAGTTACCCCTCCCCACGAGAAGTTAACAATAGCCACACTATGGGAAGTAGTGGTATTGCTGGCATTGGTCACCAGGTAATTCTCACCTGGTATGTACTGTCCAGGATCCACAAAGCCTGGTGTCACCATAGTGACACTGGCACATGTGTCCCTGTAGGCTTGAGCCACTTTTGTATTAATCAATGGAGTCTGTCTGTACTTGCCCAGATTACTGGGGCTCACAGTCAGGGACAAATCCATGTCCCCATCACAGATCAAGACTGCTGTGTAAGGGTTCTGTCTAGGTCAGAATCTCCTTCAGTTCCCATAGTGATTCCCACTACACCCTTTGTCTGGGGACCAACACTGCTAACAGTACTACTGGGTGCAGGTGCCTTAGGGGCAACAGTGTTGGGGGCTCCACCCTTCTTACAATCACTAGTCCAGTGAGTTGTATTCTTGCAAGATTTGCACCAGGGTTTCTTTGGACCTTCTTTCTTCTTTCCTTTAGATTGTTGGGACCCACCCTCATTAGTACTCGTTTGGGGCCCTGTTGAAGAATTCTGGTCTTTGGATTTCGGTCATTACCCTTTTGGTCTGTTTTCTTCTGATCACCCCCTTGGCCCTGGTTCTGGTTCTTTTGCTTAACCCTGGTTCTGACCCATTTGTCTGCCTTCTTTCCCAATTCTTGGGGAGAGGTCAGATCCGAGTCAACCAAGTGTTGATGCAGTTGCTGGTTTTGACAGTTATTTAAAATCTGTTCTCTCATCATCAAATTGTACAATCCTGTATAATCTGAAACCTTACTTCCCAGCAACCAACCCTCCAAAGCCTTAGTGGCACATTCAACATATTCAGACCAGTCCTGAGTCTGTGCCTTCTGGGTATCTCTGAACATTAACCTGTACTGCTCAGTGGTTAAGCCTAACCCATCAACCAGGACACTCTTCAGGGCTCTGTAGTTTCTGACATCCTCCTCTCTAACAGTGAGGAGTCTATCTCTGCCTCTACCTTCAAAGGAGAGCCATAAGATTGCTGCCCACTGGTCCTCAGGAACCTGCTGTACTTTGCAGGCTCTCTCAAGAGCAGTCATCCATTTGTGGATATCATCCCCACTTTTGTAGGGGGGCACAACCTTGGACAGGTTCCTATTATCAAAGACCCTATCTTTGTCCCTCGGGACAATGCTGCCACCAGTGGGTATAGACCCACTCTCTCTAGGTTGCCTAGTCTTGTTCAGTTTCTCTTCCATCAGGGCTACTTCTAGCTCCTGTTTCTTGATCCTCAGCTGAGCTTCCTGCATTCTGGCCTCATGCTCCCTTATCTGAGGGCTGGTCATCCTCCTTCTGGACTGACCCTGAGAGCCTCTAGAGGCATGAGAGGCATTAGAGTCACCTGAGTGATTCCTCTGTCTCCCAAACCCCTGGTTAAGTCCACTGGGGAAACTCGATGGGGGGAACCCATTGTCATTCCCAAATAGTCTTAAGTTAGCTGGGCAAAGTATAATACCTGGCACTGGGCTATTTCTCCCATCAGAATCACTACTATTATCAGACTCATCCCCCTTGTCATTCTCGTCCCTATGCTGATCCTCATCCTCTGTAGTCTGATTCTCACCTAAGGGGTGACTGTTAGGAAGGGGTGCTTCAGTAGCATCTTCAGAAGGAGGGCCTCCTGTTCCAGTCCCTGAGGGGCCTAACTGGGAGGCTTTCTTGAGAGCTCTCTGATCTTCATCAGTTTGCAAGAGTTCTCTGAGTTCAGCAGAGGTAGGGTTCTTGGGCTTTTTAAGGCCCCTAGAATTAGCCAACTGCCTGAGCTCGTTCTGGTTTAGGGTAGCAAAGATGGATGGTGCCCTCTGGGGGTCACTCTCGACAGAGATGGGTACCTTGGACCCCTCTGCCCCAGCCATTGCTCTTAAGTGTGGGTGGAAGTGTTGCAACTTCCTACACTTGGGTTTTCCTACTAAACCTATCTAGTAGTTGTAGTCAGGGTGTGCTACTCCCTTTTCTCTACAACAATTGAGTTCAGTAGAACTTAAGTATATAACTAACTTGTTTTATATGTACCTAAGGGTACCTGTATGATCTTTCAATTGGTAACAAAGAGATTACAGAGGTAAAACAACAGCAAGCTCAAATCTCAACCGCTGCTCACCAATGTGAGAAGTTGGCCTGGTATATGATGCTCACTAATTAACGTGACCACCTTGTACCATGCCAAGCAACCCTTATGGTGTGGTTGTAAGTCAACCTTTTCGGACTAGCTGCCCTAGTGGTAGCATAGGCTAAGCAGTCTTTGATTCTAAACTCGTTTAGGCATGTTAAGCAAGTTGTTTTACCATATGTAACCCCCCTTTATACCAGTAAAAGGACACCACACAGATGTATATTCAAAATATATATGTATTTATTACTCAAAGTATCCCCTAGACTCTTTATGAGCACAGGAGCACAAATCGTTAAACAAGAAAGTATTACAATATACGAAAGTTGCACTTTATATGGATAGGCCCTGGTGGCCGCTCAAACCATATACTAAAATAGTGGTATAAGTACCACGAACAGGAAAGGGAGAAGGCCTAGGGCCTCTAGAATCGCTGGGCCTACAAGGAGCTAACTTTAGTTAGAGACCAGGAGGTCCACGGGTCGCGTGTGCAGTGAGGAAAGTTACACGCGGGCGCCCATAGGTTTTCAATGGGTGCGTAATTGTTCAAAAGTTACTGCTAGAAGGGTCTTCTGGTTGGACTACGAATTCAAGACTTCAAACCTAGACATTAGAGATGTTACTCTACACTTGTGCACCGGAGTGCCAGCTTTACCTCACCCACAGGAAGCGGGTGCATAGGGCTCGAAGTGCGTCGGGTTTCGTCTATCTGTTCAATGGAGCCTGACGACAAAGATGCTGCAGGCGGTCGGTCCAGAAGAGATGCGGTGGATCCAAGGATGGATCGGAAGTGTAGAAGACCTGTAAGCAGAGGGGACAGTGTTCACAGTCACTAGCCAGTGACCGGCGTGGACCAGGTAGGTACCAGGCGATGTTGGGTGCAAACAGGTGAAGAGGTGTAGATTGTCTCTACAGCCACGTGGCCTCTGAAGGTCGATGACATCCAGGAGTCAGTTCACAAGCTGTCCCACATAGGCTCTCGCTGACGGCGGAGTCGGCGACTCAGAAGAAGCAAACAAGCCTTGGCAAAAGCAGGAGTCACAGGAAGTGAAGAAAGCTGTTAGCTCTGACCAGCAAGGTCAGAGGGGCTGCTCCTTTGGAGGGAAGCAGGGGCCAGTCTGGAGCAACCAGACCAGCATCATAGTTTTTCAAGATGGTTGCCAAGATGGCCACTAGTCAACGGACCAGTAACCGGTTAGGCGCGTCAAGTTGCGAAGTGCAGAGGGGCCCCATGCAGATCGTGGAGATGCTGGAGGGCTCACCTTTGGTGCAGATGCTGCTCGGATGTTAAGATTCTCAGGACCCAAAGCACAACTTGGAGGGAGCCTCTGTTGTCGCGCTTTCAGCTAGTCGAGTGTCTTTCAAGATGGCTGGCTCCACGGGTCTCGGTGCCTCCACGGGTTCCTTCTTTTCAGGGACTGTGGATCGGGCGGTGGGAGGTCTGGAGGTCCAGTCCTTGTTGGTCTTTGGGCTCGGACTCCGGCGGGAGGCGGCGGCAAAGCAGACGTCGCTTCGCTGGATGGGGCTTGCGTTAGCAAGATGGTCACTCCCTGACCATAGGGGAGATTTCCTTCAGTCTTCCGTGCAGCAGAACGTCGAAGTTCCCGTCTTATTCTTAGTTTCAAGTTGATTCCAGGATGTCTGAAGTCTTTGGACACAGCTCCTACCTTTAAGCGGATTCTAGGGGCCGGACTACCTGCTAGGTCCCTCCCTAAGGGTGGGACCAGGAAGGGGGGTGGTTACACCCCCAATCCTTTGTCCAGCTCGCCCCAGGTCTGGGGCTGGTGTGCCCCCGGACCGGATTGAACTGGCATATGCACCGAGGCTCCTTGTGAGCCTCAGGCATGTCTGTTTCCTTTCAAGCCCTACCTGACCAATACACAAAATCCTGTCTGGGGTGGTGCTCGCACCTCCCCTGGCAGGAAACCCTTTGTCCACGTCTCCCAAGCTGGAAGGACTCCCAGCAGCAGGAGGGCAGACTTTTGTCTGTGGTGGCAGCGTCCATTTTGTGGAGTTGAGGCTATGTCTGATTTTACCCGGGTTTCAGGTTCTGTACATGTCGTGTCCCCCTAGGAGGGTGGAATGCTAACCCCGTCGCCAGAATTGGCGAGGGGTTAGTATTCCAATTCGTATGACACCTTACTCGACATGTTTTGATAAAGCCAAACCAAAGATAGCATTTAACCGCGAGGTTCATAATGCACTTAAGAGTATATGGTATGGCGATATCTGGAAACGGTAGAAGGAAGTTGTTCCGACTACTGCAGACAGGCTCAGCTCATGCCAGAGCACCATCTCACATGAAACCAAGCACTCTGCCTTCAGGATTGTTAAGGCCTGCCAGAGGAGTGACTTATAGGTTAACATGTGTCCCATTTAAGGTTAGGTATAGGCATACTACACCTAAGTAAGAGGTGGATACACCAACTTACCCCAGCTGAGTGATCAGCCAGTTGTGTCAAATTGCTAGGCCAGGCCAGGGGTGGCACAATACATGCTTCAGCCCCTGGTAGGCCTCAGATACACCAATGCCCTGAGTACCTAGGGTACACTAGTACAGGGGCTCACAGAGTGATCCAGTTCCAATGGGTCATGCACCTAAAGTGCATAGTGTCAATTTAGCAGAGAGAACAACAGGCCGGGGGTCTGATTAGCAGGCCCACAGCCTCAATACGTCAAAAACCAGTGAAGCAAAAAGCAAAAATTTGGGGTGACCATAGGATAGCAGACCCTACTCTCTTACACAACCCCCCCCCCAAACGCAGGGACATTAAACTAGCCTGGACTAGTCGTATCTTCATGTCCTAAGTGGAAGTACCTGGAGAGATCATCTGCATTCCCATGGTCTGTACCTGGCCGGTGCTCCACTGTAAAGTCCATCCCCTGTAGGGAAATGGACCACCTAAGCAGTTTGGGGTTTTCACCCTTCATCTGATTTAGCCACAAGAGGGGCTTATGGGCGGTCTGAATCTTGAAGTGAGTGCCAAACAAGTATGGCCTCAGCTTCTTCGGGGCCCACACCACAGCAAAGGCCTCCCTCTCAATAGCTGACCAATTCTTCTCTCTGGGGGTCAACCTTCTGCTAATAAAAGCAATGGGTTGGTCTTGACCATCTACATTAAGTTGTGACAGCACAGCTCCCACACCCAACTCAGAAGCATCTGTTTGGACAATAAACTCTTTGGAGTAGTCAGGACTTTTCAGGATAGGTGCAGAGCACATGGCCTTCTTCAGGTCTTCAAATGCCTTTTGACAGCTTACTGTCCACTGAACCTTTTTGGGCATCTTTTTGGATGTCAGATCATTAAGAGGGGTCACAATGGACCCATAGTTCTTAACAAACTTCCTGTAGTACCCAGTCAAGCCCAAGAAAGCTCGGACCTGAGTCTGGGTGGTGGGAGGAGACCAGTCCTTGATGGATTGTATCTTACTCTCCAGTGGTTGAACTTGGCCTCCACCTACAAGGTGGCCCAAGTACACAACCTTACTCTGCCCTATCTGGTACTTAGTAGCCTTGATAGTGAGGCCTGCCTTTTGCAGAGCCTCAAGTACCTTCTTCAGGTGGATCAGGTGATCCTCCCAGGTGGAGCTAAAGACAGCAATGTCATCAAGATATGCTGCACAAAAGTCATCCAACCCAGTAAGGACTTGATTCACCAACCTTTGGAAGGTGGCAGGTGCATTTTTCAGACCAAAGGGCATCACCACAAATTGGTAGTGCCCTCCTGGGGTTGAAAATGCTGTTTTGGCCTTAGACTCCTCAGCTAACCTGATTTGCCAATAGCAAGCTGTCAAATCAAATGTTCTCAAAAACTTAGCAGAAGCTAGTTTTTCTATGAGCTCATCTGCCCTTGGAATAGGATGTGCGTCTGTCCGATTGACAGCATTGAGTCCTCTGTAATCCACACAGAACCTCATCTCTCTCTTGCCATCTTTGGTGTGAGGTTTGGGGACCAGAACCACTGGGCTAGCCCAGGGGCTCTCTGAGGGCTCAATGACACCCAACTCCAGCATCTTGTGTACCTTGGTCTTTATACAGTCCCTGACATGGTCAGGTTGCCTGTAAAGTTTGTTCTTCACAGAAAGACTGTCACCGGTGTCCACCACATGGGTACACCAGTCAGTTTGACTAGGTATCAGTGAGAACATATGCTGAAATGATTGTAGAACTTGTCTACATTCAATTTGCTGATGCTCAGTGAGCTTGCCTCCCAGGGTCACTCCTTCAACTGAGCCATCTTCAGGGTTCTGAGACAACAGGTCTGGGAGAGGGTCACTCTCCTCCTCCTGTCCCTCATCTGTAGCCATGAGCAAGCCCATGTCTGCCCTGTCAACATATGCTTTTAACCTGTTAACATGGAGTACCCTGTGGGGACTCCTGGGAGTGCCTAGGTCCAACAAGTAGGTAAACTCTCCCTTCTTTTCCAGGATTGTATGGGGTCCAGACCATTTGTCTTGGAGTGCTGCTGGGGCCACTGGCTCCAACACCCATACCTTCTGTCCTGGCTGAAACTCAACCAAGACAGCCTTTTGGTCATACCAAGCTTTCTGTAAGGCCTGGCTTGCCTCAAGGTTTTTGGATGCCTTCTCCATGTACTCAACCATCCTGGAGCGGAGACCAAGTACATAGTCCACTATGTCTTGCTTAGGCTTTTTGAGAGGTAACTCCCATCCTTCCCTCACCAGACATAGGGGTCCTCTTAAAGGGTGCCCAAATAACAATTCAAAGGGGCTGTAGCCAACTCCTTTTTGTGGGACCTCTCAGTAAGCAAACAGAAGGCAGGGTAGAAGGATGTCCCATCTTCGCCTGAGCTTTTCAGGTAATCCTTTGATCATACACTTTAGGGTCTTGTTGAATCTCTCAACAAGCCCATTGCATTGTGGGTGATAAGGAGTGGTGAACTTGTAGTTGACACCACATTCCTTCCACATAGCTGTCAAGTATCCTGACATGAAGTTGGCACCTCTGTCAGAAACTACCTCTTTAGGAAACCCCACTCTGGAGAAGACTCCCAGTAAGGCTCTGGCCACAACAGGAGCTGTTGTGGTCCTAAGGGGAATTGCCTCTGGATACCTGGTGGCATGATCCACTACCACCAGTATAAATCTGTGCCCAGATGCAGTGGGGGGATCCATGGGACCCACAATATCAATCCCCACTCTTTCAAAGGGAACCCCCACCACAGGTAGTGGTATTAGGGGGGCCTTTGTTGTGCCACCTGATTTGCCACTGGCTTGGCAGGTTACACAGGAGCGACAAAACTCCTTGGTATCTTCATTCATGTGAGGCCAGTGAAAGTGAGGGACAAGCCTGTCCCAAGTCTTGTTCTGGCCTAAGTGTCCTGCTAGAGGAATATCATGGGCCAAGGTAAGAAGGAAGCCCCTAAATTGCAGAGGTATAACCAACCTCCTGGTTGCACCAGGTTTTGGGTCTCTAGCCTCTGAATAAAGGAGCCCATCATCCCAATATACTTTATGGGTACCTTGAGCATTCCCAGCAGCCTCAGCAGCAGCCAGCTGTCTGAGGGGTTCAAGAGATGGACAGGATAACTGAGCCTGCCCCAAGTCAGCCCTAGAAGGTCCCCCTGTCCACAGAAACTCAACCTGGTCAGGTTCAAGCTCTTCAGGGACAGTTCCTTCAAGGTTCTTGAGATCATCCTCCTGGGAAGACTGATCATCACTTGGAGGCAGGGGGGAAGGCACAGCCTTAACCCTCCTGTTCTTCTTCTTGGAAGGTGCTTGGTCCATTGTTCCAGGATCCAAGACCTGAGGTTCAGAAAGGCACTTTTTGGCCTGTGACCTGGTCACAGCAAGGACATGTGGTAAAATACCTAACATCTCTGCATGTGTCCTGTACTCCACTTCTGACCATAGAGATCTCTCTAGGTCATTGCCAACAAACATTCTACTGGGAGGTCTGCACTAACCACAACCCTTTTGAGGCCAGTTACCCCTCCCCACGAGAAGTTAACAATAGCCACACTATGGGAAGTAGTGGTATTGCTGGCATTGGTCACCAGGTAATCTCACCTGGTATGTACTGTCCAGGATCCACAAAGCCTGGTGTCACCATAGTGACACTGGCACATGTGTCCCTGTAGGCTTGAGCCACTTTTGTATTAATCAATGGAGTCTGTCTGTACTTGCCCAGATTACTGGGGCTCACAGTCAGGGACAAATCCATGTCCCCATCACAGATCAAGACTGCCTGTGTAAGGGTTCTGTCTAGGTCAGAATCTCCTTCAGTTCCCATAGTGATTCCCACTACACCCTTTGTCTGGGGACCAACACTGCTAACAGTACTACTGGGAGCAGGTGCCTTAGGGGCAACAGTGTTGGGGGCTCCACCCTTCTTACAATCACTAGTCCAGTGAGTTGTATTCTTGCAAGATTTGCACCGGGGTTTCTTTGGACCTTCTTCTTTCCTTTAGATTGTTGGGACCCACCCTCATTAGTACTAGTTTGGGGCCCTGTTGAAGACTTCTGGTCTTTGGATTTCTGGTCATTACCCTTTTGGTCTGTTTTCTTCTGATCACCCCCTTGGCCCTGGTTCTGGTTCTTTTGCTTAACCCTGGTTCTGACCCATTTGTCTGCCTTCTTTCCCAATTCTTGGGGAGAGGTCAGATCCGAGTCAACCAAGTGTTGATGCAGTTGCTGGTTTTGACAGTTATTTAAAATCTGTTCTCTCATCATCAAATTGTACAATCCTGTATAATATGAAACCTTACTTCCCAGCAACCAACCCTCCAAAGCCTTAGTGGCACATTCAACATATTCAGACCAGTCCTGAGTCTGTGCCTTCTGGGTATCTCTGAACATTAACCTGTACTGCTCAGTGGTTAAGCCTAACCCATTAACCAGGACACTCTTCAGGGCTCTGTAGTTTCTGACATCCTCCTCTCTAACAGTGAGGAGTCTATCTCTGCCTCTACCTTCAAAGGAGAGCCATAAGATTGCTGCCCACTGGTCCTCAGGAACCTGCTGTACTTTGCAGGCTCTCTCAAGAGCAGTCATCCATTTGTGGATATCATCCCCACTTTTGTAGGGGGGCACAATCGTGGACAGGTTCCTATTATCAAAGACCCTATCTTTGTCCCTAGGGACAATGCTGCCACCAGTGGGTATAGACCCACTCTCTCTAGGTTGCCTAGCCTTGTTCAGTTTCTCTTCCATCAGGGCTACTTCTAGCTCCTGTTTCCTGATCCTCAGCTGAGCTTCCTGAATTCTGGCCTCATGCTCCCTCCTCTGAGGGCTGGTTATCCTTCTTCTGGACTGACCCTGAGAGCCTCTAGAGGCATGAGAGGCATTAGAGTCACCTGAGTGATTCCTCTGTCTCCCAAACCCCTGGTTAAGTCCACTGGGGAAACTCGATGGGGGGAACCCATTGTCATTCCCCAATAGTCTTAAGTTAGCTGGGCCAAGTATAATACCTGGCACTGGGGTATTTCTCCCATCAGAATTACTACTACTATCAGACTCATCCCCTTTGTCATTCTCGTCCCTATGCTGATCCTCATCATCTGTAGTCTGATTCTCACCTAAGGGGTGACTGTTAGGATGGGGTGCTTCAGTAGCATCTTCAGAAGGAGGGCCTCCTGTTCCAGTCCCTGAGGGGCCTAACTGGGAGGCTTTCTTGAGAGCTCTCTGATCTTCATCAGTTTGCAAGAGTTCTCTGAGTTCAGCAGAGGTAAGGTTCTTGGGCTGTTTAAGGCCCCTAGAATTAGCCAACTGCCTGAGCTCATTCTGGTTTAGGGTAGCAAAGATGGATGGTGCCCTCTGGGGGTCACTCTCGACAGAGATGGGTACCTTGGACCCCTCTGCTCCAGACATTGCTCTTAAGTGTGGGTGGAAGTGTTGCAACTACCTACACTTGGGTTTTCCTACTAAACCTATCTAGTAGTTGTAGTCAGGGTGTGCTACTCCCTTTGCTCTACAACAACTAAGTTCAGTAGAACTTAAGTATATAACTAACTTGTTTTATATGTACCTAAAGGTACCTGTATGATCTTTCAATTGGTAACAAAGAGATTACAGAGGCAACAATGAAAGGACACCACACAGATATAAATTCAAAATATATATGTATTTATTACTCAAAGTATCCCCTAGACTCTTTATGAGCACAGGAGCACAAATCGTTAAACAAGCAAGTATCACAATATACAGAAGTTGCACTTTATATGGATAGGCCCTGGTGGCCGCTCAAACTATATACTAAAATAGTGGTATAAGTACCACGAACAGGAAAGGGAGAAGGCCTAGGGCCTCTAGAATCGCTGGGCCTACAAGGAGCTAACTTTAGTTAGTGACCAGGAGGTCCACGGGTCGCGTGTGCAGTGAGGAAAGTTACACGCGGGCGCCCATAGGTTTTCAATGGGTGCGTAATTGTTCAACAGTTACTGCTAGAAGGGTCTTCTGGTTGGACTACAAATTCAAGACTTCAAACCTAGACACTAGAGATGTTACTCTACACTTGTGCACCGGAGTGCCAGCTTTACCTCACCCACAGGAAGCGGGTGCATAGGGCTCGAAGTGCGTCGGGTTTCGTCTATCTGTTCAATGGAGCCTGACGACAAAGATGCTGCAGGCGGTCGGTCCAGAAGAGATGCGGTGGATCCAAGGGTGGATCGGAAGTGTAGAAGACCTGTAAGCAGAGGGGACAGTGTTCACAGTCACTAGCCAGTGACCGGTGTGGCACCAGGTAGGTACCAGGCGATGTTGGGTGCAAACAGGTGAAGAGGTGTAGCTTGTCTCTACAGCCACGTGGTCCCTGAAGGTCAACGACGTCCAGGAGTCGGTTCACGAACTGTACCATGCAGGCTCTCGCTGTCGGCGGTGTCGGTGACTTAGAAGAAGCAAACAAGCCTTGGCAAAAGCAGGAGTTGCAGGAATCAAAGAAAGCTGTTAGCTCTGACCAGCAAGGTCAGAGGGGCTGCTCCTTTGGAGGGAAGCAGGGGCCAGTCTGGAGCAATCAGACCAGCATCGTAGTTTTTCAAGATGGTTGCCAAGATGGCCACTAGTCAACGGACCAGTAACCGGTTAGGCGCGTCAAGTCGCGAAGTGCAGAGGGGCCCCACGCAGATCGTGGAGATGCTGGAGGTCTCACCTTTGGTGCAGATGCTGCTCGGATGTTGGGATTCTCAGGACCCAAAGCACAACTTGGAGGGAGCCTCTGTTGTCGCGCTTTCAGCTAGTCAAGTGTCTTCCACGATGGCTGGCTCCACGTGTCTCGGTGCCTCCACGGGTTCCTTCTTTGCAGGGACTGTGGATCGGGCAGTGAGAGGTCTGGAGGTCCAGTCCTTGTTGGTCTCTGGTCTCGGGCTCTGGCGGGAGGCGGCAGCAAAGCAGATGTCGAATCGCTGGATGGTGCTTGCGTTAGCAAGATGGTCACTCCCTGACCATAGGGGAGATTTCCTTCAGTCTTCTGTGCAGCAGAACGTCGAAGTTCCCGTCTTCTTCTTAGTTGCAAGTTGATTCCAGGATGTCTGAAGTCTTTGGACACAGCTCCTACCTTTAAGCGGATTCTAGGGGCCGGACTACCTGCTAGGTCCCTCCCTAAGGGTGGGACCAGGAAGGGGGGTGATTACACCTCCAATCCTTTGTCCAGCTCGCCCCAGGCCCGGGACTGGTGTGCCCCAGGACCGGTTTGAACTGGCATATGCGCCGAGGCTCCTTGTGAGCCACAGGCATGTCTGGTTTCTTTCAAGCCCTACCTGACCAATACACAAAATCCTGTCTGGGGTGGTGCATGCACCTCCCCTGGCAGCAAACCCTTTGTCCACACCTCCCAAGCTGGAAGGACTCCCAGCAGCAGGAGGGCAGACTTGTGTCTGTGGTGGCAGCATCCATTTTGTGGAGCTGAGGCTATGTCTGGTTTTACCCGGGTTTCAGGTACTGTACAAGTCGTGTCCCTCTAGGAGGGTGGAATGCTTACCCCGTCACCAGAATTGGCGAGGGGTTAGTATTCCAATTCGTATGACACCTTACTCGACATGTTTTGAGAAAGCCAAACCAAAGATAGCATTTAACCGCGAGGTTCATAATGCTCTTAAGAGTATATGGTATGGCGATATCTGGAAACGGTAGAAGGAAGTTGTTCCGTCCACTGCAGACAGGCTCAGCTCATGCCAGAGCAACATCTCACATGGAACCAAGCACTCTGCCTTCAGGATTGTTAAGGCCTGCCATAGGAGTGACTTATAGGTTAACATGTGTCCCATTTAAGGTTAGGTATAGGCATACTACACCTAAGTAAGAGGTGGATACACCAACTTAACCCAGTTGAGTGATCAGCCAGTTGTGTCAAATTGCTAGTCCAGGCCAGGGGTGGCACAATACATGCTTCAGCCCCTGGTAGGCCTCAGATACACCAATGCCCTGGGTACCTAGGGTACACTACTGCAGGGGCTCACAGGGTGATCCAGTTCCAATGGGTTATGCACCTAAAGTGCATAGTGTCAATTTAGCAGAGAGAACAGCAGGTTGGGGGTCTAATTAGCAGGCCCACAGCCTCAATACGTCAAAAACCAGTGAAGCAAAAAGCAAAAATTTGGTGTGACCATAGGATAGCAGACCCTACTCTCCTACACAACCCCCCCCCCCCCAAAATGCAGGGACATTAAACTAGCCTGGACCAGTCGTGTCTTCATGTCCTAAGTGGAAGTACCTGGAGAGACCATCTGCATTCCCATGGTCTGTACCTGGCCGGTGCTCCACTGTAAAGTCCATCCCCTGTAGGGAAATGGCCCACCTAAGCAGTTTGGGGTTTTCACCCTTCATCTGATTTAGCCACAAGAGGGGCTTATGGTTGGTCTGAATCTTGAAGTGAGTGCCAAACAAGTATGGCCTCAGCTTCTTCAGGGCCCACACCACAGCAAAGGCCTCCCTCTCAATAGCTGACCAATTCTTCTCTCTGGGGGTCAACCTTCTGCTAATAAAAGCAATGGGTTGGTCTTGACCATCTACATTAAGTTGTGACAGCACAGCTCCCACACCCAACTCAGAAGCATCTGTTTGGACAATAAACTCTTTGGAGTAGTCAGGACTTTTCAGGATAGGTGCAGAGCACATGGCCTTCATCAGGTCATCAAATGCCTTTTGACAGCTTACTGTCCACTGAACCTTTTTGGGCATCTTTTTGGATGTCAGATCATTAAGAGGAGTCACAATGGACCCATAGTTCTTAACAAACTTCCTGTAGTACCCAGTCAAGATCAAGAAAGCTCGGACCTGAGTCTGGGTGGTGGGAGGAGACCAGTCCTTGATGGATTATATCTTACCCTCCAGTGGTTGAACTTGGCCTCCACCTACAAGGTAGCCCAAGTACACAACCTTACTCTGCCCTATCTGGCACTTAGTAGCCTTGATAGTGAGGCCTGCCTTTTGCAGAGCCTCAAGAGCCTTCTTCAGGTGGATCAGGTGATCCTCCCAGGTGGAGCTAAAGACAGCAATGTCATCAAGATATGCTGCGCAAAAGTCATCCAACCCAGTAAGGACTTGATTCACCAACCTTTGGAAGGTGGCAGGTGCATTTTTCAGACCAAAGGGCATCACCACAAATTGGTAGTGCCCACCTGGGGTTGAGAATGCTGTTTTGGCCTTAGACTCCTCAGCTAATCTGATTTGCCAATAGCCAGCTGTCAAGTCAAATGTGCTCAAAAACTTAGCAGAAGCCAGTTTATCTATGAGCTCATCTGCCCTTGGAATAGGATGTGGATCTGTCCTAGTGACAGCATTGAGTCCTCTGTAATCCACACAGAACCTAATCTCTCTCTTGCCATCTTTGGTGTGAGGTTTGGGGACCAGAACCACTGGGCTAGCCCAGGGGCTCTCTGAGGGTTCAATGACACCCAATTCCAGCATTTTGTGTACCTCAGCCTTTATACAGTCCCTGACGTGGTCGGGTTGTCTGTAAAGCGTGTTCTTTACAGGCAGACTGTCACCAGTGTCCACCACATGGGTACACCACTCAGTTTGGCTAGGTATCAAGGAAAACATGTGTTGAAATGATTGTAGAACTTGTCTACATTCAGTCTGCTGATGATCAGTGTGAGAAGTTGGCCTGGTATATGATGCTCACTAGTTAAAGTGATCACCTTGTACCATGCCAAGCAACCCTTATGGTGTGGTTGTAAGTCAACCTTTTCGGACTAGCTGCCCTAGTGGTAGCGTAGGCTAAGCAGTCTTTGAGGCTAAACTCGTGAAGCGTGTTAAGCCAGCTGTTTTACCAAATGTAACCCCCTTTTATACCAATGAAAGGACACCACACAGATATATATTCAAAATATATATGTATTTATTTCTCAAAGTAACCCCTAGTCTCTTTATGAGCACAGGAGCACAAATCGTCAAACAAGATTACAGTAGAATACACAGAAGTTGCACTTTATATGGATAGGCCCTGGTGGCCGCTCAAACCATATACTAAAATAGTGGTATAAGTACCACGAACAGAAAAGGGAAAAGGCCTAGGGCCTCTAGAATCGCTGGGCCTACAAGGAGCTAACTTCAGTTAGTGACCAGGAGGTCCACGGGTGGCGTGTGCAGAGCAAATAGTCACACGCGTGCTCCCATAGGTTTCAATGGGTGCGTAAAAAGTACAAAGTTACTGCAAAGAGGATCTTCCGGATGGACTAGGAACTCAAGATTTGGAACACAGGCACTAGAGATGTAATACTACACTTGGGCACAGGTGTGCCAGCTTTACCTCACCCACAGGAAGCGGGTGCATAGTCCTCGAAGTGCGTCGGGTTTCTTCTATCTGTTCCGTGGAGCCTGAAGACAAAGATGCTGCAGGCGGTCGGTCCGGGAGAGATGCAGTGGATCCAAGAGTGGATCGGGGATGCTGAAGACCTGTAAGCAGAGGGGACAGTGTTCACAGTCACTAGCCAGTGACCAGCGTGGCACCAGGTGGGTACCAGGCAATGTCGGGTGCAAACAGGAAGAAAGGTGTAGCTTGTCTCTGCAGCCACGTGGTCCCTGGAGGTCGACGACGTCCAGGAGTCGGTTCACGAGCTGTCCCACGCAGGCTCTCGCTGTCGGCGGTGTCGACGACTTGATCGAAGCAAACAAGCCTTGGCAAAAGCAATTGTTGTAGGAGATGAAATAAGCTGATGGTTCTGACCAGCAAGGTCAGAAGGACTGCTCCTTTGGAGGGAAGCAAGGGCCAGTCTGGAGCAACCAGACCAGCGGTGTATTTCGTAGAGTTCGTCGCCAAGATGGCTACTAGCCAGCGGGCCAGCAACCGATTAGGCGCGTCGAGTGGCAAAATGCAGAAGGGCCCCACGCAGATCGTGGAGATGCTGGAGGGCTCACCTTTGGTGCAGATGTTACTCGGGTGTTGGGCTTCTCAGATCCCAAAGCACAACTTGGAGGGAGCCTCGGTTGTTGCGCTTGTCAGCTTGTCGTGGTCGTTTCAAGATGGCTGGCTCCACGTGTCTCGGTGCCTCCACGGGTCTCCTCTTTTCAGGGACTGTGGATCGGGCGGTGAGAGGTCTGGAGGTCCAGGTCTTGTCAGTCTCTGGGCTCGGGCTCCGGCGGGAGGCGGCGGCAAAGCAGACGTTGATTCGCTGGATGGTGCTTGCGTTAGCAAGGTGGTCACTCCCTGACCACAGGGGAGATTGGCTTCAGTCCTCTGTGCGGCAGAGTGTCGAAGTTCCCGTCTTCTTCTTAGTGTTAAGTTGATTCCAGGATGTCTGAAGTCTTAGGACACAGCTCCTACCTTTAAGCGGATTCTAGGGGCCGGACTACCTGCTAGGTCCCTCCCTATGGGTGGGACCAGGAAGGGGGGTGGTTACACCCCCAATCCTTTGTCCAGCTCGCCCCAGGCCCGGGACTGGTGTGCCCCAGGACCGGTTTGAACTGGCAAATGCACCGAGGCTCCTTGTGAGCCACAGGCATGTCTGGTTTCTTTCAAGCCCTACCTGACCAATACACAAAATCCTGTCTGGGGTGGTGCATGCACCTCCCCTGGCAGGAAACCCTTTGTCCACACCTCCCAAGCTGGAAGGACTCCCAGCAGCAGGAGGGCAGACTTGTGTCTGTGGTGGCAGCATCCATTTTGTGGAGCTGAGGCTATGTCTGATTCTACCCGGGTTTCAGGTACTGTACATGTCGTGTCCCTCTAGGAGGGTGGAATGCTAACCCCGTCGCCAGAATTGGCGAGGGGTTAGTATTCCAATTCGTATGACACCTTACTCGACATGTTTTGATAAAGCCAAACCAAAGATAGCATTTAACCGCGAGGTTCATAATGCACTTAAGAGTATATGGTATGACGATATCTGGAAACAGTAGAAGGAAGTTGTTCCGACCACTGCAGACAGGCTCAGCTCATGCCAGAGCACCATCTCACATGGAACCAAGCACTCTGCCTTCAGGATTGTTAAGGCCTGCCATAGGAGTGACTTATAGGTTACCATGTGTCCCATTTAAGGTTAGGTATAGGTATACTACACCTAAGTAAGTGGTGATTACACCAACTTACCCCAGCTGAGTGATCAGCCAGTTGTGTCAAATTGTTAGGCCAAGCCTGGGGTGGCATAATATATGCTTCAGCCCCTGGCAGGCCTTGGGTACACCAATGCCCTGGGCACCTAGTGTACACTGGTACAGGGGCTGACAGGGTGATCCACTTCCAATTGGTTATGCACCTAGGGTGCATAGTTTTAATTTAGTAGAGAGAACAGCAGGCTGGGGGTCTGATTGGCAGGCCCACAGCCTCAATATGTCAAAAACCAGTGAAGCAAAAAGCAAAAATTTGGGGTGACCATAGGATAGCAGACCCTACTCTCCTACACAACCCCCCCCCCAAACGCTAGGACATTAAACTAGCCTTGACCAGTCTCGTCTTCATGTCCTAAGTGGAAGTACCTGGAGAGACCATCTGCATTCCCATGGTCAGTACCTGGCCGGTGCTCCACTGTAAAGTCCATCCCCTGTAGGGAAATGGACCACCTAAGCAGTTTGGGGTTTTCACCCTTCATCTGATTTAGCCACAAGAGGGGCTTATGGTCGGTCTGAATCTTGAAGT
This sequence comes from Triturus cristatus, assembly GCF_964204655.1. NCBI lineage: Eukaryota > Metazoa > Chordata > Amphibia > Caudata > Salamandridae > Triturus > Triturus cristatus. The sequence continues at coordinate 1,064,048 of NW_028187382.1, forward strand.
GAGTGCCAAACAAGTATGGCCTCAGCTTCTTCAGGGCCCACACCACAGCAAAGGCCTCCCTCTCAATAGCTGACCAATTCTTCTCTCTGGGGGTCAACCTTCTGCTAATAAAAGCAATGGGTTGGTCTTGACCATCTACATTAAGTTGTGACAGCACAGCTCCCACACCCAACTCAGAAGCATCTGTTTGGACAATAAACTCTTTGGAGTAGTCAGGACTTTACAGGATAGGTGCAGAGCACATGGCCTCCTTCAGGTCATCAAATGCCTTTTGACAGCTTACTGTCCACTGAACCTTTTTGGGCATCTTCTTGGATGTCAGATCATTAAGAGGAGTCACAATGGACCCATAGTTCTTAACAAACTTCCTGTAGTACCCAGTCAAGCCCAAGAAAGCTCGAACTTGAGTTTGGGTGGTTGGAGGGGACCAGTCCTTGATGGATTGTATCTTACTCTCCAGTGGTTGAACTTGGCCTCCACCTACAAGGTGGCCCAAATATACAACCTTACTCTGCCCTATCTGGCACTTAGTAGCCTTGATAGTGAGGCCTGCCCTTTGCAGAGCCTCAAGAGCCTTCTTCAGGTGGATCAGGTGATCCTCCCAGGTGGACCTAAAGACAGCAATGTCATCAGGATATGCTGCGCAAAAGTCATCCAACCCAGTAAGGACTTGGTTCACCAGCCTTTGGAAGGTGGCAGGTGCATTCTTCAGACCAAAGGGCATCACCACAAACTGGTAGTGCCCACCTGGGGTTGAGAATGCTGTTTTGGCCTTAGACTCCTCAGCTAATCTGATTTGCCAATAGCCAGCTGTTAAGTCAAATGTGCTCAAAAACTTTGCAGAAGCTAGTTTGTCTATGAGCTCATCTGCCCTTGGAATAGGGTGTGCATCTGTCCTGGTGACAGCATTGAGACCCCTGTAGTCCACACAGAACCTCATCTCTCTCTTGCCATCTTTGGTGTGAAGTTTGGGGACCAGAACCACTGGGCTAGCCCAGGGGCTCTCTGAGGGTTCAATGACACCTAATTCCAGCATTTTATGTACCTCAGCCTTTATACAGTCCCTGACGTGGTCAGGTTGTCTGTAAAGCTTGTTCTTTACAGGCAGACTGTCACCAGTGTCCACCACATGGGTACACCAGTCAGTTTGACTAGGTATCAAGGAAAACAGATGTGAAAATGATTGTAGAACCTGTCTACATTCAGTCTGCTGATGGGCAGTGAGGTTGCCTCCAAGGGTCACTCCTTCAACTGAGCCATCTTCAGGGTTCTGAGACAACAGGTCTGAAAGAGGGTCACTCTCTTTCTCCTGTCCCTCATCTGTAGCCATGAGCAAGCCCATGTCTGCCCTGTCAACATATGCTTTAAGCCTGTTAACATGGAGTACCCTGTGGGGACTCCTGGGAGTTCCTAGGTCGACCAAGTAGGTGACCTCTCCCTTCTTTTCCAGGATTGTATGGGGTCCAGACCATTTGTCTTGGAGTGCTGCTGGGGCCACTGGCTCCAACACCCATACCTTCTGTCCTGGCTGAAACTCAACCAAGACAGCCTTTTGGTCATGCCAAGCTTTCTGTAAGGCCTGGCTTGCCTCAAGGTTTTTGGATGCCTTCTCCATATACTCAGCCATCCTGGGGCGGAGACCAAGTACATAGTCCACTATGTCTAGCTTAGGCTTTTTGAGAGGTAACTCCCATCCTTCCTTCACCAAACACAGTGGGCCTCTTACAGGGTGCCAAAACAACAATTCAAAGGGGCTGTAGCCAACTCCTTTTTGTGGGACCTCTCTGTAAGCAAACAGAAGGCAGGGTAGAAGGATGTCCCATCTTCGCCTGAGCTTTTCAGGTAATCCTTTGATCATACCCTTTAGGGTCTTGTTGAATCTCTCAACAAGCCCATTGTATTGTGGGTGATAAGGGGTGGTGAACTTGTAGTTGACACCACATTCCTTCCACATAGCTGTCAAGTATCCTGACATAAAGTTGGTACCTCTGTCAGATACTACCTCCTTAGGAAACCCACTCTGGAGAATACTCCCAGCAGGGCCCTGGCCACAACAGGAGCTGTAGTGGTCCTAAGGGGAATTGCCTCTGTTACCTGGTGGCATGATCCACTACCACCAGTATAAATCTGTGCCCAGATGCAGTGGGAGGATCCATGGGACCCACTATATCTATTCCCACTCTTTCAAAGGGGACCTCCACCACAGGTAGTGGTATTAGGGGGGCCTTTGTTGTGCCACCTGATTTGCCACTGGCTTGGCAGGTCACACAGGAGCGACAAAACTCCCTTGTATCTTCATTCATATGAGGCCATTGAAAGTGAGGGACAAGCCTGTCCCAAGTCTTGTTCTGGCCTAAGTGTCCTGCTAAAGGAATATCATGGGCCAAGGTAAGAAGGAAGCCCCTAAATTGCAGAGGTATAACCAACCTCCTGGTAGCACCAGGCTTGGGGTCTCTAGCCTCTGAATAAAGGAGCCCTTCATCCCAATACACTTTATGGGTACCTTGAGCATTCCCAGCAGCCTCAGCAGCAGCCAGCTGTCTGAGGGGTTCAAGAGAGGGACAGGATAACTGAGCCTGCCTCAAGTCAGCCCTTGAAGGTCCCCCTGTCCCCAGAAACTCAACCTGATCAGGTTCAAGCTCTTCAGGGACAGTTCCTTCAGGGTCCTCTAGATCAGCTTCCTGGGAAGGCTGATCATCACTCTGAGGCAGGGGGGAAGGCACAGCCTTGACCCTCCTGTTCTTCTTCTTGGTAGGTGCTTGGTCCATTGTTCCAGGATCCAAGACCTGAGGTTCAGTGAGGCACTTTTTGGCCTGTGACCTGGTCACAGCAAGGACATGTGATGATATACCTAACATCTCTGCATGAGTCCTGTACTCCACTTCTGACCATAGAGAACTCTCTAGGTCATTGCCCAACAAACATTCTACTGGGAGGTCTGCACTAACCACAACCCTTTTGAGGCCAGTTACCCCTCCCCATGAGAAGTTAACAACTGCCACACTATGTGAAGTAGTGGCATTGCTGGCATTGGTCACCAGGTAGTTCTCACCTGGTATGTACTGTCCAGGGTCCACAAAGCCTGGTGTCACCATAGTGACACTGGCACATGTGTCCCTGTAGGCTTGAGCCACTTTGTCATTAATTAAAGGAGTCTGTCTGTACTTGCCCAGGTTACTGGGGCTCACAGTCAGGGACAAATCAATGTCCCCATCACAGATCAAGACTGCCTGTGTCAGGGTTCTGTCTAAGTCAGAATCTCCTTCAGTTCCCATAGTGATTCCCACTACACCCTTTGTCTGGGGACCAACACTTCTAACAGTAGTACTGGGAGCAGGTGCCTTAGGGGCAACAGTGTTGGGGGCTCCACCCTTTTTGCAATCACTAGTCCAGTGAGTTGTATTTTTGCAATGATTGCACCAGGGTTTCTTTTGACCTTCTTTCTTCTTTTTGGACTGTTGTTGGGACCCACCCTCCTTAGCAGTAGTTTGGGGCCCTGTTGAAGACTTCTGGTCTTTAGATTTCTGATCTCCACCCTTTTGGTCTGTTTTCTTCTGATCACCCCCTTGGCCCTGGTTCTGGTTCTTTTGCTTAACCCTGGTTCTGACCCATTTGTCTGCCTTCTTTCCCAATTCTTGGGGAGAGGTCAGATCAGAGTCAACCAAGTGTTGATGCAGTTGCTGGTTTTGACAGTTATTTAAAATCTGTTCTCTCATCATCAAATTATACAATCCTGTAAAATCAGATACCTTACTTCCCAGCAACCAACCCTCCAAAGCCTTAGTGGCACATTCAACATATTCAGACCAGTCCTGAGTCTGTGTCTTTTGGGTGTCTCTGAACATTAACTTGTACTGTTCAGTGGTTAAGCCTAACCCATCAACCAGAACACTCTTCAGGACTCTGTAATTTCTGACATCCTCTTCTCTAACAGTGAGGAGTCTGTCTCTGCCTCTTCCTTCAAAGGAGAGCCAGAGGATTGCTGCCCACTGGTCTTCAGGAACCTGCTGTACTTTGCAGGCTCTCTCAAGAGCAGTTATCCATTTGTGGATGTCATCCCCACTTTTGTAGGGGGGCACAACCTTAGACAGGTTCCTATTATCAAAGACCCTATCTTTGTCCTTAGGGACAATGCTGCCACCAGTGGGTATAGACCCACTCTCTCTAGGTTGCCTAGCCTTGTTCAGTTTTTCTTCCATCAGGGCTACTTCTAGCTCCTGCTTCCTGATCCTCAGCTGGGCTTCCTGCATTCTGGCCTCATGTTCCCTCCTCTGAGGGGTGGTCATCCTTTTCCTGGAGTGACCTTGAGAGCCTCTAGAGCCATGAGAAGCATTGGAGTCACCTGAGCGATTCCTTTGCCTCCCAAGCCCTGTGTTAAGTCCACTGGGGAGATCCAATGGGGTAAACCCACTGTCAATCCCCAATAGCCTTAGTTTAGCTGGGCCAAGTATAACACTTGGCACTGGGCTAGTTCTCCCTTCATCATCACTACTTTCTGTATCCTCACCACTTTCCTCCCCTGTAGTATGATTCTCATCTAAGGAATGGCTATTGGAACTGGGTACCTCTGTAGCATCTTCAGAAGGGGGGCCTCCTGTTCCTGACCCTAAGGGGGCTAACTGGGAAGCTTTCCTGAGTTCTCTCTGATTCTCATCATTTTGTAAGAGTTCTCTGAGCTCAGCAGAGGTAGGGTTCTTGGGCTGTTTAAGGCCTCTAAGAGTTGCCAAATGCCTGAGCTCATTCTGGTTAAGGGTAGCAAAGCTGGATGGTGCCCTCTGGGGGTCACTCTCAACAGAGATGGGTACAGTGGACCCCTCTGCCCCGGCCATTGCTCTTAAGTGTGGGTGGATGTGTTGCAATCTACCTACACTTGGGTTTACCTACTAAAATTATCTAGTAGTTGTAGTCAGGGTGTGCTACTCCCTTTGCTCTACAACAACTAAGTTCAGTAGAACTTATGTATATCTAATCTTGTTTTATATGTACCTACAGGTACCTATGTGATCTTTCAATTGGTAACCAAGAGATTACAATGGTAAAACACAGCAAGCTCAAATCCAACCGCTGCTCACCAATGTGAGAAGTTGGCCTGGTATATGATGCTCACTAGTTAAAGTGATCACCTTGTACCATGCCAAGCAACCCTTATGGTGTGGTTGTAAGTCAACCTTTTCGGACTAGCTGCCCTAGTGGTAGCGTAGGCTAAGCAGTCTTTGAGGCTAAACGCGCGAAGCGTGTTAAGCCAGCTGTTTTACCAAATGTAACCCCCTTTTATACCAATGAAAGGACACCACACAGATATATATTCAAAATATATATGTATTTATTTCTCAAAGTAACCCCTAGTCTCTTTATGAGCACAGGAGCACAAATCGTCAAACAAGATTACAGTAGAATACACAGAAGTTGCACTTTATATGGATAGGCCCTGGTGGCCGCTCAAACCATATACTAAAATAGTGGTATAAGTACCACGAACAGAAAAGGGAAAAGGCCTAGGGCCTCTAGAATCGCTGGGCCTACAAGGAGCTAACTTCAGTTAGTGACCAGGAGGTCCACGGGTGGCGTGTGCAGAGCAATTAGTCACACGCGTGCTCCCATAGGTTTCAATGGGTGCGTAAAAAGTACAAAGTTACTGCAAAGAGGATCTTCCGGATGGACTAGGAACTCAAGATTTGGAACACAGGCACTAGAGATGTAATACTACACTTGGGCACAGGTGTGCCAGCTTTACCTCACCCACAGGAAGCGGGTGCATAGGCCTCGAAGTGCGTCGGGTTTCTTCTATCTGTTCCGTGGAGCCTGAAGACAAAGATGCTGCAGGCGGTCGGTCCGGGAGAGATGCAGTGGATCCAAGAGTGGATCGGGGATGCTGAAGACCTGTAAGCAGAGGGGACAGTGTTCACAGTCACTAGCCAGTGACCAGCGTGGCACCAGGTGGGTACCAGGCAATGTCGGGTGCAAACAGGAAGATAGGTGTAGCTTGTCTCTGCAGCCACGTGGTCCCTGGAGGTCGACGACGTGCAGGAGTCGGTTCACGAGCTGTCCCACGCAGGCTCTCGCTGTCGGCGGTGTCGGCGACTTGATCGAAGCAAACAAGCCTTGGCAAAAGCAATTGTTGTAGGAGATGAAATAAGCTGATGGTTCTGACCAGCAAGGTCAGAAGGACTGCTCCTTTGGAGGGGAGCAAGGGCCAGTCTGGAGCAACCAGACCAGTGGTGTATTTCGTAGAGTTCGTCGCCAAGATGGCTACTAGCCAGCGGGCCAGCAACCGATTAGGCGCGTCGAGTGGCAAAATGCAGAAGGGCCCCACGCAGATCGTGGAGATGCTGGAGGGCTCACCTTTGGTGCAGATGTTACTCGGGTGTTGGGCTTCTCAGATCCCAAAGCACAACTTGGAGGGAGCCTCGGTTGTTGCGCTTGTCAGCTTGTCGTGGTCGTTTCAAGATGGCTGGCTCCACGTGTCTCGGTGCCTCCACGGGTCTCCTCTTTTCAGGGACTGTGGATCGGTCGGTGAGAGGTCTGGAGGTCCAGGTCTTGTCAGTCTCTGGGCTCGGGCTCCGGCGGGAGGCGGCGGCAAAGCAGACGTTGATTCGCTGGATGGTGCTTGCGTTAGCAAGGTGGTCATTCCCTGACCACAGGGGAGATTGGCTTCAGTCCTCTGTGCGGCAGAGCATCGAAGTTCCCGTCTTCTTCTTAGTGTTAAGTTGATTCCAGGATGTCTGAAGTCTTAGGACACAGCTCCTACCTTTAAGCGGATTCTAGGGGCCGGACTACCTGCTAGGTCCCTCCCTATGGGTGGGACCAGGAAGGGGGGTGGTTACACCCCCAATCCTTTGTCCAGCTCGCCCCAGGCCCGGGACTGGTGTGCCCCAGGACCGGTTTGAACTGGCATATGCACCGAGGCTCCTTGTGAGCCACAGGCATGTCTGGTTTCTTTCAAGCCCTACCTGACCAATACACAAAATCCTGTCTGGGGTGGTGCATGCACCTCCCCTGGCAGGAAACCCTTTGTCCACACCTCCCAAGCTGGAAGGACTCCCAGCAGCAGGAGGGCAGACTTGTGTCTGTGGTGGCAGCATCCATTTTGTGGAGCTGAGGCTATGTCTGATTCTACCCGGGTTTCAGGTACTGTACATGTCGTGTCCCTCTAGAAGGGTGGAATGCTAACCCCGTCGCCAGAATTGGCGAGGGGTGAGTATTCCAATTCGTATGACACCTTACTCGACATGTTTTGATAAAGCCAAACCAAAGATAGCATTTAACCGCGAGGTTCATAATGCACTTAAGAGTATATGGTATGACGATATCTGGAAACAGTAGAAGTAAGTTGTTCCGACCACTGCAGACAGGCTCAGCTCATGCCAGAGCACCATCTCACATGGAACCAAGCACTCTGCCTTCAGGATTGTTAAGGCCTGCCATAGGAGTGACTTATAGGTTACCATGTGTCCCATTTAAGGTTAGGTATAGGTATACTACACCTAAGTAAGTGGTGATTACACCAACTTACCCCAGCTGAGTGATCAGCCAGTTGTGTCAAATTGTTAGGCCAAGCCTGGGGTGGCATAATACATGCTTCAGCCCCTGGCAGGCCTTGGGTACACCAATGCCCTGGGTACCTAGTGTACACTGGTACAGGGGCTGACAGGGTGATCCACTTCCAATTGGTTATGCACCTAGGGTGCATAGTTTTAATTTAGTAGAGAGAACAGCAGGCTGGGGGTCTGATTGGCAGGACCACAGCCTCAATATGTCAAAAACCAGTGAAGCAAAAAGCAAAAATTTGGGGTGACCATAGGATAGCAGACCCTACTCTCCTACAATCAGTGAGGTTGCCTCCAAGGGTCACTCCTTCAACTGAACCATCCTCAGGGTTCTGAGACAACAGGTCTGGGAGAGGGTCACTCTCTTCCTCCTGTCCCTCATCTGTAGCCATGAGCAAGCCCATGTCTGCCCTATCAACATATGCTTTTAACCTGTTAACATGGAGTACCCTGTGGGGACTCCTGGGAGTTCCTAGGTCCACCAAGTAGGTAACCTCTCCCTTCTTTTCCAGGATTGTATGGGGTCCAGACCATTTGTCTTTGAGTGCTGCTGGGGCCACTGGCTCCAACACCCATACCTTCTGTCCTGGCTGAAACTCAACCAAGACAGCCTTTTGGTCATGCCAAGCTTTCTGTAAGGCCTGGCTTGCCTCAAGGTTTTTGGATGCCTTCTCCATATACTCAGACATCCTGGAGCGGAGACCAAGTACATAGTCCACTATGTCTTGCTTAGGCTTTTTGAGAGGTAACTCCCATCCTTCCTTCACCAAACACAGTGGGCCTCTTACAGGGTGCCCAAACAACAATTCAAAGGGGCTGTAGCCAACTCCTTTTTGTGGGACCTCTCTGTAAGCAAACAGAAGGCAGGGTAGAAGGATGTCCCATCTTCGCCTGAGCTTTTCAGGTAATCCTTTGATCATACCCTTTAGGGTCTTGTTGAATCTCTCAACAAGCCCTTTGCATTGTGGGTGATAAGGGGTGGTGAACTTGTAGTTGACACCACATTCCTTCCACATAGCTGTCAAGTATCCTGACATGAAGTTGGTACCTCTGTCAGAAACCACCTCCTTAGGAAACCCCACTCTGGAGAATACTCCCAGCAGGGCCCTGGCCACAACAGGTGCTGTAGTGGTCCTAAGGGGAATTGCCTCTGGATACCTGGTGGCATGATCCACTACCACCAGTATAAATCTGTGCCCAGATGCAGTGGGAGGATCCATGGGACCCACTATATCTATTCCCACTCTTTCAAAGGGGACCCCCACCACAGGTAGTGGTATTAGGGGGGCCTTTTTTGTGCCACCTGATTTGCCACTGGCTTGGCAGGTCACACAGGAGCGACAAAACTCCTTGGTATCTTCATTCATGTGAGGCCAGTGAAAGTGAGGGACAAGCCTGTCCCAAGTCTTGTTCTGGCCTAAGTGTCCTGCTAAAGGAATATCATGGGCCAAGGTAAGAAGGAATCCCCTAAATTGCAGAGGTATAACCAACCTCCTGGTTGCACCAGGCTTGGGGTCTCTAGCCTCTGAATAAAGGAGCCCTTCATCCCAATACACTTTATGGGTACCTTGAGCATTCCCAGCAGCCTCAGCAGCAGCCAGCTGTCTGAGGGGTTCTAGAGAGGGACAGGATAACTGAGCCTGCCTCAAGTCAGCCCTTGAAGGTCCCCCTGTCCCCAGAAACTCAACCTGATCAGGTTCAAGCTCTTCAGGGACAGTTCCTTCAGGGTCCTCTAGATCAGCTTCCTGGGAAGGTTGATCATCACTCTGAGGCAGGGGGGAAGGCACAGCCTTGACCCTCCTGTTCTTCTTCTTGGTAGGTGCTTGGTCCATTGTTCCAGGATCCAAGACCTGAGGTTCAGTAAGGCACTTTTTGGCCTGTGACCTGGTCACAGCAAGGACATGTGGTGATATACCTAACATCTCTGCATGTGTCCTGTACTCCACTTCAGACCATAGAGAACTCTCTAGGTCATTGCCCAACAAACATTCTACTGGGAGGTCTGCACTAACCACAACCCTTTTGAGGCCAGTTACCCCTCCCCATGAGAAGTTAACAACTGCCACACTATGTGAAGTAGTGGCATTGCTGGCATTGGTCACCAGGTAATTCTCACCTGGTATGTACTGTCCAGGGTCCACAAAGCCTGGTGTCACCATAGTGACACTGGCACATATGTCCCTGTAGGCTTGAGCCACTTTTTCATTAATTAAAGGAGTCTGTCTGTACTTGCCCAGGTTACTGGGGCTCACAGTCAGGGACAAATCTATGTCCCCATCACAGATCAGGACTGCCTGTGTCAGGGTTCTGTCTAAGTCAGAATCTCCTTCAGTTTCCATAGTGATTCCCACTACACCCTTTGTCTGGGGACCAACACTGCTAACAGTAGTACTGGGAGCAGGTGCCTTAGGGGCAACTGTGTTGGGGGCTCCACCCTTTTTACAATCACTAGTCCAGTGAGTTGTATTATTGCAAGAATTGTACCAGGGTTTCTTTTGACCTTCTTTCTTCTTCCCTTTAGGCTGGGACCCACCCTCTTTAGTACTAGTTTGGGGCCCTGTTGAAGACTTCTGGTCTTTAGATTTTTGATCTCCACCCTTTTGGTCTGTTTCTTCTGATCACCCCCTTGGCCCTGGTTCTGGTTCTTTTGCTTAACCCTGGTTCTGACCCATTTGTCTGCCTTCTTTCCCAATTCTTGGGGAGAGGTCAGATCAGAGTCAACCAAGTGTTGATGCAGTTGCTGGTTTTGACAGTTCTTTAAAATCTGTTCTCTCATCATCAAATTGTACAATCCTGTATAATCAGATACCTTACTTCCCAGCAACCAACCCTCCAAAGCCTTAGTGGCACATTCAATGTATTCAGACCATTCCTGAGTCTGTGTCTTCTGGGTGTCTCTGAACATTAACCTGTACTGTTCAGTGGTTAAGCCTAACCCATCAACTAGGACACTCATCAGGACTCTTTAGTTTCTGACATCCTCCTCCCTAACAGTGAGGAGTCTGTCTCTGCCTCTTCCTTCAAAGGAGAGCCAGAGGATTGCTGCCCACTGGTCTTCAGGAACCTGCTGCACTTTGCAGGCTCTCTCAAGAGCAGTCATCCATTTGTGGATGTCATCCCCACTTTTGTAGGGGGGCACAACCTTAGACAGGTTCCTATTATCAAAGACCCTATCTTTGTCCTTAGGGACAATGCTGCCACCAGTGGGTATAGACCCACTCTCTTTAGGTCGCCTAGCCTTACTCAGTTTCTCTTCCATCAGAGCCACTTCTAGCTCCTGTTTCCTGATTCTCAGCTGAGCTTCCTGCATTCTGGCCTCATGTTCCCTTCTCTGAGGGGTGGTCATCCTTCTCCTGGAGTGACCTTGAGAGCCTCTAGAGGCATGAGAAGCATTAGATTCACCTGAGTGATTCCTTTGCCTCCCAAGCCCCTGGTTAAGTCCACTAGGGAGATCCAATCGGGTGATCCCATTGTCAGTCCCCAGTGGCCTTAAGTTAGCTGGGCCACGTATAACACTTGACACTGGGCTAGTTCTCCCTTCATCCTCACTACCTTCTGTATCAGTACCCTTCTCACTTTCATCCTCTGTAGTATGAATCTCATCTAAGGGGTGACTATTGGAAAGGGGTACCTCAGTAGCATTTTCAGAAGGGGTGCCTCCTGTTCCAGTCCCTAAGGGGCCTAACTGGGAGGCTTTCCTGAGAGCTTTCTGATCTTCATCAGCCTGTAAAAGCTCTCTGAGTTCAGCAGAAGTAGGATTCTTGGGCTGTTTAAGGCCCCTGATATTTGCCAACTGCCTGAGCTCATTTTGATTTAGGGTAGCAAAGATGGATGGTGCCCTCTGGAGGTCACTCTCAACAGAGATGGGTACATTGGACCCCTCTGCCCCAGCCATTGCTCTTAAGTGTGGGTGGATGTGTTGCAATCTACCTACACTTGGGTTTTCCTACTAAACCTATCTAGTAGTTGTAGTCAGGGTGTGCTACTCCCTTTGCTCTACAACAACTAAGTTCAGTAGAACTTAAGTATATCTATTCTTGTTTTATATGTACCTAAAGGTACCTGTATGATCTTTCAATTGGTAACAAAGAGATTACAGAGGTAAAACACAGCAAGCTCAAATCCAACCGCTGCTCACCAATGTGAGAAGTTGGCCTGGTATATGATGTTCACTAGTTAAAGTGACCACCTTGTACCATGCCAAGCAACCCTTATGGTGTGGTTGTAAGTCAACCTTTTCGGACTAGCTGCCCTAGTGGTAGCGTAGGCTAAGCAGTCTTTGAGGCTAAACTCGTGAAACGTGTTAAGCAGGCTGTTTTACCAAATGTAACCCCCCTTTATACCAATGAAAGGACACCACACAGATATATATTGAAAATATATATGTATTTATTTCTCAAAGTATCCCCTAGACTCTTTATGAGCACAGGAGCACAAATCGTTAAACAAGAATACGTTAGAATACACAGAAGTTGCACTTTATATGGATAGGCCCTGGTGGCCACTCGAACCATATACAAAAATAGAGGTATAAGTACCACGAACAGAAAAGGGAAAAGGCCTAGGGCCTCTAGAATCGCTGGGCCTACAAGGAGCTAACTTTAGTTAGTGACCAGGAGGTCCACGGGTTGCGTGTGCAGAGCAAATAGTCACACGCGGGCTCCCATAGGTTTTCAATGGGTGCGTAAAAGTTACAAAGTTACTGCAAAAAGGATCTTCCGGATGGACTATGAACTCAATATTGGAAACACAGACACTAGAGATGATACTCTACACTTGGGCACCGGAGTGCCAGCTTTACCTCACCCACAGGAAGCGGGTGCATAGGTCTCGAAGTGCGTCGGGTTCCTTCTATATGTTCAATGGAGCCTGAAGACAAAGATGCTGCAGGCGGTCGGTCCGGAAGGGATGCGGTGGATCCAAGGGTGGATCGGAGTTGTAGAAGACCTGTAAGCAAAGGGGACAGTGTTCACAGTCACTAGCCAGTGACCAGCGTGGCACCAGGTGGGTACCAGGCGATGTCGGGTGCAAACAGGAGGAAAGGTGCAGCTTGTCTCTGCAGCCACGTGGTCCCTGAAGGTCGACGATGTCCAGGAGTCGGTTCACGAGCTGTACCACGCAGGCTCTCGCTGTCGGCGGTGTCGGCGACTTGGTCAAATCAAACAAGCCTTGGCAAAAGCAATTGTTGTGGAGAACAAAATAAGCTGATGGTTCTGACCAGCAAGGTCAGAGGGACTGCTCCTTTGTAGGGGAGCAAGGGCCAGTCTGAAGCAACCAGACCAGCAGTGTAGTTCTTGAAGTTCGTCGCCAAGATGGCCAATAGCCAACGGGCCAGCAACCGGTTAGGCGCGTCGAGTGGCAAAATGCAGAGGGGCCCCACGCAGATCGTGGAGATGCTGGAGGGCTCACCTTTGGTGCAGATGCTGCTCGGGTGTTGGGCTTCTCAAATCCCAAAGCACAACTTGGAGGGAGCCTCGGTTGTCGCTCTTGCAGCTTGTCGTGGTCTTTTCAAGATGGCTGGCTCCACGTGTCTCGGTGCCTCCACGGGTTCCTTCTTTTCAGGGACTGTGGATCCAGCAGTGAGAGGTCTGGAGGTCCAGGTCTTGTCAGTCTCTGGGCTCGGGCTCCGGTGGGAGGCGGCGGCAAAGCAGACGTTGATTCGCTGGATGGTGCTTGCGTTAGCAAGGTGGTCACTCCCTGACCACAGGGGAGATTGGCTTCAGTCCTCTGTGCGGCAGAGCGTCGAAGTTCCCGTCTTCTTCTTGTAGTTAAGTTGATTCCAAGATGTCTAAAGTCTTAGGACACAGCTCCTACCTTTATTCGGATTCTAGGGGCCGGACTACCTGCTAGGTCCCTCCCTAAGGGTGGGACCAGGAAGGGGGGTGGTTACACCCCCAATGCTTTGTCCAGCTCGCCCCAGGTCCAGGGCTGGTTTGCCCCAGGACCGGTTTGAACTGGCATATGCACCGAGGCTCCTTGTGAGCCTCAGGCATGTCTGGTTTCTTTCAAGCCCTACCTGACCAATACACAAAATCCCGTCTGGGGTGGTGCACGCACCTCCCCTGGCAGGAAACCCTTTGTCCACACCTCCCAAGGTGGAAGGATTCCCAGCAGCAGGAGGGCAGACTTGTGTCTGTGGTGGCAGCATCCATTTTGTGGAGCTGAGGCTATGTCTGATTTTACCCGGGTTTCAGGTACTGTACATGTCGTGTCCCTCTAGAAGGGTGGAATGCTAACCCCGTTGCCAGAATTGGCGAGGGGTTAGTATTCCAATTCGTATGACACCTTACTCGACATGTTTTGATAAAGCCAAACCAAAGATAGCATTTAACCTCGAGGTTCATAATGCACTTAAGAGTATATGGTATGACGATATCTGGAAACAGTAGAAGGAAGTGGTTCCGACCACTGCAGACAGGCTCAGCTCCTGCCAGAGCACCATCTCACATGGAACAAAGCACTCTGCCTTCAGGATTGTTAAGGCCTGCCATAGGAGTGACTTATAGGTTAACATGTGTCCCATTTAAGGTTAGGTATAGGTATACTACACCTAAGTAAGAGGTGATTACATCAACTTACCCCAGCTGAGTGATCAGCCAGTTGTGTCAAATTGTTAGGCCAAGCCTGGGGTGGCATAATACATGCTTCAGCCCCTGGCAGGCCTTGGGTACACCAATGCCCTGGGTACCTAGTGTACACTGGTACAGGGGCTGACAGGGTGATCCACTTCCAATTGGTCATGCACCTAGGGTGCATAGTTTTAATTTAGTAGAGAGAACAGCAGGCTGGGGGTCTGATTGGCAGGCCCACAGCCTCAATATGTCAAAAACCAGTGAAGCAAAAAAGCAAAAATTTGGGGTGACCATAGGATAGCAGACCCTACTCTCCTACAGAGGGGTAACTGGCCTCAAAAGGGTTGTGGTTAGTGCAGACCTCCCAGTAGAATGTTTGTTGGGCAATGACCTAGAGAGTTCTCTATGGTCAGAAGTGGAGTACAGGACTCATGCAGAGATGTTAGGTATATCATCACATGTCCTTGCTGTGACCAGGTCACAGGCCAAAAAATGCCTCACTGAACCTCAGGTCTTGGATCCTGGAACAATGGACCAAGCACCTACCAAGAAGAAGAACAGGAGGGTCAAGGCTGTGCCTTCCCCCCTGCCTCAGAGTGATCATCAGCCTTCCCAGGAAGCTGATCTAGAGGACCCTGAAGGAACTTTCCTTGAAGAGCTTGAACCTGATCAGGTAGAGTTTCTGGGGACAGGGGGACCTTCAAGGGCTGACTTGAGGCAGGCTCAGTTATCCTGTCCCTCTCTTGAACCCCTCAGACAGCTGGCTGCTGCTGAGGCTGCTGGGAATGCTCAAGGTACCAATAAAGTGTATTGGGATGAAGGGCTCCTTTATTCAGAGGCTAGAGACCCCAAGCCTGGTGCTACCAGGAGGTTGGTTATACCTCTGCAATTTAGGGGCTTCCTTCTTACCTTGGCCCATGATATTCCTTTAGCAGGACACTTAGGCCAGAACAAGACTTGGGACAGGCTTGTCCCTCACTTTCACTGGCCTCACATGAATGAAGATACCAAGGAGTTTTGTCGCTCCTGTGTAACCTGCCAAGCCAGTGGCAAATCAGGTGGCACAACAAAGGCCCCCCTAATACCACTACCTGTGGTGGGGGTTCCCTTTGAAAGAGTGGGGATTGATATTGTGGGTCCCATGGATCCCCCCACTGCATCTGGGCACAGATTTATACTGGTGGTAGTGGATCATGCCACCAGGTATCCAGAGGCAATTCCCCTTAGGACCACAACAGCTCCTGTTGTGGCCAGAGCCTTACTGGGAGTCTTCTCCAGAGTGGGGTTTCCTAAGGAGGTAGTTTTTGACATAGTTACCAACTTCATGTCAGGATACTTGACAGCTATGTGGAAGGAATGTGGTGTCAACTACAAGTTCACCACCCCTTATCACCCACAATGCAATGGGCTTGTTGAGAGATTCAACAAGACCCTAAAGGGTATGATCAAAGGATTACCTGAAAAGCTCAGGCGAAGATGGGACATCCTTCTACCCTGCCTTCTGTTTGCTTACAGAGAGGTCCCACAAAAAGGAGTTGGCTACAGCCCCTTTGAATTGTTGTTTGGGCACCCTGTAAGAGGCCCACTGTGTTTAGTGAAGGAAGGATGGGAGTTACCTCTCAAAAAGCCTAAACAAGACATAGTGGACTATGTACTTGGTCTCCGCTCCAGGATGGCTGAGTATATGGAGAAGGCATCCAAAAACCTTGAGGCAAGCCAGGCCTTACAGAAAGCTTGGCATGACCAAAAGGCTGTCTTGGTTGAGTTTCAGCCAGGACAGAAGGTATGGGTGCTGGAGCCAGTGGCCCCAGCAGCACTCCAAGACAAATGGTCTGGTTCCCATACAATCCTGGAAAAGAAGGGAGAGGTCACCTACTTGGTAGACCTAGGAACTCCCAGGAGTCCCCACAGGGTACTCCATGTTAACAGGCTTAAAGCATATGTTGACAGGGCAGACATGGGCTTGCTCATGGCTACAGATGAGGGACAGGAGGAAGAGAGTGACCCTCTCCCAGACCTGTTGTCTCAGAACCCTGAAGATGGCTCAGTTGAAGGAGTGACCCTTGGAGGCAACCTCACTGCCCATCAGCAGACTGAATGTAGACAGGTTCTACAATCATTTTCACATATGTTTTCCTTGATACCTAGTCAAACTGACTGGTGTACCCATGTGGTGGACACTGGTGACAGTCTGCCTGTAAAGAACAAGCTTTACAGACAACCTGACCACGTCAGGGACTGTATAAAGGCTGAGGTACATAAAATGCTGGAATTAGGTGTCATTGAACTCTCAGAGAGCCCCTGGGCTAGCCCAGTGGTTCTGGTCCCCAAACCTCACACCAAAGATGGCAAGAGAGAGATGAGGTTCTGTGTGGATTACAGAGGTCTCAATGCTGTCACTAGGACAGATGCACACCCTATTCCAAGGGCAGATGAGCTCATAGACAAACTAGCTTCTGCAAAGTTTTTGAGCACATTTGACTTAACAGCTGGCTATTGGCAAATCAGATTAGCTGAGGAGTCTAAGGCCAAAACAGCATTCTCAACCCCAGGTGGGCACTACCAGTTTGTGGTGATGCCCTTTGGTCTGAAGAATGCACCTGCCACCTTCCAAAGGCTGGTGAACCAAGTCCTTACTGGGTTGGATGACTTTTGCGCAGCATATCTTGATGACATTGCTGTCTTTAGCTCCACCTGGGAGGATCACCTGATCCACCTGAAGAAGGCTCTTGAGGCTCTGCAAAGGGCAGGCCTCACTATCAAGGCTACTAAGTGCCAGATAGGGCAGAGTAAGGTTATATATTTGGGCCACCTTGTAGGTGGAGGCCAAGTTCAACCACTGGAGAGTAAGATACAATCCATCAAGGACTGGTCCCCTCCAACCACCCAGACTCAAGTTCGAGCTTTCTTGGGCTTGACTGGGTACTACAGGAAGTTTGTTAAGAACTATGGGTCCATTGTGACTCCTCTTAATGATCTGACATCCAAGAAGATGCCCAAAAAGGTTCAGTGGACAGTAAGCTGTCAAAAGGCATTTGATGACCTGAAGGAGGCCATGTGCTCTGCACCTATCCTGAAAAGTCCTGACTACTCCAAAGAGTTTATTGTCCAAACAGATGCTTCTGAGTTGGGTGTGGGAGCTGTGCTGTCACAACTTAATGAAGATGGTCAAGACCAACCCATTGCTTTTATTAGCAGAAGGTTGACCCCCAGAGAAAAGAATTGGTCAGCTATTGAGAGGGAGGCCTTTGCTGTGGTGTGGGCCCTGAAGAAGCTGAGGCCATACTTGTTTGGCACTCACTTCAAGATTCAGACCGACCATAAGCCCCTCTTGTGGCTAAATCAGATGAAGGGTGAAAACCCCAAACTGCTTAGGTGGTCCATTTCCCTACAGGGGATGGACTTTACAGTGGCGCACCGGCCAGGTACTGACCATGGGAATGCAGATGGTCTCTCCAGGTACTTCCACTTAGGACATGACGACGAGACTGGTCAAGGCTAGTTTAATGTCCCTGCGTTTGGGGGGGGGGGGGTTGTGTAGGAGAGTAGGGTCTGCTATCCTATGGTCACCCCAAATTTTTGCTTTTTTGCTTCACTGGTTTTTGACATATTGAGGCTGTGGGCCTGCCAATCAGACCCCCAGCCTCCTGTTCTCTCTACTAAATTAAAACTATGCACCCTAGGTGCATAACCAATTGGAAGTGGATCACCCTGTCAGCCCCTGTACCAGTGTACACTAGGTACCCAGGGCATTGGTGTACCCAAGGCCTGCCAGGGGCTGAAGCATGTATTATGCCTCCCCAGGCTTGGCCTAACAATTTGACACAACTGGCTGATCACTCAGCTGGGGTAAGTTGGTGTAATCACCTCTTACTTAGGTGTAGTATACCTATACCTAACCTTAAATGGGACACCTGGTAACCTATAAGTCACTCCTATGGCAGGCCATAACAATCCTGAAGGCAGAGTGCTTGGTTCCATGTGAGAGGGTGCTCTGGCATGAGCTGAGCCTGTCTGCAGTGGTCGGAACAACTTCCTTCTACTGTTTCCAGATATCATCATACCATATACTCTTAAGTGCATTATGAACCTCGCGGTTAAATGCTATCTTTGGTTTGGCTTTATCAAAGCATGTCGAGTAAGGTGTCATACGAATTGGAATACTAACCCCTCGCCAATTCTGGCGACGGGGTTAGCATTCCACCCTTCTAGAGGGACACGACATGTACAGTACCTGAAACCCGGGTAAAATCAGACATAGCCTCAGCTCCACAAAATGGATGCTGCCACCACAGACACAAGTCTGCCCTCCTGCTGCTGGGAGTCCTTCCAGCTTGGGAGGTGTGGACAAAGGGTTTCCTGCCAGGGGAGGTGCGTGCACCACCCCAGACAGGATTTTGTGTATTGGTCAGGTAGGGCTTGAAAGAAACCAGACATGCCTGTGGCTCACAAGGAGCCTCGGTGCATATGCCAGTTCAAACCGGTCCTGGGGCACACCAGTCTCGGGCCTGGGGCGAGCTGGACAAAGGATTGGGGGTGTAACCACCCCCCTTCCTGGTCCCACCCATAGGGAGGGACCTAGCAGGTAGTCCGGCCCCTAGAATCCGCTTAAAGGTAGGAGCTGTGTCCTAAGACTTCAGACATCCTGGAATCAACTTGAAACTAAGAAGAAGACGGGAACTTCGACATTCTGCTGCACAGAAGACTGAAGGAAATCTCCCCTGTGGTCAGGGAGTGACCACCTTGCTAACGCAAGCACCATCCAGCGAATCAACGTCTGCTTTGCCGCCACCTCCCGCCGGAGCCCGAGCCCAGAGACTGACAAGACCTGGACCTCCAGACCTCTCACCGCCCGATCCACAGTCCCTGAAAAGAGGAGACCCGTGGAGGCACCGAGACACGTGGAGCCAGCCATCTTGAAACGACCACGACAAGCTGACAAGTGCAACAACCGAAGATCCCTCCAAGTTGTGCTTTGGGATCTGAGAAGCCCAACCCTCGAGCAGCATCTGCACTAAAGGTGAGCCCTCCAGCATCTCCACGATCTGCGTGGGGCCCTTCTGCATTTTGCCACTCGACGCGCCTAACCGGTTGCTGGCCCGCTGGCTAGTAGCCATCTTGGCGACGAACTTTACAAAATACACCACTGGTCTGGTTGCTCCAGACTGGCCCTTGCTCCCCTCCAAAGGAGCAGTCCCTCTGACCTTGCTAGTCAGAACCATCAGCTTATTTCATCTCCTACAACAATTGCTTTTGCCAAGGCTTGTTTGCTTCGATCAAGTCGCCGACACCGCTGACAGCGAGAGCCTCCGTGGGTCAGCTCGTGAACCGACTCCTGGACGTCGTCATCCTCCAGGGACCACGTGGCTGCAGAGACAAGCTACACCTTTCTTCCTGTTTGCACCTGACATTGCCTGGTACCCACCTGGTGCCACGCTGGTCACTGGCTAGTGACTGTGAACACTGTCCCCTCTGCTTACAGGTCTTCAACATCTCCGATCCACTCTTGGATCCACCGCATCTCTCCCGGACCGACCGCCTGCAGCATCTTTGTCCACAGGCTCCACGGAACAGATAGAAGAAACCCGACGCACTTCGAGGCCTATGCACCCGCTTCCTGTGGGTGAGGTAAAGCTGGCACTTCTGTGCCCAAGTGTAGTATTACATCTCTAGTGCCTGTGTTCCAAATCTTGAGTTCCTAGTCCATCCGGAAGATCCATTTTGCAGTAACTTTGTACTTTTTATGCACCCATTGAAACCTATGGGAGCACGCGTGTGACTATTTGCTCTGCACATGCCACCCGTGGACCTCCTGGTCACTAACTGAAGTTAGCTCCTTGTAGGCCCAGCGATTCTAGAGGCCCTAGGCCTTTTCCCTTTTCTGTTCGTGGTACTTATACCACTATTTTAGTATATGGTTCGAGTGGCCACCAGGGCCTATCCATATAAAGTGCAACTTCTGTGTATTCTACTGTAATCTTGTTTGACGATTTGTGCTCCTGTGCTCATAAAGAGACTAGGGGTTACTTTGAGAAATAAATACATATATATTTTGAATATATATCTGTGTGGTGTCCTTTCATTGGTATAAAAGGGGGTTGCATTTGGTAAAAAAGCTGGCTTAACACGCTTCACGAGTTTAGCCTCAAAGACTGCTTAGCCTACGCTACCACTAGGGCAGCTAGTCCGAAAAGGTTGACTTACAACCACACCATAAGGGTTGCTTGGCATGGTACAAGGTTTTCACTTTAACTAGTGAGCATCATATACCAGGCCAACTTCTCACACCCTCCCCATGAGAAGTTAACAACTGCAATACAATGGAAGTAGTGGCATTGCTGGCATTGGTCACCAGGTAATTCTCACCTGGTATGTACTGTCCAGGGTCCACAAAGCCTGGTGTCACCATAGTGACACTGGCACATGGGTCCCTGTAGGCTTGAGACACTTTTTCATTTATTAAAGGAGTCTGTCTCTACTTGCCCAGGTTACTGGGGCTCACAGTCAGGGACAAATCCATGTCCCCATCACAGATCAAGACTGCCTGTGTCAGGGTTCTGTCTAAGTCAGAATCTCCTTCAGTTCCCATAGTGATTCCCACTACACCCTTTGTCTGGGGACCAACACTGCTAAAAGTAGTACTGGGAGCAGGTGCCTTAGGGGCAACAGTGTTGGGGGCTCCACCCTTCTTACAATCACTAGTCCAGTGAGTTGTATTCTTGCAAGATTTGCACCAGGGTTTCTTTGGACCTTCTTTCTTCTTCCCTTTAGGCTGGGACCCACCCTCTTTAGTACTAGTTTGGGGCCCTGTTGAACACTTCTGGTCTTTAGATTTCTGATCTCCACCCTTTTGGTCTGTTTTCTTCTGATCACCCCCTTGGCCCTGGTTCTGGTTCTTTTGCTTAACCCTGGTTCTGACCCATTTGTCTGCCTTCTTTCCCAATTCTTGGGGAGAGGTCAGATCTGAGTCAACCAAGTGTTGATGCAGTTGCTGGTTCTGACAGTTATTTAAAATCTGTTCTCTCATCATCAAATTGTACAATCCTGTATAATCTGATACCTTACTTCCCAGCAACCAACCCTCCAAAGCCTTAGTGGCACATTCAATGTATTCAGACCAGTCCTGAGTCTGTGTCTTCTGGGTGTCTTTGAACATTAACCTGTACTGTTCAGTGGTTAAGCCTAACCCATCAACTAGGAAACTCTTCCGGGCTCTGTAGTTTCTGACATCCTCCTCCCTAACAGTGAGGAGTCTATCTCTGCCTCTTCCTTCAAAGGAGAGCCATAAGATTGCTGCCCACTGGTCTTCAGGAACCTGCTGCACTTTGCAGGCTCTCTCAAGAGCAGTCATCCACTTGTGGATATCATCCCCACTTTTGCAGGGGGGCACAACCTTGGACAGGTTCCTATTGTCAAAGACCCTATCTTTGTCCTTAAGGACAATGCTGCCACCAGTGGGTATAGACCCACTCTCTCTAGGTTGCCTAGCCTTGTTCAGTTTTTCTTCCATCAGGGCTACTTCTAGCTCCTGCCTCCTGATCCTCAGCTGAGCTTCCTTCATCCTGGCCTCATGCTCCCTCCTCTGAGGGCTGGTCATCCTTCTTCTGGAGTGACCTTGAGAGCCTCTAGAGGCACGAGAGGCATTAGAGTCACCTGAGTGATTCCTCTGTCTCCCAACCCCCTGGTTAAGTCTACTAGGGAGATCCAATGGGGTGAACCCATTATCAGTCCCCAGCAGCCTTAAGTTAGCTGAGCCAGGTCTGGCACCTGGCACTGGGCTATCTCTCCCATCTGAACTGATACTACTGTCAGATTCACCCCCTTTGTCATCCCTGTCCCTATGCTGATTCCCATCATCTGTAGTCAGATGCTCAACTAAGGGGCGACTGTGGGAAAGGGGTACTTCCGTGGCATCTTCAGAAGGAGGGCCTCCTGTTCCTGTCCCTAAGGGGTCTAACTGGGAGGCTTTCTTGAGAGCTCTCTGATCTTCATCAGCTTGTAAGTGTTCTCTGAGTTCAGCAGTTAGTGACCAGGAGGTCCACGGGTCGCGTATGCAGTGAGGAAAGTTACACGCGGGCTCCCATAGGTTTTCAATGGGTGAGTAAAAGTTTAAAAGTTACTGCAGAAAGGGTCTTCTGGATGGACTACGAACTTAAGATTCAAAACACAGACACTAGAGATGTTTCTCTACACTTGGGCACCGGAGTGCCAGCGTTACCTCACCCACAGGAAGCGGGTGCATAGGTCTCGAAGTGCGTCAGGTTTCTTCTATCGATTCAATGGAGCCTGATGACAAAGATGCTGCAGGCGGTCGGTCCAGAAGAGCTGCGTTGGATCCAAGGTTGGATCGGAGTTGTAGAAGACCTGAAAGCAGAGGGGACAGTGTTCACAGTCACTAGCCAGTGACCGGCGTGGCACCAGGTAGGTACCAGGCGATGTCGGGTGCAAACAGGTGATGAGGTGTAGCTTGTCTCCGCAGCCACGTGGTCCCTGAAGGTTGACGACGTCCAGGAGTCGAGTCACGAGCTGTCCCACGGAGGCTCTCGCTGTCATCGGTGTCGGCGACTCGAAAGAAGCAAACAAGCCTTGGCAAAGGCAGGAGTAGTGGAAAGTAAAGAAAGCTGATGGTTCTGACCAGCAAGGTCAGAGGGGGTGCTCTTTTGGAGAGCAGCTGGGGCCAGTCTGGAGCAACCAGACCAGCATCGTTGATTTCAAGTTAGGTTGCCAAAATGGCCACTAGCCAACGGGCCAGAGACCGGGCAGGCGTGTCGAGGTGCAAAATGCAGAGGGGCCCCACGCAGATCGTGGAGATGCTGGAGGGCTCACCTTTGGTGCAGATGCTGCTCGGATGTTGGGCTTCTCAGGACACAAAGCACAACTTGGAGGGAGCCTCTGTTGTCGCGCTTGCATCTTGTCGTGGGTCTTTCAAGATGGCTGGCTCCACGTGTCTCGGTGCCTCCACTGGTTTCTTCTTTGCAGGGACTGTGGATCGGGCGGTGAGAGGTCTGCAGGTCCAGGTCTTGTCGGGCTCTGGGCTCAGGCTCCGGCAGGAGGCGGCGGCAAAACAGATGTCGAGTAGCTGGTTGGTGCTTGCGTTAGCAAGATGGTCACTCCCTGACCATAGGGGAGATTTCCTTCTGTCCTCTGTGCAGCAGAGCATCGAAGTTCCCATCTTCTTCTTTGTAGTAAGTTGATTCCAGGATGTCTGAAGTCTTAGGACACAGCTCCTACCTTTAAGCGGATTCTAGGGGCCGGACTACCTGCTAGATCCCTCCCTAAGGGTGGGACCAGGAAGGGGGGTAGTTACACCCCCAATTTTTTGTCCAGCTCGCCCCAGATCCGGGGCTGGTGTGCCCCAGGACCGGTTTGAACTGGCATATGCACCGAGGCTCCTTGTGAGCCTCAGGCATGTCTGTTTCCTTTCAAGCCCTACCTGACCAATACACAAAATCCTGTCTGGGGTGGTGCTCGCACCTCCCCTGGCAGGAAACACTTTGTCCACGTCTCCCAAGCTGGAAGGACTCCCAGCAGCAGGAGGGCAGACTTGTGTCTGTGGTGACAGCATCCATTTTGTGGATCTGAGGCTATGTCTGATTTTACCCGGGTTTCAGGTACTGTACATGTTGTGTCCCTCTAGAAGGGTGGAATGCTAACCCCGTCGCCAGAATTGGCGAGGGGTTAGTATTCCAATTCGTATGACACCTTACTCGACATGTTTTGATAAGCCAAACCAGAGATAGCATTTAACCGCGAGGTTCATAATGCACTCAAGAGTATATGGTATGATGATATCTGGAAACGATAGAAGGAAGTTGTTCCGACCACTGCAGACAGGCTCAGCTCATGCCAGAGCACCATCTCACATGGAACCAAGCACTCTGCCTTCAGGATTGTCAAGGCCTGCCACAGGAGTGACTTATAGGTTACCAGGTGTCCCATTTAAGGTTAGGTATAGGTATACTACACCTAAGTAAGAGGTGGTTACACCAACTTACCCCAGCTGAGTGATCAGCCAGTTGTGTCAAATTTGTTAGGCCAAGCCTGGGGTGGCATAATACATGCTTCAGCCCCTGGCAGGCCTTAGATACTCCAATGCCCTGGGTACCTAGTGTACACTGGTACAGGGGCTCACAGGGTGATCCAATCCCAATTGGTTATGCACCTAAAGTGCATAGTGTCAATTTAGCAGAGAGAACAGCAGGCTGGGGGTCTGATTAGCAGGCCCACAGCCTCAATACGTCAAAAACCAGTGAAGCAAAAAGCAAAAATTTGGGGTGACCATAGGATAGCAGACCCTACTCTCCTACAGGAAACCTAGCAAACCTATATATTTTTGAAAACTAGACACCCAGGGGAATCCAGGAAGGGGTGACTTGAGTGCCTCCCACCAGGGTCTGTTACCCAGAATCCCTTGCAAACCTAAAAAATTGAAAAAAAAAAAACATTTTCCCCACATTTCTGTGATGGAAAGTTCTGGAATCTGCGTGGATGCACAAATTTCCACCCACCCCGCGTTCCCCAATGTTCTACGAGAAAAATGGTACCTCACTTGTGTGGGTCGCCTAGTGCCCGCGACAGGAAACGGTGCAAAACGCAACGTGGTCACACCTCAATTTTGCAGTGAAAAATGACCCTTTTTTGGCAAAGTGACTAGCTGTAGTTTTTGAACCCTAGCTCTGCCAGCACCTAGGGAAACCTAGCAAACCTATATATTTTTGAAAACTAGACTCCCAGGGAAATCCAGGATGTGGTGAGTTGAGTGCCTCCCACCAGGGTCTGTTACCCAGAATCCCTTGCAAACCTAAAAAATTGAAAAAAAAACAACATTTTCCCCACATTTCTGTGATGGAAAGTTCTGGAATCTGCGTTGATGCACAAATTTCCACCCACCCCGCGTTCCCCAAAGTCCTATGAGAAAAATGGTACCTCACTTGTGCGGGGCAGCCTAGTGCCCGTGACAAGAAATGGCGCAAAACGCAACGTGGTCACACTTCAATTTTGCAGTGAAAAATGACCCTTTTTTGGCAAAGTGACTAGCTGTAGTTTTTTAACCCTAGCTCTGCCGGCACCTAGGAAAACCTAGCAAACCTATATATTTTTGAAAACTAGACACCCAGAGGAATCCAGGATGGGGTGACTTGAGTGCCTCCCACCAGGGTCTGTTACCCAGAATCCCTTGCAAACCTAAAAAATTGACAAAAAAACACATTTTCCCCACATTTCTGTGATGGAAAGTTCTGGAATCTGCGTGGATGCACAAATTTCCACCCACCCCGCGTTCCCCAAAGTCCTACAAGAAAAATGGTACCTCACTTGTGCGGGGCGGCCTATTGCCCGCGACAGGAAACGGCGCAAAACGCAACGTGGTCACACCTCAATTTTGCAGTGAAAAATGACCCTTTTTTGGCAAAGTGACTAGCTGTAGTTTTTGAACCCTAGCTCTGCCGGCACCTAGGGAAACCTAGCAAACCTATATATTTTTGAAAACTAGACACCCAGGGGAATCCAGGATAGGGTGACTTGAGTGCCTCCCACCAGGGTCTATTACCCAGAATCCCTTGCAAACCTAAAAAATTGACAAAAAAACACATTTTCCCCACATTTCTGTGATGGAAAGTTCTGGAATCTGCGTTAGATCCACAAATTTCCACCCACCCCGCGTTCCCCAAAGTCCTACGAGAAAAATGGTACCTCACTTGTGCGGGGCAGCCTAGTGCCTGTGACAAGAAATGGCGCAAAATGCACCGTGGTCACACCTCAATTTTGCAGTGAAAAATGACCCTTTTTTGGCAAAGTGACTAGCTGTAGTTTTTTAACCCTAGCTCTGCCGGCACCTAGGGAAACCTAGCAAACCTATATATTTTTGAAAACTAGACACCCAGGGGAATCCAGGATGGGGTGACTTGAGTGCCTCCCACCAGGGTCTGTTACCCAGAATCCCTTGCAAACCTAAAATATTGACAAAAAAACAAATTTTTCCCACATTCCTGCGATGGAAAGTTCTGGAATCTGCGTGGATCCACAAATTTCCACACACCCCGCGTTCCCCAATGTCCTATGAGAAAAATGGTACCTCACTTGTGCGGGTCGGCCTAGTGCCCGCGACAGGAAACAGCGCAAAATGCAACGTGGTCACACCTCAATTTTGCAGTGAAAAATGACCCGTTTTTGGCAAAGTGCCTAGCTGTAGTTATTGAACCCTAGCTCTGCCGGCACCTAGGGAAACCTATCAAACCTATATATGTTTGAAAACTAGACACCCAGGGGAATTTAGGATGGGGTGACTTGAGTGCCTCCCACCAGGGTCTGTTACCCAGAATCCCTTGCAAACCTAAAAAATTGACAAAAAAACACATTTTCCCCACATTTCTGTGATGGAAAGTTCTGGAATCTGCGTGGATGCAGAAATTTCCACCCACCCCGCGTTCCCCAACGTCCTACAAGAAAAATGGTATCTCACTTGTGCGGGGCGGCCTAGTGCCCGCGACAGGAAATGGCGCAAAACGCAACGTGGTCACACCTCAATTTTGCAGTGAAAAATGACCCTTTTTTGGCAAAGTGACTAGCTGTAGTTTTTTAACCCTAGTTCTGCCGGCACCTAGGGAAACCTAGCAAACCTATATATTTTTGAAAACTAGACACCCAGGGGAATCCAGGATGGGGTGACTTGAGTGCCTCCCATCAGGGTCTGTTACCCAGAATCCCTTGCAAACCTAAAAAATTGACAAAAAAACAAATTTTCCCCACATTTCTGTGATGGAAAGTTCTGGAATCTGCGTGGATCTACAAATTTCCACCCACCCCGCGTTCCCCAAAGTCCTATGAGAAAAATGGTACCTCACTTGTGCGGGTCGGCTTACTGCCCGTGACAGGAAACGGTGCAAAACGCAACGTGGTCACACCTCAATTTTGCAGTGAAAAATGACCCTTTTTTGGCAAAGTGACTAGCTGTAGATTTTGAACCCTAGCTCTGCCGGCACCTAGGGAAACCTAGCAAACCTATATATTTTTGAAATCTAGACACCCAGGGGAATCCAGGATGGGTTGACTTGAGTGCCTCCCACCAGGGTCTGTTACCCAGAATTCCTTGCAAACCTAAAAAAATGACAAAAAAAACACATTTTCCCCACATTTCTGTGATGGAAAGTTCTGGAATCTGCGTGGATGCACAAATTTCCACCCACCCCGCGTTCCCCAAAGTCCCACGAGAAAAATGGTACCTCACTTGTGCAGGGCAGCCTAGTGCCTGTGACAAGAAACGGCTCAAAACGCAACGTGGTCACACTTCAATTTTGCAGTGAAAAATGACCCTTTTTTGGCAAAGTGACTAGCAGTAGTTTTTTAACCCTAGCTCTGCCGGCACCTAGGGAAACCTAGCAAACCTATATATTTTTGAAAACTAGACACCCAGGGAAATCCAGGATGGGGTGACTTGAGTGCCTCCCACCAGGGTCTGTTACCCAGAATCCCTTGCAAACCTAAAAAATTGACAAAAAAACACATTTTCCCCACATTTCTGTGATGGAAAGTTCTGGAATCTGCGTTGGATCCACAAATTTCCACCCACCCCGCGTTCCCCAAAGTCCTACGAGAAAAATGGTACCTCACTTGTGCGGGGCAGCCTAGTGCCTGTGACAAGAAATGGTGCAAAATGCACCGTGGTCAAACCTCAATTTTGCAGTGAAAAATGACCCTTTTTTGGCAAAGTGACTAGCTGTAGTTTTTTAACCCTAGCTCTGCCGGCACCTAGGGAAACCTAGCAAACCTATATATTTTGGAAAACTAGACACCCAGGGGAATCCAGGATGGGGTGACTTGAATGCCTCCCACCAGGGTCTGTTACCCAGAATCCCTTGCAAACCTAAAATATTGACAAAAAAACAAATTTTTCCCACATTCCTGTGATGGAAAGTTCTGGAATCTGCGTGGATCCACAAATTTCCACACACCCCGCGTTCCCCAATGTCCTATGAGAAAAATGGTACCTCACTTGTGCGGGTCGGCCTAGTGCCCGCGACAGGAAACAGCGCAAAACGCAACGTGGTCACACCTCAATTTTGCAGTGAAAAATGACACTTTTATTTCAAAGTGCCTAGCTGTAGTTTTTGAACCCTAGCTCTGCCAGCACCTAGGGAAACCTAGAAAACCTATATATTTTTGAAAACTAGACTCCCAGGGGAATCCAGGATGTGGTGAGTTAAGTGCCTCCCACCAGGGTCTGTTACCCAGAATCCCTTGCAAACCTAAAAAATTGACCAAAAAAACACATTTTCCCCACATTTCTGTGATGGAAAGTTCTGGAATCTGCGTTGATGCACAAATTTCCACCCACCCCGCGTTCCCCAAAGTCCTATGAGAAAAATGGTACCTCACTTGTGCGGGGCAGCCTAGTGCCCGTGACAAGAAATGGCGCAAAACGCAACGTGGTCCCACTTCAATTTTGCATTGAAAAATGACACTTTTTTGGCAAAGTGACTAGCTGTAGTTTTTTAACCCGAGCTCTGCCGGCACCTAGGGAAACCTAGCAAACCTATATATTTTTGAAAACTAGACACCCAGGGGAATCCAGGATGGGGTGACTTGAGTGCCTCCCACCAGGGTCTGTTACCCAGAATCCCTTGCAAACCTAACAAATTGACAAAAAAACACATTTTTCCCACATTCCTGTGATGGAAAGTTCTGGAATCTGCGTGGATCCACAAATTTCCAAACACCCCGCATTCCCCAATGTCCTATGAGAAAAATGGTACCTCACTTGTGCGGGTCGGCCTAGTGCCCGCGACAGGAAACACCGCAAAACGCAATGTGGTCACACCTCAATTGTGCAGTGAAAAATGACCCGTTTTTGGCAAAGTGCCTAGCTGTAGTTTTTTAACCCTAGCTCTGCCGGCACCTAGGGAAATGTAGGAGAGTAGGGTCTGCTATCCTATGGTCACCCCAAATTTTTGCTTTTTGCTTCACTGGTTTTTGACATATTGAGGCTGTGGGCCTGCCAATCAGACCCCCAGCCTGCTGTTCTCTCTACTAAATTAAAACTATGCCCCCTAGGTGCATAACCAATTGGAAGTGGATCACCCTGTCAGCCCCTGTACCAGTGTACACTAGGTACCCAGGGCATTGGTGTACCCAAGGCCTGCCAGGGGCTGAAGCATGTATTATGCCACCCCAGGCTTGGCCTAACAATTTGACACAACTGGCTGATCACTCAGCTGGGGTAAGTTGGTGTAACCACCTCTTACTTAGGTGTAGTATACCTATACCTAACCTTAAATGGGACACATGGTAACCTATGAGTCACTCCTATGGCAGGCCTTAACAATCCTGAAGGCAGAGTGCTTGGTTCCATGTGAGATGGTGCTCTGGCATGAGCTGAGCCTGTCTGCAATGGTCGGAACAACTTCCTTCTACTGTTTCCAGATATCGTCATACCATATACTCTTAAGTGCATTATGAACCTCGCGGTTAAATGCTATCTTTGGTTTGGCTTTATCAAAACATGTCGAGTAAGGTGTCATACGAATTGGAATACTAACCCCTCGCCAATTCTGGCGACGGGGTTAGCATTCCACCCTTCTAGAGGGACACGACATGTACAGTACCTGAAACCCGGGTAAAATCAGACATAGCCTCAGCTCCACAAAATGGATGCTGCCACCACAGACACAAGTCTGCCCTCCTGCTGCTGGGAGTCCTTCCAGCTTGGGAGGTGTGGACAAAGGGTTTCCTGCCAGGGGAGGTGCGTGCACCCCCCCAGACAGGATTTTGTGTATTGGTCAGGTAGGGCTTGAAAGAAACCAGACATGCCTGTGGCTCACAAGGAGCCTCGGTGCATATGCCAGTTCAAACTGGTCCTGGGGCACACCAGTCCCGGGCCTGGGGTGAGCTGGACAAAGGATTGGGGGTGTAACCACCCCCCTTCCTGGTCCCACCCATAGGGAGGGACCTAGCAGGTAGTCCGGCCCCTAGAATCCGCTTAAAGGTAGGAGCTGTGTCCTAAGACTTCAGACATCCTGGAATCAACTTAACACTAAGAAGAAGACGGGAACTTCGATGCTCTGCTGCACAGAGGACTGAAGCCGATCTCCCCTGTGGTCAGGGAGTGACCACCTTGCTAACGCAAGCACCATCCAGCGAGTCAACATCTGCTTTGCCGCCGCCTCCCGCTGGAGCCCGAGCCCAGAGACTGACAAGACCTGGACCTCCAGACCTCACACCGCCCGATCCACAGTCCCTGCAAAGAGGAGACCCGTGGAGGCACCGAGACACATGGAGCCAGCCATCTTGAAACGACCACGACAAGCTGACAAGTGCAACAACCGAGGCTCCCTCCAAGTTGTGCTTTGAGATCTGAGAAGCCCAACCCTCGAGCAGCATCTGCACCAAAGGTGAGCCCTTCAGCATCTCCACGAACTGCGTGGGGCCCTTCTGCATTTTGCCACTCGACGCGCCTAACCGGTTGCTGGCCCGCTGGCTAGTAGCCATCTTGGCGACGAACTTTACGAAATACACCGCTGGTCTGGTTGCTCCAGACTGGCCCTTGCTCCCCTCCAAAGGAGCAGTCCTTCTGACCTTGCTGGTCAGAACCACCAGCTTATTTCATCTCCTACAACAATTGCTTTTGCCAAGGCTTGTTTGCTTCGATCAAGTCGCCGACACCGCCAACAGCGAGAGCCTGCGTGGGACAGCTCGTGAACCGACTCCTGGACGTCGTCGACCTCCAGGGACCACGTGGCTGCAGAGACAAGCTACACCTTTCTTCCTGTTTGCACCCGACATCGCCTGGTACCCACCTGGTGCCACGCCGGTCACTGGCTAGTGACTGTGAACACTGTCCCCTCTGCTTACAGGTCTTCAACATCTCCGATCCACTCTTGGATCCACTGCATCTCTCCCGGACCGACCGCCTGCAGCATCTTTGTCTTCAGGCTCCACGGAACAGATAGAAGAAACCCGACGCACTTCGAGGCCTAGGCACCCGCTTCCTGTGGGTGAGGTAAAGCTGGCACACCTGTGCCCAAGTGTAGTATTACATCTCTAGTGCCTGTGTTCCAAATCTTGATTTCCTAGTCCATCCGGAAGATCCTCTTCGCAGTAACTTTGTACTTTTTACGCACCCATTGAAACCTATGGGAGCACGCGTGTGACTATTTGCTCTGCACACGCCACCCGTGGACCTCCTGGTCACTAACTGAAGTTAGCTCCTTGTAGGCCCAGCGATTCTAGAGGCCCTAGGCCTTTTCCCTTTTCTGTTTGTGGTACTTATACCACTATTTTAGTATATGGTTTGAGCGGCCACCAGGGCCTATCCATATAAAGTGCAACTTCTGTGTATTCTACTGTAATCTTGTTTGACGATTTGTGCTCCTGTGCTCATAAAGAGACTAGGGGTTACTTTGAGAAATAAATACATATATATTTTGAATATATATCTGTGTGGTGTCCTTTCATTGGTATAAAAGGGGGTTACATTTGGTAAAACAGCTGGCTTAACACGCTTCACGAGTTTAGCCTCAAAGACTGCTTAGCCTACGCTACCACTAGGGCAGCTAGTCCGAAAAGGTTGACTTACAACCACACCATAAGGGTTGCTTGGCATGGTACAAGGTGATCACTTTAACTAGTGAGCATCATATACCAGGCCAACTTCTCACATTGGTGAGCAGCGGTTGGATTTGAGCTTGCTGTGTTTTACCATTGTAATCTCTTGGTTACCAATTGAAAGATCACATAGGTACCTGTAGGTACATATAAAACAAGATTAGATATACATAAGTTCTACTGAACTTAGTTGTTGTAGAGCAAAAGGAGTAGCACACCCTGACTACAACTACTATATAGGTTTAGTAGGTAAACCCAAGTGTAGGTAGATTGCAACATATCCACCCACACTTAAGAGCAATGGCCGGGGCAGAGGGGTCCACTGTACCCATCTCTGTTGAGAGTGACCCCCAGAGGGCACCATCCAGCTTTGCTACCCTTAACCCATCCCGTCCTGTGCTATGTGGGGTCCCCCAAGGGTCGGCGCTTAGCCCGACCCTATTTAACATCTATGTAACCCCTCTAGCCAGACTCATAAGAAAGTTCGGGATGGAGGTAGTCTCTTATGCAGATGACACCCAAATACTCGTCTCTCTCCCCCTTTCAGATGTGCAAACCGCCTCCAAGTTTAGATCTTGTATGGAGGCGGTCGGTCATTGGATGATCCAGAACTCCCTTAAACTGAATGGGGAGAAGACTGAGGTGATGGTGTTTGGAGGGAAAGAAAACATCTGGTCAGCCAATTGGTGGCCTGACTCGCTGGGAATCTGTCCTTCCCCCACTACATCTGCTAAGAATCTCGGGGTGCTGATAGACCCTGCTCTTGATTTGAACAAACAGGTGAGTAGGACCATCTCCACCTGTTGGGGTCTGATCCACACTCTTCGCAGGATCAGGAAATACCTTTCCTTGCAGGCCAGAAAGCAAATTGCTGTCGCACTTATTGGTTCACGTTTGGACTACTGTAATGCGTTGTATGCGGGGCTAAATAGGAGCCTCCTACAACGCTTACAGGTAGTTCAAAATGCCACAGCCAGATTTGTTCTGGATATCCCCAGACGCTCTTCGGCCATGGAGGCTAGGAAAACGCTGCACTGGCTACCGGTGGAACTTCGTATACGGTTTAAGATCCTATGTATGACATACAGAGCATTTGCCAAGAATAACGATTCAGGAGTTGGATCTATCATCTCCCATTACATTCCTGGAAGGAACTTGCGTTCCGCCGGGAAATTGCTTCTGATAGCTCCCCGTATTCGAAGAGCTAAATGGGGTGGCAGGGCCTTTTCCACTCTGGCCCCCAAATGGTGGAATGATCTTCCTCTTGACCTCAGATCTTTGCCCTCCCTGCAGAAATTCCGTAGCGCGCTTAAAACTTACCTCTTTCGGCAGGCCTATATGTAAGGATGTTTGTTTCAATTACTGATTGTATTCTTAGGCGCCTTGATACCTTCGGGTCATTGTTTTGCGCGATATAAATTGCTATCATATCATATCAACCAGAATGAGCTCAGGCATTTGGCAACTCTTAGAGGCCTTAAACAGCCCAAGAACCCTACCTCTGCTGAGCTCAGAGAACTCTTACAAAATGATGAGAATCAGAGAGAACTCAGGAAAGCTTCCCAGTTAGCCCCCTTAGGGTCAGGAACAGGAGGCCCCCCTTCTGAAGATGCTACAGAGGTACCCAGTTCCAATAGCCATCCCTTAGATGAGAATCATACTACAGGGGAGGAAAGTGGTGAGGATACAGAAAGTAGTGAGGATGAAGGGAGAACTAGCCCAGTGCCAAGTGTTATACTTGGCCCAGCTAAACTAAGGCTATTGGGGATTGACAGTGGGTTTACCCCATTGGATCTCCCCAGTGGACTTAACACAGGGCTTGGGAGGCAAAGGAATCGCTCAGGTGACTCCAATGCTTCCCATGGCTCTAGAGGCTCTCAAGGTCACTCCAGGAAAAGGATGAACACCCCTCAGAGGAGGGAACATGAGGCCAGGATGCAGGAAGCCCAGCTGAGGATCAGGAAGCAGGAGCTAGAGGTAGCCCTGATGGAAGAAAAACTGAACAAGGCTAGGCAACCTAGAGAGAGTGGGTCTATACCCACTGGTGGCAGCATTGTCCCTAAGGACAAAGATAGGGTCTTTGATAATAGGAACCTGTCTAAGGTTGTGCCCCCCTACAAAAGTGGGGATGACATCCACAAATGGATAACTGCTCTTGAGAGAGCCTGCAAAGTACAGCAGGTTCCTGAAGACCAGTGGGCAGCAATCCTCTGGCTCTCCTTTGAAGGAAGAGGCAGAGACAGACTCCTCACTGTTAGAGAAGAGGATGTCAGAAATTACAGAGTCCTGAAGAGTGTTCTGGTAGATGGGTTAGGCTTAACCACTGAACAGTACAGGTTAATGTTCAGAGACACCCAAAAGACACAGACTCAGGACTGGTCTGAATATGTTGAATGTGCCACTAAGGCTTTGGAGGGTTGGTTGCTGGGAAGTAAGGTATCTGATTTTACAGGATTGTATAATTTGATGATGAGAGAACAGATTTTAAATAACTGTCAAAACCAGCAACTGCATCAACACTTGGTTGACTCTGATCTGACCTCTCCCCAAGAATTGGGAAAGAAGGCAGACAAATGGGTCAGAACCAGGGTTAAGCAAAAGAACCAGAACCAGGGCCAAGGGGGTGATCAGAAGAAAACAGACCAAAAGGGTGGAGATCAGAAATCTAAAGACCAGAAGTCTTCAACAGGGCCCCAAACTACTGCTAAGGAGGGTGGGTCCCAACAACAGTCCAAAAAGAAGAAAGAAGGTCAAAAGAAACCCTGGTGCAATCATTGCAAAAATATAACTCACTGGACTAGTGATTGCAAAAAGGGTGGAGCCCCCAACACTGTTGCCCCTAAGGCACCTGCTCCCAGTACTACTGTTAGCAGTGTTGGTCCCCAGACAAAGGGTGTAGTGGGAATCACTATGGGAACTGAAGGAGATTCTGACTTAGACAGAACCCTGACACAGGCAGTCTTGATCTGTGATGGGGACATTGATTTGTCCCTGACTGTGAGCCCCAGTAACCTGGGCAAGTACAGACAAACTCCTTTAATTAATGAAAAAGTGGCTCAAGCCTACAGGGACACATGTGCCAGTGTCACTATGGTGATACCAGGCTTTGTGGACCCTGGACAGTACATACCAGGTGAGAATTACCTGGTGACCAATGCCAGCAATGCCACTACTTCACATAGTGTGGCAGTTGTTAACTTCTCATGGGGAGGGGTAACTGGCCTCAAAAGGGTTGTGGTTAGTGCAGACCTCCCAGTAGAATGTTTGTTGGGCAATGACCTAGAGAGTTCTCTATGGTCAGAAGTGGAGTACAGGACTCATGCAGAGATGTTAGGTATATCATCACATGTCCTTGCTGTGACCAGGTCACAGGCCAAAAAGTGCCTCACTGAACCTCAGGTCTTGGATCCTGGAACAAAGGACCAAGCACCTACCAAGAAGAAGAACAGGAGGGTCAAGGCTGTGCCTTCCCCCCTGCCTCAGAGTGATGATCAGCCTTCCCAGGAAGCTGATCTAGAGGACCCTGAAGGAACTGTCCCTGAAGAGCTTGAACCTGATCAGGTTGAGTTTCTGGGGACAGGGGGACCTTCAAGGGCTGACTTGAGGCAGGCTCAGTTATCCTGTCCCTCTCTTGAACCACTCAGACAGCTGGCTGCTGCTGAGGCTGCTGGGAATGCTCAAGGTACCCATAAAGTGTATTGGGATGAAGGGCTCCTTTATTCAGAGACTAGAGACCCCAAGCCTGGTGCTACCAGGAGGTTGGTTATACCTCTGCAATTTAGGGGCTTCCTTCTTACCTTGGCCCATGATATTCCTTTAGCAGGACACTTATGCCAGAATAAGACTTGGGACAGGCTTGTCCCTCACTTTCACTGGCCTCATATGAATGAAGATACAAAGGAGTTTTGTCGCTCCTGTGTGACCTGTCAAGCCAGTGGCAAATCAGGTGGCACAACAAAGGCCCCCCTAATACCACTACCTGTGGTGGGGGTCCCCTTTGAAAGAGTGGGAATAGACATAGTGGGTCCCATGGATCCTCCCACTGCATCTGGGCACAGATTTATACTGGTGGTAGTGGATCATGCCACCAGGTATCCAGAGGCAATTCCCCTTAGGACCACTACAGCTCCTGTTGTGGCCAGGGCCCTGCTGGGAGTATTCTCCAGAGTGGGGTTTCCTAAGGAGGTAGTATCTGACAGAGGTACCAACTTTATGTCAGGATACTTGACAGCTATGTGGAAGGAATGTGGTGTCAACTACAAGTTCACCACCCCTTATCACCCACAATGCAATGGGCTTGTTGAGAGATTCAACAAGACCCTAAAGGGTATGATCAAAGGATTACCTGAAAAGCTCAGGCGAAGATGGGACATCCTTCTACCCTGCCTTCTGTTTGCTTACAGAGAGGTCCCACAAAAAGGAGTTGGCTACAGCCCCTTTGAATTGTTGTTTGGGCACCCTGTCAGAGGCCCACTGTGTTTGGTGAAGGGAGGATGGGAGTTACCTCTCAAAAAGCCTAAGCTAGACATAGTGGACTATGTACTTGGTCTCCGCTCCAGGATGGCTGGTTATATGGAGAAGGCATCCAAAAACCTTGAGGCAAGCCAGGCCTTACAGAAAGCTTGGCATGACCAAAAGGCTGTCTTGGTTGAGTTTCAGCCAGGACAGAAGGTATGGGTGTTGGAGCCAGTGGCCCCAGCAGACAAATGGTCTGGACCCCATACAATCCTGGAGAAGAAGGGAGAGGTCACCTACTTGGTCGACCTAGGAACTCCCAGGAGTCCCCACAGGGTACTCCATGTTAACAGGCTTAAAGCATATGTTGACAGGGCAGACATGGGCTTGCTCATGGCTACAGATGAGGGACAGGAGGAAGAGAGTGACCCTCTCCCAGACCTGTTGTCTCAGAACCCTGAAGATGGCTCAGTTGAAGGAGTGACCCTTGGAGGCAACCTCACTGCCCATCAGCAGACTGAATGTAGACAGGTTCTACAATCATTTTCACATATGTTTTCCTTGATACCTAGTCAAACTGACTGGTGTACCCATGTGGTGGACACTGGTGACAGTCTGCCTGTAAAGAACAAGCTTTACAGACAACCTGACCA
Source organism: Triturus cristatus (assembly GCF_964204655.1). Classification (NCBI taxonomy): domain Eukaryota; kingdom Metazoa; phylum Chordata; class Amphibia; order Caudata; family Salamandridae; genus Triturus; species Triturus cristatus. The sequence goes on from NW_028187382.1 coordinate 1,100,873, forward strand.
CGTCAGGGACTGTATAAAGGCTGAGGTACATAAAATGCTGGAATTAGGTGTCATTGAACCCTCAGAGAGCCCCTGGGCTAGCCCAGTGGTTCTGGTCCCCAAACCTCACACCAAAGATGGCAAGAGAGAGATGAGGTTCTGTGTGGACTACAGGGGTCTCAATGCTGTCACCAGGACAGATGCACACCCTATTCCAAGGGCAGATGAGCTCATAGACAAACTAGCTTCTGCAAAGTTTTTGAGCACATTTGACTTAACAGCTGGCTATTGGCAAATCAGATTAGCTGAGGAGTCTAAGGCCAAAACAGCATTCTCAACCCCAGGTGGACACTACCAGTTTGTGGTGATGCCCTTTGGTCTGAAGAATGCACCTGCCACCTTCCAAAGGCTGGTGAACCAAGTCCTTACTGGGTTGGATGACTTTTGCGCAGCATATCTTGATGACATTGCTGTCTTTAGCTCCACCTGGGAGGATCACCTGATCCACCTGAAGAAGGCTCTTGAGGCTCTGCAAAGGGCAGGCCTCACTATCAAGGCTACTAAGTGCCAGATAGGGCAGAGTAAGGTTGTATATTTGGGCCACCTTGTAGGTGGAGGCCAAGTTCAACCACTGGAGAGTAAGATACAATCCATCAAGGACTGGTCCCCTCCAACCACCCAGACTCAAGTTCGAGCTTTCTTGGGCTTGACTGGGTACTACAGGAAGTTTGTTAAGAACTATGGGTCCATTGTGACTCCTCTTAATGATCTGACATCCAAGAAGATGCCCAAAAAGGTTCAGTGGACAGTAAGCTGTCAAAAGGCATTTGATGACCTGAAGGAGGCCATGTGCTCTGCACCTATCCTGAAAAGTCCTGACTACTCCAAAGAGTTTATTGTCCAAACAGATGCTTCTGAGTTGGGTGTGGGAGCTGTGCTGTCACAACTTAATGTAGATGGTCAAGACCAACCCATTGCTTTTATTAGCAGAAGGTTGACCCCCAGAGAGAAGAATTGGTCAGCTATTGAGAGGGAAGCCTTTGCTGTGGTGTGGGCCCTGAAGAAGCTGAGGCCATACTTGTTTGGCACTCACTTCAAGATTCAGACCGACCATAAGCCCCTCTTGTGGCTAAATCAGATGAAGGGTGAAAACCCCAAACTGCTTAGGTGGTCCATTTCCCTACAGGGGATGGACTTTACAGTGGAGCATCGGCCAGGTACTGACCATGGGAATGCAGATGGTCTCTCCAGGTACTTCCACTTAGGACATGAAGACGAGACTGGTCAAGGCTAGTTTAATGTCCCAGCGTTTGGGGGGGGTTGTGTAGGAGAGTAGGGTCTGCTATCCTATGGTCACCCCAAATTTTTGCTTTTTGCTTCACTGGTTTTTGACATATTGAGGCTGTGGGCCTGCCAATCAGACCCCCAGCCTGCTGTTCTCTCTACTAAATTAAAACTATGCCCCCTAGGTGCATAACCAATTGGAAGTGGATCACCCTGTCAGCCCCTGTACCAGTGTACACTAGGTACCCAGGGCATTGGTGTACCCAAGGCCTGCCAGGGGCTGAAGCATGTATTATGCCACCCCAGGCTTGGCCTAACAATTTGACACAACTGGCTGATCACTCAGCTGGGGTAAGTTGGTGTAACCACCTCTTACTTAGGTGTAGTATACCTATACCTAACCTTAAATGGGACACATGGTAACCTATAAGTCACTCCTATGGCAGGCCTTAACAATCCTGAAGGCAGAGTGCTTGGTTCCATGTGAGATGGTGCTCTGGCATGAGCTGAGCCTGTCTGCAATGGTCGGAACAACTTCCTTCTACTGTTTCCAGATATTGTCATACCATATACTCTTAAGTGCATTATGAACCTCGCGGTTAAATGCTATCTTTGGTTTGGCTTTATCAAAACATGTCGAGTAAGGTGTCATACGAATTGGAATACTAACCCCTCGCCAATTCTGGCGACGGGGTTAGCATTCCACCCTTCTAGAGGGACACGACATGTACAGTACCTGAAACCCTGGTAAAATCAGACATAGCCTCAGCTCCACAAAATGGATGCTGCCACCACAGACACAAGTCTGCCCTCCTGCTGCTGGGAGTCCTTCCAGCTTGGGAGGTGTGGACAAAGGGTTTCCTGCCAGGGGAGGTGCGTGCACCCCCCCAGACAGGATTTTGTGTATTGGTCAGGTAGGGCTTGAAAGAAACCAGACATGCCTGTGGCTCACAAGGAGCCTCGGTGCATATGCCAGTTCAAACCGGTCCTGGGGCACACCAGTCCCAGGCCTGGGGCGAGCTGGACAAAGGATTGGGGGTGTAACCACCCCCCTTCCTGGTCCCACCCATAGGGAGGGACCTAGCAGGTAGTCCGGCCCCTAGAATCCGCTTAAAGGTAGGAGCTGTGTCCTAAGACTTCAGACATCCTGGAATCAACTTAACACTAAGAAGAAGACGGGAACTTCGACGCTCTGCTGCACAGAGGACTGAAGCCAATCTCCCCTGTGGTCAGGGAGTGACCACCTTGCTAACGCAAGCACCATCCAGCGAGTCAACATCTGCTTTGCCGCCGCCTCCCGCCGGAGCCCGAGCCCAGAGACTGACAAGACCTGGACCTCCAGACCTCTCACCGCCCGATCCACAGTCCCTGCAAAGAGGAGACCCGTGGAGGCACCGAGACACGTGGAGCCAGCCATCTTGAAACGACCACGACAAGCTGACAAGTGCAACAACCGAGGCTCCCTCCAAGTTGTGCTTTGGGATCTGAGAAGCCCAACCCTCGAGCAGCATCTGCACCAAAGGTGAGCCCTCCAGCATCTCCACGATCTGCGTGGGGCCCTTCTGCATTTTGCCACTCGATGCGCCTAACCGGTTGCTGGCCCGCTGGCTAGTAGCCATCTTGGTGACGAACTTTACGAAATACACTGCTGGTCTGGTTGCTCCAGACTGGCCCTTGCTCCCCTCCAAAGGAGCAGTCCTTCTGACCTTGCTGGTCAGAACCACCAGCTTATTTCATCTCCTACAACAATTGCTTTTGCCAAGGCTTGTTTGCTTTGATCAAGTCGCCGACACCGCCGACAGCGAGAGCCTGCGTGGGACAGCTCGTGAACCGACTCCTGGACATCGTCGACCTCCAGGGACCACGTGGCTGCAGAGACAAGCTACACCTTTCTTCCTGTTTGCACGCGACATCGCCTGGTACCCACCTGGTGCCACGCCGGTCACTGGCTAGTGACTGTGAACACTGTCCCCTCTGCTTACAGGTCTTCAACATCTCCGATCCACTCTTGGATCCACTGCATCTCTCCCGGACGGACCGCCTGCAGCATCTTTGTCTTCAGGCTCCACGGAACAGATAGAAGAAACCCGACGCACTTCGAGGCCTAGGCACCCGCTTCCTGTGGGTGAGGTAAAGCTGGCACACCTGTGCCCAAGTGTAGTATTACATCTCTAGTGCCTGTGTTCCAAATCTTGAGTTCCTAGTCCATCCGGAAGATCCTCTTTGCAGTAACTTTGTACTTTTTACGCACCTATTGAAACCTATGGGAGCACGCGTGTGACTATTTGCTCTGCACACGCCACCCGTGGACCTCCTGGTCACTAACTGAAGTTAGCTCCTTGTAGGCCCAGCGATTCTAGAGGCCCTAGGCCTTTTCCCTTTTCTGTTCGTGGTACTTATACCACTATTTTAGTATATGGTTTGAGCGGCCACCAGGGCCTATCCATATAAAGTGCAACTTCTGTGTATTCTACTGTAATCTTGTTTGACGATTTGTGCTCCTGTGCTCATAAAGAGACTAGGGGTTACTTTGAGAAATAAATACATATATATTTTGAATATATATCTGTGTGGTGTCCTTTCATTGGTATAAAAGGGGGTTACATTTGGTAAAACAGCTGGCTTAACACGCTTCACGAGTTTAGCCTCAAAGACTGCTTAGCCTACGCTACCACTAGGGCAGCTAGTCCGAAAAGGTTGACTTACAACCACACCATAAGGGTTGCTTGACATGGTACAAGGTGATCACTTTAACTAGTGAGCATCATATACCAGGCCAACTTCTCACAGGAAACCTATCAAACCTATATATGTTTGAAAACTAGACACCCAGGGGAATCCAGGATGGGGTGACTTGAGTGCCTCCCACCAGGGTCTGTTACCCAGAATCCCTTGCAAACCTAAAAAATTGACAAAAAAACACATTTTCCCCACATTTCTGTGATGGAAAGTTCTGGAATCTGCGTGGATGCACAAATTTCCACCCACCCCATGTTCCCCAAAGTCCTACAAGAAAAATGGTACCTCACTTGTGCGGGGCGGCCTAGTGCCCGCGACAGGAAACGGCGCAAAACGCAACGTGGTCACACCTCAATTTTGCAGTGAAAAATGACCCTTTTTTGGCAAAGTGACTAGCTGTAGTTTTTGAACCCTAGCTCTGCCGGCACCTAGGGAAACCTAGCAAACCTATATATTTTTGAAAACTAGACACCCAGGGGAATCCAGGATGGGGTGACTTGAGTGCCTCCCACCAGGGTCTGTTACCCAGAATCCCTTGCAAACCTAAAAAATTGACAAAAAAACAAATTTTCCCCACATTTCTGTGATGGAAAGTTCTGGAATCTGCGTGGATCTACAAATTTCCACCCACCCCGCGTTCCCCAAAGTCCTATGAGAAAAATGGTACCTCACTTGTGCGGGTCGGCTTACTGCCCGTGACAGGAAACGGTGCAAAACGCAACGTGGTCACACCTCAATTTTGCAGTGAAAAATGACCCTTTTTTGGCAAAGTGACTAGCTGTAGATTTTGAACCCTAGCTCTGCCGGCACCTAGGGAAACCTAGCAAACCTATATATTTTTGAAATCTAGACACCCAGGGGAATCCAGGATGGGTTGACTTGAGTGCCTCCCACCAGGGTCTGTTACCCAGAATTCCTTGCAAACCTAAAAAATTGACAAAAAAAACACATTTTCCCCACATTTCTGTGATGGAAAGTTCTGGAATCTGCGTGGATGCACAAATTTCCACCCACCCTGCGTTCCCCAAAGTCCTACGAGAAAAATGGTACCTCACTTGTGTGGGGCGGCCTAGTGCCCGCAACAGGAAACGGCTCAAAACGCAATGTGGTCACACCTCAATTTTGCAGTGAAAAATTACCCTTTTTTGGCAAAGTGCCTAGCTGTAGTTTTTGAACCCTAGCTCTGCCGGCACCAAGGGAAACCTAGCAAACCTATATATTTTTGAAAACTAGACTCCCAGGGGAATCCAGGATGTGGTGAGTTGAGTGCCTCTCACCAGGGTCTGTTACCTGAATCCCTTGCAAACCTAAAAAATTGACAAAAAAAACACATTTTCCCCACATTTCTGTGATGGAAAGTTCTGGAATCTGCGTTGATGCACAAATTTCCACCCACCCCGCGTTCCCCAAAGTCCCACGAGAAAAATGGTACCTCACTTGTGCGGGGCAGCCTAGTGCCCGTGACAAGAAACGGCGCAAAACGCAACGTGGTCCCACTTCAATTTTGCAGTGAAAAATGACCCTTTTTTGGCAAAGTGACTAGCAGTAGTTTTTTAACCCTAGCTCTGCCGGCACCTAGGGAAACCTAGCAAACCTATATATTTTTGAAAACTAGACACCCAGGGGAATCCAGGATGGGGTGACTTGAGTGCCTCCCACCAGGGTCTGTTACCCAGAATCCCTTGCAAACCTAAAAAATTGACAAAAAACACTTTTTCCCCACATTTCTGTGATGGAAAGTTCTGGAATCTGCGTTGGATCCACAAATTTCCACCCACTCCGCGTTCCCCAAAGTCCTACGAGAAAAATGGTACCTCACTTGTGCGGGTCGCCTAGTGCCCGCAACAGGAAACGGCACGAAACGGAACATGGTCACACCTCAATTTTGCAGTGAAAAATGACACTTTTATTTCAAAGTGCCTAGCTGTAGTTTTTGAACCCTAGCTCTGCCAGCACCTAGGGAAACCTAGAAAACCTATATATTTTTGAAAACTAGACTCCCATCTGCGTGGATCTACAAATTTCCACCCACCCCGCGTTCCCCAAAGTCCTATGAGTAAGCAGTAGTTTTTTAACCCTAGCTCTGCCGGCACCTAGGGAAACCTAGCAAACCTATATATTTTTGAAAACTAGACACCCAGGGGAATCCAGGATGGGGTGACTTGAGTGCCTCCCACCAGGGTCTGTTACCCAGAATCCCTTGCAAACCTAAAAAATTGACAAAAAACACTTTTTCCCCACATTTCTGTGATGGAAAGTTCTGGAATCTGCGTTGGATCCACAAATTTCCACCCACTCCGCATTCCCCAAAGTCCTACGAGAAAAATGGTACCTCACTTGTGCGGGTCGCCTAGTGCCCGCAACAGGAAACGGCGCGAAACGGAACATGGTCACACCTCAATTTTGCAGTGAAAAATGACACTTTTATTTCAAAGTGCCTAGCTGTAGTTTTCGAACCCTAGCTCTGCCAGCACCTAGGGAAACCTAGAAAACCTATATATTTTTGAAAACTAGACTCCCATGGGAATCCAGGATGTGGTGAGTTAAGTGCCTCCCACCAGGGTCTGTTACCCAGAATCCCTTGCAAACCTAAAAAATTGACCAAAAAAACACATTTTCCCCACATTTCTGTGATGGAAAGTTCTGGAATCTGCGTTGATGCACAAATTTCCACCCACCCCGCGTTCCCCAAAGTCCTATGAGAAAAATGGTACCTCACTTGTGCGGGGCAGCCTAGTGCCCGTGACAAGAAATGGCGCAACACGCAACGTGGTCACACTTCAATTTTGCAGTGAAAAATGACCCTTTTTTGGCAAAGTGACTAGCTGTAGTTTTTTAACCCGAGCTCTGCCGGCACCTAGGGAAACCTAGCAAACTTATATATTTTTGAAAACTAGACACCCAGGGGAATCCAGGATGGGGTGACTTGAGTGCCTCCCACCAGGGTCTGTTACCCAGAATCCCTTGCAAACCTAACAAATTGACAAAAAAACACATTTTTCCCACATTCCTGTGATGGAAAGTTCTGGAATCTGCGTGGATCCACAAATTTCCAAACACCCCGCGTTCCCCAATGTCCTATGAGAAAAATGGTACCTCACTTGTGCGGGTCGGCCTAGTGCCCGCAACAGGAAACACCGCAAAACGCAATGTGGTCACACCTCAATTTTGCAGTGAAAAATGACCCGTTTTCGGCAAAGTGCCTAGCTGTAGTTTTTTAACCCTAGCTCTGCCGGCACCTAGGGAAACCTATCAAACCTATATATGTTTGAAAACTAGACACCCAGGGGAATCCAGGATGGGGAGACTTGAGTGCCTCCCACCAGGGTCTGTTACCCAGAATCCCTTGCAAACCTAAAAAATTGACAAAAAAACACATTTTCCCCACATTTCTGTGATGGAAAGTTCTGGAATCTGCGTGGATGCACAAATTTCCACCCACCCCACGTTCCCCAAAGTCCTACAAGAAAAATGGTACCTCACTTGTGCGGGGCGGCCTAGTGCCTGCGACAGGAAACGGCGCAAAACGCAACGTGGTCACACCTCAATTTTGCAGTGAAAAATGACCCTTTTTTGGCAAAGTGACTAGCTGTAGTTTTTGAACCCTAGCTCTGCCGGCACCTAGGGAAACCTAGCAAACCTATATATTTTTGAAAACTAGACACCCAGGGGAATCCAGGATGGGGTGACTTGAGTGCCTCCCACCAGGGTCTGTTACCCAGAATCCCTTGCAAACCTAAAAAATTGACAAAAAAACAAATTTTCCCCACATTCCTGTGATGGAAAGTTCTGGAATCTGCGTGGATCCACAAATTTCCACCCACCACGCGTTCCCCAAAGTCCTATGAGAAAAATGGTACCTCACTTGTGCGGGTCGGCCTAGTGCCCGCGACAGGAAACAGCGCAAAATGCAACGAGGTCACACCTCAATTTTGCAGTGAAAAATGACCCTTTTTTGGCAAAGTGACTAGCTGTAGTTTTTTAACCCTAGTTCTGCCGGCACATAGGGAAACCTAGCAAACCTATATATTTTTGAAAACTAGACACCCAGGGGAATCCAGGATGGGGTGACTTGAGTGCCTCCCACCAGGGTATGTTACCCAGATCCCTTGCAAACGTAAAAAATGGACAGAAAAAACACATTTACCCCACATTTCTGTGATGGAAAGTTCTGGAATCTGCGTTGGATCCACAAATTTCCACCACCCCGCATTCCCCAAAGTCCTAAGAGAAAAATGGTACCTCACTTGTGCAGGTCGCCTAGTGTCCGCGACAGTCACCGGCGCGAAACGCAACATGGTCACACCTCAATTTTGCAGTGAAAAATGACTCTTTTTTTTCAAAGTGCCTAGCTGTAGTTTCTGAACCCTAGCTCTGCCAGCACCTAGGGAAACCTAGCAAACCTATATATTTTTGAAAACTAGACTGCCACGGGGAATCCAGGATGTGGTGAGTTGAGTGCCTCCCACCAGGGTCTGTTACCCAGAATCCCTTGCAAACCTAACAAATTGACAAAAAAAACACATTTACCCCACATTTCTGTGATGGAAAGTTCTGGAATCTGCGTGGATGCACAAATTTCCACCCACCCCGCGTTCCCCAAAGTCCTACGAGAGAAATGGTACCTCACTCGTGCGGGGCAGCCTAGTGCCCGTGACAGGAAACGGCGCAAAACGCAACGTGGTCACACTTCAATTTTGCAGTGAAAAATGACCCTTTTTTGGCAAAGTGACTAGCTGTAGTTTTTGAACCCTAGCTCTGCCGGCACCTAGGGAAACCTAGCAAACCTATATATTTTTGAAAACTAGACACCGAGGGGAATCCAGGATGGGGTGACTTGAGTGCCTCTCACCAGGGTCTGTTACCCAGAATCCCTTGCAAACCTAAAAAATTGACAAAAAAACAAATTTTCCCCACATTCCTGTGATGGAAAGTTCTGGAATCTGCGTGGATCCACAAATTTCCACCCACCCCGCATTCCCCAAAGTACTATGAGAAAAATGGTACCTCACTTGTGCGGGTCGGCCTAGTGCCCGCGACAGGAAACAGCGCAAAACGCAACGTGGTCACACCTCTTTTTTTCCGTGAAAAATGACCCTTTTTTGGCAAAGTGACTAGCTGTAGTTTTTTAACCCTAGCTCTGCCGGCACCTAGGGAAACCTAGCAAACCTATATATTTTTGAAAACTAGACACCCAGGGGAATCCAGGATGGGGTGACTTGAGTGCCTCCCACCAGGGTCTGTTACCCAGAATCCCTTGCAAACCTAAAAAATTGACAAAAAAACAAATTTTCCCCACATTTCTGTGATTGAAAGTTCTGGAATCTGCGTGGATCTACAAATTTCCACCCACCCCGCATTCCCCAAAGTCCTCTGAGAAAAATGGTACCTCACTTGTGCGGGTCGGCTTACTGCCCGTGACAGGAAACGGTGCAAAACGCAACGTGGTCACACCTCAATTTTGCAGTGAAAAATGACTCTTTTTTGGCAAAGTGCCTAGCTGTAGTTTTTGAACCCTAGCTCTGCCGGCACCTAGGGAAACCTAGCAAACCTATATATTTTTGAAAACTAGACTCCCAGGGAAATCCAGGATGTGGTGAGTTGAGTGCCTCCCACCAGGGTCTGTTACCCAGAATCCCTTGCAAACCTAAAAAATTGACAAAAAAAACACATTTTCCCCACATTTCTGTGATGGAAAGTTCTGGAATCTGCGTTGATGCACAAATTTCCACCCACCCCGCATTCCCCAAAGTCCCACGAGAAAAATGGTACCTCACTTGTGCGGGGCAGCCTAGTGCCCGTGACAAGAAACGGCGCAAAACGCAACGTGGTCACACTTCAATTTTGCAGTGAAAAATGACCCTTTTTTGGCAAAGTGACTAGCAGTAGTTTTTTAACCCTAGCTCTGCCGGCACCTAGGGAAATCTAGCAAACCTATATAATTTTGAAAACTAGACACCCAGGGGAATCCAGGATGGGGTGACTTGAGTGCCTCCCACCAGGGTCTGTTACCCAGAATCCATTGCAAACCTAAAAAATTGACAAAAAAACACATTTTCCCCACATTTCTGTGATGGAAAGTTCTGGAATCTGCGTTGGATCCACAAATTTCCACCCACCCCGCGTTCCCCAAAGTCCTACGAGAAAAATGGTACCTCACTTGTGCGGGTCGCCTAGTGCCCGCAACAGGAAACGGCGCGAAACGCAACATGGTCACACAGAAATTTTGCAGTGAAAAATGACACTTTTTTTTCAAAGTGCCTAGCTGTAGTTTTTGAACACTAGCTCTGCCAGCACCTAGGGAAACCTAGCAAACCTATATATTTTTGAAAACTAGACTCCCAGGGGAATCCAGGATGTGGTTAGTTAAGTGCCTCCCACCAGGGTCTGTTACCCAGAATCCCTTGCAAACCTAAAAATTGTCAAAAAAAACATATTTTCCCCACATTTCTGTGATGGAAAGTTCTGGAATCTGCGTTGATGCACAAATTTCCACCCACCCCGCGTTCCCCAATGTCCTATGAGAAAAATGGTACCTCACTTGTGCGGGGCAGCCTAGTGCCCGTGACAAGAAATGGCGCAAAACGCAACGTGGTCACACTTCAATTTTGCAGTGAAAAATGACCCTTTTTTGGCAAAGTGACTAGCTGTAGTTTTTTAACCCTAGCTCTGCCGGCACCTAGGGAAACATAGCAAACCTATATATTTTTGAAAACTAGACACCCAGGGGAATCCAGGATGGGGTGACTTGAGTGCCTACCACCAGGGTCTCTTACCCAGAATCCCTTGCAAACCTAAAAAATTGACAAAAAAACACATTTTCCCCACATTTCTGTGATGGAAAGTTCTGGAATCTGCGTTGGATCCACAAATTTCCACCCACCCCGCGTTCCCCAAAGTCCTACGAGAAAAATGGTACCTCACTTGTGCGGGTCGCCTAGTGCCCGCAACAGGAAACGGCGCGAAACGCAACATGGTCACACCTCAATTTTGCAGTGAAAAATGACACTTTTTTTTCAAAGTGCCTAGCAGTAGTTTTTGAACCCTAGCTCTGCCAGCACCTAGGGAAACCTAGCAAACCTATATATTTTTGAAAACTAGACTCCCAGGGGAATCCAGGATGTGGTGAGTTAAGTGCCTCCCACCAGGGTCTGTTACCCAGAATCCCTTGCAAACCTAAAAAATTGACAAAAAAAACACATTTTCCCAAAATTTCTGTGATGGAAAGTTCTGGAATCTGCGTTGATGCACGAATTTCCACCCACACCGCGTTCCCCAAAGTCCTATGAGAAAAATGGTACCTCACTTGTGTGGGGCAGCCTAGTGCCCGTGACAAGAAATGGCGCAAAACGCAACGTGGTCACACTTCAATTTTTCAGTGAAAAATGACCCTTTTTTGGCAAAGTGACTAGCTGTAGTTTTTTAACCCTAGCTCTGCCGGCACCTAGGGAAACCTAGCAAACCTATATATTTTTGAAAACTAGACACCCAGGGGAATCCAGGATGGGGTGACTTGAGTGCCTCCCACCAGGGTCTGTTACCCAGAATCCCTTGCAAACCTAATAAATTGACAAAAAAACACATTTTTCCCACATTCCTGTGATGGAAAGTTCTGGAATCTGCGTGGATCCACAAATTTCCACACACCCGCATTCCCCAATGTCCTATGAGAAAAATGGTACGTCACTTGTGCGGGTCGGCCTAGTGCCCGAGACAGGAAACAGCGTAAAACGCAACGTGGTCACATCTCAATTTTGCAGTGAAAAATGACCCGTTTTTGGCAAAGTGCCTAGCTGTAGTTTTTTAACCCTAGCTCTGCCGGCACCTAGGGAAACCTAGCAAACCTATATATTTTTGAAAACTAGACACCCAGGGGAATCCAGGATGGGGTGACTTGAGTGCCTCCCACCAGGGTCTGTTACCCAGAATCCCTTGCAAACCTAAAAAATTAACAAAAAACCACATTTTCCCCACATTTCTGTGATGGAAAGTTCTGGAATCTGCGTGGATGCACAAATTTCCACCCACCCCGTGTTCCCCAAAGTCCTACAAGAAAAATGGTACCTCACTTGTGCGGGGCGGCTGTGAGAAGTTGGCCTGGTATATGATGTTCACTAGTTAAAGTGCCCACCTTGTACCATGCCAAGCAACCCTTATGGTGTGGTTGTAAGTCAACCTTTTCGGACTAGCTGCCCTAGTGGTAGCGTAGGCTAAGCAGTCTTTGAGGCTAAACTCGTCAAAGCGTGTTAAGCAGGCTGTTTTACCAAATGTAACCCCCCTTTATACCAATGAAAGGACACCACACAGATATATATTGAAAATATATATGTATTTATTTCTCAAAGTATCCCCTAGACTCTTTATGAGCACAGGAGCACAAATCGTTAAACAAGAATACGTTAGAATACACAGAAGTTGCACTTTATATGGATAGGCCCTGGTGGCTACTCGAACCATATACTAAAATAGTGGTATAAGTACCACGAACAGAAAAGGGAAAAGGCCTAGGGCCTCTAGAATCGCTGGGCCTACAAAGAGCTAACTTTAGTTAGTGACCAGGAGGTCCACGGGTTGCGTGTGCAGAGCAAATAGTCACACGCGGGCTCCCATAGGTTTTCAATGGGTGCGTAAAAGTTACAAAGTTACTGCAAAAAGGATCTTCTGGATGGACTATGAACTCAAGATTGGAAACACAGACACTAGAGATGATTACACTTGGGCACCGGAGTGCCAGCTTTACCTCACCCACAGGAAGCGGGTGCATAGGTCTCGAAGTGCGTCAGGTTTCTTCTATATGTTCAATGGAGCCTGAAGACAAAGATGCTGCAGGCGGTCGGTCCGGAAGGGATGCGGTGGATCCAAGGGTGGATCGGAGTTGTAGAAGACCTGTAAGCAGAGGGGACAGTGTTCACAGTCACTAGCCAGTGACCAGCGTGGCACCAGGTGGGTACCAGGCGATGTCGGGTGCAAACAGGAGGAAAGGTGCAGCTTGTCTCTGCAGCCACGTGGTCCCTGAAGGTTGACGACGTCCAGGAGTCCGTTCACGAGCTGTCCCACGCAGGCTCTCGCTGTCGGCGGTATTGGCGACTTGGTCGAAGCAAACAAGCCTTGGCAAAAGCAATTAATGTGGAGAACAAAATAAGCTGATGGTTCTGACCAGCAAGGTCAGAGGGACTGCTCCTTTGGAGGGGAGCAAGGGCCAGTCTGGAGCAACCAGACCAATGGTGTAGTTCTTGAAGTTCGTCGCCAAGATGGCCACTAGCCAACGGGCCAGCAACCGGTTAGGCACGTCGAGTGGCAAAATGCAGAGGGGCCCCACGCAGATCGTGGAGATGCTGGAGGGCTCACTTTTGGTGCAGATGCTGCTCGGGTGTTGGGCTTCTCAGGACCCAAAGCACAACTTGGAGGGAGCCTCAGTTGTCGCGCTTGCAGCTTGTCGTGGTCTTTTCAAGATGGCTGGCTCCACGTGTCTCGGTGCCTCCACGGGATCCTTCTTTTCAGGGACTGTGGATCGGGCGGTGAGAGGTCTGGAGGTCCAGGTCTTGTCAGTCTCTGGGCTCGGGCACCGGTGGGAGGCGGCGGCAAAGCAGATGTTGATTCGCTGGATGGTGCTTGCGTTAGCAAGGTGGTCACTCCCTGACCACAGGGGAGATTGGCTTCAGTCCTCTGTGCGGCAGAGCGTCGAAGTTCCCGTCTTCTTCTTGTAGTTAAGTTGATTCCAGGATGTCCAAAGTCTTAGGACACAGCTCCTACCTTTATTCGGATTCTAGGGGCCGGACTACCTGCTAGGTCCCTCCCTAAGGGTGGGACCAGGAAGGGGGGTGGTTACACCCCTAATCCTTTGTCCAGCTCGCCCCAGGTCCAGGGCTGGTGTGCCCCAGGACCGGTTTGAACTGGCATATGCACCGAGGCTCCTTGTGAGCCTCAGGCATGTCTGGTTTCTTTCAAGCCCTACCTGACCAATACACAAAATCCTGTCTGGGGTGGTGCACGCACCTCCCCTGGCAGGAAACCCTTTGTCCACACCTCCCAAGCTGGAAGGACTCCCAGCAGCAGGAGGGCAGACTTGTGTCTGTGGTGGCAGCATCCATTTTGTGGAGCTGAAGCTATGTCTGATTTTACCCGGGTTTCAGGTACTGTACATGTCGTGTCCCTCTAGAAGGGTGGAATGCTAACCCCGTCGCCAGAATTGGTGAGGGGTTAGTATTCCAATTCGTATGACACCTTACTCGACATGTTTTGATAAAGCCAAACCAAAGATAGCATTTAACCGCGAGGTTCATAATGCACTTAAGAGTATATGGTATGACGATATCTGGAAACAGTAGAAGGAAGTGGTTCCGACCACTGCAGACAGGCTCAGCTCATGCCAGAGCACCATCTCACATGGAACCAAGCACTCTGCCTTCAGGATTGTTAAGGCCTGCCATAGGAGTGACTTATAGGTTAACATGTGTCCCATTTAAGGTTAGGTATAGGTATACTACACCTAAGTAAGAGGTGGTTACACCAACTTACCCCAGCTGAGTGATCAGCCAGTTGTGTCAAATTTGTTAGGCCAGGCCAGGGGTGGCACAATACATGCTTCAGCCCCTGGTAGGCCTTAGATACACCAATGCCCTGGGTACCTAGTGTACACTGGTACAGGGGCTCACAGAGTGATCCACTTCTAATTGGTTGTGCACCTAGGGTGCATAGTGTAAATTTAGTAGAGAGAACAGCAGGCTGGGAGTCTGATTGGCAGGCCCACAGCCTCAATATGTCAAAAGCCAGTGAAGCAAAAAGCAAACATTTGGGGTGACCATAGGATAGCAGACCCTACTCTCCTACACAACCCCCCCCCCAAACGCAGGGACATTAAACTAGCCTTGACCAGTCTCGTCTTCATGTCCTAAGTGGAAGTACCTGGAGAGACCATCTGCATTCCCATGGTCAGTACCTGGCCGGTGCTCCACTGTAAAGTCCATCCCCTGTAGGGAAATGGACCACCTAAGCAGTTTGGGGTTTTCACCCTTCACCTGATTTAGCCACAAGAGGGGCTTATGGTCGGTCTGAATCTTGAAGTGAGTGCCAAACAAGTATGGCCTCAGCTTCTTCAGGGCCCACACCACAGCAAAGGCCTCCCTCTCAATAGCTTACCAATTCTTCTCTCTGGGGGTCAACCTTCTGCTAATAAAAGCAATTGGTTGGTCTTGACCATCTACATTAAGTTGTGACAGCACAGCTCCCACACCCAACTCAGAAGCATCTGTTTGGACAATAAACTCTTTGGAGTAGTCAGGACTTTTCAGGATAGGTGCAGAGCACATGGCCTCCTTCAGGTCATCAAATGCCTTTTGACAGCTTACCTTTTTGGGCCTCTTCTTGGATGTCAGATCATTAAGAGGAGTCACAATGGACCCATAGTTCTTAACAAACTTCCTGTAGTACCCAGTCAAGCCCAAGAAAGCTCGAACTTGAGTCTGGGTGGTTGGAGGAGACCAGTCCTCTATGGATTGTATCTTACTCTCCAGTGGTTGAACTTGGCCTCCACCTACAAGGTGGCCCAAATACACAACCTTACTCTGCCCTATCTGGCACTTAGTGGCCTTGATAGTGAGGCCTGCCCTTTGCAGAGCCTCAAGAGCCTTCCTCAGGTGGATCAGGTGATCCTCCCAGGTGGAGCTAAAGACAGCAATGTCATCAAGATATGCTGCACAAAAGTCATCCAACCCAGTAAGGACTTGATTGACCAACCTTTGGAAGGTGGCAGGTGCATTCTTCAGACCAAAGGGCATCACCACAAATTGGTAGTGCCCACCTGGGGTTGAGAATGCTGTTTTGGCCTTAGACTCCTCAGCTAATCTGATTTGCCAATAGCCAGCTGTCAAGTCAAATGTGCTCAAAAACTTAGCAGAAGCCAGTTTATCTATGAGCTCATCTGCCCTTGGAATAGGATGTGCATCTGTCCTAGTGACAGCATTGAGTCCTCTGTAATCCACACAAAACCTCATCTCTCTCTTGCCATCTTTGGTGTGAGGTTTGGGGACCAGAACCACTGGGCTAGCCCAGGGGCTCTCTGAGGGTTCAATTACACCCAATTCCAGCATTTTGTGTACCTCAGCCTTTATACAGTCCCTGACGTGGTCAGGTTGTCTGTAAAGCTTGTTCTTTACAGGCAGACTGTCACCAGTGTCCACCACATGGGTACACCAGTCAGTTTGGCTAGGTATCAAGGAAAACATGTGTTGAAATGATTGTAGAACTTGTCTACATTCAGTCTGCTGATGATCAGTGAGGTTGCCTCCAAGGGTCACTCCTTCAACTGAACCATCCTCAGGGTTCTGAGACAACAGGTCTGGGAGAGGGTCACTCTCTTCCTCCTGTCCCTCATCTGTAGCCATGAGCAAGCCCATGTCTGACCTGTCAACATATGCTTTTAACCTGTTAACATGGAGTACCCTGTGGGAACTCCTGGGAGCTCCTAGGTCCACCAAGTAGGTAACCTCTCCCTTTTTTTCCAGGATTGTATGGGGTCCAGACCATTTGTCTTGGAGTGCTGCTGGGGCCACTGGCTCCAACACCCATACCTTCTGTCCTGGCTGAAACTCAACCAAGACAGCCTTTTGGTCATGCCAAGCTTTCTGTAAGGCCTGGCTTGCCTCAAGGTTTTTGGATGCCTTCTCCATATACTCAGCCATCCTGGAGCGGAGACCAAGTACATAGTCCACTATGTCTTGCTTAGGCTTTTTGAGAGGTAACTCCCATCCTTCCTTCACCAAACACAGTGGGCCTCTTACAGGGTGCCCAAACAACAATTCAAAGGGGCTGTAGCCAACCCCCTTTTGTGGGACCTCTCTGTAAGCAAACAGAAGGCAGGGTAGAAGGATGTCCCATCTTCGCCTGAACTTTTCAGGTAATCCTTTGATCATACCCATTAGGGTCTTGTTGAATCTCTCAACAAGCCCATTGCATTGTGGGTGATAAGGGGTGGTGAACTTGTAGTTGACACCACATTCCTTCCACATAGCTGTCAAGTATCCTGACATGAAGTTGGTACCTCTGTCAGAAACCACCTCCTTAGGAAACCCCACTCTGGAGAATACTCCCAGCAGGGCCCTGGCCACAACAGGTGCTGTAGTGGTCCTAAGGGGAATTGCCTCTGGATACCTGGTGGCATGATCCACTACCACCAGTATAAATCTGTGCCCAGATGCAGTGGGAGGATCCATGGGACCCACTATATCTATTCCGACTCTTTCAAAGGGGACCCCCACCACAGGTAGTGGTATTAGGGGGGCCTTTGTTGTGCCACCTAATTTGCCACTGGCTTGGCAGGTCACACAGGAGCGACAAAACTCCTTGGTATCTTCATTCATGTGAGGCCAGTGAAAGTGAGGGACAAGCCTGTCCCAAGTCTTGTTCTGGCCTAAGTGTCCTGCTAAAGGAATATCATGGGCCAAGGTAAGAAGGAAGCCCCTAAATTGCAGAGGTATAACCAACCTCCTGGTTGCACCAGGCTTGGGGTCTCTAGCCTCTGAATAAAGGAGCCCTTCATCCCAATACACTTTATGCGTACCTTGAGCATTCCCAGCAGCCTCAACAGCAGCCAGCTGTCTGAGGGGTTCAAGAGAGGGACAGGATAACTGAGCCTGCCTCAAGTCAGCCATTGAAGGTCCCCCTGTCCCCAGAAACTCAACCTGATCAGGTTCAAGCTCTTCAGGCACAGTTCCTTCAGGGTTCTCTAGATCAGCTTCCTGGGAAGGTTGATCATCACTCTGAGGCAGGGGGGAAGGCACAGCCTTGACCCTCCTGTTCTTCTTCTTGGTAGGTGCTTGGTCCATTGTTCCAGGATCCAAGACCGGAGGTTCAGTAAGGCACTTTTTGGCCTGTGACCTGGTCACAGCAAGGACATGTGGTGATATACCTATCATCTCTGCATGTGTCCTGTACTCCACTTCAGACCATAGAGAACTCTCTAGGTCATTGCCCAACAAACATTCTACTGGGAGGTCTGCACTAACCACAACCCTTTTGAGGCCAGGTACCCCTCCCCATGAGAAGTTAACAACTGCCTGTGAGAAGTTGGCCTGGTATATGATGCTCACTAGTTAAAGTGATCACCTTGTACCATGCCAAGCAACCCTTATGGTGTGGTTGTAAGTCAACCTTTTCGGACTAGCTGCCCTAGTGGTAGCGTAGGCTAAGCAGTCTTTGAGGCTAAACTCGTGAAGCGTGTTAAGCCAGCTGTTTTACCAAATGCAACCCCCTTTTATACCAATGAAAGGACACCACACAGATATATATTCAAAATATATATGTATTTATTTCTCAAAGTAACCCCTAGTCTCTTTATGAGCACAGGAGCACAAATCGTCAAACAAGATTACAGTAGAATACACAGAAGTTGCACTTTATATGGATAGGCCCTGGTGGCCGCTCGAACCATATACTAAAATAGTGGTATAAGTACCACGAACAGAAAAGGGAAAAGGCCTAGGGCCTCTAGAATCGCTGGGCCTACAAGGAGCTAACTTCAGTTAGTGACCAGGAGGTCCACGGGTGGCGTGTGCAGAGCAAATAGTCACATGCGTGCTCCCATAGGTTTCAATGGGTGCGTAAAAACTACAAAGTTACTGCAAAAAGGATCTTCCGGATGGACTAGGAACTCAAGATTTGGAACATAGGCACTAGAGATGTAATACTACACTTGAGCAAAGGAGTGCCAGCTTTACCTCACCCACAGGAAGTGGGTGCATAGGCCTCGAAGTGTGTCGGGTTTCTTCTATCTGTTCCGTGGAGCCTGTGGACAAAGATGCTGCAGGCGGTCGGTCCGGGAGAGATGCGGTGGATCCAAGAGTGGATTGGAGATGTTGAAGACCTGTAAGCAGAGGGGACAGTGTTCACAGTCACTAGCCAGTGACCAGCGTGGCACCAGGTGGGTACCAGGCAATGTCGGGTGCAAACAGGGAGAAAGGTGTAGCTTGTCTCTGCAGCCACGTGGTCCCTGGAGGTCGACAACGTCCAGGAGTTGGTTCACGAGCTGTCCCACGCAGGCTCTCGCTGTCAGCGGTGTCGGCGACTTGATCGAAGCAAACAAGCCTTGGCCAAAGCAATTGTTGTAGGAGATGAAATAAGCTGATGGTTCTGACCAGCAAGGTCAGAAGGACTGCTCCTTTGGAGGGGAGCAAGGGCCAGTCTGGAGCAACCAGACCAGCGGTGTATTTCTTGAAGTTCGTCGCCAAGATGGCTACTAGCCAGCGGGCCAGCAACCGGTTAGGCGCGTCGAGTGGCAAAATGCAGAAGGGCCCCACGCAGATCGTGGAGATGCTGGAGGGCTCACCTTTGGTGCAGATGCTGCTCGAGGATTGGGCTTCTCAGATCCCAAAGCACAACTTGGAGGGAGCCTCGGTTGTTGCACTTGTCAGCTTGTCGTGGTCGTTTCAAGATGGCTGGCTCCACGTGTCTCGGTGCCTCCATGGGTCTCCTCTTTTCAGGGACTGTGGATCGGGCGGTGAGAGGTCTGGAGGTCCAGGTCTTGTCAGTCTCTGGGCTCGGGCTCCGGCGGGAGGCGGCGGCAAAGCAGACGTTGATTCGCTGGATGGTGCTTGCGTTAGCAAGGTGGTCACTCCCTGACCACAGGGGAGATTTCCTTCAGTCTTCTGTACAGCAGAATGTCGAAGTTCCCGTCTTCTTCTTAGTTTCAAGTTGATTCCAGGATGTCTGAAGTCTTAGGACACAGCTCCTACCTTTAAGCGGATTCTAGGGGCCGGACTACCTGCTAGGTCCCTCCCTATGGGTGGGACCAGGAAGGGGGGTGGTTACACCCCCAATCCTTTGTCCAGCTCGCCCCAGGCCCGGGACTGGTGTGCCCCAGGACCGGTTTGAACTGGCATATGCACCGAGGCTCCTTGTGAGCCACAGTCATGTCTGGTTTCTTTCAAGCCCTACCTGACCAATACACAAAATCCTGTCTGGGGTGGTGCATGCACCTCCCCTGGCAGGAAACCCTTTGTCCACACCTCCCAAGCTGGAAGGACTCCCAGCAGCAGGAGGGCAGACTTGTGTCTGTGGTGGCAGCATCCATTTTGTGGAGCTGAGGCTATGTCTGATTTTACCCGGGTTTCAGGTACTGTACATGTCGTGTCCCTCTCGAAGGGTGGAATGCTAACCCCGTCGCCAGAATTTGCGAGGGGTTAGTATTCCAATTCGTATGACACCTTACTCGACATGTTTTGATAAAGCCAAACCAAAGTTAGCATTTAACCGCGAGGTTCATAATGCACTTAAGAGTATATGGTATGACGATATCTGGAAACAGTAGAAGGAAGTTGTTCCGACCACTGCAGACAGGCTCAGCTCATGCCAGAGCACCATCTCACATGGAACCAAGCACTCTGCCTTCAGGATTGTTATGGCCTGCCATAGGAGTGACTTATAGGTTAACATGTGTCCCATTTAAGGTTAGGTATAGGTATACTACACCTAAGTAAGAGGTGATTACACCAACTTACCCCAGCTGAGTGAACAGCCAGTTGTGTCAAATTGTTAGGCCAGGCCAGGGGTGGCACAATACATGCTTCAGCCCCTGGTAGGCCTTAGATACACCAATGCCCTGGGTACCTAGTGTACACTGGTACAGGGGCTCACAGGGTGATCTAACCAATTGGGTATGTACCTAGGGTACATGGAGTCCATTTTAAAGAGAGAACAGCCAGGCTGAGATCCTGAATGGCAGGATCTCAGGCCAACTAAGTCGAAAAACCAGCTAGACACTAGGCAAAAATTTGGGGGTAACCATAGTCAGATATCCACCTTCCTACACAACCCCCCCCCCAAACGAAGGGAGATAAGGCTGACCTTGACCAGGTAAGCCTATATTGCCCAAGTGGCCATATAAGGAGGAACCAGAACTGGCAGGGTTACCCCCTGTCTCATGGTCCACTAAGCAATCCCTCACCCTAAAGGTATCAGAGGGTCTCCACCATAGGGAATCTCTACCTTTGGTGTGTCTTGGCAAAGTAAAAGGCTGGTGTTTAGATGGAGTACTGAAGTGAGTGTCCTCCAAGTGAGGCCTCAGCTTCCTCCAGTCATCCTCCACCATGGATGCCTTTCTTTCCTTAACTGAGTTGCACTGTGCTCTTAGGGTCAGCCTCTGGCTACCTAAAGCTGGAGGCTGGGTCCCTCTTGTGGGCTTACTGGAGGGACAGGTCAGGTTTGGGGCCCTAAGGTCCCATGTTTGCCTGTGCCCAACAGAATCCCTCTGGGGGAGGTCCCTAACTACCTGTAAAGGAGATCCCGCAGGAATGTTTTTACCCATCACCTGACTAGGGCTACTAGCCAGGCAATCCTCATTCTTTTGATGGGGGGGTTCTTGTGGACAGGGGCCCTCTGGGGGTCCACTGGCCTCCCTGACCTCTGCAGCCCTGGGCTGACTGAGGCAGGGTAGAGAGAGGCAGGCTACCTGCACCAGACTGGGTCCCACCTTGGAAGGGGCCACTGACATCAGAGGCTCTGCCAGGCCAGGCCTGGCTACCTCTGGGGCAGTTCCTTCACAAGGGGTGAGGTCAGCTCCCTGAGGAGGCTGACTTTTTCCTAATGTCTGGGGAGAGGGAGACTTTTCTTCCTCCCCACTATTCTCTGTTTGTGTGGAGTGATCCATAGTTTCAGGCTTCACTACACCTATGTCAGTCTGAGTATAGGCTGAGACCATTACAGCCTTGCCAACCTTTTCAGGGGGGCACTCAGTTTGTGTTTGAGCTGTGACTGTCACAGCTCTGCCAATCTCTACATGGAAGTCTGTCTGTGCCTGGGCTGTGGCTACCACTGCCCTTCCAACCTTTCCAGGGAGGAAATCTATTTGGACAGGGGTTGTGAATGGCATAACCCCAATACCCTTTTGTGAAAGGCCTACCATTTTAGAATGGGTGTCTTGTTCAACTCCAGCCCAAGCTGAGAGTTCTAAGTCATTCCCCAGTAAGCAGTCTACAGGCAAGGTTGGGGACACTGCCACCCTTTTAGGGCCAGTGACACCTCCCCAGCTGAGACATACCTCTGCCATGGGATGACTGGTCTGTTTGCCATCAATGTTGGTCACCTGGTAGGAGAAACCAGGCAAAAGCTGCTCAGAGGGAACTAGCCAATGGGCCACCATTGTGATGCTAGCTCCAGTGTCTCTGTAGGCCTCAGCTTTTGTACCATTGATGTAGGGCTCCTGTCTGTACCTACCCAAAGGGTTGGGACAGGCAGTGAAGTTGGCAAACCCCATGCCACCATCACAGACAAGAGTATCTGCTGCAGGGGAATTGGCTAAGCCAGGGTCCCCCTGTGTTCCCCAAGTAAACCCACCCAAATTTTTGGGGGCACTCCCACCACCTGGGGGATTACTGCTGACAGTAATAGGTGGTGTGACAGGAGTAATTGGAGGAACAGTTTTGTTTGTAGCCCTTGGGCAACTGCTGTCAGTTTTCCAATGCCCAGGAGTTTTACACTCATGGCAGTAAGGCTTTTTACCTGTGGTAGAGGAGGGAGCTTGGGACCCACCACCCTGTGTGGAGTTTTGGGGCCCTGAGGAAGATTTCTCTTTTACTTTATCCCCACCCTTCTCTTGAGGTTTGGTGGTATCTTTCTTTTGGTCACCACCCTGATTCTTAGGCCTGATCCTGGTCCTGACCCATTTATCTGCCCTCTTTCCCAATTCTTGGGGAGAGGTCAAATCTGAGTCTACCAGGTGTTGATGGAGGAGCTGGTTTTGACAGTTACTTAAAATCTGTTCTCTCATCATCAAATTGTAAAATCCTGTATAATCAGATACCTTACTTCCCAGCAACCAACCCTCCAAAGCCTTAGTGGCACATTCAACATATTCAGACCATTCCTGAGTCTGTGTCTTCTGGGTGTCTCTGAACATTAACCTGTACTGTTCAGTGGTTAAGCCTAACCCATCAACTAGGACACTCTGCAGGGCTCTGTAGTTTCTGACATCCTCCTCCCTAACAGTGAGGAGTCTGTCTCTGCCTCTTCCTTCAAAGGAGAGCCAGAGGATTGCTGCCCACTGGTCTTCAGGAACCTGCTGCACTTTGCAGGCTCTCTCAAGAGCAGTCATCCATTTGTGAATGTCATCCCCACTTTTGTAGGGGGGCACAACCTTAGACAGGTTCCTATTATCAAAGACCCTATCTTTGTCCTTAGGGACAATGCTGCCACCAGTGGGTATAGACCCACTCTCTCTAGGTTGCCTAGCCTTACTCAGTTTTTCTTCCATCAGGGCTACTTCTAGCTCCTGCTTCCTGATCCTCAGCTGGGCTTCCTGCATTCTGGCCTCATGTTCCCTCCTCTGAGGGGTGGTCATCCTTTTCCTGGAGTGACCTTGAGAGCCTCTAGAGGCATGAGAAGCATTAGAGTCACCTGAGCGATTCCTTTGCCTCCCAAGCCCCTGGTTAAGTCCACTGGGGAGATCCAATGGGATAATCCCATTGTCAGTCCCCAATAGCCTTAGTTTAGCTGGGCCAAGTATAACACTTGGCACTGGGCTAGTTCTCCCTTCATCATCACTACTTTCTGTATCCTCTCCACTTTCCTCCTCTGTAGTATGGTTCTCATCTAAGGGATGGCTATTGGAAAGGGGTACTTCTGTAGCATCTTCAGAAGGGGGGCCTCCTGTTCCTGACCCTAAGGGGGCTAACTGGGAAGCTTTCTTGAGCTCTCTCTGATTTTCATCATTTTGCAAGAGTTCTCTGAGCTCAGCAGAGGTAGGGTTCTTGGGCTGTTTAAGGCCTCTAAGAGTTGCCTCAGGGTATCAGAGGGTCTCCACCATAGGGAATCTCTACCTTTGGTGTGTCTTGGCAAAGTAAAAGGCTGGTGTTGAGATGGAGTACTGAAGTGAGTGTCCTCCAAGTGAGGCCTCAGCTTCCTCCAATCATCCTCCACCATGGATGCCTTTCTTTCCTTAACTGAGTTGCACTGTGCTCTTAGGGTCAGCCTCTGGCTACCTAAAGCTGGAGGCTGGGTCCCTCTTGTGGGCTTACTGGAGGGACAGGTCAGGTTTGGGGCCCTAAGGTCCCATGTTTGCCTGTGCCCAACAGAATCCCTCTGGGGGAGGTCCCTAACTACCTGTAAAGGAGATCCCGCAGGAATGTTTTTACCCATCACCTGACTAGGGCTACTAGCCAGGCAATCCTCATTCTTTTGATGGGGGGGTTCTTGTGGACAGGGGCCCTCTGGGGGTCCACTGGCCTCCCTGACCTCTGCAGCCCTGGGCTGACTGAGGCAGGGTAGAGAGAGGCAGGCTACCTGCACCAGACTGGGTCCCACCTTGGAAGGGGCCACTGACATCAGAGGCTCTGCCAGGCCAGGCCTGGCTACCTCTGGGGCAGTTCCTTCACAAGGGGTGAGGTCAGCTCCCTGAGGAGGCTGACTTTTTCCTAATGTCTGGGGAGAGGGAGACTTTTCTTCCTCCCCACTACTCTCTGTTTGTGTGGAGTGATCCATAGTTTCAGGCTTCACTACACCTATGCCAGTCTGAGTATAGGCTGAGACCATTACAGCCTTGCCAACCTTTTCAGGGGGGCACTCAGTTTGTGTTTGAGCTGTGACTGTCACAGCTCTGCCAATCTCTACAGGGAAGTCTGTCTGTGCCTGGGCTGTGGCTACCACTGCCCTTCCAACCTTTCCAGGGAGGAAATCTATTTGGACAGGGGTTGTGAATGGCATAACCCCAATACCCTTTTGTGAAAGGCCTACCATTTTAGAATGGGTGTCTTGTTCAACTCCAGCCCAAGCTGAGAGTTCTAAGTCATTCCCCAGTAAGCAGTCTACAGGCAAGGTTGGGGACACTGCCACCCTTTTAGGGCCAGTGACACCTCCCCAGCTGAGACATACCTCTGCCATGGGATGACTGGTCTGTTTGCCATCAATGTTGGTCACCTGGTAGGAGAAACCAGGCAAAAGCTGCTCAGAGGGAACTAGCCAATGGGCCACCATTGTGATGCTAGCTCCAGTGTCTCTGTAGGCCTCAGCTTTTGTACCATTGATGTAGGGCTCCTGTCTGTACCTACCCAAAGTGTTGGGACAGGCAGTGAAGTTGGCAAACCCCATGCCACCATCACAGACAAGAGTATCTGCTGCAGGGGAATTGGCTAAGCCAGGGTCCCCCTGTGTTCCACAAGTAAACCCACCCAAATTTTTGGGGGCACTCCCACCACCTGGGGGATTACTGCTGACAGTAATAGGTGGTGTGACAGGAGTAATTGGAGGAACAGTTTTGTTTGTAGCCCTTGGGCAACTGCTGTCAGTTTTCCAATGCCCAGGAGTTTTACACTCATGGCAGTAAGGCTTTTTACCTGTGGTAGAGGAGGGAGCTTGGGACCCACCACCCTGTGTGGAGTTTTGGGGCCCTGAGGAAGATTTCTCTTTTGCTTTATCCCCACCCTTCTCTTGAGGTTTGGTGGTATCTTTCTTTTGGTCACCACCCTGATTCTTAGGCCTGATCCTGGTCCTGACCCATTTATCTGCCCTCTTTCCCAATTCTTGGGGAGAGGTCAAATCGGAGTCTACCAGGTGTTGATGGAGGAGCTGGTTTTGACAGTTACTTAAAATCTGTTCTCTCATCATCAAATTGTACAATCCTGTATAATCAGATACCTTACTTCCCAGCAACCAACCCTCCAAAGCCTTAGTGGCACATTCAACATATTCAGACCAGTCCTGAGTCTGTGTCTTCTGGGTGTCTCTGAACATTAACCTGTACTGTTCAGTGGTTAAGCCTAACCCATCAACTAGGACACTCTTCAGGGCTCTGTAGTTTCTGACATCCTCCTCCCTAACAGTGAGGAGTCTGTCTCTGCCTCTTCCTTCAAAGGAGAGCCAGAGGATTGCTGCCCACTGGTCTTCAGGAACCTGCTGCACTTTGCAGGCTCTCTCAAGAGCAGTCATCCATTTGTGGATGTCATCCCCACTTTTGTAGGGGGGCACAACCTTAGACAGGTTCCTATTATCAAAGACCCTATCTTTGTCCTTAGGGACAATACTGCCACCAGTGGGTATAGACCCACTCTCTCTAGGTTGCCTAGCCTTACTCAGTTTTTCTTCCATCAGGGCTACTTCTAGCTCCTGCTTCCTGATCCTCAGCTGGGCTTCCTGCATTCTGGCCTCATGTTCCCTCCTCTGAGGGGTGGTCATCCTTTTCCTGGAGTGACCTTGAGAGCCTCTAGAGGCATGAGAAGCATTAGAGTCACCTGAGCGATTCCTTTGCCTCCCAAGCCTCTGGTTAAGTCCACTGGGGAGATCCAATGGGATAATCCCATTGTCAGTCCCCAATAGCCTTAATTTAGCTGGGCCAAGTATAACACTTGGCACTGGGCTAGTTCTCCCTTCATCATCACTACTTTCTGTATCCTCTCCACTTTCCTCCTCTGTAGTATGGTTCTCATCTAAGGGATGGCTATTGGAAAGGGGTACTTCTGTAGCATCTTCAGAAGGGGGGCCTCCTGTTCCTGACCCTAAGGGGGCTAACTGGGAAGCTTTCTTGAGCTCTCTCTGATTTTCATCATTTTGCAAGAGTTCTCTGAGCTCAGCAGAGGTAGGGTTCTTGGGCTGTTTAAGGCCTCTAAGAGTTGCCAAATGCCTGAGCTCATTCTGATTAAGGGTAGCAAAGATGGATGGTGCCCTCTGGGGGTCACTCTCAACAGAGATGGGTACAGTGGACCCCTCTGCCCCAGCCATTGCTCTTAAGTGTGGGTGGATGTGTTGCAATCTACCTACACTTGGGTTTACCTACTAAACCTATCTAGTAGTTGTAGTCAGGGTGTGCTACTCCCTTTGCTCTACAACAACTAAGTTCAGTAGAACTTATGTATATATAATCTTGTTTTATATGTACCTACAGGTACCTATGTGATCTTTCAATTGGTAACCAAAAGATTACAATGGTAAAACACAGCAAGCTCAAATCCCACCGCTGCTCACCAATGTGAGAAGTTGGCCTGGTATATGATGTTCACTAGTTAAAGTGATCACCTTGTACCATGCCAAGCAACCCTTATGGTGTGGTTGTAAGTCAACCTTTTCGGACTAGCTGCCCTAGTGGTAGCGTAGGCTAAGCAGTCTTTGAGGCTAAACTCGTGAAGCGTGTTAAGCCAGCTGTTTTACCAAATGCAACCCCCTTTTATACCAATGAAAGGACACCACACAGATATATATTCAAAATATATATGTATTTATTTCTCAAAGTAACCCCTAGTCTCTTTATGAGCACAGGAGCACAAATCGTCAAAGAAGATTACAGTAGAATACACAGAAGTTGCACTTTATATGGATAGGCCCTGGTGGCCGCTCGAACCATATACTAAAATAGTGGTATAAGTACCACGAACAGAAAAGGGAAAAGGCCTAGGGCCTCTAGAATCGCTGGGCCTACAAGGAGCTAACTTCAGTTAGTGACCAGGAGGTCCACGGGTGGCGTGTGCAGAGCAAATAGTCACACGCGTGCTCCTATAGATTTCAATGGGTGCGTAAAAAGTACAAAGTTACTGCAAAAAGGATCTTCCGGATGGACTAGGAACTCAAGATTTGGAACATAGGCACTAGAGATGTAATACTACACTTGAGCACAGGAGTGCCAGCTTTACCTCACCCACAGGAAGCGGGTGCATAGGCCTCGAAGTGCGTCGGGTTTCTTCTATCTGTTCCATGGAGCCTGTGGACAAAGATGCTGCAGGCGGTCGGTCCGGGAGAGATGCGGTGGATCCAAGAGTGGATCCGAGATGTTGAAGACCTGTAAGCAGAGGGGACAGTGTTCACAGTCACTAGCCAGTGACCAGCGTGGCACCAGGTGGGTACCAGGCAATGTCGGGTGCAAACAGGGAGAAAGGTGTAGATTGTCTCTGCAGCCACGTGATCCCTGGAGGTCGACAACGTCCAGGAGTCGGTTCACGAGCTGTCCCATGCAGGTTCTCGCTGTCAGCGGTGTCGGCGACTTGATCGAAGCAAACAAGCCTTGGCAAAAGCAATTGTTGTAGGAGATGAAATAAGCTGATGGTTCTGACCAGCAAGGTCAGAAGGACTGCTCCTTTGGAGGGGAGCAAGGGCCAGTCTGGAGCAACCAGACCAGCAGTGTATTTCTTGAAGTTCGTCGCCAAGATGGCTACTAGCCAGCGGGCCAGCAACTGGTTAGGCGCGTCGAGTGGCAAAATGCAGAAGGGCCCCACGCAGATCGTGGAGATGCTGGAGGGCTCACCTTTGGTGCAGATGCTGCTCGAGGGTTGGGCTTCTCAGATCCCAAAGCACAACTTGGAGGGAGCCTCGGTTGTTGCACTTGTCAGCTTGTTGTGGTCGTTTCAAGATGGCTGGCTCCACGTGTCTCGGTGCCTCCACGGGTCTCCTCTTTTCAGGGACTGTGGATCGGGCGGTGAGAGGTCTGGAGGTCTAGGTCTTGTCAGTCTCTGGGCTCGGGCTCCGGTGGGAGGCGGCGGCAAAGCAGATGTTGATTCGCTGGATGGTGCTTGCGTTAGCAAGGTGGTCACTCCCTGACCACAGGGGAGATTTCCTTCAGTCTTCTGTGCAGCAGAATGTCGAAGTTCCCGTCTTCTTCTTAGTTTCAAGTTGATTCCAGGATGTCTGAAGTCTTAGGACACAGCTCCTACCTTTAAGCGGATTCTAGGGGCCGGACTACCTGCTAGGTCCCTCCCTATGGGTGGGACCAGGAAGGGAGGTGGTTACACCCCCAATCCTTTGTCCAGCTCGCCCCAGGCCCGGGACTGGTGTGCCCCAGGACCGGTTTGAACTGGCATATGCACCGAGGCTCCTTGTGATCCAAAGGCATGTCTGGTTTCTTTCAAGCCCTACCTGACCAATACACAAAATCCTGTCTGGGGTGGTGCATGCACCTCCCCTGGCAGGAAACCCTTTGTCCACACCTCCCAAGCTGGAAGGACCCCCAGCAGCAGGAGGGCAGACTTGTGTCTGTGGTGGCAGCATCCATTTTGTGGAGCTGAGGCTATGTCTGATTTTACCCGGGTTTCAGGTACTGTACATGTCGTGTCCCTCTAGAAGGGTGGAATGCTAACCCCGTCGCCAGAATTGGCGAGGGGTTAGTATTCCAATTCGTATGACACCTTACTCGACATGTTTTGATAAAGCCAAACCAAAGTTAGCATTTAACCGCGAGGTTCATAATGCACTTAAGAGTATATGGTATGACGATATCTGGAAACAGTAGAAGGAAGTTGTTCCAACCACTGCAGACAGGCTCAGCTCATGCCAGAGCACCATCTCACATGGAACCAAGCACTCTGCCTTCAGGATTGTTAAGGCCTGCCATAGGAGTGACTTATAGGTTAACATGTGTCCCATTTAAGGTTAGGTATAGGTATACTACACCTAAGTAAGAGGTGATTATACCAACTTACCCCTGCTGAGTGAACAGCCAGTTGTGTCAAATTGTTAGGCCAGGCCAGGGGTGGCACAATACATGCTTCAGCCCCTGGTAGGCCTTAGATACACCAATGCCCTGGGTACCTAGTGTACACTGGTACAGGGGCTCACAGGGTGATCTAACCAATTGGGTATGTACCTAGGGTACATGGAGTCCATTTTAAAGAGAGAACAGCCAGGCTGAGATCCTGAATGGCAGGATCTCAGGCCAACTAAGTCAAAAAACCAGCTAGACACTAGGCAAAAATTTGGGGGTAACCATAGTCAGATATCCACCTTCCTACACAATCCCCCCCCAAACGAAGGGAGATAAGGCTGACCTTGACCAGGTAAGCCTATATTGCCCAAGTGGCCATATAAGGAGGAACCAGCACTGGCAGGGTTACCCCCTGTCTCATGGTCCACTAAGCAATCCCTCACCCTAAGGGTATCAGAGGGTCTCCACCATAGGGAATCTCTACCTTTGGTGTGTCTTGGCAAAGTAAAAGGCTGGTGTTGAGATGGAGTACTGAAGTGAGTGTCCTCCAAGTGAGGCCTCAGCTTCCTCCAATCATCCTCCACCATGGATGCCTTTCTTTCCTTAACTGAGTTGCACTGTGCTCTTAGGGTCAGCCTCTGGCTACCTAAAGCTGGAGGCTGGGTCCCTCTTGTGGGCTTACTGGAGGGACAGGTCAGGTTTGGGGCCCTAAGGTCCCATGTTTGCCTGTGCCCAACAGAATCCCTCTGGGGGAGGTCCCTAACTACCTGTAAAGGAGATCCCGCAGGAATGTTTTTACCCATCACCTGACTAGGGCTACTAGCCAGGCAATCCTCATTCTTTTGATGGGGGGGTTCTTGTGGACAGGGGCCCTCTGGGGGTCCACTGGCCTCCCTGACCTCTGCAGCCCTGGGCTGACTGAGGCAGGGTAGAGAGAGGCAGGCTACCTGC
Source organism: Triturus cristatus (assembly GCF_964204655.1). Classification (NCBI taxonomy): domain Eukaryota; kingdom Metazoa; phylum Chordata; class Amphibia; order Caudata; family Salamandridae; genus Triturus; species Triturus cristatus. The sequence goes on from NW_028187382.1 coordinate 1,131,213, forward strand.
ACCAGACTGGGTCCCACCTTGGAAGGGGCCACTGACATCAGAGGCTCTGCCAGGCCAGGCCTGGCTACCTCTGGGGCAGTTCCTTCACAAGGGGTGAGGTCAGCTCCCTGAGGAGGCTGACTTTTTCCTAATGTCTGGGGAGAGGGAGACTTTTCTTCCTCCCCACTACTCTCTGTTTGTGTGGAGTGATCCATAGTTTCAGGCTTCACTACACCCATGTCAGTCTGAGTATAGGCTGAGACCATTACAGCCTTGCCAACCTTTTCAGGGGGGCACTCAGTTTGTGTTTGAGCTGTGACAGTCACAGCTCTGCCAATCTCTACAGGGAAGTCTGTCTGTGCCTGGGCTGTGGCTACCACTGCCCTTCCAACCTTTCCAGGGAGGAAATCTATTTGGACAGGGGTTGTGAATGGCATAACCCCAATACCCTTTTGTGAAAGGCCTACCATTTTAGAATGGGTGTCTTGTTCAACTCCAGCCCAAGCTGAGAGTTCTAAGTCATTCCCCAGTAAGCAGTCTACAGGCAAGGTTGGGGACACTGCCACCCTTTTAGGGCCAGTGACACCTCCCCAGCTGAGACATACCTCTGCCATGGGATGACGGGTCTGTTTGCCATCAATGTTGGTCACCTGGTAGGAGAAACCAGGCAAAAGCTGCTCAGAGGGAACTAGCCAATGGGCCACCATTGTGATGCTAGCTCCAGTGTCTCTGTAGGCCTCAGCTTTTGTACCATTGATGTAGGGCTCCTGTCTGTACCTACCCAAAGTGTTGGGACAGGCAGTGAAGTTGGCAAACCCCATGCCACCATCACAGACAAGAGTATCTGCTGCAGGGGAATTGGCTAAGCCAGGGTCCCCCTGTGTTCCCCAAGTAAACCCACCCAAATTTTTGGGGGCACTCCCACCACCTGGGGGATTACTGCTGACAGTAATAGGTGGTGTGACAGGAGTAATTGGAGGAACAGTTTTGTTTGTAGCCCTTGGGCAACTGCTGTCAGTTTTCCAATGCCCAGGAGTTTTACACTCATGGCAGTAAGGCTTTTTACCTGTGGTAGAGGAGGGAGCTTGGGACCCACCACCCTGTGTGGAGTTTTGGGACCCTGAGGAAGATTTCTCTTTTGCTTTATCCCCACCCTTCTCTTGAGGTTTGGTGGTATCTTTCTTTTGGTCACCACCCTGATTCTTAGGCCTGATCCTGGTCCTGACCCATTTATCTGCCCTCTTTCCCAATTCTTGGGGAGAGGTCAAATCTGAGTCTACCAGGTGTTGATGGAGGAGCTGGTTTTGACAGTTACTTAAAATCTGTTCTCTCATCATCAAATTGTACAATCCTGTATAATCAGATACCTTACTTCCCAGCAACCAACCCTCCAAAGCCTTAGTGGCACATACAACATATTCAGACCAGTCCTGAGTCTGTGTCTTCTGGGTGTCTCTGAACATTAACCTGTACTGTTCAGTGGTTAAGCCTAACCCATCAACTAGGACACTCTTCAGGGCTCTGTAGTTTCTGACATCCTCCTCCCTAACAGTGAGGAGTCTGTCTCTGCCTCTTCCTTCAAAGGAGAGCCAGAGGATTGCTGCCCACTGGTCTTCAGGAACCTGCTGCACTTTGCAGGCTCTCTCAAGAGCAGTCATCCATTTGTGGATGTCATCCCCACTTTTGTAGGGGGGCACAACCTTAGACAGGTTCCTATTATCAAAGACCCTATCTTTGTCCTTAGGGACAATGCTGCCACCAGTGGGTATAGACCCACTCTCTCTAGGTTGCCTAGCCTTACTCAGTTTTTCTTACATCAGGGCTACTTCTAGCTCCTGCTTCCTGATCCTCAGCTGGGCTTCCTGCATTCTGGCCTCATGTTCCCTCCTCTGAGGGGTGGTCATCCTTTTCCTGGAGTGACCTTGAGAGCCTCTAGAGGCATGAGAAGCATTAGAGTCACCTGAGCGATTCCTTTGCCTCCCAAGCCCCTGGTTAAGTCCACTGGGGAGATCCAATTGGATAATCCCATTGTCAGTCCCCAATAGCCTTAGTTTAGCTGGGCCAAGTATAACACTTGGCACTGGGCTAGTTCTCCCTTCATCATCACTACTTTCTGTATCCTCTCCACTTTCCTCCTCTGTAGTATGGTTCTCATCTAAGGGATGGCTATTGGAAAGGGGTACTTCTGTAGCATCTTCAGAAGGGGGGCCTCCTGTTCCTGACCCTAAGGGGGCTAACTGGGAAGCTTTCTTGAGCTCTCTCTGATTTTCATCATTTTGCAAGAGTTCTCTGAGCTCAGCAGAGGTAGGGTTCTTGGGCTGTTTAAGGCCTCTAAGAGTTGCTGTAGGAAGGTGGATATCTGACTATGGTTACCCCCAAATTTTTGCCTAGTGTCTAGCTGGTTTTTCGACTTAGTTGGCCTGAGATCCTGCCATTCAGGCTCTCAGGCTATCTGCTCTCTCTGTAAAATGGACTCCATGTACCCTAGGTACATACCCAATTGGTTGGATCACCCTGTCAGCCCCTGTACCAGTGTACACTAGGTACCCAGGGCATTGGTGTATCCAAGGCCTGCCAGGGGCTGAAGCATGTATTATGCCACCCCAGGCTTGGCCTAACAATCTGACACAACTGGCTGATCACTCAGCTGGGGTAAGTTGGTGTAATCACCTCTTACTTAGGTGTAGTATACCTATACCTAAACTTAAATGGGACACCTGGTAACCTATAAGTCACTCCTATGGCAGGCCTTAACAATCCTGAAGGCAGAGTGCTTGGTTCCATGTGAGATGGTGCTCTGGCATGAGCTGAGCCTGTCTGCAGTGGTCGGAACAACTTCCTTCTACTGTTTCCAGATATCGTCATACCATATACTCTTAAGTGCATTATGAACCTCGCGGTTAAATGCTATCTTTGGTTTGGCTTTATCAAAACATGTCGAGTAAGGTGTCATACGAATTGGAATACTAACCCCTCGCCAATTCTGGCGACGGGGTTAGCATTCCACCCTTCTAGAGGGACACGACATGTACAGTACCTGAAACCCGGGTAAAATCAAACATAGCCTCAGCTCCACAAAATGGATGCTGCCACCACAGACACAAGTCTGCCCTCCTGCTGCTGGGAGTCCTTCCAGCTTGGGAGGTGTGGACAAAGGGTTTCCTGCCAGGGGAGGTGCATGCACCACCCCAGACAGGATTTTGTGTATTGGTCAGGTAGGGCTTGAAAGAAACCAGACATGCCTGTGGCTCACAAGGAGCCTCGGTGCATATGCCAGTTCAAACCGGTCCTGGGGCACACCAGTCCCGGGCCTGGGGCGAGCTGGACAAAGGATTGGGGGTGTAACCACCCCCCTTCCTGGTCCCACCCATAGGGAGGGACCTAGCAGGTAGTCCGGCCCCTAGAATCCGCTTAAAGGTAGGAGCTGTGTCCTAAGACTTTAGACATCCTGGAATCAACTTGAAACTAAGAAGAAGACGGGAACTTCGACATTCTGCTGCACAGAAGACTGAAGAAAATCTCCCCTGTGGTCAGGGAGTGACCACCTTGCTAACGCAAGCACCATCCAGCGAATCACCGTCTGCTTTGCCGCCGCCTCCCGCCGGAGCCCGAGCCCAGAGACTGACAAGACCTGGACCTCCAGACCTCTCACCGCCCGATCCACAGTCCCTGCAAAGAGGAGACCCGTGGAGGCACCGAGACACGTGGAGCCAGCCATCTTGGAACGACTACGACAAGCTGACAAGTGCAACAACCGAGGCTCCCTCCAAGTTGTGCTTTGGGTCCTGAGAAGCCCAACCCTCGAGCAGCATCTGCACCAAAGGTGAGCCCTCCAGCATCTCCACGATCTGCGTGGGGCCCTTCTGCATTTTGCCACTCGACGCGCCTAACCGGTTGCTGGCCCGCTGGCTAGTGGCCATCTTGGCGACGAAATCTACGACAAACACCGCTGGTCTGGTTGCTCCAGACTGGCCCTTGCTCCCCTCCAAAGGAGCAGTTCCTCTGACCTTGCTGGTCAGAACCATCAGCTTAAACTCCTTGCCTACAACAATTGCTTTCGCCAAGGCTTGTTTGCTTCGATCAAGTCGCCGACACCGCCGACAGCGAGAGCCTGCGTGGGACAGCTCGTGACTCGACTCCTGGACGTCGTCGACCTTCAGGGACCACGTGGCTGCAGAGTCAAGCTACACCTTCCTTCCTGTTTGCACCCGACATCGCCTGGTACCCACCTGGTGCCACGCTGGTCACTGGCTAGTGACTGTGAACACTGTCCCCTCTGCTTACAGGTCTTCAACATCTCCGATCCACTCTTGGATCCACTGCATCTCTTCCCGACCGACCGCCTGCAGCACTTTTGTCTACAGGCCCCACGGAACAGATAGAAGAAACCCGACGCACTTCGAGGCCTATGCACCCGCTTCCTGTGGGTGAGGTAAAGCTGGTACTCCGGTGCCCATGTGTAGTAATACATCTCTAGTGCCTGTGTTCCAAATCTTAAGTTCCTAGGTCATCCGGAAGATTCCTTTGGCAGTAACTTTGTACTTTTTACGCACCCATTGAAACCTATGGGAGCACGCGTGTGACTATTTGCTCTGCACACGCCACCCGTGGACCTCCTGGTCACTAACTGACGTTAGCTCCTTGTAGGCCCAGCGATTCTAGAGGCCCTAGGCCTTTTCCCTTTTCTGTTCGTGGTACTTATACCACTATTTTAGTATATGGTTTGAGTGGCCACCAGGGCCTATCCATATAACGTGCAACTTCTGTGTATTCTGTGATAATCTTGTTTGACGATTTGTGCTCCTGTGCTCATAAAGAGACTAGGGGTTACTTTGAGAAATAAATACATATATATTTTGAATATATATCTGTGTGGTGTCCTTTCATTGGTATAAAAGGGGGTTACTATTGGTAAAACAGCTTGCTTAACACGCTTCACGAGTTTAGCCTCAAAGACTGCTTAGCCTAAGCTACCACTAGGGCAGCTAGTCCGAAAAGGTTGACTTACAACCACACCATAAGGGTTGCTTGGCATGGTACAAGGTGATCACTTTAACTAGTGAGCATCATACACCAGGCCAACTTCTCACATTGGTGAGCAGCGGTTGGATTTGAGCTTGCTGTGTTTTACCATTGTAATCTCTTGGTTACCAATTGAAAGATCACATAGGTACCTGTAGGTACATATAAAACAAGATTAGATATACATAAGTTCTACTGAACTTAGTTGTTGTAGAGCAAAGGGAGTAGCACACCCTGACTACAACTACTAGATAGGTTTAGTAGGTAAACCCAAGTGTAGGTAGATTGCAACACATCCACCCACACTTAAGAGCAATGGCCGGGGCAGAGGGGTCCACTGTACCCATCTCTGTTGAGAGTGACCCCCAGAGGGCACCATCCAGCTTTGCTACCCTTAATCAGAATGAGCTCAGGCATTTGGCAACTCTTAGAGGCCTTAAACAGCCCAAGAACCCAAACTCTGCTGAGCTCAGAGAGCTCTTACAGAATGATGAGAATCAGAGAGCACTCAAGAAAGCTTCCCAGTTAGCCCCCTTAGGGTCAGGAACAGGAGGCCCCCCTTCTGAAGATGCCACAGAGGTACCCCCTTTCAATAGTCACCCCTTAGATGGGATGCCTACCACAGAGGAAGAAAGTGATGGGGATACAGATGTGAGTGGGGATGAAGGGAGAACTAGCCCAGTGCCAAGTGTTATACTTGGCCCAGCTAAACTAAGGCTATTGGGGACTGACAGTGGGTTCACCCCATTGGATCTCCCCAGTGGACTTAACACAGGGCTTGGAAGGCAAAGGAATCGCTCAGGTGACTCCAATGCTTCCCATGGCTCTAGAGGCTCTCAAGGTCACTCCAGAAGGAGACTGACCACCCCTCAGAGGAGGGAACATGAGGCCAGAATGCAGGAAGCCCAGCTGAGGATCAGGAAGCAGGAGCTAGAAGTAGCCCTGATGGAAGAAAAACTGAGCAAGGCTAGGCAGCATAGAGAGAGTGGGTCTATACCCACTGGTGGCAGCAATGTCCCTAGGGACAAAGATAGGGTCTTTGACAATAGGAACCTGTCCAAGATTGTGCCCCCCTACAAAAGTGGGGATGACATCCACAAATGGATGACTGCTCTTGAGAGAGCCTGCAAAGTGCAGCAGGTTCCTGAAGACCAGTGGGCAGCAATCTTATGGCTCTCCTTTGAGGGGAGAGGCAGAGATAGACTCCTCACTGTTAGAGAAGAGGATGTCAGAAATTACAGAGTCCTGAAGAGTGTCCTAGTTGATGGGTTAGGCTTAACCACTGAACAGTACAGGTTAATGTTCAGAGACACCCAGAAGACACAGACTCAGGACTGGTCTGAATATGTGGAATGTGCCACTAAGGCTTTGGAGGGTTGGTTGCTGGGAAGTAAGGTGTCTGATTATACAGGATTGTACAATTTGATGATGAGAGAGCAGATTTTAAGTAATTGTCAAAACCAGCTTCTCCATCAACACCTGGTAGACTCAGATTTGACCTCTCCCCAAGAATTGGGAAAGAGGGCAGATAAATGGGTCAGGACCAGGATCAGGCCTAAAAACCAGGGTGGTGACCAAAAGAAAGATACCACCAAGCCTCAAGAGAAGGGTGGGGATAAAGAAAAAGAGAAACCTTCCTCAGGGCCCCAAAACTCCACACAGGGTGGTGGGTCCCAAGCTCCCTCCTCTACCACAGCTAAAAAGCCCTACTGCCATGAGTGTAAAACTCCTGGGCATTGGAAAACTGACAGCGGTTGCCCAAGGGCTAAAAACAAAACTGTTCCTCCAATTACTCCTGTCACACCACCTATTACTGTCAGCAGTAATCCCCCAGGTGGTGGGAGTGCCCCCAGAAATCTGGGTGGGTTTACTTGGGGAACACAGGGGGACCCTGGCTTAGCCAATTCCCCTACAGCAACCACTCTTGTCTGTGATGGTGGCATGGGGTTTGCCAACTTCACTGCCTGTCCCAACACTTTGGGTAGGTACAGACAGGAGCCCTACATCAATGGTACAAAAGCTGAGGCCTACAGAGACACTGGGGCTAGCATCACAATGGTGGCCCATTGGCTAGTTCCCTCTGAGCAGCTTTTGCCCGGCTTCTCCTACCAGGTGACTAACATTGATGGCAAACAGAACAGTCATCCCATGGCAGAGGTATGTCTCAGCTGGGGAGGGGTCACTGGCCCTAAAAGGGTAGCAGTGTCCCCAACCTTGCCTGTAGACTGCTTACTGGGGAATGACTTAGAACTCTCAGCTTGGGCTGGAGTTGAACAAGACACCCATTCTAAAATGGTAGGCCTTTCACAAAAGGGTAGGGGGGTTGTGCCATTCACAACCCCTGTCCAAATAGATTTCCTCCCTGAAAAGGTTGGAAGGGCAGTGGTAGCCACAGCCCAGGCACAGACAGACTTCCCTGTAGGGACTGGCAGAGCTGTGACAGTCACAGCTCAAACACAAACTGAGTGCCCCCCTGAAAAGGTTGGCAAGGCTGTAATGGTCTCAGCCTATACTCAGACTGACATAGGTGTAGTGAAGCCTGAAACAATGGATCACTCCACACAAACTGAGAGTAGTGGGGAGGAAGAAAAGTCTCCCTCTCCCCAGACATTAGGAAAAGGTCAGCCTCCTCAGGGATCTGACCTCACCCCTTGTGAAGGAACTGCCCCAGAGGTAGCCAGGCCTGGCCTGGCAGAGCCTCTGATGTCAGTGGCCCCTTCCAAGGTGGGATCCAGTCTGGTGCAGGTAGCCTGCCTCTCTCTACCCTGCCTCAGTCAGCCCAGGGCTGCAGAGGTCAGGGAGGCCAGTGGACCCCCAGAGGGCCCCTGTCCACAAGAACCCCCCCATCAAAAGAATGAGGATTGCCTGGCTAGTAGCCCTAGTCAGGTGATGGGTAAAAACATTCCTGAGGGATCTCCTTTACAGGTAGTTAGGGACCTCCCCCAGGGGGATTCTGTTGGGCACAGGCAAACATGGGACCTTAGGGCCCCAAACCTGACCTGTCCCTCCAGTAAGCCCACAAAAGGGACCCAGCCTCCAGCTTTAGGTAGCCAGAGGCTGACCCTGAGAGCACAGTGCAACTCAGTTAAAGAAAGAAAGGCATCCATGGTGGAGGATGATTGGAGGAAGCTGAGGCCTCACTTTGAGGACACTCACTTCAGTACTCCATCTCAACACCAGCCTTTTACTTTGCCAAGACACACCACAGGTAGAGATTCCCTATGGTGGAGACCCTCTGATACCCTTAGGGTGAGGGATTGCTTAGTGGACCATGAGACAGGGGGTAACCATGCCAGTGCTGGTTCCTCCTTATATGGCCACTTGGGCAATATAGGCTTACCTGGTCAAGGTCAGCCTTATCTCCCTTCGTTTGGGGGGGGGTTGTGTAGGAAGGTGGATATCTGACTATGGTTACCCCCAAATTTTTGCCTAGTGTCTAGCTGGTTTTTCGACTTAGTTGGCCTGAGATCCTGCCATTCAGGCTCTCAGGCTATCTGCTCTCTCTGTAAAATGGACTCCATGTACCCTAGGTACATACCCAATTGGTTGGATCACCCTGTCAGCCCCTGTACCAGTGTACACTAGGTACCCAGGGCATTGGTGTATCCAAGGCCTGCCAGGGGCTGAAGCATGTATTATGCCACCCCAGGCTTGGCCTAACAATCTGACACAACTGGCTGATCACTCAGCTGGGGTAAGTTGGTGTAATCACCTCTTACTTAGGTGTAGTATACCTATACCTAAACTTAAATGGGACACCTGGTAACCTATAAGTCACTCCTATGGCAGGCCTTAACAATCCTGAAGGCAGAGTGCTTGGTTCCATGTGAGATGGTGCTCTGGCATGAGCTGAGCCTGTCTGCAGTGGTCGGAACAACTTCCTTCTACTGTTTCCAGATATCGTCATACCATATACTCTTAAGTGCATTATGAACCTCGCGGTTAAATGCTATCTTTGGTTTGGCTTTATCAAAACATGTCGAGTAAGGTGTCATACGAATTGGAATACTAACCCCTCGCCAATTCTGGCGACGGGGTTAGCATTCCACCCTTCTAGAGGGACACGACATGTACAGTACCTGAAACCCGGGTAAAATCAAACATAGCCTCAGCTCCACAAAATGGATGCTGCCACCACAGACACAAGTCTGCCCTCCTGCTGCTGGGAGTCCTTCCAGCTTGGGAGGTGTGGACAAAGGGTTTCCTGCCAGGGGAGGTGCATGCACCACCCCAGACAGGATTTTGTGTATTGGTCAGGTAGGGCTTGAAAGAAACCAGACATGCCTGTGGCTCACAAGGAGCCTCGGTGCATATGCCAGTTCAAACCGGTCCTGGGGCACACCAGTCCCGGGCCTGGGGCGAGCTGGACAAAGGATTGGGGGTGTAACCACCCCCCTTCCTGGTCCCACCCATAGGGAGGGACCTAGCAGGTAGTCCGGCCCCTAGAATCCGCTTAAAGGTAGGAGCTGTGTCCTAAGACTTTAGACATCCTGGAATCAACTTGAAACTAAGAAGAAGACGGGAACTTCGACATTCTGCTGCACAGAAGACTGAAGAAAATCTCCCCTGTGGTCAGGGAGTGACCACCTTGCTAACGCAAGCACCATCCAGCGAATCACCGTCTGCTTTGCCGCCGCCTCCCGCCGGAGCCCGAGCCCAGAGACTGACAAGACCTGGACCTCCAGACCTCTCACCGCCCGATCCACAGTCCCTGCAAAGAGGAGACCCGTGGAGGCACCGAGACACGTGGAGCCAGCCATCTTGGAACGACTACGACAAGCTGACAAGTGCAACAACCGAGGCTCCCTCCAAGTTGTGCTTTGGGTCCTGAGAAGCCCAACCCTCGAGCAGCATCTGCACCAAAGGTGAGCCCTCCAGCATCTCCACGATCTGCGTGGGGCCCTTCTGCATTTTGCCACTCGACGCGCCTAACCGGTTGCTGGCCCGCTGGCTAGTGGCCATCTTGGCGACGAAATCTACGACAAACACCGCTGGTCTGGTTGCTCCAGACTGGCCCTTGCTCCCCTCCAAAGGAGCAGTTCCTCTGACCTTGCTGGTCAGAACCATCAGCTTAAACTCCTTGCCTACAACAATTGCTTTCGCCAAGGCTTGTTTGCTTCGATCAAGTCGCCGACACCGCCGACAGCGAGAGCCTGCGTGGGACAGCTCGTGACTCGACTCCTGGACGTCGTCGACCTTCAGGGACCACGTGGCTGCAGAGTCAAGCTACACCTTCCTTCCTGTTTGCACCCGACATCGCCTGGTACCCACCTGGTGCCACGCTGGTCACTGGCTAGTGACTGTGAACACTGTCCCCTCTGCTTACAGGTCTTCAACATCTCCGATCCACTCTTGGATCCACTGCATCTCTTCCCGACCGACCGCCTGCAGCACTTTTGTCTACAGGCCCCACGGAACAGATAGAAGAAACCCGACGCACTTCGAGGCCTATGCACCCGCTTCCTGTGGGTGAGGTAAAGCTGGTACTCCGGTGCCCATGTGTAGTAATACATCTCTAGTGCCTGTGTTCCAAATCTTAAGTTCCTAGGTCATCCGGAAGATTCCTTTGGCAGTAACTTTGTACTTTTTACGCACCCATTGAAACCTATGGGAGCACGCGTGTGACTATTTGCTCTGCACACGCCACCCGTGGACCTCCTGGTCACTAACTGACGTTAGCTCCTTGTAGGCCCAGCGATTCTAGAGGCCCTAGGCCTTTTCCCTTTTCTGTTCGTGGTACTTATACCACTATTTTAGTATATGGTTTGAGTGGCCACCAGGGCCTATCCATATAACGTGCAACTTCTGTGTATTCTGTGATAATCTTGTTTGACGATTTGTGCTCCTGTGCTCATAAAGAGACTAGGGGTTACTTTGAGAAATAAATACATATATATTTTGAATATATATCTGTGTGGTGTCCTTTCATTGGTATAAAAGGGGGTTACTATTGGTAAAACAGCTTGCTTAACACGCTTCACGAGTTTAGCCTCAAAGACTGCTTAGCCTACGCTACCACTAGGGCAGCTAGTCCGAAAAGGTTGACTTACAACCACACCATAAGGGTTGCTTGGCATGGTACAAGGTGATCACTTTAACTAGTGAGCATCATACACCAGGCCAACTTCTCACAGTTGCCAAATGCCTGAGCTCATTCTGATTAAGGGTAGCAAAGATGGATGGTGCCCTCTGGGGGTCACTCTCAACAGAGATGGGTACAGTGGACCCCTCTGCCCCAGCCATTGCTCTTAAGTGTGGGTGGATGTGTTGCAATCTACCTACACTTGGGTTTACCTACTAAACCTATCTAGTAGTTGTAGTCAGGGTGTGCTACTCCCTTTGCTCTACAACAACTAAGTTCAGTAGAACTTATGTATATATAATCTTGTTTTATATGTACCTACAGGTACCTATGGGATCTTTCAATTGGTAACCAAGAGATTACAATGGTAAAACACAGCAAGCTCAAATCCCACCGCTGCTCACCAATGTGAGAAGTTGGCCTGGTATATGATGTTCACTAGTTAAAGTGATCACCTTGTACCATGCCAAGCAACCCTTATGGTGTGGTTGTAAGTCAACCTTTTCGGACTAGCTGCCCTAGTGGTAGCGTAGGCTAAGCAGTCTTTGAGGCTAAACTCGTGAAGCGTGTTAAGCCAGCTGTTTTACCAAATGCAACCCCCTTTTATACCAATGAAAGGACACCACACAGATATATATTCAAAATATATATGTATTTATTTCTCAAAGTAACCCCTAGTCTCTTTATGAGCACAGGAGCACAAATCGTCAAACAAGATTACAGTAGAATACACAGAAGTTGCACTTTATATGGATAGGCCCTGGTGGCCGCACGAACCATATACTAACATAGTGGTATAAGTACCACGAACAGAAAAGGGAAAAGGCCTAGGGCCTCTAGAATCGCTGGGCCTACAAGGAGCTAACTTCAGTTAGTGACCAGGAGGTCCACGGGTGGCGTGTGCAGAGCAAATAGTCACACGCGTGCTCCCATAGGTTTCAATGGGTGCGTAAAAAGTACAAAGTTACTGCAAAGAGGATCTTCCGGATGGACTAGGAACCCAAGATTTGGAACACAGGCACTAGAGATGTAATACTACACTTGGGCACAGGAGTGCCAGCTTTACCTCACCCACAGGAAGCGGGTGCATAGGCCTCGAAGTGCGTCGGGTTTCTTCTATCTGTTCCGTGGAGCCTGAAGACAAAGATGCTGCAGGCGGTCGGTCCGGGAGAGATGCGGTGGATCCAAGAGTGGATCGGAGATGTTGAAGACCTGTAAGCAGAGGGGACAGTGTTCACAGTCACTAGCCAGTGACCAGCGTGGCACCAGGTGGGTACCAGGCAATGTTGGGTGCAAACAGGAAGAAAGGTGTAGCTTGTCTCTGCAGCCACGTGGTCCCTGGAGGTCGACGACGCCCAGGAGTCGGTTCAGGAGCTGAACCACGCAGGCTCTCGCTGTCGGCGGTGTCGGCGACTTGATCGAAGCCAACAAGCCTTGGCAAAAGCAATTGTTGTAGGAGATGAAATAAGCTGATGGTTCTGACCAGCAAGGTCAGAAGCACTGCTCCTTTGGAGGGGAGCAAGGGCCAGTCTGGAGCAACCAGACCAGTGGTGTATTTCTTGAAGTTCGTCACCAAGATGGCCACTAGCCAGCGGGCCAGCAACCGGTTAGGCGCGTCGAGTGGCAAAATGCAGAAGGGCCCCACGCAGATCGTGGAGATGCTGGAGGGCTCACCTTTGGTGCAGATGCTGCTCGAGGGTTGGGCTTCTCAGATCCAAAAGCACAACTTGGAGGGAGCCTCGGTTGTTGCACTTGCTGCTTGTCGTCGTCATTTCCAAGATGGCTGGCTCCACGTGTCTCGGTGCCTCCACGGGTCTCCTCTTTTCAGGGACTGTGGATCGGGCGGTGAGAGGTCTGGAGGTCCAGGTCTTGTCAGTCTCTGGGCTCGGGCTCCGGTGGGAGGCGGCGGCAAAGCAGACGTTGATTCGCTGGATGGTGCTTGCGTTAGCAAGGTGGTCACTCCCTGACCACAGGGGAGATTTCCTTCAGTCTTCTGTGCAGCAGAATGTCGAAGTTCCCGTCTTCTTCTTAGTTTCAAGTTGATTCCAGGATGTCTGAAGTCTTAGGACACAGCTCTTAACTTTAAGCGGATTCTAGGGGCCGGACTACCTGCTAGGTCCCTCCCTATGGGTGGGACCAGGAAGGGGGGTGGTTACACCCCCAATCCTTTGTCCAGCTCGCCCCAGGCCCGGGACTGGTGTGCCCCAGGACCGGTTTGAACTGGCATATGCACCGAGGCTCCTTGTGAACCACAGGCATGTCTGGTTTCTTTCAAGCCCTACCTGACCAATACACAAAATCCTGTCTGGGGTGGTGCATGCACCTCCCCTGGCAGGAAACCCTTTGTCCACACCTCCCAAGCTGGAAGGACTCCCAGCAGCAGGAGGGCAGACTTGTGTCTGTGGTGGCAGCATCCATTTTGTGGAGCTGAGGCTATGTCTGATTTTACCCGGGTTTCAGGTACTGTACATGTCGTGTCCCTCTAGAAGGGTGGAATGCTAACCCCGTCGCCAGAATTGGCGAGGGGTTAGTATTCCAATTCGTATGACACCTTACTCGACATGTTTTGATAAAGCCAAACCAAAGATAGCATTTAACCGCGAGGTTCATAATGCACTTAAGAGTATATGGTATGACGATATCTGGAAACAGTAGAAGGAAGTTGTTCCGACCACTGCAGACAGGCTCAGCTCATGCCAGAGCACCATCTCACATGGAACCAAGCACTCTGCCTTCAGGATTGTTAAGGCCTGCCATAGGAGTGACTCATAGGTTAACATGTGTCCCATTTAAGGTTAGGTATAGGTATACTACACCTAAGTAAGAGGTGATTACACCAACTTACCCCAGCTGAGTAATCAGCCAGTTGTGTCAAATTGTTAGGCCAGGCCAGGGGTGGCATAATACATGCTTCAGCCCCTGGTAGGCCTTAGATACACCAATGCCCTGGGTACCTAGTGTACACTGGTACAAGGGGCTCACAGGGTGATCTAGTTCCAATTGGTTATGCACCTAGAGTGCATAGTGTTAATTTAGTAGAGAGAACAGCAGGCTGGGGGTCTGATTGGCAGGCCCACAGCCTCAATATGTCAAAAACCAGTAAAGCAAAAAGCAAAAATTTGGGGTGACCATAGGATAGCAGACCCTACTCTCCTACAGCAGGCCTCACTATCAAGGCTACTAAGTGCCAGATAGGGCAGAGTAAGGTTGTGTATTTGGGCCACCTTGTAGGTGGAGGCCAAGTTCAACCACTGGAGAGTAAGATACAACCCATCAAGGACTGGTCTCCTCCAACCACCCAGACTCAAGTTCGAGCTTTCTTGGGCTTGACTGGGTACTACAGGAAGTTTGTTAAGAACTATGGGTCCATTGTGACTCCTCTTAATGATCTGACATCCAAGAAGATGCCCAAAAAGGTTCAGTGGACTGTAAGCTGTCAAAAGGCATTTGAGACCTGAAGAAGGCCATGTGCTCTGCACCTATCCTAAAAAATCCTGACTACTCGAAAGAGTTTATTGTCCAAACAGATGCTTCTGAGTTGGGTGTGGGAGCTGTGCTGTCACAACTTAATGTAGATGGTCAAGACCAACCCATTGCTTTTATTAGCAGAAGGTTGACCCCCAGAGAGAAGAATTGGTCAGTTATTGAGAGGGAGGCCTTTGCTGTGGTGTGGGCCCTGAAGAAGCTGAGGCCATACTTGTTTGGCACTCACTTCAAGATTCAGACCGACCATAAGCCCCTCTTGTGGCTAAATCAGATGAAGGGTGAAAACCCCAAACTGCTTAGGTGGTCCATTTCCCTACAGGGGATGGACTTTACAGTGGAGCACCGGCCAGGTACAGACCATGGGAATGCAGATGGTCTCTCCAGGTACTTCCACTTAGGACATGAAGACGAGACTGGTCAAGGCTAGTTTAATGTCCCTGCGTTTGGGGGGATGTTGTGTAGGAGAGTAGGGTCTGCTATCCTATGGTCACCCCAAATTTTTTGCTTTTTGCTTCACTGGTTTTTGACATATTGAGGCTGTGGGCCTGCTAATCAGACCCCCAGCCTGCTGTTCTCTCTAACTAAATTGACACTATGCACCCTAGGTGCATAACCAATTGGAATTGGATCACCCTGTTAGCCCCTGTACCTGTGTACACTAGGTACCCAGGGCATTGGTGTATCTAAGGCCTACCAGGGGCTGAAGCATGTATTGTGCCACCCCTGGCCTGGCCTAACAAATTTGACACAACTGGCTGATCACTCAGCTGGGGTAAGTTGGTGTAACCACCTCTTACTTAGGTGTAGTGTACCTATACCTAACCTTAAATGGGACACATGTTAACCTATAAGTCACTCCTATGGCAGGCCTTAACAATCCTGAAGGCAGAGTGCTTGGTTCCATGTGAGATGGTGCTCTGGCATGAGCTGAGCCTGTCTGCAGTGGTCGGAACAACTTCCTTCTACCGTTTCCAGATATCGTCATACCATATACTCTTAAGTGCATTATGAACCTCGCGGTTAAATGCTATCTTTGGTTTGGCTTTATCAAAACATGTCGAGTAAGGTGTCATACGAATTGGAATACTAACCCCTCACCAATTCTGGCGACGGGGTTAGCATTCCACCCTTCTAGAGGGACACGACATGTACAGTACCTGAAACCCGGGTTGGGAGAATTTGGCCTGGTATATGATGCTCACTAGTTAAAGTGATCACCTTGTACCATGCCAAGCAACCCTTATGGTGTGGTTGTAAGTCAACCTTTTCGGACTAGCTGCCCTAGTGGTAGCGTAGGCTAAGCAGTCTTTGAGGCTAAACTCGTGAAGCGTGTTAAGCCAGCTGTTTTACCAAATGCAACCCCCTTTTATACCAATGAAAGGACACCACACAGATATATATTCAAAATATATATGTATTTATTTCTCAAAGTAACCCCTAGTCTCTTTATGAGCACAGGAGCACAAATCGTCAAACAAGATTACAGTAGAATACACAGAAGTTGCACTTTATATGGATAGGCCCTGGTGGCCGCTCGAACCATATACTAACATAGAGGTATAAGTACCACGAACAGAAAAGGGAAAAGGCCTAGGGCCTCTAGAATCGCTGGGCCTACAAGGAGCTAACTTCAGTTAGTGACCAGGAGGTCCACGGGTGGCGTGTGCAGAGCAAATAGTCACACGCGTGCTCCCATAGGTTTCAATGGGTGCGTAAAAAGTACAAAGTTACTGCAAAGAGGATCTTCCGGATGGACTAGGAACCCAAGATTTGGAACACAGGCACTAGAGATGTAATACTACACTTGGGCACAGGAGTTCCAGCTTTACCTCACCCACAGGAAGCGGGTGCATAGGCCTCGAAGTGCGTCGGGTTTCTTCTATCTGTTCCGTGGAGCCTGAAGACAAAGATGCTGCAGGCGGTCGGTCCGGGAGAGATGCGGTGGATCCAAGAGTGGATCGGAGATGTTGAAGACCTGTAAGCAGAGGGGACAGTGTTCACAGTCACTAGCCAGTGACCAGCGTGGCACCAGGTGGGTACCAGGCAATGTCGGGTGCAAACAGGAAGAAAGTGTCAGGCTCACCTGAGGTCTCTGCGGGGACAGGAAGCAGGAAGCAGATGACTATTCCCCACGCCCCTCCACCACCGGCCTGCCCAACAATGTCAAAGCAGAACCCGTGGATAGGGGGGAAGAGGGGAGACAAGGGAAGAAAGAAAAGGAGGCAGGCCCAGCACACGCTCAGAACCCGGAGAGTCACCACTGAGATCCAAATGAAGTCCTGCAGACAAAAGAGCACGTTAGCAGACCAACAGTTAAACAAGCAACCCAGTAATGTTGTTACCAAGAACCTAGGATCTACCTGTAAGACTCCCCTCTTCCTTGGACGTGCAAACACATAGGAACAAGTGTAAACGATCTGTGTAAGGCTCCTAAAAAGAAACAATAAGGTTTAGTGCATATGGTCTAGAACCGCTAGTCCTAAATATAGATAGTATCTCCACACTTCTTACCCTATAGATAGAGCGGTGACATGGACTGTCAAACAGCAAATAATCTCTGGTTGTTAACTGCACAACCATGAATATCCTTTCAGGTGCTTATTCTCAGCACAATTTTCAGTGGTGGTCACATATAATGGTTACTGACTATTGTCAATGCTAAATGTTCCAAGAACACAAACTATAATGTGTTAAATGCTGAATAACACAGCATAAAACATAAAGGATAGCCCAGCCGAGCTTAGAGGTATCGTGGCAAACAAACATATAAGAAGGTGCAGATGTCGCAGCGTGTAAAAACAAGCCCCTCACTCCCACTCTGCGAGGCTGTAATCCCAAGGAAGGCGACTGGTAGCTAAACAAAAGTCAAGAAGGCAGCCCGTTAGGAAACGCTGCCATAAAGCCTACTGCGCATGAGCGCTTTACCGCCTGCAATGGGTGTTTCCGTGTCCTGCGAAGAATCGGACCCACAGTCCCACAAACGCTGAAGCACTCCGGGTCCTGACGCTCCGACAAGAATGCAAGGACGGAGGTAGCAGAAGATCCGGTGCGATGCTACTCTGAAAACGGACAGACTCCGTATGCGGAAGAGAATACCCGGAAGTGACGTATTACTCCAACCACTAGAACGCGAAGCGTCCTGCTGCCCGAAATGAGGGTTTTTATTCTGTGGAATCCGGAAGTAGACTCGCGGTGTCGATTCCTTCTCGAGCACAGGCATGACAGTATATCCCCCCTATGGAATCCCCCACTGGTTTGGGTTTCCAAGGATGTTTACGATGAAACAGACGTAACAAACGGGGAGCGTTAACATGACCAACAGGTTCCCAAGTTCTGTCTGCAGGGCCATATCTTTTCCAATGAATGAGGTACTGTAGTTTTCCACGTACTCTTCTAGAGTCCAAGATCGCCCCTACTTCATACTCTTGTTCATCGTCAATGCTGAGAGGGGCTGGAAGGAGTGGTAATTCAGTACCTGGTACGACAGGTTTCAGCTGAGAGACATGAAATACCCGGTGGATCCTCATGGTGTCAGGAAGCTGCAATCTCAAAGCCACCGGATTGATGATTTCAATAACCGCGTAAGGTCCAATATATCGTGGGGTGAATTTATTGGCCCCTTTGATTGGAACATGGCGGGTGGACAGCCAGACCTTATCTCCTACCCTGTATTCAGGACTGGGGCGACGATGCGCGTCTGCACTCTCCTTATATGCTGCTTTAGCCCTTTCAATGTTTCCTATTGCCGTTTTATGTACCTCCTGTATGTGTGTGATGAACTCTTTGACAGCAGGGACAGGGGCTGTAAGAGTAACATGCGTAGGTAAAAAGCGGGGATGGAAACCATAAGATGTAAAAAATGGCGAGAACTTGGTGGAGGCATGAATACTATTATTGATGGCGAACTCAGCAGCCCATAGGAAACAGTCCCAATCATCTGAGGTTTGCAACATCTGACACCGTAAGTACTGTTCCAAACACTGGTTCATCCTCTCTGTCTGCCCATCTGTCTGTGGATGATACCCCGAAGAACACCTCATGTCAATGTGTAATAGCTTTCCCAACCCTTTCCAAAACTTTGAGATGAACTGAGGTCCTCTATCTGTGACTAAAACAGAGGGTAATCCATGCAACCGGACCACATGTTGCACAACTAACTGTGCCAGTTCCTGAGATGTGGGAAGCTGTTTTAGAGGAATGAAGTGTGTTAACTTAGTCAACATATCCACAACCACCCAAATCACTGTATGCCCTTGTGCTGTTTTAGGGAGCTCAACTATAAAATCCATGGATAGTGTGTGCCAGGGACTAGGTGGGGTTGGCAGGGGTCGTAAAAGACCGGCTGGAGGTTGATGCGAACTCTTGCCTTGTGCACACACATGACATTGTTGAACATAAGTCTGTACGTCAGTTGCTAATGACGGCCACCAAAAATAGCGACGTACTAAATCAAGGGTTTTCTTATAGCCTGGGTGCCCTGTCAGGATGTGTCTGTGGCACCAATCCAAAGCTTGCTCTTGTAGTTCAGCGGTTGGGATGGCCAGTTTATCTTGTACATACAACAATCCATCAAGTCTCGTCCCTTGATATTGTTGTTCCCATTCCCGTAACTCATCTAAGCCTTGGATTTCTCGCACTTTCAGGATATAGTCTTCTGCTGGCGTTAAAGCCCCTATGATACGATCTGCCGTAATGATAGGAGGCGGGTCAAGGGTTGGTTCGACTGTATCAAACCCCAAACGGGATAAGGCATCAGCTTTCCCGTGTTTCCTTCCAGCCTGAAATTGGATGACAAAGTCATATTCACTAAAGAACGATGTCCATCGTAGTTGTCGTGTGGACAAGGCTCTTGCAGATTTCAAAAACAATAAATTCCTATGATCTGTGAGTACTGTGACTTTATGGAGGGTTCCTAATAGATATTGCCTCCATTCTTCAAAAGCGCGTTTTATGGCTAAGAGTTCCCTGTCTCCTACAGAATAGTTCTGTTCTGCTGCAGACAACTTGTGTGAAAAGAAGGCAACAGGATGTAAATATCCCGAGGAAACATCCCTCTGAGACAAAATGCCTCCTATGGCAGTCTGAGATGCATCCGTTTCCACTAAAAAAGGACGAGAAGGGTCTGGATGTTTCAATATGGGAGCTGCCGTAAAGGCGTGCTTCAGAGTGTTAAAGGCGGCTTCCGCCGCAGGGGACCATTGGAATTCCACATTTTTCTTCAATAATCTGGTAATAGGCGAGGCCAAGTCAGAGAATTTGTCAATAAATCGCCTATAAAAATTGGCGAACCCCAAAAACGTCTGGACTTCCTTCACGGTTTTGGGAGATGGCCATTGTGTTATCGCTTCGACTTTCTTAGGGTCCATACATACCCCTGTAGGAGTAAGAATGAAACCCAAAAAGGCTACCCTGGAGGAATGAAATTCGCATTTATCTAGTTTAGCAAACAACTGGTGATCTCGAAGCCTTTGTAATACTGACTGTACATGACCTATGTGTTCTTCCACAGAAGAAGAATACACCAGAATATCGTCTATGTAAGCAATGACATAGACGTCTAGCATGTCTCTCAATACCTCATTTATGAAGTATTGAAAAGCGGCTGGGGCATTACAAAGCCCGAAGGGCATAACCAAGTATTCATACAGCCCAAACTTAGTGCGGAAAGCTGTCTTCCACTCGTCCCCTTGTTGGACTCGCACTAAGTGGTATGCCCCTCGTAAGTCCAGCTTTGTATAAATCTTGGCGTTTTTGACTTGATCCAACAACGATGGGATCAGCGGTAAGGGATACCGGTTTTTTATGGTATTGGTGTTCAAATTGCGGTAGTCAATACAACATCTGAGGCCTCCCTCTCGTTTGGGGATAAAAAAGAGAGGAGAGGATGCTGGTGACCTAGAGGGACGGATAAAGCCTATGCGGAGCATCTCATCTAAATATTCACGCAGGTAAATGTTCTCCTTTTCTGTTAGCGCATAGATACGACTACATGGTAATTGAGCCCCTGGTATTAGATCTATTCTGCAGTCATATGGACGATGGGGTGGCAGTGCTGTGGCTTTTTGTTTATCAAACACATCTCTCCAATCCGCATAACAAGAAGGGAGTTCAGGCTCACTGGTTGGACAAGAACTGGACAAAGGAGCTGCGAGTTTACATGGCCTAAAGCAATGTACCTCGCAAAACTGTGAATCCAAGGAAAGAGTTCTCTTTCTCCAATCAATTGTGGGGTTATGTTGTGTTAACCAAGGGACCCCCAACACCACAGGAAACTGTGGAGAGGCAATCAAATCAAAAGTTAGAGTTTCTGTATGTGTCTCGTTTATTCTCATGTAAACAGGAATGGTGTTGTGTGTGATGGGGCCTGATTTAATAAAACTCCCATCTATGGTTCGTACTTCTTCTGTAACTGCTTTAGCTTTACTAGGAATACCTCTCTTAGCGGCCCACTGGATATCCATAAAATTTCCTGTAGCACCAGAATCAACCATAGTGCGTACTGTGGTTTGGTGGCTTCCCCACTCCATCAAGGCTTCTACAAAAAAATGAGAGAGCAAGGTACAAGAGGATTCTACCACTACAGGTTGGGAGACTATAAACCCTGAAACGCCCGAAATTCTTGTCCCCCTAGAACCCAGGCTCTCTAGTTTCCCTGCTCCTTTGCTTTCTTGGGTTTAACTGAACAATCTCTCAAAAAATGTCCCTGTTTACCACAATAGAGGCATAATTTCTGGTCACGACGTCTTTGTCTCTCTTCATTACTGAGAGGACCTCTCAAACTCCCGATCTGCATGGGTTCTGCCTCTGTAGCAGACTTCTCGGTCTCAGTGCGTTTCTCCCGATAGGTCAAAAGCCGTGTCTCTGGTCGCCCCTTCTCCCTCTTCCGTTCATGCAACCTATGATCCAATTTTACCGTTAAATCCATCAAAGCTTTACACTCTTGGGGGGGTTCCACTACTTGGGACAACACGTCCTTTAATTCGTCTTTTAGTCCTCGGTAGAACAAGGCACTTCTTTTTTCTTCAGGCCACCCTGCTTCTACTACTAACCGATTGAATTCAGCTATGTACGTCACCAAATCCTTGGTACCTTGCTTCAAGTTTAACAATTCGGAATCCACAGATTGTATAAAAGAATGTCTGTCGAACAATTTCTTTAATTCCTCTTTAAAGAGATTATAATTATATAAAAGAGGATCGTTCCTTTCTACTAAAGGAATAGACCAAGAAGCTGCGACGCCCCCCAAATAGGACAATACAAAAGCCACCTTGGCTTGTTCGGTGGGAAAACAAGCAGCCTTGCACATAAAGTGCAGTTGACATTGATTGATAAAGGCCGCAAAACGAGCAGGGTCTCCCGTGAATCTCTCAGGTTGGGCTAATGGAATAGTGGGAGGAGTGGTGACCTGAATTACTGGGTTACTAACTCCCGCCTGAGGGGAGAAGGAGGCAGGAATGCCTCCCTCAGCTCCTTGTACTGTCTCGCTGACTACTTTTCTCTGCAACGTATCTACTCTAAGGGACAGAGCCTGTGTTTCCTTCTGCAAGTTTCCTATCATATGAGCCAGGTCTCCGAGGGTTATCTTGTTTTCCTCCATCTTGCCCAGGCAGAGAATCCACGTGGGCTTCGCGTTCTGTCAGGCTCACCTGAGGTCTCTGCGGGGACAGGAAGCAGGAAGCAGATGACTATTCCCCACGCCCCTCCACCACCGGCCTGCCCAACAATGTCAAAGCAGAACCCGTGGATAGGGGGGAAGAGGGGAGACAAGGGAAGAAAGAAAAGGAGGCAGGCCCAGCACACGCTCAGAACCCGGAGAGTCACCACTGAGATCCAAATGAAGTCCTGCAGACAAAAGAGCACGTTAGCAGACCAACAGTTAAACAAGCAACCCAGTAATGTTGTTACCAAGAACCTAGGATCTACCTGTAAGACTCCCCTCTTCCTTGGACGTGCAAACACATAGGAACAAGTGTAAACGATCTGTGTAAGGCTCCTAAAAAGAAACAATAAGGTTTAGTGCATATGGTCTAGAACCGCTAGTCCTAAATATAGATAGTATCTCCACACTTCTTACCCTATAGATAGAGCGGTGACATGGACTGTCAAACAGCAAATAATCTCTGGTTGTTAACTGCACAACCATGAATATCCTTTCAGGTGCTTATTCTCAGCACAATTTTCAGTGGTGGTCACATATAATGGTTACTGACTATTGTCAATGCTAAATGTTCCAAGAACACAAACTATAATGTGTTAAATGCTGAATAACACAGCATAAAACATAAAGGATAGCCCAGCCGAGCTTAGAGGTATCGTGGCAAACAAACATATAAGAAGGTGCAGATGTCGCAGCGTGTAAAAACAAGCCCCTCACTCCCACTCTGCGAGGCTGTAATCCCAAGGAAGGCGACTGGTAGCTAAACAAAAGTCAAGAAGGCAGCCCGTTAGGAAACGCTGCCATAAAGCCTACTGCGCATGAGCGCTTTACCGCCTGCAATGGGTGTTTCCGTGTCCTGCGAAGAATCGGACCCACAGTCCCACAAACGCTGAAGCACTCCGGGTCCTGACGCTCCGACAAGAATGCAAGGACGGAGGTAGCAGAAGATCCGGTGCGATGCTACTCTGAAAACGGACAGACTCCGTATGCGGAAGAGAATACCCGGAAGTGACGTATTACTCCAACCACTAGAACGCGAAGCGTCCTGCTGCCCGAAATGAGGGTTTTTATTCTGTGGAATCCGGAAGTAGACTCGCGGTGTCGATTCCTTCTCGAGCACAGGCATGACAGAAAGGTGTAGCTTGTCTCTGCAGCCACGTGGTCCCTGGAGGTCGACCACGCCCAGGAGTCGGTTCAGGAGCTGACCCACGCAGGTTCTCGCTGTCGGCGGTGTCGGCGACTTGATCGAAGCCAACAAGCCTTGGCAAAAGCAATTGTTGTAGGAGATGAAATAAGCTGATGGTTCTGACCAGCAAGGTCAGAAGGACTGCTCCTTTGGAGGGGAGCAAGGGCCAGTCTGGAGCAACCAGACCAGCAGTGTATTTCTTGAAGTTCGTCGCCAAGATGGCCACTAGCCAGCGGGCCAGCAACCGGTTAGGCGCGTCGAGTGGCAAAATGCAGAAGGGCCCCACGCAGATCGTGGAGATGCTGGAGGGCTCACCTTTGGTGCAGATGCTGCTCGAGGGTTGGGCTTCTCAGATCCCAAAGCACAACTTGGAGGGAGCCTCGGTTGTTGCACTTGCTGCTTGTCATCGTTGTTTCCAAGATGGCTGGCTCCACGTGTCTCGGTGCCTCCACGGGTCTCCTCTTTTCAGGGACTGTGGATCGGGCGGTGAGAGGTCTGGAGGTCCAGGTCTTGTCAGTCTCTGGGCTCGGGCTCCGGCGGGAGGCGGCGGCAAAGCAGATGTTGATTCGCTGGATGGTGCTTGCGTTAGCAAGGTGGTCACTCCCTGACCACAGGGGAGATTTCCTTCAGTCTTCTGTGCAGCAGAATGTCGAAGTTCCCGTCTTCTTCTTAGTTTCAAGTTGATTCCAGGATGTCTGAAGTCTTAGGACACAGCTCTTAACTTTAAGCGGATTCTAGGGGCCGGACTACCTGCTAGGTCCCTCCCTATGGGTAGGACCAGGAAGGGGGGTGGTTACACCCCCAATCCTTTGTCCAGCTCGCCCCAGGCCCGGGACTGGTGTGCCCCAGGACCGGTTTGAACTGGCATATGCACCGAGGCTCCTTGTGAACCACAGGCATGTCTGGTTTCTTTCAAGCCCTACCTGACCAATACACAAAATCCTGTCTGGGGTGGTGCATGCACCTCCCCTGGCAGGAAACCCTTTGTCCACACCTCCCAAGCTGGAAGGACTCCCAGCAGCAGGAGGGCAGACTTGTGTCTGTGGTGGCAGCATCCATTTTGTGGAGCTGAGGCTATGTCTGATTTTACCCGGGTTTCAGGTACTGTACATGTCGTGTCCCTCTAGAAGGGTGGAATGCTAACCCCGTCGCCAGAATTGGCGAGGGGTTAGTATTCCAATTCGTATGACACCTTACTCGACATGTTTTGATAAAGCCAAACCAAAGATAGCATTTAACCGCGAGGTTCATAATGCACCTAAGAGTATATGGTATGACGATATCTGGAAACAGTAGAAGGAAGTTGTTCCGACCACTGCAGACAGGCTCAGCTCATGCCAGAGCACCATCTCACATGGAACCAAGCACTCTGCCTGCAGGATTGTTAAGGCCTGCCATAGGAGTGACTCATAGGTTAACATGTGTCCCATTTAAGGTTAGGTATAGGTATACTACACCTAAGTAAGAGGTGATTACACCAACTTACCCCAGCTGAGTAATCAGCCAGTTGTGTCAAATTGTTAGGCCAGGCCAGGGGTGGCATAATACATGCTTCAGCCCCTGGTAGGCCTTAGATACACCAATGCCCTGGGTACCTAGTGTACACTGGTACAAGGGGCTCACAGGGTGATCTAGTTCCAATTGGTTATGCACCTAGAGTGCATAGTGTTAATTTAGTAGAGAGAACAGCAGGCTGGGGGTCTGATTGGCAGGCCCACAGCCTCAATATGTCAAAAACCAGTGAAGCAAAAAGCAAAAATTTGGGGTGACCATAGGATAGCAGACCCTACTCTCCTACAGCAGGCCTCACTATCAAGGCTACTAAGTGCCAGATAGGGCAGAGTAAGGTTGTGTATTTGGGCCACCTTGTAGGTGGAGGCCAAGTTCAACCACTGGAGAGTAAGATACAACCCATCAAGGACTGGTCTCCTTCAACCACCCAGACTCAAGTTCGAGCTTTCTTGGGCTTGACTGGGTACTACAGGAAGTTTGTTAAGAACTATGGGTCCATTGTGACTCCTCTTAATGATCTGACATCCAAGAAGATGCCCAAAAAGGTTCAGTGGACTGTAAGCTGTCAAAAGGCATTTGAGACCTGAAGAAGGCCATGTGCTCTGCACCTATCCTAAAAAATCCTGACTACTCCAAAGAGTTTATTGTCCAAACAGATGCTTCTGAGTTGGGTGTGGGAGCTGTGCTGTCACAACTTAATGTAGATGGTCAAGACCAACCCATTGCTTTTATTAGCAGAAGGTTGACCCCCAGAGAGAAGAATTGGTCAGCTATTGAGAGGGAGGCCTTTGCTGTGGTGTGGGCCCTGAAGAAGCTGAGGCCATACTTGTTTGGCACTCACTTAAAGATTCAGACCGACCATAAGCCCCTCTTGTGGCTAAATCAGATGAAGGGTGAAAACCCCAAACTGCTTAGGTGGTCCATTTCCCTACAGGGGATGGACTTTACAGTGGAGCACCGGCCAGGTACAGACCATGGGAATGCAGATGGTCTCTCCAGGTACTTCCACTTAGGACATGAAGATGAGACTGGTCAAGGCTAGTTTAATGTCCCTGCGTTTGGGGGGATGTTGTGTAGGAGAGTAGGGTCTGCTATCCTATGGTCACCCCAAATTTTTTGCTTTTTGCTTGACTGGTTTTTGACATATTGAGGCTGTGGGCCTGCTAATCAGACCCCCAGCCTGCTGTTCTCTCTAACTAAATTGACACTATGCACCCTAGGTGCATAACCAATTGGAATTGGATCACCCTGTTAGCCCCTGTACCTGTGTACACTAGGTACCCAGGGCATTGGTGTATCTAAGGCCTACCAGGGGCTGAAGCATGTATTGTGCCACCCCTGGCCTGGCCTAACAAATTTGACACAACTGGCTGATCACTCAGCTGGGGTAAGTTGGTGTAACCACCTCTTACTTAGGTGTAGTGTACCTATACCTAACCTTAAATGGGACACATGTTAACCTATAAGTCACTCCTATGGCAGGCCTTAACAATCCTGAAGGCAGAGTGCTTGGTTCCATGTGAGATGGTGCTCTGGCATGAGCTGAGCCTGTCTGCAGTGGTCGGAACAACTTCCTTCTACCGTTTCCAGATATCGTCATACCATATACTCTTAAGTGCATTATGAACCTCGCGGTTAAATGCTATCTTTGGTTTGGCTTTATCAAAACATGTCGAGTAAGGTGTCATACGAATTGGAATACTAACCCCTCACCAATTCTGGCGACGGGGTTAGCATTCCACCCTTCTAGAGGGACACGACATGTACAGTACCTGAAACCCGGGTTGTGAGAAGTTGGCCTGGTATATGATGCTCACTAGTTAAAGTGATCACCTTGTACCATGCCAAGCAACCCTTATGGTGTGGTTGTAAGTCAACCTTTTCGGACTAGCTGCCCTAGTGGTAGCGTAGGCTAAGCAGTCTTTGAGGCTAAACTCGTGAAGCGTGTTAAGCCAGCTGTTTTACCAAATGCAACCCCCTTTTATACCAATGAAAGGACAACACACAGATATATATTCAAAATATATATGTATTTATTTCTCAAAGTAACCCCTAGTCTCTTTATGAGCACAGGAGCACAAATCGTCAAACAAGATTACAGTAGAATACACAGAAGTTGCACTTTATATGGATAGGCCCTGGTGGCCGCTCGAACCATATACTAACATAGAGGTATAAGTACCACGAACAGAAAAGGGAAAAGGCCTAGGGCCTCTAGAATCGCTGGGCCTACAAGGAGCTAACTTCAGTTAGTGACCAGGAGGTCCACGGGTGGCGTGTGCAGAGCAAATAGTCACACGCGTGCTCCCATAGGTTTCAATGGGTGCGTAAAAAGTACAAAGTTACTGCAAAGAGGATCTTCCGGATGGACTAGGAACCCAAGATTTGGAACACAGGCACTAGAGATGTAATACTACACTTGGGCACAGGAGTTCCAGCTTTACCTCACCCACAGGAAGCGGGTGCATAGGCCTCGAAGTGCGTCGGGTTTCTTCTATCTGTTCCGTGGAGCCTGAAGACAAAGATGCTGCAGGCGGTCGGTCCGGGAGAGATGCGGTGGATCCAAGAGTGGATCGGAGATGTTGAAGACCTGTAAGCAGAGGGGACAGTGTTCACAGTCACTAGCCAGTGACCAGCGTGGCACCAGGTGGGTACCAGGCAATGTCGGGTGCAAACAGGAAGAAAGGTGTAGCTTGTCTCTGCAGCCACGTGGTCCCTGGAGGTCGACGATGCACAGGAGTCGGTTCAGGAGCTGTTCCACGCAGGCTCTCGCTGTCGGCGGTGTCGGCGACTTGATCAAAGCCAACAAGCCTTGGCAAAAGCAATTGTTGTAGGAGATGAAATAAGCTGATGGTTCTGACCAGCAAGGTCAGAAGGACTGCTCCTTTGGAGGGAAGCAAGGGCCAGTCTGGAGCAACCAGACCAGCAGTGTATTTCTTGAAGTTCGTCGCCAAGATGGCCACTAGCCAGCGGGCCAGCAACCGGTTAGGCGCGTCAAGTGGCAAAATGCAGAAGGGCCCCACGCAGATCGTGGAGATGCTGGAGGGCTCACCTTTGGTGCAGATGCTGCTCGAGGGTTGGGCTTCTCAGATACCAAAGCACAACTTGGAGGGAGCCTCGGTTGTTGCACTTGCTGCTTGTCGTCGTCGTTTCCAAGATGGCTGGCTCCACGTGTCTCGGTGCCTCCATGGGTCTCCTCTTTTCAGGGACTGTGGATCGGGCGGTGAGAGGTCTGGAGGTCCAGGTCTTGTCAGTCTCTGGGCTCGGGCTCCGGCGGGAGGCGGCGGCAAAGCAGATGTTGATTCGCTGGATGGTGCTTGCGTCAGCAAGGTGGTCACTCCCTGACCACAGGGGAGATTTCCTTCAGTCTTCTGTGCAGCAGAATGTCGAAGTTCCCGTCTTCTTCTTAGTTTCAAGTTGATTCCAGGATGTCTGAAGTCTTAGGACACAGCTCCTACCTTTAAGCGGATTCTAGGGGCCGGACTACCTGCTAGGTCCCTCCCTATGGGTGGGACCAGGAAGGGGGGTGGTTACACCCCCAATCCTTTGTCCAGCTCGCCCCAGGCCCAGGACTGGTGTGCCCCAGGACCGGTTTGAACTGGCATATGCACCGAGGCTCCTTGTGAACCACAGGCATGTCTGGTTTCTTTCAAGCCCTACCTGACCAATACACAAAATCCTGTCTGGGGTGGTGCATGCACCTCCCCTGGCAGGAAACCCTTTGTCCACACCTCCCAAGCTGGAAGGACTCCCAGCAGCAGGAGGGCAGACTTGTGTCTGTGGTGGCAGCATCCATTTTGTGGAGCTGAGGCTATGTCTGATTTTACCCGGGTTTCAGGTACTGTACATGTCGTGTCCCTCTAGAAGGGTGGAATGCTAACCCCGTCGCCAGAATTGGCGTGGGGTTAGTATTCCAATTCGTATGACACCTTACTCGACATGTTTCGATAAAGCCAAACCAAAGATAGCATTTAACCGCGAGGTTCATAATGCACTTAAGAGTATATGGTATGACGATATCTGGAAACAGTAGAAGGAAGTTGTTCCGACCACTGCAGACAGGCTCAGCTCATGCCAGAGCACCATCTCACATGGAACCAAGCACTCTGCCTTCAGGATTGTTAAGGCCTGCCATAGGAGTGACTTATAGGTTAACATGTGTCCCATTTAAGGTTAGGTATAGGTATACTATACCTAAGTAAGAGGTGATTACACCAACTTACCCCAGCTGAGTGATCAGCCAGTTGTGTCAAATTGTTAGGCCAAGCCTGGGGTGGTATAATCCATGCTTCAGCCCCTGGCAGGCCTTGGGTACACCAATGCCCTGGGTACCTAGTGTACACTGGTACAGGGGCTGACAGGGTGATCCACTTCCAATTGGTTATGCACCTAGGGTGCATAGTTTTAATTTAGTAGAGAGAACAGCAGGCTGGGGGTCTGATTGGCAGGCCCACAGCCTCAATATGTCAAAAACCAGTGAAGCAAAAAGCAAAAATTTGGGGTGACCATAGGATAGCAGACCCTACTCTCCTACACAACCCCCCCCAAACGCTGGGACATTAAACTAGCCTTGACCAGTCTCGTCTTCATGTCCTAAGTGGAAGTACCTGGAGAGACCATCTGCATTCCCATGGTCAGTAACTGGCCGGTGCTCCACTGTAAAGTCCATCCCCTGTAGGGAAATGGACCACCTAAGCAGTTTGGGGTTTTCACCCTTCATCTGATTTAGCCACAAGAGGGGCTTATGGTCGGTCTGAATCTTGAAGTGAGTGCCAAACAAGTATGGCCTCAGCTTCTTCAGGGCCCACACCACAGCAAAGGCCTCCCTCTCAATAGCTGACCAATTCTTCTCTCTGCGGGTCAACCTTCTGCTAATAAAAGCAATGGGTTGGTCTTGACCATCTACATTAAGTTGTGACAGCACAGCTCCCACACCCAACTCAGAAGCATCTGTTTGGACAATAAACTCTTTGGAGTAGTCAGGACTTTTCAGGATAGGTGCAGAGCACATGGCCTCCTTCAGGTCATCAAATGCCTTTTGACAGCTTACTGTCCACTGAACCTTTTTGGGCATCTTCTTGGATGTCAGATCATTAAGAGGAGTCACAATGGACCCATAGTTCTTAACAAACTTCCTGTAGTACCCAGTCAAGCCCAAGAAAGCTCAAAATTGAGTCTGGGTGGTTGGAGGAGACCAGTCCTTGATGGATTGTATCTTACTCTCCAGTGGTTGAACTTGGCCTCCACCTACAAGGTGGCCCAAATATACAACCTTACTCTGCCCTATCTGGCACTTAGTAGCCTTGGTAGTGAGGCCTGCCCTTTGCAGAGCCTCAAGAGCCTTCTTCAGGTAGATCAGGTGATCCTCCCAGGTGGAGCTAAAGACAGCACTGTCATCCAGATATGCTGCGCAAAAGTCATCCAACCCAGTAAGGACTTGGTTCACCAGCCTTTGGAAGGTGGCAGGTGCATTCTTCAGACCAAAGGGCATCACCACAAACTGGTAGTGCCCACCTGGGGTTGAGAATGCTGTTTTGGCCTTAGACTCCTCAGCTAATATGATTTGCCAATAGCCAGCTGTCAAGTCAAATGTGCTCAAAAACTTTGCAGAAGCTAGTTTGTCTATGAGCTCATCTGCCCTTGGAATAGGGTGTGCATCTGTCCTGGTGACAGCATTGAGACCCCTGTAGTCCACACAGAACCTCATCTCTCTCTTGCCATCTTTGGTGTGAGGTTTGGGGACCAGAACCACTGGGCTAGCCCAGGGGCTCTCTGAGGGTTCAATGACACCTAATTCCAGCATTTTATGTACCTCAGCCTTTATACAGTCCCTGACGTGGTCAGGTTGTCTGTAAAGCTTGTTCTTTACAGGCAGACTGTCAACAGTGTCCACCACATGGGTACACCAGTCAGTTTGACTAGGTATCAAGGAAAACATATGTGAAAATGATTGTAGAACCTGTCTACATGCAGTCTGCTGATGGGAAGTGAGGTTGCCTCCAAGGGTCACTCCTTCAACTGAGCCATCTTCAGGGTTCTGAGACAACAGGTCTGGGAGAGGGTCACTCTCTTCCTCCTGTCCCTCATCTGTAGCCATGAGCAAGCCCATGTCTGCCCTGTCAACATATGCTTTAAGCCTGTTAACATGGAGTACCCTGGGAGTTCCTAGGTCTACCAAGTAGGTGACCTCTCCCTTCTTTTCCAGGATTGTATGGGGTCCAGACCATTTGTCTTGGAGTGCTGCTGGGGCCACTGGCTCCAACACCCATACCTTCTGTCCTGGCTGAATCTCAACCAAGACAGCCTTTTGGTCATGCCAAGCTTTCTGTAAGGCCTGGATTGCCTCAAGGTTTTTGGATGCCTTCTCCATATACTCAGCCATCCTGGAGCAGAGACCAAGTACAAAGTCCACTATGTCTTGCTTAGGCTTTTTGAGAGGTAACTCCCATCCTTCCTTCACCAAACACAGTGGGCCTCTTACAGGGTGCCCAAACAACAATTCAAAGGGGCTGTAGCCAACTCCTTTTTGTGGGACCTCTCTGTAAGCAAACAGAAGGCAGGGTAGAAGGATGTCCCATCTTCGCATGAGCTTTTCAGGTAATCCTTTGATCATACCCTTTAGGGTCTTGTTGAATCTCTCAACAAGCCCATTGCATTGTGGGTGATAAGGGGTGGTGAACTTGTAGTTGACACCACATTCCTTCCACATAGCTGTCAAGTATCCTGACATGAAGTTGGTACCTCTGTCAGAAACTACCTCCTTAGGAAACCCCACTCTGGAGAATACTCCCAGCAGGGCCCTGGACACAACAGGAGCTGTAGTGGTCCTAAGGGGAATTGCCTCTGGATACCTGGTGGCATGATCCACTACCACCAGTATAAATCTGTGCCCAGATGCAGTGGGAGGATCCATGGGACCCACTATATCTATTCCCACTCTTTCAAAGGGGACCCCCACCACAGGTGGTGGTATTAGGGGGGCCTTTGTTGTGCCACCTGATTTGCCACTGGCTTGGCAGGTCACACAGCAGCGACAAAACTCCTTTGTATCTTCATTCATGTGAGGCCAGTGAATGTGAGGGACAAGCCTGTCCCAAGTCTTATTCTGGCCTAAGTGTCCTGCTAAAGGAATATCATGGGCCAAGGTAAGAAGGAAGCCCCTAAATTGCAGAGGTATAACCAACCTCCTGGTAGCACCAGGCTTGGGGTCTCTAGCCTCTGAATAAAGGAGCCCTTCATCCCAATACACTTTATGGGTACCTTGAGCATTCCCAGCAGCCTCAGCAGCAGCCAGCTGTCTGAGGGGTTCAAGAGAGGGACAGGATAACTGAGCCTGCCTCAAGTCAGCCCTGGAAGGTCCCCCTGTCCCCAGAAACTCAACCTGACCAGGTTCAAGCTCTTCAGGGACAGTTCCTTCAGGGTCCTCTAGATCAGCTTCCTGGGAAGGTTGATCATCACTCTGAGGCAGGGGGGAAGGCACAGCCTTGACCCTCCTGTTCTTCTTCTTGGTAGGTGCTTGGTCCATTGTTCCAGGATCCAAGACCTGAGGTTCAGTGAGGCACTTTTTGGCCTGTGACCTGGTCACAGCAAGGACATGTGATGATATACCTAACATCTCTGCATGAGTCCTGTACTCCACTTCCGACCATAGAGAACTCTCTAGGTCATTGCCCAACAAACATTCTACTGGGAGGTCTGCACTAACCACAACCCTTTTGAGGCCAGTTACCCCTCCCCATGAGAAGTTAACAACTGCCACACTATGTGAAGTAGTGGCATTGCTGGCATTGGTCACCAGGTAGTTCTCACCTGGTAGGTACTGTCCAGGGTCCACAAAGCCTGGTGTCACCATAGTGACACTGGCACATGTGTCCCTGTAGGCTTGAGCCACTTTTTCATTTATTAAAGGAGTCTGTCTGTACTTGCCCAGGTTACTGGGGCTCACAGTCAGGGACAAATCAATGTCCCCATCACAGATCAAGACTGCCTGTGTCAGGGTTCTGTCTAAGTCAGAATCTCCTTCAGTTCCCATAGTGATTCCCACTACACCCTTTGTCTGGGGACCAACACTGCTAACAGTAGTACTGGGAGCAGGTGCCTTAGGGGCAACAGTGTTGGGGGCTCCACCCTTTTTACAATCACTAGTCCAATGAGTTGTATTCTTGCAATGATTGCACCAGGGTTTCTTTTGACCTTCTTTCTTCTTTCCCTTGGATTGTTGTTGGGACCCACCCTCCTTAGCAGTAGTTTGGGGCCCTGTTGAAGACTTCTGGTCTTTAGACTTCTGATCTCCACCCTTTTGGTCTGTTTTCTTCTGATCACCCCCTTGGCCCTGGTTCTGGTTCTTTTGCTTAACCCTGGTTCTGACCCATTTGTCTGCCTTCTTTCCCAATTCTTGGGGAGAGGTCAGATCAGAGTCAACCAAGTGTTTATGCAGTTGCTGGTTTTGACAGTTATTTAAAATCTGTTCTCTCATCATCAAATTATACAATCCTGTAAAATCAGATACCTTACTTCCCAGCAACCAACCCTCCAAAGCCTTAGTGGCACATTCAACATATTCAGACCAGTCCTGAGTCTGTGTCTTTTGGGTGTCTCTGAACATTAACTTGTACTGTTCAGTGGTTAAGCCTAACCCATCAACCAGAACACTCTTCAGGACTCTGTAATTTCTGACATCCTCTTCTCTAACAGTGAGGAGTCTGTCTCTGCCTCTTCCTTCAAAGGAGAGCCAGAGGATTGCTGCCCACTGGTCTTCAGGAACCTGCTGTACTTTGCAGGCTCTCTCAAGAGCAGTTATCCATTTGTGGATGTCATCCCCACTTTTGTAGGGGGGCACAACCTTAGACAGGTTCCTATTATCAAAGACCCTATCTTTGTCCTTAGGGACAATGCTGCCACCAGTGGGTATAGACCCACTCTCTCTAGGTTGCCTAGCCTTGTTCAGTTTCTCTTCCATCAGGGCTACCTCTAGCTCCTGCTTCCTGATCCTCAGCTGGGCTTCCTACATTCTGGCCTCATGTTCCCTCCTCTGAGGGGTGGTCATCCTTTTCCTGGAGTGACCTTGAGAGCCTCTAGAGGCATGAGAAGCATTAGAGTCACCTGAGCGATTCCTTTGCCTCCCAAGCCCCTGGTTAAGTCCACTGGGGAGATCCAATGGGATGATCCCATTGTCAGTCCCCAATAGCCTTAGTTTAGCTGGGCCAAGTATAACACTTGGCACTGGGCTAGTTCTCCCTTCATCATCACTACTCTCTGTATCCTCCCCACTTTCCTCCTCTGTAGTATGGTTCTCATCTAAGGGATGGCTATTGGAAAGGGGTACTTCTGTAGCATCTTCAGAAGGGGGGCCTCCTGTTCCTGACCCTAAGGGGGCTAACTGGGAAGCTTTCTTGAGCTCTCTCTGATTTTCATCATTTTGCAAGAGTTCTCTGAGCTCAGCAGAGGTAGGGTTCTTGGGCTGTTTAAGGCCTCTAAGAGTTGCCAAATGCCTGAGCTCATTCTGATTAAGGGTAGCAAAGATGGATGGTGCTCTCTGGGGGTCACTCTCAACAGAGATGGGTACAGTGGACCCCTCTGCCCCAGCCATTGCTCTTAAGTGTGGGTGAATGTGTTGCAATCTACCTACACTTGGGTTTACCTACTAAACCTATCTAGTAGTTGTAGTCAGGGTGTGCTACTCCCTTTGCTCTACAACAACTAAGTTCAGTAGAACTTATGTATATCTAATCTTGTTTTATATGTACCTACAGGTACCTATGTGATCTTTCAATTGGTAACCAAGAGATTACAATGGTAAAACACAGCAAGCTCAAATCCAACCGCTGCTCACCAATGTGAGAAGTTGGCCTGGTATATGATGCTCACTAGTTAAAGTGATCACCTTGTACCATGCCAAGCAACATTATGGTGTGGTTGTAAGTCAACCTTTTCGGACTAGCTGCCCTTGTGGTAGCGTAGGCTAAGCAGTCTTTGAGGCTAAACTCGTGAAGCGTGTTAAGCCAGCTGTTTTACCAAATGCAACCCCCTTTTATACCAATGAAAGGACACCACACAGATATATATTCAAAATATATATGTATTTATTTCTCAAAGTAACCCCTAGTCTCTTTATGAGCACAGGAGCACAAATCGTCAAACAAGATTACAGTAGAATACACAGAAGTTGCACTTTATATGGATAGGCCCTGGTGGCCGCTCGAACCATATACTAACATAGTGGTATAAGTACCACAAACAGAAAAGGGAAAAGGCCTAGGGCCTCTAGAATCGCTGGGCCTACAAGGAGCTAACTTCAGTTAGTGACCAGGAGGTCCACGGGTGGCGTGTGCAGAGCAAATAGTCACAAGCATGCTCCCATAGGTTCAATGGGTGCGTAAAAAGTACAAAGTTACTGCAGAGAGAATCTTCCGGATGGACTAGGAACCCAAGATTTGGAACACAGGCACTAGAGATGTAATACTACACTTGGGCACAGGAGTGCCAGCTTTACCTCACCCACAGGAAGCGGGTGCATAGGCCTCGAAGTGCGTCGGGTTTCTTCTATCTGTTCCGTGGAGCCTGAAGACAAAGATGCTGCAGGCGGTCAGTCCGGGAGAGATGCGGTGGATCCAAGAGTGGATCGGAGATGTTGAAGACCTGTAAGCAGAGGGGACAGTGTTCACAGTCACTAGCCAGTGACCAGCGTGGCACCAGGTGGGTACCAGGCAATGTCGGGTGCAAACAGGAAGAAAGGTGTAGCTTGTCTCTGCAGCCACGTGGTCCCTGGAGGTCGACGATGCCCAGGAGTCGGTTCACAAGCTGTCCCACGCAGGCTCTCGCTGTCGGCGGTGTCGGCGACTTGATCGAAGCCAACAAGCCTTAGCAAAAGCAATTGTTGTAGGAGATGAAATAAGCTGATGGTTCTGACCAGCAAGGTCAGAAGGACTGCTCCTTTGGAGGGGAGCAAGGGCCAGTCTGGAGCAACTAGACCAGCGGTGTATTTCTTGAAGTTCATCGCCAAGATGGCCACTAGCCAGCGGGCCAGCAACCGGTTAGGCGCAACGAGTGGCAAAATGCAGAAGGGCCCCACGCAGATCATGGAGATGCTGGAGGGCTCACCTTTGGTGCAGATGCTGCTCGAGGGTTGGGCTTCTCAGATCCCAAAGCACAACTTGGAGGGAGCCTCGGTTGTTGCACTTGCAGCTTGTCGTCATCGTTTCCAAGATGGCTGGCTCCACGTGTCTCGGTGCCTCCACGGGTCTCCTCTTTTCAGGGACTGTGGATCGGGCGGTGAGAGGTCTGGAGGTCCAGGTCTTGTCAGTCTCTGGGCTCGGGCTCCAGCGGGAGGCGGCGGCAAAGCAGATGTTGATTCACTGGATGGTGCTTGCGTTAGCAAGGTGGTCACTCCCTGACCACAGGGGAGATTTCCTTCAGTCTTCTGTGCAGCAGAATGTCGAAGTTCCCGTCTTCTTCTTAGTTTCAAGTTGATTCCAGGATGTCTGAAGTCTTAGGACACAGCTCCTACCTTTAAGCGGATTCTAGGGGCCGGACTACCTGCTAGGTCCCTCCCTATGGGTGGGACCAGGAAGGGGGGTGGTTACATCCCCAATCCTTTGTCCAGCTCGCCCCAGGCCCGGGACTGGTGTGCCCCAGGACCGGTTTGAACTGGCATATGCACCGAGGCTCCTTGTGAGCCACAGGCATGTCTGGTTTCTTTCAGGCCCTACCTGACCAATACACAAAATCCTGTCTGGGGTGGTGCATGCACCTCCCCTGGCAGGAAACCCTTTGTCCACACCTCCCAAGCTGGAAGGACTCCCAGCAGCAGGAGGGCAGACTTGTGTCTGTTGTGGCAGCATCCATTTTGTGGAGCTGAGGCGCAAAACGCACCGTGGTTACACCTCAATTTTGCAGTAAAAAATGACCCTTTTTTGGCAAAGTGACTAGCTGTAGTTTTTGAACCCTAGCTCTGACGGCACCTAGGGAAACCTAGCAAACCTATATATTTTTGTAAACTAGACACGCAGGGGAATCCAGGATGGGGTGACTTGAGTGCCTTCCACCAGGGTCTGTTACACAGAATCCCTTGCAAACCTAAAAAATTGACAAAAAAACACATTTTCCCCACATTTCTGTGATGGAAAGTTCTGGAATCTGCGTGGATCCACAAACTTCCACCCACCCCGCGTTCCCCAAAGTCCTATGAGAAAAATGGTACCTCACTTGTGCGGGTCAGTCTAGTGCCTGCGACAGGAAACGGCGCAAAACGCAACGTGGTCACACCTCAATTTTGCAGTGAAAAATGACCCTTTTTTGGCAAAGTGACTAGCTGTAGTTTTTTAACCCTAGCTCTGCCGGCACCTAGGGAAACCTAGCAAATCTATATATTTTTTAAAACTAGACACCCAGGGGAATCCAGGATGGGGTGACTTGAGTGCCTCCCTCCAGGGTCTGTTACCCAGAATCCCATGTACACCTAAACAATTTACAAAAAAACACATTTGCCCCACATTTCTGTGTTGGAAAGTTCTGGAATCTGCGTGGATCTACAAATTTCCACCCATCCCGCATTCCCCAAAGTCCTACAAGAAGAATGGTACCTCACGTGTGCGGGTAGCCTAGTGCCCGCGACAGGACACGGCGCAAAACGCACCGTGGTCACACCTCAATTTTGTAGTGAAAAATGACCCTTTTTTGGCAAAGTGCCTAGCTGTAGTTTTTGAACCCTAGCTCTGCCGGCACCTAGGGAAACCTAGCAAACCTATATATTTTTGTAAACTAGACACCCAGGGGAATCCAGGATGGGGTGACTTGGGTGCCTCCCACCAGGGTCTGTTACCCAGAATCCCTTGCAAACATAAAAACTGGACAAAAAAACCACATTTTCCCCACATTTCTGTGATGGAAAGTTCTGGAATCTGCGTTGATCCACAAATTTCCACCCACCCCGCATTCCCCAAAGTCCTACGAGAAAAATGGTTCCTCACTTGTGCGGGTCGGCTTAGTGCCCGCGACAGGAAACGGCTCAAAACTCAACGTCGTCACACCTCAATTTTGCAGTGAAAAATGACCCTTTTTTGGCAAAGTGACTAGCTGTAGTTTTTGAACCCTAGCTCTGCCGGCACCTAGGGAAACCTAGCAAACATCTATATTTTGGTAAACTAGACACCCAGGGGAATCCAGGATGGTGTGACTTGAGTGCCTCCCACCAGGGTCTGTTACCCAGAATCCCTTGCAAACTTAAAAAATGGACAAAAAAAACACATTTTCCACACATTTCTGTGATGGAAAGTTCTGGAATCTGCGTGGATCCACAAATTTCCACCCACCCCGCGTTCCCCAAAGTCCTACAAGAAAAATGGTACCTCACTTGTGTGGGTCGCCTAGTGCCCGAGACAGGAAACGGCGCAAAACGCACCGTGGTCACACCTCAATTTTGCAGTGAAAATGTACCCTTTTTTGGCAAAGTGCCTAGCTGTAGTTTTTGAACCCTAGCTCTGCCGGCACCTAGGGAAACCTAGGAAACCTATATATTTTTGAAAACTAGACTCCCCGGGGAATCCAGGATGGGCTGACTTGAGTGCCTCCCACCAGGGTCTGTTACACAGAATCCCTTGCAAACCTAAAAAATTGACAAAAAAACACATTTTCCCCACATTTCTGTGATGGAAAGTTCTGGAATCTGCGTGGATCCACAAATTTCCACCCACCCCGCGTTCCCCAATGTCCTATGAGAAAAATTGTACCTCACTTGTGCGGGTCGGCCTAGTGCCTGCGACAGGAAACGGCACAAAACGCAACGTGGTCACACCTCAATTTTGCAGTGAAAAATGACCCTTTTTTGGCAAAGTGACTAGCTGTAGGTTTTTTAACCCTAGCTCTGCCGGCACCTAGGGAAACCTAGCAAATCTATATATTTTTGAAAACTAGACACCCAGGGGAATCCAGGATGGGGTGACTTGAGTGCCTCCGTCCAGGGTCTGTTACCCAGAATCCCATGCACACCTAAACAATTTACAAAAAAAACACATTTGCCCCACATTTCTGTGATGGAAAGTTCTGGAATCTGCGTGGATCTACAAATTTCCACCCACCCCGTGTTCCCCAAAGTCCTACAGGAAAAATGGTACCTCACTTGTGCGGGTCGCCTAGTGCCCGCGACAGGAAACGGCGCAAAACGCACCGTGGTCACACCTCAATTTTGTAGTGAAAAATGACCCTTTTTTGGCAAAGTGCCTAGCTGTAGTTTTTGAACCCTAGCTCTGCCGGGTCCTAGGGAAACCTAGCAAACCTATATATTTTTGTAAACTAGACACCCAGGGGAATCCAGGATGGGGTGACTTGAGTGCCTCCCACCAGGGTCTGTTACCCAGAATCCCTTGCAAACGTAAAAAATGGACAAAAAAAACACATTTTCCCCACATTTCTGTGATGGAAAGTTCTGGAATCTGCATTGATCCACAAATTTCCACCCACCCCGCGTTCCCCAAAGTCCTACGAGAAAAATGGTACCTCACTTGTGCGGGTCGGCTTAGTGCCCGCGACAGGAAACGGCACAAAACGCACCGTGGTCACAACTCAATTTTGCAGTGAAAAATGACCCTTTTTTGGCAAAGTGCCTAGCTGTAGTTTTTGAACCCTAGCTCTGCCGGCACCTAGGGAAACCTAGCAAACCTATTTATTTTTGAAAACTAGACACCCAGGGGAATCCAGGATGGGGTGACTTGAGTGCCTCCCACCAGGGTCTGTTACCCAGAATCCCTTGCAAACCTAAAACATTTACAAAAAAACACATTTTCTCCACATTTCTGTGATGGAAAGTTGTGGAATCTGCGTGGATCTACAAATTTCCACCCACCCCGCGTTCCCCAAAGTCCTATGAGAAAATTATACCTCACTTGTGGGGGTCGGCCTTGTGCCCGCGACATGAAACGGCGCAAAACGCAACGTGGTCAGACCTCAATTTTGCAGTGAAAAATGACTCTTTTTTGGCAAAGTGACAAGCTGTAGTTTTTTAACCCTAGCTCTGCCGGCACCTAGGGAAACCTAGCAAACCTATATATTTTTGTAAACTAGACACCCAGGGGAATCCAGGATGGGGTGACTTGAGTGCCTCCCTCCAGGGTCTGTTACCCAGAATCCCTTGCAAACGTAAAAAATGGAAAATAAAACACATTTTCCCCACATTTCTGTGATGGAAAGTTCTGGAATCTGCGTTGATCCACAAATTTCCACCCACCCCGCGTTCCCCAAAGTCCTATGAGAAAAATGGTACCTCACTTGTGCGGATCGGCTTAGTGCCCGCGAAAGGAAACGTCGCAAAACGCAACGTGGTCACACTTCAATTTTGCAGTGAAAAATGACCCTTTTTTGGCAAAGTGA
This sequence comes from Triturus cristatus, assembly GCF_964204655.1. NCBI lineage: Eukaryota > Metazoa > Chordata > Amphibia > Caudata > Salamandridae > Triturus > Triturus cristatus. The sequence goes on from NW_028187382.1 coordinate 1,171,500, forward strand.
CTAGCTGTAGATTTTGAACCCTAGCTCTGCCGGCATCTAGGGAAACCTAACAAACCTATATATTTATGAAAACTAGACAACCAGGGGAATCCAGGATAGGGTGACTTGAGTGCCTCCCACCAGGGTCTGTGACTCAGAATCCCTTGCAAACCTAAAAAATTGACAAAAAAAACACATTTTCCCCACATTTCTGTGATGGAAAGTTCTGGAATCTGCATTGATCCACAAATTTCCACCCACCCCGCGTTCCCCAAAGTCCTACGAGAAAAATGGTACCTCACTTGTGCGGGTCGGCTTAGTGCCCGCGACAGGAAACGGCACAAAACGCACCGTGGTCACAACTCAATTTTGCAGTGAAAAATGACCCTTTTTTGGCAAAGTGCCTAGCTGTAGTTTTTGAACCCTAGCTCTGCCGGCACCTAGGGAAACCTAGCAAACCTATTTATTTTTGAAAACTAGACACCCAGGGGAATCCAGGATGGGGTGACTTGAGTGCCTCCCACCAGGGTCTGTTACCCAGAATCCCTTGCAAACCTAAAACATTTACAAAAAAACACATTTTCTCCACATTTCTGTGATGGAAAGTTGTGGAATCTGCGTGGATCTACAAATTTCCACCCACCCCGCGTTCCCCAAAGTCCTATGAGAAAATATACCTCACTTGTGGGGGTCGGCCTTGTGCCCGCGACATGAAACGGCGCAAAACGCAACGTGGTCAGACCTCAATTTTGCAGTGAAAAATGACTCTTTTTTGGCAAAGAGACAAGCTGTAGTTTTTTAACCCTAGCTCTGCCGGCACCTAGGGAAACCTAGCAAACCTATATATTTTTGTAAACTAGACACCCAGGGGAATCCAGGATGGGGTGACTTGAGTGCCTCCCTCCAGGGTCTGTTACCCAGAATCCCTTGCAAACGTAAAAAATGGAAAATAAAACACATTTTCCCCACATTTCTGTGATGGAAAGTTCTGGAATCTGCGTTGATCCACAAATTTCCACCCACCCCGCGTTCCCCAAAGTCCTATGAGAAAAATGGTACCTCATTTGTGCGGGTCGGCTTAGTGCCCGCGAAAGGAAACGTCGCAAAACGCAACGTGGTCACACTTCAATTTTGCAGTGAAAAATGACCCTTTTTTGGCAAAGTGACTAGCTGTAGATTTTGAACCCTAGCTCTGCCGGCATCTAGGGAAACCTAACAAACCTATATATTTATGAAAACTAGACAACCAGGGGAATCCAGGATAGGGTGACTTGAGTGCCTCCCACCAGGGTCTGTGACTCAGAATCCCTTGCAAACCTAAAAAATTGACAAAAAAAACACATTTTCCCCACATTCCTGTGATGGAAAGTTCTGGAATCTGCATGGATCCACAAATTTCCACCCACGCCGCGTTTCCCAAAGTCCTACGAGAAAAATGGTACCTCACTTGTGCGGGTCGCCTAGTGCCCGCGACAGGAAACGGCGCAAAACGCAACGTGGTCACACCTCAATTTTGCAGTGAAAAATGACCCTTTTTTGGCAAAGTGCCTAGCTGTAGTTTTTGAACCCTAGCTCTGCCGACACCTAGGGAAACCTAGCAAACCTATATATTTTTTAAAACTAGACACCCAGGGGAATCCAGGATGGGGTGACGTGAGTGCCTCCCACCAGAGTCTGTTACCCAGAATCCCTTGCAAACCTAAAAAATTGACAAAAAAACACATTTTCCCCACATTTCTGTGATGGAAAGTTCTGGAATCTGCGTGGATGCACAAATTTCCACCCACCCTGCATTCCCCAAAGTCCTACGAGAAAAATGGTACCTCACTTGTGCGGGGCGGCCTAGTGCCCTCGACAGAAAACGGCACAAAACGCAACGTGGTCACACCTCAATTTTGCAGTGAAAAATGACCCTTTTTTGGCAAAGTGACTAGCTGTAGATTTTGAACCCTAGCTCTGCCGGGACCTAGAGAAACCTAGCAAACCTATATATTTTTGAAAACTAGACACCCAGGGGAATCCAGTATGGGGTGACTTGAGTGCCTCCCACCAGGGTCTGTGACTCAGAATCCCTTGCAAACCTAAAAAATTGACAAAAAAAACACATTTTCCCCACATTCCTGTGATGGAAAGTTCTGGAATCTGCATGGATCCACAAATTTCCACCCACGCCGCGTTTCCCAAAGTCCTACGAGAAAAATGGTACCTCACTTGTGCGGGTCGCCTAGTGCCCGCGACAGGAAACGGCGCAAAACGCAACGTGGTCACACCTCAATTTTGCAGTGAAAAATGACCCTTTTTTGGCAAAGTGCCTAGCTGTAGTTTTTGAACCCTAGCTCTGCCGACACCTAGGGAAACCTAGCAAACCTATATATTTTTTAAAACTAGACACCCAGGGGAATCCAGGATGGGGTGACGTGAGTGCCTCCCACCAGAGTCTGTTACCCAGAATCCCTTGCAAACCTAAAAAATTGACAAAAAAACACATTTTCCCCACATTTCTGTGATGGAAAGTTCTGGAATCTGCGTGGATGCACAAATTTCCACCCACCCTGCATTCCCCAAAGTCCTACGAGAAAAATGGTACCTCACTTGTGCGGGGCGGCCTAGTGCCCTCGACAGAAAACGGCACAAAACGCAACGTGGTCACACCTCAATTTTGCAGTGAAAAATGACCCTTTTTTGGCAAAGTGACTAGCTGTAGATTTTGAACCCTAGCTCTGCCGGGACCTAGAGAAACCTAGCAAACCTATATATTTTTGAAAACTAGACACCCAGGGGAATCCAGTATGGGGTGACTTGAGTGCCTCCCACCAGGGTCTGGTACCCTGAATCATTTGCAAACCTAAAAAATTGACAAAAAAAAACAAATTTTCCCCACATTTCTGTGATGGAATGTTCTGGAATCTGTGTGGACCCACAAATTTCTACCCACCCCGCGTTCCCCAAAGTCCTATGAGAAAAATGGTACCTCATTTGTGCGGGTCGGCCTAGTGCCTGCGACAGGAAACAGCGCAAAACGCAACGTGGTCACACCTCAATTTTGCAGTGAAAAATGACAATTTTTTGGCAAAGTGACTAGCTGTAGTTTTTTAACCCTAGCTCTGCCGGCACCTACGGAAACCTAGCAAACCTATATATTCTTGAAAACTAGACACCCAGGGTAATCCAGGATGGGGTGACTTGAGTGCCTCCCACCAGGGTCTGTTACCCAGAATCCCTTGCAAACCTAAAAAATTGACAAAAAAACACATTTTCCCCACATTTCTGTGATGGAAAGTTCTGGAATCTGCGTGGATCTACAAATTTCCACCCACCCCGCGTTCCCCAAAGTCCTGTGAGAAAAATGGTACCTCACTTGTGCGGGTTGGCCTAGTGCCCGCGACAGTAAACGGCGCGAAACGCAACATGGTCACACCTCAATTTTGAAGTGAAAAATGACACTTTTTTTTCAAAGTGCCTAGCTGTAGTTTTTGAACCCTAGCTCTGCCAGCACCTAGGGAAACCTAGCAAACCTATATATTTTTGAAAACTAGACTCCCAGGGGAATCCAGGATGTGGTGAGTTGAGTGCCTCCCACCAGGGTCTGTTACCCAGAATCCCTTGCAAACCTAAAAAATTGACAAAAAAAACACATTTTCCTCACATTTCTGTGATGGAAAGTTCTGGAATCTGCGTTGATGCACAAATTTCCACCCACCCCGCGTTCCCCAAAGTCCTATGAGAAAAATGGTACCTCACTTGTGCGGGGCAGCCTAGTGCTCTTGACAAGAAACGGCGCAAAACGCAACGTGGTTACAATTCAATTTTGCAGTGAAAAATGACCCTTTTTTGGCAAAGTGACTAGCTGTAGTTTTTTAACCCTAGCTCTGCCGGCACTTAGGGAAACCTAGCAAACCTATATATTTTTGAAAACTAGACACCCAGGGGAATCCAGGATGGGGTGACTTGAGTGCCTCCCACCAGGGTCTGTTACCCAGAATCCCTTGCAAACCTAAAAAATTGACAAAAAAACTAATTTTTCCCACATTCCTGTGATGGAAAGTTCTGGAATCTGCGTGGGTCCACAAATTTCCACACACCCTGCGTTCCCCAAAGTCCTATGAGAAAAATGGTACATCACTTGTGCGGGGCGGCCTAGTGCCCACGACAGAAAACGACACAAAACGTAGCGTGGTCACACCTCAATTTTGCAGTGAAAAATGACCCATTTTGGCAAAGTGACTAGCTGTAGATTTTGAACCCTAGCTCTGCCGGGACCTAGGGAAACCTAGCAAACCTATATATTTTTGAAAACTAGACACCCAGGGGAATCCAGTATGGGGTGACTTGAGTGCCTCCCACCAGGGTCTGGTACCCAGAATCATTTGCAAACCTAAAAAATTGACAAAAAAAAACAAATTTTCCCCACATTTCTGTGATGGAATGTTCTGGAATCTGTGTGGACCCACAAATTTCCACCCACCCCGCGTTCCCCAAAGTCCTATGAGAAAAATGGTACCTCATTTGTGCGGGTCGGCCTAGTGCCTGCGACAGGAAACAGCGAAAAACGCAACGTGGTCACACCTCAATTTTGCAGTGAAAAATGACAATTTTTTGGCAAAGTGACTAGCTGTAGTTTTTTAACCCTAGCTCTTCCGGCACCTAGGGAAACCTAGCAAACCTATATATGTTTGAAAACTAGACACCGAGGGGAATCCAGGATGGGGTGATTTGAGTGCCTCCCACCAGGGTCTGTTACCCAGAATCCCTTACAAACCTAAACAATTGACAAAAAAACACATTTTCCCCACATTTCTGTGATGGAAAGTTCTGGAATCTGCGTGGATCTACAAATTTCCACCCACCCCGCGATCCCCAAAGTCCTATGAGAAAAATGGTACCTCACTTGTGCGGGTCGGCCTAGTGCCCGCGACAGGAAACGGCCCAAAACGCAACGTGGTCACACCTCAATTTTGCAGTGAAAAATTATCCTTTTTGGCAAAGTGACTAGCTGTAGTTTTTGAACCCTAGCTCTTCCGGCACCTAGGGAAACCTAGCAAACCTATATATTTTTGAAAACTAGACACCCAGGGGAATCCAGGATGGGGAGACGTGAGTGCCTCCCACCAGGGTCTGTTACCCAGAATCCCTTGCAAACCTAAAAAATTGACAAAAAAACACATTTTCCCCACATTTCTGTGATGGAAAGTTCTGGAATCTGCGTGATCTACAAATTTCCACCCACCCCGCGTTCCCCAAAGTCCTATGAGAAAAATGGTACCTCACTTGTGCGGGTCGGCATAGTGCCCGCGACAGTAAACGGCGCAAAACGCAACGTGGTCAACACCTCAATATTGCAGTGAAAAATGACCCTTTTTTGGCAAAGTGACTAGCTGTAGTTTTTTAACCCTAGCTCTGCCGGCACCTAGGGAAACCTAGCAAACCTATATATTTTTGTAAACTAAACACCCAGGGGAATCCAGGATGGGGTGACTTGAGTGCCTCCCACCAGGGTCTGTTACGCAGAATCCCTTGCAAATGTAAAAAATGGACAAAAAAAACATTTTCCCCACATTTCTGTGATGGAACGTTCTGGAATCTGTGTGGATCCAAAAATTTCCACCCACCCCGCGTTCCCCAAAGTCCTACGAGAAAAATGGTACCTCACTTGTGCGGGTCGGCTTACTGCCCGCGACAGCGTGGTCACACCTCAATTTTGCAATGAAAAATGACCCTTTTTTGGCAAAGTGACTAGCTGTAGTTTTTTAACCCTAGCTCTGCCGGCACCTAGGGAAACCTAGCAAACCTATATATTCTTGAAAACTAGACACCCAGAGGAATCCAGGATGGGGTGACTTGAGTGCCTCCCACCAGGGTCTGTTACCCAGAATCCCTTGCAAACCTAAAAAATTGACAAAAAAACACATTTTCCCCACATTTCTGTGATGGAAAGTTCAGGAATCTGCGTGGATCTACAAATTTCCACCCACCCCGCGTTCCCCAAAGTCCTGTGAGAAAAATGGTACCTCACCTGTGCGGGTTGGCCTAGTGCCCGCGACAGTAAACGGCGCGAAACGCAACATGGTCACACCTCAATTTTGAAGTGAAAAATGACACTTTTTTTTCAAAGTGCCTAGCTGTAGTTTTTGAACCCTAGCTCTGCCAGCACCTAGGGAAACCTAGCAAACCTATATATTTTTGAAAACTAGACTACTAGGGGAATCCAGGATAGGGTGACTTGAGTGCCTCCCACCAGGGTCTGTGACTCAGAATCCCTTGCAAACCTAAAAAATTGACAAAAAAAACACATTTTCCCCACATTCCTGTGATGGAAAGTTCTGGAATCTGCATGGATCCACAAATTTCCACCCACGACGCGTTTCCCAAAGTCCTACGAGAAAAATGGTACCTCACTTGTGCGGGTCGGCTTAGTGCCCGCGAAAGGAAACGTCGCCAAACGCAACGTGGTCACACTTCAATTTTGCAGTGAAAAATGACCCTTTTTTGGCAAAGTGCCTAGCTGTAGTTTTTGAACCCTAGCTCTGCCGGGTCCTAGGGAAACCTAGCAAACCTATATATTTTTGTAAACTAGACACCCAGGGGAATCCAGGATGGGGTGACTTGAGTGCCTCCCACCAGGGTCTGTTACCCAGAATCCCTTGCAAACGTAAAAAATGGACACAAAAAACACATTTTCCCCACATTTCTGTGATGGAAAGTTCTGGAATCTGCATTGATCCACAAATTTCCACCCACCCCGCGTTCCCCAAAGTCCTACGAGAAAAATGGTACCTCACATGTGCGGGTCGGCTTAGTGCCCGCGACAGGAAACGGCACAAAACGCACCGTGGTCACAACTCAATTTTGCAGTGAAAAATGACCCTTTTTTGGCAAAGTGCCTAGCTGTAGTTTTTGAACCCTAGCTCTGCTGGCACCTAGGGAAACCTAGCAAACCTATTTATTTTTGAAAACTAGACACCCAGGGGAATCCAGGATGGGGTGACTTGAGTGCCTCCCACCAGGGTCTGTTACCCAGAATCCCTTGCAAACCTAAAACATTTACAAAAAAACACATTTTCTCCACATTTCTGTGATGGAAAGTTGTGGAATCTGCGTGGATCTACAAATTTCCACCCACCCCGCGTTCACCAAAGTCCTATGAGAAAATTATACCTCACTTGTGGGGGTCGGCCTTGTGCCCGCGACATGAAACGGCGCAAAACGCAACGTGGTCAGACCTCAATTTTGCAGTGAAAAATGACTCTTTTTTGGCAAAGTGACAAGCTGTAGTTTTTTAACCCTAGCTCTGCCGGCACCTAGGGAAACCTAGCAAACCTATATATTTTTGTAAACTAGACACCCAGGGGAATCCAGGATGGGGTGACTTGAGTGCCTCCCTCCAGGGTCTGTTACCCAGAATCCCTTGCAAACGTAAAAAATGGAAAATAAAACACATTTTCCCCACATTTCTGTGATGGAAAGTTCTGGAATCTGCGTTGATCCACAAATTTCCACCCACCCCGCGTTCCCCAAAGTCCTATGAGAAAAATGGTACCTCACTTGTGCGGGTCGGCTTAGTGCCCGCGAAAGGAAACGTCGCAAAACGCAACGTGGTCACACTTCAATTTTGCAGTGAAAAATGACCCTTTTTTGGCAAAGTGACTAGCTGTAGATTTTGAACCCTAGCTCTGCCGGCATCTAGGGAAACCTAACAAACCTATATATTTATGAAAACTAGACAACCAGGGGAATCCAGGATAGGGTGACTTGAGTGCCTCCCACCAGGGTCTGTGACTCAGAATCCCTTGCAAACCTAAAAAATTGACAAAAAAAACACATTTTCCCCACATTCCTGTGATGGAAAGTTCTGGAATCTGCATGGATCCACAAATTTCCACCCACGCCGCGTTTCCCAAAGTCCTACGAGAAAAATGGTACCTCACTTGTGCGGGTCGCCTAGTGCCCGCGACAGGAAACGGCGCAAAACGCAACGTGGTCACACCTCAATTTTGCAGTGAAAAATGACCCTTTTTTGGCAAAGTGCCTAGCTGTAGTTTTTGAACCCTAGCTCTGCCGACACCTAGGGAAACCTAGCAAACCTATATATTTTTTAAAACTAGACACCCAGGGGAATCCAGGATGGGGTGACGTGAGTGCCTCCCACCAGAGTCTGTTACCCAGAATCCCTTGCAAACCTAAAAAATTGACAAAAAAACACATTTTCCCCACATTTCTGTGATGGAAAGTTCTGGAATCTGCGTGGATGCACAAATTTCCACCCACCCTGCATTCCCCAAAGTCCTACGAGAAAAATGGTACCTCACTTGTGCGGGGCGGCCTAGTGCCCTCGACAGAAAACGGCACAAAACGCAACGTGGTCACACCTCAATTTTGCAGTGAAAAATGACCCTTTTTTGGCAAAGTGACTAGCTGTAGATTTTGAACCCTAGCTCTGCCGGGACCTAGAGAAACCTAGCAAACCTATATATTTTTGAAAACTAGACACCCAGGGGAATCCAGTATGGGGTGACTTGAGTGCCTCCCACCAGGGTCTGGTACCCTGAATCATTTGCAAACCTAAAAAATTGACAAAAAAAAACACATTTTCCCCACATTTCTGTGATGGAATGTTCTGGAATCTGTGTGGACCCACAAATTTCTACCCACCCCGCGTTCCCCAAAGTCCTATGAGAAAAATGGTACCTCATTTGTGCGGGTCGGCCTAGTGCCTGCGACAGGAAACAGCGCAAAACGCAACGTGGTCACACCTCAATTTTGCAGTGAAAAATGACAATTTTTTGGCAAAGTGACTAGCTGTAGTTTTTTAACCCTAGCTCTGCCGGCACCTACGGAAACCTAGCAAACCTATATATTCTTGAAAACTAGACACCCAGGGTAATCCAGGATGGGGTGACTTGAGTGCCTCCCACCAGGGTCTGTTACCCAGAATCCCTTGCAAACCTAAAAAATTGACAAAAAAACACATTTTCCCCACATTTCTGTGATGGAAAGTTCTGAAATCTGCGTGGATCTACAAATTTCCACCCACCCCGCGTTCCCCAAAGTCCTGTGAGAAAAATGGTACCTCACTTGTGCGGGTTGGCCTAGTGCCCGCGACAGTAAACGGCGCGAAACGCAACATGGTCACACCTCAATTTTGAAGTGAAAAATGACACTTTTTTTTCAAAGTGCCTAGCTGTAGTTTTTGAACCCTAGCTCTGCCAGCACCTAGGGAAACCTAGCAAACCTATATATTTTTGAAAACTAGACTCCCAGGGGAATCCAGGATGTGGTGAGTTGAGTGCCTCCCACCAGGGTCTGTTACCCAGAATCCCTTGCAAACCTAAAAAATTGACAAAAAAAACACATTTTCCTCACATTTCTGTGATGGAAAGTTCTGGAATCTGCGTTGATGCACAAATTTCCACCCACCCCGCGTTCCCCAAAGTCCTATGAGAAAAATGGTACCTCACTTGTGCGGGGCAGCCTAGTGCTCTTGACAAGAAACGGCGCAAAACGCAACGTGGTTACACTTCAATTTTGCAGTGAAAAATGACCCTTTTTTGGCAAAGTGACTAGCTGTAGTTTTTTAACCCTAGCTCTGCCGGCACCTAGGGAAACCTAGCAAACCTATATATTTTTGAAAACTAGACACCCAGGGGAATCCAGGATGGGGTGACTTGAGTGCCTCCCACCAGGGTCTGTTACCCAGAATCCCTTGCAAACTTAAAAAATTGACAAAAAAACTAATTTTTCCCACATTCCTGTGATGGAAAGTTCTGGAATCTGCGTGGGTCCACAAATTTCCACACACCCTGCGTTCCCCAAAGTCCTATGAGAAAAATGGTACATCACTTGTGCGGGGCGGCCTAGTGCCCACGACAGAAAACGACACAAAACGTAGCGTGGTCACACCTCAATTTTGCAGTGAAAAATGACCCATTTTGGCAAAGTGACTAGCTGTAGATTTTGAACCCTAGCTCTGCCGGGACCTAGGGAAACCTAGCAAACCTATATATTTTTGAAAACTAGACACCCAGGGGAATCCAGTATGGGGTGACTTGAGTGCCTCCCACCAGGGTCTGGTACCCAGAATCATTTGCAAACCTAAAAAATTGACAAAAAAAAACAAATTTTCCCCACATTTCTGTGATGGAATGTTCTGGAATCTGTGTGGACCCACAAATTTCCACCCACCCCGCGTTCCCCAAAGTCCTATGAGAAAAATGGTACCTCATTTGTGCGGGTCGGCCTAGTGCCTGCGACAGGAAACAGCGAAAAACGCAACGTGGTCACACCTCAATTTTGCAGTGAAAAATGACCATTTTTTGGCAAAGTGACTAGCTGTAGTTTTTTAACCCTAGCTCTGCCGGCACCTAGGGAAACCTAGCAAACCTATATATTTTTGAAAACTAGACACCGAGGGGAATCCAGGATGGGGTGATTTGAGTGCCTCCCACCAGGGTCTGTTACCCAGAATCCCTTGCAAACCTAAACAATTGACAAAAAAACACATTTTCCCCACATTTCTGTGATGGAAAGTTCTGGAATCTGCGTGGATCTACAAATTTCCACCCACCCCGCGATCCCCAAAGTCCTATGAGAAAAATGGTACCTCACTTGTGCGGGTCGGCCTAGTGCCCGCGACAGGAAACGGCGCAAAACGCAACGTGGTCACACCTCAATTTTGCAGTGAAAAATGATCCTTTTTGGCAAAGTGACTAGCTGTAGTTTTTGAACCCTAGCTCTTCCGGCACCTAGGGAAACCTAGCAAACCTATATATTTTTGAAAACTAGACACCCAGGGGAATCCAGGATGGGGAGACGTGAGTGCCTCCCACCAGGGTCTGTTACCCAGAATCCCTTGCAAACCTAAAAAATTGACAAAAAAACACATTTTCCCCACATTTCTGTGATGGAAAGTTCTGGAATCTGCGTGATCTACAAATTTCCACCCACCCCGCGTTCCCCAAAGTCCTATGAGAAAAATGGTACCTCACTTGTGCGGGTCGGCATAGTGCCCGCGACAGTAAACGGCGCAAAACGCAACGTGGTCAACACCTCAATATTGCAGTGAAAAATGACCCTTTTTTGGCAAAGTGACTAGCTGTAGTTTTTTAACCCTAGCTCTGCCGGCACCTAGGGAAACCTAGCAAACCTATATATTTTTGTAAACTAAACACCCAGGGGAATCCAGGATGGGGTGACTTGAGTGCCTCCCACCAGGGTCTGTTACGCAGAATCCCTTGCAAATGTAAAAAATGGACAAAAAAAACATTTTCCCCACATTTCTGTGATGGAACGTTCTGGAATCTGTGTGGATCCAAAAATTTCCACCCACCCCGCGTTCCCCAAAGTCCTACGAGAAAAATGGTAACTCACTTGTGCGGGTCGGCTTACTGCCCGCGACAGGAAACGGCGCAAAACGCAACGTGGTCACACCTCAATTTTGCAATGAAAAATGACCCTTTTTTGGCAAAGTGACTAGCTGTAGTTTTTTAACCCTAGCTCTGCCGGCACCTAGGGAAACCTAGCAAACCTATATATTCTTGAAAACTAGACACCCAGAGGAATCCAGGATGGGGTGACTTGAGTGCCTCCCACCAGGGTCTGTTACCCAGAATCCCTTGCAAACCTAAAAAATTGACAAAAAAACACATTTTCCCCACATTTCTGTGATGGAAAGTTCAGGAATCTGCGTGGATCTACAAATTTCCACCCACCCCGCGTTCCCCAAAGTCCTGTGAGAAAAATGGTACCTCACCTGTGCGGGTTGGCCTAGTGCCCGCGACAGTAAACGGCGCGAAACGCAACATGGTCACACCTCAATTTTGAAGTGAAAAATGACACTTTTTTTTCAAAGTGCCTAGCTGTAGTTTTTGAACCCTAGCTCTGCCAGCACCTAGGGAAACCTAGCAAACCTATATATTTTTGAAAACTAGACTCCTAGGGGAATCCAGGATGTGGTGAGTTGAGTGCCTCCCACCAGGGTCTGTTACCCAGAATCCCTTGCAAACCTAAAAAATTGACAAAAAAAACACATTTTCCCCACATTTCTGTGATGGAAAGTTCTGGAATCTGCGTTGATGCACAAATTTCCACCCACCCCGCGTTCCCCAAAGTCCTATGAGAAAAATGGTACCTCACTTGTGCGGGGCAGCCTAGTGCCCTTGACAGGAAACGGCACAAAACGCAACGTGGTCACACCTCAGTTTTGCAGTGAAAAATGATCCTTTTTTGGCAAAGTGACTAGCTGTAGATTTTGAACCCTAGCTCTGCCGGGACCTAGGGAAACCTAGCAAACCTATTTATTTTTGAAAACTAGACACCCAGGGGAATCCAGTATGGGGTGACTTGAGTGCCTCCCACCAGGGTCTGTTACCCAGAATAATTTACAAACCTAAAAAATTGACAAAAAAAAACAAATTTTCCCCACATTTCTGTGATGGAATGTTCTGGAATCTGTGTGGACCCACAAATTTCCACCCACCCCGCGTTCCCCAAAGTCCTATGAGAAAAATGGTACCTCACTTGTGCGGGTCGGCCTAGTGCCCGCGACAGGAAACGGCGCAAAACGCAACGTGGTCACACCTCAATTTTGCAGTAAAAAATGACACTTTTTGGCAAAGTGACTAGCTGTAGTTTTTGAACCCTAGCTCTTCAGGCACCTAGGGAAACCTAGCAAACCTATATATTTTTGAAAACTAGACACCCAGGGGAATCCAGGATGGGGTGACTTGAGTGCCTCCCACCAGGGTCTGTTACCCAGAATCCCTTGCAAACCTAAAAAATTGACAAAAAAACACATTTTCCCCACATTTCTGTGATGGAAAGTTCTGGAATCTGCGTGGATCTACAAATTTCCACCTGTGAGAAGTTGGCCTGGTATATGATGCTCACTAGTTAAGGTGATCACCTTGTACCATGCCAAGCAACCCTTATGGTGTGGTTGTAAGTCAACCTTTTCGGACTAGCTGCCCTAGTGGTAGCGTAGGCTAAGCAGTCTTTGAGGCTAAACTCGTGAAGCGTGTTAAGCCAGCTGTTTTACCAAATGCAACCCCCTTTTATACCAATGAAAGGACACCACACAGATATATATTCAAAATATATATGTATTTATTTCTCAAAGTAACCCCTAGTCTCTTTATGAGCACAGGAGCACAAATCATCAAACAAGATTACAGTAGAATACACAGAAGTTGCACTTTATATGGATAGGCCCTGGTGGCCGCTCAAACCATATACTAAAATAGTGGTATAAGTACCACGAACAGAAAAGGGAAAAGGCCTAGGGCCTCTAGAATCGCTGGGCCTACAAGGAGCTAACTTCAGTTAGTGACCAGGAGGTCCACGGGTGGCGTGTGCAGAGCAAATAGTCACACGCGTGCTCCCATAGGTTTCAATGGGTGCGTAAAAAGTACAAAGTTACTGCAAAAAGGATCTTCCGGATGGACTAGGAACTCAAGATTGGAAACACAGACACTAGAGATGATACTCTACACTTGGGCACCGGAGTGCCAACTTTACCTCACCCACAGGAAGCGGGTGCATAGGTGTCGAAGTGCGTCGGGTTTCTTCTATCTGTTCCGTGGAGCCTGTGGACAAAGATGCTGCAGGCGGTCGGTCCGGGAGAGATGCGGTGGATCCAAGAGTGGATCGGAGTTGTAGAAGACCTGTAAGCAGAGGAGAGAGTGTTCACAGTCACTAGCCAGTGACCAGCGTGGCACCAGGTGGGTACCAGGCAATGTCGGGTGCAAACAGGAAGAAAGGTGTAGCTTGTCTCTGCAGCCACGTGGTCCCTGGAGGTCGACGATGTCCAGGAGACGGTTCACGAGCTGTCCCACGCAGGCTCTCGCTGTCGGCGGTGTCGGCGACTTGATTGAAGCAAACAAGCCTTGGCAAAAGCAATTGTTGTGGAGAACAAGATAAGCTGATGGTTCTGACCAGCAAGGTCAGAGGGACTGCTCCTTTGGAGGGGAGCAAGGGCCAGTCTGGAGCAACCAGACCAGTGGTGTATTTTGTAAAGTTCGTCGCCAAGATGGCTACTAGCCAGCGGGCCAGCAACCGGTTAGGCGCGTCGAGTGGCAAAATGCAGAAGGGCCCCACGCAGATCGTGGAGATGCTGGAGGGCTCACCTTTGGTGCAAATGCTGCTCGAGGGTTGGGCTTCTCAGATCCCAAAGCACAACTTGGAGGGAGCCTCGGTTGTTGCGCTTGCAGCTTGTCGTAGTCGTTCCAAGATGGCTGGCTCCACGTGTCTCGGTGCCTCCACAGGTCTCCTCTTTTCAGGGACTGTGGATCGGGCGGTGAGAGGTCTGGAGGTCCAGGTCTTGTCAGTCTCTGGGCTCGGGCTCCGGCGGGAGGCGGCGGCAAAGCAGACGTTGATTCGCTGGATGGTGCTTGGGTTAGCAAGGTGGTCACTCCCTGACCACAGGGGAGATTTCCTTCAGTCTTCTGTGCAGCAGAATGTCGAAGTTCCTGTCTTCTTCTTAGTTTCAAGTTGATTCCAGGATGTCTGAAGTCTTAGGACACAGCTCCTACCTTTAAGCGGATTCTAGGGGCCGGACTACCTGCTAGGTCCCTCCCTAAGGGTGGGACCAGGAAGGGGGGTGGTTACACCCCCAATCCTTTGTGCAGCTCGCCAAGGTCCAGTGCTGGTGTGCCCCAGGACCGGTTTGAACTGGCATATGCACCGAGGCTCCTTGAGAGGCCCAGGCATGTCTCATTCTATTCAAGCCCTACCTGACCAATACACAAAATCCTGTCTGGGGTGGTGCACGCACCTCCCCTGGCAGGAAACCCTTTGTCCACACCTCCCAAGCTGGAAGGACTCCCAGCAGCAGGAGGGCAGACTTGTGTCTGTGGTGGCAGCATCCATTTTGTGGAGCTGAGGCTATGTCTGATTTTACCCGGGTTTCAGGTACTGTACATGTCGTGTCCCTCTAGAAGGGTGGAATGCTAACCCCATCGCCAGAATTGGCGAGGGGTTAGTATTCCAATTCGTATGACACCTTACTCGACATGTTTTGATATAGCCAAACCAAAGATAGCATTTAACCGCGAGGTTCATAATGCACTTAAGAGTATATGGTATGACGATATCTGGAAACAGTAGAAGGAAGGGGTTCCGACCACTGCAGACAGGCTCAGCTCATGCCAGAGCACCATCTCACTTGGAACCAAGCACTCTGCCTTCAGGATTGTTAAGGCCTGCCATAGGAGTGACTTATAGGTTAACATGTGTCCCATTTAAGGTTAGGTATAGGTATACTACACCTAAGTAAGAGGTGATTACACCAACTTACCCCAGCTGAGTGAACAGCAAGTTGTGTCAAATTGTTAGGCCAAGCCTGGGGTGGCATAATACATGCTTCAGCCCCTGGCAGGCCTTGGGTACACCAATGCCCTGGGTACCTAGTGTACACTGGTACAGGGGCTGACAGGGTGATCCACTTCCAATTGGTTATGCACCTAGGGTGCATAGTGTAAATTTAGTAGAGAGAACAGCAGGCTGGGGGTCTGATTGGCAGGCCCACAGCCTCAATATGTCAAAAACCAGTGAAGCAAAAATCAAAAATTTGGGGTGACCATAGGATAGCAGACCCTACTCTCCTACACCACCCACCCCGCGTTCCCCAAAGTCCTATGAGAAAAATGGTACCTCACTTGTGCGGGTCGGCCTAGTGCCCGCGACAGTAAACGGCGCAAAACGCAACGTGGTCAACACCTCAATCTTGCAGTGAAAAATGACCCTTTTTTGGCAAAGTGACTAGCTGTAGTTTTTTAACCCTAGCTCTGCCGGCACCTAGGGAAACCTAGCAAATCTATATATTTTTGTAAACTAGACACCCAGGGGAATCCAGGATGGGGTGACTTGAGTGCCTCCCACCAGGGTCTGTTACGCAGAATCCCTTGCAAACGTAAAAAATGGACAAAAAAAAAACATTTTCCCCACATTTCTGTGATGGAACGTTCTGGAATCTGTGTGGATCCAAAAAATTCCACCCACCCCGCGTTCCCCAAAGTCCTACGAGAAAAATGGTACCTCACTTGTGCGGGTCGGCTTACTGCCCGCGACAGGAAACGGCGCAAAACACAACGTGGTCACACCTCAATTTTGCAGTGAAAAATGACCCTTTTTTGGCAAAGTGACTAGCTGTAGTTTTTTAACCCTAGCTCTGCCGGCACCTAGGGAAACCTAGCAAACCTATATAATTTTGAAAACTAGACACCCAGGGAAATCCAGGATGGGGTGACTTGAGTGCCTCCCACCAGGGTCTGTTACCCAGAATCCCTTGCAAACCTAAAAAATTGACGAAAAAAATACATTTTCCCCACATTTCTGTGATGGAAAGTTCTGGAATCTGCGTGGATCTACAAATTTTCACCCACCCCGCGTTCCCCAAAGTCCTGTGAGAAAAATGGTACCTCACTTGTGCGGGTTGGCCTAGTGCCCGCGACAGGAAACGGCGCAAAACGCAACGTGGTCACACCTCAATTTTGCAGTGAAAAATGACCCTTTTTTGGCAAAGTGACTAGCTGTAGTTTTTGAACCCTAGCTCTGCCAGCACCTAGGGAAACCTAGCAAACCTATATATTTTTGAAAACTAGACTCCCAGGGGAATCCAGGATGTGGTGAGTTGAGTGCCTCCCACCAGGGTCTGTTACCCAGAATCCCTTGCAAACCTAAAAAATTGACAAAAAAAACACTTTTTCTCCACATTTCTGTGATGGAAAATTCTGGAATCTGCGTTGATGCACAAATTTCCACCCACCCCGCGTTCCCCAAAGGCCTATGAGAAAAATGGTACCTCACTTGTGCGGGGCAGCCTAGTGCCCTTGACAAGAAACGGCGCAAAACGCAACGTGGTCACACTTCAATTTTGCAGTGAAAAATGACCCTTTTTTGGCAAAGTGACTAGCTGTAGTTTTTCAACCCTAGCTCTGCCGGCACCTAGGGAAACCTAGCAAACCTATATATTTTTGAAAACTAGACACCCAGGGACATCCAGGATGGGATGATTTGAGTGCCTCCCACCAGGGTCTGTTACCCAGAATCCCTTGCAAACCTAAAAAATTGACAAAAAAACACATTTTCCCCACATTTCTGTGATGGAAAGTTTTGGAATCTGTGTGGATCTACAAATTTCCACCCACCCCGCATTCCCCAAAGTCCTATGAGAAAAATGGTACCTCACTTGTGCGGGTCGGCCTAGTGCCCGCGACAGGAAACGGCGCAAAACGCAACGTGGTCATACTTCAATTTTGCAGTGAAAAATGAACCTTTTTTGGCAAAGTGACTAGCTGTAGTTTTTGAACCCTAGCTCTGCCGGCACCTAGGGAAACCTAGCAAACCTATATATTTTTGTAAACTAGACACCCAGGGGAATCCAGGATGGGGTGACTTGAATGCCTCCCTCCAGGGTCTGTTATCCAGAATCCCTTGCACACCTAAAAAATTTACAAAAAAAACACATTTTTGCCCCACATTTCTGTGATGGAAAGTTCTGGAATCTGCGTGGATCCACAAATTTCCACCCACCCCGCGTTCCCCAAAGTCCTACAAGAAAAATGGTACCTCACTTGTGCGGGTCGCCTAGTGCCCGCGACAGGAAACGGCGCAAAACGCACCGTGGTCACACCTCAATTTTGCAGTGAAAAATGACCCTTTTTTGGCAAAGGGACTAGCTGTACTTTTGGAACCCTAGCTCTGCCGGCACCTAGGGAAACCTAGCAAACATCTATATTTTGGTAAACTAGACACCCAGGGGAATCCAGGACGGTGTGACTTGAGTGCCTCCCACCAGGGTCTGTTACCCAGAATCCCTTGCAAACGTAAAAAATGGACAAAAAAAACAGATTTTCCACACATTTCTGTGATGGAAAGTTCTGGAATCTGCGTGGATCCACAAATTTCCACCCACCCAGCGTTCCCCAAAGTCCTACAAGAAAAATGGTACCTCACTTGTGTGGGTCGCCTAGTGCCCGAGACAGGAAACGGCGCAAAACGAACCATGGTCACACCTCAATTTTGCAGTGAAAATGTACCCTTTTTTGGCAAAGTGCCTAGCTGTAGTTTTTGAACCCTAGCTCTGCCGGCACCTAGGGAAACCTAGGAAACCTATATATTTTTGAAAACTAGACTCCCCGGGGAATCCAGGATGGGGTGACTTGAGTGCCTCCGTCCAGGGTCTGTTACCCAGAATCCCATGCACACCTAAACAATTTACAAAAAAAACACATTTGCCCCACATTTCTGTGATGGAAAGTTCTGGAATCTGCGTGGATCTACAAATTTCCACCCACCCCGTGTTCCCCAAAGTCCTACAAGAAAAATGGTACCTCACTTGTGCGGGTCGCCTAGTGCCCGCGACAGGAAACGGCGCAAAACGCACCGTGGTCACACCTCAATTTTGTAGTGAAAAATGACCCTTTTTTGGCAAAGTGCCTAGCTGTAGTTTTTGAACCCTAGCTCTGCCGGCTCCTAGGGAAACCTAGCAAACCTATATATTTTTGAAAACTAGACACCCAGGGGAATCCAGGATGGGGTGACTCGAGTGCCTCGCACCAGGGTCTGTTACCCAGAATCCCTTGCAAACCTAAAAAATTTACAAAAAAACACATTTTCCCCATATTTCTGTGATGAAAAGTTCTGGAATCTGCATTGATCCACAAATTTCCACCCACCCCGCGTTCCCCAAAGTCCTACGAGAAAAATGGTACCTCACTTGTGCGGGTCGGCTTAGTGCCCGTGACAGGAAACGGCGCAAAACGCAACGTGGTCACACCTCAATTTTGCAGTGAAAAATGACCCTTTTTTGGCAAAGTGACTAGCTGTAGTTTTTTAACCCTAGCTCTGCCGGCACCTAGGGAAACCTAGCAAATCTATATATTTTTGAAAACTAGACACCCAGGGGAGTCCAGGATGGGGTGACTTGAGTGCCTCCCTCCAGGGTCTGTTACCCAGAATCCCATGCACACCTAAACAATTTACAAAAAAAACACATTTGCCCCACATTTCTGTGATGGAAAGTTCTGGAATCTGCGTGGATCTACAAATTTCCACCCACCCCGCGTTCCCCAAAGTCCTACAAGAAAAATGGTACCTCACTTGTGCGGTTCGCCTAGTGCCCGCGACAGGAAACGGCGCAAAACGCACCGTGGTCACACCTCAATTTTGTAGTGAAAAATGACCCTTTTTTGGCAAAGTGCCTAGCTGTAGTTTTTGAACCCTAGCTCTGCCGGCACCTAGGGAAACCTAGCAAACCTATTTATTTTTGAAAACTAGACACCCAGGGGAATCCAGGATGGGGTGACTTGAGTGCCTCCCACCAGGGTCTGTTACCCAGAATCCCTTGCAAACCTAAAAAATTTACAAAAAAACACATTTTCCCCACATTTCTGTGATGGAAAGTTGTGGAATCTGCGTGGATCTACAAATTTCCACCCACCCCGCGTTCCCCAAAGTCTTATGAGAAAATTGTACCTCACTTGTGGGGGTCGGCCTTGTGCCCGCGACATGAAACGGCGCAAAACGCAACGTGGTCAGACCTCAATTTTGCAGTGAAAAATGACTCTTTTTTGGCAAAGTGACAAGCTGTAGTTTTTGAACCCTAGCTCTGCCGGCACCTAGGGAAACCTAGCAAACCTATATATTTTTGTAAACTAGACACCCAGGGGAATCCAGGATGGGGTGACTTGAGTGCCTCCCTCCAGGGTCTGTTACCCAGAATCCCTTGCAAACGTAAAAAATGGAAAATAAAACACATTTTCCCCACATTTCTGTGATGGAAAGTTCTGGAATCTGCGTTGATCCACAAATTTCCACCCACCCCGCGTTCCCCAAAGTCCTATGAGAAAAATGGTACCTCACTTGTGCGGGTCGGCTTAGTGCCCGCGAAAGGAAACGTCGCAAAACGCAACGTGGTCACACCTCAATTTTGCAGTGAAAAATGACCCTTTTTTGGCAAAGTGACTAGCTGTAGATTTTGAACCCTAGCTCTGCCGGCATCTAGGGAAACCTAACAAACCTATATATTTATGAAAACTAGACAACCAGGGGAATCCAGGATAGGGTGACTTGAGTGCCTCCCACCAGGGTCTGTGACTCAGAATCCCTTGCAAACCTAAACAATTGACAAAAAAAACACATTTTCCCCACATTCCTGTGATGGAAAGTTCTGGAATCTGCATGGATCCACAAATTTCCACCCACGCCGCGTTTCCCAAAGTCCTACGAGAAAAATGGTACCTCACTTGTGCGGGTCGCCTAGTGCCCGCGACAGGAAACGGCGCAAAACGCAACGTGGTCACACCTCAATTTTGCAGTGAAAAATGACCCTTTTTTGGCAAAGTGCCTAGCTGTAGTTTTTGAACCCTAGCTCTGCCGGCACCTAGGGAAACCTAGCAAACCTATATATTTTTGAAAACTAGACACCCAGGGGAATCCAGGATGGGGTGACGTGAGTGCCTCCCACCAGAGTCTGTTACCCAGAATCCCTTGCAAACCTAAAAAATTGACAAAAAAACACATTTTCCCCACATTTCTGTGATGGAAAGTTCTGGAATCTGCGTGGATGCACAAATTTCCACCCACCCTGCATTCCCCAAAGTCCTACAAGAAAAATGGTACCTCACTTGTGCGGGGCGGCCTAGTGCCCACGACAGAAAACGGCACAAAACGCAACGTGGTCACACCTCAATTTTGCAGTGAAAAATGACCCTTTTTTGGCAAAGTGACTAGCTGTAGATTTTGAACCCTAGCTCTGCCGGGACCTAGGGAAACTTAGCAAACCTATATATTTTTGAAAACTAGACACCCAGGGGAATCCAGTATGGGGTGACTTGAGTGCCTCCCACCAGGGTCTGGTACCCAGAATCATTTGCAAACCTAAAAAATTGACAAAAAAACAAATTTTCCCCACATTTCTGTGATGGAATGTTCTGGAATCTGTGTGGACCCACAAATTTCCACCCACCCCGTGTTCCCCAAAGTCCTATGGGAAAAATGGTACCTCACTTGTGCGGGTCGGCCTAGTGCCTGCGACAGGAAACAGCGCAAAACACAATGTGGTCACACCTCAATTTTGCAGTGAAAAATGACAATTTTTTGGCAAAGTGACTAGCTGTAGTTTTTGAACCCTAGCTCTTCCGGCACCTAGGGAAACCTAGCAAACCTATATATTTTTGAAAACTAGACACCCAGGGGAATCCAGGATGGGGTGACTTGAGTGCCTCCCACCAGGGTCTGTTACCCAGAATCCCTTGCAAACCTAAAAAATTGACAAAAAAACACATTTTCCCCACATTTCTGTGATGGAAAGTTCTGGAATCTGCGTGGATCTACAAATTTCCACCTGTGAGAAGTTGGCCTGGTATATGATGCTCACTAGTTAAGGTGATCACCTTGTACCATGCCAAGCAACCCTTATGGTGTGGTTGTAAGTCAACCTTTTCGGACTAGCTGCCCTAGTGGTAGCGTAGGCTAAGCAGTCTTTGAGGCTAAACTCGTGAAGCGTGTTAAGCCAGCTGTTTTACCAAATGCAACCCCCTTTTATACCAATGAAAGGACACCACACAGATATATATTCAAAATATATATGTATTTATTTCTCAAAGTAACCCCTAGTCTCTTTATGAGCACAGGAGCACAAATCGTCAAACAAGATTACAGTAGAATACACAGAAGTTGCACTTTATATGGATAGGCCCTGGTGGCCGCTCAAACCATATACTAAAATAGTGGTATAAGTACCACGAACAGAAAAGGGAAAAGGCCTAGGGCCTCTAGAATCGCTGGGCCTACAAGGAGCTAACTTCAGTTAGTGACCAGGAGGTCCACGGGTGGCGTGTGCAGAGCAAATAGTCAAACGCGTGCTCCCATAGGTTTCAATGGGTGCGTAAAAAGTACAAAGTTACTGCAAAAAGGATCTTCCGGATGGACTAGGAACTCAAGATTGGAAACACAGACACTAGAGATGATACTCTACACTTGGGCACCGGAGTGCCAACTTTACCTCACCCACAGGAAGCAGGTGCATAGGTGTCGAAGTGCGTCGGGTTTCTTCTATCTGTTCCGTGGAGCCTGTGGACAAAGATGCTGCAGGCGGTCGGTCCGGGAGAGATGCAGTGGATCCAAGAGTGGATCGGAGTTGTAGAAGACCTGTAAGCAGAGGGGATAGTGTTCACAGTCACTAGCCAGTGACCAGTGTGGCACCAGGTGGGCACCAGGCAATGTCAGGTGCAAACAGGAAGAAAGGTGTAGCTTGTCTCTGCAGCCACGTGGTCCCTGGAGGTCGACGACATCCAGGAGTCGGTTCACGAGCTGTCCCACGCAGGCTCTCGCTGTCGGCAGTGTCGTCGACTTGATCCAAGCAAACAATCCTTGGCAAAAGCAATTGTTGTGGAGAACAAGATAAGCTGATGGTTCTGACCAGCAAGGTCAGAGGGACTGCTCCTTTGGAGGGGAGCAAGGGCCAGTCTGGAGCAACCAGACCAGCGGTGTAGTTCTTGAAGTTCGTCGCCAAGATGGCTACTAGCCAGCGGGCCAGCAACCGGTTAGGCGCGTCGAGTAGCAAAATGCAGAAGGGCCCCACGCAGATCGTGGAGATGCTGGAGGGCTCACCTTTGGTGCAGATGCTGCTCGAGGGTTGGGCTTCTCAGATCCCAAAGCACAACTTGGAGGGAGCCTCGGTTGTTGCGCTTGCAGCTTGTCGTAGTCGTTCCAAGATGGCTGGCTCCACGTGTCTCGGTGCCTCCACGGGTCTCCTCTTTTCAGGGACTGTGGACCGGGCGGTGAGAGGTCTGGAGGTCCAGGTCTTGTCAGTCTCTGGGCTCGGGCTCCGGCGGGAGGCGGCGGCAAAGCAGACGTTTATTCGCTGGATGGTGCTTGCGTTAGCAAGGTGGTCACTCCCTGACCACAGGGGAGATTTCCTTCAGTCTTCTGTGCAGCAGAATGTCGAAGTTCCCGTCTTCTTCTTAGTTTCAAGTTGATTCCAGGATGTCTGAAGTCTTAGGACACAGCTCCTACCTTTAAGCGGATTCTAGGGGCCGGACTACCTGCTAGGTCCCTCCCTAAGGGTGGGACCAGGAAGGGGGGTGGTTACACCCCCAATCCTTTGTGCAGCTCGCCCCAGGTCCAGGGCTGGTGTGCCCCAGGACCGGTTTGAACTGGCATATGCACCGAGGATCCTTGAGAGCCCCAGGCATGTCTCATTCTATTCAAGCCCTACCTGACCAATACACAAAATCCTGTCTGGGGTGGTGCACGCACCTCCCCTGGCAGGAAACCCTTTGTCCACACCTCCCAAGCTGGAAGGACTCCCAGCAGCAGGAGGGCAGACTTGTGTCTGTGGTGGCAGCATCCATTTTGTGGAGCTGAGGCTATGTCTGATTTTACCCGGGTTTCAGGTACTGTACATGTCGTGTCCCTCTAGAAGGGTGGAATGCTAACCCCATCGCCAGAATTGGCGAGGGGTTAGTATTCCAATTCGTATGACACCTTACTCGACATGTTTTGATATAGCCAAACCAAAGATAGCATTTAACCGCGAGGTTCATAATGCACTTAAGAGTATATGGTATGACGATATCTGGAAACAGTAGAAGGAAGGGGTTCCGACCACTGCAGACAGGCTCAGCTCATGCCAGAGCACCATCTCACATGGAACCAAGCACTCTGCCTTCAGGATTGTTAAGGCCTGCCATAGGAGTGACTTATAGGTTAACATGTGTCCCATTTAAGGTTAGGTATAGGTATACTACACCTAAGTAAGAGGTGATTACACCAACTTACCCCAGCTGAGTGAACAGCCAGTTGTGTCAAATTGTTAGGCCAAGCCTGGGGTGGCATAATACATGCTTCAGCCCCTGGCAGGCCTTGGGTACACCAATGCCCTGGGTACCTAGTGTACACTGGTACAGGGGCTGACAGGGTGATCCACTTCCAATTGGTTATGCACCTAGGGTGCGTAGTGTAAATTTAGTAGAGAGAACAGCAGGCTGGGGGTCTGATTGGCAGGCCCACAGCCTCAATATGTCAAAAACCAGTGAAGCAAAAAGCAAAAATTTGGGGTGACCATAGGATAGCAGACCCTACTCTCCTACACCACCCACCCCGCGTTCCCCAAAGTCCTATGAGAAAAATGGTACCTCACTTGTGCGGGTCGGCCTAGTGCCCGCGACAGTAAACGGCGCAAAACGCAACGTGGTCAACACCTCAATATTGCAGTGAAAAATGACCCTCTTTTGGCAAAGTGACTAGCTGTAGTTTTTTAACCCTAGCTCTGCCGGCACCTAGGGAAACCTAGCAAATCTATATATTTTTGTAAACTAGACACCCAGGGGAATCCAGGATGGGGTGACTTGAGTGCCTCCCACCAGGGTCTGTTACGCAGAATCCCTTGCAAACGTAAAAAATGGACAAAAAAAAACATTTTCCCCACATTTCTGTGATGGAACGTTCTGGAATCTGTGTGGATCCAAAAAATTCCACCCACCCCGCGTTCCCCAAAGTCCTACGAGAAAAATGGTACCTCACTTGTGCGGGTCGGCTTACTGCCCGCGACAGGAAACGGCGCAAAACGCAACGTGGTCACACCTCAATTTTGCAGTGAAAAATGACCCTTTTTTGGCAAAGTGACTAGCTGTAGTTTTTTAACCCTAGCTCTGCCGGCACCTAGGGAAACCTAGCGAACCTATATAATTTTGAAAACTAGACAACCAGGGAAATCCAGGATGGGGTGACTTGAGTGCCTCCCACCAGGGTCTGTTACCCAGAATCCATTGCAAACCTAAACAATTGACGAAAAAAAGACATTTTCCCCACATTTCTGTGATGGAAAGTTCTGGAATCTGCGTGGATCTACAAATTTTCACCAACCCCGCGTTCCCCAAAGTCCTGTGAGAAAAATGGTACCTCACTTGTGCGGGTTGGCCTAGTGCCCGCGACAGGAAACAGCGCAAAACGCAACGTGGTCACACCTCAATTTTGCAGTGAAAAATGACCCTTTTTTGGCAAAGTGACTAGCTGTAGTTTTTGAACCCTAGCTCTGCCAGCACCTAGGGAAACCTAGCGAACCTATATATTTTTGAAAACTAGACTCCCAGGGGAATCCAGGATGTGGTGAGTTGAGTGCCTCCCACCAGGGTCTGTTACCCAGAATCCCTTGCAAACCTAAAAAATTGACAAAAAAAACACTTTTTCTCCACATTTCTGTGATGGAAAATTCTGGAATCTGCGTTGATGCACAAATTTCCACCCACCCCGCGTTCCCCAAAGGCCTATGAGAAAAATGGTACCTCACTTGTGCGGGGCAGCCTAGTGCCCTTGACAAGAAACGGCGCAAAACGCAACGTGGTCACACTTCAATTTTGCAGTGAAAAATGACCCTTTTTTGGCAAAGTGACTAGCTGTAGTTTTTTAACCCTAGCTCTGCCGGCACCTAGGTAAACCTAGCAAACCTATATATTTTTGAAAACTAGACACCCAGGGGAATCCAGGATGGGGTGACTTGAGAGCCTCCCACCAGGGTCGTTACCCAGAATCCCTTGCAAACCTAAAAAATTGACAAAAAAACAAATTTTTCCCTCATTCCTGTGATGGAAAGTTCTGGAATCTGCGTGGATCCACAAATTTCCACACACCCTGCGTTCCCCAAAGTCCTATGAGAAAAATGGTACCTCACTTGTGCGGGTCGGCCTAGTGCCCGCGACAGGAAACAGCGCAAAACGCAACGTGGTCACACCTCAATTTTCAAGTGAAAAATGACCCGTTTTTGGCAAAGTGCCTAGCTGTAGTTTTTTAACCCTAGCTCTGCCGGCACCTAGGGAAATGTAGGAGAGTAGGGTCTGCTATCCTATGGTCACCCCAAATTTTTGCTTTTTGCTTCACTGGTTTTTGACATATTGAGGCTGTGGGCCTGCCAATCAGACCCCCAGCCTGCTGTTCTCTCTACTAAATTAAACCTATGCACCCTAGGTGCATAACCAATTGGAAGTGGATCACCCTGTCAGCCCCTGTACCAGTGTACACTAGGTACCCAGGGCATTGGTGTACCCCAGGCCTGCCAGGGGCTGAAGCATGTATTATGCCACCCCAGGTTTGGCCTAACAATTTGACACAACTGGCTGATCACTCAGCTGGGGTAAGTTGGTGTAATCACCTCTTACTTAGGTGTAGTATACCTATACCTAACTTTAAATGGGACACCTGGTAACCTATAAGTCACTCCTATGGCAGGCCTTAACAATCCTGAAGGCAGAGTGCTTGGTTCCATGTGAGATGGTGCTCTGGCATGAGCTGAGCCTGTCTGCAGTGGTCGGAACAACTTCCTTCTACTGTTTCCAGATATCGTCATACCATATACTCTTAAGTGCATTATGAACCTCGCGGTCAAATGCTATCTTTGGTTTGGCTTTATCAAAACATGTCGAGTAAGGTGTCATACGAATTGGAATACTAACCCCTCGCCAATTCTGGCGACGGGGTTAGCATTCCACCCTTCTAGAGGGACACGACATGTACAGTACCTGAAACCCGGGTAAAATCAGACATAGCCTCAGCTCCACAAAATGGATGCTGCCACCACAGACACAAGTCTGCCCTCCTGCTGCTGGGAGTCCTTCCAGCTTGGGAGGTGTGGACAAAGTGTTTCCTGCCAGGGGAGGTGCGTGCACCACCCCAGACAGGATTTTGTGTATTGGTCAGGTAGGGCTTGAAAGAAACCAGACATGCCTGTGGCTCACAAGGAGCCTCGGTGCATATGCCAGTTCAAACCGGTCCTGGGGCACACCAGTCCCGGGCCTGGGGCGAGCTGGACAAAGGATTGGGGGTGTAACCACCCCCCTTCCTGGTCCCACCCATAGGGAGGGACCTAGCAGGTAGTCCGGCCCCTAGAATCCGCTTAAAGGTAGGAGCTGTGTCCTAAGACTTCAGACATCCTGGAATCAACTTAACACTAAGAAGAAGACGGGAACTTCGACGCTCTGCCACACAGAGGACTGAAGCCAATCTCCCCTGTGGTCAGGGAGTGACCACCTTGCTAACGCAAGCACCATCCAGCGAATCAACGTCTGCTTTGCCGCCTCCTCCCGCCGGAGCCTGAGCCCAGAGACTGACAAGACCTGGACCTCCAGACCTCTCACCGCCCGATCCACAGTCCCTGAAAAGAGGAGACCCGTGGAGGCACCGAGACACGTGGAGCCAGCCATCTTGGAACGACTACGACAAGCTGACAAGTGCAACAACCGAGGCTCCCTCCAAGTTGTGCTTTGGGATCTGAGAAGCCCAACACCCGAGCAGCATCTGCACCAAAGGTGAGCCCTCCAGCATCTCCACGATCTGCGTGGGGCCCTTCTGCATTTTGCCACTCGACGCGCCTAACCGGTTGCTGGCCCGCTGGCTAGTAGCCATCTTGGCGACGAACTTCAAGAAATACACCACTGGTCTGGTTGCTTCAGACTGGCCCTTGCTCCCCTCCAAAGGAGCAGTCCTTCTGACCTTGCTGGTCAGAACCATCAGCTTATTTCATCTCCTACAACAATTGCTTTTGCCAAGGCTTGTTTGCTTCGATCAAGTCGCCGACACCGCCGACAGCGAGAGCCTGCGTGGGACAGCTCGTGAACCGACTCCTGGACGTCGTCGACCTCCAGGGACCACGTGACTGCAGAGACAAGCTACACCTTTCTTCCTGTTTGCACCCGACATCGCCTGGTACCCACCTGGTGCCACGCTGGTCACTGGCTAGTGACTGTGAACACTGTCCCCTCTGCTTACAGGTCTTCAACATCTCCGATCCATTCTTGGATCCACTGCATCTCTCCCGGACCGACCGCCTGCAGCATCTTTGTCTTCAAGCTCCACGGAACAGATAGAAGAAACCCGACGCACTTCGAGGCCTATGCACCCGCTTCCTGTGGGTGAGGTAAAGCTGGCACACCTGTGCCCAAGTGTAGTATTACATCTCTAGTGCCTGTGTTCCAAATCTTGAGTTCCTAGTCCATCCGGGAGATCCTCTTTGCAGTAACTTTGTACTTTTTACGCACCCATTGAAACCTATGGGAGCACGCGTGTGACTATTTGCTCTGCACACGCCACCCGTGGACCTCCTGGTCACTAACTGAAGTTAGCTCCTTGTAGGCCCAGCGATTCTAGAGGCCCTAGGCCTTTTCCCTTTTCTGTTCGTGGTACTTATACCACTATTTTAGTATATGGTTTGAGCGGCCACCAGGGCCTATCCATATAAAGTGCAACTTCTGTGTATTCTACTGTAATCTTGTTTGACGATTTGTGCTCCTGTGCTCATAAAGAGACTAGGGGTTACTTTGAGAAATAAAAACATATATATTTTGAATATATATCTGTGTGGTGTCCTTTCATTGGTATAAAAGGGGGTTGCATTTGGTAAAACAGCTGGCTTAACACGCTTCACGAGTTTAGCCTCAAAGACTGCTTAGCCTACTCTACCACTAGGGCAGCTAGTCCGAAAAGGTTGACTTACAACCACACCATAAGGGTTGCTTGGCATGGTACAAGGTGATCA